>NC_139459.1:330614166-331977500 GCF_057233095.1 Heloderma suspectum | reverse complement strand
GAGGTGTTCATTGCTGGATGCCTCATTTGTGCACAGAGACTGCTTGTTGTACAACATGATGGTTACTTTTTCCATGGGAGCAACAGCAAGGAAGAGACTTCCTGTGCTTTTTTCCTCCTTCGGTGCACCCACGCTATATTCCACATAATTAGTGGAAAATTGGGTGAGGCTAAAAGGTTATTGTTTTTCTGGCTGTTGTGCAGAAAGAATGGTCTGCCCACTTATCAGAATGTTTCCCTTTTGTAGCCTGTCTCAGAGACTGGTGCTGCTTCGGCAGATGGAGAGTCATCTAGGAGACAAAGAATCTGGGAAGACATGGCAAATGCAAGAAGCTGATGCAGCTCATAAAAGAAATGTGGCACTTTTAAATGTAAGTTTCCATGACTTTTAACCAGTAACTATGTAGTCAAATTTCCATGTGACATTTGAAGACATTGTTTTCTACTGAGTTCTCAAATAGTGACTAACCTATTTGTGACCATATGGAGTAGGAAGTAGAGAAGTTTAACCCTGCTATGTGATAAGCTATTCCTCATGTTCTCCCTATCACAACAAAGATGGTACAGATTGTTAGGAACGTGAGAATTGTCTTCCTGGACAAGACCGATGACCTACCATGAGCTTGGGCAATATCTGACCAGCCAAATGACAATGAAAATCTCTAAAGCAGGGCATGATGAAGATAGTCCTCCTCTAATAACTGTCCCCAGCATCTGGTATATCTGTTCTGAACATGGAAGTATCACTTCAGCTATCATGTCTAATCACCACTGATGGCCCTTTTCTCCATACCATAGTAGAATCTTGGAGGAAACCCATAAGTGAATGGTCAGCTGTCAACTTTCCTCTTCAGCTATCCAGGCCATATAATACAATGAATGAGTGAGGCAATTAAACCCTGGGCATTTTCCCCTCACTTTCACCCATATCTTTGGGTTGACCGAAGCCTGAACATGTTCTTAAAAAAAGCAGCCCAGGGCAGCATACTGAGTTTTATTCACAGGGGGTGGATGATGATGTTTGTTCATGGCTAGTGAGTATGCTTGGGTTACTAGCACTTCTGTCAGCTGTGAGGCTTCCTTCAAATCCCTCCCCAAAACTCATCTTTTTCTGTGAAGCCTTTTGCACAGCCCCTAGTCCCCATACTGTACTGTATCCAGGCTTAAGTATATATAACTGAAATAAATGCATACCTTTCCCTGTTTACCTCTGCTCCATTTTCTCCCCCTTCCCCTGTTGGTTCTGAGTTGACTTCTAAATTCTAAGCCTATTGAGGGACCTGTCCTTTCATAATTTGTAACACACACACACCCGCCCTCCATGTGTATGGATGGCACTGTATAAATAAATGAATAATGCCCAAGTGCACCAGTTCTATTATAAGATGGAATGATTGCATGATTAGAAAGGGTGGGGGCAAAGCCAGGAACATTTTCAATCTTACTGGAATGATTTAAGTGACGTAGTATATACAATCCTTGAAGCCCACAGTGGAGCACACTTTAGGTGCATAATAGTTCATGCCAATCCAGAACGGAAGAATAATTTGTGGTCTCTTGATTCTCCCTTTCAGTGATACTTTCAAGAGCTATTTCTGTTATAGTGTGGCAATCTGGTTTCAGTTTCATTTGGTTTTCAGCTTAGGGAACAGTCCTTAGCCTCAAAATGTTTGCCAGCTTGTGTGGTTAAGATCTGTTATTTACTGGCAAAATGTCCATCATCATGATGACCAGGGTGTGTATGGAGGGAGGGATTGTATATAGAAAACCCATTCCTCTCCCCAGCAGGATCCCTGTTGATGATGAGGATTTAATTAATTCTCCCAATTTTGGTGGCGCTGGGCAGGTTTTTTATCTCCATAATTTTGCACAAACGTGCAGCACTTCACATTTTCCTTATAGGAATTAATGTTAGCTGTTCATTCATGTAGAAGAAAACAAAGGGGTACACCCTGGTGTACTAGTGGGGTGGAGGTGAAACCTGTTTGCTGTCCTTCTTCACCCCAGCCATTGAGAACGAAGCCTGTCCTTCCATTGGCATAACACCATCATGGGTTCTGTTTGTTACTCTAAAGTGTGGTGTAATGTTAGGATGGTGTATGGGTGTTTTGGAACCAGTTTTTATTGATATAGATCAGAGGTGGGGAACTTGTGGCCCTTCAGATGTTGTTGGGACTACAACTCCCATCATCCCTGTCCATTGGCCATGCTGGCTGGGGCTGATGGGAGCTGATGTCCAACCATATCTGGGGGCCACAGGTCCCCCATTGCTGATATAGATGGAAGCTTCAAAGGGTGAAGTCTGACCTAGGGAGACTTTTGAGAGCAACGATGAAATCTTGTCTGAAACAGTCTAAAGAGATGGATGCCACCTTCTTTCAATTTCTTACAAAAGTCTTTTGACTGTTAGAAATTATTTCAGCTTGCAGTGTCTGAAGCACTTAGGAGTAAGGTGCAGAAATCCTGGAAGTACGCTCCAAGCTATGGAGACATATCTCCACACCCTCATACAGAACACTTTGTAAAGATAAAACAGTCCTTTGGGCACTTCTACAGTCCCTCCAAATAAGGTGCTATGAGCTCATGATATTTCTTTCACACTTGCTCACCCATTCCAGCAAAGGCTATCTCTACAAATTTAATGACAAAACATTTCTCTAGGAGTGAGCCAAGACATGAGAAATCTTACCATCTTTTCTTTCTGTCTTCTGGCTCAAATTCAGCAGGTTCTACTGTCTCTAAGGAAACCATTTCCAACTGGCTGCTTGCTGACAATCCCTTTAGGCAAGCATAAGCACAAGATTCCTTTTGGATATAAAGGAGTTTTCTTCTGTTGTGACATGCCTGATCTTTTTCTCAAGTTAAGAGGCTTGCTGGTCGGCTGCCTATAGTCCACCATATAGTTGTGAATACCTCTTTCCTAATTCCTTATAGTGGTGCCTTTGATTTTGCAGCATATTTCTCTCCCGCCCCACCCCCGATTCAAAAGGAAGATATGTATGCTTTATCTCGCTACAGGCGCATATACAGATATATTTTCATCTATGCCTTAACATTCACCTTGTTGCTGTTCGATTGCATGTTGTATGGTGTTGTGTTTTGTGACAGTGTGTCTTTGTTTTATTTTTCTAGAGACATCCCTGGGTCAGTACAGTCTCAGAAGCCTGGGAATGTGTCACCTCTTTCTTTGAAAAATGGGAAATTACTTCCCTTTAATTGCTTTGTTCTAAACATGTTATGACAGATCACCCACTCACCCACTCTGCTCTTTTTGGAGCTGAGGGTTCTGTAACCTTATTGTGCATACTTCATTTCAGTGCATATGAGATTATTTCTGTCTGGAGCTGAAAGGGAAATTTGCACACGATGGGACTCTTAGTTCTTCACAGGAACTGGCATTTGGCTACGTTTTGATAGAATGAGCAGTTTAGAGCTTGGAGCTGTCCCAGTGTGATCTTTGAAAAGAAACAATTGGGAAAAAGATGAAGATTTGAGTGGGGGGAGTGGCTTGCTATGGCCAACCTTCTCTAATAGACCACATTCTACATCAGACAAACCTAATCTATCTTAACATATTACATGGAGTCTAGAGGTTCCTAGGGATGCTAAAGAAATTCAAGACAGACTAAAATGAGCTTGGATTTCTAAGAATCCAGTGCACAGAATTGGCTGCAGACTGGCCGCCTCAGGCCACACAGAGTCCATGGACTTTTGGATCTTTTTTTTTTTTTTTTAACTTCCCCCAAATTTACACAAATTGATTCATAGGAAAATACATACGTTTCTGCACAGGTAAAATACATGTGGGGAAAAGTGGATTTGAATGGAGGACAATACGCTAAATATTCTGTACTAACAAAATTACATAAATTGTTGTGAACCATCTTACAGAATTATATTCGTATTTTTCCGCATAAAAAAAAATAAAATTCAAATCCATCTGTGAATGGACATTCACCGGAGTGAATGACATTGAGCAATCCACAGAACACACGCAGGATGGATTTCACAAAATCTAGACATCCCTAGTGGTTCCATGAAGATATTGTAAGACAGGTACCACTTACCATAAGTACCTCTTGTATATCCAAGAATACGTTTTTGCCTTGCTTCCACATCTTATGGTCTGTATAGAAGGTCACACTAGGGTAGATTAGAGGAGGAAACATGGGCCATTTTATTAATGTGAAGCAGGGACTAGTGACAGAGTAGCTACTCCTTGGTGAATGGCAAGTAGATTCTGTAATTTATATACTTTGGTGGAGAGGGAACAAATGTAATCTAACTTGCTGAAACCATAAGAATTATTTCAGAACTTGTTCTATGTACACACATGGTAACTTTTTATATGTATTTTATTTCATGTGTCTTTTTACCCACCAGTTGTAGAGAAGATGACAACTGTGTATACTAAAACAGTAGCTTACAGGGAGATGAGAATAATAGGCTGTGGATCCCTATAGAAGAAGTATTTCATGTTATACAGAATATTCCCTGTCTGCCATCACATTGCTCTGAATAATTTCTCCAAGTGTCAGAAATGTTAGAACATTCGTGGAAGAAATAAAAGCATATGTATGACCATCAAAACAAATTGTCTGGCAGGAAAGTGCAGCATTAGTGAGTTTAGATGTATTAATTTTATTCTGGCTTTAACAGGCATACAGCACTGCAGATGCTTTCTGATAACAAAATAAAACAGGAATGAGATCCATGCAGAATACTATATTAGAACCTTGAAAATAAGGTTCAGATTTATGTGCCAACTTTAGAAAATTGTTCCCGATAGCAGGCATTGTACATTTCACAGTTACCATGTGGAGAGTTGTTGATTTGGCTTTCTCAGAAATACACCGATGCCATGATGAGGTGTCATTGTATTTGCCTGCGTTTAAATGAAATTGCGTAAAATCATTTCAGTTTTGTTTTTAGCTATGAAAAGAGTTATTATTGCTCTCTTGGTTACAACGGAAATTTTGTGCTTCCAAAACTGAGAAATGGCTGAAACACAAATATTCAAACTTGGCTTGTTCTGTTGGTTTTATTAAACAAAGGGGAATGTTAAAATTAGAATAAATTGATTCTTTGAAATGAAAGAGTATTTGGGCTACCATCCTATACTCACTTGCTAGAGAGTAAGCCCCACTGAATTCAGTGGGACCTGTTTCTGAGTAAGGCTAAGACAGCTAATTCAGCATTTTTGCACATTGGTATAGTCATCCATCCCACATACACACACGCACATACACCCAGACGCGCGCGCACACACACAGAGGGAGGGAGAGAGAGAGTAGTAACCCCTTAATTAAAAGGGATACTACTGGATTAAAATACAGATTATTGCAAAATATTTATAAGCACCAAACTTGATTCACTCCCCCTCCACCCACAGCCATTTAATATGCCTATGTCTGGCACAAAGAGGAATAAATAAGCGTCATGGTACTACATTGTCACAGAAATTGAGGCATTCTGTGAGCTGGACTCCCAAACTTGCCATAATATCTCTTAAAGATACAACAAAAGAGGGCAGCATTGATTACAAAGCCAGTGGTACCTGCAGAGCACCGCAAGTGTCAGCTGCAACTTTGTATTTTAAACTTCCAACTAGGTTACATCTTCCCAGCATAGATTATGTTCAAGTATCAGAACCCTTGATACTTTTGCGTTCTCATCTGCACTTCTGCTTCAATCCTGTAGGTGTTCTTCCTGTTAACAATCTTCAGATGGACAATCCTACAGTATATGGTAGAATATGGTAGAATGCCTAACATTAGGCCACCCAACTCCCAACATCGAGCAAAAGGAGACATTTTACATATTAGGAAGAGGCCTCCTTTCATTTATTAAGATCAAGAACTGCTTCATACAAATATCACTTTCTTGTTGTTGTTGTTCAGTCGTTCAGTCGTGTCCGACTCTTCGTGACCCCATGGACCATAGCACGCCAGGCCTTCCTGTCCTGCGCTCTCTCCCGGAGCGTGCTCAAGTTCATATTCATTGCATCCGTGATGCTATCTAGCCATCTCATCCTCTGCCGTCCCCTTCTCCTTTTGCCTTCAGTCTTTCCCAGCATCAGGGTCTTTTCCAGGGAGTTTTCTCTTCGCATTAGGTGGCCAAAATATTGGAGCTTCAGTATCTGTACTTCCAATGAGCACTCAGGGTTGATTTCCTTTAGGATGGACTGATTTGACCTCCTTGCAGTCCAGGGGACTCGTAAGAGTCTTCTCCAGCACCACAGTTCGAAAGCATCAATTCTTCGGCGCTCAGCCTTCCTTATAGTCCAGCTCTCACAGCCATACATTACTACTGGGAAAACCATAGCTTTGATTAGACGGACCTTTGTCGGCAAGGTGATGTCTCTGCTTCTTACTATGCTGTCTAGGTTTGCCATAGCTTTCCTCCCAAGGAGCAAGCGTCTTTTAATTTCATGGCTACAGTCACCGTCTGGGGTGATCTTGGAGCCCAAGAAAGTAAAATCTGTCACTGCTTCCATTTCTTCCCCTTCTATATGCCAGGAAGTGATGGGGCCAGATGCCATGATCTTAGTTTTTTTAATGTTGAGTTTCAAACCAGCTTTTGCACTCTCCTCTTTCACCCTCAACAAGAGGCTCTTGAGATCCTCTTCGCTTTCTGCCATTAGGGTGGTATCGTCTGCATATCGGAGGTTGTTGATAATTCTCCCAGCAATCTTAATTCCGACCTCTGATTCATCCAACCCGGAATTTCTCATGATGTACTCTGCATATAAGTTAAATAAGCAGGGTGACAATATGCAGCCTTGTCGTACTCCTTTCCCAATTTGGAACCAATCGGTTGTTCCATGTGTGATTCTTACTGTTGCTTCTTGACCCTCGTACAGGTTTCTCAGGAGACAGGTAAGGTGGTCTGGTACTCCCATCACTTTAAGAATTTGCCACAGTTTGTTGTGATCCACACAATCAAAGGCTTTAGCGTAGTCAATGAAGCAGGTTCCTCTGCCTCTTCGAAACCCAGCTTGTACTTCCGGTAGTTCTCGGTTCGCATACTGCTGAAGCCTAGCTTGTAGGATTTTGAGCATCACCTTGCTGGCATGTGAAATGAGCGCAATTGTGCGGTAGTTTGAACACTCTTTGGCGTTGCCCTTCTTTGGAATTGGAATGTAAACTGACCTTTTCCAGTCTTGTGGCCACTGTTGAGTGTTCCAGATTTGTTGGCATATTGAATGCAGCACTTTAACAGCATCATCTTATAGGATTTTAAATAGCTCGGCTGGAATACTGTCATATCCGCTAGCTTTGTTGTGACTAATGCTTCCTAAGGCCCACTTGACTTCACTCTCGAGGATGTCCGGCTCAAGTTCAGTGACCGCACTGTCATGGCTATCAGGGACATTCAGATCTTTCCTGTATAGTTCTTCTGTGTATTCTTGCCACCTCTTCTTAATCTCATCTGCTTCTGTTAGGTCCCTGCCTTCTTTGTCCTTTATCATGCCCGTCTTTGCACAAAACGTACCCTTGAGATCTCCAATTTTCTTGAAGAGATCTCTAGTCTTTCCCATTCTGTTGTTTTCCTCGATTTCTTTGCATTGTTCATTTAAGAAGGCCTTCTTGTCTCTCCTTGCTATTCTCTGGAACTCTGCATTCAGTTGGGTATATCTTCCCCTTTCTCCCTTGCTTTTCGCTTCTCTTCTTTCGTGAGCTACTTGTAAAGCCTCATCAGACAGCCACTTTGCTTTCTTGCATTTCTTTTTCTTTGGGATGGATTTCGTTGCTGCCTCCTGAACAATGTTACGGACCTCCGTCCATAGTTCCTCAGGCACTCTGTCTATCAGGTCTAATCCCTGAAATCTATTCCTCACCTCCACTGTATATTCATCAGGGATATGATTTAGGTCATACCTGAACGGTTTAGTTGTTTTCCCTACATTCTTCAATTTAAGCCGAAATTTTGCAAGAAGCAGCTCATGGTCTGAGCCACAGTCAGCTCCAGGTCTTGTTTTTACTGACTGTATGGAGCTTCTCCATCTTTGGCTGCAAAGGACATAATCAATCTGATTTCGATATTGACCATCTGGTGACGTCCATGTGTAGAGTCGCCTCTTGTGCTGTTGGAAAAGAGTGTTTGCTATGATCAGCATGTTCTCTTGGCAAAACTCTATTAGCTTTTGTCCTGCTTCATTTTGTACACCAAGGCCATGCCTGCCTGTTATCCCGGTGATTTCTTGACTTCCTACTTTAGCATTCCAATCCCCTATGATGAAGAGGACATCTTTTTTTGGTGTTAGTTCTAGAAGGTGTTGTAGGTCTTCATAGAACCGATCAACCTCAGCTTCTTCGGCCTCAGTGGTTGGGGCATAGACTTGAATTACTGTGATGTTGAATGGTTTGCCTTGGATTCGTACTGAGATCATTCTATCATTTTTAAGATTGTACCCCAGTACTGCTTTTCCCACCCTTTTGTTGACTATGAGTGCTACTCCATTTCTTCTAAGGGATTCTTGCCCACAATAGTAGATATGATGGTCACCTGAATTAAATTCACCCATGCCTGTCCATTTTAGTTCGCTGATTCCCAAGATGTCGATGTTCAATCTTGCCATCTCATGTTTGACCACCTCCAGCTTACCTTGATTCATTGATCTGACATTCCAGGTTCCTAAACAATATTGTTCTTTACAGCATCGGATTTTCTTTTCACCACCGGACACATCCACAGCTGAGTGACCTTTCGGGTCTGGCCCAGCCGCTTCACTCTTTCTGGCGCTACTTGGAAATACCCTCTGCTCTTCCCCAGTAGCATATTGGACACCTTCCGACCTGAGGGGCTCATCTTCCGGCGTCATCTCTTTTAGCCTTGTGATACGTTCCATGGGGTTTTCTTGGCAAGATTACTGGAGTGGGTTGCCATTTCCTTCTCCAGTGGACCACATTTTGTCAGAACTCTCTGCCATGACCTGTCCGTCTTGGGTGGCCCTGCACGGCATAGCTTATGGCTTCACTGAGTTACACAGGCCCCTTCGCCACAACAAGGCAGTGATCCATGAAGGGGAAATATCACTTAAATCCATATTATTATCCTATCACAAAAAAGGACAAGATCTCCCTTAACTTTCACAGGGAGGTTTGTCCCACTGACCACCACCTACAACGCAACAGTCTGTGCTCTCCTGCAGGCACTTCTGAATCATTTCTGCCTTATTGCAGACAATAAGAGATGCAAAAAAAGCATTTTAAAGAGCATATTGCTAACAATGTCAAGGCCAGCAGTAAAGAATTCTTTAAATATATCAGAAGCAGAAAACCAGCTAGGGAGGCAGTTGGACCATTGGATGACAATAGAGTTGAAGGAGTACCGAAGGAAGACAAGGAGATTGCAGAAAAGCTGAATGAATTATTTTCGTACGTCTTCACTGCAGAAGATATTGGACAGATGCCTGTGCCTGAACTGATGTTTTCAGGAGGGGAATCTGAGGAACTAAGGCAAATGGTGGTGACAAAAGATGAAGTCCTCAAACTTATTGATAAATTGAAAGCAAATAAATCACCGGGCCCAGATGGTATCCATCCTAGAGTTCTCAAAGAACTCAAATATGAAGTCGCTGATCTTCTAACGAAAATATGCAACATGTCCCTAAGATCAGCCTCTATACCAGAGGACTGGAAGATGGCCAACGTAACACCAATTTTCAAAAGGGATCCAGGGGGATCCAGGAAATTACAGGCTGGTTAGCTTAACATCTGTTCCAGGTAAATTGGTTGAAGGCATTATTAAAGATAAAATTATTGATTGATTGATTGATTGATTGATTGAATTTATTAATCGCCCATCTGGCCGGTCACCCAGCCACTCTGGGTGATGTACAACAATAAAAACAGTATACACAATATAATTCAACATTAAAAACATCACATTTCTAAAATTACCCTTGTTGTTGTTCAGTCGTTCAGTCGTGTCTGACTCTTTGTGACCCCATGGACCATAGCACGCCAGGCCTTCCTGTCCTGCGCTCTCCCGGAGTGTGCTCAAGTCCATATTCATTGCATCGGTGATGCTATCTAGCCATCTCATCCTCTGCCGTCCCCTTCTCCTTTTGCCTTCAGTCTTTCCCAGCATCAGGGTCTTTTCCAGAGAGTTTTCTCTTCACATTAGGTGGCCAAAATATTTCAGCTTCAGCTTCAGTATGTGTCCTTCCAATGAGCACTCAGGGTTGATTTCCTTTAGGATGGACTGATTTGACCTCCTTGCAGTCCAGGGGACGCCTAAGAGTCTTCTCCAACACCACAGTTCAAAGGCATCAATTCTTCGGCGCTCAGCCTTCCTTATAGTCCAGCTCTCACAGCCATACATAACTACTGAGAAAACCATAGCTTTGATTAGACGGACCTTTGTCAGCAAGGTGATGTCTCTGCTTCTGACTATGCTGTCTAGGTTTGCCATAGCTTTCCTCCCCAGGAGCAAGCGTCTTTTAATTTCATGGCTACAGTCACCGTCTGCTGTGATCTTGGAGCCCAAGAAAGTAAAATCTGTCACTGCTTCCATTTCTTCCCCTTCTATACACCAGGAAGTGATGGGGCCAGATGCCATGATCTTCGTTTTTTTTTAATGTTGAGTTTCAAACCAGCTTTTGCACTCTCCTCTTTCACCCTCAACAAGAGGCTCTTTAGATCCCCTTCACTTTCTGCCATTTGGGTGGTATCATCTGCGTATTAATTAAAATTACCCTAGCCTGCCCCAAATGCCTGCCTGAACAACCATGTTTTTAATGCATGTCGGAAGCTCATTAAAGAGGAGGCATGGCGGAGTTCCCTAGGGAGGGAGTTCCACAGAGTGGGGGCCACCACAGAGAAGGCCCTCTCCCTTTTCCTCACCAGCCTAGCTGTCCTGACTGATGGGACAGAGAGAAGGCCATCTGAGGCTAATCTTGTTGAGAGGCCTGTCTGGTGTTGCTGGAGGCACTCCTTGAGATAGGCTGGCCCGGAGCCGTATAGGGTTTTAAAGGTCAAAACCAACACCTTGAATTTGGCCCAGAAAACAACTGGTAGCCAGTGCATCTCTTTCAGCACTGGAGTGATGTGATCTCACCGGCGGCTGCCTTTACTCAGGCGAGCCGCTGCATTCTGTACCAGCTGCAGCTTCCAAACCGTCTTCAAGGGTAACTCCACGTAGAGCACATTACAGTAGTCTAAACGAGAGGAGACCAGGACATGTGCTACCGATGGGAGCAGATGGTCGGGAAGGTAGGGGCGCAGCCACCGTATCAAATGGAGTTGGTACAGCGCTGTCCAGCTCACATCTGACACCTGAGCCTCCATGGACAGCTGGGAGTCTAAGATGACCCCCAGGCTGCGGACCTGGTCTTTCAAGGGTAACCGTACCCCATTCAACACCAGGTCAACACCCCCCAACTTCATCTTGTCTCCCACCAAAAGTACCTCGCTCTTGTCAGGGTTCAGCTTCAGCTTATTCCTCCCCATCTAGCCACTCACCATCTCCAGACATTTGGATGGGGATTCTATGGCCAACCTTGGTGAAAATTTGAACAAGAGGTAGAGCTGCGTGTCATCCGCATACTGATGACACCGCACCCCAAACCTCCTGATGATAGCCCCCAGTGGCTTCACGTAGATGTTAAATAACATCGGGGAGAGGATGGAACCCTGTGGCACCCCACAAGTGAGTGGCCACGGGTCCGAAACCTCCTCTCCCAGTGCTACCCTCTGGTACCTGCCAGAGAGGAAGGACTGGAACCACCGCAATACGGTGTCTCCAATGCCCAGCCCCTCCAGGCGGTCCAGGAGGATACCATGGTCAATGGTATCAAAAGCTGCTGAGAGGTCGAGGAGAACAAGGAAGGAGCATTCGCCCCTATCCAGAGCCGTCCTGATATCATCCACCAAGGCGATCAAGGCCGTTTCTGTCCCATGCCCAGGCCTGAAGCCCAACTGAAATGGAGCTAGATAATCAGCTTCTTCCAAGTGTGCCTTCAACTGCATCGCCACTACCCGCTCAATCATCTTGCCCAAAAAAGGCAGATTCAGGATTGGGTGAAAGTTGTTCAGAACGTGGGGATCCAAGGAGGGCGTCTTTAAGAGCGGTCTTATCACTGCCTCCTTGAGGGTTGATGGCATCACTCCCTCCTCAAGGGAGGCGTTCACCACTGCCTTGATTCCCTCACTCAGCCTCTCTCTGCAGCTCATAATGAGCCAAGGTGGGCAAGGATCAAGTAAGCAGGTGGTCGGCCTTACAGATGAAAGCACCTTGTCCACTTCATCAGAAGGAAGAAACTGGAACCGATCCCACAAAACCAGTTTGCCACAGACCATCTCCTGCTCACTAACTGTATCCACAGCGAACAGAATAACACTCCTATAAGCACATAGAAGGGCAAGCCCTGCTGAAAAAGAATTAACATGGCTTCCACAAAGGTAAGTCCTGTCTCATTAACTTTTTAGAGTTCTTTGAGAGTATCAGTAAACATGTAGACAGGGGTGATCCAATAGACATTGTTTACTTGGACTTCTAAAAGGCTTTTGACAAAATCCCTCACCAAAGACTCCTGAGCAAACGTAGCAGTCATGGAATAAGAGGAGAGGTCCTCTTATGGATCTATAACTGGTTAAAGAACAGAAAGCAGAGAGTAGGAATAAATGGTAAATTGTCCCAATGGAGGGAAGTAAATAGTAGGGTCCCACAGGGATCTGTATTAGGAACAGTGCTTCTCAACCTGTTCATAAATGATCTGGAATTAGGAGTGAGCAGTGAAGTGGCCAAGTTTAGCAAATACCAAATTATTTAGGGTGGTTAAAACAAAAAGGGATTGTGCATTGAGCAGGGGGTTGGACTCGATGGTCTTATAGGCCCCCTCCAACCCTACTATTCTATGATTCTATGAAGAGCTCCAAAAGGATCTCTCCAAACTGGGAGAATGGACATCTAAATGGCTAATGCGATTCAGTGTAAGCGAGTGTAAAGTGATGCACATTGGGGATAAAAATCCCAACTTCAAGTATAACCTGATGGGATCTAAGCTAGCAGTGACCGACCAGGATAGAGATCTTGGGGTTGTGGTGGACAGTTCAATGAAAATGTCCCAGTGTGCGGCTGCTGTAAAAAAAAGAAAAGAAAAGAAAAAGGCAAATTCCATGTTAGGCATAATTAGAAAAGGAATTGAGAGTAAGACTGCCAATATCATGCTGCCCTGATACAAATATATGGTGCAACCACACTTGGAATCCTGTGTACAGTTCTGGTCACACCTAAAAAAAAAAAAAAGATACTGTAGAGCTGGAAAAGGTGCAGAAAGGGGCAACTAAAATGATCAAGGGGCTGGAGCATCTCCCCTATGAGAGAAGGTTACAACAGCTGGGGTTGTTTAGCTTGGAAAAAAGGAGGGCAAGGGGAGACATGATAGAGGTGTACACAATTATGCATGGTGTGGAGAATGTGGATAGGGATACATTTTTCTCCCTTTCTCATAATACTAGAACCCGGGGTCATCCTATGAAGCTGATTGGTGGGTGATTCAGGACAGATAAAAGGAAGTTTACTTCTTCACACAGCACATAGTTAAACTATGGAATTTGCTACCACAGGATGTAGTGATAGCCACCAATTTAGATGACTTTAAAAGGGGGTTGGACAAATTCCTGGAGGAAAAGGCTATCAATGGCCACATAGTCTTGATGGCTATGTGCTACCTCCAGCGCCAGAGGCAATGAGCCTTTGTACACCAGTTGCTGGGGAACATGGGTGGGAGGGTGCTGTTGCGCTCATGCCCTGCTTGTGGGTTCCGAGTCAACAGCTGTTTGGCCACTGTGTGAACAGAATGCTGGATTAGATGGACCCTTGGTCTTGATCCAGCATGGCTGCTCTTATGTTCTTATCAGATAATGTACAGGAATGGTTATATATGAATCCAGTCTGTTCCCTGCTTCACTATTTTGCTATAGAGGAGCCAATTGTTCTAGATCCTGGGTTGGATCCAGATTTAGTCATACTTCGAGTAGATCCATTGAAATCAATGGGTCTTAAGTAGGCATGACTAACTTAAGCCACACCAATTTCAGTACTCTATACTAAGTATGACTAAATCTGGATCCAACCCACTGTTTCTTTATATTTCAAATGTTAATTACTTATGACAGGACTGGATTATTGACACTCCACATAGTCTAGCAAAGCCAACAGTGCAACAAAATTAAGACCACAGAAGTCCATCCTCACTTAGGAAAATCTCCATCAATCCCCCCTGTAGAGAAGGATTCAGTGCTACTTGGCTAATTGGTAATGTGGTGTATCTAGGGTTATTAGATGGTACAGAAGACTGATCAAAGCAATGGATAATTTAATAGCAAACAGTGGAAGATAGAATGTTGGATTTGGGTACCTGGGTCCAAATCCTTACTGAACTTCATTGGGTGACCTTGCATTGGTCACTGTCTCTCAGCTTAGCCCACCTCACAGGCTTGTTGTGAAGAGAAAATGGGATAACTGCATGTATCTTCCTTGATGGCTGTTTGAGAAACAAATGTGGTATATAAAGAAAGCTTTTAAAAGTGTTATCAGATGTTCTAAAGTTGTTGTTTTTCTGAAGGTATTTAGAAGCACTGTAGCAATGAATGTGTTCTAGAAGCATTTGTAGTCTTTTCAGTTCTCATCTTAAGGTATTTAGTAGGCATCTCAGAAGCCAGTTGTGACTTGATGCTTTTATTTTTCAGTCTCTAACCCATTACTCCCAGTGGTCTTTGAAACTTTTATAAAGCCAGTGTTTGAAATCACAATATATTTTTTAAATGCACTTAATCTGCCAAAGGTGTCTTTACTGGTGACTTTTAAAATATTGAAAATAATTGCCAAAAGCAAACCCTGTCAGTAAACCTTAAAGGAAAAAAAAGATATGGCAGCCTCTAGCTATCAGCAGCATGCAAAGGTGCCATCTAATATTTCATTGGCATCATTTTTTTTCCTTTAAGGCATATTTCAGCTTCCAGCAACAATTTCTGTCAGTGCCTGTCATTAAATCAGTCTTCTGGATGACAATAGACTTCAAAATATGCTATAACTGGATAGGAGCAACAAAAAGACACATCTGGTATGTAGGCCGTGCCAAAGTGCCCTTCTCAACTAAAACCAACACAAGCCAGGAATGTTTTCTCTTGTCCCAAAGAATTTTACTTTCCTACCATCATAAATATCCTTTTGAGAAAAAAACAAACAAGTAGCTACCAAAATGAACTTGGACTGGATTATGTAATCCTGGGGGCATGTACAAGACAGTGCCGTACAGCAGAAAACTTGGAAATAAGAATATAATAATCTGCCATATAACACCCTAGAAAACCAAGATTGATTGCAGTCTGAGGTACGTCTTGTTATCATGACAGTGAATCTCTTCAGGCCAGGGCATGAGACATTTTGGTAGGTGTTGTAAGAGTACATTTTATGGTGCATCTGCTCTGTCATTTAGTTTCTGGAGTTGTTAGTCTGACATTGTGAACCACCCCCTCTTAGAGAGATCAGGAGGTCTTACACTGCTATAAATGCATTCATGTGGGAAGGAGGAAAATTTGGTTTGCTTCCCCCCACCCGTCTCAGCATGTTAAAAAGCACTCAGATGGTCACTTCTTTTCATTGCTATCTGCACTAAATTTGATCAAGATCCCTCGAGCCCTGTTTATACTGGAGTAGCAGTTACTTCTGATGATATTCCAAGTGGCGACTTTGCTCATTGAGAACATCATATCTTTCTGATCTTGTTGCACTAGGATCCTGATTCTTCTGAGCTGCCATGGTTTGGGAATTATGGGAAGTCCCTTTGGGGATTTTCCTTCTTTTTTAAAAAACTTAATTTTGAAAAATGCCTTACGCTTCACACTCACTTTCTGCTCCTGATGATGCCATCTGCTATACTCTCTTCTTCCATTTTTATTCGGCATTGGCTCCTTCACACCCCACTCCCACACCCCTTCCCATCTCTCTCAATTTGCCCAAAAGGCCTGCGCTTGATCTCTTTCATGTTTGTGTATGAAAGCTCACCAAAAAGAGGGGGGTGTCACAGCTTTAAGGAGGCACTTCTCCTCCCCCTTAAAGTGAGCCTTGTTCTCTGTGAACCCAGCACACGGAAGTGGAAGTCCATGTGCAAATTTCCTAAGAAAAGCTAATAGAGGTGAGTACTCATTGGAGTTTGAATGTCTGGTGAACAGCTTGCTGCCTTTCTACATCTTTGTGCACATGTTATGAATGCATATTAGCAAGTCATCTTTGTCTTGAGCAGGGAAGAGTTTCAATGAAATTGCTGTCTTTCTTTGTAGCTTTATTCGAGAAAGAATATTGGCTTCATCTCATGCATGCAGCAAATGCTTTCACTCCAGATAGTGAATCATCTTAACTGTAAATCACCCCCAGCACATAAAGTTCAAATCGTGCAGTCGGGGCTTTTGATAAAACATACCTCAGTAATAAAGACAACTCTCTCACCCTGAGGAGCATTCATCAGGGTACAGCGGATTCTTCAAAAATCCCCATATTGACCTTATTCCTGAAAGTTCTTTCCTTGAGGATTTTATCTTATAAAGCAGGGGTGGGCAACATGTGGCTCCCACTGCCCTCCCGGTGCAGTCCCTGCCACCCTCCACTGTCCCCTGAAATGGAAAGCAGAGAGAAAAAGAACAACCAAAACAATGGCATCCGTAGCAGCTATGGAGCGCCAAAAGAGTTAAATTTAGCTTGGCACCCAAAGGCTTAAAGTGAGCTTGAGACAAGCTAAATGTAGCCCTTATACCACTACGAGGTGGTTTGCTGCCAAATTTTGGCAGCAAACCAGCGATTTTTTGCCTTTTATTATTTTCCTTTTTGTGGGGGTGCCCCACAGACTGCAGCCTCCAGACCTCCCAAAGTTGCCCACCCCTGTTATAAAGTTAATGATAACCATGAGAGATTCAAAGGTTTCCTGGATGTAATGATGCCTCATAGTTATGGAGTTGGGGGGCTCCTTATAGGCTATCTAGTCCAACCCCCTGTTTGATGCAGGAAATCCAGAGTTAGAGCATTCCCAACAGATAGCTGTCCACCCTCTGCCTGAAGACCTCCAGCAAGGTAGAGACAACCCCCCCCCCCCCGGTAATCAGTCCCGTTGGTGAGATCATCTCACCATCAAGACTGTTCAATGTTCAACTGAAATCTACCTTCCTCTAAGTTAAAACCATTAAATCTCACCCTGCACTCAGGGGCAGCAGAGGAACAAGTATTTGCTCTTCTATGTGACCACCCTTCAGGTATTTGAAAAGTGGTCTCTTGAGACTCCATAGTCTTCTCCGGGCTAAACTTACCCAGTTCCTTCAACCTTTCCTCAGTCAAAGGAATTGTTTTCCACACCACTGACCATTTTCGTTGCCCTCCTCTGAACACATTCCAAATTGACTATGTTTTATTTTTATTGATTTTATTTCTACACCACCCAATAGCCTAAGCTCTCTACAGCCTTCTTAAAGAGTGGTGCCTGAAACTGGACACAGTATACCAAATGAGGTTGGACTAGTGCTGAATAAAGTGGAACTATTGCTTCCCATGTCTTGGAAACTATAGATCTATTAATCCAACCTAAAATTGCATTAGCCTTTTTGCACTTGCATCACACTGCTGACATGTTTGGATTGTCATCAATTACCCAAAAGCCTTTTCACATGTACTACTGCAGTGTATAACAGTCTCCTCTTAGACTTGGACTCCCATTGTCATGATGATTCACAGAGAAAGGGCCATTTCACATATTTCACAGCAGCAAACCCGTTAGACCAGGTGCCACAGCTGCTCCCAAGATATATGATAAATACCTATATGCTAAATGTGTCGAGCACAGTTATCATACCTATGGGTTGTATCCAGTGGTAGTCTAACTGAAGTCCCATTCCTTTCATTGGGTCTGCTGTAAGTAGGATTCACATTGGATACAACCCACACTGAGAAATGTGCTAAGAATATCAAAACTGGATGGGGTGGCCTCAGGACACCCAGAGCAGAAGCACTTTCTGGCCAGCTTGTAGGTACAGACAATTTGCACATTTGTGTCTTGAGACTTCTGGGGCTCTCTCACACATCTGTGGCCAAGTACTGTGGTCAGAGACAAAGAAAGCTGATGGTTAGGACCAAATGTATAAGGCAGAGCAAGTAGGACACTTGACCATAGCGACGTGATTGGAAGAAGCCAAAATCAGTGGTGCAAGTGTGCAGCAATCTAATACCCCAATACTAAACATTAAAACTGTCTTGTCTGGATAAGCATTTAGTGGCTGGAGATCATAAAGAGTACATTCTGGGCTCTTTAAAAAAATGGTTACATTCCCTAAGTCACTTGCATACAAGGAATGTTATGAATATACACGAGGAAGAGAGAAGCATGGGCATGTCTGCCTCCATCGGTGATGTAACCACAGTGCTGGCGTCACAACAGTTCCGACCAAAGAAAGCGAAGGTAACTGTGCTGACCATAATCAAAATTCCAAAAGCCATGCTGCTGTAATACCTGTATTGGTTGGCCCAATAAAGGTGTTACAGCAACATGGATTTTGGAACCATTGTGACTTGCGCTGAAAATACACCCATTCTTAAGCACTTATTTATTCACTGGATCAGCAGAGCCATCAAATCCAATAAACCCGTAGCTTACTGGTCAAAATGTGCTGGCTTTTTTCTTCTTCTTGCTCAGTCATTCACATGCCATTTCCCTGTGTGGTACATTCCTCTTGTTGACTGAATAACTTTGATTAGGTATGTGAAACAGCTGATATGCAAGAACCCTTGCTGCATGGGCAAATCAGTTGCTGGATTAGAGCAAAAATGTATTCAGCAAGATTATTGGAACTGGTACCCATACTGATTTGTTTATGCGCTCATTACTTTGGATTTTTGGACACTTCCTCCTCAAAGTCTACCATTCCCAAGAAGGCCCTTGCTTAATTTCACCCCCCTCCCATTCTCATCCCAAACTGCAATGAGATCTAAGTATGTATAGTGACATTTGCTCATGTTTATACTTTATTACCCTTATTTTTTAATTTGTCACATATATACCCACTGTTCTGATTTAACTTTCTGATTGAAATGCCTTAGGAGAGGCATTTCAACCTTTGGGAATGGGGAAAAAATCATGCAAAAGCTGGGAAACCACCACCAGATAGCGGGGGAGGGGGGAGGAACCACCTGGTGACATGAGGAAGGGTGTGTGGCCATCTGGTGAACCCCAAAGGGCCAAATTTGGGCCTTGGACTTGAGGTTCAACACCTCTGCTTTAGATTGTAAGCATTTTAAAGGCAGAGATGTCTCTTTCTTCTCCTATGCTATAAAGCACTATATGCACTGATGTCACTTATAACTTACTAACAACATGTATGGAATGTTTTGACTTCCATGGTTGCTAAAAAACAAATTTTAATTACATGTAGGTGAATTCAGGAAGCAGCATCATTTTAAAAAAGTGCCTCATGTATTGCAGGATGTAGATGCAGCAGGGAAAAAACTACAATCAAGAGAGCACTTACTTCTACATCCTGATATTGTTAATCTTGAGGTAAGCCTAAGGCAGACTCCCAGCTTTTGATTGTCTTTAAAACAAAGGTTTAAGCTTTCTTTTTCATGTTGTTGTTAGATTACAGTATTCTTTAAAAATGCAGTTACTGCTGTTCCCCTAGTGCTCTGCTGCAGTTTCAGGCCTTTTTTAAGGCCCTTTGTTAAAATTGGTATTAGAGCAAGATAGATAGATATTTATTTACATCTGCTACCGGCCATTGCAATCCACTCAGTATTAAGGCAAATGCTGCAGTAAGTACGGAACATCTGATGCTGATTTAATTGGATGTTAAATTCTGTTAATTTTATGCCACAATTTTAGTTTTCACTGTGTTGAATGATTATATTTGGATTTTAGAATCTGAAACTCACTGAGATAAAGGAGAGATGCAGAGATCTTTTTTTGCTCACTTGATTCATACTTTGGGACTTTTCTCCACAATGCTAAGAGAGACAGTCCTTAAAAGAAAATATGGATTATAAAAAGATCAGTCTGCAATAATAAAGGCTCCATTTCAGCATTGCCCCCTCAGTCATACTGCACTGCACTTTGAAGGTGTTCTGAGTACATCCAAAGCACAATCTGAAAATGGCGGAAATCCCCTGCCCCCTTTCTTATCTCCAAAATGTCATATTGCATTTTGGAGGAGAAGCAGAACAGTACATGGACAAGCCCCAGGCTTCCTCCTGCACTTGGAGCTGGGGAGGGCAGAGGGGGATTATCCCTGGCCTTGCACTTTGGAGGCCCCCCGAGCACTTCAAATGCTCAAGGTGACATCTGAAGGAGCGTCAGAGGACTATACATTTTGGATGGATTCTGTAACAGAAGAATGAGTGGATGAATGATTAACAGCAGGGGAGTGTGATGGAATGGTGGGTGGAGTCAGAGTGAATGACAGCTGGGGAAAGTCAGTTGTGGGACTGGAGGATGTAGAGGAGAGTTAGAGGAGTGAGGCGAGAGAAAGGATAAAGTAAAAGCCTGGTGGTTAGGACACCTGTTAAAGAGGGGAGGCAGTGATGTTAGGTTAGGACATCAGACCTATTCTTTGTTATTCTGTATCAAATTACTGTTCTGGCTGTTGTTTTCCATCAGTAAATATAGTTTATCAATTTGTTCTGGTCTGGATGGTTCTCAGGTCAGTGTATCTCTCCCCACAAGCTGGTTTTAAATTACACAGCCAAACATATAAATGGGAGGGTTCCACTGCTCTCTGTAAATCAGTAGTTGGTGGCAGCAGGTTATTTTGAGGGAGATTAGCGGGAATCTGGACTCACTGAACTAGATGAGTGACTTGCCCGCCAGAGCCTTGGGGTATGGGTGGGGGGGCTACAACATCATGGTTTCCAAAGCCGGCCAAATGTCATGGACCTCTGAAAAGATTTCTGCGTTTGTTCTGGGCCATGATGCATTTGCTTTCTTTGACGTAGTGGGTGTATTCCTTGTAAAATTAATCTTCAAACTATTTGAAACCAATAACTTCAAAATTCTTTAAATCAATACAGTCCATTATTGTGCTTCTGCAAATGCCAAACCAATTTTAGCCCCCAAATAATTAAAATTATTTTACACAATGGTTTTAATTTTAAGAATTCTGAAGATAATGTTGTGGTTCAGAGAAACATGACTCCTGCGTAACTCAAGGAAACAATTATAAAGTTCAAGGATTACCATTCTAATTCATTATTCACCACAAGAGGGCACATCCAATCATTGCAAATTTACTTAGGCATTGAAATCCTTCCAGCCTCCATTATATTGTATAATTGAGGGATTTGAGATTTAGCAGCAAAGTAGTTTGGCCTTTTCTAAATTGCTTCACACATAAAACAAGCTTTAATAACACATTGTATGTTCAGATAGTTTTGTTGATGGGCTGGTAGATTATGTTGTGAAGGAGAGTTAAATTGTTGATTGTGTTATATCTTTTCCAGACTCTTTACTGGGCAAAAGTAGAAGAATCCATCCCCAAGTGGGAACCATTTTTTTTAGGAAAAACACAAGCCCCCATTGGTGTTAAAAAAATCAAGCCAACGAAGGAGAATGCAGGTCCCTCAAAAGGATCAATACAAAAATAAACAGGAAACAAAAATCAAACCAGGTTCATGGGAAAGATCTGTTCAAGCCTCCAAACACTGGATCATTAAATGGGTCTTTTAAATTTTTGTTGGATAAGCACCATTCATTCTAAAACTGCATTGAGGAGTTTTCCCCAAAAGGCCTATTATCTACATGTCCTTCATATCAAACATGGACGACACACTGCAGGATGGAAACTCAGCTTTCAACTGGTTAGTCAAGATGAGAAATAATGTAATCTGTTACTCATCCGTCACTTTTACAAAAGAGAGGTGTCTTTTCCCAAAAAAGTGGAAGCAGATATCAATTTGGTTGTCTGCCCCATGAGAGGATTTGCTATGGGCATGTAGTACACAGCATGATGACAGGCTGTATTTAGTGGATGGCTGGGGGCTCAAGAGAAACCCAAGTGGTGCAGGCTGCAGCAGGGAGGACCTGTTGAACATGCACATTCCCTCTTAACCTAGCCATATCTCCTCCTTCCCAGTTGCATTTGTTCTGTGGTTAAATATTGCTCCACCCTCTTACACTGTTTCAGTTTAAATCCACCTGGTATAACAGGATTTAACCACAAGATTTTAGAATTTTTCAGCACTGAAGAGAACTCAGCTTTGTTCTTGGGATCAATCCTCCACCAATGTGTACAGCAACAGACGCCCATATCAGGCTACATTTTCTGTGGACCCAGTCAAAATAAAAGTTTTGAACAAGCACATCTATAGTTTTGCATATCTTGAAATTAATATTAATGCAAGCTCTCATTTTGTAAGCTTTATTCTGCAGCTCTGAGCAACGGAATATAATTAACAGGTAAAGATCTATATATGCATTTTGCACTTCACTATTAAGGACGTTGATTTCTGAAGTGAGCATCTTGGAGATCACAAGTGGTAGCGGGTGAGAGGTCAGAGGTCCTCAGAGCTGAGATGCAAGGGGAAGATGGGTTTTTTTTTTTGTGATAGACTGGAGGATTAATAGACAGTTATGGCATCAGACTAAGAGACAACATGTATGGCCAGCTATTCATCACCGGTGGAGGGGAATAGCACCAATGGCACTCCCCCCACCCCCCGAGTTTTATACATATGCTTTTAGAAGGATAAATAAGGCCAGGGTCTTATAATTTTGCCTGATATGTAGCTACTTCCCCAGTATGCCACTGATGAGAATCAGATGCACTGGTTGGGGATATACTCCCATTCAAGAGTTAATACTACCAATAATACCACTAGTAATTAAGCACTGTTAGTTCGGTGTAAGGTGCTCTTTTACCATCAGTGGTATGTGAGCATATTTCATTGTGGTGATGTGCTGTCTTGCACAGCTGTAATTATTATGATTTGTTGCCAGCTGCCTCAAGCCTGTGGAGAGATGGAACAAAAATATTTTAAGAAAGAAAGAAAGAAAATAAATAAATAAATAAAACTGATTATGATTACAATAGTGCTTGGCTATGGAGATATTTCCCAATGTACCTGCAATAGGGTATTTAGGATTGTTCATGTTTTGTTCAGTTCAGGTTAACTTTATATCTATGTATTTCATTTATCACTAGCTGCTCTGAGACTTCAGGATTGAGCAGGCTACAGGTGGGATAGCACCAGTGTAAAAAAAGAGTCATGTATATATGGATTCATGTGATAAGCTCAAGACAGTCCAGTCATTTGAAAGGGTTAAATGATGCTTGCAGTCCTATCAGTGTGTGAAAACCATAATTGCATGAATCCATATACATTTCTGCTCCCTTGTGCATAGATATGGAAGGCTTAATTCACTCAAAAGTCCTTCTAAATATTTTGGATTTTTGCAACCTTCACAAAGGCCTTAAAATTGACTTAAAATGTGTAATTAGTCACTGTATGAATGAGGAAGTTTAATTGTTCCTTGCAACAATAGCAGCTACATAGTTTTTGGCTGAATCATTTTATTTCATTTTTATCCCACCTGTCCTTTTATCCTCACGGCAGCCCTGGAAGCTGAAAGAGAGTGACTAGTCCAAGGTCACCTGGTAAACCGTGTGGCTGAGGTAAGCTTTGGAATTGGGGTTTCTCTGACCAAAGTACAACACTACACATTACAGCACATTGGGTCTTGGTATAAGCTTTGGACTGAGTTGGCCTCCTCACCTTGGATCCTTCCAACATTCCATGAAAAAGTCTATTCTTGCAATTACACACTTGAGGGTATTGCATTCTTGTAATTAGTACAATTTAATTTCCACTACTTTGTCTCAAGGAACACTCGTTTAGCCTCTGCTGTGGTCCCATATCACACATTTCCGGGTACTCAGAGGTATCCATTCACATTCCTGTGTATATTTAGGATGTGGACCAGTGTTGCACAAAAGTGAGTCAAAGGTAGAGTTGAGGTAAATATATATGGGGGAAGCCGGGGTAGTTTTCACAGTCCCTTTAGCGAAGTGTGGTTGTCCTTTGTTTCCCAGTGATGCAATTGGCTTGTCCCATAGTGCTTCAATTGAGAGTTTCCTCTTGTCAGGAGGAGTGATGAGAGAGCAGGTGGGAGTGAATGCTCCAAAGAGGCAAGTAGCGTGACGTCTGTCCAGCAGAGGGAGCAGACACACTACAACCACATTTTCCCAAAAGATTTGAAGGAATGAAATATGTAAACGATCTTCAGAAATTTTGGGGAGTTTGTTTGCTATTGTTATCCTAGATACGTAAATTTCAATTACTCAAAAACATACTAACCAAGAATTCCTACTAAATTGCTATTTCACAAATGTTTCCATTTTAATAGGAGACTGAGAAGTTTGCTGTCAACTTTTTTTCCTTTGCTGCTGAAGTGTCCATTAAACTAATCAGGGGTTTTTTTTTCTCTTTCTTTCTCTGTCTCTCTTTTTAAACAGAAACTGCCATCTTAGAACTATCCTGTTGAGTGGGTGTTGGTGTTTGTAACAATAACGTTGTTTTCATAATATGTGATGGCAGATTAGCACGCTTCTCTGCAGTGTTGTTAACAGTTGTAATTAAGGAATAAACAGTAAAGGGTGTCAGTCCGATGACAATTTCATCTATAGTGTCACAATACAAAATGTCACAAAATATTACTGTTATATAACTACAAAAATATCAAATTAGGCTTTCATCTTAGAAGCAGGGAGGATTTTTAAAAACAAAAACAAAACCTGGCATAGAGGCCATCGCAATTTTATACCTACTCAGTGTTCTGTCATGAAGACAAGTTGGTAATGTTTTCTTCTGTAAGATTTGGTTCTTTGCCACGCAGTTGAATTAAGAGAAAGTATGAAAAGCTGATCTACGGCTCGGGTTTTACGAACGCCACAGAATGTAGGAGGATGGGGACGATGCAACAATTTTGCTTGTTATGGGAGATTTTTCCAAAGCACATAAACTAAGCTTTCCATTTCTATGTGTGTCTTCAGATGATTTCCTTAAGCATTTCCTAAAATATGTTATAATTATAATTCACTTTAATTCAAGGGGGGGGGGGAAATGAGAATTAAATGAGCACTGAGAATATAGTTCCTAACACTTGGTTCCTTTAATTCTGTAGTTCACAAAACTGTGACATGAGCCTCCCTTGGGTGGTACAATCTGTATCTAGGGGAGGTGTATGCAAGTTGGAAAGTGTGGGAGGGAAACAGGAACAAAAAAAAAAAGAAAAAGAAGGCAAAAGAAGATAGAAAAGAATCCAATTTCTGAAGACATACCTTTGATTATTTTTTGTATTGTATAACTTAACTTTCGTCCCAAAGAAACGCTGCTAGAGAAACCCTTTCTTATTACACACTCTGTATATAGTCCATCCAGTTCTTATATAAAGTGATGTTGGAGATGCAGGCTTGCATATGGTGAATTTATGCACTGGTGTTTATTTTAGATTTTTTAAAAACCCATTAAGCTCATTCTTTGTCTAATGAATTCCCAATACCTTAAATAGTATACAACATGGCTATGCTTGGTTGTCACAATACACCATGGGTTATCATGGCAGGAACGAGCCTCGCGTGTCTCCAGGCTCATATGCTCCACCTCTCCTCTCCAGTGTGACCATAAGGAGATCAGAAGAGTTTGCTTCCGTTTTTTATCCACCTTCATTAATTTTAACTATGGTTTGTTTAAACCAGGGGTGGGCAACGTTGGGCCTGGGGGCCAAACCTGGCCCTCCTGGTGTTCCAGCCTGGCCCTCTGTGGTTCCCCAGAGGGCCATGTTCCCGTTCCTTGACTCCACCCCCTTTCCCTCAACCATTGATTGATAGGTGCTTTCTTGGCTTTTATTCTAAAAGGCTGAAATGCCTCTCCTAAGGCTTTGTTACTGGCAGTAAGAGCTTCAAAGTGAAATACTCCCTTTCTGCCCCTACCTCCTTTGCCTTTGGTCCCCACCACCGCTGGAATGCGGGCCCCGGAAAGCTCTGAAATTGAATTCAGCCCTCTGGCTGAAAGCGGTTCCCCGCCCCAAGCTAGCTCCTGCCACCCAGAGGCCCATGTGTCACATGACTTGCCTCATTGCATCCAACTCTTTGCCTAGGAGATTCCAAGGCACTTGACTATAATTCAAAAGTCAATGTGAATCTAGGTCTCCCAGCTGATTGGTCCTCAAAGGCTAGAGTCAAGGGTTCCCCAGCTATAGTCTGTTTGCTTCCTGTTCACTTTGACCAGAACTTCCTTGGGTTTGTGTTGATTAAACATAGACATTCTTGACTGAGCAACTTGTATGCGGTATGCAAATTACCTGAAATGTATTGACTAAATAAAAAGATGTACGGAGATGCTATTCAACAAAGCCATCACCAACAATTGAATCACATCCAGTGGTTCTCCATAAAATCTAGTGTCATTGTTACATTTATTTGTATTGATTCCGCTCTTCCCCTCAAGGAGTTAAGGTTGAGTGACGGATGGACAGAGTGATTGCTCAACGGATCTTTAGTTCCCAACTTCCATCATAGACTCCTCCGAGTCCTTCCTCTGAGGGAGGCTTGGAAGTTGGAACCAAGGGAGAGGGCCTTCTCAGTGGTAGCTCCCCGATTATGGAATGCTCTCCCCACTGAGGTCTGTCTGGCACCAACATTGTCATCTTTTCAGCACCAAGTTAAGATTGTTCTTTGCTTCCAAGCATTTGACAGCATATGATGGGGCATTTATATCAGTTGTTTTTATCAGGTCCAGTATCTTATTGTAACTGTTATAGCTGTTTAACTGTTCTTAAATTCTGTATATCAAAGAGTTTATATTATGTTTTTTATTGTGTTGTATTTGTCATTTGTAATTTTTGTGAACTTCCCAGAGAGCTTTGGCTATTGGGCAGTATAGAAATGAAATCACAATAAAGAAATAATAGTAAATGTGCTTAAGATTGCACTGTATATTGTTTATTATTGGAATGAGAGAGTAAATGAAAATAAAATCCTTGATGAAATGACTGTAAAGGAGTGCACTTGCAAATGTCTGTCTTTAAAGGTATGACAACTGCTTAACAGTAGCAGTGCTGTGAATGGTGTCATGGTCTAGGGCCCTGACCCCTCATCTTCAGAAGATTAAGCCCTTGAGTTAACAGAACAAGGAGAGAACTTGGCTACAGAAGGAGGTCACAAGGTTTCCACTTTCTTAGAACCTAGTTTCCCCGGAAGGCCCCAGGGACCACCACCACCCCACATCCGGAGGAAGTCATATTGCCACCCTAAGATTCTGAGGACTCCAGCCATGAAGATACCACCATGCCACAGCCACTTCTGTGCCATCGCAGCCTAAGGCTGTGGAAACAAGCCAGGCCCCTTTAATATAGAGGTGGGACTAAACAGTGTAAAGGAAGCCAAAACCATACATAAGACTCAGTCATGATCTGCTGCTTGTTGGAGTAACATACAGGTAAGCTTGTTTGGCTTCCAGCCTCAGCATCAATTGGAGCTCTCTATGGTGCTGCTCTGTTCCTGCCTCTCTAGCAAACGTTACTCCTGCTTGATTGGAATCTTCTGAACCTGACTTGCCCCAAGTCCTCACTGTGAACTGGACTTCATAGTGTCCAGTGACACTGCAACAGGGCTTGCAGTGTGAAACCAAACAAAGGGCCATTTCTCATTTCATATGCATTCATCATTCTGCATGATTAGTTTATAAACAATCATACAGTTTAATATGGCTTTGTCATAGTTTTTATTTCCTAGGCTCCATGCTTCTATGTTTCTATGTTCTATGCTTCTATTTCTAAGGCTCCATGCTTCTCTCAAAGCAGGCAGCTTTCTTTAAATTGCCTCTACCTTGGCTGCACAGTAAAGTCTTTTCCCTTGTGGCTTTGCCAGACATCAACCTGAAACTGTATGCCAGCTAAAGAGAGAGAGAGAAAGCCTGAAGAGGTATTTTATATTTGTAATCACTTAATAATGATAATTCAAAGGAAACAAGAGATCAACTAGCCTTTGTGCTTCCCAGGAAAAAATTACCCATAATAGGAAAACTGTGAGAGACCTAATCTCTCCAAACTGGTTTGGTGCCTGAATGAAGGGAAGTCTGTCACTGTTCCTCTGTGTTGTCTATGAACTGCATTTAGAATGTGTCTGAAGAGCCAGCACTGACCTACACTATTCTGATTTCCAGACATTTCCTCTTCCCCCATCCTCACCCCCCAGTATTTGATTGCCAACTCATTTGTTGGGTACAACTGTGCTTTTTTGCCTGCAGTCAGCCTCCTCTTTCTCCTTGTGCTGGAAGCATTCCGCAATGGCACAATCCAGGCTACTGACATCCCCGGTTCGTTAGCAGGATGAATCAGAAGGAAGAGGCTGGTTATAGACACGAAAAAGCTATTTCTGCAGAAGGGCTTGGCAACTGGCAAAAGCAAGCAGGGAAGGAAGTGGAAAGGGTTATCTTGGCGGTTCACGGGGCTCTGGAGGAATGTGATGTCAGGGTCTTGGGTGCTCTTCCTCCTGTATTGGCTGGCTATAAAAGGCCAAACGCTGCCCTGCCTCACTTATAACAGCAAAATGGGCTTCATTATAATGGGTGAACTGTGTGGGGAGGAAGGGCTGGTGTGGGGCAGTATGTCTCTCTCCTGCAGGCAGGGACACATTGCACCCCCTCCTCTATGTGAACGCTGACACCCAGTGGAAGGGGGGGCAGTTGTCATCCTCACTGGGACGATGTCTGCAAGTCCAGCACTTTAATCGTTCCCATTGAAATGGACCACAACCAGTCATTTATATGGGGAAATGAAATGGAGTGCACTTGGAGGACACCAAGAGAAGGCTCCTTGCTCTTGTTGACTGAGGAGACTTGAGAAATTAAGAATCAAGTGTCTGCATAGCCCTGCCTCATCTCAGATGTAAACCTGCGGTGGGAGACATGTGGCTCTTCAGATGTTGGTGGACTGAAACTCCCATCAGCCCTACCTAGTATAGCCCATGACAAGGGATGATGGGAGTTGCCACCCAAAACATCTGGAAGGCCATGCCTTCCCCGTCCCTGATGTATAGGAATGTTTGGAACTGGCTAGCTTTTATGTATTGCAGGGCTGAGGAACCTGTGGCCCTCTAGATATTGCTGGACTGTAACTCCCATCATCCCTGACCCTTGGTCATACTGGCAGGGGCTGATAGGAGGTAGACTCCAACAACATCTGGAGCTTCACGGGTTTCTCACCCCTGATGTCTAGACAAGTGGCAATCTCCACTGCAACAAAATGTGGTGTGGAATGCTTCTGGTCAGGATTCCAGCCAGCCAACCCCTTTCCGAATACTCTGTTCCCTCCCTGCACCAGTATTCCATTCCTCCCTCTACCGCTCAGTCAGCCAACATTATGTACTCTCTGAGAATGTTCAGACCATATTAGGCTCTTCCAGGTTCTCCTTACCCAGGATTTTTCCTCTACATCTTTTTGATGTGTCTGTGTGCGGGGGTGGGGGTGGGGTGGAGTGTACTTTGACAAACCTTGGGTTGTTCCGAGCCTGCTTAGACCTCCCTCTTTTGTGTTGATGGTACCATTTTGGCTATATAAGGATTCACAGTCAGATAATTGAATTCACTATTGGATTATAAAGTTGGACCTGCAATAAAATGTTACAGTGTGGGGTGCTCTCATGCAGTGTTCCAGCCAATCAGCCATGCCTTCTTCCAGGATACACCATTACATTTCCCTCCCTCTCCCTGTTTTTCCATTCCTCCCTTCAAACAACCAGCATTTTCTTCCCTTCCTTCCCCTCTCCCTCCGGATGGATGGATAGATGGATAGATAGATTTCTGAAAACTTTGGGGTGGCCATGAGCATGCTGATACTACCATCTTTTTTGAGACTGGTGGTGCCATGGCCATTGTGACTACATAAGAAGTGGCACTTGGACAATTGAGTTTGCTATTAGTATATAATATGATGATAGACAGCACGTTTACCCTGAAAGATGGTTTGCTATCTTCATTTTACTTGCCTTCACAAGAAGCCAGCAAGAGAGGTCATGGGCATCCCCATTTTGCAGGTAGGAAACTGCTGTTGGGATCTTGAGTGGTCTGCCAAAATTCACTATGTGAGCAAGTCATGTTAAGTCATACTCTGGTGGCCACTGGAGGCTGGTGGCTCTGATGTCAGTGGGGCAGTGAATCTGCTCCGGGTTTCGGTCAGAACCAGTCAAAACTCTAAAGGAGCTCTGCACCTTAGATAGCTTCTTTAGAGTTCTGGCTGGTTCTGACTGAAACCTAGAGCAGATTCACCACCCCACTGACATTGGAGTCACCAGCCCCTACTGTGTAGTGGCCCCTGTGGGTCATGCTTCTGGTGGCCCATGTGCAATCATCCAGGAGAGCGCAAAGGGACCACAGCTTGGACCCATCCACATGGAGGTGCCATGTGCATGAATTTCCTGGGTTGATCCCCAGGAAATTCATCAACCGATCAGGCTGAGGTTGATCGGTTCTATGAAGACCTACAACACCTAGAACTAACACCAAAAAAAGATGTCCTCTTCATCATAGGGGATTGGAATGCTAAAGTAGGAAGTCAAGAAATCACCGGGATAACAGGCAGGCATGGCCTTGGTGTACAAAATGAAGCAGGACAAAAGCTAATAGAGTTTTGCCAAGAGAACATGCTGATCATAGCAAACACTCTTTTCCAACAGCACAAGAGGCGACTCTACACATGGACGTCACCAGATGGTCAATATCGAAATCAGATTGATTATGTCCTTTGCAGCCAAAGATGGAGAAGCTCCATACAGTCAGTAAAAACAAGACCTGGAGCTGACTGTGGCTCAGATCATGAGCTGCTTCTTGCAAAATTTCGGCTTAAATTGAAGAATGTAGGGAAAACAACTAAACCGTTCAGGTATGACCTAAATCATATCCCTGATGAATATACAGTGGAGGTGAGGAATAGATTTCAGGGATTAGACCTGATAGACAGAGTGCCTGAGGAACTATGGACGGAGGTCCGTAACATTGTTCAGGAGGCAGCAACGAAATCCATCCCAAAGAAAAAGAAATGCAAGAAAGCCAAGTGGCTGTCTGAGGAGGCTTTACAAGTAGCTCACGAAAGAAGGGAAGCGAAAAGCAAGGGAGAAAGGGGAAGATATACCCAACTGAATGCAGAGTTCCAGAGAATAGCAAGGAGAGACAAGAAGGCCTTCTTAAATGAACAATGCAAAGAAATCGAGGAAAACAACAGAATGGGAAAGACTAGAGATCTCTTCAAGAAAATTGGAGATCTCAAGGGAACGTTTTGTGCAAAGACGGGCATGATAAAGGACAAAGAAGGCAGGGACCTAACAGAAGCAGATGGGATTAAGAAGAGGTGGCAAGAATACATAGAAGAACTATACAGGAAAGATCTGAATGTCCCTGATAGCCATGATAATGCGGTCACTGAACTTGAGCCGGACATCCTAGAGAGTGAAGTCAAGTGGGCCTTAGGAAGCATTAGTAACAACAAAGCTAGCGGAGATGACAGTATTCCAGCCGAGCTATTTAAAATCCTAAAAGATGATGCTGTTAAAGTGCTGCATTCAATATGCCAACAAATCCGGAACACTCAACAGTGGCCACAAGACTGGAAAAGGTCAGTTTACATTCCAATTCCAAAGAAGGGCAACACCAAAGAGTGTTCAAACTACCGCACAATTGCGCTCATTTCACATGCCAGCAAGGTGATGCTCCAAATCCTACGAGCTAGGCTTCAGCAGTATGCGAACCGAGAACTACCGGAAGTACAAGCTGGGTTTAGAAGAGGCAGAGGAACTAGAGATCAAATCGCCAACATTCGCTGCATCATGGAGAAACCTCGGCCATGGAAGCTCACTGGGTGACTTTGGGCCAGTCACAGACTCTCAGCCCAACCCACCTCACAGGGTTGTTGTTGTGAGGATAAAATGGAGAGGAGGAGGAGTATGTACACCGCCTTGAGTTCCTTGGAGGAAAAAAGGTGGGATATAAATGTAATAAATAAATAAATAAATAAACATTCGCTGGATCATGGAGAAAGCAAGAGAATTCCAGAAAAACGTCTATTTCTGCTTCATTGACTACGCTAAAGCCTTTGATTGTGTGGATCACAAGAAACTGTGGCAAATTCTTAAAGTGATAGGAGTACCAGACCACCTTACCTGTCTCCTGAGAAACCTGTACGAGGGTCAAGAAGCAACAGTAAGAACCAGACATGGAACAACCGATTGGTTCAAAATTGGGAAAGGAGTACGACAAGGCTGCATATTGTCACCCTGCTTATTTAATTTATATGCAGAGTACATCATGAGAAACGCCGGACTGGATGAATCAGAGGTCGGAATTAAGATTGCCGGGAGAATTATCAACAACCTCCGATATGCAGACGATACCACCCTAATGGCAGAAAGCAAAGAGGATCTAAAGAGCCTCTTGTTGAGGGTGAAAGAGGAGAGTTTAAAAGCTGATTTGAAACTCAACATTAAAAAAACTAAGATCATGGCATGTGGCCCCATCACTTCCTGGCATATAGAAGGGGAAGAAATGGAAGCAGTGACAGATTTTACTTTCTTGGGCTCCAAGATCACCGCAGACGGTGACTGTAGCCATGAAATTAAAAGACGCTTGCTCCTTGGGAGGAAAGCTATGGCCAACCTAGACAGCATAGTAAGAAGCAGACATCACCTTGCCGACAAAGGTCCGTCTAATCAAAGCTATGGTTTTCCAAGTAGTAATGTATGGCTGTGAGAGCTGGACTATAAGGAAGGCTGAGCGCCGAAGAATTGATGCTTTCGAACTGTGGTGCTGGAGAAGACTCTTACGAGTGCCCTGGACTGCAAGGAGGTCAAATCAGTCCATCCTAAAGGAAATCAACCCTGAGTGCTCATTGGAAGGACAGATAATGAAGCTGAAGCTCCAATATTTTGGCCACCTAATGCGAAGAGAAAACTCCCTGGAAAAGACCCTGATGCTGGGAAAGACTGAAGGCAAAAGGAGAAGTGGACGGCAGAGGATGAGATGGCTAGATAGCATCACGGATGCAATGAATATGAACTTGAGCACGCTCCGGGAGAGAGCGCAGGACAGGAAGGCCTGGCGTGCTATGGTCCATGGGGTCACGAAGAGTCGGACATGACTGAACGACTGAACAACAACAACAACAACTGTGTTGGGACTGGCCATGGTTCACAGTACTTTTCAAGCTGCCATGATGGCACAGATCACAGGGGCTGCATGCCCCCCCCCCCATGTGGACGCTCCAAGTCACACAGTGAGTGCCTCTGTGTGAGCCTCCTTCAGCCATAAACCCAGTGTCAAGTCCTTATGCTCCCTGAGGTGATCATGTGAGGGCTGACCGCTGTATGGATCAGAACCCAGGACACCAAGTCACCCTGGCGTTCAGCCCTGGCCAGGACCTTTGTCCAAACCTGGGGTTGTGGCACCCAAGGACATCTTTCTTAGTACCCTCCAGGCTTTCTGCCTCTCCTGAATTTTTAGAATGTGCAACTACTACTACGAAACTGCCATGCTGCAAAGCGAAGTGCTGACCTCCAGTTGCAGCTGTATTTCCCAGAATACCTCTGGTTCCCACATGGACCCCAGAGGCGTTCTTAGAAAATAAAAATAGCAGGGGGAGATGCTACAGGCCAGCGCTTCATTCTAAAGTGTGCCCGACTGTCCAGAAAAAAATAAAAAAGTAAGCTGGGTGTGGCAGGCAGTGCCCTGAAGTTTGGGGACAAATTGTGATTTGGTATTTGGGGCTCAGACCCCACCTCTGCCTTATACTCAGTTTTTGGGCCACATTACTTGTCCCTGAACCTCACCAATTTGCTTTCTGTGAAATGGGTGTTCTGTGCCTGGCCATGTCCGCTGTGGCAGCCATTTTGTGAAAGGGCAAGCCCTCCATGAGAACCATTTTGTGAGAGTATCCATGACACACAACATTCTGAACGTGCCAACTGACCCAAGCGAGGTCAAGAACATAAGAAGAGCCTTGCTGGATCAGACCAAATGCCCATCTAGTCTAGCTTTCTGTTCACCCAATGGCCAACCAGCTATCTATGGGAAGCTGGCATGCAGGACACAAGGGCAATAGCACCCTCCTACTTGTCCCCAGCAATTGGTATAGTCCAGGTTGGAGACTCCTGGACTAAGATTGTATCCACCTATGGAGCTGGGGCCATGGCTCATGCTTTGCACACACAAGGGCCCAGTTAAATCCCTGCAATGTCCCAAGGCTCTTGGGTAGAAACAATAGTAGGGATGTCTGCCTTGGAAAACCACTGTCCATTAGAGTAGAAAATACTGGCCAGACAGACCAATGGGTCTGCTCAATGCAAACCAGCTTCCTATGTGCTGAATGTCCTCTTACAATGGGTCTATATCTATGGTGGTATTTGTTCTGTTTGGGGGTTTTCCAACTGGGGGAGGACTTCCTGCTGTAAAATACTGCCCACATTTTTTGTTTTCATTCCCTGCCACCCTGTGCACATGGCCTGGGATCAGAAAAGTGTAGTTTTATTTTTATGTTTATGTTATTCTTTGGTGATGGGTACACTCACTGAATTGTTAACATGCTCCCTTCTCTTGCTGGTGGAAGTGTACATGTAGCAACATTAGCATTTTAATTTGAAAAAGGAATCGTTGCAGTGTGGATTTTATCACCAGGAGAAAGGACTGGCAGGTGGAGGAACTGGGACTGGCAGCCGCATTGCTCTCACCCTGCAATCCACAGCACTACTTACAGTATTAGAATCCATTCTGCAATGATGAACGGCAGGACGGTACTTTCTGGGCTATATGTACCAACAGTCCACAGCTGATTAAGGAAACTGCAGAAGGCCAACAATGAAAAATGGAATAAGGAGAATTCATGCTTGATGACATAAACCCACAGAACTATTCTATTTCTGAGCACAAATAATAGGGCCAGCCCAAGACACTTTGCTGCCTGAGGTGGAGCAGGAAATGGTGCCCCCCACCCTCCCACAGAGCAAGATACATAGTACCAAAGTTATTTTATCACCTGAGGCAGAGAATCCCACAAATGCAAAAACACAGTAATAAATTAAATAACAATTTGCTGCCTTTTCAGGACACACAAAAGCAGCTGCCTCACTCTGCCTAATGGTAGGGCTGAGCCTGATAAATCAATATTGGTGCCAGAACATTTGCCAGGGAAATGGCGAACACTCTCCAGCTACAGAGGCCGGAGTTGTACAAAGCACTCCTAACCTCTTAATAGTACACATTCCGCTATGGTCATGACAGGTGGTGGAACAATGGGTGGTGAGGCTGAAGTGACAAATCTTGCTTGCTTATTCGGGAATTGATAATTACATGATAGGTAGGGAGGCATTTTCCCCACCAGGTTGGTTAGATTGACTGCTGGAGAGCGATTTTGTTATGTCCTTTTACAGGTTGTGGCATGGCTCCTTGGTCCAGTGGGTTGTCTCCACATGACTAAAAAGAAGATCCTATAAAGTCTCCCCTCCTCCCCAAACAATGCCTTTTAGATCCTTTCCTAGACTCCGGAACATAGGAAGCCGCTTTATACTGAGTCAGAGCCTTGGTTCATCTAGCCCGGAGTCATCGACACTGACTGGCAGCAGCACTTCAGGGTTTCGGGCAGGAATTTTCCCAGCCCTATGTAGAGGTGCTGGGGATTGAACCTTGGACCTCCTGCATGCAAAGCAGGTGCTCTGCCACTGAGCTACGACCCCTTCCCAGATTCTTTCTGGATATATCCTGGGCTGAATTGCACTTATGGCCTGTCCTGGGTGTGTCTACTTTGGGAATGTACAGAGATGCCACCAGCCATCAAGCCAGGCAGCATCCACCCAGAGGCGCTGTTGAGAGTACATGCATACCTGCTCCACCATTAAGCATAGCGGAACCCAGATCAGCAAGTGAGCAAATGGAGATTTCTCCTAAATTTCTGAATGCAGCATTTATGTACATCATCCATTGTATCCAGCCAATAGCTATTGCAGGTGCAGCAGGGTGGGGGTGAATCTGAAGAGTTAGGAGACATCCTCATTGACCCATAGTAACGTCGTCATGAGATGACTCCACCGTGTTGGTGTCATGTGGTGATTCTGTGCGTGTGAATGTACTGCCCTCCCCCACATACTTACCTGGTGGTGACAGATGGTGTTTACCACTGCAGTGGAAAAGCTTGATACAAACAGTCTCCCCGAGGTGGTAAATACCAGCTTTCCTCATGTGCATTGATGAGAAAGTCACCATTGAGAATTCATGACGTTTGGAAGAGCACCCAAGCACAGTCACCATTCCGATGGCTGGCACAGGCCTGTAAAGAGCTGCCGACCCAGAGGGACCTTATTTGGGAGCACACCCCAGGCATAACCATCATGAAGGTGCTTGGGGGAAGTCCTGCCTGCTTCTCAGGGCCTACAGAGAGCCCACGCCTCTTTAAGTATAGAAATGATACAGTGATGGCTAGCTACAGCTACCGATATGCCCAAACACTGGGAATTGTTTCATGTTACCCAGTCAAAATGGGTTATTGCTCAGTGACGTCAGATGGTGAATTGATCAGAGATGTTTTGTACATTGTTCAGTTAGCATGCAGAGCCACATTCTAGATTTCATATACTCCCCACACACAGTCTGCTCTACAAGCATGGACTTTGACCTGCTGGTATTTGCACTATCCAATTGACACTGACACTTGTATACACATTCTCCAGCAACATCACCTGGACCCTGTGCATGTTGACAGGGAACTGTGCAAAATCCTCTGTTCACATTATCAGTTTGTGTGTATTCTCCATGCCTTCATGGGAATGTATACAATCGCTAGTGTTTAGCCAGCGACGCACATCACAGTTCTGTCTAATTCACACATGTGGGTATATATATGTATATGGATTTAACTTCCAAGAAGCAATTACATGCACACACATAAGAACCTCCCTCTCACTGGGCCAGTTTTGCATAGGGCCTTTCTCCTGCAGCCACCAACACTTTCCTAACCCAGGGATGGATCCTGTTCCCTTAAAAGACGGAAAGTGCTTTTTCAACACCCAGAAAGCACATATAAATATTAAGTGTTAGAGAGATGCTCAGGAGATGTAGTTTCCCCAACACCATCACCCAAGAATTCCAACCGTCTGTCTCTCTGGCCTCCCCCAAAGAGCTGTAGCAAATGGTGCTTCAAACTCCGCGCCCACTGGGTGAAGCCCTTCTGACCTTCTCCCTATCCTGGAACACTTGAACTAACAGGACCCACCTGTTAATCCGGCCCTACTAGGCCTGAGATTAACCCAGATTAACACCACCTCCCAGTCTGTCCCCCAAGGCTTTAGCGGAACCCAGCAGTAGTAAATTATGAGGAAACTTTGCCCCTCCTGAAGGCCTCACCCTAATCTCCAACACTTAGGAGCGGTTTTAAACAACAGTGTATGAATTTTATTATCTCTCCCCAAAACGTAGCAGGTCCACAAATCCCCATTCATACCCTAATTGGGAAGCTTTGCAGTGCATTGCCCGAGATAGAGGAGCAGAGCTTAAGGATGCGCTGTTCAGCAATTGAGCGGGGAGGGCAGAGTGGGAGGACAACATGCCAATGCATTTCCCATCCTGATAGGGGCAGTTGAGGGCGCCACTCCATCCCCGCAGCGGGGGCCTTTCTTTTCTTTTCCCCACCAGCTTTGAGCAGGCCTGTTTCAGATTGGCCTTTTTATGTTTGATCTAAAGAATAGTTGTTGGCCAATTCCATCTTTTCATCACTGTTCTACCAGGCCTAGATCCAAGCGGCTTGTCAGATGCTCATTAACTCCCCCTTTGGCTCTTTGCAGTGTGTCTCCTAAGCTCATTGTGCCAAGAACTCGCGCTTCTTTCTCTCCCTTTCTCTGCTCCATCAGGGAGACAAATTACTTTCCAAAAAGGGGGATCGCCAGGGATGGTTTAATGAGAATTTCTCCGGGCCTGGCTGTGGAAAGCGATGTAGTTAACATTCGGTGGACTTAATTGGACTTTTCTCTTCTGCCTCCTTCAAAAAAACGCTGAAGCGATCCTGTTAATCTCTCATTTGTAATCAATTGTGTTGACTCAACAAAAGTCTAGGTCGTCCTTTCTTCCTGTCCCAGACAATCCTTTGTTGCCTCTAAATGCCTCATTCTTGAGTGCTCCTGGTCTTGTAGATGGGCTCGATTGTTGACAGTTCATTATTGCGCTTTTGTCCATTTAATCTCCCTCGCTGTGTTTTGCATGTGCATGCCTTAATGAGCTCCGTTGGCAATTAACATGTTTCTAGCAGCAAACCGGTTGCTCAGACGTTTGGAGAGTGGAGTGCAAGAAAAGGGCAACCGCAGCTGCCTGGAAGGTTCCCTACTTCCCAGCCCCTGCTGCATCTCAAGGCAGCTCTCCTGCCTGTCTTCGGATGCACCTGGGACCACCTCCTGTCCCTTGCTCCCTCCCCAAAGGAAAGGGGGAGGTGAACATTTGGTGGGCCGGGAGGGGAGGCTTGGAAAGCTCAGCCAGGCAAATGGAGTTTACACCCAAAGGGATTTTTTTTTTTTTTTGTAAAAAATGGGGGAAAAATCCACACGCCTGCAAATGCTGGCAAGTTTTTAAGTGTCATTCTTTACATAGAGGAACCTCTAACCCCCCCTTAGGCACTAGGCCTGTTCAAGCTGTTGTGTTCATGACTGTGGCTTTGGGAAAGGGTTTTTTTCCCCTCTTTTTTTTTTTTTTTTTGAAAAAAACAACAACATTATTTGAAGCTTGCTGGCAAGATTGCTGAAGTGTGAGCAGTCATGGACAGAAGAAACATCTTGTAGGGGAAAAGATAATTGGAGCCTTTTGTGTGTGTGTGTGTCTGACAGAATTACCCTCCCCCTCAATTTTAGCATTTTAATATTGAGAGTAGCATAGGACAGAATAATGAATCAGTCTTAGAGCCCACCTTGTTGTAGAGAGAAGCAGCTTGGGGCGGGCTGTGCGATCACAAAATGCAATTCATAGGTACCCAGAAATCCATTCCCAGAAAGGAAAGGGAATTTCTGTCCTCCTCTGATCAATATATAATATATCCAATTGGTAAAACTGAATACCTGCTATATCTTCCTTCTCCTCCTCCTCTCTTCCTTCTCCTTCTTCTCCCATTACAGGTTGCATGCACAGACACTTCCACAGCAGCCAGTTGGAGGAATTCTCATCCGCCAACACATAGGCATAGGCTTCACATCATATCTCACTATCTATCTAGAGGATCTTTCCATCCCGCTTCTGACACTTTAAAAGTCCCCATCATGACCACCACCGCAGTGGCTTGCAATAAAACACATGTTTATCCAGATAAAATAACAAAACGCAAGAGTTTTATTAAGGCTTCCAACCAGCCAGCCATGCCTTTTTCCAAGATACTCCTTCACGTCCCCCCCAGCCCAGTTTCTGCCCCCCACCAACACTCACTCAGCATTCTGTGCCCACTGAGCATGTTCAGTCATCATTGAACTGTGTGGAGGGGTGGGGAGTTTCCCTTAGTGATTTTTAAAAATGCAAATATTGGGGTTCCACAAGGCCTTCTGATTCCTCCTTATGTATGGATGGTGAAATGTTGGCTATCACATTTGGATAATGAGGCTGCTAGTAGTACGTGGGATAAAGAACTCCCTTGTACTGAAAAAGACCAATGGCCCACTTAACCCAGTACTGCTTCCCTTCTCTGTCAGAGTCTCTCTGGGATCTCAGACAGGGCTTGCCTTGGACCAAATCCATGCTCAGTCTTCTACTATTCCCAGTTAGGATGTCCCCGGTCAGTAGAAAGGAAAAAGGGAAACCAGTTCTGAGAAGAGCCAACAAGGAGAATGTATTGTAGCCCAGTGCATTTCGGACCAATGAGATCCTTCTTCGGGGACAATCAAATTCTGGAAAATAGGCTAATGACTGCATAGGATTGTGCCCTAAACAGCTCACAGAAATTGTGACTATCCCTCTTGCACCATCATCAATTTCCCTGATGGTGTGAGAAGGATAGTCACAATTTATGTGATTTATTTAGTCTATCAGATGTTGAAGGTTTAATTGTCATAATAACAATAGCAACCGCCAGAATAGTGTCATGCTACTGGTAAAAGAATGGAAGAGCACAAGAAGCGCTTTGTTGTAACAGACTAAGGCCCCTCTTGTACATGGTTGGGCAACCTGTTGCACTTCAGATGTTTTGGACTCCATCACCCAGCCAACAGGGCCAATGGTGAGAGTAGTCCAGCAACATCTGGAGGGCCGTAGGTTCCCCATCCATGTTCTAAGACATTGTTCTGTTTCCAGAGGCATCCAGCTAGATACTGGTGGGAGTCACAAGTAGGGTGCAAAGGTGATAGCCTACCCTTCCCTGTTGGTTGTCTCCAGGATCTGATATTTCAGAGGTATAATTTCTTTGTACATTGGCATTCCAGAAGCTATTATAATTACTTCCAGTAAAGTAACCTGTATACAAGGGCAAAACAGCTCAGCAGAACAGAAACTAAATTTGCAATTCTTCCTGGCAGTAAGTCTCACTGAACTCAGTGAGACATATATAGGATTGGTCTTTATGTCTGCATGTACTTCAAATTGTCTCTACCTTTTTCAGTCTTCCATTGGCTCTGAGTTGGAAAGAGACAGAGGGAAGGGACTGAACCCCTTATCTGTTACCTCCCCAACTCCCAGTTAATGTAAATTCTAGAAAACCCCTCATCCCCCCAACATCAATATTTGTTAGAACTTGGGCCTCTGTCCAGCCTTGTTTTCACATACAAAAATATGCTTAAGTCTAATCTCTGATCAAAATATTCCAGTATCTGTATTAATATAATACCTTTACTGAGGCAGCCAAAAGGTCACCAAATTTGCAAGCTTTTGAGATCTCCAGATCTCTTAATCAGACAAGATGTTACCCACAAACATGCTTTTTGTAACTTCTTGCCTGATGAAGAGATCTGGAAATTCCAAAACCTTGCACATTTTTTGTGACCTTTTGGCTGGCCAAATAAAGGTATTATACTAATATGAATTTCTGGCATTTTTCTAATGGCCAACATGACTACCTTTACTTTTTATCGAAATGCATTGAAGCATTGAAGTTGCCCATCCATCACCATGGAAGAACCATGCAACTGGGTGTAGCTTACCATCTGGGAAAATTAGAAGTCGTTGCCCCACTTGGTTTATTGTTTATTGACAGCTACCCTTATACAGTTGGGCTAAATTTGGCCTGATGGTGTATTATAAAGAAAATGGAAGTTTCTCTCTGTACTCCTGAGTGCTTGAATTCATTGCGCCCCATGTGATATAAATAGTGCCATTTCTGTCCATCTGAATTTCTTAAAAACTGGGCTTAAGGTCTGCAGATGTCCATCCTTAAGCACTGGGGACAGTGGTGCCATCAGGGCAGGACTTTGGGGCAGAGGTCCAGAGCCCTACTCAGCTGGATGACCAGGAAGGATCCCAAATGCCGCAGGGCTGGCTTACTACACATTCTGAAGTAGGTGAAGTAATACACAATACTTTGTAATGGTTCCTGTAGGACCATTGAGCCCAGACCTAACTATACCACAGATTGAGGATGGGGTCTATCTCTATTTATGGCTAAGCTCTGAAAAGATTCGGGGCCCAGGCTGAAAGGACACAAATATGAATAAAATTTGCATGTGTTGATCTATATCTGAATATGCAAATGTAAAGAAGAATGACTAGGATTCTTTTAAGTTTCACAGGAGCAAAAACAGCCAGTTAACTTCTCATCCAAATCAAATAAATTATTCAATTAATTTGCACCCTGCCTCAGATCATCCCAGACCAATGGAATTCCCCCCACCCCCCCACCCTGAAACTTAATTACAATGCAGGGGAAGATCTTTTATTTTGGAAGCATGGTTGAAACATAGGGGAAGGGGAGAGTTAAATCCCCCTCCCCAGCATGGCAATTAAGCTGAGCAAAAAACCTTCCATTAGCACCATTGGGCACTCAGGGCTCTGAGATCCAGGGCCCTAGGAAAATGGACCCAGGTCTAGCAACACCCCTGATCTATTGCAATATGACAGAGCATGACATTACAATCTTCTCCAGTAGATCTAGGAGAACACGCTCCACCTGAGCCATTGGAGACCTGCTGCCTGACAAGAGTAGACAATACTAGGCTGGACTTGGAATAAGGTGGCTTCATCAATTCAATGCCTATGCAGAGAGCCCATGGGCCAAGGGCCACATGTGAACCTCACCCTGGTTTCACACAGACCTCTGCCCACTTTGCAAACTCTGCCCACTTCTCAAACCCCACCCACTTTGGTTCTGATTCTGCCCACATTTGACTTTGACTCCGCCCACTTTGGGCTCTGGCCATGGCCACTGCTGGAATGCGGATCCCAACACATTTCGACTGAGGTGACGCAGAACTCAATGGGAAAAAGATCCCCCACTTCTGGCCTATGGGAATATCTAAGATTTTGTGCCAGTCTTGAAACATTTTGGAGATGTCTCCTGTATCACAAAAGCATAATGTGCCAGCACTGGAACACACATGGTTAAAATACCAGACTCTCTCCAGCTGCTCAGTGTGATGAGGTAGGCACTGTTGCCTGATCTCTCCTATTGTGATTGAAGTGTCTGCATTTAGTTTGAGTTTCTGCAATTACAGCCCCATGTGAAATATCACCTTCCCAGGTGTAACAGAGACGAGTACTCGGTGTTAAAAAAATACAGAATGAGTGATCCCTTTTCAGATCTGCACGAGGCAGAAAATGCTGGAGTAGCACCTCTTGAAACCCTAAAAGGCTTCCAAAATGCTGGCCAACTTTCCAGGTGCAAAACCTTGGCCTCAGTGCAGCTAATGGGAATTTTGCCACTGACTTAAACAAGAGCTAGGATTGTTTTTCTGATAAAATCCATATTGTTATGTAGAGGAAACCCACTTGTTAACCCTTAAATAGGGGAAATAAGAATTCCTTTTGCAGAATCAAAGATGCAAATGGGGAGATGTTTTCTAAAACTCTGCACCATCCTAATTCTTCATCTGCCCCACAGCCTGAAGCTTCCTAAATCCCTACAAGAGCATTTCTTCTCAATGTGGGCTCAGTTTGATGATGGCACATTTAGTCTTTTCTAGATGCTTAAGGCAGCTACAATCCTCTAACTTTTAAATGTCACTGATAATTTTGTGATATCTATCTATATCTACATAGATATATATATAGATATATGCACACACACATATACATATATACACACACACACAGGCAGAAGCGACTATGTAATTCTGTATTAATATATTTTAAGTTATGTCCTAGCTATTCATTGTATCTAGCCTCCTTTGCCTTATCTTGCTACAAAATGTAATGTAGGAAAATACAGTGGAGTTGTTACCATACTTTGGACATTTATCTTCTGCAGAGGTTTTTAAAAGTAAAGTCAAGACCCCTTCAAGGTGCATGTGTATGGAGGGTTGTTGATTCAGCACTGCTGGAGCTCAAGAAATGTTACTTAGTAGTAAGAGTAAATACTTCCTAAAAACTATACATTCCTACAAGGATCAGTGCAGAAAACTAAGGAAGTCAAAAATAAAATTCCCTTCATGTAAAGGAATGGGCATCCTTCTGGTGCAGGAAAAGTGGTATTTAGTACAGAAGATGCACTTATTACAAGGTTACAAACTGACAGCTATCTGTCTGTATAATTTAACCAGTAAACACATTACACTATAGCATAGGATCTGCAGTCTACTTGCCGCCTCCAGACCTAGAAATGTGTGTGTGTGTGTGTGTGTGGGTGCACATATGAGCATCGGGAGATGTCTGCTGATACCTTTTGAAAAATATGATAAAATGTATTCTGATCATAACTGATAAGAAGGTAATAATTGATTCAGCTACTAGGAGGGAATGGAGAAAGTTTTAAAGCCTCTTGCCACTCAATAAAGCTGCAATCCTAGTAGGTTCTGCTGAATTCAGCGCAACTTACTTTTGAAGTAAACATTGCACTGCACAGTAGAAGTGGTATAGTAAAAAATAATGCATAGGGACCCTATGTACTTAACCATGATTCTGAGGGCACAATCTAGGAAGTAAAATTAAAACAGAGGCATTAGACCTTCCTTTTGGGGAACAACCCCCCCCCTTCCTCTCTGTAATTTTGTTGATCATGTAATTCCCAAAGGGCATAGACTGCTTTTCCACATCTTGTTTGTGGACATTTATGTCACTGACAGATGTATGTTATATTGTATCCGATCACTTTTTTATGCAATGCCAACTGTGGCAGCCACAGTACCACTTTTACATTGCATGGGATGGCAAATTGTCTTTTAATAGCGAGTCTGATACTGCATAAATGTGTAAAGTATGGTAACAAGCTCTCACTTGTCTTCTAGGAAAGGGGTAACTGAAAAGCCGGGCAAAATCTAACGCAGGAGAGGGCAGACTTAAAGGCTTGTGGGATTTACCTTTTTCTTTTTCTTTTTTCCTTTTTTACTAAAACCCTCAGGTTCACCTACTGAAACAAAATAGTGGCCCAAGGGACAAAGCCAATTACTTACTAAACCCAACACTGGGATGAGCTGCATGCACAAATACAAATCTACATCTGAGTTACAACAGATGAAGATTCTAACACTAATCTAGACCTTAAAATGGCTATGGATAAGCATCTGGGTGTTAGAGAGCCCTTGCCAATCTATCGCAAATTGCCCTGAGATAGATCTAAATCTACCTTCTGCCCACCCCCTGATCTAGAACAATTGCCATTCACTTCCTCTACCAATTCCATTGCCTGCTCTCAATCGCCTTGCCACTCTGACAGCAATTTCTAACATGGCCAGAGAATATACGCACAGCAGTGGAATCGACATCGCAGTAGCGGTATATGCTATTGTGGTGCCATAGCTCAGTGGTAGAGCTCAGGCTTTACATTCAGAAATTCCTGGCTTGCATCTCCATTCAAAGGTTACATCTCAGTTAAGAAGAGCTAGCAAAGACCTCTACCAATCAGAGAAGGCAATACAGGACTAGACTGACTGTCAGTATACAACTTCATATATACATGCTGCCTCATCTGGCTGATAAGTGCCTGATTATGGTTTAAAAATAAAGAAATAAACCCCTAAAGCTGGTGATTTTATGACATAATTCTGTTACCTAGTCAAAGCGTGAAAAACACATAGGGTAACATCCAACCTAAGCCCTACTTAGGGTAGACCCACTGAAATAAAGGGGGCTTAAGTTAGCCATGAAATCCCATTCATTTCAATGGGTCTACTCTAAGTAGGATTTATATTAGATTTTACCCATACTTTCCATTTCTGCAGTGTGTACATAGAATCATAGAATAGTAGGGTTGGAAGGGGCCTACAAGGCCATTGAGTCCAACCCCCTGCTCAATGCAGGAATCCATGTCAGAGCATCCCTGACAAATGACTGTCCAGCCTCGTCTTGAAGGCCTCCAGTGTGGGAGAGCCCACCACCTCCCCATGAAGTTTCATGGCAACACGAAGGCATGTTAGGAAACCTATTATAAAATGGAAGAGGCTTTTTAAAACTGAAACTCTTTGAAAAAACTTGACAGCAACAGTTCCTTTCCTCATCCATCTCCCCTTGCCAAGCTGTTATTTTAGGTCTGAAGAAGGGTTTTGATTTGGTTACCAACAAATGGGGAATGAAGGTTAAAGTTTGGTTAATGGTGAATGAGCTAACACTGGGACTGCAGGGTTGTGATCATAAATAAATAACGAGGAAGAGGTGGTAGAGGAAAACAATATGAACAACCTTATTGCTTGACAAGGAGTCTTATGGGAGTGCCTCCTATGTTAAAAATGACTGCATAAATCAAAGGCCTAGGAATATATCTTATAATCTCTCATATATTAATTCTCTCCTGAGTATCTTAGCTCAAAATGCTTGGGGATGGTTTTCTCTTTAAGAAACTTTAAGTTGATTGGATTTTGTTTCGCCCCCCCGCCCCGTCATTTTTTGATAACATGGGTTTACCCGTCCAGTTCATCTAGATTAATGGCAATTAAAATGATATTTACAAAGATGCTCTAAAATAGTTAATCATCTTCCCACTATGGATATTATCGTGTTGAAAACTGGACCAAGGAAAAAAACCAACGAGAGAGAGAGAGAGAGAGAGAGAGAGAGAGAGAGAGACTGTATTAACTTCAGTGGACTTGTCCGCTACTCACTCTGAACAGGCCTCTATTAAACTTGCTTGCTTTTCAGCATTTAACCACTCAATTAACCAGTGGAAAGGTGAACTCCAGGCGAAACTGCCCCCAGACAATTGCAATGTCCTGCTTAATTCTCTGTTTCATTGGCAAACTTGGACTGAGCAGCACGCACATGGACGGCCTGCAGAATTTCGTTTGTTCCACTATAAAAATATTGTGAACAGAATTGACATTGCCATATTAGAAGGCTTTGTGAGAAGAGGAGGGAGGGAGAGTGAGCAAAGACTCCTTACTTTAGTTAATCCAAGCTCTTGATTATCCATATTCTGATTTATTTATTTTTTTAAGAAAGCATTCTGGGGCCTGCTGTGGATGATTACATGATTAATGTAATGCAGTTTGAAGGGTCTGTGTTTTCTCTCTTAATTTGGGTCATTACTCAGAAAGCAAGCCATTAGATCATTTCGTTAGCGTTCAGGAATTATTATTATTATTATTATTAATATTAATAATATCAGAAAGAGAAATAGTCATTCAGGAAATGACTTAAATACATCTTAAGTGAGGGACCCCCAAAAGGCAACAAATTATGGTTGAAAGAGGCACAATTTAGCTTCCAGTTTCAAGCTGAACACCCTCAGTAACAATTATGATGATATAATTTTGTATTCCCTCCCTTCCCAAATTGGGTGGAAAGAAACCATCGAGATGAGAAGCTGTTTCTTTACTGACCTGGAGATGGGGGTGGGGGTAGGGGAAAGACCCAAAACAAAACCAAAACCAGGAAGGAACTGGCGTTGGTGGGTGTTGGTGGCAGACGCCTGGGGGTGGGGGAGGCCCCGGTTTTCACTTGTTTGTTGCTGTCGGGGGGCCTGCCTGAATGGAATTTTCAAAGCCAGATTGTCTGAATTCTTCCCTACTTTAAAAGTAAGAGAAAAGAAAAGCGATTCGAGCTGTTCACATTCTCCGCTTATTGGTAGACCGTTCTTTGTAACTGAATAACGAACGGATAACATAGAAGCTGCAAATCTCTCCACACCCACCTACAAAAACTCCCCAGACATGGTTACTTTATCCTGAATAGTTAGGTAGCCTCGTTCTTTCCGAACATAATGTCCTGCCCTCCTTGGCAAGTCTCTTACTCCCTCGGGGAAGACATGAGGCTGATCTATGCAGAGAAGTGTGTCCCCCACCCCACCCCCTCCACGTTTATCGCGTCCTAGATCTGGACTTGGATTGTTAATTCCCTTTTACTTGGATTTATTTAAATTGCCATCCTAAACCCACCTCCGTGGATGGAGCTCTCATTCAAATAAGCAGGTTTCCAGGAACTGTGTGTTTTAAAACGGGTCTCGAAGTCCCCTTCTTTTAAAAAGAACTCTGGTGAGGAAAAGCTAATTAACAACGACGCCCGGCCTTTCCAAACTCCGTCTGTTTTCCCTCAGCCCCGGATTAGACTGGTTTACACGCGAAATCGAATTGACACCACTGTTCCGGAGCAGGCACAATTCCGGATCTCTGTAAAACTTGACACTCGGCCCTGATCTCAATGGGATACCTCTCTTGGCAAAACCCTCCACTAAGAATCCCCCCCCCATTTAAATGGGGTTCGCTGGAAGAAGTTCCCGGTGGATTGTATCCTTTACATTAAAAAGAAAAGAAAAAGGCATTGTCTCTCCCCCCCCCCCCCCGTCTCCAAACTTTTACAATAATTAATTGGAACTGGGATTTTTTTTTTTAAATTGTAGGTTTGGGGGAGCTGGAAATAAGACTCCTATTAAGCGACCTTTTTATTGCCTCATAGATGATATATTCCTTAATTAATCGGGCGTACATTAAAATTTTAATTTACAGTCGTATATACAGTCATACAGCATGATCGGCCAGCGTATCTATCTTTACAGTCTTGGAGGCCCTTCGGAGAAACGTTGCACTCAGTTCATCACGATCCGGAACTATTCCCGTAGTTGAATCCGTAGCAGCAACGGAGTTTTAAATAAGTTTCTTTGCTATATATATATATATATATATATTTATATAACTGTGTATAGCCCAAAAGAAGAAGAAGAAGGAAGTGATTGTCTCATCAGCTTGTTGTGTGTGTACGAGGGAGAGATCGATTCTGTGGATTTTTCAGGCCTCTTGAAAAAGGTTCGATTTCTCTGGAAGTTCTCTGAAGGCATCGCTTCGATCGCACCAGAAAGACATTGCTTGCTCTCTTTTTTAAATTATTATTTTGTTTTAGGTTTGCACGGTCCTGGAGAGCTCTTTTGCGGAAGGCGTGACGGCGGCAGCGGCGGCGGCGACCGTGTCGTGAAGCTTCCGGACGTGTTTCTTTAAATCAAAGTTCCTGCAGAAGCCTTTGCCGCAGGTGACGCACGTGAAGGGCTTCTTGTCGTTGTGCGTGTGCATGTGGAAGGTCAAGTTGTAGATCTGGTGGAAAGCTTTATTGCAGATGGTGCATTTGTACTGCTTCTCGCCGCTGTGGGTCAGTTTGTGGTTTTTATAATTCCCTGTTGGAAAAAAAGAAAAGGGGGAGAGAGAGAGACGGAGAGAGAAGAGTGGAAATTGGAGGGTTAGTTTCAGGAGGGCTTGATCGGTGTCTGTATGTTTCTCTCCCCTTTCCCCACTCACGATTTTTCTCCCAAGATTTAAGATTGTGTGTGTATGTGTATATACATATACACAATCTTAAATATACACATATACATATTTCCCGCTGGAAAAACGCGTTCCTGTTGCAAGACTTCATTAGCAAGTGTCCTGCAAGGGACAGTCAAGTAGTTGTCAAACTCAGTTTGCCTCAAGGCCGAGCAGCATACAACTGACGAATTAAAAAATTAGAGGCCGGGTCAGCGTCCTGACCCTGAGCAAACGGGAGAACCTGGATTAGGACCAAAAAAGGGGGGCAGTGGGGGGAGGAGGATGGGGACGCTTCAAAGTGAAAACCGTGTCGTTGAGACGGTGAGGAATTTCTACCTATATCCAGCCAGGCTCTCCCGAAACTTTCTTTGCCCAGCCTACTACTCTCTTTTAGGAAAGCATGTGGCGTTCTGGACCCACAAGTGGAGCACGAACCCCCCGCACGGGGCCCCTGAAAATGACACTTCTTCCCGTTGCATTTCCGTCGAAAGGCACGATCCAGCCCAAGTGAAGGGCTTTAAAGTTCCGCGGATTTCACAAAGAGGCACTGAAGTGTGTGGCTTAACTCTCCCGTTGAGATTAACGGGAGTTTTTTCCCCTGTCGTCCCCCCCACTTTTTAAAGTGCTTTCATTTGGGCTGGATCGCGACCCTAAGAGGACTGAATTCATTTTAATCGCCGTTAATAACAAGTGACGGGTTTGAGCTAGTCTTTCGTTGCAGCCCAAGGGCAAGTCTCCTCAGGACGTTTGAGGGGCAGGGAGGAGGGGTCACCCGCTAGTAGCAGCCTCAATACACTCTAAATGCCGTGCCTACGTTCTTGGAATGCAAAAGAACCGCAAGATTCTATTTGGAACCTTCGCAACGTTCTGTCTGGAATATTCAACTCCTTGGGAGCAGAAACTGACCAGACATCTTAAAATTCTTTCCTCTACGTCCTTCGATTTCCCCCCTCACACACACAATTTTTAAAACGGTGGTTCCAGCGGAATAATTTCATTCTCCGTACTTCCAACAACAAAGGACATAATCGAAACCGGGTTTTCTCTCTCGAAAAAGTACCCTCCCACCCCTTTTAAAAATAAGTAATAATGTTTAAACCCCCCACCTCAATTCTCCCTCCTAAGTCACAAAATCGAAATAAAAACGCCGTTTTATCCAAATACCTTTTTGATGAAATCCTTTGCCACAAAATTCACACACGAAAGGTTTGTAGCCCGCATGGATCCTAATGTGAGTATTTAGCGTGGAACTTCTATTGAACGCTTTCCCGCATTGGTTACACTTATGGGGTTTTTCCTGTTGGGAGCGGGAAGAGGGCATTTAAAAGACATAAAAAAGCGGGCAGCAAAATTGTTCACCAACTTTTTGCCTTGGGGTCACGGCCGAGAAAGCTATGAAACGGCTCTACCCGTTTCAGACCAGACGCTTCTGTCGTCTAGCTCAGCGTACCTGCGTGTGGATGATTTTGTGTCTACAGAGGGTGCTCGCCTGGCGGAAGCCTTTCCCGCAGACTTTGCATACGAAGGGCCTGGCTCCCGTGTGGACAGGCATATGCCGGGTTAGATTGTAATGGGCGTTGAACACCTACGGGGAAACACAAGGCAGACAACTTTTTAGGCACAAGAGCTCGCCCCCGTTAACCTCCGCTAAACCTACGAGCCATCTAGGATTGTCCCCCCCCCCAAAAAAAAGGAAAAGAAGAAGAAAACGGGGGGGAGGGAGGATTTCTTTTTGATTTTTTTTTTTTTTTTAAGTATCCAAGTGTCATCACTTGGCTATGGTAGTCCGGCTTGCCTAGATTAAACCCCCCCCCCCCCCATACTTCCTAGTCTGAACCTCAGTGCCACGGCCGCCCATCTGGAAAATGGGAACAGGACTCTTGAGCGCCAGTGTTAGGCGAGGTAGAGGGCATTTTATGTATTTGTTTTATTTGTTAGGAAATGTCGAAACTGCCCTTCCTCAAAAGATATGTGTGTGTGTGTGGGGGGGACGTACTGAAATGTGTCACTACTCAGGTCCTGCTCAGATGGTTCATGCCCCACGGTGAAAAGATATTCTACACGGGGCGGGGGGCGGGGAGAGAGGCAGCGTGGCGGTTAAAAACATGGGCCGGTTCAGTTCTCAGCTCTGCCACGAAATTACCGGGGTCCCTTTGACAAGCCTCTCTGTAATACTTGCAGTAGTAGTAATAATAAGAATAAATCCCATCGCCTAGTGCTAATCATAATTGCAACGGTGGAGAAGACTGGGAGGCGAGTGTGCGACCTTCAAGGATCGCTAAAACACGTGGGGCCGTTTTTGGGGGGAGGGCGCATTCTCGGAATCCTGCTTCCCTCCCGCTGGAGAGCGGGGGGATCCTGCCGGCGGAGTCCAGCCCTGCCGCCCGGAGAGCCCTCCGTCCGGTGCGCCCCCCCGTGCCGTCATACCTTGCCGCACACCTCGCAGGTAAAGTTCTTGGGCTTGCCGTCGGCTGAGGCGCCGCCGCCCGCGAGTTTGGCGTGCGGGGCTTTGGCGCCGTGCCTCTCGCCGGCCAGGGCCGCGTTCTCCTTCATGACTTGGTCCAGCTGCCCGGGGAGGCGCTCCTTGTGGGGATACTGGGCGCTGGGGAACTTCTCCGGCGGGGCCAGCGCGGCCAGCTTGGCGTTCTCCAGCAGGAAGAGTTTCTGGTGAGCCGACAGGGCGGCGGCGGCGGCGGCGGCGGCGGCCTGGCTGGGGGAGTGGAGCAGGCTGGAGGCGAAGAGCTGTCCGTGCAGGACCTCCGACGGGTGGTAGGAGGAGGAATCCAGGTAGTTGAAGTAGTAGAGGCTAGATCCGTTGGCCGGCACGGCCAGGGCCTGGTTGATGACCTGGGGCTTGATCACCCCGCGGGAGGGGGCGGGCAGGGCGGCCTGGCCGAGGTGGTGGCGCTGCTGGTGGTGGTGGTGGTGCAGGTCCCCCTTGCAGCACGCGCCGCAGCCGGCTTTGCAGAAGCCGCCCGCCGTCGAGGAGCCGCCGCCGCCGCCCAGAGCCGAGCCGCAGCTCCTCAGGCTGCTCTTCCACAGCTCCGAGTAGCTGAGCAGCGTCTTCGAGGCGGGCGCTTCGTAGCCGGCCAGGGGCTGGATCGGGATCACGCACGGGATGGGCGAGCAGAGGCTCAGCAGCTTCTTGGGCGACTCGCTTCGCCTCGCCTCGAAGGCGGCGGCGGGCCTGTGGTGCGGCGGCGGCGGCTCGGAACTCTTGGCCATGATCCTCTCGATGGAGAAGGCCAGCGTCTTGGCCGGGTCGGCCGCTGCAGTCCGGACACAGGCGGGAGGCATGACGGTCTCCAGCGAAGCCGAGGAGGCCATCTCTGCGCGGCCCAACGGGAAGGGCGGGGAGGAGAGAAAAGGACACCAGGACTTGAGGTGAGCAGCCGGATCTCGCCCATACAAAACAACCAGAATCAGAATGATGAAATTTGGGAAGGACAAAAAGGCAGAGCGAGAGCGAGCGAGAGCCGAGAGTCAAGTCAGTTTCTCCGCCTGCCCCTCCATCTCAACATTCCAGAAAAGCCGAGAGACAAATCAAAATAAGCACCTCTTTCGCCCCCCCCCCCACAACCCCAGCATCTCCTCCCCCATTTCCATTCAAATGAACACAGAACAACTGCGCGCGGGGAGACCAGATTGCTGCTCATTAAGCCCAACGCAAGAAAGAGAGCGAGCGAGCGAGAAAGTAGCAGACAAACTCCCGAGACCTGGTGCAGCGGGCCTGGATTTGGGGGGCGCTGGGGGAGGAGGACTCAAACTACAACCTACCCTGCCGATGTCTTTCACTTGGGTCCCACGGTGCTAGCCCTGTGTGGGGGAGGGGAGGGGAGGGGAGGGGAGGGGGTGGCACAAGCCTGGCCTGGGGTGAGTTACCTTTGCCCAACGCCGAGGAGACGCATCCACGCACCGCGGTGTGGCCACACTGTCAGATTTTGATAACAAACATCTTCCCGAGCGTCAGATCGCGCTCTCTTACATTTAAAGCTGACATCACATGAAGTCACTTCAAGCAGAATGACATGGGATTTTGGCCACCATGGAGGGGGTAGGGTGGGGGAGAGGGAGAGAGGGAGAGAGGGAGAGAGTTTCTTTTCTCAGCCAAACATTCAGCTCAGGTCTGGACTGATGGGAGGGGAGGGGAGGGGAGGGGAGGGGGTGAGGAGAAGAAAGGATCCCCCCCCTTCCAGTTGAAGGCACACCCCTGATTTTCTTGTGTGAGAGCCTTTCCAAGGGGAAGAACGGATGAAGATTGTTGTGCGGGGGGGGGGAGGGTTGGGGGGAGCAACTTGCAAAAGCAGTGGAGTCGTTTTGCATGTGGCAAATTAAGAAGGGAAGTGAGATTCACAAGTTGGGTGTAAAGCAAAGCGTGTAGTTAGAAAAGCCACCGAGAAGCAGAGAGCAGAGTTGTATTTATTTTAACAACAACAACTCCCCCAAAAATGATGGGGGAAAGGGAGAAAGATAATAGGAACAATTTTAATGATGATTCTGGTCTCTTCGCAGCCCCCCCCCCCCCGTTCCAATTTAGGCAACCCGTCCTCAATCAGATCCCTTGCAAAAGCGAGCCGGGAAGATCAAGTGACAATTTATGAAAGATCAGCCCACCTCCCCCGCAAGCGCGCATAAATGAATAGCTGGTCCATTAATTAGGTCCTGGCCGCGTTAATGCGAATTAAATTTAGTTGAATGCTGGCGCCCAAATTCTGTCTTTCTAAGATCGGCCTTTTTTTGGCCAAAAAAAGAATGGACCCATTCAAAGAAAAAAAGTAAACAAACAAACAAACAAACAAACACAGAGAAATCTTTCGATTGTGGCATGTGATTTTGAATCTGGACAAAGTCCCCTTTCTGCAAGGTGCTAGATTTTGTAGAAACAAAACGGAGTCGATCCAGCTCTTTTTCGTCCTCCCCCCTCTCCCAGATCACCTTAGAAAAAAAGCACAAAGGCGAGTAAGGTTTTTTTCTTCTTCTGGGGTGGATGTACGCAATTGTAAAATGGCAAGAGAATTGTCCGGTTGAGGGAGAAGTAGGATATAACTCAGTGAGGGAAACCAATCGCCAGGTGCCCAAAGCTTGTATTGGGGGTGGGGGTGGAGCAGATTGTCCTGTTCCCAGCTGGTTTTTGAGGGCAACTCAGGCTGCCGGTCAAGCCCGCAACGGCGGCCTGCCCCCTTTCTCGGTTATTCCCCCTTCCCCGTTTCCCCGCAGCGGTTGAGAGCAGCCTCAAGCCCCATTCAGTGGAGAGACACTATAGCGCTGCGTGGCACCTGATTCTGTCTGTTTCGACAATAAAGAGAAGGATTATTTGGGGGCGGGGGCGGGGGGGCAGAGGAAGGGTGAGAAGGGAGGCTTATGTAGTAGGTAAAGTAAGGCATGAAAAGCGTCTCTCCCTCCCCTCTTCTCTCTTTTTATTTTTGCAGTCCTTAAAAAAAAAAATCCACCACCCAACTTCGGAGGAATTCCGCTTTTTGTGTGGCGCTCACAAAGGCCCGAGAGCGCGCAGCCGCCGTCCCTGTTGGGGGCTGTTTGCAGACACGCTATTTCACCTGCGAAGCACAACAAGCCGCTCTCGAGGAGACACCAACCACAACACCGAATTGGCCGAGCTGATGGCTGAGCCGGGAGGGAAGAAAAGGGAAAGGGGGGGGGGGCAGACAGGAACGCGGGGGGGGGAGGAGTGGGGGGGCGACGGGAAGGTCTGCTTTTTCACACAACGATTTGTCCCCAAAATCTTGTCCTCTTAGAAGAGCTCACACTCCATTAGTAGAAGGCACGTCGAACTTGCGAGAGAGAGAGAGAGAGAGAGAGAGAGGCAATGTATCGAATTGGCATCACTTTCCAGTCCACTTTACATTTGCCTCTCCCCCCGTTGCATAGTTCGGAGCAAGTCACTCACAGCCGCGTGAAGCGGATATATTCAGAAGGGTTGGCTTCGCTTCTCACCCCCAGCCTCCCCCACGAATTTGTGCTCCTGATACACTGGAACGTTCGACTTCGTTCTTTTTCTTAATGTTTCTAGTCCTTATGATTGTCGCCGAATCAATCCAGAGAGCTTTGCGATGGCAATATGTGTGCCATCCTTCCAAGGCAGAGCCTTCTGCGAAGGTCCCGGATACAACTGGAACATCCCCAACGATGCATAGTCACGACCTGTGGCACGTCAGAGAAAAGTAGCCTCCGTAGGCACCCTTAGGGGGTGGAAGGAGGTCCCATTAATTCACGAGACTTACTTCCAGGTAAATGTATCGTGGCTGGGGTGCAGACTCGATAGCCACCTCCTGCCTTTGACCTCATATCCTAAGCATAGTCCTGGAAGTCATTCCTACAGAAGTGATCAATGGTACCTAGTTCCAAGTAAGTGCATTTTAGATTAGGATCAGGATGGCGGGCCTAAAGCTGTCTTTCTGGAAACCACAACGGCTTCTGGGGTAAACCTCTAGATTAGGGGCAGGCAAAAAAGGAGATGGGGATCTACTGGTTGATCTCTGTGTGATTTCCAGTAGATCTTCGAGGATTTCTGACTCTGAATACTTTTAACAACAATAAAATGATACTCCTACTCCTTTAAGTAAATTTATGTATTTAAACTGCTTTCATACTTCTTGATATCATAAGATTTCGAATGGTATCATAAGGTGTGCTGAAATGAACAAAGTGTGTGTGGGGGGGGCAGGCGGAAGGGTAATCAGGAGTGGTTTTTTGTGCTGAAGGACTGTGAAATTGGTTCAATTCCGGTACTCAAAACGCATTCCCAGACTCAGAATTCTCCAATTCAAAGTGTGTATGCCTTCTGCACCTAGCTCTGTTTGGTGGATTTTGGTATTCTAGTATTTTTAATTTATTTTTATAATTGCACTGATATCCCACCTTCTTTTCCTCTTACAAGGAGCCCAAGGTAGCTTACATGGTCCTCCCCCCCCTCCCCATTTTGTCCTCACAACAGCTCTGTGAGGCAGGTTAGGCTGAGAGGCAGTGACTGGCCCAAGGTCACCCAGTGAACTTCATGGCGGAGCGGGGACTAGAACCCGGATCTCACCAGTCCCAGTCAAGCACTCCAACCACAGCATCACACGGGCTCTCTAGTAAAATAAACAGCAGCAACAAAGTAGACCCCACAATCCTGAAGTCTGCCCACCTGAGCTTTAGACTCTTTAGAGTGGGGACGGGAGGTAGTCTAACCTTTCCTGAAGACAACCGGGTCATTAGAGATCGGTAGCGTCAGTGGGATCATCAGGGCAGGAGTCCAGCACCCCGGTCAGCAGAATGGGCAAAGGGGCCCCCAAGCGCAGCAGGCCCGTCTTATCATATGTTAGAGTGAATCAAGTAATACACATGGCCAACTAAGGAGAAAGGCTCCAAGATACTGAAGTCCAGCCGCTAAACTTGCCTAACAGCACGACTGGTTTCGCATGGACCCTGGGCCGAAGTTTCGGACCGAACTAAGAGTCCAAGAGTCCGAGCCAGGATTCCCCACACCTAACTTGGAGTAAGCCCCATGGAACTCGGTGGACAGGCCCCGCAAGGCTGCAAGCGGACGTGTATTGACGTGGAATGGAGTCTCGGTCCCGTGACGGGGTCTTGCTTCCAAGTAAACTTGTAGAGCACTGTGCTGCAGATTCCCTTTCTGAGGTCAGTTTGGGACTTGTGTGCGTTTGAGAGGTGTGTGTGTGTGTGGGGGGAGAATCTCTTTTTGTCTATACCAGAATAAGAATGGAGGAGAAGGCCATCAGTGGCTACTAGTCCCGGTGGCCCTGTGCTCTCTCCAGTATCAGAGGGAGTATGCCTATGTGCACCAGTTCCTGGGGAACATGGGTGGGAGGCTGCTGTGGCACTCGTGTCTCGCTTGTGGTTTTCTGCAGGCAGCTCGTCGGCCACTGTGTGGACAGAATGCTGGGCTAGATGGACCCTGCGTCTGATCCAGCGGGGCTCTTCTGATGGGGTGGGAACACTCACGAGGCCCTGGCGAGTGCTGTTGTCCTTCTTACTAGCGAGGAGAGAAACGCGGCTTGCGGGGAAACATCTCGAGATCTCTACGCCGAAGAGAAACTGCACGTTTCCTCAGCCCCCGCCCCCAGCCCCCTCGGTGTATCTCTGGAGCTGGCGACGAGTTTCAGATCGACCTACCCAGCCAGGCAAGTCATCCACAGTTGTTTCCCCAGCAGCAGCCTCTTCCAAAAAAGCCCCCTCCCCCGCCCCCCTCGGGTCCTCCCCGCGCACCGGCTCCGCCTCCGCCCCGTCTGCGATGGCAGCCTTGGCCATTCTTGCCCGGCCTGCGCGGCGAGCCCCGCCGCGGGAAGGGTATCTGGGCTGGGAAAGCCCGGCGCGCCACTTTCGGCTTCTGCAGCAGCTCCCTGGCTTCAGCGAAGTACTTAATTAGCCCCCACAAACTTCTTCTCCCCCCTCCCCCGCCTTTAACTTCGCCTGCAGATTATGCCGAGTGGAGGGCTGGGAACTATTTTACACCTTGCCACTCACACGTTAATTAATCTCTATCTAACCCTAATTGCAGCTTATTCGAGCGCCGCTCAACAGCTCACCCACACAATAAAAACACTGAGCTTACTTTTATCCATATTCCTCCACGCTAACACGTCGAGTAATTAACTCCAGTACCAACTAATGGTGCAAACAAATATTTTCTGTAAACGAGACGATGGCAGGCAGGAGGGGAGCGGGCTGCGGAGACGGGGCGGCGAGGCGCCGGCCGCTGCGCCGGGTCACCTGCGCGGAATCCCCCGCGCCCCGCGGCCGCTCGGGCAATTCTCTCGCGCCCTCGTTCCAGGCGCCGCTCGGCCTGGTCGCTGCTCTCTTCTCCCCTAGCCTGTTCGAGCGCGCGCGCGCTCCCGTTTTCTCCAGTTCTGTTCATTTCTGGACCCCCTCTTCTTCCTCTCTCTGACTTTTGCTTAATTCCGTCTCCTTCTTTCCCGGTTTTTCTCCCCTCTCTTCGTGTCAACGGCCATTCTAAGCCCTTTCTCGTTTTCGTCGTGCCTTCTGTCTCTTTAGTGCAACCCGGCTAAAATGGATTCCTTCTGTCTACATCGGTTCGAGCCTTTTGCTTCAACGGTTTTCAGACAGGAAACCTCCCCCCCCCCCATAACACCCCCGCCTCTTTGGCTCGCAGTTCACAACTTTTGCAGATGGCCAGTAATGCGCAGTCCATTTCTAAGTCTGGATCCTACCGGATTCACACCAGCCCCATAGTTTCCAACTAGGGAACTTCTCTTTCGGGGCTCTCAAATACGGAAAGACCCCCGAGAGAGAGCGAGAGCGAGCGAGCGAGCGAGGGAGAGGCTCTCTGTGTGTATTGGAAGCTTGAACGCACTGCTTCGTTTCCGCACACGACGGTGGGATTTGTTTGTCCTCCAATTATCTGGGCGCCGTGTTCGCCTCCCCCCCGCCGCCGTAGCTGCGCCGCAAAGTATCCGTGCGCGCCGGGCAACTCCGCAGGCCTTAGTGCCGTTGATCGTGTCGCCCCACGGAGCCGAGGAAGGAGCCTCAGCGCTTTTTCTAGCCCCTTTAACGCGGCCAGTGCGGACTCCGCTTCTCGGACAGAGGGAAACGGACTTCGGGAAGGTCCGATTTGCTCGCGTGAGCTGCGGGTGGATGGGAGGTTTACGCTTCGGTGATCTCTGGTGGGCAGCGATCAGTCTTGCAGAGGAGGCAGAGAGACCTACCGAATCACCTCTTTCCAATGGAATGGGGTTGGATGGCTAAAGGGTAATCCGCCCGTGCGTAAAAAGGAGCGAGGGGTCAGCTCAGGCTACACGGCTGGTGGGCAGAGAGATGTGTCCTTGGGCCTGCTAGCTAGGTTGGGGTGAGGCGGAGGCCGGGACTCGGATTCTCACTGCAAGGCTAATCCACCCCCCCACCCCGCGCGCGCGCGCACACACACACACACGACGGAGGGATGATCTTCCTCAACTTCATTACAGGCACTGTAGTATTGCCACCGATTCCAAGCAAGCATCCGCCTCCTTTCCTCTGCGTTCCCTGGACCAGGTTTGCTGGCCCAAAAAAACCTTGCCTGCACAGGCCCTTGCGGGAAGCGCTCCGCTTCGTTTCAGCCGGGGTTCCTCAGGGTTCTTGCAACGTTTCAGCCAGGGTTCCTCAGGTTTCTTGCAACGGCGTGGTCTCAGCCCTGGAAGCTGTGTGAATGGCACAGCGGCGTTGCCTCTCTGAGCATGTGCAGAGTGCATTTCCCTCACTGCTGACCGGGATTATCCGGGATTAAGGGGGTGGGGGAGAAGGATTCTGTGCCAGAGGACGAGATAGCCACAGCGGTTTATAACTGTAGAAAGAAGGCGCCTCTTCGATTTGTGCTCACAGAAGTGGAATTACCTCCCTAAGGAAGTCTTCCAGGTCACTGTTACAACCTTGGTACAAAGCTGGTGCTGTCAAACGACTGGGAAACACAGAGATGCTGATTTTGCCTTGTACTGTTCAGCTGGGCTGGGGAAATGTTTTGGCCTACAACTCCCATCATCCCTCACCACTGGCTATGGTGGCTAGGGCTGATGGGACTTGTAGGCCAGAACACAAATTGCCCACCCCTGTTTATGATGAGATATATATCTATATACTTGTAGTTTATTGACTATGCAATTCAGTAAGGTAAACCATGTACACTGATAGCCAACCACCATAATCGCCTTCATTAGAAAAATCTAATTAGACAGATACTGAAGCTGAAGCTCAAATATTTTGGCCACCTAACGAGAAGAGAAAACTCCCTGGAAAAGACCCTGATGCTGGGAAAGACTGAAGGCCAAAGGAGAAGGGGACGGCAGAGGATGAGATGGCTAGATAGCATCACCGATGCAATGAATATGGACTTGAGCACGCTCCGGGAGAGAGCGCAGGACAGGAAGGCCTGGCGTGCTATGGTCCAGGGGGTCACGAAGAGTCGGACACGACTGAACGACTGAACAACAACAACAAATGCATGCTTACTCAGATGCAGTGGGGGCTGGTGACTCCAATTTCGGTGGGGCTGTAACTGTATTCTGAGTTTCAGTCAGAACCACCCAGAGCTCTAAAAGAGCTATCCAAGGTACTGAACCCCAGCCCCCAAATAGGCTCAGCACCTTGGATCGCTCCCTTAGAGTTCTGGCTGGTCCTGACTAAAACCCAGAATGGATTCACTGCCCCACCGAAACCAGAGCCATCACCCTTGAATGTAAGTCCCACTAAGTTTAATGGGACCATCTCCCCAATAAATGTGCATAGGATTGCAGAATAGAACGGAACAAGGCAGAGAGATCGCAGCCAAGCAAGGAATTATATGGAAGGGACGTGTGTGCATCCCGGAGTCCCTCCCTTCACCTCCCCCGCTCCCTTCGGCAGCTCCATTTTAGCTGGCCGACCACCCCCGATCCCAGGGCACCAAGGAAGGACAGTGTGCTGAGACTGTTTGTTTGTAGCCTGGGCACTGGATCTCAAGCGGATCCTAGGCCAGGGGGGGCGGACCTCTTTCCGCCCAGAGCCCAACTGGGAAAAGCTCAGGGGCTGCATTCCAGTGGTGGGTGGGGCCAAAGGGGTGGGGCTAACAGGACCGAACCTTCTAGCCTGTTTTATCTTGAATCTCTTCCTGCCAGTAACAAGCCTTAGGAGGGGCCTGTCAAGCTTTTGTGGCTGTTCAGTTGTTAAGTCATGTCCGACTCTTCGTGCTTTTAGGATGGGGAAAAACTGCACAAAAGCAGGAAACCACCAAACAATTGGGAGTTGGGGGGACCAGGGGAAGGGGAAGGGGACATCTGGAAAACCGCAGGGGGGCGGATGTGGCCCAGGGGCCTGAGGTTCAGTGTGGGGCCATAGGGAGGAGCCATAGCTCAGAGTGATAGAGCAGCTGCTTTGCATGCAGAATGTCCCAGGTTTGATCCCCCGCATCTCCAGGTAGGAGATGAGAAAGAAGCCTGCCTGAAACCCTGGGGAGCCGCTGCTGCCAGTCAGTGCCAACAACACTGGGTGGATGGACCACGGGTCTGAATCAGTAGAAGGCAGCTTCCCATGTTCCCCAGCCCTGACCTAGACAGAACTGCCACGCAGAGGAGGGGAGGGGAGGGTCCCTGCCAGAGAAGCAGCTCTAGTGTTGGAAGGAAGTGAGGCTCCGGCGCGCGCACACGCACTCTTCACACCGCGTAGGGAAAGAGGGGCCCTTCTGCCGGCTCGGCTCCGCTTTGCTCTGCGAGGGGAGGAATATGGGGGACACTGGAACGCAGCGAGCTGCCCAACTTGCTCAGGCTCGAGCAGTTGCGGCAGCAGTCAGCCAGGATGGAATCTGGCTTCCCGGGCCTCGGACAGGCTCCTCGCCTGATTTCTTTCATCACGAAGAGGGTGCTGGCCAAAGCTTCCTTATCTCCGTTATTTACAGAGAGCCAGTGCCTGTTACTCCCAGGTCAGCCCCACTCAGCTCAATGGGACTTATCCCCAAGCAATCCTACACACGTCTGCTCAAGAGTAAATGCACACGCCCCGGCGTGTGGGCACAGGACTGCCGTCTGCCTGCTCCCGTCGGAGTACGGCCCGTTGAACTCAGCAGGGCTGCCTTCTGAGTAAGCAGGCGCACGGGATCGTGTCGCTGGTGTGCGGGGGACACTCTCCCACACTTTTTCTCGTCTGGTCCTGACTACACAGAACTGGGGCCACAAACACGTGCAGTGAGTGCATCTCCTCAGAAGTAAGCCCTCGATGGAACTCAATGGAACCTACCCCCAGGGCAGTGCGTACAGATAGGGCCGCAGCCTTAATGATCGCTGCCTGTTCACGTGTCTTTTCCTCGCTGCTCGTCCCCGGACACACTGATCACGCCTCTTCGCCTTTGCCACGGATCCCTGAGTTTAAATCCCCCCTCCCCGGAACGCTCTCTTAGCCCTCACAGCTCCATAGAACTGCGCGGGCGCCTCTTCTGCTCCGGGGCACACGAAGAAGAATCACCCGCAGAAGCGCCACCAGTGGCAGCATTCGAACTCGGTCCGCTTTATCCGCCTCCCCCCTGCCCTGGCTTTCCGACTGTTCCTCTGGCTGGGGTCCCCCCGCACGCCTTGACCTCCTCAATCCCTGGAAACCATTGAACTTTCCCCTGGACGCTTAAAGGCGCCAGTCCTTCTTGCGGGCAGGCCGCGCCTCCCTCGCCCATTGGTTCCCATGGGAGAGAGCTCGGGAGCGCCTTCTCGCGGCGGCGCGCTTTCGAGCCCGGCTCCAGCCCGCAGGCCGGGTTGCCCCTAACCGCCGGGTGAGCTTCGCCGGAGCCCGCTGGGGCGGATTCCCTGCTAGGCCAGGAAGGGCGTTGAACGCCTCGGAGAGCCCGCCGCGCCTCGCGGGCTCCAGCCCGTGTTCGGCTGCAATCCTACATCCGCTGGCCTGGGGGTACGGCCCACTCGGCTCACGGGGGCTTACTCCTGAGTAGACACGATAGGATGGCGCCGTCAAGACCCGCTCGTCTTAGCTCCGCGGGGAAAGCTCGGCCGCCCCAGCCTCCCCAGAGGCGCTCCGTTTCTAGCCGCTGGGGCGCGTTGATGGTGATCACGGGGGCGCGCGAGTGTCGCTCGGAGCAGAAAGCGGGGTGCCCCGGCGCAAGAGGCTTCCAGGCGGCCGGGCTGAACTGCGCAGGACTCCGGGCCGCCCAATCATATCCGGCCTTACGAAGTCCCACTGAGCTGACTCCCCAAGTAAAAGTGGAGAGGATCGTGGCCAGTTCTGCTCAGGGCAAAGAAGCGCTTTTAAAAAGCCCCCGGGAATGGTTCAGCTACAGTCCTGTGCAGGCTTACCTAGGAGTAAGTCCCGATGAACAAAGTGAGGTCTCCTTCTGAGTAAGCATGCATCGGATTGGGATGCAGTAGTCCTGACACCGTTAAATATCAGAGATGAGTTAATTTTGGTAAATAAGTACTTCTCCAAAAGGGCGAAATTAAAGTTTATAGACATTTTGTCCGAGTTTGAATTGCAAATTATAAGTTGAGTTACAAATTAGTTTAAATACTGGTGAAGAAAAACGTGCATCTCTCTCTCTCTCTCTCTCACACACACACACACACACACGCATTTTTTCATTTTGATGGGCGAATTTTTATTTTATTAACTTGTGTTTTTATTTCTTCAGTCGATGTCTGTTCAGAAGGAGATGCAAATCTCCCATCCACAAAGTGCAGCGTTGCAGTAAAAATAGAATAGCCTTCTCCCGACCAGTCGATCAAATCTTCTTATGCGCAGACAATCCTTTACAAACGATTCTGATGGAAATCGTGGGTTGTGGTGTGGATACATGTTTTCTTAATACGCTGGGCGGGGGTGGGAGAAACATTCAAAGACTGGCATGTCTCAATGGAAGGAAAGCGGGGAGGGGGGGACGACCCACGAAGGAAGGAAATTAACATATAAAACTAAGAAAGGAAGAAAAAAGGTTAAGGCTGCAACCCTATGCACGTTTACACGGGAGCAAGAACCACTGAATCCAGCGGGATTTCCTTTATAAGGGATCGGGCTGTTAAGGAAATTAATGTTTTAAAAAGGGAAAAAAGCAAAGAACATGAAATACTAGTGGCTTGGAGGAGAGAGAGAAGAGGAGGGAATTAAAAGGGGGGGGGGACATGGAGAGAAAAACGATACAGATGACAATGAACTCAACAGATCCCGAGATCATTATTCTTGGCTTGAAAAGCAAACGAAGTTGGGAAACATCTGGAGGGAACAGGAAGAGGGATGGGGGCGAAGAACCAAAGGCTTCTAATTGCACGTCGGCTCGCAACCGGCGTGAATTTAATCCGGCGCAGAGCGTTCAGCATCCACACTGGGGGCAAAGCCAGAAGTCCTTCCAAAGCGCGTGTGCCCGCCTTGCCTCGCTGCTTCCCCAGCGGTTCTTCAGCGGGGTTTTCTTGGAAACTTCAGTCGAGCGGTGGGCTTGTGTTTGTTTCCCTTTCCTTTTCCCCTTCGCCAGGTCCCTCCGACTGATAGTGTCTGGAGGCTACAAAAACCTGGTTCCCATCTGGGATTATCCGGGCACCTTCCAAAGGACATTCCGTCGTGGAACAGTGAATCAAGGACCGCCCCCCCCACTCAATGTTTCCCACTCAAGTCTATCCCCACACCCTAAACCCATCAGGTTTTTTTCAAACACACACACACACACACACACTTTTTCTTTTCTTAAAAAAAAAAATCTGCTCGACTGGTAAGATAAATTTTCGGATCTTCCTGGTGATTTAACTTGGCAGCTGCTTAAACTCCACAGTGGAGGCTGCCCGAAGTTATTAGGATTAAGCTGGCAAATAAAATAAAATTAAAAATCCTTTCGCTCGTGGAAGGGAAGGGGATGTGTTTCTCTCCTCCATGGCATAAGGAATGGAGGGCTACTCAAGCGGCATCGTGGTATGGGAGGAACAACACCGTTTTAATGTCTCCGCAATAGAAAGTGACATTCTTTACAAAAACATTAATAAAATCCCATACAGAAATACAATATGCAAGGCAAACTACTAAGGGACGTGTTAGAAACGGCAGCCTTTTCTTGCTGGAAGTTGTAGGGGGCCGTCTTTGAGCCAGCATAGCCCACGGTATGTTAGGCACACAAAGGATCCTTGGGCATTTCTATTTGGAAGGAAGTCCTACTCGTTCACGGCATTTCTTCCCAGTCCCGAGTATTTGGACGTAGAACAGTCTACAGCCGTAATTGAATGGACTGACTCGCACGTAAATCCTCACGGGATCGGAGCCCTGAACTGTCCTTGAAACCCCCAGGATTTGATTTCTCAAAGCGACACATTCTAGGCTCAATGGTTTCGACAGGAGTCAGTCATACCATCCCCGGGGATCGTGTCCATCTAGATCTACTAGTTTTGTGGGTCTGAGACAAGGTTTATTTAAAGTAAACAACTAGCCTCTTGTAATTCTCCGTAGGTTAATCCGGGTCTTATTTTAGAAAGGGGAAAAATTGCATTTTCGACTAAACCTTCGTTACTTGCCTTTCTCCTACATGTTTAGCCATTTCGTGAAAGATACATTAAACGGGAGAGAAAGCCTCAACCATCAATTCAGTGAAAAAGGGATGGGGGAAGGTTTAGTTTAATCTCCTGAAGAAAAAGACATTAACACACACACACGCACACACCGCTTCCTAAAAATGTTGCACGACATTGTCTGTCTGTCTTTCTCTTTTCCATCTATCTCATGCTTGGTTCACAGATGTGTTCTTTACTGAGTTTCTTTATTCCGAATTTTAAAAATAGACAACCAGTGCCTGCAAAAGGAGTTGGTACAGTCATTCCCGAGAACTGTACGATCCCGTTGCTTCTATCATCCCCTTTCTTCAGGAGTTCACTTTGTGCATGGGGTTTTTGTTAGATTAATTACCATTAAACATATGCATTGCAGCCGAATATCAGCCACGTCCCACATAGCAAGTGTTAGCTTTGTAACTTCACCACAGGGATTGCATTCCAACAAGGCCTTTTTGCCTACTGCAGCATTCAGGGTCCAGGGTCTTCCTTTGGCAAAGCTGTAACTAGAGAATACGGCCTCTTTCTGAGCATGTGCCAGTTTGCTGGAGTCAAGTGGGTGGATCAGTGGTCTCTAAATGTTGCAGTCCATTTGCTCAGTCCACTGACTTCCTGCCATTCATTGCAAGGCTTGAAAATGAGGCATTGGGACTCTGTAGAACAACTTTGATTTCTCCCCTCAAAGTCTTACAGATGCAAGACATGAAAGGCTTTATGATGCCCTCGTTTGCATGAAATGTATGCATTCATTCGAAGTATTTGAAAGCCACTTTTCAGAGTCAAGATCTCACAAAGAAATGCACAAAAAGGGATTTGTTACAAGATACATGCTTCCAGATGAGGTTTTCATTGTATAATTCCTCTGCCTCAATCACAGAATTTTATTGCGGATGGTGGTGGTGTCCAGAGATTGCTGTCTTCAATTTGTAGCTCACCTGTATTTTTTTTAACCACTTCTTATGTCATTTTTCTTACCCCCCCAACCCCCCCCCCCAAAGGAGGAAAGTATGAAATAGTTACACAACAACACCTTTTTGATTGGTAGTACTGGAAGCAGATCAGATAGGTGTATAGTTACTAAGAGAGGAAAACTGCATGAATCACATACGTCACTCATATTCTTAAGGAAAGGCTGCAGTGAAGAGACACATTTTCAAGGCCTTCATATCACTGAATGAATTCATATCATTCAGTGATATGAAGCACTGATCCTATCAACAGGACGGGAGTTCCATAACTGTGAGGTCACCACCAAGAAGTCCTGTCTCTCATGCTCATAAACCTAACTGATTTAATAGTCAGCATATGAGCAGCAAGGCCCCTGAAGCAAATCTGAGAGTATAGGCAGGATCGTATTTATTTATTTATTTATTTATTATATTTCTATACCACCCAACAGCAGAAGCTCTCCGGGAAGGTGGAGTCCACAATAATTAAAGCCATAAAATACAAGATGATAAAGTACAACATAAAAGTTTAAAAGTACAGTATAAAAATAAAAATAATAACCAAATATAAGCTAGTAGGAGGGCAAAGATTTACAATACAATACCAGATATAAAGCAGAAACTGAAAAACTAAAATGCCTGAGAATATAAAAAGGCCTTCATCTGGCACCGAAAGGAGCACAATGTACACCAAAAGGCGAACCTCTCTGGGAAGCTCATTCCACGGAGTGCTAGCGGAGTGTCCTAGCAGAAAAAGGCCCTCTTCTTAGTAGCAACCCACCTCACTTCCTTGAGTGATGCTGGAGAAGGACTGCTGGAGCTGATCTTAGGGTCTGGCTGGGCAACTATATATGGGAGGAGACAATCCTTCAGGTAACCTGGCCGCAAGCTGTTTAGGGCTTTGAATGTTAGTACCAGCACTTTGAATTGGGAACAGAAATGGACTGGCAGCCAATGCAGATGGAAAAGTACTGGCATAATATGATCACGTTGGCCAGTCCCCGTTAACAGTCTTGCTGCCCTATTTTGGACCAGCTGAAGTTTCCGGACCATTTTCATAGGCAGCCACACATATTGCAGTGATCCAGACAAGAGGTTATCAGAGCATGGATAACTGTAGCTAGGTGATCTCTGTCCAGGTAAGGATGTAGTTGGTATATCAGCCTAAGCTTATAAAAGGTGATCCATGCCACTGAGTCCACCTGTCCCTCTAGCAACAGTTCTGGATCCAAGAGCACCCCCAAAATATGGGTGAAGGTGATCCTTAACATAATCTACTGTAGTTGCAAGCCATTTAGGGCTTTAAAGGTTAACACCAGCATGTTGAATTGGACCAAGTTAAAGGAATACAGCTCAGTCCAAAGATATGAAAGCCCTATGCTGCCTACATTCTGAAAGCCTTCTTCCCTCAAATTGATCCCTTCCACAATCTTGTGCAGTATAAACATTCTGTATTCTGCTGAAATTCCTCTTTTAATGAGACTTCAGCAGCTATATTCTGAACTGAAAGGAATTTCCAAGGAGCCTGATGCTAATATCAGAATGCCCCCCATCCCCCAACTATGCTGGAATCCTCCTTCCCATGCCATTATGTTAGAGCAAGACTTCCAGTTTGGCTGAGCATTACTCTAAAGTTTACTTGGCATAATGATCAATTCAGCCTGGTCCAGGAAGTAATAGCTTTTATTTACTTTCATTGCTGTTAGTAGAAGCTGAGACCCAAGGATTTAATGATCACAATGACTTTTGAATCCAGGTCTTCCACATACAAGAGCTGCTTTTCATGCTTTGGGAAGACATGGGTTGATTCCTGTGATGGTATTTGTGATACCTGATGGACGAATTGATATTCGCAGTTCCCATTTCCCGATCTTGAGCAATAGATTTTCACAGAAAATCTGGCTGCCAGTTTGAATTTGGCAGATTCTATTTGGGCATCAGTTCATTTAATATGGTCAGTTCCTAACTGTGTACATAAAGACCCTCAATGTTTTTCTGCATGTGCATTTTTCTCACTGCATCATTGGCTTTGTAGTTTTTAGGCTGCATACGTGGTTCTTGTGCACATATGGTGCACTTGCGGTAATTCTGCAGTAGTGTTTATAATATAATGAGAATGAAGATGGTTTGGCATGAAAATGGTGAAATATTACAAGAGTGAGAAAGTGTGGTCAGAACAGAGCTATCATGAGAATACCTAATTATCATTCATCTAAGTGTGGCTTGTAAGTGGATCCAAAGCAAGGCTGATTTTGGAAAGAATGGCAGGATTTTTGGATCAGGATTCATAAGTGATGGAACCAGAATGCTTAACATTAATTCAGGGATTTCTGGGTATTGCATTTTGATTTTACAAATTTTGCATTCTTGTATGAATACACAATCCATAATACAGGCTCCCTGAAACACCTTTGTACTATAATCTATAACAGTGGTATAATGGCAAATTTTGAAGTGCTGGTGTCCATCATGCCAGTCCCTGTAGCCACACCCCCAAAATGCATCCACAAATTCAGGCGGCTGTGTTAATCCATATCAACAAACCAGTTCTAGCAGTTTTCATATCCACCAGGAGCAGGTCTTTTGTAAAGCTAATGGGTCTTAATTGCCTATTCAAGACCAAGCCACCCCAAAGCACATTGCATTACAAGAGGGGTACCTCACAGCAATATATTGTTCCTGGGAAAATCCACTCTCTCTCTTCCCTGATCCCCTTCTCCCATTAGCGACTGGGATGACTGCATCCAAGCTCAGAGGGAACAGGGAAGTCTGGGTGGACAGATTATGCTATTGTCCTTGCTAATCAAAAAAATCCCAGTTCTTTGATCCTGGCTCCACTACAACAGTGCCCCCCGCCGCATGTCCTGTCGCAAAACCCACACCCACAGGTGGAGAAAATACTTCTTTTAGCTCAACCCCCTGCTCCTTTCACTAGAAAAGCTCCTTCCCACTTCCAGGAAGACACTCTAGGAGCCACAATCAGAGGGCACAAAACATTGAGCCCTCTGTGAGTGGCTGCCATATTGTCTCCTAGGTGACAATCTGGCAGCTACAGTCAGAGGGCTCTACGATGCTTTGCTCTCTGCGGGCCAAGGCTGACATTACTTGAAAGAAGTAGCTGCTAGCTTTTTCATGTTTACTCTAGAGTAGGCACAGGATCCCAAATCTGGATCAGAACCCTAATGTGGGGGATAGGGGGGATTTAATCCTTCCCCCCACTATGGGCCTAGTCTGGATTGGGAGGGGGCATGCCTGTAACTTGTGTTGCAAAATAGTTATCCAGAAAGCAAATTGATAAAAGTAGCAATCCATAAAGCAAACAACCCTGCCAAGTGACTGTCTGCTCTCCCTTGGACTGTCATTTACTAGATTTGGATAAGTTTTTTTTTGCCACCAGCTTTCTATGTGACTTTGAGTGTTTGTGTCTCATTTTTCAAATATGTAAAATTATTATTATTATTATTATTAAATTTATTAATCGCTCATCTGGCTGGTCACCCAGCCACTCTGGGCGATGTACAACATACAATAAATCAGTTTAAAACAATAAAATTCTACAGTAAAAACATTTTCTAAAATACCCTAACCCACCCCAAATGCCTGCCTGAACAACCATGTTTTTAATGCACAACGGAAGCTCATTAAAGAGGGGGCATGGCGGAGTTCCCTAGGGAGGGAGTTCCACAGAGTGGGGGCCACCACAGAAAAGGCCCTCTCCCTCGTCCCCACCAGTCTAGCTGTCCTGGCTGATGGGACAGAGAGAAGGCCATCCGAGGCTGATCTTGTTAAGTGACTTGTCTGGTGCTGCTGGAGGCGCTCCTTAAGATAGGCTGGGCCGGAACCATATAGGGTTTTAAAGGTCAAAACCAACACCTTGAATTTGGCCCGGAAAACAACTGGTAACCAGTGCAACTCCTTCAGCACTGGAGTGATGTGATCTCGCCGGCGGCTGCCTTTAATCAGGCGAGCCGCCGCGTTCTGTACCAGCTGCAGCTTCCGAACCGTCTTCAAGGGTAACCCCACATAGAGCGCATTACAGTAGTCTAAATGAGAGGAGACCAGGGCATGTACTACTGATGGGAGCAGATGGTCGGGAAGGAAGGGGCGCAGCCACCATATCAGATGGAGCTGATACAGCGCTGTCCGGCTCACAGCTGACACCTGAGCCTCCATGGACAGTTGGGAGTCCAAAATGACCCCCAGGCTGCGGACCTGGTCTCTCAAGGGTAGCCATACCCCATTCAAAATGGTACATAAATGCTTTCCAGGTACAACCGCAAGTTTCAGGTGGCACAGGTACAACCATCAATGTAACATGGGATTAAAAGTTTTATGTCCCCTCCTCTAAACTGTACCAGCCAAAAGCCTCACAGGGGTGGGGAACTTTTTTCAGTCCAGAGGTAGAACTCCAGTTTGGGAATGGTCTCTGGGGCTGCATTCCATCTGTGGGTTGGTCCAAAGGCAAAGTGGGCAGGGCCAAAATGTTAGACTTACTGATATGAAACCTACTCAAAAGTAATCAGGACATGCCTCTGCATGTCTGTTCAGAAGTAAACGGGACAACCCTCTGTAAGCCTAATCAGAAGTAAGGATGAGCACGAGCAGCATGTCTACTCACAAATAAGCAGGAAAACCTCAGAAGTAAGCATGATGGAAACATTCAGCACCTTCCTCCCAAGGCTGGGCCTCTTCTTCCTCTCTCTCTTATCCAATAAGAGATAAGAGCTTTTCCCTGCTGGGAGAGGGGGCAGGACCTGGGCAAGAGACTGGAGATTACCCATGCCTGCTGCAAAACTGGTTCAATTCAGTGTTATGCCTTAAATAGGGCATTTAGGAGATTTTTTGGGGGGTAAGAATGATCCCAATATGACCCCACCTTCAAATGCCTCTAGCATGAGGTACCACTTTAAACAGCATGGCAGTTTCTTCTGTGTTCTAAATTGCTTTCATGCTATAGATGAGGCTGTGGTTTTAGCTTGCTAGGCAGCAATGGAGAAGATGCTTGAATTCTGCTTTGTCAAATGCTTTGAGAGTGGCTTGCTCTTCTCTCTGATGGAGAGAAATTTCCCTGCTAAAAAGAGTGGTAACTTTTTTTCTCTAGGAATCAAGCATCAATGTAGCATTTTCTATCTCAACTGGAGTTTAAGCTAAGTTACTTTGCTATTTTTTTAATGTATCTGATTTTATGTCCTTCTCCATTTCCTATAAATAAATACATTCTCCTTGTTTTGCCTTTGATTCTTCAGTAGAAGGTTTCTGCAGGTGCGCCAGCTGTCTGAGGTGAGGCATGTGGCTATCAGGGAGATGGCCTTCTCAGTGGTGGTGCCCCAATGGTATGCTCCTCCAGAGATGTCCACCTGGTACTTTGTTGTCCTTTCAGTGCCAGGCAAAGAACTTTCTATTTCCCTAGGCATTTTAGACACCATTTTAGTCTTGTCGATTGTGTTTATCAGCTTTTAACATCTTGCTCCTTTTTTTAAGTTCTTGTGTATCTTGTGATTGTTAACTTGCATTATTAGTATCTTAATTGCTTTTGTACTTTGGTTTTTTAAAGAATTTCCTTTTGGAGAAATTTTATTGGCTTGCATCATACATCTTCATTCCACTCCAGAGGGCTGGGGGTCCAACTGAAGGGGATTTCAAGGGCGCATGGGGTGAGGGGTGGAAAGGAGAGGCTGAGGAAGTCACGTCCTTCCAGCAGTATCCTTCCACCGGTGGAAAGAAGATGCTGGATCCAACCCATTGAAGGGTATATATAAATATCTAAAATAACATACAAATTCTTCAATAGAATTTAAAGCCAGAAAGATGGAGTTCCCAAGCAGTCTCCCATCTAGACCTACTTAGAATCAGCACGTTTGCCAGATCATGTGTCTTCAGGCTGGACTATGATTGTTCAAAGACTCTGTGCCTTACCCAGTGGTACACTTAGGGTGCAATTTTATTGGGATGCCGGTCAGCCTCCGAACTTGGAGGCTAATGGGCATCCTATGCAGACTGGGAGGAGTGGCGGAAGTGATCTTTGCCTCCATGCTCCTCCCACTCTGCATTTTTGCTAGATTGGCTTTTCTGCCCATCTAGCTGGCTCTCTGCAGAGCAGGAGGGAAAGAGGCTGGGGAGGCTGAAGGATTCGTCATAAGCCAGCCTCCCCAGTCCCCTCCCTGCCCACAGAACCACCCCCTTTCTCCCCACGCCAGCTGTGAGGGGGATGGGGAAGGAAGTTTGGACTCCTGGATCTGATCTGAACTATCCTGTGGCCCCCTAGACCCTGTCTAGGGGGCCATAGGATTGCTCTCCCGGTAATAATTGGGTCTGGACTGAGCGATCCAGATCCTTCCCCTCTTTAGATGGAAATGCATATTTCACTTCAACATGCGGCAAGCAAGTCCTGCTACATTTGAGGCATTGGCACCTGCCCCAAAGCCCTGTCTTGAGTGAGCCTCTTGACCTATCTGCTCATGCAATGTTATTTGACATTAAAGTAATCCCAGTGGAGGCTGGTGCTTCCGATGTCTGTGGGGCGGTAAATGTGCCCTGGGTTTCAGAAAGAGCCAGTATAATAGTAGAATAGCTCTAAAGGAGCTATTCAAGGTGCACCTTGGATAGCTCCTTTAGAGTTCTGACTGAAACCCGGAGCAGATTTACCGCCCCACTGACATTGAAGCCACCAGTCTTCACTGAGTAATCATAAGGGAAACTGATCATGAGACAGGAAAGCTCCTATATTAAACAAGCAAGGGGGTGTATAAGCCTCACACCAGTTCCAGGTACTCCTGTGTTTGTGTTAGTCAGAAATCTCTGTCTGCCTAGTTCTTTTCTTTTTTTAAGTTGTGGTATAGTTGTAGTATGGGCCGCGGTGGCTTAGTGGTTAAGACGCTGAACTGCAGACCGGAAGGTCGGCAGGACAGCAGTTCGAGACCTGAGTGCTGCATGACAGAGTGAGCTCCCGTCTTCAGTCCCAGTTCCTGCCAACCTAGCAGTTCGAAAGCAAGAAATTGCAAGTAGATAAATAGGTACCGCTTCGGCGGGAAAGGTAACAGCATTCCGTGCACCTCGGTGTTCAGTCATGCCGGCCACATGACCACACAAGCGTCTTCCGACAATGCTGGCTCTTGGGCTTAGAAATGGAGATGAGCACCACACCCTAGAGTTGGACACGACTGGTTGGGGACACCTTTACCTTTATAGTTGTAGTAGCTATCCTGGATAAAGCACCAAGGTGAAATTTGGTCTCCTTCTCCTCCTCCCTTTTAAAAGTCACCCCAAATCTGTGTCTGAATATGAAAATACTGTTTGGCTCAAGAGCACTTATGCCTGTAACATCTCCAAAAGTTTAGTTGCACATGTCTGGGGTGCTATTGCATGCAATGCCTCCTACTATTTATGCCACGTCCAGGACAATGTTGCACTGATGTGATGCTTTTAAGGCCTGATGCTACTAACTGTTTCTACAGACGTCGGCAGGCTGCTGCTGTGCTAGTGATGACACCCGCCATTCATGCTGTGGGTGGTGTTTCAAACAATAGGAACTAGGAAGCCAACATGAGATTCACAGAACTTGCCACAAAGAGAGCAGTTTCCTGCAGAGAGTTGTCTTTTTCCTCCATCATCACCTTTAAAAAGTGTTTGAAGATTTTTTCAAACACACACACACACACACACACACACACTGTAGGTGCTTTTAGGAGCTCCATGGTTGGTTCCCTTTAGTCAATAATTTAGCAGTACTAAAATAAATTTCATTTTTTTTTGTACTCTTCTGTTTTCTCCCTTTAAAAGGAGAGAGCTCCATATGAATGAGTAATTGTATTATTTTTGTACGTGAAACACTCTTAATTGCCATCTAGGGCGTTCTTTTGTTATTTATTTAAAGGATCCATCTTCTACCTTTCTGCACAGAAATATACTCAGGATGCCTTAATCATCAGGTCCTATGATATGAAATTGTAACTACAAAACAGTCAAAAGCAGCACCTGCTGAAATAAAATGGTCTTCACTTCTTGCTGACAGCAGGGTAGTGAGGGGGCCAGTTGCATCTCTTTAGGCAAGCTGCTTCACAGCCTGGGGGCCACCACTGAGAAGGCCCTCTTTTTTGTGCCCACTCAGACAGCAAAGGAACATAGAGGAGTGCCTCCTTAGAGGTATGGAGTTCTTGGACAGGTTTGAAGTGCAGGATTGGAGTAATATGCCAAGCTCCTGTTCAGGCCTGCTGTGCCACTCTCTTCATGCCCATCTCTTTCCCTTCAAGTGCCATTGCTCTTCCATCTTTTCTGGACTGCTCTCCATTCCCAGTTACCTCATTTCATTATGATACTACGCACGGGCCTATACCTGGCGCATATACCATTTTGTAAGGATACAATTTAGGCTGCAATGGCAGCAGCTACTGTGAGTGGCGTGTGATGGCCCACAAAAGGATCACAGGGGCAGCGATCACTGTACATTCGATCCTATTAGTAACACACTGCAAAATCAGCATGAAACTTTGCTTGTTTCAAAAACCAACCTTCTTGTCAATCTGATCCAATCCAACCACCTGGCTTGTCTTCCAGTCAGACAAATAAGTCATAACATGTTTGTTTATTTCAATGACTGTCTTTGTTGCATAGCAAATGAGCCAATATGTCTGTAATGGGCACAGCAAAATAACGTTGTGTTTTGCAATTTCCTTGCCCATCTCTCAGCTTCCGATGCCTTCTCGTATCACCACAATCTTATTTTTGTACTTCTGGCACCTGTTATTGACTTAATCTTCTTAAGTGTTCACATTATTCCATGGTTTCCCTCTCATCGGTGCATGCATTAATTTTAATAGGTTTGATCTCCATATTAGCTGCTGCCTGGGACTCATTTGTTGTTCGGTGTTTTCTTTGTTTTGACCTGCAAGCCACTTTCATCATGGCACAGGGCTTTGCCAGCAGATTGCTTGTAATCTCTGCATTTTATTCCCTGTCTCCCTGGCCCATAATTTGCATCGTTACAGTAAATGCAGATTTAGAGTCTCATCTGAAAATCCATGTCATGAAAAAAAAAAAAAAGGGAGTAAGGGTGGAGGGGAGTGACTATTGCTTATTTGGATAAAGATTAAAGGCATACATGATTCAAGACTATTGTTTCGAGGTGGTGTGTGCATTTTATACAGTTCACACAACAATAATAATTATATGTCATTATGAGACATCAGAGAGGAGATGAAGAACTGAAATGTCTCCCATTCACACAAATTCACAAGATGCACTGAGGTTATAGATCTGTGGTTGCATAGAACTTCAGCCACCTCCCAATTCTGCAACCAGGAAAACCATATTCTTCAGGTGGTTAGGTATCCTCTCCTTGGCAAAGCAGACATTTGTAGTACAACAGTTGCATTGGCACTGTAAATGAGGCACTTTAGGTGAAAGTTTTGCCTGCACATGTTTGCACTGGCGCTAGTGTGATCAGGTGACTCTCACAGTACTCAGGATCTTGTGCTATTAACTATGGGGGGGGGGACACAACTTGTGGCCCTCCAGATGTTTTGGCCTACAACTTCCATCAGCCCTAGCCAGCATAGTTAATGGTGAGGGAACATGGGAGTTGTAGGCCAAAAGATCTGGAGGACCACAAGGTGCCCACCCCTACCCGATTATCTCTTCTTTAAAAATACCCACCCTTGTATGAAGCACCTGTGATATGCAGAGGCCTTTCCTGAACACTGGAATGTCAGCACTCAGGGCTGCTGCTAGTCCAATGCAGGGAGCCGAGTGCCCAGTTCTGTCTACTGCTGTTGGCCATTGGGCTGTTTGTCTCTGCCACTCTTCATGTTTTAAAAATGTAAAACATCAATGGTAATGGGCATATTTTATTTGGCCTACTAAATTTGGTTTGGAGGGGGATTCTATTCCATAGGCGATTCTGTTCCTTTGGAGAGATTCAAAGCTGCATGTACATTCCATTGATAACTTGGAGTTAAGCGGGTTAAGAACTGCCTGCCTCCACTGATTTTCAGGCAATGAGAGGTCAGTGGCCTCCTGATGAGGCACCCAGCACTGACGTCCTCCAACCTCTACACTGGAATCCACACTTCCTAAGGACACTTCTGGACAGCAGTTCCGGCATAAGCTTCCTACTGTCATTCTCCTTTTCCATTGTTCCATGATGTTGCAACTGTGGGCTACCTTGGCTTGGCATCTGCTTGATTTATAGCAAGAGCCCTCTCTGTGTGTGCAATTATTGCACGAGTGTAGGATTCCATAACTGGTAAGGAATTTGCCATCTTACCCCCCCCCGCCTTTAAAAAAAATTATTATTAGGAAAAAGGCCTGAAAAACATGTGAGCAATGGATGGTTTGATTTTGCCTGGCAGAGTGCATTATATCCACCAGGGCCATGCTATCAGAAATAACCTTCCCATGGCCCATATGTGGGGAGAGCAATCCTGCGTCCCCTAGATATCATCTGGGGGGACATAGGATTGCTTGGTATCTGGGGTCTGAGGTCGGAACCAGGGCTCCAACCTCCAGGGTTCCAACCTCCAACCTCCACGGTTTCTGGGAACTGTGCTCCCTGCCCCCTCGTAGGTGGTATGGTTCTCTCTGCGGCAACTACATCTCCACACTTGGAAATGGAGTGTGGAGATGGGGAAAAGGGGGTGGTACCAGGGGCGGGAAGGGGAGGAGACCGCAGAAGCTGCTTTATACAGATTTTTATTAAGTCTCCAGGCTCCTTCCCTCCCCCTCCCCCAAGCCTCAGCTAGACAGGCAAAATTGTCTGTCTCTGGAAAAATGCAGGGCAGCTGGAGTACGGAGGAGAGGACCCCCTCTGGGCTCCAGCCGCCCTGCATTGCATAGCCAGCAGCCTCTGATTTCAGAAGGCTGGGTAGGATTGCGTCCTTAGTAGTACTGGCTGGCTGGAGTTTGGCCATTGTATACTGCATATCTCCACCTCTATGCCACAGCTGCTAGAGGAGGCAGAGAGTCATATCATGTTGGCCAAGCTTCACATGGTGATTTTTTAAATGGTGTGAGGTGCGTAGAGATCACTTGCCACAGACAGACTTTTGAACAAATGATTCTTTCAGTAACTTTCATTTATGTGCTCTTCTTATCTCTAGCTCAATGCTTACCCTTCCTCTATTCCCTGCCCTGGTCCCTGGCAAAACAATTTCAAACATTCCCAAACAGCATAAGATATTGTTACAAGCATTGCTTCAAGGTGACCTGCTTACATTATTTCATGGGATCCTCACAACAATTCTGTGTAGGAGATTAGGCAGAGAAAGAGTGACGGTCCCAGGATCACCCAGAGAGCTTCACGGCTGAGCAGAGATTGAAATTGGACTCAGTGGTCTTATAGGCCCCTTCCAACCCTGCTATTCTATGATTCTATGAAATTCACCTCTCTCCATCCAAGAATCTACCCACTACACCATTGGTGGGCAACCTTTTCCAGCCTCCTGAGGCTACATGCGGCAATGGGGAGGGTGTCAACTCTGGCCACACCCACTGCCAGCCCAGGACCCCCTGCTGAGACCCCATTCAGCCATGCCCAGGCAGTTCAGGGGCTGCCGGACAGGGGTGGGTGTGGCTGAGGGCAGCTGCAGCAGGTGGGTCCTGGGCTGGCAGTGGGTTTGGCCAGGACTGGCACCCCTCCCATCTTCTCAGTCCAGGTGGCTCCGATTTCAGTGGGGCTGTGAATCCGTTCTGGGTTTCGGTCAGAACCAGTCAGAATTCTAAAGGAGCTATCCAAGGTGTGAACACAACCCCCCAAATGGGTACAGCACCTTGGATAGCTCCTTTAGAGTTCAGACTGGTTTTGACTGAAACCCAGCAGGAATTCACAGCCCCACTGAAATCGGATCCACCAGCCTCCACTGTCTTAGACCCCCTCTGTCACACAGACAAATATATGCACACAGGGTCAAACTACATGTTATATTAATATTGTAGCATGTAGTTGAGCCTTACCTGTTTTGTTTTTTTTAGAGTAAATGTACTTGGCTCTTCATATCAGGACCACCGTGCACTGGGAAGGGAGGATTAAAACTTCCCCCCACACATGCCATTTGCTTCCTGAAATCCTCCCCCCCCCCGCCCTGCCACACATGGAGGTTTAAAAAAGGGGGGAAATCCATTGGAGTCAATGGATTCCCCCCCCCCCCGCTCTCATTTTTTAAACTGCTGTAGATGGATTTCAGGAAGGAAATATGGTGGTGAGGGGTGGGGAAGCTTTAACCCTCCCCTCACAGGGTGTGGTGATCCTAATCTGAACTGGGACCATGCACACTTACTCTAGAGCAGGGGTCCCCAACTTTTTTGGACCTGTGGGCACATTTGGGAATTAGAGGAACTGCTGTGGGCAATACCACAAAATGGCTCCCATGGAGGATGTGGCTAGTCACATAATGGCTGCTGTGGGGGCCTGGCTAGTCAAAAGAGGTGGGGGGAGACAAATAGCAAAGCTAGTGGCTGGGGGGAGGGGGAAAGGGGTACATGGATGAGAAAGATTGAGGCTAGAAGCTAGGAGGGAGGATAAACAGTGACGTAAAGAGGTGGGATAAAGAAACAGCAAGGCTAGAAGCCTGGGGTGAGTGAGAGAGAAAGGGCAAGGCTAGGGACAGGGAAGGGAGAGAAATAGCAACGAAAGGGGTTGAGTGGAGAGAAATAGCAGGCTACGTATGTATAATTGCTAGATAATTGTATTTTCATATATCGGCATTTCTTATGTATTCATTGCTATGGATATATACAAAGTAATGAATGTATATTTTAAAAATGGGATTAAAAAAAAAAGTATTGCGGGTGCACATGGGAACCCCTTTGTGGGTGACATTGGAGGAGTGCGCAGGTGCCATGGCACCCATGGGCGCTGTGTTGGGGACCCCTGTGCTACACTGTGCTACTTGCCTCTTTCTCTCTTTCACACACACTTTTTTTCCCTCGTAGGCTTTCAGTGTGCCCCCCGCTCCACTGTAGGTGCCCATGGGCCTTTGGCTACTGAACAGGTGAATGGTGGGATTGTGAGGGGCTGGGATTTGTAGGCAAAGGCACTCAGGGCAGGCCATACTGAAGGCCTACAAGGGCCACTGGTTGCCCACATCTGCACTACAGCATTCTGTCCCTGAGGAGAGATTCAAATCTGCATGCATGTCCCCTTGATACTCTGGAAGTAAGCATGTTAATAATGGCTTCTGTTGATTTTCAGGTGATGAGAGGTCATATGACACTCTGTACTGTGGTGTTTGATCAATGATGGCCTGTCAGGGTGGCCATGTGCCCTCTTTTACCGAGGACAGTCCTCTATTTGAAGGGCTGTCCAGTCTAATTCTGGTTTAGAGAGAAAGAACTATAACAACTGTTGCCCATCCACAGTTAGCACCTGAACAGCAGATTGAAGAGGCAGGCCTGGTTGCACACAGGCTACCAGGTCACAGTCTTCCATTCTATGGTGATATAATTTCTATTTAAATTATAATAATAATTTCCCAGTTTGCATCTATACATATAAATCAAAATATGGACAATTTGTGAAAAACACTGTTATCTTCTGACCATTTCTTTTGGTGATGCATTTCCTTTTTTTTTTTGGCAATTCATAAGTGGTCACCCTAGTTGATGCCCTCACAGCCCTTGAGTGGTGAACATGGACCTTTAAATGTGTCCTGATTTGTTTCTTGGCCTGTGGCAACAGGGACTCTACTTTCTTTGAAAGTGCATGGAAAACAATATGCAGGGAAAGTGCAGCCATGGTGTTGTGCATGACTTTGATTTCTTAAGAAAACCAGCACCCTTTAAACAGGGAAATCGGGTGGGTGTGGGACTAAGGTGACAGGAGAGTTGTTTCCTACAGCTCCTTTAGGCTGGGAAACATGCTTTGCAGCAGGGGGGAAGCCAACTGCTGGAATTTGAAACAAATTGGATTAATAGGTGGTGACATGTGTCAATTTGCTTGCATTTCCAGTCTCCGTGCCCCATGAATTAACACTGCCAAAGAAGGGGAGCTTAGCTGGACTTCCAGAAGACGAGAGAGAATTTGACGGAGCCAGGCACAGCACTATTATAGTTGGTGTGAGGCTGGATTTTCTCCCGAATGAAGCTGATGCCCAGCAGGGCTTCAAAGCGGAAGTCCTCTGGTGTCAATAACTGAGGAGAGAACCAGGATTTGTCATCTGTTCCCCGCCGCCCCTCCTGTCTACAACAAAACTCAAAACAGATTTCTGCACCAAAGGGACTGATTTCTGTGGCCCAGTGCTACTCTACACATATACGTTGGTTTTACTTATTTTATCTGAGGATGACTTGAGACTTCCATCCGCTTTGAAACATCTTGACAGAGAACTAGGTGGTAGAAGGTAGAGGGGAATTAGTGTTGCTTCTTGGAAACAGACCAGGGATGTGCAGCGAGAGCCCTGATAGCTCCATGCTACAGCCTAGTGTTCTTAAGCGCATACAATCAGACACAATGGGCAGGCTTTAAGGGAGGGTGTGTAACTCAGTGGGTGATCTTGGGTTGTTTCCACCAGCGATTTACTCTGAGCTGGCTGCGTGCTGAGGTCATTAGGGATACATGACATCGTGGCCATTCAGCAGCCACCTGGGAGCTTATCAGGGGGAAAAAAACCGGATTTCCTGAGACTGCTTAAAGTCCGATTCTTTTCCTTAAGTGAGGTTCTCCGCAGTATAGTTGCTGTGTGCCCCGACCCCCGCATTGACCTCGGGTATGCTAGCCCTGCCCACGGGTGTGCCTTTCACCTTGACAACACCCGGTCAAGGGGTGTTTCCTGTGTGTTTCCCATCCCTGCACACACCAATTGGTGTCTACTCGGAAGTAACTCCCATTGCACTCAGTGAGGCTTGTCCCCTGAATGCCCAGACCAGAATGTACAGAGATCCCCCTCAACTGAAATGGCACAGTTAAAAGCAGAAATTCCCGAAGTGAGGTAAAGCGCAATCTCTAAACTCTGATTCTCCTTTGTTTGATTTATTGCCTTAGGAAGTAACTACTTTGACCCTTCATTATAAAGATCCTGCAGCTTAAAATGGGTGCTGGTTTCCTGTTTTCATGTTCTTCCTCCACCTTTCCCACCACAAACATATGTGTACTACTCGGAAGTAACTCCCATTGTGGTAAATGAGGCTTGTCCCCTGAAATGCAGGTGCATCTGGAGCTTCAGGGGAAAGGAGAAAGGGGGAGGAGAGGGGGGAAGCCTCTCTTATTGGTTGAGAAGCCCCTGCCAGTCAGATGATGTTCACTCCAACCCCCACCCCCACCCAGAAGTATGTTCTGTGAAGTGATTTTTACTGGTGCGGAACACCTGCTCGCGGAGCCCTGCATGAACCAAAGCGCAGCAAAGCTGATTTCTTTTAAAACATCTGGTACTCCTCCATTCACTTCTCTTTCTGTTGTAGTGGAAACACAGCCCTTCTTCCCAAAACCCTGGGGGAATTGCTGCCAGTCAAAGTAGACTGTACCGGGACTAAATGGAGAAATAGTTTGACCTGGTAAAAGGCAGATTCCTATATTTCAAACCCCTTCATGGATCACTGCCTTGTTGTGGCGAAGGGGCTTGCGTAACTTAGTGAAGCCATAAGCTATGCCGTGCAGGGCCACCCAAGATGGACAGGTCATGGCAGAGAGTTCTGACAAAATGTGATCCACTGGAGAAGGAAATGGCAACTCACTCCAGTATTCTTGCCAAGAAAACCCCATGGAACATATCACAAGGCTAAAGGATATGACGCCGGAAGATGAGCCCCTCAGGTCGGGAAGGTGTCCAATATACTACTGGGGAAGAGCAGAGGGTATTTCCAAGTAGCGCCAGAAAGAATGAAGCGGCTGGGCCAAAGCCGAAAGGACACTTAGCTGTGGATGTGTCTAGTGGTGAAAAGAAAATCTGATGCTGTAAAGAACAATATTGTTTAGGAACCTGGAATGTCAGATCAATGAATCAAGGTAAGCTGGAGGTGGTCAAACATGAGATGGCAAGATTGAACATCGACATCTTGGGAATCAGTGAACTAAAATGGACAGGCATGGGCGAATTTAATTCAGGTGACCATCATATCTACTATTGTGGGCAAGAATCCCTTAGAAGAAATGGAGTAGCACTCATAGTCAACAAAAGGGTGGGAAAAGCAGTACTGGGGTACAATCTTAAAAATGATAGAATGATCTCAGTACGAATCCAAGGCAAACCATTCAACATCACAGTAATTCAAGTCTATGCCCCAACCACTGATGCCGAAGAAGCTGAGGTTGATCGGTTCTATGAAGACCTACAACACCTTCTAGAACTAACACCAAAAAAAGATGTCCTCTTCATCATAGGGGATTGGAATGCTAAAGTAGGAAGTCAAGAAATCACTGGGATAACAGGCAGGCATGGCCTTCGTGTACAAAATGAAGCAGAACAAAAGCTAATAGAGTTTTGCCAAGAGAACATGCTGATCATAGCAAACACTCTTTTCCAACAGCACAAGAGACGACTCTACACATGGACATCACCAGATGGTCAATATCGAAATCAGATTGATTATGTCCTTTGCAGTCAATGATGGAGAAGCTCCATACAGTCAGTAAAAACAAGACCTGGAGCTGACTGTGGCTCAGATCATGAGCTTCTTGTTGCAAAATTTCAGCTTAAATTGAAGAACATAGGGAAAACCACTAAACCATTCAGGTATAACCTAAATCATATCCCTTATGAATATACAGTGGAGGTGAGGAATAGATTTAAGGGATTAGACCCGATAGAGTGCCTGAGGAACTATGGATGGAGGTCCATAACATTGTTCAGGATGCAGCAACGAAATCCATCCCAAAGAAAAAGAAATGCAAGAAAGCCAAGTGGCTGTCTGAGGAGGCTTTACAAGTAGCTGAAGAAAGAAGGGAAGCGAAAAGCAAGGGAGAAAGGGGAAGATATATCCAACTGAATGCAGAGTTCCAGAGAATAGCAAGGAGAGACAAGAAGGCCTTCTTAAATGAACAATGAAAAGAAATCGAGGAAAACAACAGAATGGGAAAGACTAGAGATCTCTTCAAGAAAATTGGAGATCTCAAGGGAACGTTTTGTGCAAAGACGGGCATGATAAAGGACAAAGAAGGCAGGGACCTAACAGAAGCAGATGAGATTAAGAAGAGGTGGCAAGAATACACAGAAGAACTATACAGGAAAGATCTGAATGTCCCTGATAGCCATGATAGTGCGGTCACTGAACTTGAGCCGGACATCCTCGAGAGTGAAGTCAAGTGGGCCTTAGGAAGCATTAGTAACAACAAAGCTAGCGGAGATGACAGTATTCCAGCTGAGCTATTTAAAATCCTAAAAGATGATGCTGTTAAAGTGCTGCATTCAATATGCCAACAAATTTGGAACACTCAACAATGGCCGCAAGACTGGAAAAGGTCAGTTTACATTCCAATTCCAAAGAAGGGCAACGCCAAAGAGTGTTCAAACCACCGCACAATTGCGCTCATTTCACATGCCAGCAAGGTGATGCTCCAAATCCTACAAGCTAGGCTTCAGCAGTATGCGAACCGAGAACTACCGGAAGTACAAGCTGGGTTTCAAAGAGGCAAAGGAACTAGAGATCAAATCGCCAACGTTCGCTGGATCATGGAGAAAGCAAGAGAATTCCAGAAAAACGTCTATTTCTGCTTCAGTGACTACACTAAAGCCTTTGATTGTGTGGATCACAACAAAATGTGGCAAATTCTTAAAGTGATGGGAGTACCAGACCACCTTACCTGTCTCCTGAGAAACCTGTACGAGGGTCAAGAAGCAACAGTAAGAACCAGACATGGAACAACCGAGTGGTTCCAAATTGGGAAAGGAGTACGACAAGGCTGCATATTGTCACCCTGCTTATTTGACTTATATGCAGAGTACATCATGAGAAACGCTGGGTTGGATGAATCACAGGTCGGAATTAAGATTGCCGGGAGAATTATCAACAACCTCCGATATGCAGACGATACCACCCTAATGGCAGAAAGCGAAGAGGATCTAAAGAGCCTCTTGTTGAGGGTGAAAGAGGAGAGTGCAAGAGCTGGTTTGAAACTCAACATTAAAAAAACTAAGATCATGGCATGTGGCCCCATCACTTCCTGGCATATAGAAGGGGAAGAAATGGAAGCAGTGACAGATTTTATTTTCTTGGGCTCCAAGATCACCGCAGACGGTGACTGCAGCCATGAAATTAAAGGACGCTTGCTCCTTGGGAGGAAAGCTATGGCAAACCTAGACAGCATAGTAAGAAGCAGAGACATCACCTTGCCGACAAAGGTCCGTCTAATCAAAGCTATGGTTTTCCCGGTAGTAATGTATGGCTGTGAGAGCTGGACTATAAGGAAGGCTGAGCGCCGAAGAATTGATGCTTTCGAACTGTGGTGCTGCAGAAGACTCTTACAAGTCTTGTAAGACTCTTACAAGGACTGCAGTGGCCAGACTGCAAAAAATCCTAAACATGCACCAAAAAGAAAAGAAAAAAGGGATGAACACCGCGACTGCTATCACAAGCCGGTATATGCTAATGTCCTACTGGAGAGTTCCGCTGTAATAAAAAAATAGCTAACAGTCTGTTGAACCGAAATATGAGTCTGAAAAGTCCAAATCAAACTGAATGTAGGGCAGAAAGAATCTCTGTGGGCGGAATGATGGTAGAAATAACAGTAAGACTCACCCTCCTGGCTCCGACACGTTGAATGGGGCTTAGCGACCGCCTCTCGAATTCCCCGCCACTGCAGACAAGCAAGGGGGCAGTGTCTGATCGTCGCTAGCTCAAGAAGCCTGGCCCTGACTGGACAAAGGAAATGGCACTTCCTCTTTCGTCACACTGGTAGTTTTACGGCACGCATTGATTAGCATAGAGCCTTATGATAAACGCGTTCAGTTTTTTTACAAAAAATTAAAAACGGAACAAAATTGACATTTATATTAAAACAACGGGACGGTTGGGAAATATGAAAAAAACGGTACATATGGTCAGCCTACCCTAGACCCCCAGTATTGGCAGCTGCCAAAAGAAAGGGGGAACCACTCTAGGAACAGGCTCTACGGGTGCTTGAAGGTATCACCCAGCTTCTTAGGATACTATGGGAACCCTCTAGGAATGAGGTGTCTATGGTGGGAACCACAGAGCCTGTTCCTAGACCACTTTTTCCTCCTTTTATTTGTTGATCTAATTGAGGGCTTCAACACCTTGATCCTGTGACAAGATGCTGTTGCTGCAAGACCAAGATCTGTTGCTGCTGGGGTCTGTGTGAGTGGGTCTATGTGTGAGTGGTGCATGCTGGTGTACACGTGTGCAGCCTGCGCCACCCAGCAGACACCCAGTGTGGCCCTTGGGGTTAGGGGCACTGTCCCAGCAGTTAGGGCCCGAAGCTAGACCTGAGCCCTGTATGAACACTGATGCTGCTACACTGCTTCTTCTCTACGGTAGCCATGTGCCATCCCTTACAAAAGATAGTCCTCTGTTTCAAAGCATCCTCTGTTTGAAGGGCTGTCCAGGCCAGTCTGGTTTAAAGATAAAGAATGGTAAGGGAGAGCAACAGGGGCCATGAAGCTGCCCATCCACAGGGAGCACCTGGGCAGCGGACTGAGCAGGCACACAGGGCACGTGGTCAGAGTTTCCCCACAATGGTGAGATGCACTGTATTTCCGTTTAAAGTATAGCAATTGTTTCTAAATCTGCATTTATACGCACAAATTACTGCAAAGAGGTTTTATGCACATTTGTGCCCCTCTTTTGGGGAAATGTATTTCCTCTTCTTTTTGGCAATGAGTAAATGGCCCCTCCAGCGGAGTCCAATCCCCTCCTGCCCCATTGCACAGCATTCGAGGGCCTATGTTGGATTTATAGCAGCCAGTTCTAAAAGCGCAGTCCCATGCCCACCTGCTCAAAAGTAAGTCCCATTGAGCTCCATGGGTCTTACTCCTGGGCAAGTGTGTATAGGAGGGATGTTGAACCTCTTTCAGCCCGAGGGCTGAATTTTGTGTCAGAGAATCTCAGAGACCGCGAGAAGTGGGTGGGACTGAAGGCAAAAGGGGTGCTACCAACAATACCAGCATATTCTAGCTTAAAGTTCTTACTGCCAGTAACTAAGCCTGAGGAGAGGCATTTCAGCCTTTTAGGATGGGGGAGAAAAAACTGGGAGACCAGCAAGTGATTCATAGTTGGGGGGAAAGGGGTGGGGCCAAGGAAGGGGCCAGGGCCTTCTGCAAAACCCCAGAGAGCTGGATTAGGACCCCAGGAGGGCTGGATTTATGCCCTGGGTCTGAGGTGCTGCATCCGTGGTGGATAGGGTTGTAATCTAATTAAGTAAATTGAAAGTTTAGAATGACGTAAGGGAAGATCTCTCTTCCCACTAAGAGGACCGTGCTCTAGCTGGAGTGGCATGTTAGTTGCTTGCATTGTTGCAGTTTAAGCCATTGTAAGATGGGGCTGCATGAAGTATATGTGGTGGGCCAGGAGTTTTCCGGGGCCCAGAGGCCCTGTTTTTCAGTTGCTGAAGTCCCCACCCAAAGCCACTTTTGTTTTTTGAGCCTTCAATAGATATTATGGACACATGTAACATTCTTTCCTTGCCATCATGGGGCCTATGTTCATGCTTTAAAAAAAGAAAAAAAACAACAGTCAAATTTCTCACAGAAGCCAAATTCTGCTACTTATTCCAGATGCCACACAGTGCATGGAATAGACTCAGTTTTGGCCCTGACCTACTGCCATGGAAGTAAACAGCCCAGCTCAATGCTACCGGAATATATTTTCTTTTACTGTTGGGTTGATTCCTAGTTGGTTAGCATCAAATCAGCCCATAAATCCATTCCAATTAATGCAAATCAAGCTCTGCCTAATGAAAGGGAATGAGGGTATCCAACGTGTGTGTGGCCACCTTTGCCATGCAGCCCCCAGGATCCTGCTGTAAATGCAGATGAGGTTGCTGAGGTTGGGAATGACCACAGACGTGTTCCTCAGCTGTGACTGCCAACAGCAGCAGACACTTCATCTCAAATCAGCTGCTGCTTTTCCTTAAAAACGCATGTACCCCCCCCACACACACACTTTTAAAAAACTCATTCTAAAAGTTGTAACACATTACTGTTTGGAGTGCACATTACCGTGCTAGTGGGCTGCACAATCTCCATTTACAAAATAGTCCTATTGATATGATAATATCCCCACCAATTAGACACTCTTCAAGTGCAATCCCAAGACTAGAAGGCAGACCCATCAATCACTCAGCCCTGACTGACTGACTGACTGACAGTCACTCAACCATACTCCCTCCCTGTCCCTCATCAGCATTTAGAGCAGGGGTGCAGAACCTCTTTCAGCCAATGGCCAAATTCCATTTTGGAGAAGCTCTTGGGGGCCACATTCCAGTGGTGGGTGGGGCTGAAGGCAAAAGGGTGGGGCTGAGAAACAACCCCCCCCAGCTTATTTTAGCCTAAAGCTCCTACTGTCAGGAATTAAACCTAAGGAGAGGCATTTCAACCTTTTAGAATTGGGGAGAAACTGCACAAAAGTCAGGAAACCACAAAGTGATTGGTGGCTGGGGGAAAGGGCATGGCCTTCTGGGAAACCTTGGAGGGCTGCATTTGGTCCCCCGAGGTTGAAGTTCTGCACCCCTGGTTTAGAGAAACAAAAGCAGAAGACACTATTTTCGGAGATAGAATGTCTGTGTTCCAAAGCCCAAATCATACCACAATGTCTCGTGTAGGTCCAGTTTTGCTTTGGTTGACTTTGGTGGGAAGCCTGCTTCGCCTCAAGAAGCACCACCAGAAATGATACAAAGGGGCCCAATTGGATGTGGGCCATGGCCAGGTCTAATGCACATCCCTAACAGATGCCCATGTGGTATCTAGTATCTCCAGCTAAAGGCAGCAAGGCTGAGAAAGACCCTTGATTGAGAGCCTGGAAAGTCTCTGTTGCTGAGATGTAGATTGCACTGGTCTAAATCGACCAATGGTAGGGCTCACTATACAGCAGCTAGGGACTAGTGGTCAAATTCAGCTATTGCCATACTTTGAAATCAATGGGACTTAATTTAGTCATGACAATTTAAGGCCCATTTCTTTTAATGGGTCTACTCTAAGTATGGCTAAATCTGGGTCTAGCCCATGTGTTCTAGGACAGGAAATAGAACCTGGACTAGGAGGGGCCATAGTTTAGGGGCAGAGAGCTTGTTTTGCACCATAATGTTGCAGGTTCAGTCCGTGAAAGCTTCATTTAAAGACCCCAGAGAGCTGCAGCCAGTCACAGCTGACAATGTTGGCTTAGACTGCTCTGATGAACAGTGTTTATTGGCAGGTCATGGGCCAATGTGTCAATCTCTCCCCCCTCCTCTATGTAGGTCTTTTGCTATCCTTAACTAGCCACCTAGCTTTGCTATCATTTTTTACCTTAAAAGTCTTTCACAGCCACAGGTTGAGACCCAAGTACCTTAACGGCTGCGTGCTCTCATACTGACCTGACTGAAAACTAAAATCTCCCACAGAGGCCCTTCCCTGGTTGCTCCTGTTATCAGAGATAAGGTGGATGTAGGTCAGAATGGAGAAGTTCATTCAGTTTGTATTTTAATATGAATATTCCTAATTTTGCACTTTTGAACCTATACGCCAGGGATGGGGAACTTAGGGAGGTTTGGGGGCGACTTTTGCCCCATGGGCTGTCCCACTGCAGGTGCCAAAAACAAGGGGGAAATAAAAACAACAACAAGATGTTGCCTGCAGCTGCTATGGAGTTCTAAAAGGGAAAAAATTAGATTGTTTGTAAGCTAATTTTGACCCATTTAAGGCTCCATAGCAGCTACAGAATCTCAAAAAGATCAAACTTAGCTTGCAAGCAAGGTAATTTTGACCCTTTGGTGCTCTGTAACAGCTTTGGACGCTGTTTTGTTTGCAAAAAACCTGTATTTTTAAAAGATTTTTTGGGGTTTCCCCCACATTTCAGGAGGTGGGGGGGTTGCATTGAGGGGCTGCAGGGGCCACAGGCAGGCTGTGGGCTGCATGTTGCCCACCCACTATACGCAAATTAAAATTAAATTATCCTTTGAAATGCAAATTTTGCGATGAAGTTTTCCAATTAAAAAATGCATGAAAAATGTGTATATTAGGGGAAGTGTGCACAAACATGCATGTAGTAGCGAAAATAATGTTAAAAATGCAGTACATTAGTCAAATGTGCTTTTAAAAATGCATATATTAGGCGAAACTGTGTACAAAAATGTGCATATTAGGGGAAATACATACAAAAATGTGTATGAGGTTTTGTGTGAACTTTTAAAAAACAATTCTCAAATTGTTGTGGAAATGGGATGAAGCAAACTTAAGACTGGAAAATGAGAAACACAGAGAAACCAGAATGGCAGATTTGTCCATCGATTATGGATGGCAACCAAGGAGAGGGCTTTTTCATCCGTGGCACCTCAGTTGTGAAAAGGAGTATGCCTGGCACCCACAATATTACCTTTTAGGTACCAGATTAAGACATTCTTCTTCTCAGATATTTTAGTGATTTTGTACTGTGTTAAGAGCTAGTAGTTTTAGTGAGCATTCCACTTTGTTTTACTGTTTATATTTTGCATTATTATTGCTTTTATGCCTTCAATTGTGCTATAAACTGCCATTGGAGAAACAGTAAATAGGCTTACCAACATCTTAAACTAATAAATAAATAACTTCTGAGTTGCTTGAATTATTTCCTTTTTTTAACTTACAAAGGCTCACCAGGACAAACATTGAATGCCTCTGTTTCGCTACCTGATCCTATCCAGGTTTACTTAAGGAAGGGTACTTCTTAATGCCTCTGCACAGCCCTGCTTTTGTGAGCAAATCAGAAAACAATCCCCTCAGTTAACAAACTATAAAGAACATCCATGTGAAAAGAAAAATCCTTTATTCTAGAAGATGGGGAGGCTCTTACATCGATTTTTTCGAAAGTTAGCTCAGCTTTTGTTTTTGTTTTCCTCTTTCTAAGGCAGACATAAAAAGACTCCAGCATTTATTCTTAGGACATCTGAATAGTTATTTATTGAGAAGCCACAGTTCTCACACTTTTACAACTGTCGGCTTGTATAAGGCAAAAAAGCAAGATGGATCCACTATATTACACAGAAAATAAAAGCTTCTGGAAGGTAACGGGGGAACCCAAGGGCATGCAAGTTACTGGTCCAAATGCAATGTACATGACAAGATATAAAAACCATTGTGAAAACAAAAGGAGATTTAAATTATGGTTACAATCTACTAAAAGATATCTTCGTACATTGTCATTATTATTATTACTATTATTGTCCTCATTATTATAAACACATCTGTATAGTCTAAGATTGTAATTAAAGTTGTCCTTTTTACAAACACAGTTATCGGAACTCTGAACGTTTAGAGGGGTAAGACGCTGACATAAAACAACTGCTCTGAATCGTAATGCAGACAAGGCTAACCTGTTGTGGATGACTAGTATTCCATTGGTATGTCACTTCTACAAGGTTAGCTGTATATGCTGGAGGACAGTGCTTGGGTATATTAAATGGGAATAATTCCAACTTCTGTTTTACACAGTTTTCCCCCTCCCCCAAATGTACAAAAAAGGTGTCATTTGTAGTAGCCTCACTCTGTTTCGAAGCAGTTGGCATCCACAGGAGAGAAACAAAGATATGAAAGTACTTGTTTCACTTGTCTTCACAACACTTTTACCATCAATGTATATACAGTACATTAATGAAGCATCATTTATACTTTAATTATAACAGGGACACACCTAGCATGTTTTCTATGCAGATTTTGTTTCCGTTAACAGTTTTAAACAATGGTGTTCCATATTGCTTATGAACATATAGATATGAAATTAGGAAACTCAATGAACCGAAACAGAGGTGCTAAATCTTAAGTACCACACGGCTAAAATGGCAATTGTATTGGTAGACTTTCCATGGGCATTTAGAGCAGACAGAAAATTTCCTAATGTGGCTAACTGAATAACAGACTAGATTACATGCACTGGTTTCCAGGCTACATCCAAGTTGGGGGCCTCTACATCTAGAAAGCTAATCATCCTCTTCGTCTTCTTCATCACTGTCTTTCATGGTGATCCCTTGAAGCCCTCCGCCTTCACTTACGGAGGCCGTGGCTTCTTCCACAGTCAGCCGGTTTCGCACTGTGTCATAGGTTTTGCTGTTCAAGGTAGAATCCAAGACTCCTTGCAATCGAAAATCTCTGTAGGTTTTCTAGAGAGAGGAAGTTTGTGTTGTGGAAAAGAGGATAGGAAAGACCATAAATGGTGCAAATTAGGGTTCATATCACCAAATCTATTTCAATTGACTTCCTTTTCAGAAATGGATATTTATTCTCTACTATATTTTGGCCATGTTTTTCAACCCACTTACTCTGAAGCAGGGCTGCTGAAGTAAACAGCAAATGAGGTGAGGTTTATAATGCTGGATGACTGAAGTTTAATAAACATTGGAGCCAAGTGACAAGATTAAGAGGCTCCTTAACCTTAAATAGATATTTGGCTAAAGTTAATACTGCCAACACTATGCATGGACTGATGATTATTATGATATATTCCACCCTTGTTCAGTGATGTACTGGTGAGATATTCACAAAAGTACATCAGCACAGACTAGCATTTCCTCAGTGCTCCCTAGGTTCAGTAGCAAGCTTTTGGGGAAAAACAGGCTAAAAACAACTTTCGGGGCATTTATAGGGGAGAATTAGTGGGTGGGGGAAAAGCTAAGCACCACCTCCCACCTGCCAATCCTCCCCTGTACAAGTCCCCCACTCCTGCTCCAGATCCCCATGTGACCATTATGCCAGAAGATGGGATTGGGAATAACAATATATGAATTTTGTTAAATACATTCCGTCTGTGTTTTGTGGCTTGTCAGCTGTCTTTCATTCTGTTATCTGCTCATTGACAGAACTGGATTTTTTTAAAACCAGAATTTCTTTCTACTTTTGCTAATTTGCATTAGTGCTAATTTGCATTAGTGCAAGTGCACATTAGCGCTGATTCGTAGTTGTGCAAGTGCGAAAGAGCACAAGTGTGTACTTGTGCTAATGCAAATTGGCTAACCCCCCCCACCAGTGTAAAACCAGTCTGCAAGTCCACGAAATCCGCATGACTCGGAAAAAGCTGGTCTGCTGTGGTATCCGAAGGTTGGAGTCATAGAAATTCGAACTGATTTGAATCTGTTGTGGATTTCTCCAACATCCCTAGTTTGGAACCTTGTGTTTGTCTAGTAACATGTAGCTCTGCTCATAGTTGCAAACAGGTGGAGGGTAGTTTGTTTGCACAAGTGAATTATAAAAATTCCCTGTCTACAAATAGTTATTCTTCATATTTGACTAGGTTTAGAGTCTTTTTGATTTTACAGAATACAACTGCCATTTAAAAATGCAAGTACTAGTAAAATACATGTGCCATTTAACATCCTGAAACTGTTTAAAGGTGTTTTAGCTATCTAGTATGTCTAGAGTAATTGTTAAAAATGTGATTTATTACATAGATTTAATGGCATAAAAGACACCTTCCATGCTCTTTGGTGCTCCCCAAACTAACACATAATAATAATGTGATGATACCTATTGCTTTTATTTATGAAAATTAAAACTCTTTTAATAATTTATTCATGCCTTGATTTTCAGAATATACAGTTCTACTCTTTAACAAGATGAATGACTTAGAACCAAAATGATCAAATATGTATTTACCTCCTCCTGTGATCTTATTATTTCATGTAAGCCACTGAGATTTCACACTGAAATAATTATCATGTGTCCAACACACACACACGCACACGCACACATGGAAAAGAGGCTATATTCGAGATATCTTATCTCCCCCTTGCAATCCCTTTTCAAAGACTGTAAACACCTATTGTAAGGGAAATTATTTCAATTAACAATATGCGTAATTCTGATTCGTATTTCCAACAGTAACCTCAAAGACACGGAAACCGAAATCAGTGATAAAGATTGCCATCCAACCAATTTTGCAAATATGAACATCCAAAGGAAAATATATCAATTGGAATAACCGTGTGTGTGTGTATAAAATTACACATAGAGACCTAGTTGACGTGATGATGAACCATGGTTCTGACCCTGATTTCATATCCTGGTTAAAGCACAGTTTCCCAGTTTGGATTTTCCGGGAAACAGTGGTTTAAACAAGCTTGGATAGAAGCATCAAAGCTGTGTATGCGAGGGAAGGGGAAGGGGGGAAGCACACAAGTACATGGCTCATTTTCAGGCCAATAAGCCACAGTTTACCAGTCTGAGATGGTTATGTCTAAACTGAGCCATACACAACTCTGTGTTACAAATCTTACCTTTATCTATAACATTTACTTACATTTAATTAAATAAATTGACTAAATTACTTTCCTAAGGATTGATTCACAGAAAATGCTTTGGTGTAATTATGGAATTCAACTAAATAGTTGTGAATTGTGACAATAGTGTGGAGAAGGCAACCATGGATCTGTGATAATCGATCCTTCAGTGCAGGTAGGCAACTTTGGAGGGCCACCAATTATTGCCACCTCCGGACCCCACTGGGAGCTGCACTCTCCCATTGACAGAATTCCTGCTGCCAGACCACTACATTGCTGTCAAAGTTTGGCTCCTTTTTGTGCTTCCTTCAGGTGTGGTGACACATCTTTATGTTAATCAGACCTGGGGATATTAACCTGAGGTTCTAAGGAGCACTATTAATTTCATCTCTGTTGAACCTTATCACGTTCACAGCTACATGGAGCTTTCTTGGAAGCAGTGTATTGAAATATCAAGCTATCAGATGCCCATCTGGTTCCATTTTTAAGTGGCTACCACACCCCTAATGTAATAAAGGCCCAGGACCCCTTCCAACATTATCTTTGGTCATGTGGGAATAGCTGCAGCATGGCGCCTTCCCACCCAATTTAGTAATGTCAGAAGTGCAAAATTGCTTGACGGCAGTCCATATTGTACCACCTTCTCATGCCAGTGTTCCCTCCCCAAAGGGCTGGCTCAATATATTTTGCTGCTGGAGGTGAAGGGCAAGATGGCACCCCACCATTCCATGTACAGAAGCTGACTGGACTGGCAGCTGAATCTGGTTTTAATACTAGCTGCAGGACAGTCTCCTCTAATGCATCTGAGGCAGCAGGTTAATGCAAGGAGCTTAGGGCAGGTGCTCAGAGCTCTGTGTTATATGACTTTGCTGCTGGTCCCTGCCCTCCAGCATTTGCCACTCAACTCTACCTAATGGTAGAAATGGTTCTGCCAGGAACTGGAGCAATCAATGCTGGTGTGGGAAGCAGCTGGGGTTTGGGCTTTCCCAAAGTGTTGTCACAAAAAACCCATGCTGCAGCTTAATTCATTCCACCAAAGGTGACATTGGACATGTGCCCAACTTGAAAAACAGGTAAGATGGTAAAGCAATGTTCACCTTCCTTAGACTGTCTCCTAGGCTTCCTTCCACCGCCCCTCTTGTATGAATAGCTTTCTTACTTTTGGTTGGACCTAGGATCTCTCTTCCATAAGAGGAAGGGCTCTGCCTGTGGAAGGGCTCTCCAAGTTTTGGGGACCCCCCTCCACCCCATACCAGTGCTCACCCCATTCAGGAGGATTTCCTGACCCTCCATATAAAATTCTCACCGGGCTGGAGGGGCTGCCGTGGGAAGAAGGGGCGGGGGAGTCCAATTCTGCCAGCACAGTTGATCCAGCTTAAATCTGGATCGGACCCTTAAAATACATCACACTGACTTTGTTCTGTAAGGCCCTTGCAGCCCATGACAAAGGCCTCGCTCAGCAAGTTGATAATCATGCCCCTGCTTCCTGGTGTTGATTTTGCGCTGCCCACTTTCCATTTCCCTTTTTGTGTGCGGAGAATGTTTCCTCCAAGAAACAGAACAGCACAGATATAATGAGCCAGCTTACCTTTACTACCCTAATAAGAGTTTTCAGCTGATAGATGTGAAGCTGAAGGTCCATGCGGTCTGTGAGCCAGGTGCAAACGATGTTCATGGAGCTGGTGTACCATTGCTGCAAAACAAGCGAGAGTTCTCCAAGGAGATGGCAAACAACAGAAATAGGATGTGCAGCCTATAAACACAGTCCACTGGCAATCAGATTCTATCAGGTGTTTCAGTCCAGTCATGGAAATAGGACAGGACTTACTAAAGAAAGGATGAAATTTTTGACCACAAGGTTCAGGAGCCCTTGTCTGGCACTTCTTCTTTCAGTACCTGATGTAAAACTGGTATTCTAGAGCTCTTAATGCCAAAACAGACATTACTTTAAATGTCTGTCTAGCAGCTACGTCTCTTTTTCGTATTTACTTTAGAGTAGAGTAGGTGCAGGTGGCTCAACCAAATCAGCACTCTAGGATGGCAGGGGAGGCCTGATCTGGATTGGGCCCCCTGTACCTTCACTAGAGTACAAATGAAAAAGAAAAAGGACATAGCTGCTAGATAGAGATTTCGAGTAATGTCTGTTTTGGTCTGCAGAATACATCCTTGAAGACATCTTTTTTTCATTTTGCTTTGCATTATGTCCCTGTCCTGTTTGTGAAAGTCACCATTCAAATGGGGGGTGAGGCCAGTGGGAGAAATGGAAGTATGATACTGCTTAGAAGTATAACACTCTGCGTTTGTCTTGGTCTTCGCTTCCAAATTCTTAAAAGACGGAAGTGGAGTATAGCACCTGATCTCATTGCTTCTCATCTGTCAATCTCCCTTGCAGTTGTGCAACTTCATGCAGCTTCAGATTGCCAGCTGGGCAGAGCAGGGAGTCCAGTGCATGTATGAGTTTCGCAGTCCCAATGCTTAGGCAGACATAAATAACATTTGGGGATGTGGAAGCAAAGGTGTCCAAATACCAGTTCAAAAAGGGGACAAGAAACATCTGAAAACATTTCAGCTATTAAATCCATTCTGCCCTAAGTTTTAGAAAACATAATTGGAAAATAAAAATGCGGTCTGTGTGCAGAATGCATGCGCAGTCCGTCCTATAAACAAATCTCCAAGGAACAATTGTGTACATGTACTACATGCAAATTCTGTTTTACTAGTCTCTTCCACACAGAGCCAGACCAGATTATTGGGGGCAAACCTGGGCCTAGGAACCAGAACTCAGCTGAACATTTTATAACTGGCAGGGGAAGGGCATGATTTAGAGGAGAGAAGCCATAAGTAGGGGAAGAATAACTCTTCCACTGCCTGGCACTTCCCCTGCATGCTTTGCTTCAGCCAAGGATCCCAGATGTATCTGCTGCACCTGGGAGAGGATCAGCTGTGGAAAAGGCATGCAGGGGACAAGCGGTGAAGAGTTAAGCAGGAAGGGGGTTAAGACACATCATTTAACTTGGCTTTTCTATACTTTTTGTAAATTGCCTGGACTGGCATTAGAAAGGTGGTATAGAAATACATTAAATAAATAAATGTTATTTTATTTTAGTTATTACATTTCTACACTGCCGCATAGCTGAAGCTCTCTGGGTGGTTCACAAAACAGAACTGAAAACAGTAAAATACTACTAATAAACTCTCTCCACCTGCATCTTCAGCCCTCCAAATTGCCCCCACTTCAAATTTCAATTGCCTCCAAATTTCCCCCACTGCTTCCAGACCAAGGCCTTTTTGCTACATGTTCAGCTTGGATCACTGGTACTTCCAGGTTACAGGAATTCAGGGCAACTACACAACAAACTGCTCTGTTTCAACACCCTCTAATTGAGGGTTGCTAACTTATTTTCTGGCAGGGTTCCTGTGCCTTTAACAACGGCATGAGAGGCACCTACTCCACTGTGGGGAAAAGCGTCCTCTGCTAAATGTTGGCTTGCCACTCAGATGTTGAAGGCACAGGAGTTCTGCCAGCCAGCAGCACTACTCTGGTGACTGTAGATTAATGCTGGAAAAGGGAGGTTGTGGTTGTATCCTTCCCTATTGTGGCAAGTGCGTGCACTGAAATTCCTTTCCTTGCATGGATGATCACAGCCACTGGATTGGGGCAAGAGTGGCTAGTGACACCTAGTTGTGGTTTTCCTTTTCGAAGGAGTGCTGCAGAGTGTCCTCGGCTGCCAAGTTCGCAACAGGATCCCTGGGGCAACTGAGTAGGGGTGTGACAGCTTATGTTGTCAGTCAGTTCCCCACTTTTCTTATTAGACTTGCGCATCAATTCAAGACGGGAAGTTTTTCCTTCTGTAACTTACTCTAAATTACTCGGCTCTGCCTTTTTTTAGACTGTCACAAACAGAATGTTCTCATTCTCTCAGAGGCTTTTGGGCACAGGCTACCCTCATAAATATTTATCGTTTCAGCTTTGCATCCCAAGGTAATGAGGATCTCTTGTTTAATACACGCCGTTTGTTCTTTTCCACCCATGTAACCTTGCAGCCTTTTCAATCCGAAGGATGGCTAAACTGATGCAATTTGCCTACGGTCACAACGATTTTCAGGAATTAAGCGATTCATGTTTGCTTTCCTGCTCTTCAGCATTTATTTTGAACAGATCCATCTCAAATGGACTACTTTTATTGTTTGAGATGGTGAAGCTCTTCTCTGTTAACAATAATAACAGTAATATACTACATATATCACTTCATTACGTGACACACTTCGCAAGTTTGAATGCAATTGTTCCCTGCCAAAATTAATGTATTCATGAAATAAAGTAATTAAGGCTGCAATCCTTACCTGGAGGAAAGCTCCACTTAACACACTGGGACTTGCTTTTGAATAAACATGCATACAATTGCTCTGTAAACCTGTTACTCTAAAATATGCAGCTACCAATGCAAGCCTATGCATGTCTCCTCAGAAGTAAGTCCTATTGAGTTCAATGGGACTGACTCTCAGGTAAGTGTATACATAGGATTGCATCCATAGTAGTGGGAAGATGAATAGAGGCTGCTCCACTTATACAATGAGTAACTGGAGAAAAGCTAGTAGCCAATTGCCATCAATATCAATGACAAAGGTGGCAACCCTAAACACACATCCTTAGGAATAAGTCTCATTGAACTCAAGAAGACTTTTGTATAAACATGTTTAGGATTGGGCTGTAAGGTTATAGTTTACAGGATTAGCCTCCTTTACTGACAAAAAATGCATCTGTATCTAAATGTGCTGTACAAGGGTAGGTTCACACAGGGCATTTTAACTTTAAGGAGACTGCATTTAGATCCTTATGATCGTGGCGTGTGTCACATTTCATATGAGCAGGAAAAAAATTGTTAACAATAATTTCCTGCTCATTTACAACACCAATTGTTGTAAAACACATAGATACATTTATTTTATGGGGCATTTAATAAATTCAATCACTTAATTAACAAAGCTTTGATGTGCATATTTTAGTGGCAACTTTTTGAAGGATTTCTCTATCAGCAGTAAAACTCAAGACTGCTTCCCACCCTCCACTGGGAAGACATGGATTCACAGCCTATTGGGAGCTCCCTGTGCAATGTGCCCATATTATGCATGTGTTTTTAAACACATTTTAGAATGCACATTATTACATTCCTAGCATGCAAAATATGGGGCGTGCTGAAAACATATGACATGGCCTGCCAGCTTAGCAGTGAAACAGTACATTTGGTTCACTCAGCCTCAATTTTAAATCTCCAGAAATAGTACATATGGAAGCTAGAGCAACTTTCCATTTATTAGACTGTATAGAGTATTCTGATTCCCTATTCCATTCCTCTTTGACATTCTCAACATCACCACATTCCAAAAGACATTTATAAACAGCTATTGTAGGCTTTTCAAAATGTTCCATTTTGTAAGGAGCCAATTAATTCCTCTAATGATATAGGAAGTGCTGAAGTGCTCATCGCTGATGGCCCATATATAAACTCTAACAAATGCTGTAGCTGAATATATTGCCAACCAGCGCTAGGCAGTAAGTGATAAGCTGCAATACTGAAAATAGTAAAAATTCATTGGCCAATAGGATAAATTCCATTATCAACCCAATTCCTCTACATAAAAGGTTGCCTCTCTATTTTCAAGACTGAATTTTCCCATGAAGTTAATTTAGCTGAGAATATGGATCAAACTGTAGCTGATACATTGTATCCCAAGTCTCTCTACCTGCTAAAATGGCAAGTGGAGCTATTCCTTTCTTTTTAATATGCCTAGATCCTAACGTCATCCAGCCAGAAAGAGGTTCCCAACAAGTTGACTCCAAAACAACACATGGAGGAATATCAAAAGAAAAAGATGTTTCCAGTCATTTGTATTAGTTAATAAATAAGCCTTGTGATATAAACTGAGATCTGGAAAATTAAATCCTCCCTTCATGATTGGCAACTGCATCCTCTTAAATGAAAAATGGGGAGGAGACCCCCCCATAAACTTCCAAGATGCTGCATAAAGTTTTTGAAAGTATGTTTGGGGTATATATAAAGGAATATTATGTTGTATATTAATTACCTGCGGCAAAACATTCATCTTAAATATGTTAACTTTACCCCAAGTACTTAAGTGATGCCCACTTCTCCAAGTCTTTTCCCCAGAGACCATGCTCCCTTCCCTTCCCCCAATGCCTTGTAGCTGGCATGGTTCTTGATAGTTTCCACGCTCAGAAAAAGAGCGCAGAGAAGGTGAAATGGGGGCATTTCTGGGGGCAGGGAGGGGAGGAGACTGTGGAAGCCTCTTTACGGGGCTTCCTAAGCATTGTGCAGCCTCTCCCCCACTCCGATGTGCCCCCGCTAGACAGCCAAAATGCAGGGTGGCTGGAGCATGGAGGAGAGGATTCCCTCTGTGCTCCACTCGCCCTGCATTGGATAGGCATCAGCCTCCAACTTTGGAGGGTGACATCTATTGCCATAGGATTGTGCTGTTAATTATTTGAGAAATATCTCTAGGCATCAATATACAAAGATACTTTATCACTTCTGGACACCAATGAAATTGCTATTTAGGAACCACATTGGATGTCTTGATATTACTTACAGGCATTAATTCAGATTTTGACCAATTGATAGTATAACCTGAAAGTGTACCAAAGGCATGAATTAATCTTATTAATTTTGGTATATAAGACCCTAGTAAAAAGTAAAGGTGTCCCCAACCAGTCGTGTCCGACTCTAGGGTGCGGTGCTCATCCCCGTTTCTAAGCCGAAGAGCCAGCACTGTCCGAAGACACTTCCGTGGTCATGTGGCCGGCATGACTGAACACCGAGGTGCACAGAACGCCGTTACCTTTCCCACCGAAGCGGTACCTATTTATCTACTTGCAATTTCTTGCTTTTGAACTGCTAGGTTGGCAGAAGCTGGGACTGAAGACGGCAGCTCACTCCGTCACACAGCACTTGGGTCTCGAACTGCTGACCTGCCGACCTTCCGGTCTGCAGTTCAGCGTCTTAACCACTAAGCCACTGCGGCCCTACTGATAAATAACAAGTCATCAGCACATGAAGCTGTTTTATATTCAACCTGCTCATGCCCCAAACTGTTAAATGTCTCTGTTCTGCCTAATTGCACACACTAAGGGTTCTGAGCACAAATCAAATATCAAGGGAGACAGAGGTGCCCTGCTCCACACTAAAGAAAAGTGAAAGAATTCCATTTGTCATCATTCATGACAAAGGAGAGAGAGATAAAATTCTAACCCATCTTAAAAATTCCTGCAGAAACCCAATTTTTTCCAAGTTCAATATAATTTGTCAAATGGTTTTCAGCATCAAGTGAAATAATCACACCTGAATCCATTCTTTTAGAATTCAAAGCAATCAGATTTAGCACAAGCCTTAAATTATCTGCTCCCTCTCTCTGGCAAGTAAATCCCACTTGATCAGGATGTATTCATGTATGTATCTCAAGGTGATGTATATAGTAAGAACTGCAGTTAACATTTTAGCATCCATGTTGATTAAGGAAATCGGCCTATAATTTGCACAGTTGGTATGGTCTTTGCCAGATTTAAGGATAACTGTTATATAAGCATCATATAAAGACACTGGTAAAGTTCCTGATTCAAAAGCCTTATGATAAAGACAAAAAAGGGTAGGAGTCAACAAGTCTAGTGTGCCTTATACCATTCTATCGGAAAACCATCTGGTCCTGGAGCTTTGCATTCCTCATTTTTTGATGATTCTTAGAGAGCAAGCTGGGGGAACATGGGATTGTTTGGTTTCTGGGATTTGAGGTCAGAACCAGGGCTCCAACCTTGGAGCCAAGAAACCGCACTCCCCTCTCCCTCATAGTTGGCGTAATTGTCTCTACACCAGCTACATCTCCGTGCTCAGAAATGGAGCAGGAGACAGGGGAAAGGGGGCTGTCATGGGGGGGAAGGGAGGAGACCACGGAAGCTGCTTTATGCAGCTTCCTATCAGGTCTCCAGGCTCCTTCCCTCCCCCTCCCCCTCCCCTTAGCTGCAGCTAGACAGGTGAAATTCTCTGTCTTGGCAAAAATGCAGGGCAGCTGGAGCACGGAGGAGAGAATCCCCTCTGTGCTTCAGCCGCCCTGCATGGAATAGTCAGCAGCCTCCAATTTCAGAGTCTGGCAACTATTCGGATAAGATTGCATCCTTAACCTCTTCCATTTGCAAAGTTTTTGCAAGTAGTTGCTTTTGCTGCAAATCCAATTGTGGAAGGACCAAATCTGAAAAGAAAATGTCAAATTCCTAAGGATCCCTTTCGTTCCTATATAGTGCAGAATAAAATTTTCATTTACTTTCATGTTCTTAGGCAAAAGCTGCTTAATTGCAGTATCATAATGCTAAGGGATCCCTACCCTGACTATATAGCAAATAGCCTAGGTTTGCCATAAAGAGTTTTCCTGATTACTTTAAACATACATTCACATTTTCTTCTCCCCAGATAAATCATGAGGATACAGGATGGCAGAGAGGTCAGACTAAATACGATCCCTGGGGAAGGAAACGGCAACCCACCCCAGTATTCTTGCCATGAAAACTAAATGGATCAGTACAACCAGAGATATGTCGGTATACCATCGGAAGATGGGACTCCCAGGTCGGAAGATGGTCAAAATGCTACTGGGGAGGAACAGAGGATAAGTTCAGCTAGCACCAGATGTGATGACGCAACTAGCTCAAAGCCGAAAGGATGGCTAGCAGCCGATGATGCTGGTGGTGAACGACGAATCCGATGTTCTAAAGATCAACACACCATAGGAACCTGGAATGTAAGATCTATGAGCCAGGGCAAATTGGATGTGGTTATTGGGGAGATGTCAAGATTAAATATAGACATTTTGGGTGTCAGGGAACTGAAATGGACTGGAATGGGCCACTTCACATCAAATGACCACCAGATCTACTACTGTGGACAAGAGGACCACAGAAGAAATGGAGTAGCCTTCATAATTAATAATAAAGTGGCTAAAGCAGTGCTTGGATACAATCCAAAAAATGACAGAATGATCTCAATTCGAATTCAGGGTAACCCATTTAACATCACAGTGATCCAAATATATGCCCCAGCGTATATTATATTTATATAGGAGACTGGAATGCTAAGGTGGGTAGTCAAACAACACCTGGAATTACAGGCAAGCATAGTCTGGGAGAACAAAATGAAGCAGGACATAGGCTGATAGAATTTTGCCAAGACAACTCACTGTACATAACAAACACTCTCTTCCAACAACCTAAGAGACGACTTTATACATGGACTTCACCAGACGGTCGACACCGAAATCAGATTGACTACATCCTTTGTAGCCAAAGGTGGTGGACATCTATGCAGTTGGTAAAAACAAGACCTGGAGCTGATTGTAGTTCAGATCATGAACTTCTTATTGCACAATTTAGAATCAGACTAAAGAGAATAGGGAAGACCCACAGATCAGTTAGATATGAGCTCATGAATATTCCTAATGAATATGCAGTGGAGGTGAAGAATAGATTTAAGGGACTAGATTTAGTAGATACGGTCCCGGAAGAACTATGGACAGAAGTTCGCAACATTGTTCAGGAGGCGGCAACAAAAAATGTCCCAAAGAAAAAGAAAACCAAGAAGGCAAGATGGCTGTCTGCTGGAAGTACTGGAAGTAGCCCAAGAAAGAAGGAAAGCAAAAGGCAACAGTGATAGGGGGAGATATGCCTAATTAAATGCAAAATTCCAGAGGTTAGCCAGAAGAGATCAGGAATTATTTTTAAACAAGCAATGCGCAGAAGCGGAAGAAGATAATAGAATAGGAAGGACAAGAGACCTCTTCCAGAAAATTAGAAAAATAGGAGGTAAATTCCAGGCAAAAATGGGTATGATCAAAAACAAAGATGGCAAGGCCCTAACAGAAGCAGAAGAGATCAAGAAAAGGTGGCAAGAATATACGGAAGATCTGTATAGGAAGGATAATAATATCGGGGATAGATTTGATGGTGTGGTCAGTGAGCTAGAGCCAGACATCCTGAAGAGTGAGGTTGAATGGGCCTTAAGAAGCATTGCTAATAACAAGGCAGCAGGAGATGATGGTATCCCAGCTGAACTGTTTAAAATCTTGCAAGATGATGCTGTCAAAGTGATGCATGCCATATGCCAGCAAATTTGGAAAACACAAGAATGGCCAACAGATTGGAAAAAATCAACCTATATCCCCATACCAAAAAAGGGAAGCACCAAAGAATGTTCAAACTATAGAACAGTGGCACTTATTTCACATGCCAGTAAGGTAATGCTCAAGATCTTGCAAGGTAGACTCCAGCAATTCATGGAACGAGAATTGCCAGATGTACAAGCTGGGTTTCGAAAAGGCAGAGGAACTAGAGACCAAATTGCCAATATCCGCTGGAGAATGGAGAAAGCCAGGGAGTTTCAGAAAAACATCTATTTCTGTTTTATTGACTATTCGAAAGCCTTTGACTGTGTGGATCATCACAAATTGTGGCAAGTTCTTGGTGGGATGGGGATACCAAGTCATCTTGTCTGCCTCTTGAGGAATCTGTATAACGACCAAGTAGCAACGGTAAGAACAGACCATGGAACAATGGACTGGTTTAAGATTGGGAAAGGAGTACGGCAGGGTTGTATACTCTCACCCTACCTATTCAACCTGTACGCAGAACACATCATGCGATGTGCTGGGCTTGATGAAGCCAAGGCTGGAGTTAAAATCCCTGGAAGAAACATTAACGATCTCCGATATGCAGATGATACCACTTTGATGGCTGAAAGCGAGGAGGAGCTGAGGAACATCATGACGAAGGTGAAAGAAGAAAGTGCAAAAGCTGGGTTGCAGTTCAACCTCAAAAAAACCAAGATTATGGCAACCAGCTTGATTGATAACTGGCAAATAGAGGGAGAAAACGTGGAGGCAGTGACAGACTTTGTCTTTCTAGGCACAAAGATTACTGCAGACGCTGACTGCAGCCAGGAAATCAGAAGACGTTTACTTCTTGGGAGGACAGCAATGACAAATCTTGATAAAATAGTGAAGAGCAGAGACAACACTGACAACAAAGGTCCGCATAGTTCAAGCAATGGTCTTCCCCGTAGTAACCTATGGCTGCGAGAGCTGGACCATAAGGAAGGCTGAGTGAAGGAAGATAGATGCTTTTGAACTGTGGTGCTGGAGGAAAATTCTGAGAGTGCCTTGGACTGCAAGAATATCCAACCAGTCCATACTCCAGGAAATCAAGCCAGACTGCTCACTTGAGGGAATGACATTAAAGGCAAAACTGAAGTACTTTGGCCACATAATGAGAAGACAGGATACCCTGGAGAAGATGCTGATGCTAGGGAAAGGGGAAAGCCAAAGGAAGAGGGGCCGACCAAGGGCAAGGTGGATGGATGATATTCTGGAGGTGACGGACTCGATCTTGGGGGAGCTGGGGGTGGTGATGGCCAACAGGAAGCTCTGGCGTGGGCTGGTCCATGAAGTCACAAAGAGTCAGAAGCGACTGACCAAATAAACAACACAGGATTGCACCCCCCATCCCTTATCAAATGGAGGGAGGTTCTTGGTTCCTTTCAAAGTTAATAATTTTGATTGCATTCATCCTCATCATAGTATTGTAGAACTTTATTTTGAGTTGTAAAAGACTTCCCAACTCATTCCTTCCTACCCTCTCAAGAGTGGGGCCATTTCTAAAAACAAAAGCATCAGAGCTCAGGCTGTTGTGAAAGCAACACTTTCTTCCCTGGAAGTCTTTAAACCTGAGGGCCAGTTTGCACAGTATGTTTTTGTCAGAGAATTTCTAAATTTGTTTAACTGTTACTTCAACAGACAGACATTTGAGAACATGCACATCTTGTGAGTACATTCATCAGAGAGCTGGAATTAGCAGCAGTTCTTTGTTGAGTTTACACTCAGTGGCAAACACAATATTTGTTGTTGTGTAATGTGTGCAATGGCTCCAAGGATGTGTGTGTAAGAATAGACTGTGCTTAGTGCTGTTGCAAATGCCCTTTGAGCATGCCTCAGCATCCTTTTTGTTATTATTTATTTATTTATTTATTTCATTTCTATACCGCCCAATAGCTGAAGCTCTCTGGGCGGTTCACAAAAACTAAAACCAAACAACACACAATAAAACAATTTAAAATATATAGAACATTAAAACCACAATATAACAATACAACCACAATAAAACCTAGCAGCAGTACAGGAGTTTAAAATACAGATTTAAAACAGCAAAGATAAAAATTTAGAAAGCTAAAATGCCTGGGAAAATAAAAAGGTCTTCACCTGGCGCAGAAAGGAGTACAATGTAGGCGCCAGGCGAACCTCACTAGGGAGCTCATTCCAGAGCCGGGGTGCCACAACAGAAAAAGCCCTCCTCCTAGTAGCCACCCGCCTCACTTCCTTTGGCAGGGGCTCACGGAGAAGGGCCGCTGATGATGATCTTAAGGTCCGGGCAGGCACATATGGGAGGAGGCGATCCTTCAGGTAACCTGGCCCCAAGCCGTTAAGGGCTTTGAATGTTAACACCAGCACTTTGAATCGGGCCCGGAAATGGACTGGCAGCCAGTGCAGCTGGAAAAGTACTGGCGTAATATGAGCTCGCAGGCCAGTCCCTGTTAACAATCTTGCTGCCCTATTTTGGACCAGCTGAAGTTTCCGGACCATTTTCAAAGGCAGCCCCACGTATAACGCATTGCAGTAATCCAGACGAGAAGTTATCAGAGCATGGATAACTGTAGCTAGGCTATCTCTGTCCAGATAAGGGCATAGTTGGTATACCAGCCTAAGCTGATAAAAAGTGCTCCGTGCCACTGAGTTCACCTGTGCCTCAAGTGACAGTTCTGGATCCAAGAGCACCCCCAAACTACGAACCTGATCCTTTAGGGGGAGTGCAACCCCCTCCAGAACAGGTTGAATATCACCTAGCCGGGCAGACGAACCACCCACTAACAGTACCTCCGTCTTGTCTGGATTGAGTTTCAGTTTATTAGCCCTCATCCAGTCCATTACCGTGCCCAGGCACTGGTTCAGAACAGCCACTGCCTCACCTGGTTTTGATGAGAAAGAGAGGTAGAGCTGGGTGTCATCCGCATATTGATGGCACCTCAGCCCACACCTCCGGATAACCTCCCCCAGCGGTTTCATGTAGATGTTAAACAGCATGGGGGATAGAATAGAGCCCTGTGGAACCCCATGGCACAATTGCCATGGCACAGAGCAATAATCCCCCAGCACCACCTTCTGGAATCGGCCATCCAAGTAGGAGCGGAACCACTGTAGTGCAGTGCCTCCAACTCCCAACCCAGACAACCTATCCAGAAGGATACCATGGTCGATGGTATCGAAAGCCGCTGAGAGGTCCAGGAGAATCAACAGGGTCGCACTCCCCCCGTCCCTCTCCCGGCAGAGGTCATCCCACAGGGCGACCAAGGCAGTTTCCGTTCCAAAACCAGGCCTGAAGCTCCTTCCTGCTTCCTGCTTATTACTGCTTCACATGTTCTAGGACTCAGCCTAAAAGTTTCCAGTGTGCAGTCCTCCTTCAGGATCACTTCTGACAAGATGTATTTCCTGCACTGGTAGCCATTCTGTTTAAGACCACGTGTACAACCCACTTGTAGATTGTCATGCTCATGCACACTCCTATTTGCTGCCTAAACCTGTGGTGGACATATCCTAAAGAGCTACAGCCAATCACTGTTTCCCATCCAGTGTAGGTGGACTGAAATAGATGCTTGCCCAATCAACATGCAGTTGGTGTGGGTTTCTAATATGGAAGAGCAGACCTTGTAGGAAATTCATCACATTTGAAGCAACTCTCTCAGGTGAAATCCTGCCTTCTCAGTTTCACAATTTTTAGAGTCCAGGGGAAAATGTCTCTGAGAAACCATCACTTTTTTTTTCTGTTCAGAACCTGGCTTCTGCAAGCCAAACTACACATCTTCAGAGTTCTGGCTTCATCTCTGCTTTGTCAGGATTTAAAAGCTTCATTCCTTAATATGTGACATTAGAACTAGACAGTTTATGTATGAACCTAATAGATTCTAACCTGATGTTCAGTATAGCTTTTCCTGTCTCTGCCATCTACATCAACACAATACACATACATGAACCCCTGTTCATTGGATGAAAATGCCCAGTACATTTTTGGGTGGTTTTACATCTGCTTTATCCTACAGGATGGTGATATTTGTGATTCCCCCTTAGTAGGGTTCCCAACTTTTCAGCTGGCCTCTGTAGCTGGGTCTGTAACAACAGCCTGATATGTAGGAATTAGTTGGCAAAGTCTTTCACAGCATGGAGGCATATGTTATTGTACCTGCTATGACTGTGAAAGTCACAGTTAAAGGCACAGCTAAGAGAGGCTGGTTGAAAAATTAGCAACCCTGGCCTATGGTGAGATTCATATAGATTTCTATGTTGTGAAAGCATCCAATGTACCCCCTTGAGAATGCCAACCTGCTCAAATCCAGGTGGAGTAGCTGTGAGTGGTAGCCAGAGCTAACGTGAGACATTCTGGTGCCTGAGGTGGAGCAGCAAATGCTTCCTGCCCCCCCCCAGGTGCAATTACCCAAGACCGATCAATTTATTTTGGTACCTGAGGCAGAAGAATCCCCCGAGCGCTTCTCCCCCTCCCTGGCAGGAAGCATACAGTAACAATAAGTTAAATAACCAACAATTTACTTTCCTTTCATGACCCTCAAAATCAGCTCCTGAAGGTGGCTTTTCAGCCCTGTAATTCCAAAGGTAATCACTGGTGGATGTATTAAAAAATGCTCCTGTCATCTGTAATCATCGTTGCTTCCATGACAGCCCAGGCAGTTCACATTTTTGAACCTGCAGCAAACATCAGTGGTCTGCACAGTTGCCAAACTCCCAGGCTTGTCTCTGAATATATAAGCCACATGGGGGGTGGGGGTGGAGGAATGATATGAATAAATCTGCAAAGTAACACACACCGATGGTAGTGGCAGCACATTTGATGAAAAGCTGTGCTGGGTTCCTGCACTCCGAGGGAGGTGGTGTCATTACACATCCACCAGAACATCTGCAAACTCCCGTTTCCTTTTGGTAGCTTTGAATGGGAGCCTGACCTCCTGTTCCTTGCCATGAACCTTGAGTTCACACTCACATTTTACATGTTACAGGAAGCCACAGCTCACTCCAGGGGTGCTGCAAACAGAATCGCATAAGCCAGATGCAACCCTGCTTCTTTAATGCACCTGAAGGAGCTGTATTCTTCATTCAAAAAAAAAAGGGGGGGGGAGAAAAAGAAAAAGCCCACATACTAGTAGCTTAAGGTCAGTCCAGCTTTTGTAAAGAGGCAGACAAAACCAGGAATGCTTATGGGGCTGAATTGTCAGCAGGGTAGCGGAGGGATTACAAGAAACCTGTGACTCTGCCTCTTTCTGCCTTTGCTGGTAGCTGTGTGTGTGTGTGTGTGTGTGTGTGTGTGAACAAGTGCCATACAACAGATTGAGGCTGGTATAAAGGCCTGGGACTGTGCAAGGAGCCCCCCGCTGGGCCTCAGCTGTGCTTGCAATTAGCAATAAGCATGAAATGATTATTGTTGTGGTGGCTGATGGCAATCTGAAGTGACAAGTTTTATGGGGGGAAGTTAAAGTAAGTGTGTGTGTGTGTGTATGTGCGCGGCGCGCACGCGCGCGCGTGTATGATGTTCAGCAAAAGTTTTTCCCTCCCCCTTGCTTGCAAACCATTAAGCAAAGGCTCCGGTGCAGTTTAGTCAGAACTATTTTATGTCATTCACAAAGGTCTTACAAAGTCTGCTGAAAGAAATATTTTTTTTCTCTTCTCACTGCCTCGGAATGGAGTTTTTCTAGGTCACGGATTCTTTACTGCCCTATTTAGTGTCAAAAATACCCATTTGCCTCAAATTAGCCGAAAGCTTGTAGTGAAGGGCGAGAGATTAAGCATACAAAATCACTCAGCGGGCGGCTGCTGGGTGGATCTGGGGGGTTGAGAAGTCTTTAAAACTGACTACAAGACGTTATATACTTCTGACAAAAGGACATAGTAATCCTACCTGCTTGCTTTAACCACTGTTGTTTGTCCATTATTATGTGCTTTAATGCCCATGAGAACAAAACTACGGGCGATGCTGCTCAATAACCATAGTAACTCACACCCATGACCCCTTCGTTCAGGACTGGCTTTCCAACCGGAACGAATCCAGCCTGCTCAACCCTATTAAGAATAAACTGAGGCAGGCATTGCACAGAGAAACTCCAAAGACAAGGCTGCCCTTTCTCTCTTGCCCACACTACAGAATCTGTTTGGAAGTACTTGAAAGGGGGCTTTGCATAGGACCTTTGAATTCAAGGTGTTCTGAAGGTAACGGACTCAATGGTGTGAGGGGATTTCGGCTACGCCCAGGATAAAAGCTACACTTGTCAAGCAAAGGAACAAAAGGGGAATATGCTCATGGATGATCACAGCCCCTTTAGAGTTTTTAAGGTGAAGTTGCTGTTCAGTGGCAGCACTCTATCCCCTTCTTCAATAGATCAGTAAGATACAAACTCCAGACCTGGGCATGACATTCATTTTTCAACACAGCCATCTATCAAGCTCTCACTGGGCTCAGCTGCTGTGGCTATGAATGAGAGTGGGACAGGAACCCATAGTGATTAAATATTACATGAGACCTTGAGATCTGCTGGTCTCCTCGATGCAAATGTAAATTTGCCACTGGGGATTCTTGGTTTCAGTTCCCCAGTAAGGTGCCACAGAAAATGCACCTCAGTGCTAAACTGTATGGTCACCCAGTTTGCTCAATCCACATACAAACCTTTTAAAAAGATTAAACTGCTAAGAATTTTGTGGCACCTTAAAACTAACGGATTTATTATGTCAGATAAAGTTGTAAAAATGCATGCTTTAAATTTCTGGGGACCCCATTCCCAAGGACATGGTTTGGTAGAATGAGGACCTCCACCCCTTGTTTTGAGATCACATGCACTTATTTTTTGATTCTTAGACACCAAGTGACTATTAAAAACAATTAAATGGCTCATATCTTTTCACTTCAAAAAAGGGGATGATTCTTTGATGTGCTGGTATTATCACCATACCTGTTTTTAGGGCTTCAGTCTTCCGTCAGTTAATCAGTTAGATCTGTATCTGGTGCACCTCCAGATACAGCTCCCATCAGCCCCAGCCACCAAACCTAAAGGTCAGGAATGCTGGGAGTTGTAGTCTAAAACATCAGGAGGGGTACCAGGTTGGGGAAGGCTGAGTTAGATTAATAGACTAACATTAGACCAGTGATGAATGGACTAAAATTCAGAGAATTAATTGACAGAGATTTCTTTAATTGGGCAAGAGCCCTAGATAGTATGAACTATAAAAAGGCCATAACAGAAAATATTCTTGAAGTACACTGCTTTTGTGCAATTTACAGTGCAATCCTACGCATGCTTGCTCAGAAGTAAGTGCCACTGGGTTCAATGAGGCTTATTCTGTGTTAAGGATGGCAGCCTTAATCCTGAATAGATTCAAGGGTAAGTAGATTCATTTACTTCTTACTGAGCATCCTGCCCCTCTCCTTGCTGACTGTCTTTGTCCCTGTTACTGAATTCTGTAAAGGCACATCAGCCTGATTCTTGCTCAAAGCATGGTGGCCAACATGGCAGGAATCACTTAAGAGGGAAGTGAGTAGACCTCAGAGCCTCCAGGCAAACTACCCATGTATAATAGAAATATGTAAACAGTATGCGGTGCAGGCTTTGTAATCATAAGAATTCAGTATATCTACATCCCCTCTTTTGTTTTCTTGGATCATGGAAAAGACACCTGCACTCCTGGGTAGATTGTTGAGGGTCTTAAAATTGTGCTGCACAAAAAGATGCAGCAGATACAGACATACATTTAAATCAATGCTGATTATTCCATGCAAGCCAAGCTATCTGTCAGTAGCTCCAACCCTGAGAACATTTTGACTTCCAGCAGACCTCAGTACTGATGACCTAGTTCCTTTGAGGGTCAACAGTTTAAAGCTGGGTCAAGGATAACAAAACTGCATAGTTCCTGGGCATTATTAATTTATCCCTATGGGGATCCAGGATAATTCTGCACGTTGCTTTCACGGATGTCATTCCACAAGTGGAAAACACCATAAAGGGCTTTAAAAAAACAACACCTAAATCACTGAAACTTTGGACATTGTCAAAGGCAGAGAACTTTATCAGATGCATCCAGCACTTATACTACTGAGTAATGGGATATTATGGGTTGGATCCAGATTTAAGGTTGGAGAACTGCGCTGGTGGCCTTTCTTCCCATGGCAGCCCCTCCAGCCCCCTAAAAATACTATAGAGTCAGGACACCCTGCTGAATGGGGTGAGCTGTGGTGTGTCTGTGTGCATGGGGGGGGGGGGGGAAGGATCCGCAAAATCAAATGGAGGGATCTTCTGCCCTTCCTCTTGTGGAAGATCCCTTTCTTTTGTGGAAGAGAGATCCTAGATCCAACCTCAAAAATGCAGTTTCTGAACAAAAGGACAACTCTCTGTAGTGTTCTCATTTTCATGTATGATACCTTCTGATTTCAATTCCCTCTGACAATGCAGTTTACATCTCTCCGTCCCCGCAACCCCACCTCCCAGCATGTGTACATAAATCTGCCAATTTGAGGTTAACCATGCATCTGATGAAGTAGTCTGTAGTCCATGAAAGCTTATGCCAGAATCAATTGGTTAGTCATTAAGGTGCCACAAGACTCTTTGTTGTTTTTACTCCATTTTTGGTGATGGATGTTCATTCATCTTGGGAACCAAGAACATCCTAACAAATTTAACTTCAAACATCTCTCTCTATGCAGTGTGTTTTCCTAATGTAAACTCCAGCTTTGCTAATATAATGACTACTGTATATTGCAATATTTGCTTTCCACCCTAAATGAACTTGGTAAGGCCCCAAGGACACTGGGGATACAGACATGCCTTACTCTTGGAGGGTTTATTTCTAAAGGTGGCATACGTTTCCCAGATACTGCTTTGTCTGTGGAAGGGCTTTTCAAACTTGAATCCTCTCAGCAAAGCCTGAGTATTTGTGATCAAATTAATACAGCATCTATTGCAACTTCCTGCTTTTTTGTTCTGAAATGCAACAGATGTGGCTAGGTAAATAACAGTCAGATGCAACACTGATTTGTGGACACTTGTTTAACTTGGACCCCCACCCCCCTGTACTAAAGAACAGTTGGTTCAATACAAGGCATTGCTTCATTTATTCAGTATTTCTCATTCTATGAGATCTATATGACCCACCAAAGCTAGAAACAGGCAAATCGTTTTTAAGAGAGTTGAATGACAGAGCCATTGGTGACCATGGTTTCTCCCCCCACCCCACTATTCTCAAACAACTTTTGCATGTTTTTGAGGACAGCTGTGCAGAAAAAATTGAGTATATGCACCACAAGCTATGGTGGCTATCCCATACTGCCTTCAACTCTGAAAAACCTACAGTCTGCCTATATCCTAATACATTCCTCACTGACAGTGCAATCCTATGCATATCTACTTAGAAACAAGGCTCTGTTAAATGAAGCTTACTCTCAGGTCAGTGTGTATAGGATTGCAGCTTCACTGTGACAAATGATGTGACTCCATGCACCACAGTGTTCGTGGTCTGGCAGCTAGAGTTTCAACATCTCAAGCTGAATTTAACTTTGGGATGTCGCTTAATTCAGATTGTAACTCATCAGTGAATGATTTGCTGTTCCCCAGACCAACCTCAAAAGTCTTTGGTTGGGGATGATGCTCTTTGTGGGTGGGTCAGAAGGTGGGGATGAGGCTGTGTGACATCATGTGCAGATGCATGCCACGTGACACTGTAGGGGGTGAAGTCTCGCCTTATTTAGGTAGCTCTGACCACCCACCCTCTGTCGTGTAAGATTAGCTGGTGGCTCCTTTCAGGGGGCAAAGTAGGAATTTTTGATTATCAACTGATTGACCTGGTTGATGTGTTTTTCACTTCCTCTGCATGTATATGCAAAGGCTGTGTATAGTGTTAGTTGGTTTGGCCCCTTGGGTAGGTTAATTTGGTCACATTTCCTGGGGTGTGCAACTTTGGTTAGGAAGGGACTCATGTTGGGGCAAAAAATCCCTACTTCAAGTATAGCCTGACAGGATCTGAGCTAGCGGTGACTGACCAGGAAAGAGATCTTGGGGTTGTGGTGGACAGCTCAATGAAGATGTCAACCCACTGTGCAGCCGCTGTGAAAAGGCAAACTCCATGTTAGGCATAATTAGAAAAGGGACTGAGAATAAAACTGCCAACATCATACTCTCCCTATACAAATCTATGGTGTGAGCACACCTGGAACACCCCAAAAAGATATTGTATAGCTGGGAAAGGTGCAGAAAAGGGCAACTAAATGATGAAGGGGCTGCAGCATCTCCCCTATGAGAGAAGGTTACAACAGCTGGGATTGTTTAGCTTGGAGAAAAGGAGGGTAAGGGGAGACATGATAGAAATCTAAAACATTATGCATGGTGTGAAGAATGTGGCTAGGGAGGCATTTTTCTCCCTCTCTCAAAATACCAGAACCTAGTGTCATCCTATGAAGCTGATTGGTGGGAGATTCAGGACAGATAAAAGAAATTACTTCTTCACACAGCGCATAGTTAAACTATGGAATTCGCTACCACAGGAAGTAGTGATGGTGAACAGTTTGGATGGCTGTAAAAGGGGGTTAGACAAATTCCTGGAGGAAAAGGCTATCAATGGCTACTAGTCTTGATGGCTCTGTGCTACCTCCAACACCAGAGGCAGTGAGCCTATGTACACCAGTTGCTGGGGAACATGGGTGGGAGGGTGCTGTTGTGCTCATGCCCTGCTTGTGGGTTCCTGGTCGGCAGCTGGTTGGCCACTGTGTGAACAGAATGCTGGACTAGATGGACCCTTGGTCTGATCCAGCATGGCTCTTATGTTCTTATGAGGCACCTTTTTGGTGGATGGCCATTTTCATGACCTCCCTCTCAGGGCTGTGAGACATGTAGGCAGGGTACAGATGGCCTTTATGGCTAACCTGTATCATCCACCTGGTGCTGTGTGGCTCCGGGAGGGGAGGAATCAGGGAGGACACCCTCCGCACCTGCGGCCTAAGAGGAGAGGGTGGGCAATATACTCCCCACCACTGGTCTGGGTGGGGCATGGCTTGACTGAATAGACATCAGCTATAATGTTCAGGTTTAGCTTTTATGGCACATTTTCATCTCCTCTGCAGATCCTGAATTAAGATTAAATAAAATATGGTCCTTGTTCAATCTCTTACTTGAGTCTCATCTCCTCCTTTCACTACATGTCATGTAAGATTAGCTGTTTCAGGGGACTGGGTAGGAATTTTTGATCATCAACAGATTGCCCCGTTGGTGGTTTTTTTTTGTGCCTACTCTACACAAATATATAGAGGTTTATTCTGTAAAGAGAAGGCAATTGTGTTGTCTTTTGCACCTTGACTCTTAATAGCAAGCATTATATGATGATCTGTGAGTGACTTCACTATCGAAAAAGCTTATATACATTTTGTAGTCCTTGAGGGGACACAAGATACTTTTTTGCTTTCACTACCTACACTTATTCAAATCACCATCAACAGTCAACCCATACCCATCAGAGCCAAACATGTTGGCAGTACTTTGGTGCTTGTGGACTCAATTATAACTGTAGGGAAGGCAGTTCTGCCAAGGTCAGATGGTGTGTCCTTAGACCAGGGGTGCACAACTTCAGACCCACAAGCCAAATCTGGTCCTCCTGAGGTCCCAATCCAGCCCTTCAGCGTTCTCTAGATGGCCACCACCCCTTTCCCTTTCCATCAACTGCTTGTTTATATCCTGGCTTTTGCATGTTTTTTTCCCATTCTAAAAGGTTGAAATGTCTCCCCTAAGGCTTATTTACTGGCAGCAAGATTTTTTTGGCTAAAATATGCTGGTATTTTTGGTATTTTGCCCCCTTTGCCTTTGGCTCCACCCTGTGTTGCCTTTGGCCCTGCCATTTTGCTTTCACCCCCACCTACCAATGCCATTTGGCCCCCGAGAGCTTCTTCAAAATTGAATTTGGCCCTCAGGCTGAAAGAGGAAACAGAGGTCTTGATCCCCTACACACAGTGCAAGCCTATGCATGTTTACTCAGAAACAAGTCAATGAGATTTATTCCCATGTAACATGCATAGGATTGTAGGCTCAGAGAATCTTTCTGAGTTAAGGTAATTGATTACTGGAGCCATGCATGCATAGTTTTTTCCACTCAAGATGGGAATAAAAAAAACAAAACACAGCCCCAACCTGTCTGGCATATAAAAGATGGGAAGGCCCTGTCTCTGTGGCCGACACTGCCACCCCTTTGAAAGTTTAATTCTGATTTGAATACCTAAAACATCTATGGCCTTGTTAAACTGGAGTGGGTCTTTCTTACATCCATCGAACTATGACACCCTGGTGGATAAATCTGCATCTTCATATTTTTCCTAAAAGAAGGTAGTCAGTCATTGTGTCTGTTACATATCAGGACAATCTAACACCAGCAATATCTACAAAACCTAGCTAATGTTGTAGGCATTGATCATCAAATCTTAGCAATTAATTCTTCCAATAATAATAATAACAATAATAATAATAGTTTTGTTTTTGTTTTTTTTGAAAAGCAAACTCCCTTCATCCTTTTATTCGCTAGCATAAGAAATTAAACACTCGTGGGCTCATTCTAAAGAGTGAATGAAATTGAATAAGCTACCTAGTACTTGAGTTTCACAGCGAGTGCTTGAATAGAGCAAACCTCCTAAGTTGAATAGGTTGCCTTTTGGGACCAATTTGCCTCTTTTCACTCTTTAGTATTCCTTTTTTGCTGACAGATGTACAAAGGCGGAACTGCACTGTGCGGCTTATCTACATACACCCTCAGCAGCTGTCACTTTTGTCGAGCAAGTTAATCAAGCAAATGCCACCATATCCCACTTTCTATAAGGAACAACATGTTATAGACAGTAGTCTTGGGAGAGAAAGGGAGAGGGAGAAAGACTTTATTTCAACTTTGATTAGTTTGATTTTCCCCTCTTATTTATTTTCAAATGAAAGACGGATATATATTTTTTAATTCATGATGTGACTTTTAGTGTTTTTTTAAATAAAGGACTCGATGTCTTAAGATCTCAGTTTTCATTAACAAGGGAGGAAGGAAAAAAGTTTCTAGCCCTCATTGATATAGAGAAACAGCAGCTGCATTGAGCCATAAAGGCAAAAAGGGAAAAAACCCTACCTGCCCCATAATTTAAAATATAATGTAAGTTTTTGATGGAGGTGGACAGGAGATGAAGCTTTTGAACAATATTATTATTGCCTGTCTTGTTGCCTGTTTACAAAGGTCTGTTTGATTTTTTTTAAAAATAATTATTTAAAGATGTGGAGAAAGAAAATGGATGCTTTTGTTTGTGTTAATGCTTGTTGATAACAATATATTGATTGTCCATCACTGAGCCACAAAGATTAGCACAGCCATACCTATTTTCTGAATAGCACGAGAGAAAGGCTAGCTTCATTTTCTCCTTGTATTTCATTGTAGGAAAGTTTGAATTGCTGGTTGTTATTTATACATGTTCTTTGATAAACTCAACTTGTGTGGTTGATTTTTTTTAAAGTCCTCTCTCATTAGGTACATAATAGTGTTTAATGTTGTAGAGGGTCTTTTTTTTCTTTAAGCCTTTCAAGTTTAGGCATACAACTGTATTAAAACTGTGTTTCAAAAACTTCTGACCTATGAAGACAAATGGCTATGAAAACAAATATTATACATGATAAATTCTATTGCTGTCAAATATTAATGAGCATAATCTCTACCTTGGTATCGTAAACAGTCATTCTTGAATTATGCCATGACCGATTAATACACAACCTGATCTCTGAGTGCAGAGCGGCCTGCAACACAACCAAGTTAAATCAGAGCACCTGGATTCAACCCTCTTACTTCAAGAAGGCTAAGTTGGTTTTGCCAACATATCTGCTTATATGCAGCAGTGAGTGACTTGCTTCTAAAGGCACTAGGCAGTGCTGTTATGTTGATACAGTGATCAGAGCACTCCGATCTAAGCATATCTTTGCTTGTTCAGCACATTTTATGGCTGGCCTTTGGGTCTATTTAAATGGTTAACAAGGAGTTGTGAACCAGGCTACCCTGTTAAAATAACAAAGCATAAAAGTATATAGAAATAGTTGTCTCCCATTAAGACTGTGCATTTTCCTCATTTGCTTGTACCATTTCATAAAATGTTTCCTTTAAAAGATGACAGTAGCTAATTAATTGTTCAGCATTTGAGTGTTGGTTAAGAAATAATACAGCATTGTGGATTTTCTTAAAAACTAAGCATGGTATTTTGTAAATAACGAATTACACCCAAAGAGGGCTTTCTATCCTGGAAAAAGTTGAAAATATCTTTATTCTTATTTATTTGTATTTTCCAGTTAAATTCAGTGTACTAGAGAGGGTTTTTCTATAACTGCTTTTACATGACCAACTAGTATATTTTACTGATATGTTACGCCAGTCAAAAACCCACTTTAACATCTACAGAGTATTTTCATGGAGAATCATAGTAAACATGTTGGCTATTTCGAGTACAGACATACATTTCTGTGATCCCAGTGTAAAGTTTTAAAAATAATTCTGCAATGATTTAGTTACCTTAACAATGAGTATAATCCTCTATGCCCACTTGACTTTGCACTTTCTGATAGTTTGTTCCCTTGTCCCTATATTATATTCAACACTAGCGAAGTCTTAATCACATTGTAAATACAACGCTTAGAAAGTTAGGTTAGAAAGTCAGTAAGCTTTGATATTAAAATCATTTGCATTGTTATTGAATAATGCTGCCAAGTTGGTGTTACATAATAGGGCTAAGCTTCTATCCTGAACTATTAATAACCTTTCAAGGTATTGAATTACATCATCCCTCCCCTCCTTTTCACTGGCTAAAATAAACCACAAAAACGTTGTTTAAATTGTGGAAAGGTCTGGTCTAGACAAAACAAAGAAGCAGGTTAAGAAGGAAGCTTAAATTTGCAGACACACATTTGTACTCGTGTACAGCAGGGTGTTTTTTTTTTTTTTTGGCAGTACATATGGTCCATAAGATCACCCACTGTTTAGGGACTTCTGTGATAGGGTGAGTTAAGGATGGAGTTTCACCCTTAATTGGGATTAAGTTTGACTTGAAGAGGTCTACTGCATGGAATTCCCATCATTGCTAATGAAAGTTATGTGCTGAATGAAGTCCCATAGGTGTTAATAGCCTGCCCCCCTTGGGTATATATTTTCAGTGCTGAATATAAGGACTTATGACTTCCAGCTTCCATGATTTTTAATGGGAAATGCATGTTTAATAATCCACAAGAAAATGTACTTTTCTCCCTCATTTTAACAGATACTTTTCTGTTTTGTTTGCACATGACATGTATAGACCTGGGCTCAGTCTGTTTTAATAAGTAATAGCCAGAGATATAACTTGTTTCTTAAACGTTCTCAGCATCAAGGTTTAAAAGTACTCCCCCGCCAAAGCATTTTGTGCTATAATACAATGTAGAGGACTGAGATGAACAAATAAGAATAGCCACATTTGTCACTTCTGCAAGAAAAAATCCAAACTGCAATTGCCACTTAGAGATTAACTGGTTTATGGTAGCAATGCCATTCTACGTAAGAGCATATTTTATTAGAAACATGAAGAGAGTCTGAAACGATGAAAATACTGTATACATGTGTGCTGCAGTGCAGCGAGTGGCAGCAGTGCCTAAATACAGGTTTTAGAGGCTGACCATGTTTCCTTGAGACAAAAACGGGATATTGGGATGACAAAAACGGGACGGGGTTATGTAATGTTCCGTAGGCTATGAGACCTAAAAAACAACCTAAACTCACTGCAAAAGAACATGGAAAGGGGCGCAAATGAATAACACTAATTTATTGCATATACACATGCACACAAAAACTCATAAATATACATATATAAAATACTTATAAAATATCACATGAGCAGTAAACAAATCTGTATGGCATACCACACTGAACACTCTAATGCAGGACTGCAGTGGCCAGACTGCAAAAAATCATAAACATGCACCAAAAAGAAAAGAAAAAAGGGATGAACACCCCAACTGCTATCACAAGCTGGTATATGCTAATGTCCTACCGGAGAGTTCTGCGGTAATAAAAAAATAGCTAACAGCCTGTTGAACCGAAATATGAGTCTGAAAAGTCCGAATCAAACTGAATGTAGGGCAGAAAGAATCTCTGTGGGTGGAATGATGGTAGAAATAACAGTAAGACTCACCCTCCTGGCTCCCACACGCTGAATGGGGCTTAGCAACCACCTCTTGAATTCCCCGCCACTGCAGACAAGCAAAGGGGTGGCGTCTGATCGTCGCTAGCTCAAGAAGCCTGGCCCTGACTGGACAAAGGAAACGGAACTTCCTCTTTCGTCATGCTAGTAATTTCACTGCACGCATTGATTAGCATAGAGCCTTATGATAAAACGCATTCAGGTTTTTTTTACAAAAAATTAAAAACGGGACAAAATTGACATTTATATTAAAACGACGGGACGGTCGGGAAATATGAAAAAAAAAAAAACGGTACTGTCCCATTTAAAACGATACGTATGGTCAGCCTAGTTTTGTATGGATCATCTTCCCAATGTCCTCCAGTATGTTTACATTAGGATGGTACTGGAGGAGTGGGTACCAACAGCCTGCACTTGGATGATCAGCTATGTCAGGCCATGGTGAACATGAAGCAATGCAGGTGTATCTACCTGGCGAATCCAAAAACACAAATATTTTTAGTCAGGAGAAAACGCTCACTTTCACTAAATAAAAATGTCAGCTGAGAATGGTTTTCTCAAAACAATGCTTCCCATAATTTCTTTCATTTTTCCGCAAATGCTTGATTCTATATATCCATCAAACATTTTCTTCCCGACAAAAGGTTTCTGTTTGTTTTTAACTGGACATACCAATTAGACACACCTGCAGTGTTTATATCAGCTGTGGAACCCTATGGGCCTGAAGCCAAAGTTTTGGCACAAAACATTTCAATTCATTCAGATTTTCTGTTTAAAATGGTAGGAGAGGTTTTTTGTTTTTTCTAATTGCATACCTAATTTTCTAATTGCATGGGTTTGATTCTGATATCTCTTCTGAAAAGCATCTTGGCAGGAGTGTGTCTTAAAACTCATTTTAAGGAAAGAAAACCTCACTATATATGAATTAATACTTTCTGTTGAATTATGCTTTACGGGGTTTTAATTCCCCCACCCCATGGATCTATCATGTAAGGCTGAAATCTTATTCTGGGCCAAAATTAGATATGGTTGTTCATCCATATGTATTTTTCATGTTTCTCATATAAAAGTGAGACTGGGGTCTCTTTCTCATAGAAAGAGGAGTGCAGAGAGGAGTGAAACAATTCCCCATTCCTCACCTTACCGCTTATTATTCAATTTACACCCCACCGTTCCACCAAAAAAGGTACTCAAGCACATTTCTCCCTTGTCTGCCTCACTTCAGAGTTGGGCTGGGAGAAATTGTTTGAAGCAAAGGCCCCAGCCCAAATGTATTGAATCTATTCCCCAAACCCCCGAATCTCCATTAGTGCCAATGGAAGGTTTCCCTCCACTCAGCTTAACTGTCATGCAGGGGGCAATTTTCTAGGGGTCTTGCAGCTGGGGAGGGAAGGGTTAACTCCACTGCATATGCTGCAACATCCCCCCGCCCTGCAATATTTCCCTGCATTGCAATTCTTAGGCAAAACCTTTTCCAATGGTTTGGGATGATCTGAGGTGGGGTGCAAATTAATTGAAGAATTTATTTTGAGATTTAGGTGAGAAATTAATTGGCTGGCTTTGCCTCCTGTGAAAAATAAATCAACCCTAATAATTATTACTACATTTGCATATACAGATATAAATCAACATATGGACATTTTATGCAGATTTGTGTCTGATGAGTCTGGGCCCCAAATCTTTCAAATGCCTAATTACACCCCTGGTTTGAAGCAATGGAAACCATTGAAATCAAGGGAGGGGGAATAGTTAGTTCCTCTTCACTGCATGGTCCTTTTAATGTAAAAAATAAAATAGATCGCCTCCCCCAATCCCTCTGTGTGAATGGGACAGATGTGTGAACTAAATATTGTCCCAGTCACATCTAGTTTGGTGCTGGGTTGTAGTGCTTGAGCAAGGAGAGGAAGCTTTTTCATGTGATGGTGGCAGGGTACTTGTACCACATCCTGTGTTTTATTGCCCCTGTCAGGGTTGATGTCAGAACCTGGCATCCTTGGGCAACTGCCAGGGTCCCCAGCACCTGGCAGGGCCCAGCGCTGATGCCTGTCCTGGGCCCCCATTATTCCCTCCCCTTTGCCTGGCCAGTGACAGGTGGCTGGATCTTGCTACACTTTACATTTCCTATAATGCTGTATACCTAGTGTTGGTCTGGGGCACTGTGGGAAATTAAAGGGGTGGACTGCTTGGAGCTCTGCCACCACAGCCAAATAAGCTTGGCAAAACCTACTGACAGAGGAGGCTGCCCATTAGAGTGCCCAGGGCCTCTTCAGTTCTGGAGCCAGCCCTGGCCTCTGTGCAGGAGAGCGTAGGATTAGGGTGAACGTGTCAAGCTGGGTCGGACCACTGGTCCAGCTAGCCTACTACTGTCTGCTCTGACTTTCAGCTCTTCAAGATTTCAGGTCAAGGTGATTCCTTGTCACAGAATATGCCAGTATTTGAACCTGGAATCTTCTATAGGCAAAGTCAGTGCTCTGTCCCTGAACTGTAGATCCTCCATGGGGTGAAGACTCAATCAATCTGAAAAAAGCTGAAATATAAGGCCTGGAAGGAGAAATGGTAAGAGCACCAAGAAGAATCAAAGCCAGAAGGTAAGAAGTGATGGTTTCCATTTTCCTAGATCAAGCTCTTCTGAAACTCTTATCATTTGGGGTTATATGTGTAGCCACATATTTAAATGAAGGCCACCACATAAATTCAGAGTATCTCCTTCTGAGCAGCCCCCATCTACACATGCCTGAGTATCTGGGCTAAACTTGGCTTTGGGACTGTGCCTTGATCACAGCAATGGCTTCAGGCCATTCCGGGCTGAAACCATCACTAGAAATGTCTAAGAATTTACATGGCCTCTACTTAAATATTTGGCTTTACCCTAGAAGGGATGATGTGGCAAAAACAAGCAGCTGTTTCAATCTCTGCACTGACCCTGAATCAATGTGTTTTGGAGGGCAAATTTTGACACGGACTTTAGTGGGTCCACTTTATGACTGAAACCTCACCAAAGGTCAATGTTCGTACTTTTATTGTTATTACAAAGTGTATTCCTCTTACATGTGATGGGAATGCATATTGCAATTGGGTCCAATACAAGTACTAACTTTAGTTTAGTTTTTATTGCAAAGGTTTAGTTTATTATCTATTACAAAGTGCCTCTCCCAGTATGAACCTTCCCATATACAACACTTATAACCTGAGGCCCTCCTCTGAGTGCCTCCTCTGAGGGAGCCTCAGAGGGTGGCAACAAGGGAGAGGGCCTTCTCTGTTGTAGCCCCCTGATTGTGGAATGCTCTTCCCATTGAGGTCCACCTGGTGCTGACACGGTCATCCTTTCGGCACCAGGTTAAGACTGTCCTCTACTCCAAGGCATTTGACAGCATATGATGGCGTGTTTAATGTCAGTTGTTTTATCAGGTCCTGGTATCATAGAATAGTAGGGTTGGAAGGGGCTTACAAGATCATCGAGTCCAACCCCCAGCTCAATGCAGGAATCCAAGTCAGAGCATCTCTGACAGATGGCTGTCCAGCCTCATCTTGAATGCCTCCAGTGTGGGAGAGCCCACCACCTCCCTAGGTCATTGCTAGGGAGTCCTAGGCCACTGTCGTATTGCTCTAACAGTCAGGAAGCTTCTCCTGATGTTCAGCTGGAATCTGGTTTCCTGTACCTTGAGCCCATTATTCCATGTCCTGCACTCTGGGATGATCGAGAAGAGATCCTGGCCTTCCTCTCTGTGACAACCTTTCAAGTACTTGAAGAGCGCTATCCTATCTCCCTTTAGTCTTCTCTTCTCAAGGCTAAACATGCCCAGTTCTTTCAGTCTCCCTTCATAGGGCTTTGTTTCCAGTCCCCTCATCATCTTTGTTGCCCTCCTCTGGACTCTCTCCAGCTTGTCTGCATCCTTAAAGTGCGATGCCCAGAACTGAACACAATACTCCAGATGAGACCTAACCAGTGCTGAGTAGATGGGAACTAGTACCTCCTGGGATTTGGAAGCTATGCTTCTATTAATGCAGCCCAAAAGAGCATTTGCCTTTTTTCCAGCCACATCACATTGTTGGCTCATATTCAGCTTGTGATCGACAACAATTCCAAGATCCTTCTTGCTTGTAGTGTTGTTGAGCCACATATCCCCCATCTTGTAACTGTGCATTTGGTTTCTTTTTCCTAGGTGCAGAACTTGGCATGTATCCCTATTAAATTTCATTCTGTTATTTTCTGCCCAGTGCTCCAGTCAATCAAGATCACTTTGAATTTTGTTTCTGTCTTCCAAAGTATTAGCTATCCCACCCAATTTTGTGTCATCTGCAAATTTGATCAGCATTCCCTGCACCTCCTCCTCCAAGTCATTAATAAAAATGTTGAAGCACACTGGGCCCAGGACTGAGCCCCGCAGTACCCCGCTCATTACCTTTCCCCAGTTTGAGAAGATCCCATTGAGAAGCACTCTTTGAGTCCGATCCTGTAGCCAACTGTGGGTGCACCTGATCGTTGTTTCATCTAGCCCACTTTGAGCTAGTTTGCTCATCAGGATATCATGGGGCACTCGTTGAAAGCTGCGCTTAAGTCGAGGTATATTATGTCCACAGCATTCCCACAGTCCACAAGGGAGGTTACTTGATCAAAAAATGAGATCGGATTCGTCTGGCAGGACTTGTTCTTGACAAATCCATGTTGGCTTCAAGTAATCACGGCATTGTTTTCAAGGTGCTTACAGATGGATTGCTTTATAATCTACTCCAGAATTTTCCCAGGGATTAATGTCAGACTGACTGGTCTGTAGTTCCCAGGTTCCTCCTTTTTGCCCTTTTTGAAGATAGGCACAACATTAGCCTTCCTCCAGTGATCTGGCACGTCACCCATCCTCCATGATTTCTCAAAGATAATAGACAATGGTTCTGAGAGTTCTTCTGCCGGTTCCTTTATTACTCTAGGGCAGTTCATCTGGCCCTGGAGATTTGAACTCATTCAAATTAATTAGGTGTTCCTTGACCGTATGCCTATCGATCTCAAGCTGCAATCCTGCCCCTTCAGCCTGTACTTTGCCTTTGCCAGGGGGGTCATAGACCCTCTTTTGGGAGAAGACTGAGTCAAAGTAGGAATTGAGCACTTCTGCCTTTTCTTTGTCATTTGTTATCATTTTGCCATCCTTATTTAATAGATGAACCACTATTTCTTTCCTCTGACTTTTGCCATGCATGTAGCTGAAGAAAGTTTTTTTGCTTTTACCATCTCTCGCTAACCTGAGCTCATTTCAGCTTTAGCCTTCCTGACGTCATCCCTGCAATTCTGTGCCACCTGCCTGTACTCTTCCTTTGTTACTTGGCCTTCTTTCCACTTCCTATATGTGTCCTTTTTTGTTTTCAGGTCATCTCTAAGCTTTTTGTGAAGCCACATTGGCTTTTTCTGTTCTTTTCTACCTTTTTTCTTGTTGGAATTGTTTGTAATTGTGCCTTGGGAATTTCCTTTTTTAAAAACTCCCACCCATCTTGGACTCCTCTTCTTGTTAGAGTCGCTTGCCATGGGACCTTACTTATCATTGTTCTGAGTTTATTAAAATCAGCTTTCCTAAAACCAGGGTACGCATTTGGCTTCACTCGGCTTTTGCTTCCCTTAGAACCAAGAGCTCAAGTATAACATGGTCGCTTTCCCCCAGAGTCCCTGTAACTGCTACTTTATCCACTAAAATAATGTTATCTTATTGTAACAGTTTTTAGCTGCTTTAAATTGCTTTTAAATGTTGTATGATACAGTTTTTATATTATGTCTTTGTTTTGTAATTTTTCTGAACCACCCAGAAAGCTTTGGCTATTGGGCAGCATAGGGATGAAATCAATGAAATGAAATTGGCATCAAGTTTTGCCCCTTATAAGCAGCTGTCTAAATCAAGCATATGTGGTCATCTTTCAAATGCAAAGTAAAGATATAGACTGACCATGTCTGATTGTCATAAATTCCAACAAAGTCATCTTGAGAAAAAACAATGACTTGCAAAAATGCTGAAGGGCATTGATTTAGAACAGAATCTTAAGCATACGTACATGGTGTAGGTTGACATAAATAGTTTTGCTTCCACATTGTGGCCCTGACCAATGAGACTCTAATATTTATTTATTTATTTATTTATTTATTTATTTATTTATTTCTATACCGCCCAATAGCCGAAGCTCTCTATGCAATATGCAAGCTCACATACAGTGGGGTACTTTTGGCTAGAGTAGACCCACTGAAATGAATGGGACTTAAGTTAGACTAACATTCAACTGTAAGTAGGACTAACAATGGATACAATTCTTTGTTTGTTATTGCTCAGTGTTGCATGCATGGTTCCCCCCCCCATTTATCCTCACAATAACCTTGTGAGGTAGGTTAGGGTAAGAGATGATGACTGGCCCAAGATTACCCAGTGAACTTTGTGGCTGAATGGGGATTTGAATGTAGGTTTCCCTGCTCTTAGCCCAAAACTAACTGTCATACCACACTGACTCTTATGATGTGCACAGTATCATAGCCTATTTGTATAAACAGACAAAATGATTTAGAATGCACTTGCGTTTAAAATATGACTTGAAATCCAGCAGTGGGCTGCCTCCAGAAAATGTAACACAGATGTCTGTATCTTAGTCAATTTGTTTAGTATCAAGTATGAGAGTACATATGGTCTAGTGGACAGTTTGGCTTAGATTTGGGAGGTATGAGTTTGAATTCCAACTTTGCCTATAGACTCAGTGGGTGACCTTGGGAAGTCACTATTTCCAACCTGAGTTCCCCATCTCTAAAATGAAAAGTTTTTCCTTCAGCATACACATCTGTGATTTGATTTACATTTTTCTCTGTTGCACACTCATAAAAGGCCTTAGTGCTTTCTTGATGGCGTCTTCAGTGATAATTCTAATATAATGTGAATGGCTGGTATTATTATTTTTTTTTGTAGCAAAAGCTTTTGCATTGAGCATGGTTGTGCTCACATTTATTTTTAAAAACAAACAAACATCCAATCTCATTAGTATGGAAAATTTATAACATTAAAAATATTGCACACTTTTCACGTGAAATTAAAGTGATTTGCATTGTGCTCTTGTCAGACACTTGCTAATATGTGTAATACTCCCTCTAGTGGCTGGTCCACCAGCAGTAGTTAATTATTTGCACCAATGCATGAACACAGTTGCTCCCTATGAAAATGATGCTCCACAACAAATAGTTTTCCTTGTACAGATATCATTCTATGCAGAAAAAAGCACTAATTTTATATCTGTTTCACTGGATGTTTCATTGCATGCATACCCAAAGTGAATCTGTGGCCAAGTATCGCTTCCCAATGCATGCACAGATACTGAAACAGACACATTTGTGTTGGTGTAAATTTTTTTCCTGCACAGAAGTGGTAATCATAAAGGCGAATTTCATGCATAAAGCAATCTCAAGAGGTTTGGCTGCTGAAATTCCTGGATCCACACAGTAACCCATAAGAGAAACATTTCAGTCAAATTTAGCCAATACTATTTCCCCCCCCCCCCACTTTTCTTATGTTGCCTAGAAACTCATTGGATCCTGCACTTACCAGAGTCAATATGTGTGGGCACAGCCCCTACCTCCAGAACTCCCTGCACATAGTGGGTTGGATCCAGACATAGTCATACCTACAGAAGTCCTCTTGAAATCAATGGAACTTAACTCATTAAGTATGACTAAGTCTGGATCCAACACAGTATGTCATGGAGGGAGCAATCCTATGGCCGCTAGACAGTGGCTAGATGGCCATAGGATATCTGGTTTTCTGGGAACCAATCTCGGAGCCCATGCTCCAAGGTTGGTTCCCCGAAAACTGACCTCCCCCCACTTCCACACAACCTTGGAGACAGTGTGGAAGAGCCCTGCGCTCTGCGCTTGCAAGAGGAGTGTGGAGCGGCTGAAAAGGGGCATTCTGGGGGGTGTTCCAGGGTGGGGAGGGAGGAAATGCCTGTATAACACATCCAATGTATTGTACAGCAGCCTCCTCCCCTGCTCTGGCCTCCCATGACTAGACAGCTGCAATCGGCTGTCTACCCAAAAATGCAGGGCAGGAGGAGCACAGAGGGAAGAATCATCTCCATGTTTCTCCTGCCCTGCACTGGATAGGTGGTCACCTTCAAGTTCGGAGGTGGCCGCCTATCTGAATAGGATTGCACTCTTAGTATGTCAGTTGAGGCCTCTCCTGGACTAAAAAAATAAATAAATGCCAAGATATGTGATTCCATATTACTACCCATACATATATATGATCAGTATCCAGTGCTACAGGAATGCCAGCTAATGGTATTAGCTTTGAGCTAGAGGTCCCTTATGTTAATGCAATGTAATTTATATTTGTAGCTCCTGTTACATTGGATATTGCTCTATGTATACATGTATGGGTGTATACCGTGGCGCCTCCATTTTTAGAGAATGGAGATTCCCTTTAAACATTACAATACCATGGGAATCATTTTGATCATAATTCATCCCATGTCCATGTTTAAAGGGCTATGACCATAGGGCTGGAGCAATTGTGATGCTCCTTAACATGACATTTTAACTGGGTCAGGGTTGTGGGTGATGATGACAATTGTGTGTCAAGGAACCACGCAACTGGCCCCACCCATGCGGCTGTGGGTGTTTAAACGTTCAGCAATACTCTGGGATGAACCCTTGGAAAAGCAGAGGTTGCCATACTGGATCTCAGAATGGCTTTCATGGTAGTTTTCTATTGGGAAGGTCCCTTCCCCTCACAGAAGGTAGGTTCTGGATCCAACTGAAGTTATTTATTTTAATGCAGTATTCCTTATTCCAGAAGTTCAAGTCCCCGCTCAGCCATTAAGATCACTGGGTGACCCTTAGACTATCTCTCAACCTAGCCTACCTTATAGCGTTTTTGTGAGGATAAAGGACCATGACCACTGCCTTCAGCTCTTTGCAAGAAAGGAGCAATATTAATATTAATATTAATAATAATATCTAGATTTTAATCAATAGATATGGTAATATGTTTGCCTACAATTTCACCCAAAAGGATTTTTTTTTTTAAGTTGAAAGAAATAGAGATTCCATGCATTAATATCACATCCCTCTTTGGATTTCGTATATACCGTGCATGTAATGTGTAAATATACACATTTGTTTATAATACTATGCCCAAGCTCAGGTGTGTCGTGACTGGGAGCTTACAGGTAGATGGTGCCTGCTTTTATTGTACATTGGACCACTTGTGAGGGAATCACTCTGTGCAGAAAAACACACTACTGCCCCCCCCGCCCCCAATCACTGTTTTGCAAATAGAATAGCCTCTGATAACATAGTCATAGACGTTGACCATAGAATAAACCCTGCAATTCCAGGTGACCTCTTGCTTTGGAATTAAATTGATCTGGGAAACTTATGCCCTGCCTTATCACCATGAAAAATTGCTGCTTGACAGCTATGATCATTACAGGTTCTCCAGGCGGAAGTGTGAGAGACTGGCGGATCTTTGTTAAAGCTGGAAATGGAATAACAGCTATGTAGCTATCAAGTCTGTAGGATATAATCTGGTTTTTGTAACCCTGCATACACTCTATATTATTTAAGTCTTTTTAAATGGACACCTGAAACAGTGAACTGGAGAGGGTCTCAAAGGAAATGTATAGCCCTACTATTTTTTTAAAGGCCTCTTTTTGTATACTGTATTCTCTTATTTGTTCTCTTTAAAAAGAATGTTGATATTTTACACTCAATTCTCATATAAAGGTCCTTAACTAAACAGACTACCTACATAGCAATTTTGTGAAGGGCCATGCCCTTTCCTAGTCAATGGATTGCAATCCAGCACCAGTGTAATTGGGATGTAATGTTATTTTGTACGTTGCAATAGAATAATGATGGTCATACAATACTTTAATTGTATGGGTATTTATGCTTTAACACTAGAAGCAGAATCAAAAGACGTCACAAACTGGACTCAGTAACCTTAATTGAATTCTCTTGTGTAGCTTACACATTGTAAAATGAGTGTTTCAGGGCAGCCTAGGTATTCACTGTGAACTGGATGTTCAGTGAATAGTTGAATAATGCCCTTCCAATCCCATACATGGGGTTTCAAATGGATCTCTTGGCTCTTTGTAAGCATTTTTGTAGGCTGATATCATAAATGCAGAAGGAGATTTAAAGGGATATTGCGTGGGTGGGGGGCGGGAGGAGAAAGGAGCTACAGATCAAGAAAAATAAGTGACCTATGACTGTTAATCTAATATGGTCCAGTGGTTTTTGTGGTGGTGCTGTGTGACTGGGTAGTAGACAGAGAAAGTGAAAGAAGAGTGAGAATTCTGTTGGAATTCATCATTGATTGTCAACATGCACAACTAAAATTTGTAAAATACCACCTCAGTCTGTGTTAGGTGCTAAGAAGTAAGTTTCTTCACAGTCTGCTGACTATGGCAAGATGGTGGCCTTATTGTATGCAGCTATGTTCTGGTTCACCTCAGCCATGAAGAAGCTTCTCATGCCAACTCAAGCTCTCTTTAAGAGCTGGTGGGGTTCTATAGCAGCATACAGAACCCCACCAAAGCCCTATGAAGGGAGACTGAAAGAACTGGGCATGTTTAGCCTTGAGAAGAGAAGACTGAGGGGAGATATGATCGCGCTCTTCAAGTACTTGAAAGGTTGTCTCAGAGAGGAAGGCCAGGATCTCTTCTTGATCATCCCAGAGTGCAGGACACAGAATCATGGGCTCAAGTTACAGGAAGCCAGATTCCAGCTGAACATCAGGAAAAACTTCCTGTTAGAGCAATACGACAATGGAACCAATGACCTAGGGAGGTGGTGGGCTCTCCCACACTGGAGGCGTTCAAGATGAGGCTGGACAGCCATCTGTCAGGGATGCTTTGACTTGGATTCCTGCATTGAGCAGGGGGTTGGACTCGATGGCCTTGTAGGCCCCTTCCAACCCTACCATTCTATGATTCTATGATATCTATGCAGATAAGACCCTGCTATTCTTGCATTGCTCTAATTCACTTCAGACTTGCTTCTGAGGGCCAAATGAAATGTGACCTTAACTGTGTGAATTATGTATATTTTTTGTTACGCAAATAGCAGCTGCAGGGAAGCCTGAGCAGCCTCAGAATCAAGGAGGGTGGGGATGTTTAACACTTCCTCTCTCTTTCCCTGCCATGTTCCTAAAAAAATTGCATTTCAAAGGGCACTCCCATTGGTTCTAATGGGGGCTTCTCTTGAAGGGCAAATAGCAGCTTTGGGGAGCATAGGGAGAGCACTGATCCAAGGGAACACCACCTTTTGCATATATTAGGAATGATCCAGTGGTGCATTCCTGCTAGTGATACCGACATTGTGCTAGCAACATTTGTTCAATGTAAATAGCACAGTGGAGAAAAGCAGTGATTTTCCGTTGAAACTTCCAAATTTCAGTGGCAAATTACTTCTTTTCCTACTGGGATACCATTGGATACTACCCTATATTAGAACATAATTAACAAAACGTGCATGAATGAAAAGTCTCATCTCACCAAAGACTCACATAACGTCTTTCTTAGGAAGAAAGATTCAACATATTCATGTTAAAGAGACTGCAAGGTCTCCGTAGCAAGAAATGGTCCCTCTTCCTCAGTCTGTATTATCTGTTAATCATTTAGGCAATTTTAAGCCTTCTTAGAGTTATTTTTTTTTTTTAAAGAAACCCTTGGTAGTTAAGGAAGCAGTTTAAAAAAAACCCTGTGTGCACTTCATATTTTTACACCCTGTTTTTTGAAATATGAATGTGGCTGGTTTCCTACAAAATCTTTAATGAAGATGGTGATGATGTATATATTCCCCAAAGAAGGGCTATATTCCCCAAAATGCATTAGGACTATGGATATTTTTGTTGTTTAATACAGTTTCTGTACATTTCTATTAGTCTGTTTCATGGAAGGATGCATAAAGCTAATGGAGGGCTGTAAATAATCCATTAGGAGTCTTAAACTGGTGACTGTCAGCAGAACCGGGATGCCCTATTCTCTGTATACCAACATTTTCATTTGCCAGAGGAAGGGCCTGCCTGCTTGCTTGCTCCCTGCTGGCATTCAGCAACAGCACTGTGGCAATGGCTAGAGAACTGTACTGCAGCTACCAGCTAAGCACAAGTCAGGTGCCAGAAGGACCCAACAGGATTCCATTTGGTCCTGTACAGCTTCTGACTCTGGCCTGATTCTTCAGTATGAACGGATTGTCATTCAGGCATGAACTGAGCTGTTCTCCGACTGCCTCCCCCTCCTTAACCATTTGCTTGCTCTGCTAGTGATCTGTCTGCTTCCTGGCTTGACTACCTGCTTGCTTCCAGATTTCTAGCCCTGACCATACACCTATTGTGCATATTTTAGGAGAAGCCTGAGATTGAAGGAATATTTGGTAGAGATAACTGTTAGTTCAGGAATGGACTAAAAGTGCCTGTCAGATTGAAAATGAAATATGTGAACAATAACATTCTCTTCCAAAAATGTGTGTGTGTGTGTGTGTGTGTGTGAGAGAGAGAGAGAGAGAGAAAGAAGGAGGAGACAGAAAAGGGGAAAAGAAATTGTCCACATGAGATGTGTGACATAAGGCATGTCCAAAATAAGGAAGGATTTGGATTAGATAGGTCTGCATAAGCGGGGATTTACTGTATTGATTGTCACTTCCAAACTGGAGGCCCAATCCTGCTTTGCTTATGTACCCTCAGTTGAAGTCGGTTGAGGTTTTGTCAGTTCACAGAGCCTTTACATCCTCTCATTTGAACGTTCCACCAAAAATGAGCCTCTGTTGATTTTTAAATTTATTTTAAAAACACTTTCTTTTAAAGGAGAGTTTGTGTCATGCAGCATATTTTCTATATATGTTTTTGATGGACACCCCCACCCCCCGGCCAGTATTTCAGGGAAAGTAGGAACATATTTTAGTGATAGATTCCAGCACAGAAGATTTTTCATGACTTTTGAGATTTGGGATTTTTGAAAGTCTGCTGCATACAGATTTTCTCTCTCCAAAATACTTGTTTCTACTATCAACTACACACAAGCGACATAGGCATGTGTGTAGACAACACTTTAACAGACTATTCCTGAGCAGGGAGAGTAGTCTTCTGGAGGACTCAGAGCTTACTTTCTTGGATTTGCCAGTGCTGACACTTGGGTCAAGCTGTGGGGTGAGCAGTTATGTATCTCCCATCTATGAGAGTTGTGTAACTGTAAGCTGCCATCAGTGTATCTTTTCAGCTAGAGGTGTGGTTGTTACTATTTCTTCCTTTTGGAATGCCTCCAGCAGCAAGATGAAAGGCAATAGATGGTAAATCTTCTTAATAGACCAAGGGGCTGCACATGAGAGCTGGCAGAGCATCATGGCCATGAGACTGAGCTACAAATTAAGAAATCCCCCAACTGAAGTCTCACCTGTGCCATGAACTCACTAGGTTGCCTTAGGCAAGCTGTTCTCTTTCAGCCTCAGACCTTCCCATCTACAATATGGGGATAATAATAGTTACCTACCTTTCAGGATTGTTGTAAGGATTACAACAGGCTAGTATATGTGGAGCATCCAAAAGCTATACAAATGATAATGATTTCTCCCCAGCTATCCCAATTTCCCCATCAGCTCTTCTCTCTGGAAGATGAGACCTGTTGGATCAGAAGGTCCATCTAGCCAAGCATTCTTTTCCAGTAATGGCCAACTAGATAGGAACATGGGAACATAAGAAGCTGCCTTATACTGAGTCAGTCCATTGGTCCATCTAGCCCAGTATTGTTGACACTGACTGGCAGCGGCTCTCCAGTGGCCTGTTTCCACGAGCGATTTACTCCGAACTGGCTGTGTGTGGAGGTCATTAGGGATACATGATGTTGTGGCCATCCAGCAGCCACACTGGAGCTTATTGTGGAAAAACCGGATTTCCTGAGACTGCTTATAAATTGATTTTTTTCTTAATCTGGCTTGTCTGCGCTTCTGTTGTGGTATACACCAGCCCTCCACATTTACTCCAGTATGTTAGCCCTGCCCAGAGATGTGCCTTTCACCATGACCCAGGTCAAGGGGTGTTTCCCCAATGTTTTCCCCACTTGTGCTTCCCTGACGTTTCTGCCATTTCCCAGCTGGTGACCAGAGTTCTTTTTAAAAAAAGTAAAATATTAAACCGAAACAGTGCTTTAGCATGACATCGTGAATCCGAAATAAGCACTCCACTTTCACCAGCAGCTGCTGCCTGTGGACTGTGAACTCTACATTTAACATCCTTAGTCTGTCAGGGGCTAAGGCTTACACTACTAAAAGCACTGTGGGGTGGTGTGTACATCTATAAGTTACCGGCCGGATCGCAATTGCAGGGGTAGTTACCGCAGAATCCTCATTTGCGCATTTAGAAAGCATCACTATCATGCGATAGTGAAAAAAAGGCCCAGTCTCCAGCGCACTTCTACCCCCTCACTATTTCATTATAACACTATTGCTCATTTCTCCAGGAATACACATACCCCCATGTCAGTATCTCGCTATCACTGTATACCTCTATCTTGAAATAACACTATCACGTATTTGTGCTATTGCGTGATAGAGCAATTGCATGATAACGCATTAATTCAGGGCTTCTTGCTAACTCCCACTGTGGTCAATGAGGCTTGTTCCCAAAATTGCACTGTCACACATTTGTGCTATCACGTGATAGTGTATTTATTCAGGGTTGCCCGCTAATGCGGAAGCCTGGTTTTTAGAGGGAAAGGAAAAAAAAAAAGGGCGGAATCAGGCATAGGTTGGGGAAGTCTACTCAGAAGTAACTCCTGTGAAGGCCAATGAGGCTTGTTCCCAAATTTACTGAGATTGCCATTAAGCCCAAAACTCTAAGTAGACCCAGGGTACATCATGTATTCATCGGGTGAAAGGCACAGGAACTCCCCTAATGCTTGTGAAGTGCTATTTCCAAAGCTGTGTGTCTCTGCTGTTTGGTTCAAGGCCTTTGGGGAGTAATTAATGCTAGCTTCAATCCTTTGCATCATTGCCTAACCGCAGCTTCAGGGGCAGGAGAAAGGGGAGTAGAGCCTGGAGGGGGGAGCCCCTCTTATTGGTTGAGCAGCCCCTGCCAGTCTGATGACATTCACCACTCACTTCCAATCCCCCCCCCCCCCACGAAGTATGTTTCTGTCAGTGACTTATAATAGTGTGGTGCACTGCTTTGTGGAGCCCTGCACAGAGCCATGCCGATTCCTTGAAATTCCTCCATTTGCATCACCCTTCCGTTGTCATGGAAACATGGCCCAGGGTTTCAGGCCGGAGTTTTTCCAGCCCTACCTGGAGATATGGGGGATTGAACCTGGGGCGTTCTTCATGCAAAGCATGTTCTCTACCACTGAGCTATGGCTCCTTCCAGGAAGTTCACTAGCAGGGAATGAAGGCAACAGATCTCCCATTTTGCCTGTCCACCAGCAACTCATAAAATCTGTTGCAAGCAAGTAAAATAAAAACATTACCAGAATAAAGACCAGAAGACCCCAAGAATATTGAAAGATGTTTGCATGAACGCATAAAACATACCAACTTATTAACCCTAGGATGAGTGTGTAATGTTGGCACCAACCTGCAGTTTGAACAAGGGCTCAAGGATTCCTATGTCAATATTATACAAAGTATGTATAGGCTCTTTGTTCGAGAAGTTCAGATCACTGTAGCTACAGTCCTGTAATAATTCTGCAGCAGACTTCCCCAAGCTGGGTTCCTGCAGATGTTTTGTATGACTCCTACCAACCCTAGCCAGCATGGCCAGTGGTCAGGGATGATGGGAATTGTAGGCCAAAATCTCTGGAGGACCTAGGTTGGGGAAGACTACCCTACAGAATCCCATAAATTTCAATGTGATAACTTTCAAGGAGGTAGCTGGAGAAGAAGAACCTCGGTTCTCTGCTAAGCTACATGACAATATAATAGTTCATCCTAAAAGCAACCTCCCTCTGAACAAACAAATAAACAAACAAACCAGTCTAGGAGTGCCTGATGCCCTCAGTCTGCCATGAAAAATAAGCAAATTTTTCAACACAGAAAATATGATACTAAACACGTCAGCAAGACTGTCAAGCAACAGAATAATCCTTCAGATTTTTCAGGAAGCAATTCAATGTCTGTTTACACTGATGTAGTCCCATTAACATACATGGGTCCACACCAGTGTAGAATTAGTGGAACAATCTCCTCTGGAAAAGAAAACCAATTAACTGTCTTCACCAAATGTCTGCTAGAACATGAAAAGCTGCTTCAATAAAGACCCTTAGGAGCATAAACTCCTACAAGCATACAAAGCCAAGTGACAACTCTAGGACTTATTTTATTAAGGGTCTAGGTAAAACAAATTAGACTAAACCCTTCTTAAATTAATACTTCACAAGAAAATAAACCTCCTGACATATTATAGATAGCAATTCCCTACACATGTGTAACTCTTCTACATTTGTGAGGAAAACATTTCCATGATTAATCAAATTGTCTCTTGTCCTTTTCTTGGTATTGGATGTGCAATTAAGGATAAACTGGGAAACGCCTTGGGGCTAGGAAGCAGGCCTAACATATGCACGTTCATTTGACTCAAGATAACTTCTCTCCTCTTGTTGTTGTTCAGTCGTTCAGTCGTGTCCGACTCTTCGTGACCCCATGGACCATAGCACGCCAGGCATTCCTGTCCTGCACTCTCTCCCGGAGCGTGCTCAAGTTCATATTCATTGCATCGGTGATGCTATCTAGCCATCTCATCCTCTGCCGTCCCCTTCTCCTTTTGCCTTCAGTCTTTCCCAGCATCAGGGTCTTTTCCAGAGAGTTTTCTCTTCGCATTAGGTGGCCAAAATATTTGAGCTTCAGCTTCAGTATCTGTCCTTCCAATGAGCACTCAGGGTTGATTTCCTTTAGGATGGACTGATTTGACCTCCTTGCAGTCCAGGGGACTCGTAAGAGTCTTCTCCAGCACCACAGTTCGAAAGCATCAATTCTTCGGCGCTCAGCCTTCCTTACAGTCCAGCTCTCACAGCCATACATTACTACTGGGAAAACCATAGCTTTGATTAGACGGACCTTTGTCGGCAAGGTGGTGTCTCTGCTTCTTACTATGCTGTCTAGGTTTGCCATAGCTTTCCTCCCAAGGAGCAAGCGTCTTTTAATTTCATGGCTACAGTCACCGTCTGCGGTGATCTTGGAGCCCAAGAAAGTAAAATCTGTCACTGCTTCCATTTCTTCCCCTTCTATATGCCAGGAAGTGATAGGGCCAGATGCCATGATCTTAGTTTTTTTTTAATGTTGAGTTTCAAACCAGCTTTTGCACTCTCCCCTTTCACCCTCAACAAGAGGCTCTTTAGATCCTCTTCACTTTCTGCCATTAGGGTGGTATCGTCTGCATATCGGAGGTTGTTGATAATTCTCCCAGCAATCTTAATTCCGACCTGTGATTCATCCAACCCGGCATTTCTCATGATGTACTCTGCACATTAGTTAAATAAGCAGGGTGACAATATGCAGCCTTGTCGTACTCCTTTCCCAATTTTGAACCACTCGGTTGTTCCATGTCTGGTTCTTACTGTTGCTTCTTGACCCTCGTACAGGCTTCTCAGGAGACAGGTAAGGTGGTCTGGTACTCCCATCATTTAAGAATTTGCCACAGTTTGTTGTGATCCACACAATCAAAGGCTTTAGCGTAGTCAATGAAGCAGAAATAGATGTTTTTCTGGAATTCTCTTGCTTTCTCCATGATGCAGCGAATGTTGGCGATTTGATCTCTAGTTCCTCTGCCTCTTCGAAACCCAGCTTGTACTTCCGGTAGTTCTCGGTTCGCATACTGCTGAAGCCTAGCTTGTAGGATTTGGAGCATCACCTTGCTGGCATGTGAAATGAGCGCAATTGTGTGGTAGTTTGAACACTCTTTGGCGTTGCCCTTCTTTGGAATTGGAATGTAAACTGTCTTGCGGCCACTGTTGAGTGTTCCAAATTTGTTGGCATATTGAATGCAGCACTTTAACAGCATCATCTTTTAGGATTTTAAATAGCTCAGCTGGAATACTGTCATCTCCGCTAGCTTTGTTGTTAGTAATGCTTCCTAAGGCCCACTTGACTTCACTCTCAAGGATGTCCGTCTCAAGTTCAGTGACCGCACTATCATGGCTATCAGGGACATTCAGATCTTTCCTGTATAGTTCTTCTGTGTATTCTTTCCACCTCTTCTTAATCTCATCTGCTTCTGTTAGGTCCCTGCCTTCTTTGTCCTTTATCATGCCCGTCTTTGCACAAAACGTTCCCTTTGAGATCTCCGATTTTCTTGAAGAGATCTCTAGTCTTTCCCATTCTATTGTTTTCCTCGATTTCTTTGCATTGTTCATTTAAGAAGGCCTTGCTCTTGTCTCTCCTTGCTATTCTCTGGAACTCTGCATTCAGTTGGATATATCTTCCCCTTTCTCCCTTGCTTTTCGCTTCCCTTCTTTCCTCAGCTACTTGTAAAGCCTCATCAGACAGCCACTTGGCTTTCTTGCATTTCTTTTTCTTTGGGATGGATTTCGTTGCTGCCTCCTGAACAATGTTACGGACCTCCGTCCATAGTTCCTCAGGCACTCTGTCTATCAGGTCTAATCCCTGAAATCTATTCCTCACCTCCACTGTGTATTCAGAAGGGATATGATTTAGGTCATACCTGAATGGTTGAGTGGTTTTCCCTACATTCTTCAATTTAAGCCGAAATTTTGCAACAAGAAGCTCATGATCTGAGCCACAGTCAGCTCCAGGTCTTGTTTTTACTGACTGTATAGAGCTTCTTCATCTTTGGCTGCAAAGGACATAATCAATCTGATTTCGATATTGACCATCTGGTGATGTCCATGTGTAGAGTCGTCTCTTGTGCTGTGGAAAAGAGTGTTTGCTATGATCAGCGTGTTCTCTTGGAAAAACTCTTATTAGCTTTTGTCCTGCTTCATTTTGTACACCAAGGCCATGCCTGCCTGTTATCCCAGTGATTTCTTGACTTCCTACTTTAGCATTCCAATCCCCTATGATGAAGAGGACATCTTTTTTTGGTGTTAGTTCTAGAAGGTGTTGTAGGTCTTCATAGAACCGATCAACCTCAGCTTCTTCGGCCTCAGTGGTTGGGGCATAGACTTGTATTACTGTGATGTTGAATGGTTTGCCTTGGATTCATACTGATATCATTCTATCATTTTTAAGATTGTACCCCAGTACTGCTTTTCCCACCCTTTTGTTGACTACGAGTGCTACTCCATTTCTTCTAAGGGATTCTTGCCCACAATAGTAGATATGATGGTCACCTGAATTAAATTCACCCATGCCTGTCCATTTGAGTTCGCTGATTCCCAAGATGTCGATGTTCAATCTTGCCATCTCATGTTTGACCACCTCCAGCTTACCTTGATTCATTGATCTGACATTCCAGGTTCCTAAACAACATTGTTCTTTACAGCATCGGATTTTCTTTTCACCACCAGACACATCCACAGCTGAGCGTCCTTTCGGCTTTGGCCTAGCTGCGTCACTCTTTCTGGCGCTACTTGGAAATACCCTCTGCTCTTCCCCAGTAGTATATTGGACACCTTCCGACCTGAGGGGCTCATCTTCCGGCGTCATATCTTTTAGCCTTGTGATACGTTCCATGGGGTTTTCTTGGCAAGAATACTGGAGTGGGTTGCCATTTCCTTCTCCAGTGGACCACATTTTGTCAGAACTCTCTGCCATGACCTGTCCGTCTTGGGTGGCCCTGCACGGCATAGCTTATGGCTTCACTGAGTTAGGCAAGCGCCTTCACCACAACAAGGCAGTGATCCATGAAGAGGTTCTCTCCTCTCTGCTTACATAAATTCTACATAACAGAAATAGATCATTTATATGGTGCTCAAATTATCTGCAGTCTCCATTCCCAGCTCCACCAGCTTCAGCTAAATCATGCCCCCTCCCATTAGCATTTTAAACCAGCAGTTAAAGGGGCCATCAAAATGGTAGGGTCTTCCCCACCCACCTGTAATTTGAGTACTGACTCTATAGCTTCTCCAGGACTGGAAGTGACTTGCCTGTGCACCATCCCAAAGTCATTCTACTCCCACAAAGCCAGCTACTTGGTACAACTCTAAACCTCTGATAAGTAGTTACGTATGTAGTAAGTAGTTGTAGCAGTGCAAGTGTCAGTTTGTCAGTCTCACTATTTAAACAGATGTACAAATCTCTTGTGCTGTTGACTTCCTCTGCCTCTCTCTCCTACTCCTGTCTTAAGCCAGTTCTAAACATGACACATGACACTCAACTCATGATGTCTGGAGTTCTCACATGATGTTTTTGCTCAATTACAAAGGATATTGCATGCAGGTGGTATTATTATTATTATTATTATTATTACATTTATTAATCGCCCATCTGGCTGGTCACCCAGCCACTCTGGGCGATGTACAACATACAATAAAACAGTTTAAAACAATAAAATTCTACAGTAAAAACATTTTCTAAAATACCCTAACCCACCCCAAATGCCTGCCTGAACAACCACGTTTTTAATACACGACGGAAGCTCATTAAAGAATGGTATGCTGAATCTCCTGCTTTCCACCTCAGGTATCCATCTCAGGAATTCTGGGGATAGTTTGCCATGATATCCTACTCACATGGTACTGCAAACATTTAAATTAAGTTCACATGGGTGCAGCTTGGGAGGAAGCTATTTGTCTGCCAGAGTGGTGGCCACAGAGGCCACCCTTGTGGATACAATCTAGCTCTCTTTTCCCTATGGTTGTCTGCCAATGTACTGGCATGATGGGAAGGAGTCACTGGGTTGTATCCAGTATTAGTCCTACTTACAGTAGACCCATTTAAATGAATAGGACTTAAGTTTGACTAACATTGGATACAAGCTATTAGTCTACCCAAGCGGGGTGGCCATATTATTTAAGGGCAGGTACTATGGAAACAGAAGGCAAAACTTTAGTTTTAATACTATCTATGCCTAATGGGAACATTTCCCCACAGTGCAGTAAAAAATAAGAAGTTATGTTAAACTTCTGGAGAAAAATATGGCACACTTTACAGAAGATTCGTCTAGAGCAAACAGCATATATGGCAAAGTTACACTTCACTTATCAGACCAGCATCTAACAATGTGGTAAGTGTAATGTTTACATCTGGCCATAGAGCCTTATGCCACACTCCTTAAATCTAGTGGGCAGGTTCACATACTTAACCAGCTGATGATGATTCCCTTCTGGAGGCAGTATCCAACTGTGTCGTTCCACTAGTATAAACGATGTTGTGCTAGTGGAAACTAGGTTCTGGACTATGCACCAGAGGAGAATCAAACTAAAGATATGTTTGTGCAAGCATGGTTGCACAAGTGGTTGTGCAAGCTGTTGTGCATTACACTTGTGCAACCCATTGTGCAAGCTGTTGCACATAACTCTTATGTAACCTGTTGCGCAACTGCTTGCACAACTGGTTACACAAGCATAATGGGCAACCACTTACGCAACGGAAAGATTCAGCAGAGCTCCGCTAGCATTGTTTGTGTTTCTGGAATGACTCCATTAGATACTGTCCCTATAGTGGAAGTATAGGTGTGTGAGACCCCTCCACAACACATAAAATGTAATATGTGACACAGTTGCTCATAATCCGTACATGTGCAACTCCCCCCACCTCATCGCCAAACAGGAAAAATCTCTGCATGAACTCTGCTGTTTTTATGCAGTCTCTTATATTGTGCTTGTTCATGTTTTATGGTGGTTTTGTTTTATCAAACATTGTGATTTTATATTGCTACGATGGAAGCCAACTGACACTGCCTTGGTTGGTTTCAGAAAACCGGTATTGAGATATCTTAAACAAACAACCGAACAAATTGTGATAGCTTGGCCCTAAAATGTGGCTAACAAATAACTTAAATAATAAACCAATAGAGAAACAGACTACCCACGTCATTTTAAATTATGTGTGTGGTAGAGGAGAGTGCCCCCTGCTGCTCTTCAAACTTGAGGAAGAAGAAACTTATCAGTCAGGTAAGCATGTGAACTGGCTCATAGTCTCTCACCTCTCTACTTGTCCAGATACTGGTTTCTTCTCCTTTAAGTCTCATTTTGAGATCTACTTCTGTGCTGTATAAAAAGATGTTTTCTAAGTGGTTCTTCTGACAGGGAGACAGACAGACAGACAGACAGACAGACAGATGTGTGTGTGTATTCCCAAATTATATAGCTGATCACTGGAAGCAACAGTGAAATGGTAAGTCAGACTCTCTGAAAAGCATAGAGCAGTTAGCATCCCAGTATCATCAGGCCCTTATCACTGCATGATTAAGTTCTTACTAGACTTTCCAGTAAGGGCAACCTTCCTGATCTGGTAACTGTCAAGGGCAAGCCAAATACACAGAGTCAATCTATGAACATTTAATCTATGCCGAGAAGGAAGATTAAGTGTATAATTGACCCATATAATCCACGTATCATCTCCAGTCAAATGCTTCCTATGCCCGGTTTAGACAGACAGGGACTCTATCAGAGAAAGCTATCAGAGGCTGCATATTACCAGGGCTGTGGATCTCATCAAAGTTCGAGATGGCTTTTTAATCACTGATCTCAGAGACTGCTAGACTTAAGCAGATGAGCTAGCGCTAAGCACATCTGCTTTAATCCTTATCTTCTGCTCAGGCAGGCTCGTGTCTTCAAGAAGTACAAGGAGGGGAAAAAACAAATTAATTTTTGTTTAGATCTTTGCAATCTTAAGAGCTTCACTGGATGATTTGATTTTTCATATCAAAAGCATGTTGTTTTTTAAACTATTTTTTGAGCAAGGGGCAAGATATTGAATTAATCATCTGAGAGGAGGGGAAAAGTGCCATCTGCGCCATTTGTGGATTCTCCATCAATATCTTAAGACGCAAGGCACCTGGATTTACGTCCCATTTTTCAGTACTTTGTTGCTACTTTCTTGTGACTATAACAATACACTCTTCATCATATTTAATACAGCATTTGTCACTGGGGGATCTGCGGTGATTGCCTTGCTGAAGCCAAGGGTGGCAGTGTGCCAGACTAGATGTTTCCTTAATCGCATGATTGGCCGTTGTGTGCTTGCATTTTCTTTTTTGCTACTAAATAGCAGCCTATGTGGTGAGCGGGGGCAGGGGGGGAATCTTCACTGAGATCATGGCATGGCAGGGGCGGAGGGCTTAACCTTGCCCTGCCACAGTCTAGGTCCATATCAGGCTTTGTGTAGTTGCTATTTGCATTGGAAGGGAACTCCTTCCAGAGTCACAGTGTCAACGGGTTGGAGCAAGGATCTGCCTTCTGAGGAAGGGCTCTGCTCACGGAAGGTCCCTCTGCCCGATTTTTGGGGAATCTCTTCCATTCATCTCAGTCTCCTGATTCTCTGTGTAGCATTTTCAGGGGGCTGGAGGGGCTGCCCTGGAAAAGAAGGGGCAGGGAAGTTCGCTTCCACCAACACAGTTGATGCAGCTTAAATCTAGATCCTGCCGGTTGCATGCCAGCCAGATTTGCATAATTACCCTCACCTGCAAGGCTTCTCATGTCATCCAAACCCAGCAAAGGTGGCTTGTTGCGGTGGGTAACAAACCACCTCATAACCCTCCAACAGCCCATGATCAGCAAGTGCAGGGTCATTAACAAGCTATGGGTGGCTTGTTAACCACCTTGCGACCACATGAACCAGGCCAATGTGTGCATTACATTTGGATTCCCTGTGTTGGATGGAACCTGCCAGAGCTCCCCCAGCCTTTCTGCACCAGTGTGACATAAATCACGTCTGCTTTACACAATATAGGAATTAATGGATACATATTTGCATATGCTGTATGTACCTGCAGTAATATGTGAAAGCCACATTTTACTGCATGTACATGCTCATAAAACAATATGGTCATTTCTTTTTTCATTGCATAGATACTATACACTGCCAAACCAAGGTCAATCATGACTCTTTGCAGCGTGTACACACAGTGTATATATATATATACACACACACACACACACACACGAGGTTAAAAACCAAGAAGTATGACTTTCACATGTTCCTGGGAACACAACAGGTACTCATGGGCTCCACTTGAACCACAATGGAACCAGACTGCTGGTGCTAAATATAAAAAGGGTAGCAGAGCAGCTTTTAAACTAAACCCTGGGGGAAAGACCTACAGGAGCTGGGAAGCATTCTGTTTGGGTTTAATTATCCCAAAGGGGTGAAGATAAAAATTATTTTGATTGCCCTAATATAGAAGGAGAGGAAATAGGCCAGGAGCACATGGTAGAACATAATAGCCAATCAAAAGGGCCAACATCCTAAAGCAAAAGATGCACACACCAGAGCCATCTGGGGAAGGATACCATGTATAGGTGTTTCTATGCAAATGCTAGAAGCCTCCGCATCAAAATGGGAGAGTTGGAGTGCTTGATTTTAAAGGAAAACCTGGATATAGTGGGCATTACAGAAACCTGGTGAAGGGGAGAGAACCAGTGGGATATGGTCATCTCTGGATATAAACTCTATAAGAAGGACAGGGAAGGGCACACTGGGGGAGGTGTTGTGCTGTACGTCAAAGAGGGCATAGCATCAAGTGGACTAGATCAGCTAAAAGGGCTAGCCTCTTCCACAGAAGCACTGTGGGTGACAATACTAGGATCCAAAACTAATTTAGTGCTAGGAACATGCTATCGTCCTCCAGACCAGAATGCTCAGAGTGACCTTGAAATGGAAAATGTAATCAGGGAGGCCTCCAAACAAGGAAGTGTAATAATGGGCGACTTCAATTACCCCCACATTGATTGGATAAATGCATGTTCCACTCACGAGAAAGAGGTTAAATTTCTAGATGCCCTAAACGATTGTGCCCTAGAACAGTTGGCTGTAGAACCGACCAGAGGGTAGGCGACCATGGATTTAACCCTAAGTGGTGTCACCCAGGACCTAGTATGAGATGTAAATGTTGTTGAACCAATTGGAAACAGTGACCACAGTGATCAGATTTAATATATATTTAAGTGGAAAATTGCCCAGGAAGTCCAACACAGTTACATTTGACTTCAAAAGAGGAAACTTCTCTAAAATGCGGGAACTGGTGAAACGTAAGCTAAAAGGGTGATTCAAAAGGATTAAATCCCTGCACAATGCTTGGGGATTACTCAAAACCATAATAATAGAAGCCCAGCTAAAACGTATACCACAGGTTAGGAAAGGTAGCACCAAGTCCAAGAGGTTGCCAGCATGGTTAATGAGCCTTGTTAAGGGAGCTATTAGAGAAAAGAGAATTTCTTTCAGAAAATGGAAGTCTTGCCCAAGTGAGGAAAACAAAAGGGAGCACAAGCTTGCACAAAGACAATGCAAGTAGACAACAAGAGATGCAAAAAAGCATTTTGAAGAGCATATCACTAACAACAGCAAGGCCAACAATAAATAATTCTTTAAATACATCAGAAGCAGAAAACCAGCTAGGGAGGCAGTTGGACCATTGGATGACAGTGGAGTTAAAGGAGTTCTAAAGGAGGACAAGGAGACTGCAGAGAAGCTGAATGAATTATTTTCATCCGTTTTCACTGCAGAAGATATAGGACAGATACCTGTGCCTGAACTGATGTTTTCAGGAAGGGAGTCTGAGGAACTGAGGCAAATAGTGGTGACAAAAGATGATGTTCTCAACCTTATTGATAAACTGAAAGCAAATTAATCACTGGGCCCAGAAGGTATCCATCCTTGAGTTCTCAAAGAACTCAAATATGAAGTTGCTGATCTTCTAACCAAAATATGAAACATGTCCCTAAGATCAGCCTCTATACCAGAGGACTGGAAGATGGCCAATGTAACAGCAATTTTCAAAAAGGGATCCAGGGGGGAACCAGGAAATTACAGGCCGGTTAGCTTAATGTCTGCCCTGGGTAAATTGGTTGAAGGCATTATTAAAGATAAAATAAGTAAGCTTATAGAAGGACAAGCCTTGCTGAAAAAGAATCAACTTGGCTTCCACAAACATAAGTCCTGTCTCACTAATCTTTTAGAGTTCTTTGGGAGTGTCAATAAACATGTAGACAGGGGTGATCCGGTAGACATTATTTACTTGGACTTCCAAAAGGCTTTTGACAAAGTCCCTCACCAAAGACTCCTGAGCAAACTTAGCAGTCATGGAATGAGAGGACAGGTCCTACCCCTTCATGGATCACTGCCTTGTTGTGGTGAAGGCGCTTGCGTAACTCAGTGAAGCCATAAGCTATGCCATGCAGGGCCACCCAAGACGGACAGGTCATGGTGGAGAGTTCTGACAAAATGTGGTCCACTGGAGAAGGAAATGGCAACCCACTCCAGTATTCTTGCCAAGAAAACCCCATGGAACGTATCACAAGGCTAAAAGATATGACACCAGAAGATGAGCCCTCAGGTCGGAAGGTGTCCAATATACTACTGGGGAAGAGCAGAGGGAATTTCCAAGTAGTGCCAGAAAGAGTGAAGCGGCTGGGCCAAAGCCGAAAGGACTTTTAAATTTTTTTTTTAAAAGGAAATGTGTGAATAGGATTATTTGGGTTCTGGATCATGTGGGGCCCCCCTCCCTCCAGATGTTCACACTGTAATGTAGAAAACTGGGAGGGGGGGTTATGTAATACACCTGACACGTGGGGCAGAGCTATGCAGTATGGCCCCACTCATATGTTAAGGCAAGAGTGGTTATTTTAAACTCTGAATAGGACTCGTATAATTAAACTTAAGATGATAAAACTTGTTATAATATATTATAAAATAAAACAAATTGATGAAAAGTAATGAGACAAATACAAGATATAGAAAAAAATCTGATGTAACCAGATACAAGGTGTTATGCTTTCAATGCCTGGAATTTAATCCATACCAAAGACAGTACACTAGAGCCCCAGTTCTGATGTTCCACTGAAATCAAAGGAGCCATTTCTAATGATGCCATCAATGGACTGCCAAAATTCCCCACAAACCCCAAAGCAAACTGGAACTCCACATGATCCTGACTCTCTTGTCATTCAAGTAACACTACAGGACCTCACTTAGGATAGGCCTCTTTGCAAGTTACACTTTAATTGCTATATGGGTCATAGAATTTCTAGATTTCACAATTTCTTGTGTTTCTAGATAATGAAAGATGCTCAAAGCACTTTGCAAGGATTAAAATAGCCAAGAGATGCATTTGCTTCAGGTAGTAAGTTGGCTATATAACCTGAAGTCAGAGTTTCAGAACTGACACAAAGGTACAGGGAGACAAATCTAGCCAAGAAATACAAATGTACACTAAAAAACAATCTTTCTGCGTCTTACTCATTACTAACGGCCCATTCAAGTTAATTGTGGCTGCCATTTTAGTTGGACAAGACAAAGAAATCATGTCAAAGTTCTTGGGGGAGAAAATAGCCTTGTTAGCTGCTCATTGCCAGACCATCTTAACCAATCTGTTTCTTTCCCCAATGACCTGAAGAGAAGATTTTTAAAATGATGATGATGACTTTATTCCACAGTAAACCTGACTAATTTACTGAATAAAGGCGATTAAAATGTAGACCACACAGTAATATTCATATAATCTCCTGCATACCCCAATATCCACCAGGGAGAATAATTCTGCTATTATAGCACACATGCGACAGGGGATCTGGGAAGGAAATGAACACTAAGCAGGGTAAAATGAATGAATGAATGAATGAATGGCTTTAGGAACAAAAGAAAAGGCAAAATTAGCATTTTGAAAATTAGTTGCCAGTAACAGTAGTAATTAAAAGTATCAATTCTTTTTTCTTTCTTCTTTTAAAGTGGAAAACGAAGAAGACCAGACAGGGACAAGGAGGAATCAAATGGAAATAATATACTTCAGAAATAAAAACAAAACAATAGAGGGATGGCCATCTTAAAGATGAACAGTGCAATCTTACTGTCTGTTTACTTGGAAAATATGTCTGGCTGTATTCAGTGGGGTTTACACCCATGGAAGTGTCCATAGAATTATAGCCCACACTGTACATTTTTGGTTATTTATATTTCAGAAAAGTAGGCAATGCAAGGACTTGGAAAACCCAGGCCAATGTATCCAGTGGACAGGCTCACATGTTCCCATCAGCCCTAGCTCACATAGCCAATGGTGAGAATGATGGGAGTTGAAGTCCAACAACGTCTGGAGGGCTACATGTTTCCCATCCCTGCTTTAGGGTAGCCTTCCACAACATGGTCCTTCCAGATGTTTTGGCCTACCCTTCCCATCATCCCTGACCATTGACCATGCTGGCTGGGGCTGATTGGAACTGTAGGCCAAAACATCTGGAGAACTCAGGTTAGGGAAGGCAACTTTAGGATGACAAATGCAGGGTGGCATCCTGTACCTTTAACAGTTCTGTAGGAGGAATTTCTGAAGATACAACTGATCATGCCAGAGTGAAAATATTCCACTTTCTGAAAGTCCTTCTATACAGCTGACACAAAGGTACAGAGAGAGACAAATCTAGGCAATGATCACAAATGTAAACTAAAAGACAATCCTTCTCTTCCTTACTCGTTACTAATGGCCCCTGCAAGTTCCTAGTGGCCACCATTTTAGTGGAAGAAGACAAAGAAATCATGTCAAATTCCAGTAAATAACTGTTGGGGGAGAAAATAGCCTTGTTAGCTGTTCATTGCTAGACTTCCCTAACCAATCTGTTTTTTTCCCCAGTGACCTGAAGAGAAGACTTTAAAAATGGTGATGACTTTATTCCACAGTAAACCTGACTAATTTGGATTTGGTTATCCAATGCTTGCTCCTGACAAAGGGCCTTAGGTAAATTGTTATCTTCTACTTTAGGAGATGAAAATAATGTGTGTTCCTGAGTTTCATGATAAGGATTTGGGACTAATATGCTATGTGGAACTTCATGCAGATGCCAACATGTAGAAGCACTGCTAAACAAAATGAAATGCTCATGATATTTCAAATGGCAGCGTCAGGAAGCCATAGGAGACCAGCTTGTCATGAGTGTGGGAAATATAAGGGACACTGCTCCATTCCCAAAGAAGATGGCAATTGGAGCAGGAAGTGAGGTTTGCATCAGATTTTTGTTGAGAAAATGTAATCTGTGGGGTGGCCTAGGAAAGCTATGGGATTTGAAGTTTTGGATAGGAATGGCACTTATCAGTTTTTGCAGAAATGTGCCTCAGGTAGAATCTAAGGACATGTAATGAACATTTTCAGATGAAAAAGAAAGGCAAGATTTGAGAGTGCAAACTGTTGCATGACAGTGAGAATTGGGAGAAAATGGGTGCTCTAGACCATAACAACACACATGGTTCTTAGTGATGTACCCATGTCCTTACAATGGAGCAAGGCTGCCTTAGGACTGTTTGGAGACAGGCTTCAAATGGGAAACAAGTTGTGGCTTTAACCCAGTTTTGATCTTAGCATGTAATCATGTCCTCCAGTGGGGTTTATATTGCCTAGAGAGGTGCTTCATATAGAATCATAGAATAGTAGGGTTGGAAAGGGCCTACAAGGCCATCGAGTCCAACCCCCTGCTCAGTGCAGGAATCCAAGTCAGAGCATCCCTGACAGATGGCTGTCCAGCCTCGTCTTGAATGCCACCAGTGTGAGAGAGCCCACTACCTCCCTAGGTAATTGGTTCCTTTCGTATTGCTCTAACAGTGAGGAAGATTTTCCTGATGTTCAGCTGGAATCTGGCTTCCTGCAACTTAAGCCCATGATTCCGTGTCCTGCACTCTGGGATGATTGAGAAGAGATCCTGGCCTTCCTCTCTGTGACAGCCTTTCAAGTACTTGAAGAGTGCTATCATATCTCCCCTCAGTCTTCTCTCCTCAAGGCTAAACATGCCCAGTTCTTTCAGTCTCTCTTCATAGGGCTTTGTTTCCAGTCCCCTGATTGTATGGGAACATGTTGTAACTTCAAGCCAACTGAGTTATTGCTGTACATTTGCTCTTTTGCAAAGACACTGCCTAAATATTTTTAAAGCTAATTTAACAGAGGAATTTTATTTATTTAATTTATATCCCACCTTCCCATTGCAAATGATGCTCTCAAGGCAGACATATGAACTCATAAACCATAGTGAGATGGAACTGAAATATTCCTGTCAACTATCCCTCTTGTAAAGTTCAAAACAAGCTGCTGGGATGCACACAAAACTGGAAACTGCTCAAAGAAAAGGCTGGCACTGAAAAGAACAGTCCCTGGAAATGTACTGCTAATAGAAGAATTTTCACATAGATGGGCAGAGTACTAGCAGATCTCTAACAGAGAGGAAATGACTGCCTCTTTTGTCATTGCCAAGTGGATAGGTGATTTGTCTTTGGCATTTTTTAATGCTTGAAATTCTCTTAAGAGGAAAGCAGTCTCTGGAGTGCTTTATGCATGAATGAGGCATTCTCAGTGGATATGGGTCATGCTAGTAGATGTACACAGGAAGATTATTTGACTGCAATTCATGCCACTTGATATAACGTGATAAAACATTTGACATGAGAGATAAGTTCCATTTTAATCTTGCAGAATATCAGGGAAGTGGGGGTGAAAGGAGAGAATTATGCAGTAGGTGGAGGTTTCAGTGGGAAAGGGAAATAGGAAGAAAGATGTGTAATGTTCAAAGGAGGAATTTGATGAAGATTTGGGGTGGCGGTTGTGGGAGAGAAAAAGCTTTTCAATGTAAGCAAGGGAGCAAGTGAACAAAGCACCAGAATGTCTGAAGGCATTCATAGCTGAGTGCCAGAACAGAAGAAAAATGAGAACGCTGAGAGGTGGAAGGAGAGAAAACGGAAGCTGTTTTTACAGTCACATAAACACATAAACAAAGATCCATCCTAAGAAGTGATTGAAACAGTAATGCCAAGTGCCTGCTTCAAGCATAAATGCTAGACTGCACAATTGCGACAAGGACAGAAAATGTGTTGTACAGCAAAAGCAACAGAAAGGCAGAGAAGTCTGTTAACATGTACTCCATCCTCTTTAAAATAAAATATCAGTTGACACTTGGAAGCTATCCGGCACCACAGCCACTGTCTTCTTTCACGGTTTACGTACAAATTGGAATTGCATTTGAGATCAAAATTAACCCTATGTTTTCAGATTTTAAAATTGATAAGTACCACCCAATATTTTCAAGAGGACCCTAGTTTCAGTTTAAAGCACAACAATTGTATTGTACAACCCAGAAATATTTTTTCTTCTTCTTTAATTCATGCTCATTTTCTTTTATTAATTTTTTTGAGGGGGAAACAGGTCAAAGTTATTTTTTATATTTTTGGCCCTTCAGTGATGTGATACACTCCAAATCAAATTTCACATGCACCCTATCTGACTTCGTCACCCTCTCCCACTTTTTAAAAACAGGACTTTCATGGTAAGAATATTGACTAACACATTCCTTCTACAGAATAATAAGTGTTGAATTAAGGTGCTCTTATCCCAAAATCTAGACAGAGAGAAACTGGGACAAAGTGGAACTGAGTAGAGCATTAGAGCAGACAGAGCGCAGATAAACTGAATTTCAGTAAGAAGAAAAGGCAACATAAATCTGTTTTTAAAAATATCTACAACTGATCATTTATCTCAAAATGTGACTTAACCTCCTGTCTCATTTTGTCACATTTTGCAGTTTCTCCTCCTTGGATTTTCAAGGTGGAGGAGGCATTTACTTACATCAAATAACCTTTCTATATACATCTCTTCATTGACCTTATCACGCAGGATGTCCTGAGAATGGCGAACGAAGGTCACGTAGGCATCAGCAACATCCATCCCTGGTTTCTGTACAAAGAAAAGGAGTGGGGCAGGGAGATGGGGAAAGAGAGGGAAAAAGCATGAAAATGGCATCTCCCCAAGACAGTTGTAAGGATTCTCTCACCACTTCACCACTAGTGCTCTATTCTCCCTCGCACTGTGGCTGAGGAGCCTTCTTCTAGCAGATCTCTATGACATATTTGGGCACCAGGGATTGCTGTCTGCTATGTAGGTAGCTGAAGCTACTAACTGCAAACTTGTACAACTAAGATCGCTCTATGCACATTATTTCTTTTTCGCCTTGCAGGAAGCGGCTTGGAAGGATTGACATGCTAGTGCTAGGAAGTTCTCTCTTGCAATGTTTGGTAGTACTGACTTAATTAGCAAAAGAACAACTTGAGCTATTCTCCCCACCCCCCATTATCTTCTTCATGCAAATCTTCTGTTATATAAATCTAGAAGACTAACACACAGCGCTAGTCTGTTGTTCTCATTCTTCTAAGGCTTTTGAAATATGTATGTTTATAATTTAAAACACCATCAAATCCTCAAAGCATTTACCTGATATTATCTCTATATTTTAGTCCTTTCAAAGTGGGACAATTAATATTTCTATATGTCTAAGGGTGCAATCCAAAGTTAAACACTTTGCACTGATTTCAAAAGAAAGTTAAACAGATACTTAATTTTCTCCCACTGAAACTCACAGGGCCTTAATTTTGCTTAACTTTGGCTGGATTGTGCCCTAAATTTATAACTAATAAGGCTCCAATCCTATGTATATTTGCCTGAGAGTAAGTCCTATTGAATACAGTGGGACTTACTTCTGAGTAAACAAGCATAGGACTGCCAGTGGTGCAGCTAAGTAATTTTAAAACATGGACTTAATGGTCTTATTGGGGTGGTGGTGGGTGGTGGAACTTTAGACAGCCAAGTGTATTAATTACTTCAGTTGTGAAGCACACAATTAACATTTCTCCCCTCACCGCCATTCCATGATTTACAACTGCCTCTATGTGCCTGATGTGTTAGAACAAAACAACAACATCAAACATTTGCCAACCCTAATAAATGAAATACTCTGTGCATGTGCAGTTTCACATTTTTAACTGACTTAAATCACAGCACCATCCAGTGGAGACTGATAGCTCCAGTTTCGCAGGGGCAGTGATTCCATTCTGGGTTTTAGTTAGAACCAGCCAGAACTCTAAAGGTGCTATTCAAGGCGCTGAACCCATTTTGGGGATAGGGTGCAGTGCCTTTAGAGTTCTGGCTGGTTCTAACTAAAACTCAGAACAGAATAATTGCCCCTCCACAACTGGAGCCACCAGCCTTCCTGGCACCATCATGACTGCAAGAATAATACGGCGTTTGCCAGTCCAGGTGCTGACCTGTTTGCTGCTCTCTGGATAGTCATTTGGGGGCCCCAGGACTGTGGGGCACCAGATGTTGGCCCCAAAGTCCAGCCTTAGTTACACCACTGAGGAATGCACTGCTAATCTCCCACCTTCTCAGTGTGTCTCCCTCTGTACCAACTTTCCTTAAACCTGAACTGATAAAGCTTGCAAGATTTGTGCAGGTCATGGTGCAGTTTGTGTTTCCCTCCCAAGAAGCAAGTGGTGGAGATAATTTGGGAGAAAATAATCACTAAATAAGTTCACACTCCTTGATATGTTGGGATCGAACTTATCTCAAAGGAAACCCATTAAAATGCTGAAATAAGAGTCATTATGAAAGCTGCCACACAAATCTTAAATGTCTGTGGCACATTGGAAGTTTCTTAATAATGGGTGTCATTACTTTTATTACTGTGATTTACTGCAGATCACAAAGTATCATTTCTCTATGAGATGTGATTGTCAGCCACTGTAAATTGAAGTTAGTTAACACTTCTGTGTAATTTCCAGGGTGAAAATGAGGACAGTTTGAGAAGCAGTAGGAAGGTAGTTTATAGATATATATATTAAAACAGAAATACAATTATCAAGGAAAGGGCCAATGCTTGGCCCTAGAGATGCCAGTAACATTTTTAACACCTACTGAAACAATGACAAGGTATTAATTTAAAAAACAACGAGGACAATATAAAATGTGGCTGTTATACTTTTCAAGCAATTTCCAGCAAGTGGATTGTGCCAGCTTCAGGATGCAATAAAAAGTGCTTCGATTGCCCAATACTGAACAATTGTCTTCCTAGAATTAGATGAGGAAACAGTTATCTGGTTAATGCTAAGACAGCAAAGCTTTTACCTAGACATAAAACTTAAAAACTCTCCTGACATCATAGGTTTTTTGGCTGGGGGCGGGGAGGGGGGGCTTCTCATTCAAAGCATTGCTAGTCACAGGGATGGAACGTGGGAGAAGATGGAAGGGAGATGCTGACCTAACTGTGAAAATCAGATTGTAGCTGACCAATGGGGACCTGGAGCTGGATCAGGATCTGCCTTCTGTAGGCAGTTGGTGGAAGGTGCCTCTGGCCAATTTTCAGGGATCCCCCCTCGCTCTGCATCCAACTCACCCCATTTCAGCAGGGTCCCCTGCCCCTATGTGTAGCATATTAGGGGACTGGTGGGGCTGCCATGGGGAGAAGGGGGCAGGGGAATCCGCTTCTGCCAGCCCAGTTACATATGACTAAATCTGAATCCAACCCCTGGGATTTTTTCCAGTACTTCCTTCCTCCAGATGAATTTATTTGCTGGCATGCAAAGCCAAATCTTGATATTAGACTATAAGTGCAATTTCTTGGCATTTCCCTCCTAAATATTTGTGTGATGAAGTGGTCTTATGAAAGTGCCCCACCCTTCCAGCACCAGTGTGGTGCAGGTGAGAGAGTGTTGAACTTGAACCAGGGAGATCGAGATTCAAATATTTTTGTAACTGTAATACTCAGTGGGTGTTCTTGGGTCAGTTGCTATTACCTCTCAGGTTAGCCTACTGTACAGGCAAAAATGGGATGATGCCACACGTGTCTCCCTGAGTTTTTGGAGAGCAGGATATAATTTTGATAGATAGACAGGCAATACTGTAAGATCAAAAGCTATGTTCAGACATTTCATCATGTCAAAACAGAAAGGAATATATAATTCTAAACTTTGCCTGTAACTTCCATAAAGATATACTGAAGTAAGCACAATAGCTTAAACCAGGCTTCCCCAACCCGCCTCCCCTCGAGATGTGTTGGACTACAAACCCCATCATCCCCAGTTAGTATTGAGATTGGTATGCTGGCTGGGTATAATGGGACTTGTAGTACAAGTCATCTGGAGGGCACCAGGTTGGGGAAGACTGGTTTAAACCCTACTCACAGCTGTAACTTCTATTTACTTGTTTCTGTGTGTACATCTTTACAAACGTTGATTTACATGTAGAATGTGGATGATAAAGTTGAAAGCAGTTCCTGTTTGTACATCACCAGAACAAAATGTCTGTCCGTGATTGACTCCTGCTTTATCAGTCATAATCCCTGACTCCAACCAGTGTTCATATACTGCACTTAAACTTCATTTAAATGTTAATTTCTGGTGAGCGGAGTGCTTTGCCTGAGATCTTTAAGAGCTCTCTTCATTATAATCCAAGCTCTAAATAGAGGACTGTAGCACCATTTGCCCTTTTAAAAATGAAATAATGTGGTTATCTTTCAGGAAAGGCTTCAAGGTTGCTTTTGGTATTCACAGCACCAATTCTTCATTTTTTCCTCCCAAAAATGTTTTCCCCCCTTAAAGCTAATGTTATGCTAACACTTAGAAGAATAAATATTAAAAAGCCCAATTAACATATTCAAGGTCATCTGTAACATGAGGTAAACTGTCTCTGTTAAATGGTATAACAGCTAAAAACAAAAGGCTATAATCTATCGAGTTATTAAGTGTGCTTAAGCCTGTTAACTCTGTTTTGGTTTGTGGCCTAATTTAAAAACATGTTCAAACACCATTCAGCATTTGGGTACAGAGTCCCTAATGGCACTTGGAACAATTTTGATGCCATGGACCGTCTCCAGGCCTTTGCATTCCAAGGGATCCCCCATTACTCTGTCATTCTTGGTGACAACAGATCTGAGTCTCCAAAAAGCTCATGGTAAAGCAAGAGAGCCCATCTGGCTTACGCTTAGGTTATGCTAGTGAGAATTGACCTAGCACCAGCTTATTTTGTTTTGAATGTGTCATTCAGCTAAAGTTCCCTGTTAGGAGTTCTTGGATTTCCTATATGCATTTCTTATCTCTTCCTTGATTTTATTTATTATATACGTCACAATTTTTCTCAGCCTAGAAAACTGAACCGTTGTTCTCTTTCCTTCTTCCACCTCAGAAGCCCTCACTTTTAGTTTGGCCTGTTTTTTTGTCTGTTTGCAATACTTCTTGACACCGTGGTCCTTGTGGCACAGTCTCCAAAGCCATTGTTGTCTGAAGATGTTGGCAGCTAATTTACTAGCATGTCACAGCACGGCATAGCTCTGCCTTCCTTCACTTCCTGGGACTGCTGCCACCCCACCACCTGGTATGCCCTCATAGCTTACTATGGATTGTATGTAATGGTGTCATTCCACAAGCACAAAGCTTCTGCCACTTGCGAAAGCCCATTTTCATCATTACGCAAGTGTAAAATCCAATACTTTGACTCCACTCGTGTTAAGCCCTTCTACAAGGCGCTGCACAACTCATTACTTCATCCAACAGGCTATTTCCTGTGCTAGTTGTTCTACTAATGCTTGCATAACTGCTAGCAGAACAATACCACCTCGTACACTTTTTCCACTAGCCTAACATTGGATACCCCCTTCGTGGATCACTGCCTTGGTGTGGCAAAGGGGCTTGCATAACTCAGGGAAGCCATGAGCTACGCCGTGCAGGGCCACCCAAGACGGACAGGTCATGGTGGAGAGTTCTGACAAAATGTGGTCCACTGGAGAAGGAAATGGCTACCCACTCCAGTATTCCTGCCAATTATGCCAAGCCTCTTGAGCTGCCCATTCAATTAAGGGCTATATTCATGGCTACTTATAACTGGCTATTTATATATAGCCAGTTATGGCTATATACTACCTACAGTATCAGAGGCAGTATGCCAATATACACCAGTTGCTGGGGAACATGAGCAGTAGGATGCTGTTTCACTCATGTTTTAGTGTTGTTTTTATCGCTTTTAACATTTTAACTGTTTTTATGTATTTCATTGCTGTGAGCCATCTTGGGAGGGCTTCTGTCCTGAAGGGCGGCCAAGATGTGTTTTAAATAAAAATAAATAAATAAATAAATAAATAAAATGTCCAACTTGTGGGTTTCCCACAGGCAGCTGCTTGGCCACTATGTGAACTAGATGTACCCTTGGTCTGATCCAGCATGGCTATTCTTACATTCTTCAGGTGTGAAGCTAAGGCCAATTCACCTGAACAAGTGTTCCTAGTAACACTGTGCAAGGTCTTTGTTTACCATTGTGTAAAGTGTCAGATCTTTACATTTTTCTCATACTCTACCTCCTTCCACACTTCAGAAAGGAGTAATCATGTCTTGTGATCTAGCTGGTGATATACCAAAATGACTGTGGCTACATAATTATTGATTCTTATGCAAAGGTGAACATTGCAGGTTTGCATGACGTTTGTTCCATATTCCTCACTGCATTACATTTTACATATCACTGGATGATAAACACCATATGATGCATTTGACAAAGATCCATGACAGCGGGCATCACAAGAGGGGGAAAAATCACTGGAAAATGTTCAGAATGAATCAGCTCTCAGAATCCTTTGTACAATCATCTCAGGTTCTCCAGTCCCTAAAGGTGTGTGTGTGTGTGTGTGTGTGTGTGTGTATAATTATTATTTATTATATATGTTACTGTTCATTAAACCTTTTTGTTATAACAAATGGGAGACCCATGCTTAAATCATGCTTACGGGCACATCAACGTATTTGGAAGCTGCCTTCACCTGAAACAGAAACATAGCAGACTTTAGATTAAAGCATATGCTTTCAAGATATGCAAACAATACACAAACAGCATAACAAAATATGGTACTTGGAATATTAGAAAAAAATTAAATGCTCTTTCATACATTTACTATTAGACCAAATCAGTTTGACTGAAGGATAGATTATAATTAAGCAAACTGAAGCACTTAGATGATAAAATATACTTGGAAAAACATTTGCACATACAGTAATCAAATTTCAAAAACATAGGGCAGAGTATTAGATGAATTAGGTAAATGATTTGATTCCAAAAGGAAAGCACAACTTCAATACTCTGCTGACAAATAGGACTCTCTGTTTACATTATTCTGTTGGGCTGGGAGCCTCTGCAGGGTGATTCCTTTCTGTGCTGCCAAATAAATGTGAGAAGCTCCAGTCCACATTAGGAGAGTTCATACTGCATCTCATCCCATGTGCTCTGGGGGTTCTCACATTGCCCTGGTGACACAGGAAGAAGTTGCACTGCAGTGACTCCCCTCCCATGCCACTAGAGTAATGTAAGAAGGAGCCCTGAGTGTTTACAGTGACTTCTCCATTAGAAGTCTGGTACTGTAAATGGCCTCTGGTACTGCAAATTTACTAAGGATGTGATTCCATACCTTGGGGCAATTGGGACTGATGGTATGAAGAAGAAGAAAAGCATCTGGCTTCCATGTGTGAACTGGACCTGGTGTTTCAATATTCTGAGAGCCAAAGCAGACATTACTTTCATTTTTACTCTAGTGTAAGCACAGGGGCTCCAATCCAGATAGGGATCCTAGTATGGGGTACAGTGGAGTGGGTGTTTAACCCTTTCCCTTCCCCCAGTATGGGCCCAATCCAGACCATCCCCACATGGCTACAATTGAAAGTCCTTAAAGTCTTTTGGGTAATGGCTGCTTTGGCCCTGTATGTTCCAAGACCACTGAGACATATGGTCTACTTTCGCAAGTTGCACCTTTCTGAAGGCAAAGAGAAAACTGCACATGCTACACTGTCCTTTAAGCCTTTGCTACTGTGTCTTGGGCCATTCCCTGGCAATCCTTCCTAGCCTTCCTTTATTACAAACACTTGCTGCAAAGCCACCAGTGTGGAGCTCCAGGACTTTCACCATCTCATTGTACAGCTACAAATAGCCCACTGCTGTGTGGTGGGCTGCTGCCAGCAGGTTCAACCCCCAAGGGGGCAACGGTAAGGGGCTTTGCCCATTGGGTTTGCCACAAGGGTGAGGGTGTCACCCCCCTTTCCATTTGCTAAGAGATGCATTCTGAGGGCTGTCTCCAAGTGAGGTTGGGAGATTCCCAAGAGCGAAAAAGTCTGACCATACCACTTCTGACTGGGTGTCAGGAGGTGAGTTGAACTGCATCCCTGGTGAGAAGTGGGGTGGAGTTGTGGGGTGGATGCTGTGGACAGATGTTTTACTATCCATTTCTATGCTTTGGTGGCTTACAGGGGTTGTGGGTGAATTGGAATGGAACGTTTTTATTTGTAGGCTGTCAGTGTATATTTTGGCTGGCATTTGGATGAGTTGGACGAGAGTGTTACAGCATGTGCCTGGGTGTTTATGACAGGGGAAGGAGGGCAAGGGCACTGTTATAACTGTGATTATGGGCAGGGGGAGATATGGCACTGGGGGGAGGGTGGGCCATCAAACAAGAGGGGTCAGGTATTTGCTGGCTGCCCCCTCATTTGGCTCTTCCTCTTATCTCTCAGGTGCCTGTCTGATCTAATACCAGGCCCCTCAGACTGGCTGTGCTGTTATTTAACACCAGGTCAGTATATAAGAAGATTACACTCATCCATATCTTGATCATGGATGAAGGAGCTGACCTGGCATATGTTACTGAGCCCTGGGGTGGGGGTGAGCTAGGTCTGACCCAGTTGTGCCCACCTGGGTGCAGTATCAGCCCAGGCTGGAAGGCCAGGGCAGAGAGTGAATGTGGTCCATAGGGATACCATCACCTCTGCCAGTGGGCCTCTCTGTTCTGGGGTGGGCTCTGAGGGTTTGCACCTAGTGATAGATTTGGGATGCTGCTAGTGTATTGTCCACCTTGCTGCCCAACAGCTTCCCTGCCTAAGCTGGGAAGTCTTAGTCTCTGGTGTGGTGTTGGAGAACTATAGGACAGTCGTTCTGGGAGGCTTTTGCATCCACATGGAGCCTGCCGCATGCGGGCCAGCTTAGAACATCACGGCCTCCATGACAACCATGGGGCTGTCTCAAGTTGTCGTCAGCCCAAAACACAGAGCAGGGCATCCTTGCCCCAGGATGTAAGAGGGATGGCCTGAATATAGAGCGGTTGTCATGGTCAGACCATTTCCTGCTGAGGTTTGCTCTCACAGTCACAGTTTCCCCCTGCAGGTGCGGAGGACCCATTAAGATGGTCTGCCCTTGAAAATGTATGGAATTGGAGGGATTCCTGAATGCCGTGAGAAAATTTCTGATAGGTAGAGCTGTGGTTTTGTCCATGCTCTCGTCTCACTGTGGAATGGTGAGATGAGACAGGTCATCAACAGAATCACTCCTGAGTGTCCTGTCCAGTCTGGGAGAGCCTGCATTGCTCCTTGGTATTTTAGGGAGCTGCAAGCAATGAAAGAGGCGGGACCGAGTGCAAATAGTGAAAGACTTGGAGTGAGGGTGACTGAAAACATGCTAGAGCACATAGTTGTGCCAACTGTATACAAGTGAAGACAGCATAGAAGACCAACTTTGCTGCCTCTATTACATCTACTAGTAGTTGGCCAGCTGAGCTATTCCATAAGAAGAAGAGTCATGCTTGTCCATCTAGTCCAGCATTCTGTTCATACAGGGGCCAGCCAGCTGTCGGCCAGGAACGCTCAAGCAAGGCATGAGAACAGCATTCTTCCACCCATGTTCCCAGGAACAGGTGCACACAGGCTCACTGCCTCTGGTACTGGGGGTAGCACATAGCCATCAAGACAAGTAGCCATTGATAGCCTTTTCCTCCAGGAACTTGTTCAGCCCCCTTTTAAAGCCATCTAAATTGGTGGCCATCACTACCATGCATGTGATTCAAAGTTTGGTAATATCTACCCAAATGAACAGGGTGTTAGAACCCATGGAACCTCACTGTGACCAGCTGGCATAACACTTTGAAGGTAAAGTCACTCATCTCTGTAATGACCTTGAGACCATTATTGCTGCAGATCCAGTTGAGGTGTCCAATGCACCATTTGGTTTAGATCTCTGGGATCAGTTTCAGCTTCTGAAGCCTGAGGATGTGGAAAAGGTGCTTACAGCAATTTAAATGATTGCATGCTCTCTCAAACATTACCCATATTGACTGGCTTGAGCAGGCCGGGGGTGGGCAGGTGGGGGCTTGACAATGCTTCCTTACATGAGGGAGAGGTGTCTGCGTCTGCCACCCTTCAAGAGGCAGTTGTGCATCTGCTTCTGAAAATGCCCACCCTGGCCCCACAGGTATATGATAATAACCTGCTGGTGGCAAACATCCCCTTTCTGGGTAAGGTGTTCAAAAGGTGGTGGCAGTCTTGGAGGAAACAGATGATTTATACCCATTCCAACCTGGTTTAAGGCCTGATTTTGGGACAGAATCAGCCCTGGTTGCCCAGATGAATGACCTTCATTGGTGGGAGGGAGAGTGCAAGCCTTTTGATTCTCCTTGATCTCTCAGCAGCTTTTGATACCATTAACCATGGTATACCTCTGGACCAACTCTGTGGGCTGGAGGTGGGAGGCACTGTATTGCATTGGGTGACTGTATGTTGGCCCACTGGTATTTGCATTGTGGGGTACTACCTTATTCTGAATGCTGTTTAACATCTTTCTGAAGCAGCTGGGAGTGGTCATTAGGAGATGTGGGGCACATCAGGATGTTGATGACACCCAGATCCATTTCTCTGTGACATCTGGGTCATGGACTGGTGGAGTGGATGACAGTCAGAAAGTTGAGGTTGTATCCTGACAAGATGGAGACACTGTGGGTGGGTGGTTCCTGTGTCAGGGAATTAGGTAGGTTACCTTGTCTGGATGAGGTTGCACTCTCCTTGAAGGATCAGGTTCATAGTCTGGGGATATTCCTTGAACTACTGGAGGCTCAGGTGGACTCAGTGATTATGAATGCCCTTTTCCATCTTTAGTTTTTATGCCACCTATGGACATTCTTGGCTGGGGATAATCTGGCCACGGCGATCCATGCATTGGTAGCCTCAAGCCTGGATTACTACAATGTGTTCTATGCGGGGTTTCCCTTGAGACTAGTCTGAAAACAATAGCTGGTGCAGAATTCAGCAGTTCAGTGAATTCAGCAGCAGGGCAGCCTACCGCAAGCATGCTACATCTTTGTTCAGAGAACTGCACTAGCTACCAATAGATTACCAGGCTGGGTTCAAGGTGATGTTATTGACATATAAGGCCTTGAACAACTTGGGACCAGGCTACCTGAGGGAGTGCTTTCTCCAATATGAACCTGCCCATTCACTGAGACCTGCAGGGCCTCTTGGTTGTCCCATCACCTGCACATTTACATCTGACAGCGACCAGGGGGATAATTTCTGTTGTGGTGAACACCTTTGGAATTCTTTCCCTGTTGCAGTGTGACAGGCACCATTCTTGACGACGTTTCAGTGCCTGTTGAAAACATATGTATTTTCCCAGACATTTTTTGATTTTCATACCTACCTGAGTAGATTTGTTTTGGTTTTAATCTTAGTATTTTATTTAATTGTTGTTTTAAAGATTTTTGTACACTGCCCTGTGATTTGATAATGAAGGGCAGTATATAAATATTTTAAATAAGTAAATAAATTATAATAAATAATGCCCAAAGCCCTCACTTCTTTTCTGTTGCTGTTCTTGATAAGGAATGCATGCGACTGGGCTATTTCTGCAGCTGGCAACAGAATGGGGGTGGTGGTGTTTCCATGAATTTCTGAGTCAACATATCTAACTGAACAGTTTCCAGATGGACAGAGAGACCCTTTTACAAAGGTACCATAATGCATCCCATCTGCAAGGCTGAGCATTTCTGTAACAAATATGCATTTAATTAGAATATATCATTGATCACCATCCTTGTTTGGGTTTCTAAAATGCTCACCTTCTTCTAAATATTTCTAAAACTACTAGTAAAGTAGCCTAAATACAACATACACATGCATGCACGTGTGCACACATGCACACAGACACAAACACACAGCTGGATTATGTGATGAATAAATTGCATATTCCAGTTGAAACATGAGTGTTTGAGTGAGTCAGTATGTGTGAGTGGATGGATGTACTCCTACGATGTATGCGTGAACAATTAAGCAAAGCAAGGAGACATACAGGGCTACACGGGTGTGTCTGGCTGAAATCAAGCCCAGTGTTACTATAATTCACGTGCAGTTTAAAAGCACAGAAGAATGGCTGGGGTAGGGGTGGGGAAAAGAGCAACTGTTGTACATTTGTAAATTGTAACTTACCAAGGAAAGTTAGAATTTAAAAAGTGTTATTTATAAATCCTGGGTTCCAAAAAGGGGATAATATGAACTGTTGAATAGGTTCTGTGGAGGCTGTTTCTGTTCCATGCCCTCCCTCTGCTGCTGTCATAGAAAACCCATGGAGCATCTTGGACAGAAGTTATTTTTTTTTTTCTGAATCACTTCAGTCTACTAGGAATCTGGCCTTTTCCCTGAAAAAGTTGTGCAGACTGATGTGCATTATAGGGGCAGTCTAGTGTATGCATTTTTATTGTTTTGGATGTGAATGTGCATTTACTGCACAGTGAAATATGTTCAAGTGCTGTAAGATATGCATATCTCCTCCTCCAATGCCTAGCTTGTCAAGCTGCAAATATTTTTTCTGACTCAAGGAAAATTGGATAGAATCAGTCATAAGGCAGGTTTTGGATAATTGTCCATACCAGAGGGACAATACTTTCTGTGATGGAAATCAAACCTGGAAAATTATTGCAGCATCCCTAAGCACTAGCGATATTGTTGCATTTAAAGGTATATAGGAAAGTGATCTAGTTCTTCCTCTTACTAGATTTGGTGCTTAAATGCATGCATGGCATCTTATTCTCTGGGAAGAATGATCTGGCTGTAATGTCTATTATCAGGGATTCCGATTACTGAGTAGTCACCTTAGCCTATGTACAGGCAATAGCTTTTCAAAAAGCTGAAGGGTGTATTGCAGAGCTGTCATTGCCTAAGATGCACACATTCATTTTTTCAGACCTTCTGTGGTCTCCAGTCAAACTGAATTTGAGAGTTTCTGTAGCAATTTTCCAAGCAGTACATGGAAAAACCAAAACGTATTCCCAGCAGTGAGATCAGCACTGCTGTTTTAGATACATGCTTATTTTGGCAGGACACTTGCAGATACCTAACTCGACATACAGTCATCAGGATCATAGGGAGAGGTGAAATTTAAACCACCCCTTGTAGCCACCCCCTCCGTTGATTAGCTGGAACCATCTGAGCTATGGGGAACATGAGGTGTGACTGTAGAGGGACTCTGCCTGCCCTTCTTCCATGCTATTCAGCTGTTTCCCACCAATCAACTGAGTAGTGAGTGGAGGATCACAAGGAAGGGGAGGTTTAGAACTTCCCTCCTTCCATGATCCCAAAGTGTGTGTGTGAGAAAGAATGGGGTGTGTGGACAGATGTGTGTGTGGGACTCTGCAGCCACGCCCCTCTTCCTTGCTGCTCAGGTGATTCCTGCCAGTTAGCTGAGCACTGTTGGTGGGGTCTCAGGAGGAAGCTTCCTCTTTTTCCCATGACCTGCCCCCACACTGCTCAGGTGATCGGTGGGAAAAAGCTGAGCAGTGAGGGAAAGAGGGCCGACAAGAGGGGGAAGGGCCTGGGTAGAGAGGCCAGCGGGCCAGATATAGAGGTCCCATGGGCTCACTCCAGCCCATGGGCCACTGGTTCTTCATCCCTGCTGAACAGCATCTAGAATAGTTGACACCAAATAAAGATTAAATAGCAGCAGTAAAAGAAGTAGCTGAATGACTAACCTACATATATATTAATGTATTTGTCAGACACTGCGATGCCTGGAGGAAGGGAAGAATACGCTATGGTAATAAAACTGGGAACAGAGAAATAATTCTGGAATCTGGGCTTATGAAAAATGGTAATTTAAAAATAAGCCAGAAAGAAGGAGTCATGGAACTACAGCAAAATAAAATGAACATTTGCCATGATAAAGATATAATATAGTAATAATTCAATCTGTCTTCCAATTCCCTTCTCACAACCCCCCCCCCCCACCAAAGCTTAAAAAACAACAACCACAACTGCTTGTTTTTCTTTAGTATAAAATTTGGCTACATATACTGCAATTTCCACACTGCCGGATGTTGTGTGATTTTTTGCTAGGCTGTAGCTCTTCATGAATTATGTGACTTTTTCCCATGAAATTTCTCAGTTTACAACAAAATTTGTGCAGAACAAAAATAAGATTGCCAGTAACCTCTCCCAAGGGTAAAATGCACTTTCTAGTTTTAATTAATGTAGCAGTTAATTCACTCCCCCCTCCCACTTCAACAAGAAGAGACTCTTCAGATTAAATCGTACCTCGGCAGCTGTCATCAGCTTGGTTGCAATTCATTTCATAGGCATAGATATACCTAACTAATAACTGGATTGCCAGGTTCAAGAAACATTACTGACTGCAGAAAACATCTTACTTCATCTATCTAACCAAATGTAGAATGAGGTTCTGTTTAAAAAAAACTCCTAGAGAATACTTTATAATGATGTGGTTAGCGAGAATGCGATTAGGACAACTGATCCATTAATTTTAAGCTGAATTTCACAGCAAGGATTGAAAATGAGGGTATCCTACTAGGTGATAAAACGGCTTGTCATAAGACCCCTGGTGACATGTCATTTTCAGAGAGACTGGACAATGTTTGATAAAAGAAGTTGGTAAAAGACTGGTTGTTTTGAAATATGTTTTAAAAACCAGGCAGATTTGTATGGGAGAAGGCAGACTTTCAGGTAGCTTGGTCCCAAGCCAGAAAGGGTTTTATAGGTCATAACCAGCACTTTGAATTCTGCCCAGAAACAGACCAGAAGCCAGTGAAGCTGCTATAACAAGGGAGTCACATGATCCCTGTGTGACTGACCCTAGTGAACAGTGTGGCCCCAGCATTCTGGACCAGCTGACCACAGTATTTTTTAAGATGACTTGTTCATACAGCAGTAGGAAAAGCAAATGGACTATAATAATAATTGACTTCCTTGTTATTCTAAATCAAAGATGATAGTATAAACCTACAGAATTATACTATTCTGCTGATGCTTCCTTTAGGCAGACTGTCATAAGCATATGGGATGCCTCCCCATGATGTTCTTTGGCCCGGTTCAGAAGCCCAGTTCTCAGCTTGCTAAGCCATATTTCAACAGCTGGGAATGAACAACGAGACCATGTGCTCCCTTTTTGCCTCTCTCCTCACCTCCTCTCTTTCTTGGCACTTGCATCCTGGTTTACTTAAACTACAGTTAACCATTACATTTGAAATGGGGAACTGTGGTTTAATGTCAGTATATTAAACAGGATCTTAAACCAGCTTCAACTCTAGTCTAAGATGCTGGTTAGTAAACTGAGATTTCCGTATAAAATTTAGATCTTTTCAATCATCTCTGGGCAATCAAAATGGTGAGTAGCGGCAACCACTACATAGTCTTCTTTGGAAGAACCTATAGTGGAACTGATGTTCTCCAAAAGATAGCTGAACATTGCCTAATATCATTTCATTCTCTTCACCTTGTCTAACATTTCTAGTGTTTGTTTTTTGCACAATCTAAGGAACCAAGCTCAAAATTTAATTTGGGAAGACCTAGTGAATTACAGCTGAAAAGATTGCTTCCTGAGTAAGACTGTTATTAAGACAATTGAGGAAACATATTTTGTCACTATTCAAAAAGTCGTCTAAAGCCATCAGCTTGGGATCTAACTAAATGGGACTAAAAGGGTTGTTGGGGCATGCTGATTTTGTACTTGGGTATGTGTACCGGAATGCAAGAAATAAAGTAAAAGCTGACTATATTGTGGCATTCTCATTCCCGCACAACTCCTTTGACTCTGGAAGGTATTTATTTATTTGATTTGTACCCTGCCTTTCTACCAAAAAAAAATGGCATGCAAGTTGGCTTACAGGCACAATTAAAATTGATTAAAACAATAAAACAATACATTAAAATACAATAAAAACATAACAATTACACTAACAAACCAACAAAAGCACTCAACCCAACAGACCCACTTAAAGACTAAAGGCTTCTTGAATAAAGCATTCTTTCCCTACCAGTGGAAGGACAGCAGAGAGGGAGCAACCCTAGCCTTCTTTGGGAGGGGGTTTCACAGCTTGGAAGCAGCCATCGAAAAGGCCCTCTCTTGGATTGCCACCAAATGCGCCTCTGAAGGTGGTGATCTTGAAAGAAGGGTCTCTCAAGAAGACCTTAAAACCAGGCAGATTTGTATGGGAGAAGGCAGACTTTCAGGTAGCTTGGTCTCAAGCCAGAAAGGGTTTTATAGGTCATAACCAGCACTTTGAATTCTGCCCAGAAACAGACCAGAAGCCAGTGAAGCTACTATAACAAGGGAGTCACATGATCCCTGTGACTGACCCTAGTGAACAGTGTGGCCCCAGCATTCTGGACCAGCTGAAGTTTCTGAATGCTTTTCAAAGGCAGCCCCACATAGAGCCCATTACAGTAGTCCAAACAGGATGTAACTAAGGCATGTGTGACCATGGCCAGATCAGACATCTCTAGGAATGGGTGCAGTGGGCGCACTAGCCTCAGCTGTGGAAATGCACTCCTGGCCACTGCCGAGACCTGGGCATTCAGGTTCAGAGCCAAGCCCAAGAGTACACTCAGACTGTGAGCCTGAGTTTTCAGGGGGAGTTGTAACTCCATCCAGCACAGGTTGAATCCCTATTCCCTGATGACTGACCAAAAGCACCCCTGTCTTGTCTGGATTAAGCTTCAATTTCTTTGCCCTCATTCAGCCCATTATCGATATCAGGCACTGATTTAGAACCAGAACAGCTTCCTTGGATTTAGACAGAGAGATAGAACTAGATGTCATCAGCATACTGGTGGCACTGGACCCCAAACTCTGGACAATCTCTCTCTGTGCTTTCATGTATATGTTAAATAGCATGGGGGATAAGATGGAACCCTGGGGGATTCCACAGGCCATTGGCCACATTGTTGAACAGGAATCCCTTAGCACCACCTTCTGAGATTGTCCCTCCAAAGGGACCGAATCCACCATATAACAGTGCTTCCCAGTCCCATCTCACACAGATGCTTCACAAGGATACAATGGTTGATGATATCAAAAGGTGCTGAAAGGTCCATCAGAATCAACAGGGACACACTCCCCCAACTCAGTTCCCACCGCAGCTCATCCACCAAGGCAATCAAAGCAGTCTCTCTCCCCGGCCTGAAACTAGATTGAAATGGATCTAGATAATTCATCTCATCCAGAAATCCCTAGACCTGAGAAGCCACATGCTCCAGCACTTTGCCCAAGTATGGAATTTTGGAGACTGGCCAGAAATTATGCAATATAGTAGGGTTCAGGGATATTTTTTTAAAAAAAACAAAAACAAAAGTCTTACTACTGACTCCTTTAGGCAAGACGGAATCACACCTTGCTGTAAAGAGGCATATACCACTACCTAGGGAGGGAGTGGGCTCTCCCACACTGGAGGCATTCAAGATGAGGCTGGACAGCCATCTGTCAAGGATGCTCTGACTTGCATTCCTGCATTGAGCAGGGGGTTGGACTCGATGGTCTTATAGGCCCCTTCCAACCCTACTATTCTATGATTCTGTGACCTTTAGCCACTCAGCCAGTCCTCCTTCCCCGGTTGCTTTTATAAGTCAGGAATGGCAAGGGTCTAGCACACCAGTGGTAAGCCTCACCTCTCCAAGGATTCTGTCCACATCCTTGGGCTGTACTAATGGAAAAGTATCCACTATAACTGGACAAGCAGGAGCCAAAGTTACATCCACCTGTTTCCTATTTAGGCCAGCACTATGCAATTTCATTTAAAACTCAGGTCAACACAAGGCAGCTTCCTGGCAGCTGTCCTCTGCACTGATGAATTCACATTACTATTGGCTTCTTTATGACACAGAGCAAAACAGAATAGTGGGCGCTGGAACTGATGGTTCTTGAAGACTCATGATCTTGTGCTGTCCGTACCCAGTACTACCAGACAACGATGACAATAAGAATAACAACAACAAGAATGCTTAGCATTTATATGGTGCTTCGGAGTGTTCCAAACACTTCAGATACATGATCTTGTTAAAATCATTTCAACAACCACAGTAAGGTTGGTCAGTATTATCTCCATATTGAAGATGCAGGGCAAAGGCTTAGATAGAATAATTCACCCATGGAAAGCTGTAGTTTTAAATGAGTTTCAGGAAGGAGCAGCTAGGATGCTGAGGACTTTTGTATATTCGGTACCTACGAGTCAGATTGCCACCATCTAATTATTCTGAGGGGGCATAGCTCAGTGTGACAGATCACATGCTGCGCATGCAGAAGACCCCAGGTTTGATCCCCGGCTTCTCCAGGTAGGGCAAGGAAAGAATCCTGCCTGAAACCCTGGAGAGCTGCTGCCAGTCAGTGTCAGCAATACTGGGCTAGATGGACTCAGTATACTAGACTCAGTATAAGGCATCTTCCTATGTTCCTATTCAGTATTCAAATTCTTAAAAAATGCATAGTCACTTGCGGAAAATGTTTCCCTACCTATCCAGTTCTTGTCCTTGAGATCCAACCATCTAAAGGCATGTTTGCACTGCAGTGTCTTGAGCTCCTGATTTGACATGGCATGAAGTTTTTTCTTGCACAAGACACCCCCATAATCACTGTGGAAAGCTAATTATGCATGCTGCATAATCCATGTTAGTACCCATCAGCTTTAGGAATGGGATGGAGGACCAGTGTAGGCTAAAGCAGCCTGCAAGCAAGGACTATGGGGATCAGAAGCATGAAATGAACACGTCTGTCCCCCTAAATTAGAGCCAACTGGATGTACCCCAAATTCCATTTGCACAACTACAATAAGCCAGAACTTCCATGCTACTCACTGCAAACAATTCTGTGCAATGCTGGAGAGCCTGTATCCATAAAGGAACAGCTTGGATCCTCAAGAGAATGAATTGGTCTACTAGGGCTGATGCTAGCACTTCCAGAGCCTCAAAACCTGCCACCTCCACATCCTCTGCTGCTGGCATCTTTTAAGGGAGTGGTGAGCTTTACAAGCCTGCAAATTATTCTCCAGCTTCTGCTGAAATCAAAAGTTGGAGTTGGAGAATAATTGTCAGTTGAAATTTGTCAGGCTCCTTCTTTGTGTCTTTGGCCAAAAATCAAAGTTTTAGATGGGAGGCTGAACTACTCCCCACCCAGCCCTCCATGGGCCAGATGACATCAATGGACATGGCCATGCCCACTGATGTCATTGCCCCACCCCTACCCATTCTGCTTTTCTCCATGTTGAGACAGAGATATGAGTGTTGCATGCCTCTCTTAGCACAGAGAAAGGGTCTCAGTTGGTGCTGCTCCCATCGCCTGCTGAATCCCAGGCTTTGTTCAGCATATGTCCCCATGGGGGTGGTCCCACATACCCGCTGCTATCTCTGGGGCAGATGGGGAACCTCTATGGACTGGATTAGGCCCCCAGGCAGAGGTTTCCCATCCCTGGTGCAACATCTAGTCTTAGAGCTGCTAGTGTCAATGTTTGACATCTTTCACTCTTTCTGCCCCTAGGTTTGTGTTTTGCTTTGTTTTAAGTGTTGGCTGCACTTTGTTATTGCTTTTAGAAATGATGTAATTGCATTTCTATTGATTGTATTATATGGTTTCATGATTATGTTGGTTCTGGGTACTTTTAGTAGAAGAGTGGATAGAAATGTTATTATTCCCTTATCTAGTGTAATGGAGAGATGAAGAGGCAGCAAGGGCCCAATCTGATGATGGGAGAGGTGGGGCTATCCCCTAGTGAGGACCAGTGGGAATTAGACTTTCTTCCCACACCACTGGACTGGGCCCCTGTAGGGGTTCCCTCCTTCCCTTAAACAAGCTGATAGAGCAGCTTTTCTCCATTATGGACCCAGCAGGGAGATGGCAGGCAACTTTTCCAAGGATGCCTGGATTGTATTAGATTGGAAAAATTATCTGAGAGCTTCCAATTTTGTGGGGAAGATCTCAGGTAATTTCCAGGATAATCTGAGGTTAGCTTCAGAGAGCTCATCCATCTCGATTCTTACTTTCCAGATGGCAAAATGCTCTCTCTGTATGATGGTGTGCACAAAGGAGCAAATATTATGGGATTTTACTAGATTTAATTTGAGTTTGAGTTATAATTTTAAGTGTTTTTTTTGTGTGTGATCTTTATATTGATTTTTATATAGAGATTTATACTGTAAAGCAGCTTGAAAATGTATGTTGAAAGGCAGTCCACAAACTAACAATAAAATAAAATAGATGTATATTATCAGATTCTTAATGACTCTGGCATCATCCACAATAGAAAGGACAACGTTGGGGAGGATCTCCATTGACTAAAACAGTGGAGAAAGAGGCTGTTCACAAGGGACAATGAGGCCATCCACGCATGAATATACTGTAGACTTGCTTGACCATCTGTATTAATGCAAATATGTCTGATTTTTTTCTCTGTCATGTATTCTACTGTGTGATAAAAAGTTCGGAGTGTTAAGATTTTCCCCAATATGGTTCAGTGGTTGACTGAATTTGTCATTTATTGCTAGTGATGCTGAGTGAGGAAGGTATCTGATCCTGGTTTGAAAGCAGTGCTTAGAAGAATTTAACAGTCTGGATGTCATGGGGAACTGTGGTTTAACAGACCATGATAAACCTCAGCTCTGGGTGCATGATGGGAAGAGGGAAGAGTAGGGGCAAAGAGGGTGTGTGTGGAGACAAGGCCCATTTTTGGTCCAATAAACTATGGTTTTATAAGACTGTTATATATAAACCAGGCCTATATAGCAGGCATTTTACTGTTTTGACCACCACTGTAGCTAATTTACCTGATCCAGCAATTTATTATAGGTACAGGAATTCTGATCTATACATAGATCTCCATACATGTGGGCTGACCCATTCACTTCAGTGGATGAACTTGATCCATATGCATTCTCCACTGAAATGACCAGGGCAATTTGAATACAGGTGAGATCTGTGTATGCATATCCACACATAGATCTTTGGACTCCTTTACAGGGTTTATGGCAGGTGTGATGAATTCATACGTGATGATACATTTTATATTGTGAGTTGAGTACCTTTTTAGGTGTTTAGAGGCAGAACTGTATGCTGAATATGTCTTTGGTTTGTAGTTACCACTGTCTATTAAACAAAATAAAAGTGGGGTTTTTTTTTAGTCTTTGAAAAATAATTTCATGGAATTATAAATCTTGATCCGGGCTTTGGCAACAATTGAGAATGTACATCACTGGATGCCAATATTTCAGGAATCTGGGTCTTCAAGTCCTTCTGGAAAAATCTAATCTGACCCTCATATATCTCATTGTCTTTGTCTTGGCCCAGAACACAGAATCAGATGTTTCAACACCAACAGAGGAGTCCTGAAACCCTAAGCATGGGAGAGACTAGAGATATATGAGAATTTTGTTTTCGTTTGCAAATCATCGGGACTTGCCTGTTCACAACCCCAAATGTGAAAGGGAGCACATTTTTTTTTGAAAAATGTCAACACATTCCTGAACTTGCAATTGTGTTCGAAAAATCCATATTCTTTGAAAAATGCACACTTTGAAATGCACATTTTTTTAAATTAAAAAAATGCATTTTCACACTTTAGTCAATGGAGGGGGAGTACACACTTTCCCTGTTTGAAATGTGAACTTCCCCATTCAAATTAACCAAAAAACATGTTGCAAATGAAAATGGGGGTGAGCTGAACCAAACATTGAGATGAAGTTCAGAGAACATCCCTGTTCTTCCATCCCTAGGGGAGACCGACTGCCACTCCCTGGACCATTTTGGGAAGCAGCCACTGAGGAACTCCTGTGCTAGAGATTTCCATAGATGCAGAGAAGGAAGAACTCAAATCGACTGGATTGTCCACCTACTCCTGAGAAGAGTTCCTTGCCAGCTTTCTCAGACACAGATGACTCCTCCCCTGAAATGTCCTTATCTCCAGGAAATCCCACCTTCACTACCATTCCAGTCTCAGACAGAAAGAGAAATCACAGCTATGCTGGAGCAAATGCTTCTGGATCAGTATGCGGCCCCTTTAAATGAGAAAAGTACTCCTCCAGGGAGGTGGAACCTAGGACATGCATCATTTCAGCTCTAAGAAGGCTCCGGATTACTGCTGGAGCAATGTTCTTGGTTACTGGCTGAGACTCTGTTGTCTTGTCTCTAGCCTCCACAGTGCTGACTTTGGGCTTTCACTGCAAGTTATACTCCATTGCCTGCCTGCCCTCTATCCCCACTTGAGACTGCAGGTGCTTCCCAGTCTGACCCAAATGCTTCTGGGCAGCTGTGTTGCAGGTGTTGGATGTGAAAAGCAGAGGCTTCTGCATTGTTCTTCATTCTGGGTGACATACATGTAGCCACATTGACCCAAAGTAATTCTCTCTCTCTCTCTCTGAATTTTATCTCACCCTTCTCCAAGGAGTTTAGGCACCATACATAGTTCCCTCTTTTTACCTGCACAAGAACCCTAAGAAGTAGGTTAAGCTGAGAGACAATGACTGGCCCAATGTCACCCAGTAAGTTTGTGAGTGAGTGGGGATTCGAATTCAGGTCTCCCCAGACTATAGGTTGTATCCAATGTTAGTCTTACTTAGAGCAGACCCACTGAAATGAATGGGTCTTAAGTTTAACATTCATTACAACACCAAGTCCAACGCTCTAGCCTCTACACTGCACTGGCTTTTAGCGGGGGATTATGATTTTATTGCTTTTTAATATACTATGTTTATGTCCCTTTCTGTCATCAAGGAACTCAAAGTGGTCTAATGTGGTTCCCAATGGTCTCCCATCCAAGCACTGACCAGACACAGACCTGCTTAGCTTCAGTAAAGTTGCTATAACACGGGCCTTTAGTCCATGTAAGTAGTTCCTTTGTGATTTTAAGTATAATAATCCTTCAGTCATCTTTTTTAAAGCTATGAGCATTAGATAAATATAAGGTAGAGATGGTAAAGCATTGTTTTCTTTTGTAAACAGAACAGTAAAAAGTAGGATACACAAAGCAGTGACAATAAGGGGTGGGAGAGAAACCAACTTACAGTAAATGAAAGGAAAGAGGAAAATAATGTCCCTTCATCATATCTGGATAGTTTGGCCAGGACTCCCTCCAGTATGGTGACAAACTGAAAAAAGAGAGATTTCAGTCACACAATAAATAAATAAATAAATAAATAAATCCCAAACCAGCAACCTTTCCCCCACAAATTATGATTGCAATTGAGCAAATCAGAAGTAAGTCTATTGAAGTTAGTGGGGTTTTAGAAATGCATCAACAATTTTCTAACAAGATAGATTGCTCAAATGGATGTAAAATGTCATTGACATGATACAGACATAAAAGTATATCTAATTAACAGAGAGAAGGTAAGAGAAGGTGTGGATGTAAGGAACCTATTTTGCTATTCTAGAGTAAAAGGCTGATAATTTGCCTATAGTCATATTAGCTCATGTCATGGAATGAGTTCATAAGGAGAACCAAGAACATCCCCCCGCCCCACCCACCCTTTTGGCATTACAAAGCCTTAACTGAGCTGTGTATAAATAAACCTTTAGCTCAAAATGGTTTGTGGCAGGAGGCAATATTGACTATTTGTGATACATGTTATTTTCTGAGATTATTGTTTGGTAACTGAAAGTAGGAATAGGTGAATCTGTCACGTTTGCTTTTGTTCAGTTCGTTAGATTTCCACTGCTAAGTTCATTCCATCCTGTTTCTGCATCAATTTGTAAATTCTGTTTTAAAATGTCTGCATGAAAATGCATACATGATTTGGTGCACATTTCTCCTAATATATGCATTTTGTGCACACTTCTTCAAATTTATACATTTCCCTGCATTGCATATAGGGCTCTGTGTGTGCTTTTCCCTAATCTGCACATTTAGTGCACATTTTTCCCTAACACACAGATTGTTTGTGCACATTTCTTTATTGACAAACTTGATTGCAACATTTGGAAATGTGTGGATTCCAGAGCACAACTGCATTCTAGTTCATGTATACATCTGTGGAGTGTAGGAATGTCTGGCGTGGGGAAATCTGGCCCTCTTGGGGATTGACGAATTTCCTTGGAGCCTCAGCTCGGCTTGCGTTCATGAGCCAAACTGCAGCCTCCCTGCTAGAATTCACAGACTTTCTAGTTGTTGTGCACAAGCCTCCCTTCTCCCTGCTGGAGTGCTGGTGGGGAGAAGGGAGACTTGCACACAATGACCTGCACTGGAATTGCCTACCACCTGGTATTGCTGCCGCTGCTATTGCCTGCCGGCTGCTCTGCACAACTCTCTCGAGCAAGAGAGTTGTGCAGAGTGGTTGGCAATGGTGATGGTGGTGGCAGAAGTCCATGAGCTGGCCTGACTTGATGCAGGTTGAGTTGGGCCGGCTCGTGGCCAAGCGAGCCAGAGTCTGGGAGGCTGAGCCACCAAAGCCTTGGCAGGCTTGAACCTCCAGATGGATTCCTCTGACATCGCTAGCGGAGTGCGAATCAGGTATGTTTGCATAAAAATGGGAACCAAACAAAATTCTCACCCATCCCTACTGAAAAGCAGTTATGTTCAAAGGACAAGCATTTCAATGAAAATGTTTCACCCTTTCTTTCTTCCATCTAAAATGTTTTAATCTTTGAGTATACGGGAGATTTTGCATTCAGTTTTCTGTTTTGGCAACAAAATTATATCAAAGGACAAAAATCCTTGTTTTGTGATATCCCAACATTTCCAAAAACGTGTTGCTCAAAAGTGAATAAATAAAGGTGAGCTTTTTTTTGACAAAAATATTATCCATATTCATTAAAATGCTTGCTCTTTGCCTATTATACTGGTCATCTTGTGCACACTGGAGGAAAGACTGTTATGTGTGTTGCAGAAGATAATGAGAGTGCAACCCCTAAGCATAAGGTGCAAGAAATATATTGCTCCTGGAAAATAATACCAAATGGAGAACAGCTGGTAGGTCCTTGAAGGAGATCCAGAATGGCACGTGTTGGCCCATATGTTCTACAGGTCCTTACACTTCTTATGTGTTCCTTACAGTGTTCTGCTGGTTTGGCTAATTGAAGTTAATGAAGAAATGCAATCATGCAGTGTTATAGGGTTCACAGGCTAAAGTCTGTGTTGCAAGATGCTGTTCAGTCTGGAAACTGAAAACTAGATGAAACAGCATGATAAATGGCTGTTATCCCCATACAATATGTCATACTCCTACATGGGAATGCTTCTGAGTTTACAGCACGCACACCCTTTGCAACCCCTATATCTGGTTGATAGCCTATGAACCATAGGCACGGTAAGCTGTACCCTCGTTTCTGATAATGTAGGGATTGCTCTCAAGTGCACGAGAGTGCTGTGTAGTCGTGATCTGGCCACCAAAGTTAAAGAAACATGAGTGGAGGCTTATTTTTCTAAGCCCAGAGGAAAATGTATTAGTAGCAGCATACATGAGCTAGCCATGTATCCTTGTCTTAGACCAGTACATTCTGTATGTCACAGACATGAAGGCTGCAATTACCTGGGATTAAGTCTCCTTGAACGCAGTAGGACTTACTTCTGAGCAGACATGTATAGGATTGCACTGTACTTTTAATAAGAATACAGTGTGCACTAAGGTGGAGGTCATTGCTTATGTACATATAATCAGTTAGCACTGTACAGTAAGCCCACTCTTAGCTAACTTCCATATATTGGAGAAATGGACTTTGTGATCCAGGTCAGTCTTATGAACATAATTAATTGTGACTGGTTTGGCAAATGTCTAGCTTTGAACTGAATGAAGGGGCTGGCTCCCAAGCACCCTTCTCCGGGTTGTGGTGGCTTTAGTAAATGTAGCCAAGTGCATTTGGAAGCGGTTATGAAGAATGCCTTTTTGATACTTAGCAACTGCATCAGGATTAAATGACTGATGGAATTAGCAGGTAATGGGAACAGGGCAGGTAAAAAGAGCAACATTTATTTAATACATTCATAATCCAGCATTCTACCAATTCCTGTGTCCACAAGATGGCCAAAAATCATAAAGAAATATAAAATCCTATTACAACTCCAAATGCAGTCAATCAAAATCAGCTGAAAAATATACTTTAATAACTAAAAGTCTGGTTGGGGAAAAAAGAGGTCTTCTTCACCTGCTTTCTGAAGGCCAGAAGGAAGCTAAGAGTATGAGTCACAAAGGCAGGGCTGGCCCAAGAACTGTACTGCCTGAAGAGCCCAAATGGTGCCCCTGCCAACACTTTAAAAGGTCTGGCTGCACCATTCATCTGCCAATTTCTCGCTTCACTTATCAAAACATACCCCTACTTGGAGGATGGCCCACAACAGGGTAACACTATTGCTCCTTAGGGATGCCAATATCTCTTCAACCAAAGATGGCAGCCCCTCCATCTAAGGCTTGGAGGGGATTCTTATGGACATATGGAGAAAGCTAAGTGGTTGGTGAAGGTGGGGGAGGAAGTAGAGAGGATGAGGTGTGTCTTGAGTGGAAGGGAAGGAATTAGTGCAGCTGTGTGTGACGGAAATGTTCGTAGAGGACCTGTAGAGAGGGGATGTGGGCCCAGAGGGTATGCCTTTGCCCAAGTAGCTCACAGTCCTGCGATGCAAGCTGACAATGAAGGATCACAACCAACAGGTTCAGGTGATGTGATCAAGTTCTGAAAATCAGAGCTTTACAGTCTGTATCTAGAGCGACCCACAGGCGATAGGCTCTTGTTCTACTCAATTTCGCGCAGATTGCAATCATGAGACATTCAATCTGTCAAGACTAAGTGATGTCTGATCTCTCCTGTGAGAAACAACAAACCACCTGAACTTCTTAATGTGTCACATTTTAATGGAAATGCTATTTAAGAAAAAAAAGAAGTGATGTTAACAGTGAATCATTTCACCTGAAGCTGAAGGTTACCTTTGCTACTAGGAGCGTTATCATTTCTTTGACGGTTTCTTCAATTAGTTCATCTATTTTTGAATGATACTGGTGCTGAGGAGGGGAGGAAAGACGGAGGCAAAATATTATTAGCATAAATCAGTGGTAATGCACACTTTGTTGTTGTTGTATTGGCTATGATATTTTGATGCCGTTAAGAACGTGCTCTAGTGTAGTTGGCAGTAACGTATTAACATTTACATGAGGCTTTTTACCGAGGAGCCTCTGACGGGATTTTGTGCATGATAGTCAAATCCTAGCTTCAGTTCCATGCATGCAGCTGAGCTGATATTAATGAGAATCAAATGCACACAGCACAGGACAAAGTCCTTTTTGCTATATGTAAGTAATGATAATAGGGGAGGGGCAGAAGTGAAAGAGTACATTACATCTGTTCTTTAGTTCTGATTGGTCTAAAGTGTTTCAATTAAGGCATTCATATTCTTTAAGATATAAGCAAGTACTGGAACACAGCTCACACAGCAGAGCAGGGGTAGGGAATGTGTGTCTCTCCAGAGGTTGTTGGACTTCAATTCCCATCAGCTCCAGGCGATGTAGGCAATGGTGTGGGATGATGGGAGTAGCAGGCCAACAACATCTGGAGAGCCACACATTCTCCATTTCTGCTGTACAGCAACATGGCAGCTGTCTCTTGGTGAACAGCCAAGCTGCCGTTGGTTGGAAGGAGCCTACGAAGGAGCTGATTTTAAGCAGACAGGCTGAAGTAAGTGGAGCCATTGGGCATAAAAGGTTGCCCACTTCCAGAAAGCTGAGTGGAATTCCACTTTGTTTCTCCACCTTTGGCAAACAAATTAGCTAAGGACATAACGTTCCAATGCATGTGCTTGTTAAGCATTCGAGTGTAAAAACGATCGAGACACGGGTGTTCTCACTCATGCAAAAGATGGCAAGTGCAGCACTGAAGCCCCTCAATTTACACCATACTGGGGCATTAGGTCAGTGCTGACTCACAGAAAAGATTGACACATTCAGCATCACTTTCTACACAGCAGTAGAGATTGACCCAAAGGTTCCCCACCCAATTACTGACCAGATCAAACCTTTCTGAGCTCTGAGAAAATCACCAAGGGGTGTGATTTCGGGCAAGACATGAACTATTTCTGCTAGTTTTTAAAAAACAAAACAAAACATGCTTCCTTTGAAAACAGGCTTCTCATTACTTAGCAATCACTGTGGTGTATTCTCTCGTTTTGCCAAAGAACAGCAAAAATATTTAATATATGATGATTTTTTCCACATTCCTTCTACTGCACATTAAATAAAACATTGAAAGCGCTGATCTTAGTCACTGTATTTATTTCCACTTGTTTGCGCTGTTATTTTAAAACATTAACATCCAACCAATCCCCCCACCCCAACAACATTAGAGGAAACAAATCTGCTATAAATACTAAATCATGCTTTGGGGAACAAAGAGTGTGCGGGGCAATTAGAAGTGTGAGAGGTTGGTCCCTCAGCATTGACTAGAGTTCCACGGTAGTCTGAGCTGCTCAGTGTTTTACTTCCTTTCAGTGGAACAGTCACATATTACAACAGGAACTTGGAAGAAAAGAAAACAAAATGTAGGACACACTTACCCACTCTTTAGCAAACTTTCAGATGATTGGGGACAGAAATAAAGAGGAAGGTGCAGAAGACAGGAAAAAGAACATATGAAGGTAAACAATAAATAAAAACAAAATCTTCAAAAGAAAGTGGGACCTTCTAAATGGGGAGGGGCATGAAAAAGCAGCAGCATGCACAGAAACAATAAGCAACAGGAAATGAAAATTATGATTCAAATCGCTTTTCACTGAAATACCTGAGATTCCTACCAGAGAGAACCACGAAGAAATTCAAAAAAGGCTTTGAAAAGTGATTGTTACACAGAACAGAACACAAACACAGAACATCTCTAGTGAGACAGAGAAATATCATCTTTGTTGCAATTGGAAGGCGGGGGGAGAATATATGTACAGTTCAGTGGCATGGCAGCTGTTTTCTGAGCTTCAGTGGGTAGACTTGTTACACTCTCTGGTTTGGGGATGTCTAAAACTTAGTTGTTGCCCTACTGCTCACTGAATTCTGGGGTCCCTGCCCAAGGGAAGAGATGATGCTCCAAGAATTAACACAGGAGCTTTGTCCACCACATTCATAGGCCACAACAGAATTGACTTTTGACTATTTCTCTAGCTAAAATGTGTAATCAATGTTTTAGAATAACCCTCATAATGTAAAGTTACAACCTTAAAACACTTCTGGTTATGTTTTTATTTACTCAATAGAATTATTTCATTAAGCACCCATCCTTAGATCTCCACAGGTAATAAATTTATGTGGGATGTGACTGAATGGAGAATAAACTTTGAACTTCAAATGTGACATAGAGCATCCATTCCATTCTTCTTCCCTTGACTGCAGACTCTAGGATGAAAAGGGGTGTGTGTGTGTGTGTGTGTGTGTGTGTGTGGAATGTGGCAGCTTCTCCACAAAGGCAAATGCTAGCCCATAGGCTGGATCTTCACATGCAGCAGAATTAGGCAGCAGACTCGCAAGGCAGTAGAATAGACAATTTCTACATATTCCCCTATGAAAAGAAATACCCTGCAGATTGAAAATAGGTATCGCAGAGGGTGAGCTGAACTAGAACCTTTGGGAACGGCCCATAGCTCAGTGGTAGAGCACATGCTTTGCATGTAGAAGGTCCCAGTTTCAATCCCTGGTTATCTCCAGCAAAAAGAGAATCAACTAGCAGGTGAATTGAATGACCTTCCCCTGAGACTCTGAGGAGCTGCTGCCAGTCATAATAAATAGCATTGGTCTGGACTAACAATTAGTCTGATTGGTCTGGACTAACTATGGCAGTCTCCTGCATGAATTTCTTTCACTGCCTCATGCTAATAGTCAAACTGAGTTTTAGGGGAATTGATCTTTCATCTGCAGTATAAAGTTGTAGAGTTCATTCTGCCATCTCCGGACTCTATCACCAAATTCTGCTACATGTGTACATGCAGACAAAGCCTCATAAAGGAGTTCTATATGCATAAGGGTGTGCATGTGTGTGTGCGCGTGACCATGTCTGTGTGTAATTGTGTGTGTTGTGTGTGTATGTAGAACTTGGAAGGAACAAGTCAGCATTTGAGTGTACATATGTGCATTTATTTGCGTGCACTGGAAATGGCATAGATGTGCTGGAGAGGAAAGGACAGAGGGCAGTTACAACTTGCAGAGAGCACAGGGGCAGAGGAAGAGATGCTAAGAAAAGCAGCAGCATTTCAAAATCCCACCTAGTGCTTGTTTCTGCCTCCCTTCTCATGTAAAGGGGCTAAAAACCTAGACCCCCGTAAAGTAGGGGTGTTGAACCTCATTCAGATGAGGGCCACATTCCATTTTTGGAGAAGCTCTCAGGGCCTCATTCTAGTACTGGGTGGGGCCAAAGGCAAAAGAGCAAGAGATAAAACACCAAGAATACCAGCATTTTTAGCTTAAGGCTCTTACTAAGCCCTGGAAGGTGCATTTCAACATTTTAGAATGAAGAAAAATCTGCACAAAAGCAAGGACACCAACGATTGGTGTATGTATGTATGTATATATGTATCTGATTGCACCCCACTTTTCCACCAAGAAAAATGGTACTCAAGGCAGTTGGGAAAAAGACAGCAGGCCTGGGGAAGGGGGCATGGCCTTCTGGGGAACCCCAGAGGACAGCACTGGGACACCAGGTAGGCTGGATTTGACCCCTTGGCCTGAGGTTCTCCACCCCTGCCGTAAAGATAACTGCTCTTGACCCAAGTAGGCATGTACAGCACAGACAGATCCGTATTTGCACAGGAGAGTAAGGACTTGTGGCAAGGTAATGCAAATAACTGAGGTAAGGAAGCAGAAGCCAATGGAAATCTTCCTGCGTTTGCAGTTAGGGGGCACAGTCTTCCCCAAATCACAGTGATTTGCACAGGGATTGGGTGCCGATACGCATCCTCCCTTGCTCCCTCATCCCCATCTATTAAATATCTTATTCCACGTGCAGAACCTCTCTTTCCTCAGCAGCCACAGCCACGTTGGCAGATATTTACTCTGGATGGTGGGATGCAGGCGGCTCTGCTGAGGAGTAGCATGCTATATCATGAAGAACGTGCTTGACAGAACAACTTCTTGGACGCACAAAGCAGCAGACATGTCCTAGAGGACGTAACCCTTTGACATATGTACACATGCCACCCACAAAGCACAGGACAAACAAAGCTTGCAATGCACACCATGCACACCAGTGGAACTATGCTGGCTGGGCTCCATTTTGAAAAGCACAAAAAGGCCAAACAATATGTTGTGCACAATGCTGTACATGCCCAGACCTGGCACACTCTGGCTCCGATATACATGCATGGAAATGGGACCCTGACAAGCATGTACAGCAAAGATAACGGATGTGCAAGCTGGACATATCCAACCGCATCTGTGCTTTTGAAAATGCGGCCCGTAGTTAATGGTGGCAATGCATGGATTCGAAAATAAGAGATTCTCTTGACTGATTTGTTTTTTTGCCCCGCTTGGGCTTTCCATATAAGTCCAAAAGACATGCTTAATTTGCCACATTATCATATTGTTTTAATCAAGGACTTTTGTTTGTTGGAGGTGAGGGAGGGTGAAATGTCTCTTGTTAGTGTTCATTTTCATTGGATAAATTATGAGATTTAACTAAAAGGATGGCTAGGTGTGTGCAAAATAATACAGTGTGAAATGCATTAACAAATATATTTTCAATTAAAATCTTGTTTACAACGCAAATAAGAACAGCAGCAGCAGCACTAGAATGCAGCCGAAAGATAGCAGACCTGCTGTCTGATTCTCCAACTCCTTCACCATGGCAAGTTCTATTGACATGAACAAAACTTGTTCTGGTGGAACTGGGGGGGCGGGGCAGGGAGTGTTGCATTTGTAGAAGCAGAAGAGGCTCCTTGCCTGCAGAAAGCATTTACTATGGCTGCTGGCTATAAGAAGCATCACATTTTTTTTTGTTCAAACCTGCTCCTTATTCTGAACTCACAGTGCTAGACGGAGAACATGGATGAATTAGTTTATATGCACCAGGGTTGGGTAACTTCAGAGGGCCCAGTTCCGCCCCACAGAACTGACCAGTGGATGCACCCTTGGTACTGCTGAAACTGCCAGCAAATTTTGAAAGCTACTGAGTGGTGAGAAAACCCCTGCATGTTCCCTTTTGAACAAGGAGCACAGAGAGAGCGCACCTTGTTTTAATGCAAAATTTCAGCCCCAGAAGCCCCAAAGGAGCACAATTTTGCATTAAAACAAGGCGTTTGCTCTCTGTGTGCCTTGTTTTAAAGGGAAAATGCAGCTTTTTCTCAGCACTGCTGCATGCTGCTGAAATTTGGTAGCAATTCTGCAGTGATTTGGAGCCCACAAAAAAGGATGGGGGCCATGCATGCAGCCCAAGTGTTGCCCACCCCTAATATGCACTGAAACTAAGTTTTACTTCAGATCTAGCTTTCGCCAATGTTTAGGACCTCCTTCCGCCCCCACATAGTTCTATTAAAGTCAATGTTATGCCCTTTTGCTCATGGGACTGTTTTATTAAGCTATTCATTTGGGGCTGGTAACTGCAATGTAGTGCATCTTGTTCACTTTCTAATTATGCCACTCTTAAGTCTGGGTGATGTGGGCTGATGTATGGTGTGGATGTGGGTTAATAATATGTGGATGATCCTCCTTCCGGCAGACATGAAATGTTGGACACCCCCTGGGTGCCTTTTAAGATGCCTCGGCACAGAAGTTGTGTGGCCCTTTTAATGTGTCTAAGGCAGGTCCCTACTTATAGCCAATAGTGTCCTCTAGCTCATGAGCTATTAGCAGAAGCTTTACTTATTTGTTTGTTATATTTATATCCTGCCTTTTCTCTAAGAAGCCTAAGGTGGCATACATGGTTCTCCTCTATTTTAGCGGCCATTTTATTTGGCATGCTACAAATATGTGATGGCTTGCAAAATTGTGGTTCCTGCTTAAAATTAATGTACCAGCTGACCTGTTTGCTGTGGATAGTGAGATGCCACAAGCAAAGAAGAAAATTGTGACAAGCTGGGCAGATGTGCACCAGCCTTCTCTAGACTGTATATGTCAGGATAGTTCTGTTATCACAACGTTGCAAATAGATCCATAGTGCTCAGTTCAATGTGGAGGAGATGGAAAGAACATAGGAAGCTGCCTTACATCAAGTCAGGGCCAAGCCAGATGTGCTGTTGAGCATGTGACTGGCCCTTGCAGGAATGTTTTTTATTATTATTATTACTATGTAAGAGTAGGTGGGTGGGTGGGTGATCTAGATTGGCATGGGGTTAAATCCTTGCACAACATAATGGTCCTGAGCTTGAGTCTTCCTGTCCACATCTGCTATTTCATAAACAAACAAAAACCACACAAAGGCCGATCAGGTGCTTAACACCGTATCTAATTTGGCCCTCACACTATTTGTCCATCTGGCCTGGTACTGTCTATTCTGACAGGCGGAAGCTCTCCAGGATCTTAGGCAATGGTCCTTTTCACCCCTTGCTACCTGATCATTTTAACTAGAGACAGCAGGGATTGAACCTGGATCTTCTGTATGCAAATCATATGCTACTAAGTCTGGATGAAAGTCCTTTAAATAAGGAACATTTCATCCAGCATAAGGAACATGCTTTTATATCAGCATAATCTCTCCTATGTGGATATTTGTTTGTTTTTTAAAGAGATACAGGAGTTGCAATCATGCACCAGGGAACTATATACATGCTTGCCTCCACAGAAAAAGAACATATCCAGATGAAAATCTCCAGATAAAACATGGAGCAAGTAGTTTAGGAGGACTGAGAAGGCCTTGAGGTTGGTGCAGATGGCTGCTCAATGACAGTGCTGCTGTGTTCAGCCCACATCTGACAGCATCCACACAGGCAGAAGCACGAGATGGGAAGCTGTCAATAAGTGAAGCCACAGGAGAGCCTTCCCCAACCTGGTACCTTCCAGATGTGTTGTACAACTCCCATCATACCCAAGCAACATGCAGGGTGGGGATGGTAGGAGTTGTAGTCCAACACATCAAGAGCGCGCAAGGTTGAGCAATGCTGCCATAGGATATGGGGCTCAGAGCAGTGCATTACATGAGCAGATGGCTCTTTTACACCAGATATTTTGGGGTATAGTTGCTCTGCTGACTCTTATGCTTTATCCTGCATAACTCATAACTAGGGATGTTCGGACTATGTAAAATCCACTCCATCTGTGTTTTGAGGATTGTCAGGCACCTTTCGTTCCATCATCCGCTCACAGATGCGATTTTTTTCATCATGCGGAAAAATACGCAAATAATTACATAGGAGGTTTCGTAGCAATTTACGTAATTTACCTTAGTTCATAACATTTAGTGTGTTGTCCCCTATTCCATTCAACTTTTCCTCAGCAGAAATTTGCGTATTTTCCTACAAATAATTTGCACAAATTTCGGGAAAGTAAAAAAAACACCTGAAAGTCCATGAACTCTGCACGGCGGATTCCACAGGTTGGATACTTAGAAATCTGAACTCATTTTAGTCCGTCTTGAATTTCTCCGGCATCCCTACTCATAACCCATGGCTTCACTTGTTGGTGCTTCTCCCTCTTGTGTTCCATTCTGGAAAAACTGTCCAGGTAGCTTCACTGCATCAAAGTAGGTGTTTGTGTTTCCCAAACTGGTTTGCAGGAGTGGGTTGCCAGCTCAGCCTAACTGCTGGGAAACTTTGGCCTACTTTATTAGTAGGAGGAGTTAAATTCATTTACATTCACTTTACTAAACTGATTCCATCTGACTTGGGTGTGTATGTGAGAGGCATGTTTCGCCATGGAGTCCCTAACAGATTGTGTGTACGCTGCATTTCTGTTAGTGACCTTCTGACCTTGGAAAAGAAATAAAAACATACCAGACCAACCAAGAAATGTTTGATACATAAGTTTATGCCTGTCGATGCATTAAAAATTCAGAGGAAAAAATAAATATTTAAGGTGGTAAATTATGTCTGCCAAATGTCTGAACAGCTGCCTTTGAATATAAGGACACAGAGAGAATATGGGTGTATGTGTTCAGCAGAATGCTTTTCCTACAATGTATCAAAGTATGCCATATCTAATCATACAAAAGAACTGGAGAAATAATGCCAACATTTGGGGCCTCAATATGATACAATGGATAGGCCTTACATCCACATGAAGGAATTGTGGATATTGCGAGAAAATAAATTCACAGGTCAAACTGAACTGTTTCTGGACTAGTGTGGGAAGATGGAAGCATTTCACCATTTCATTTATCAAATGCCTTCAACTCCACCTGCCGGTTACATTACTGACAGTGGAGTAGTAGGAGCTGCTGCAAATGGACTGTTCCCACGTATGGAATTGGTGGTTTGCCACTGAAAATTGGTGGCAAATAGCTACAGGGTAGTAAGTAGGTCATATTTAGTTTGTTCTCAGGCTGAATTTGACCTTTCTACCACTGTGTAGAGGCTACAGAGCAGTAAATAAGTCAAATTTAGCTAACTTTGGACTATTTTCTGCTTTGCAGTGGTAGATCACCAACTGTTTTGCTGCCAAAGCAAATTTTGGCAGCACAGTGGGGACAGTGGGCTTCACATGCAGCGGGGGTTCTCAGGAGCCATATGTTGCCCACCCCTGGTATAGGACATGAGTAGAACAAATGGGAACTGGGAGCACACTGAAAAGGAAGGGCCAAATTCCTGTCGCGCCACGGTCTGCTGTGGCTTTGGGAATGGACTGTGATTCAACAACCAAGAGCTCAGATGGGGAATGGAAAGAATCCCAGCAGCACAGGCTTGCAAGGGTGTGGCTGGCATGAGGCAGAAATGCTACAATAGCGAACACTGGCATCCCTTTGGAACAGGGTTGCGGTTGACCACATGGGGCATGGTCAGAGACATCCCTACCTAATTTGAGGAAGGAGGTGGGCAGAATATTAGAGTAACTGGTACAAATATCATTTGACATAGTACAGTATCAGCCACTCTGCATATTAACAACTGTTCATCTTTGAGAGGACTCGGAGAAAAGCAAAGAGAAACGAGGTGGCATGAACAACTTAGATGAGGTAAGAAGTCATTAAAATGAATAAAAAAGAAAACAAACGAGATGGAATAAGGAGGTGTGTATGAATCCCGCAGTCCTAAACAGTAACTTATGCACTGATAATTCACATCTGATTTGCAGGTCTATTAGCTGAACTATTTGTTTAAAACATCATACCATAGCAACTGCTACTTCACACAATAGCTACATATGTGATTTCTGTACTATGGTATCAATACCTTCTCAAGGAGACGCACGCCGATTGCCTGGGACATATTAAGGCAGATTCTTTGCGCAACTGAATTGCTGCTTGTTATCAGCCATGATGGATCATGGATTTGCAAGAATAATGTGGGTGACAAAGCATGTAAAATGTGGGTTGGCCTGGGGCAATTGAGGCTGGCAAGTGCCTTTTGTCTATGTTATACCTGATGGGAAATGAAACTGATACAACTGACAAATGGCAAATTAAAAACTTATGGAACCAAATTTCGCATCACATGTACAAGAAGTTAAGCTGAGTCCCAGCCATTGTATGTGGATCATACCTAGAATTTATTACAACTAATAGTATTATTTATTATTGGAATTGTTATGGGAGGTGCTGGTGGGTTATATTTGTCAGGAGATTCAGGGTTCAGATAAGAAGCACTGAGAGACAGATGCTGGCTCTGCACTAACTGGGCCGCTGGAAGAGTTTGGAAGAGTCACTTCAGACCAACTACCAGAAGCCTCTGGGTAGAATCCTTCAGAAACAGGAAGTCAGTTGATCATGAGCAGCCAACCACCTCCCATTTTGAAGTGCAGGCTGAAGGCGCAGGATTGCAGCTTGAGATCGACAGGCATATGGTCAAGGAACACCTAATTACTTTGAATGAGTTCAAATCTCCAGGGCCAGATGAGCTGCACCTAGAGGAATAAAGGAACTGGCAGAAGAACTCTCAGAACTGCTGACTATTCTCTTTGAGAAATCATGGAGGACGGGGGAAGTGCCAGATGACTGGAGGAGGGCTAATGTGGTCCCTATCTTCAAAAAGGGCAAAAAGAAGGAACCTGGGAACTACAGACCAGTCAGTCTGACATCAATCCCTGGGGAAATTCTGGAGCAGGTTATAAAGCAATCTTTCTGTAAGTACCTTGAAAACAATGCAGTGATTATTCGAAGCCAACATGGATTTGTTTAGAACAAATCCTGCCAGACGAATCTGATCTCATTTTTTGATCAGGTAACCTCCCTTGTGGACTGTGAGAATGCTGTGGACATAATGTACCTCGACTTCAGCAAAGCTTTTGACAAAGTGCCCCATGATATCCTGATGAGCAAACTAGCTCAAAGTGGGTTAGATGAAACAACTATCAGGTGGATTCACAGTTGGCTACAGAATTGGACTCAAAGAGTGCTTCTCAGTGGGATCCTCTCAAACTGGGGAGCGGTAACGAGCGGGGTACCGCAGGGCTCAGTCCTGGGCCCAGTGCTCTTCAACATTTTTATGAATGACTTGGAGGAGGAGGTGCAGGGAATGCTGATCAGATTTGCAGATGACACACAACTGGGCAGGATAGCTAATACCCTGGAAAACAGAAACATAATTTAAAATGATCTTGATAGGCTGGAGTGCTGGGCAGAAAACAACAGAATGAAATTTAATAGAGATAAATGCCAAGTTCTGCACCTAGGAAAAAGAAACCAAATGCACAGTTACAAGATGGGGGATACTTGGCTCAACAACACTACAAGCAAGAAGGATCTTGGAAGTGTTGTAGGTCAGAAGCCGAATATGAGCCAACACTGTGATGTGGCTGCAAAAAAGGCAAATGCTATTTTGGGCTGCATTAATAGAAGTATAGCTTCCAAATCCCGGGAAGTACTAGTTCCCCTCTACTCAGCACTGGTTAGGCCTCATCTGGAGTACTGTGTCCAGTTCTGAAACTGGAAAGGGTTCAGAGGGGGGCAACGAAGATGATCAGGGGACTGGAAATAAAGCCTTATGAGGAGAGACTGAAAGAACTGGGCATGTTTAGCCTTGAGAAGAGAAGACTGAGGGGAGATAGGATAGCGCTCTTCAAGTACTTGCAAGGTCATCACAGAAAAGAAGGCCAGGATCTCTTCTCGATCATCCCAGAGTGCAGGCCATGGAATAATGGGCTCAAGTTACAGGAAGCCAGATTCCGGCTGAACATCAGGAGAAGCTTCCTGACTGTTAGAGCAATATGACAATGGAACCAATTACCTAGGGAGGTGGTGGGTTCTCCCACAATGGAGGCATTCAAGATGAAGCTGGACAGCCAACTGTCAGGGATGCTTTGACTTAGATTCCTGCATTGAACAGGGGGTTGGACTCGATGGTCTTATAGGCCCCTTCCAACCCTACTATTCTATGATTCTATGATTCCTCCTAGGGCCTGCTGCCATTTTTCAGCCTGAGAAATGTATTACTATAGGAAGTCACTTGACTGATCCACCACATCTGCCAGAATATTCTCCAGTCTGCCCACCTATATCTTGGTTTGTTATGCCCCACCTCACTTTCTTACACATGGATTGCTATCCTTGTCTTGTCATTAGCCTGGTCACGGACAGATAGAGCTCTTTAGCTTAGGAAAAAAGTGAGCAAGGGGGTACTTGATAGAGGAGTATAAAATTATGCATAGTGTGGAGAGGGTGGACAGGGAGACATTTTTTTCCCTCTGTCATAATACTAGAACCCGGGGACATCCAATGAAGCTGAATAATGGAAGTTTCAGGACAGATAAAGTACTTCTTCATACAGTACATAGTTAAACTATGGAATTCACTACCACAAGATGTAGTGATGGCCATCAACATGGACAGCTTTAAAAAGGAATTAGGAAATTCATGGAAGATAAAAGCTAACAAGGGCTAGTAGTCATGATGGTTGTATATTATCTCCACTATCAAAAGCAGTATGCCTTGCAATACCAGTTGCTGGGGAACACAAGCAGGAGTGTTCTGTTGCGCTTGTGGGCTTTTCTTATGCTCTTAGATTTTACAATAGATTTCATCCACCACAGTGGTTGGAGCCTGATCATGCCAAACCTTATGAACAGATCACTTCAATATATAGATTTGGTCTCTGCAGGGTCCCATGGTTTCCTCTCCTATGTTCGGGAAGAGATACTACAAAGGTGTCTCTCCTCAGTTCCTGAGCACTCTTTGCTTGTACATCTGGAATCGGTTGGAATCATAATGGCGAGATATTTTGGTGAAGAAATTATTGGGCTTCAGCAGTTTAAATATGATGAACTTTCATGGTGCTTTTGAAAAAAAGCACCATGAAAAAAACTGCAAAAATTGAGGTGATGGAAAGCAAATCCTGCAGTTCTAGGCACTAAGGTTAATTTCAGGCCAGGAGTAATAGGAGTTCATTTTTGTACACATTTTGGCTTTGGTGAGGAGAGATTCTTAGTGTTCACAAGAGTAAAGTTGCATCCTGGGATAAATAACAAGAGAAGACTGCTGAAAAACAAACAAACAAAAAGAAAATGAAGACCAAAAGATCCAATCCAATACTCACTGTAATTAAAGCCCAATCTCCCCTTGCATCCAGTGGGCTCTGGATTGGACCTTATTTTTAAGTATCAGCATGAGGTAAATATTTTAACAAAACAAAAACTGTAACCCATCTGAAGTCTGAACATGAGAAGCTGCAGTAGTATGGACTACTGAAAATGAAATAGGAGAATCGAAGCCCTATGTCTGGACTGGTCATAAACGGAGATGAAAAATGTTGAACAGCGTTGAAAGCCTTCTGAGCATAAACGGATTATGATGATGCATTTCATCTAGCCCAATTCAGCATGTCTTTCTACTTCAGAACGTTACATGAGGACATCTTTAAGTTGCAACAATGTCTTGAGAAGTAAAACAAATTAGACCAGCAGATGATAAAACTGGACCAGTTTGGAGCCTCTGAGTCATTAAGGACCTGGAAGTATTATAAACTTAGATTTTGGACAAGTCAATTCAGGCAGGACTGCATTTCATTTATGAACAAATGGCTTGAACAATTTAATTCCCATTAACTCAGTAGGCTTAAGTCCTTTTGTATTTGTCAAGGGATTTTCTTTGCCTGATGGTCAAAATAACAACTTGCTTGCAATCAGGTGGTTATATGTAAACATTAAGACTTTAGGCAAATATAGGTCTAGTTCCAAGGTGGAGTTAATGACTCAGTATAAAATACTGTCATGCATAAATAGGCTTCAGAAGTACCTTGCACATATCACAGTCCTTGCCAACAGTCACTTCTAAGTGACTGGGGTTCTGAGTGTCCATATTCATTATGGAGATTTGTTGGATGGGGTGACCCTGCATTTTCATCTGCATAGTCTGTATTTGGAAGACTAAATCCACAACTGTTAGAATGTTTCTGAACCTAGCAGAATATGAGATGCATACATTTTTTCTTTAAACATTGTAAAAAACATGTGTAAGTTTTACCTCTTGGCCCATTTCCATGCTGCAAAGTTTTGTTGATTGAGCTTTGGCATCAACCATAACATTAAACATGGTGCATATTGACTGAGGGACTCTGAAATCTGTTGACCGGCTTGTTTTTTGCAGCTTTACTTCAAATGCAATCCGGGTTCTATTAAACATAATAAGAAAGGGACATTTTGGTTGAGCTTTAAGATCCTGCTGCTAATAATTATTGTGACTAATGGAATATTCTGAAGGTTTCAGTGCAATGGCATTCTGCATTCTGGTATGAGTGCCAAACAATGGATAAACTGAGCCAACTGTGTTGGTAGAATAGGGAGCAAGCTTCCCAGCTGCACAGAACTTCAAGTAGAAAATATGAATTTTGCCTGAAGAAAAGTTTGTGCCACTCAGAAACTTGCCACTTTGTGCCAGCATGAGCTGGTCCAATGAAAGGGGGAAGCATCTCCTGGATCCTATCTGTCTTGTCTGTCTATTGACAGGGCAACCATTCTTGCAATGTGATACAAAAATAACGTTTTATTTTAACAATAAGACTGTCATATTTCTGTTATATTAAGACAGAAGAAAACATAGTAAATATCTTCACGTATTAACTAAACAGAGTGACAATATTATCAAGGCAAGTGATAAAAATGTGCACCTATCATATGGCTAGTATTAACTAATGTATAGCTGAAGTACACCAGGGACCAAACAGAAAACTCACAGCATTATAGGAAACTGTATGGGTGCTCAGTGCTCAGCACAAATTATACAAACCCGTTAATTGCCTGACTCTACAGTAATACTGCATTTTTATTTTTATTTTCGTAGTGTGAGTTGTTTGCCTGTACTCTTCTCAGTTGTCACGCAAACTACTATAAGTTGTTTTTTTGTTTGTTTGTTTTTACAAATAAATCTATAACATCTCCTCAGGTTTCATTGCAAAGCAGGTAGTTAAAAATGAGTGTATAATCATGCATGCAAATCCTGCCATTTCCAGCAGCCCTACTGAAGTTTGTTCCATTAACATTTGATTTCTACTGTAGACATGATGAGAATGGGATGGAGAACGGGATGGGCTTCCCACAGAAAAGAGGAGCCCAATGTCTATTTCTCCCCTTCTCATGCTGTGAATTTCCCAGCCTGCTCCAGCAGCAGCCAATGATACAGAATGCAGTGCAGCAAAGTAATTCGGGCCCCCACTTTAGATGGCCATGCCTTTTTCTTTTCTTTTTTTACAGTTGTGAGGCACACACTTAACATTTCTCTTCTCCTCCCCGTCCCACATTGCCATTCCATGTTTTATAACTGCTTCTCCATTACAGCAAAAAACCCCAACAACACCAAAACCCCCAAAGAGAATTTGTCAATCCAGATAAAAAAGAAATACTTTGAGTACATGCAGTTTCACATTTTAAGCTCACTTAAATCATGGCGTCATTATGACAGTAGTAATAAAATGAAGTTTGCATCTCTTGCCTCCTCGATGCAAAACACACTTCTAAATAAGCACCAGTTTGTTGTAGAAAGGGATAAAATAGGTTAAGCCTAATGTTGTGCAATCAGACTTCCACTCACGCTGTGGCACTTCCCCTTGCTCTCCTCTCCACTGAAGCCCCTCCCCATGCCCTTCAAATCTGCTCCAGGACTGCTTTGGAGTGTGTACAGGGGGTTACAGCTGGGGGAGAAGAATCCATTCTACCAAGGGTTTCTTTTCTGCTGGTGGATGGCCAACATTGGATCAACCCTATATTTTTAAAGTAAAAATAATAAACTGAGTGTCTGTTACCATGAACATGCCCAGCTCGCTGCCCCCAATTATTTTTTAAAATAGGAAGAAATAAAGGATGCTGCAGCAACCAGTATGAGCCCCAGTGGGTCCTGATATGCCCACGTCAGCCGAGGTGCTGATGCCAGGCCAGTTTGCCATTGCACCCATCATTGGCTACTCTCTGGGTGGTCATTTGGGGGGCCCTGGGCTTGCAGACCTGGAATTTGGCTGCAAACTCCAACTTTAGCTGCACCATGGGTGGGCAGTGGTGGTGATGGTAATAATAGCATGCTGTCATGTCATGTGATCGATTGCATTAGATGTTATGAGGAAGGAGGCAGAAAATGAGAAATGGCACTGTGATTTTTGGCAGCAGGCCCATGTCTTTCATCATGTGTAGTTCTGCCCTGGAAGGCAGTTCTTGCCCGAATTGTGCTTTTGGGCAAGCTGCCTTTCAGAGAAGTCTGTCCACTATTACTGATCTTCTTACTGTGGAACCCTGCTAAGATTCCAAGAAACTCCATGGTTCTGTTGGAAAACAACTGAGACCTAAAGTCTTAATTCAGCTTCATCCAAGCTTAAAGAAAACACAAATGAAGAACAGCTTATTGGTCACCTGGCTCTAGCAATCAGAATCAAGTTTACACTTCTTTGCTGTTGAGAGCCCTTCCCATGGTTGCTTACACTTACCTCTTCACACAGGACTCAATCATATCACTAGCCATAAGTTTTAGGCGCTGTTCTAAGTGTTTCCCAAATTCTTCCTCAGGCCAGTGTAGATCCCTGATGAAGGTCTGCAAGGCATCTAGTTTCCAAAACAGATCTTCTGATGTTCCTGATCCATTGCTGCCAGGATAAAATGAAACACAGAAATGGCAAGAGAGGTTATGGCTTGTTCCCTGGCTTTGGAAACCTGATGTGGAGATTTTTCTTGCACATGTAATGGGGGCATAACAGTGACTGGAGACACAGAACAATGCCACAGAGAATCTCCATCATCAGGGTTTGGAATTTTACACCATACAATTTTTCTAGTCTACCTAGCTCTTACAAGTCTTTCCAGATCAGACAGGGAAGACAAGTAAAATAAGAAGATATGGACGTTTACCTGGAAACAGCGCATACAGGGGTAGGGGAACCAGCCTTTTTCAATAACCACATTAGTTATGTAGTTATTGAATTGCAGGCTCTACAAGGTGAAGGGAAATGTCTAGTTGACAATAACCGCAGTACGCAAATGTATGTGGTTATTTTTAGGTTTCATGCATTTTTCTTTCCCAAATTAGGAAATTTGTTTTCTTCCCTTTCCTCCCCATCTCCCCCATCACAAGGATTTCAAGGGAAAAAACCCAGTGCTAACAAGTGGTGAGCGAGGACACATTTTTTGAACAGCTGGAAAGAAATCAGGGTAAGGCAATTGAATGATTCACGACGAGACATCCTTTTACATATCTCATACAGGTTTGACTTTGTTGACCACTGTACCTCTTTTTAGTTTTGGGATTGGGGCGGGGGGGGGGGGGAGAAAGAGAGATCAATCTGTTTGACCAGGTTTCTGCAAGATTTTTCTTTTTGCACTGTCTTTAGAAATCAGATTTCTTTCAAAAAGTGCAGGTTCTCTTACCCAGATCTTCCATACAGTTGGGAATATTTTTTTCTTGCTGGTAATTAGACTTCTGTTCAGCTATAATTATGCCTAATGCCTCTACTTACAGGATAAAATGCAAGCTTTAGTTTGTGCTTTACACTCAGAAATTTATGCATCTATTTATTACCCTTTCTCCTTCCCTCTCTCATTTTGCCCCCATAATGATTATGACGAAGGGAACTTTAAGATGTTTATTCTACTCCTCGCATACCACTAATGCTAACACAGTGATTTATATTCACACACCATGCATTACTAGGTTATGCTGATATCGTCTATAGAAACAAAAGAGGAAGGGTGTTTCCATTGTGACAGATGCCAGCTGCATTGAGTTAATGCTACAGAAGGAAAGATATAGCTAAATGCACACATGGCTACTGCAGGGTAGAAACCATACTCCCAACATGCCAAGAGGGGTCCTTTGAGTCCTCTACTAATAAAAGTAATTATTCAAAGAATGCATTGACTTAGTTGTAGGAAACAGACGTATCTATGTAATAGTGTGAAAACACTGAAACATGTCCTTAATGGGTCGAAGGGAGCTGGGGTCGATGAAAAGATAGAGAATCAGGCATTTCCTTGAATGGTTGGCTGATCAAAGACGTAGCATGCATCGTATCAGTATCGTAATTGGCTTAGCATCATTTCCGTTTCTACTGATTTAAACCTACACTGGGAATAATTACCTTTTCTTTTTAAAAAATCCAGTCTAACCCTGCTTTTGGAACAGAGTATATTTTTGTTTTATGCAATTAGATACCCAGGAATGCAATAACTGTTATTTATTATTACAACATGATGACACCCATCTGCTTCCAGAATTTTCAAATTAAAAAAAATATATCTCTGGGTTGTTTCGAATTTCCCATTTGAAGAGCTCACTGGATTTTTAGAAATGGGGAACAATAGCAGGTATTTGATTTCAAGCTAACGAGTTTAGTAGCTCATTCAATAGAACCAACTTGATCTGTTTCATCGTATTGTTTGTAAGATGCATTTTATGTTCATGTTTTATTTTTATTTAAAAATCCTTAACATGACTGCTCCATTGTGATGTCTTGGACTGCGATCCTAAACACATGCACTCATGAGTATGTGCCATTGGTGTCATTCAATGAGACTTACCCATGAGTAAGCATGTTTAGGACTGAGGCCTTGATTCTTATCTTTTCAAAAATAAAACAAAACAAAACAATATCACAGAGCATGCACAGTGAGAGAGTAAATTTTTCAGTTACTATTTACATATACTGCCTAGTCTAGTCTAGCCTTTGATAAGTCAGCTTAGCATGAATATGAGTTGCGTTGCATAGAAACATTAATTTCAGTATTTTTAAAAAACACATATATAATATTTTAATAAATAAACACATGATTTTCTTGTATAGCAATTCATTGGACTTGCTCTTTTTAAAATCATAGAGGTTTGGTAGAAACTTCTTTTAAGATGGAAATTTAAATACAGGTTCCTGTTTCCAAAGGATTGTCCAAAAAAGTAATGTAATCAGTTATGTAATTTGTAAACCTTAGATCTCATATTCTGTTTAAAGAGTCATGCTTATAATATTAATGGGACTTAATTACAAATTACATATCACATGGGAGACTCATAATCAGAACTGATGGGTTGTATCCAAAGTTAATCCAAATAATCTCTGGAGGGAGAGGGACATATTTTAATTGGAAAAATGGCATAGAAAAGGGCTAATGCTCTTAAACAGCACAATGGCCCTGATCCAATCCCCCAGTTTTATTTTTATTTGAATTCCTGATAATGGATTTCTTGCATCAATCTACTTTGGCTGTTACAAATGCACAAGCATGTCAACACATGCACACAAAAGAGGAACACCTTTAAAGAGTATAAATTTGAATAGAACAAATGCTTGTGTCTGGAACAGATGCATGACAAGCAGAGGTTTAGGCGGTGAAGCTTTCCCCATATTGCATCATAGTGCTGGGAAAAGTTTCCCCTGTCCAAAACATAGAGGTCATGCTAGAAAAAAAAGATGGCAAACTTGCTTACAATCAAACCTTATGCATACTGACTAGGAGGAATATGCTTACTCTCATAATTCCAGATTCCTCCCATTCAGTGGGATAATTTGGGATAGGGCTGCCAGGTTGAAAATGTTCATGTGCTTTTAAATCTCCAGATGCAGTAGGGGAAAAGGCAGCTGTGATTTCTCCTGTTTATTCCCTCCTAGGTCTCAACTTTCACCCTTTCCTCCTCCAGTGAATAGGGCTGCAGGTATAATGGACAGGAGGCAGGTAAAGTGGCAGATAACAGCATTAGGGAAGGCATGGGCATAAGACGCTATTTTCAGATTCAGGCTATTTTAAAAGTGTATGAATGTTCTCTGGATTCCCCAGGTTGAAATCATCCCTTCCCTTTTGCAAAGAGGAACTGCAATCTTCCTATTCAGTCTTGAGTAAGTTTGCTCTTTCAGTGTTCTATTACACACACACAAGGAGACCACTCTGTTTGCTGTGGTTAGCCAGCAGCATTAGTAAGCCATGATTGTGCACATCATGATCATTGGGTTGCATCCAGGATCTGCCTTCCATGTAAGGAAGGGAACTGGTCGTGGAAGGTTCTGCCACTTAATTTTTGGGATCCACCCTCCCTGCTTTGTCATAGCTCACCCCATTCAGCGGCATCTCCTGACTCTCTGTGTAGCATTTTCAGTGAGCTGGAAAGGTTGCTGTGGGAAGGAGGGAGCAAGGAAGCCCACTTACACCGGTGCAGTTGATTCAGCATAAATCTGGATCCAGCTCACATTACAATGTCCCCCACCCCATGTAATGTGGTTATATGATTTGTGTACCAAGCTGAAGTCCTAGATAACTTGGGATAAGTACTGAAGCAAGAGCAATTGAGGGTAATATATATTTTGTTGATGCATCACTTCCAATGATGCAAGGAATCCTTTTTAGACAAGCATTCAGGAAAGCAGGAACTAAGCAAACATAATTTTTGGGTTTAGATTCTGATACAGTTCATGAACAAGGGCCCTACAGTGCATGATGGGATGTTAAAAAGAACCACACGCCACTGTCACTTATGTCATGGCTCACATTTTGGAGCATATATAACAATAGGATTCTTTTATGCTGGTCAGACCAATTTTTAGCAGCAGGTACGTTGACTCAAGTGTCAAGTGGGTAGAAGAAAAATGTCTTCGATATATACATTTATGCAAATTATAACAAACTGCATGCCAGATTTTGTCAGGGTTCTTTCTTTTTTCTTTTTGCTACAGAGACATGTCAATCTCAGCTGTTCTTTTGAAATGGCTATATACCTAAATATGATGGAGAGAAATAAACAATCCATATCCATGCCAAGATTACTTTTGATTTAAATGAGGTCTATTGAACTGAATACACACTCAGCATCATATATAGCAGCCATCCATGACGGTGCGGAAAAGGCAGGCATTTGGGGGATGCCTAGTGGGATGTTTACTGGTAGATTTGGAACTTTAGGGAGATTCACATTTGGTAGATTCACATTGGGCAGATTACTTGTTAAACTCCTGTGGAAGAAACAGACAGAAAGAAAAAAATACCATCACAGTGACAATGCAGATGCAGCAGAAGCACAGTGCCACTCATAAACAAATCTGCAAGTTCACAGCAAGACAACAGTCAAAAGACCCAAACCAAAAACATTTCAGAGAGAAGCGTGAGTATGGAAGGTTTAAGTGTGGGGATTTGGGATTTCCCCCCAGCAGTCTGCAATAAAAACAACAACAACAAGTCGCTTAAACAAAAAAAGAGCAAGGACAAAAACAAAAGGAGAAACATTTACAAAGTAGCAAATTAAAACATCAATACAGAAGGACATAACTTCTGGCTCTTGAGAGCATTTCAAAGTGAAGAGACTAGCTCCTAGTGTACTGGAAAGGAATGCTCTTGAATGATCAAGATTATTAGTATGCAGATTGTAAGGATATAATGATGTAACTACACTGACACTGCAATCCTATGTATGTCTATTCAGAAGAAAATCCCACTGAGTTCAATGGGACTTACTTCCAAAACGTAAGGAAGGATTGCGGCCTAAAATACCTAACAGGACTGGTTTTTTTGTTTTTTAATGTTAAAGGATTTCTTTTAGCCAGTGAATACAGAATTAGAATTTCCTTTCCCCAAATAATCATTTTGTCCTGGGCTCAGGGAATAGCATTCCAACTGAGTCTCAATAACTGAAAAAGCACCTGCTCATGCAATTTGTGTTGACACAAATCCCTGGTCCCTATGAGTGCATGTCAGCATAGGAGCTCCATTGAGCTCCCCTGCTTGCATAGGCTTTCCCATTTACTTCAGTTGAGAGGGATGCACACATAGCTGCCTTTTCCATCCACATGAACAGGGAATCCTTAAATGCACAGGTTATCTTGGGCGTTCATCGAAAGTTACTTATTACTTATTGTTAGACATGCCTCTGAATACTGCTCAAAACAAAATTTGATGGTGGCTTTTTGGTTCTTTCCACAGAAGAACTGAATCACTGCAGATCTGTATGGCTTTCTAGATGTTATGAGACTTGCTATGCAGAGGCCTCTTGACCTGCAGTATACACTGTTGGGAAAATTTGTGAAGCCATCAGAACTCAGGGGAATGTGGTCCTGTGAGGGAAGTTTCCTGTGCCTGGTATAAAGAAATGTAAAATCACAGGAGCCCCCATCTGTAGTCTGAAGTAGTACAGCCCAGACGCACGCTTATCATTTCAATAAGAACTAGGCCTAAGATTCCTGTAGATTTTAATTGCTTATCTGAAATATGATTTGACTGACTTTCTCTACTGAATACATTACGATTTAATAAAATACATATTCTAGATAAAACACATGCTGCAGGTTAGCCTAGATACTTAATCTGATGAAACAGACATGACCAGAAACCAATGACCTTGTAACAGAAAGCTTCTTGTCATCTTGGTATCTAGAAATGCACTCTCTGAGGATTTTTACTATGCTAACAGGAAACAAACATTTTAAAGACATAAACAATGCTCACTAAGGACAGCTGGTTATAGCAGACATATTCCAGAGATGACAGTAAAAAAATACTCTCATATCAGCCATTTCTTATATGAAGCAAAATTATTTAAGTACCATCTGTCCAGTTTGAGAGAAGTGAAACTCTTATCTGTCCCACTATGTGTGTGTGTGTATAATCTCCAACACAGTATGAGATTAATTCAGAAATTCCTTGCAACTCCATTCTGAAAGCAAATCCCAGTGCCTTATTCAATCTTAGAAATAATTATACAACAATATTAATATGTACATAAGCATTGATGCAGAGTGGTCAACATTTTGTAAACTTGATTTCTTTTCTTCTTTATTGGCATCATCATATTGTCCCCGTGTCAAAATTTAACTGACACTTGAGAAATATTACATAGTCTGCATTTGAGTATTGCCTGAAATGGGAGGTGAGCAGGAAGGGGCAACAATGGCTTGGGATGCAAAGAAGTGATATGCCTGTGCAAGGGAGAAGCATATGTACAATTGCTACATGGAAATGAAAAACACAACTCTGGCTGTGCATGTGCTTTTGTCTTGTGTATGCCTTTTACTTCTTTGGATCCTAGCCTTTGTATTTGTAAACAGACTCTCACACAAAACTAGTTTTGGATTAGAGTTTTGTGCAGTGAACATCTGTATTTGGCTATTCCAAGCCACTTTTGTCCAGGAGTGTCATCTACAGGTGTCTTCATAATGCTTCCATGTAAATCTTGTTTTCCAGTCATTCTAGCTGAAAGATATTTGGCTACAACCAAGTTGAAATCTCCTCCTGCTCCAGCTATAAAAGAGTGGCTTAATAAGGTTTGGTGTATTATATCTCCCAACCTTCGGTCTTTTCAGGTTACAGTAGAAGACTGTGATGAAGATGAGGATCAGACTGCTCTTCTGGGGGGAGGACCGTCAGTCCTATGCAAGTTGACTCAGAAGTAAGTCCTACTGTGTTTAATCGGGCTAATTCCCATCTAAATGGACATGGGGTACAAACCTATACCCTGGTTCATGACAGTAAGCCCCATTAAAATCAGTCAGACTTACTTTTGAGTAGAAATGCATAGAAATGTCCTGTACTAGGATTATTGTTATTACAGTCAGTCCATATTCAGGGCCCTCTCGGTCAGAAGACATGGCCTTGCCATCATCCTCCAGGTCAGAGGAGGAACCTCCAGCTGAACCTCAGCCATCCCAGCTTTGCAGAAGACTGGGACTACAAAATGAGGTGAGGGCCTTTTAATAGCCTAAAGCTCCTCCAGAGTAGACCACACTATAGATTGTGGGTGCTTACATGAGGCTTCAGGTGACTTTAGCTTGCTGCTGTGACAACATCCTCCTATGGTTCTAGTAGGGAAGAGCTTCAGCCAGCAAATGAGCTATCCATGATCCTGTTTCAGCTGCCCAGAGGGCTTCTGTATTTTTAATTCTCAAAATGTAAGGCAAGTATCCCTGTTGGGGTGGGAGGAAGCATGGATGATGCTGGAGTATTATGACCCAGGCTCTGGTTGGGATTTTTACTCCTCAGGGCAGTTTTTCTTATTTAGTCATCAGGGACTTCAGCCCCAGGTACTGGCAAGTGGTCATATTTGAGGGACAACACTTTTGGTCTTGGAAGGTTGTCCAGTCTGCGCAGTAACTGGCTGACACAAGTGGAAGCAAGATCTTTGGGAGACATCAGGTTGCATTCCCATCTGTTGTGCTGACTCTTGCCTGCAGCTGGACTGCCGGCTTCTTGCTGTGGATCTGCTTCACTCGGCATCTCTGCTGTCCAGGCCCTATCCAAAATACGCTTGAGATGAAAAATCAAAATTCCCCCGACATTACAAATTTAGGCCAGGATCCAAAGAGGCCTGTGTGTTCATGCAAAGTGCTTCTGCTGGCACACAGGAGTAATGGCAGATGACTGGGTTTTTTTTTTCCAGTGGCAGAAAGCCTTTGCACCTATGGAGTGCTGATCTGGAGGGCCTCTGACCCTTTTTGGGAGGGCTTTTTGGGGGGGCATAAGGGGCTGTTGCTGGAAGGAGCTGAAATGCCTCCATGTGCATGCAGTACATCACATGTGATAGTTAGGATCCCAACTATCATATTTACAGCTTGGATCCTTTGTAGAGTTTGGCATGCCTAAATCCAGTGAAACCAATGAGCAAAACTCTGCTTGCAACCAGGTTTCTGACAATTTGCTGCCCTATAACAATATCCAAATTCTGTTGCCTGAAGTAGCCCACATCGGTTTGCTTCATGGTAGGGCCAGCCTTGCTACTCTCTTTCTGTGATACTTGGAGCCCTCCCGGACACCTGGGGCATGAAGCCTCTCTGAGTGTTTCTACTGCATTGTCCTTAGACTAGACTCCTCCTTAGGGATGGGGGAAAGTTGTTCAGTTTAATACAAACCTCCCTAATTTGCACTTCTTGAACCAATACATGAACTGAGACAGTTATTCTTTGGTATTCACACTTTTCTGAATTTTGTGATGTCATGATGTAAGCATATATCTGGGGAACATGTGCACAAAAATGCATACATTAAAAAAATAACATACAAAAATGTATTGTGTTAGGGGAAATTGCTTGCAAAGTTGCTTATATTAGGCAAAACTGCATACAAAAATATATTTGAAGAAAATGTGTACAAATTTTCATGCCGACTTTTTTTAAAAAAAAATCTGCCAACTGATATGGAAATGGGATGGGACAAACCTAAGAATAGAAAAATGAGAAAGAGAGAGAAATGGACATTCATCCATCCTTACTCCTCCTATCTTGTTGTCCTTGGTTCTATTTTATGTACAGAATATTGAGCTGTGCTTCTGGAATTGGCCTGATTTTGATCCTTCCAGAAACTGGCATTGCTGCTCTGTATCCTTTCTGTTTCCAGTCTAGATTCCTGTATTCTTCACCCTGAATATGAGGTTCCTGCTCCCAAACTGCCTGTACCTTAACTTGCTGCTTGTTCGTCCTGCCTGTTTCTCTGACATTTAAGCTACTTGGCTTCAGTCCTGGAGTTGCCTTCAGCAACTCACTGGTTTTAAGCTTTTCTAGCAAAAGGGCTATTCATCTTAATATTTGATTGAGTTGGGGAGTAGATTGCCTGCCAATCTCTCCTAGTTAAGTTACTATTTGATCATCCACTACTTGAATAGAAGTGATAAGGTGGTTTCTCTGGGCCTAAAACACATGTGGGCAACCCCTGGCCTGCAAGCAATTCTCCGCTACTGTCCAAGCAGCCTGTGATGCTGGGGGACCTATACCCACCTTGCCCTGCAGCACATTTGATCAAGCATGAGCTGGGCTGCGGGGAAAAGACCCTGTTCGAGCACTGCTTTTAGCAGTGCCTGGACAGCAATCTCAGTGGGGATCACTGCAGTTGGTGGAGTGAGAAAGGCTTTCACCTCTTTTACCCTCCAGGAATCTCCAGGCAGCCAAGATCACTGTTAGCAGTGGAGAAACAACAATCTTGGTGGGGATCATTGGAGCCATGGAGGCTTTCACCTCCAGCAACATTCAGGCAGCTGGGATCACTGGCTGGGTGGAAGCTTTCACCTCTCCCACCCTCCAGAGATCTCCAAGTGTGGGGGAAATGTGTATATGTATGCACACACTAAGTGCAGCCCCTAATTCACCACCCGGTCCCACGTGCAGCCAAATAGGTTGCCCACTCCTATTTCCTCCACCGGCTTTAAACCTCCTGATTTCATATTTCTATGTTCATCGTAACTCTGGATCTTTGTTAAAATAATTGCATTAAATCACATCAGAGTGCAGTATTACTGAAAATGTGTTGGGAGCCAGTATCAGAACAATGTATTTTTCTTAACTGATTCCCTAAGAAGGACACACTGTGACGTTTCCGTTGATCTGACAATCTCACTTAAGATGAGCTGCGTTCTGCTAACTACATTCCACAGGGCATCGATTTCTGGCTGGCTTTTGAGTACTCTGGAGCTTATTGAGCGACTAGTGCACTGGCGATGCCGGCATGATCCCTCACCTCATGAGACTGTATACTAAATCAGTCTGGGAACAGATTTAACTTGCATATTCAGTGTTTTGGAAAACGGTGTTAGGGCTGCTGTCTTGCTTTGATTCATTTTCCCTACACAGTTTTGCCCACACTTACCAGCTGTGCAACCTTTTAAAGAGCAAGTTAACCATCTTGGTGGGTTTTGCAGCTATTGCAGAGTGAACATAAAAAAACCAAAGAAAGAAAGAAAGAAAGAGAAAGGAGGACAGGCATATTTATATGGCATTTGTGGAAATCGTTGATGCTCAGAATGTTTAACTGCATAGATGGCTCGAGTTATTTCTAAAGTGCTGTGTAGCATCTATCAATGTGTGTGTGTGTGTGTGTGTATATATATATATATATATATATATATATACATACATACACACACATACAGTATATGTAGTACATCTTTGTATAATGGCCATCTGGTTAGGTTAAATAAAGGGCCATATATTTCAACCTTGATTTGCAGTTAGGCATGTCGTGAGGTCTATTTTAAAGACTCTGTGCTGTGATAAGATGATCTTATTCACAAGGTAATAAGATTTCATCCACATAATTTGACTTAATGATTCAAAGCAAGACAGTAGCAGGCTCAACAAGACCTATGTATATCCTGCTTTCCCTATTCAGGCAAACTTGAAAGCCCTTCTTCAGCCCACTCCAAAGGAAAGAGATGATATATTTGCCAATATTGTCTTACACTGTGTGGTGTTCATGTTAATCGCTTTGTTATCAACATCGGCAGTAAATCTTCAAACTGTATATGCTAAGCAGGCTTTAAATCATTGGCCTGTAGATTGCTTCCCACTAGCCTATAGCTAGGGAACAACCGTGTGCCCTTGCCAGTGGCCAGGAAGCCCCTCTAGCAGTATACAGACTCCCACTATGATTAGCAATAGGATTCTGAAGCTTTGTCTCAGTGGTAAATAAGAAATGAAGCTCCTCCTCTCCAGCATGAAGAGACAATATAGTTACATTACCTCCAGTAATCAGAGGCAGTAAGCCTATGTATACCAGTTGCTGGGGAACATGGGTGGGAGGATGGTGTTGTACTCATGTCTTGCTTGTGGGTTTCCAGACAACAGCTGGTCAACCATTGTGTGAACAGAATGCTGGACTAGATGGGCCCTTGGTCTGAGACAGCATGGCTCTTCTTATGTTTAATATAATATAATATAATATAATATAATATAATGCAGTAGGCTCAGAACTAAAAGCTGGCCCATCCTGCTAGGCTGGCCAGGTGTCCAATTTTACAGAGGACAGTCTTCCATTTGAAGGGCTGGCAGAGGACAGTCCTCTATTTGAAGAGCTGTAACCTCTTTGAAGTGCTGTCTATTCCAAGTCCGGTTTAAAGATAAAGAACTGTAAGAATGGAGAACGGAGGCCTTTAAGTTGCCCATCAACAGTTAGCACCTGGACAGCAACTGAGGAGGCATACCATGAAGGGCACCTGGTCACAGTCTTCCTCACTAAAGTGAGATGTATTGTATGTCTATTTAAATGATAGTCATTGGGCAGTATCCAACACTGCCGCTCCACTTGTGCCACTGATGTAGCACTATTGTAAGCAGCGTCCAGGGCAATTCCAATAGGGTCCCTTATGCTAATGCTATGTCACTGGCTGTATTAGACCAAAGGCTATCTAGGCCAGCATCCTGTTACCCACAATGGCCAATCAGATACCAATGGGAAGTCTGCAAGCAGGATCTGCATGCTGTAGCCATCTTGTTCCTCAGCAACTGGTATGCAGAGGCATGCTGCCTCTGATCCTGGAGGCAGTATATGGCCATCCTGAGTAGGAGACTTTGAAAGGCTGCTGAGAGGATCCTGCTGAGAGATAAGACAATTTTGGGCTGTATCCAATGTTAGTCTAACTTAAGTCCCATTCATTTCAGTGGGTCTACTCTAAGTAGCACTAACATAGGACAGAACCCCTTGATAATGCACCAAACAGGACAACCACTTGCAGGAGTAGAACATTCTGGGATCTCCACAGTACAGCAGTCCTCCTGACATGTGGGACTAATCAAGAGGGGATTAGCCCCTGGGGACTGGCATGGCCAGCCCAAGAAGACTCAAGTGGGTGCATGCAAGATCTGAGAAGTGAGCTCCAGAATTATGTGCGATGTTGCAGAGGGTGATAGGGCACAAACTAGTGGATAGTGCACAGATGTGAGTGACCCAAGGGCTGTATCGTCAGCGACAGTGCAAAAGATCTGCACTCCTTGGATTGAATGCTGGGCCCCTAAAAATGCTGCCACCTCAAGCAATTGTATACTCCCCCCCCCCTGCAGTCAGGCCAGCGTGGGATATTGTAGCTTTCAAACTTATCAGAATGGTGCTTTTTTCTGAATTTTTCATGCAGCCAAGATGACAAGGATGCGTAAATACATGCCACAGCATTATCTGGGATAAATGCACAGTTACCAATTATCTTCTCGGCAAAGCTGTGAAATATAAAAATTGCTTCCAAACAATATTGTGATTTTGGAAAGATAAGGGGACTGTAGGAAAGTTGAGGAGATTCATCAAAATCTGTGTATATGAAAATCAGCTTGCTCATAAGACCAGCAGGGCTGTGGATCCTCATGGAACAATGACAGAACTCTAAACCCGACAGGTTATGGCTGTTTCAATGCCAGAGCCTTCCACTTGTTGACACCACTCTTCCCATCAAGCAGCCTATGCTTTGATTTGGATAAATCTTTTCACCATCATATTGACTATTCCACAGAGTTTTAATTAACTAACATTTTCATTTGCAAATCAAAAGTGATGCATACCCTTCAGTGCAAATCCAGTGTGACCAATTTAGCTAGGTTGACAAAACATTAGTATATACAGATGAATGTAAGACAAAAAATAAAAGCACAACTTGGCATGATCCTGCCAAAGTCAAGCACTTTGAATTCCTGTACATATTAGCAGGAGAGTTAGCTTAAAATCAAAGACACTTAAGACCATGACTGGACTGCAGCCATTTTTGGTTTGAAGGACATTTTTAAATGCGTTTCTTTCCCCAAAAGCCATTTATATACCTTAGAAGATTACATTAAAATAGTACACCAGTTGTTTACCCAAGGTCAGCACTGAAATCATTAGTTCATGCTTAGAATGAGCAACTGTGATACACAAGAAGGTCCCTAAATTCATTTAGAAATAGGGGTTACTGCTCAAAAGTCATACATCATTACTACAGAAGACTCTTATAAGCAAAGGAACACGCGTAGGAAAACTGACTGCTACCCACAACTTATGTACTCTGATTAGACAATGGGACTGCTCTGAAGCAAGTAAATTTTGGAAACTAGAGTGGAGCTATTAGACAGAATGCCACACTCACAAAATCAAAAACAGTTTAAAACTAAAAATTGCATGCATGCACCATTTCTTAAGAATCTGTTTTAGTATTATGGACATTGCCTAAAATAAAATATAAAACAGAATTTTTAAGGGGCAGCTATACTGGTTTAGATGAGAAATCCTCAATGTTAGTAATCTGAAGTTCTTAGATTTCCTTTGATAAAATTGGACAATATCTAGTACTGCTGCTGTGCCTCCACCCAGTCTGTTGCACCCGTGGGAACAACTGCTAGCACAACAGGAACTAGCGGTTCCTGTTGCAACCCTGGAAAAGCTTGTTTCTGGAATGGGACAGGCCAGTGGAGCTCCCTTCTGCGAGCTCTGCTGACCTGCCCTATTCTGGAAACTAGCATTTTCAATTGCTTCAGGAACCACTAGCTTCCTGTTGCACTAGTGGTAGTCCCACTAGCATGTGGGCAGCATTGGATACTGCCCCTTATCTTTAACTACGATATAATTTTAAAGGAAGAACTACATGATACATGCCAGTGTTTGCAAAGAAACCTTGATGGCTGCTTCTAATGGGGAAAAGTTATAATTAGGGAGAGATTTATACTAGGTAAGTGGCTGGCTGGGGGAAGTTGTGCTTAACCCTCCCCCCTGCTGTTTTCCCCACTGTGGACTTTCCCAGACTTTTGCCCATGCTAGGTTCCAGACTTGTGTCTAGAACCCATGGGGAGAGGCAGTGCGGGAAAGTTGGAGTTGAAAGGTGGTGGGAAGAGTTCTTAACCCTTCCCACCACCTTTCTACTCCAACTCTCCTGCACTGCCTCTCCCCATGGGTTCTAGACATACCTTTCCTGGTGCAAATAGCCTCTCCATGAAGTACATTTGCCCATTGGAAGTGGTTTTATTACATACCTTGGGATGTAACATATAATTCCACTCTTAGGCCTTCCCACCCCCTTAACATTTTCTTCTTTTTCCAAATGCTTTTTGGCTGATAGTAGATTAAGAGAAGAAATTGCTTCCCAATACAAAACTCAGTATCAGTTCACACAAGTACTGAAGTACAGTAGCTACTGGAAAACTATTTACTGATATCAAGTGCTGGATCAGGCTTTTTACATACCACCATATTTTGATTAATAATTATAATTATATATGCATTCATAACCCACTTTAGGTATAAGACCTGAATATGGAAAAAGCACATTTTTTTCCTCTAAGGAAAAGAAGCTGAGTTTATGGGTCAAACAACACAATATTTTATTTATTGATTGATCGATCGATCGTATGGCACATTCACATCGTGTTACAATAAAAACATAGAGCATAGTAAATATGAAATATAAAATATAGACAGGAAGATCACAAACATATGTCTAGGTTACAGAAATAGTTTTTTGCTTCAGTTGTCACAGCCAGGAAATCAGCAAAGTCTCCATTGTAGGCTCGGTTTTGACACTCTGTCACTATGTGTTGGATAGTTTGTTTTTCAGCCCCACAGTCACAATTTGATAATGTTATTTTGTCCCATTTATAAAGGGCATCACTTACCCTTCTCTCCGTTTCTTACTCTAGAGTAAGTGTATGCAGCCCCAACCGCATGCTAGGAGAGAAGGTTTAAACCTTTTCCCCTCAGCTCCCAATGTGGAGGTTAAAAAAAGCGGGGGGGGGAAGCCTCCATTGGTGTCAATGGAGGCATTTTCTTCTTTTATTAACCCTTGTGTGTGGGGAGGATTTCAGGAAACAAGCAGCTGAAGTGGTAAGGCTTAAACCTTCCCTCCTGGCATGTGGTAGTCCCAATCTGGATCAGGGCTGTGCCCACTTACTCTGGAATAAGACACAGAGAGAGGAGTCAGCTGCATACCATGTGCTTAATGGACCAAGTAGTTTGACCCATAAGCTCAGCTTCTTGTCCTTAGAGGAAAAAAGGTCAGGTTGCTTACCTGTAACTTGAGTTCTTTGAGTAGTCATCTGTGCATTCACTCATATGGGCTCTGCACCTGCACGGAGCCTCGATTCGGGAAACTTCTACAGCTGAGGAATTTTGGTGGGAACCCCTCCCCCATCATCCCATTGTGCATACTCCATTGGCGTTCCTGCTCAATCCCTCAGTTCCAAGGAGACTGCCAATTGTGGCCCCTTAAGACTGAGGAACCTCGGTACCAAACCAAGATGATCTTGACACCGAAGTGGGGATGGTGGGTGGGTTGTGTGAATTCATAGATGAACACTCGAAGAGCTCCCATTACAGGTAAGCAACCTGACTTTCTTCTTTGTGGTCTCTGTGCATCACACATACGGGCGAATAACAAGCTTATGTACACGGAGGTGTGTCAGTGTCCTCATCAAACAACCTCTGTCAGCACTGTCTGGCTGAAGGAGCAGCCCTTTCAGGCCTGAACGTTGAGACGGTAATGCTTGACAAATGTGAAAGGAGCAGCCCAGGTTGCAGCCCAACATACATCCGGTATTGACACCCGTCTCTGGAAAGCCACCAATGTTGCTATCACTCTGGTTGAGTGGGCCCTCACTGGACCAGATAACTCCAAGCTCTGCAGTTCATAGGAGAGCTTAATTGCTTGGACTATCCAAGATGCTAAAAGCTGGGATGAAACTGGGTGTCCCTTCTTAGATCCCCCATAGCAGACAATCACTGAGATTGACAAAATGATTCCGTCCTCGCTTTATAGAATGCTAGAGCCCTGTGAACATCCAATGTGTGCAGCGTCTTCTCGAGCACCCTTGCAGGCGAGGCGAAAAAGGCAAGGAGAACAATATTCTGAGCCAAGTGAAAACCTGAAACGACTTCAGGTGGGAAAGCAATATTCCTATGAAATCGTAGGTAAGGATTGTCCACTCGCAGGGCACATAGCTCTCCAGAATGCCATGATGGCTACTAAGAACCCCACCTTTAGCGAGAGAAGATGCAAATCTGTGGTAGCGAGTGGCTCAAATGGTGTTTTGGTAAGTGCATGTAGTACAACAGACACACTCCATGTCAGTACTAGAGGTTTAACAGGAGGAACAAGATTTCTAATTCCCCTCATAAACTGACAGATCAAAGGATGTGAGAAAACTGAGCAAACATTGTAAACAAACTGGGAAGCTGAAATGGCTGCAAGATAAACCTTCAAAGAAGAACTTTGGAGTCCTTGTGCATGTAGCGAAAATAAAAATTTCAGAATATCCTGTATAGTACAATGGACACGATCGAAGTCATTGTCCCTAGCGAAAAGTATAAAATGTGTCCATGTACTGGCATAGGATTTTCTTGTAGCGGGTTTCCTAGCTGCCTCCAGGACAGACTGGAGTGATGCAGGCAAGTCTATCCAGTCTACTGCTGGATTCTCCACGACGTGAGGCGTAAGGTTGGTAAGTCTGGATGTGACACCTTGCCCCTGTCTCTGGACAACAGTGCTGGTGTTGACGGGAATCGAAGGTAATCCCTTCTGGACCTCTGAAGGAGCTTGGCAAACCGAGGCTGCTTGAGCCACAATGGTGCGATCAGGGATGCCCTCTGCCCCATCTTTCTCCAGTTTTGCAACCACCCGCGTGTAGAGATGACAGAGAATTCTGCCACGGATCTCGGTGAGTCCGAATGCCAGTGCATTCGGCCCCCTGAACTCCGTGGCGGAACGGCCTGCCCCCCCCGCCCCCCCCGGATCCCCCCCGGGACGAGACTTACCTGGGGCAGATCTTCCGGACGGCGGCGGCGGCTGGTCTTCCGACTGGCTGCCACCATTTACAGTCTTGTTAAAAAAAAAAAAAAAAAAGATGTGATAGGCTACGTAAAGATTTACATAGCCTATCATGGCTGGGTTTAAAAAAAACCACACATGACGTGATAGGCTATGTAAATCTTTACGTAGCCTATCATGGCTGGGTGGGTTTAAAAAACAAAACAAAACCACGTACGCAAATGGCGGCGGCTATGGCCGCCGCCATTTGCGTTCCTTATTTTTGGCCATCTTAGTCTACGTAAATATTTACGTAGACTATGACGGCGAAAATAAAGGGGAATGTAAATAGCGTAGCCGGCGCTATTTGTGTCCCTTTTTGATTTGCCGTTTTAGCCTATGTAAAGATTTACGTAGGCTAAAACGGTGAATCAAAAAGGGACACAAATAGCGCCCGCTACGCTATTTGCATTCCCCTTTATTTTCACCGTCTTAGTCTACGTAAATATTTACGTAGATTTAGATGGCCAAAAATAAGGAACGCAAATGGCAGCGGCTGTAGCCGCTGCCATTTGCGTACGCAGTTCCCCCCCCCGACAGAGCTCTCCGCGGCTGGAAATCCGGCTGCAGACGGCTCTGGGATGGGCTGGGCCTGGCCGGCTGCTCCGCAAAGCTGTCACGGAGCACAGCCAGCCATCGAGGATTCCAGGGGGAGGAACGGAACACCTCCCCCCCATCAACATAATCCGCGAAAGGTAAGTCACTTTCGTACATCCCTACCTGCGTGAGAAGAGGAAAAGGTGGAAACATGTACAGGAGACCTCCGCTCCAATTGGTGGCAAAGGCATCCCTGGGAGACCTCGCACCTCTGCCTGCACGGCTGCAGAAACGAAGGCATGCTGCATTCTCCTCCGATGCGAAGAGGTCCAAGGATGGGCGACCCCACTGGTGGAAAAGGCGATTGCAGACACCCGAACTGAGCTCCCATTCATGTTACAGTGGGAAACAGTAGCTCAGATGGTCAGCCAAGATGTTGTCTTTGCCTGCAATATGGATCAATGGCATTGAATGAGTCCCACCTTGTTTGTTTAGGTGGAATACATGGTGTTGTCGGATACGATTTGGGGGCGATGACTACAAAGGACTACTTTGAAAGCCCTCAGGGCTTTGTCAACTGCAAGCAGCTCCAGGACATTGATATGGCTGTGCGCCTCTGCCCTTGACCAGAACCCTTGCACTTTGAAGCGAGTGCAGTGAGCTCCCCAGCCTGATATCGAGGTGTCTGTCATGACTGTCAACATCGGTGTGGGAAGTTGAAAAGGCAGACCCCTTAACAGCTTGGACGACACAGTCCACCACTGAAGGGAAACCAGGACTGCCTGTAGTCTGACTCTCTGTAAGCTGTAGTCTGACTCTCTGGAAGTCTTGCCGCAGGTCGAATGCCCTGATAAACCAGTTTTGCAAAGTCCTCATATGGAGGCGAGCACACGGTACCACTGCAGTTGTAGCTGCCATCAGTCCCAGTAGTTTCTGTATTGTGTAGGCTCGTACGGTATGGCAAGCTAGAACATCTGATGAAAGTTGCATTAGCACCTGTGCTTGGTCCTGAGGAAGAAATGCAAGACCTACTTGGGAATTTATGGAGGCCCTGATAAACTGGACAACTTGGGATGGCACTAAGAATGATTTTTCCATGTTCACAAACAAACCGAGGTCTCCTAACAGTTCCAGTGTAATTTGGATGCTTTCCAGAAGTTGGGTCCTTGATTGAGCGACTATGAGCCAATCGTTGATGTAAGGATAGATCTGGACCCCTCAAAGCCTGAGATGGGCACACACCACAGCTATGCATTTTGTGAATACCCGTGGAGCAATAGCGAGCCCGAACGGCAACACCTTGAACTGGTAGGGAAGACAGTCGTCTGAGAAGCGGAGAAAGCTCTGGCTGAAGTCCTCTATTGCAATATGAAAGTACGCGTCTTTCAAACTGATGGTCGCAAACCAATCTCCCGTCTGTAGTAAGGGTAGGATCTAAGTCAATGTGATCATTCTGAACTTTCTGGATGGAATGAACAGATTGATCCCTCTGAGATCCAGAATTGGGCGAAGTCTGCTGTCCTTTTTGGATACTGCAAAATATTGGGAGTAGAAGCCCTTGTGCAGCCATATTGCAGGGACATGTTTGATTGCTCCCTTCGAAAGGAGTTTGTCTACCTCTCTGCAAAGTAGTGGGGAAGACGGCACTGACGTGATGCCTGAGAAAGGGGGAACAGTGTCGAACTCGATTCTGTAACCTCAACGAATAATAGCAAGGACCCACAAGTCCATTGTTATTCTCTGCCATGATGGAAAAAAGGCTGCGAGGTGTGAGTGGAAAGGGAAAAGATCATCCTGGGAAACAGGTGGTTCCAGGGGACAGTCAAAGGCGCTGCTTCTTCATAAAGTCAGATCTCTTACAAGAAGACCGGAAACGTGATGTAGAGCAAATTGGAGTTTCTGTTGGAAACCTTGTTGCTGTCACACCACTCAATCCTGATGAGGTTGAGATTGAGTGAAAGCTGACTGTCGATAACAGCGGCATTGTCTGAATGGTGGAGGAGCCTGTGAGAGACCCATCTTCCTTGCTGTATTCTTGGCCTTTTGAATAGTGTCCATGGCCTCGTTGGTTTTGGAGTTAAATAAACCCTCATCGTCAAAAGGGAGGTCTTCAATATGGGAACGTGCATCCTGTGCAAGGTCTGCCGACCTCAACCAGGCTTGTCTGTGAAGTGCGATAGCCCCTACCATAGCCTTACCATCACAATCAGCTTGGTGTCTGGCAGTGTTAATTTGTTGCCTCGCTACCTTCGTGGCCTCTGCCTGAAAAAGTCTCACCAGTTCATGTTGATCATCCGGTAGGTAGTCGCAGAGGGAGCCAATCTTTTCCCATAGAAAAAGCTGGTACCAAGCCATAGTTGCTTGATACTTTGTAACCCATAGTCCAAGGGAAGCAGAGGAGTAGATACATCTTCCCATCAAATCTAATCTCCTGCCTTCCTTGTCTACTGGGGAAGAATGAAGCCAATGAGACCTGCCCTGTGACGACTCCACAGTGACTGAATTGGGTGGAGGATGGGTGAATAAAAACTTCGCATCCTTCTCTTGTATTCTATACATAGTCTCCAGCCATTTAGAGGTCGGACTCATGGCGGATGGAGCCTTCCAAGAGAGGGGTACCTTCTGTAATAAAGTCCGGAGAAATGGAATGGCAACTGGGGTGGTTGAATCGGTGTGGAGGACATCGAACACCGGGTCCTTAACTCTCTCCACAGGTTGTTGAGTCTCAAGACTGAGCAACTGGGCCATTCTAGAAACTTGTTCTGCAAAATGACCCACATCCTCCGAGGGAGACAATGGGTCCTGGGAGCCCACAGCAACACTGGGTGATGACAGTGACAACGGAACGGATGAGACCGAAGCTGAGTCAGACTGATAATCTTCCCCTGGGGAGCAAGGGGGGGGGACCTATGAAAATGGTCCGCCCCCGGAGATTGATGGATTCCGATGGATTCCAGAGGGCTCTGGGGGATTTTCCTGCTGGTATGGCTGGCGCTCCTGTCGAAGCCCAGGTCGCTCTGTGGGATGCAGAGATGACTCGGGCGGTTGACACGATCGCGCCCAAGCGCCCTCTCCCTCTGAGCAGAGCCCGGCCAGCTCCTTGGTATACACCTGAGCTGAGGGCAATGAAGCAAGAGGGGAGACGGCTAGAACGCAGGTGGAGGAAAACTCGTGCTGAGTCTGACCGAACACAGGTAAGAGCCCACTATCGAGCCTACTCTGTGGCGGTGAGGGTGGCAAAGAGGCAGTTCTTTTCCACCAGCATTGCATCTCCTCAGTGTCGTCCGGCGGAGCTTTTCCGAGTGGTTCGCTGCCTGTTACATTCTGGGCCAGGGACAGAGACGGCGGAACCCTCGGTAGCACGCTGTGACGAGTTTGCGTGGCACTATGAGGATAAAGTCGCTCAGATTCGTCATGAATTGGACACCACCATTAATGCAGTTCCATTGGTAGAGGCGTTCAGAGCACCGTCTGGTCCAGTTTTATTGGATGAGTTTCAGTTACTGAGGCCTGAGGATGCGGACAAGGTGCTTGGCCAAGTCCGATCGACCACTTGTGTGCTTGACCCTTGCCCTTCATGGCTTATTAAATCAAACAAGGAGGGGTTGTCCGGCTGGGTCCAGGAGGTTGTAAATTCCTCCTTGAGAGAGGGAGTGGTGCCTGCCGCGTTAAAAGAGGCAGTAATTAGACCACTCCTGAAAAAGCCTAACCTGGACCCAGAGGATGTTAACAATTATAGGCCAGTGGCCAACATCCCCTTCCTGGGCAAGGTGCTTGAGCGGGTGGTTGTAGGACAGCTCCAGGCACTCTTGAATGAAACGGACTATCTAGATCCATTTCAATCGGGCTTCAGGCCTGGTTTTGGAACGGAAACTGCCTTGGTCGCCCTGTGGGATGACCTCTGCCGGGAGAGGGACGGGGGGAGTGTGACCCTGTTGATTCTCCTGGACCTCTCAGCGGCTTTCGATACCATCGACCATGGTATCCTTCTGGATAGGTTGTCTGGGTTGGGAGTTGGAGGCACTGCACTACAGTGGTTCCGCTCCTACTTGGATGGCCGATTCCAGAAGGTGGTGCTGGGGGATTATTGCTCTGTGCCATGGCAATTGTGCCATGGGGTTCCACAGGGCTCTATTTTATCCCCCATGCTGTTTAACATCTACATGAAACCGCTGGGGGAGGTTATCCGGAGTTGTGGGCTGAGGTGCCATCAATATGCGGATGACACCCAGCTCTACCTCTCTTTCTCATCAAAACCAGGTGAGGCAGTGGCTGTTCTGAACCAGTGCCTGGGCACGGTAATGGACTGGATGAGGGCTAATAAACTGAAACTCAATCCAGACAAGACGGAGGTACTGTTAGTGGGTGGTTCGTCTGCCCGGCTAGGTGATATTCAACCTGTTCTGGAGGGGGTTGCACTCCCCCTAAAGGATCAGGTTCATAGTTTGGGGGTGCTCTTGGATCCAGAACTGTCACTTGAGGCACAGGTGAACTCAGTGGCACGGAGCACTTTTTATCAGCTTAGGCTGGTATACCAACTACGCCCTTACCTGGACAGAGATAGCCTAGCTACAGTTATCCATGCTCTGATAACTTCTCGTCTGGATTACTGCAATGCGTTATACGTGGGGCTGCCTTTGAAAACGGTCCGGAAACTTCAGCTGGTCCAAAATAGGGCAGCAAGATTGTTAACAGGGACTGGCCTGCGAGCTCATATTACGCCAGTACTTTTCCAGCTGCACTGGCTGCCAGTCCGTTTCCGGACCCGATTCAAAGTGCTGGTGTTAACATTCAAAGCCCTTAACGGCTTGGGGCCAGGTTACCTGAAGGATCGCCTCCTCCCATATGTGCCTGCCCGGACCTTAAGATCATCATCAGCGGCCCTTCTCCGTGAGCCCCTGCCAAAGGAAGTGAGGCGGGTGGCTACTAGGAGGAGGGCTTTTTCTGTTGTGGCACCCCGGCTCTGGAATGAGCTCCCTAGTGAGGTTCGCCTGGCGCCTACATTGTACTCCTTTCTGCGCCAGGTGAAGACCTTTTTATTTTCCCAGGCATTTTAGCTTTCTAAATTTTTATCTTCGCTGTTTTAAATCTGTATTTTAAACTCCTGTACTGCTGCTAGGTTTTATTGTGGTTGTATTGTTATATTGTGGTTTTAATGTTCTATATATTTTAAATTGTTTTATTGTGTGTTGTTTGGTTTTAGTTTTTGTGAACCGCCCAGAGAGCTTCGGCTATTGGGCGGTATAGAAATGAAATAAATAAATAAATAAATAAATAAATAAAATAAGACGACATCTGCTGAGTATCCTGGTCATCAGGCTTTGGGGACTCAGCCTGGGGTAGTGGAGAAAGAGTTTTTCCTCCTTCTATGCTCTGCATAACTAACGTTTCCAGAGCCAATTGGTGAGACGGCCAGAAGGGACACCTCGTAGCAAGTGCTGGCAATGCAGCAGAGGGTGGCCGTACCGGTGGCAGTGGAGGTGGCGGTGGCATAACCATCTCCTGTGGTGGTGGCCGAGCTAAAGCAGCTGATGAATAGGTGTCGCGGTCATGTCGATAATCGCTGGAGTAAGCGTAATGATCATAAGGATAGTGATGAGGTCGATAATGGTTCCAATCATCCCACCCGTAATGACGTTGTGGAGGACGAGACCAATCCGATCCTCGTTCCCAACCTGAGTGAGGGGAATGAGACCTGTGTCTGTACCAAGGCTGTGGTAACTCTGGTGGCCAGTCACCCCTTCGGGAGCAGGCGGAGTAAGCCAAACACAGGGAAAAATCTCCACGTCAAGTATGAGTTTGGTTGAACCCGACCTCTCCTTGATCCCAAGTCGGTGTCGAGTCTCTAAACTCCCCTTCTGACATGGAGGGTATTGGTGGTACCGTGGTCAATATCGAAGGCACTGAAACCATTGGAATCGGTGAATCTAACATCGGAGGTGGCTCCGGCAGCCAAGCTGGGGTTCCAGGTTGGGAAATGAGCTTTTTTTACTCTGTCGGGAAATGAGCTTTTTTGACTCCTTTGCCTTCTTCTTTCTCTTCCTGACATTGGATGAGTGAGATCTCGCCTTTTTCGACAACTTTTTGGCAAAGGAAACTGCCAAGGAGCGGCCCAGAGTTGGAAGGTCAGAATGGCCTGTGGTTAGAGCCAGGGCTGACTGGGCAGGCAAATTCACTGACTTCTCGAGAACCTCTTTTTGAGGGGCTTTATCTGTGCCCTTAGGCTGACTTTTCGGCTGATTTGAAATCGACACCATAGGCTGTTTAGGGGCATCTGATGCTTTCAAAGCCTTTCCCCACAGGATCGCTTTAAGTCTATCAGCATGATTTTTTCTCTCCTGCTTACTAAACGACATGCAATGATGGCAGGCCTCCATGATATGGCCTTCACCCAGGCAGAGAAGGTGCAAGGAGTGCCCATCCATGGGAGGTAATTTTGCCCCACAACGCACGCACTTTTGGAAAGGGGCCTTAACCAGCTGTAAGCCTAAAGGTGCCACACGATCGACGATTGCAAGACCAAAATAAAATTGTAACCAAAAATGAGAGAACAGTTAAAGGCAGAAAAACTACAGAAAGAAGAAAGCCAGAAAAAAACAATATAATTTCTCTTCAGCCAAAGCCTAACGAGAAGTCCTTTCAATCGAGTGCTACCACAATGGTGGTGGACGAAGAACTGAGGGATTGAGAGGGAACCCTGCTGGAGTATGCGCAGTGGGATGGTGGGTGAGAGGTTCCCGCCAAAATTCCTCAGCTATAGAAGTTTCCCGAATCGAGGTTCTGCGCAGGCACAGAGCCCATATGTGTGATGCACAGAGACCACAAAGAAGAATGTGCTTTTCCCATGTCATGTGTAGTCTGACCCTCAGACTGCTTTTGGAAAAAGGCCTTGTAGGTAGGACCATTAGGCTGGGGTGTACAAACCAGTTATTCCTGAATACCAGGATTTTGGTTTAAGACTTCGGGCCAATTCATACATTATTAGCAGTGGCACTGAAGCTGCTTCGCAGGCGCATTGTCCTGCATTACCCCAGTAATGCCACTGATTGCAGGCTAAGACCAATAACTAGGTGGTAAGGAATCGTGTCATTGGACCCACCTTTGAGCTCAAACAGATGGCTGAACTACTCTGGGGAGACCTCTCTTACTCCTGAGTGACTTGGTCATTTCTATCATCCTACCATGTGGCAAGGGGAATTGTACCACTTACCATGTGTGATAAAATGTGGGTTCTATGTGGTTCCAAACATGACTAGAGTGATGTGGAAATAAGTCACACCACTAGTTACCAGTGAATTGGCTTTTTCCTCTGCCAGCTCACAAATGATTAGGATGGCTTAGTGAAAAATATGACTTCATACTTGTAATGGCAGTCAGTGCAATTGTTTCAAATAAGGATGCTCAGACAGCTTCGGCTATGGGGCAGTATAGAAATGTGATAAATAAATAAATCTAGTTTAGTACTCTGACTTAAGTGGTGTGTATACTGGGCTATAAAGAGCTGAAAGATCCAAGAAAATGAGAGGACTTCCATTCACCCTTTACATTTACATCCCCAAATGTAAGTAATTAGAAGTGACATTAACAATGTATAATATACTAAAGACTATCTATTATCTCTTCCATAAAAACCTCTGAAATGGAAAAAAAGCTTTATATTTTTAGCAGAAAACCAGAAAATATTAACAGAACATCTAATATTTTACTAATTCATCTGTGCATGAGTCCTCTTGTACCCGAAAACTCCAATTGTATCAAAGGAGGTTTCCTTACTTTACTGGCTCCCATGACTCCCGCTCAAAGCCCCTGTGAATTGATTGTGCAATTGAGGACTCCATGAGATCGACATATCTAACAACAAGTGGAGCAAACAAGTCTTGAAGATGTTTGTGGTATTTTCCATTGCACAAATTATCTAGAATAAATAAATAAAAGTATAGTAAGAAATCTTTCACAGAAAACCCAAACCAGTCATATTAATTACACAGCTTATATATTTTTAATATAACCTTTTGGGGCAAAACAAATCAACTGGCAAAACCCCTGCCCAATAAAAGGTTCTGTCATCAAACCATATACTGTAGAGGAATTTCAGTAATCTCCATGATGGTAAAGTAACTGCAGGATTGATTTCTCAATTAAAACAAGCAAACAATGCATTCATGCCCATTAGTGGCAACACTTAAGTCGTAGCAAAACAGCTATGTTATTATTTTTGGGAACAAAAACAGTAAAAATGCTTTGGTATACATTATAACTCTGATCGATAGTAAAACTAGTGCTTCTTTATATGCGCTATTACTCTTAAGTCTGCAGTCCTATACACACTTATTTGGGAGTAAGTCTCACAGAGCTTAATGGGAGTTACTTCTGAGAAGACATGCATAGGATTGCACTGCAAATCTTTGGACTGAAGAGCACACATACCCTACAGATGGAAGCTGATTTCAGACAGTTTGAATTTTGAGGCACCCTATGAATTGTACTTTTGCATGAGTGTGGAAACATTCTATCTTCAGAAATCTCTATCTTCAGCTCTTTAGAACTATAGCATCCAGGGGTCCTTATATGGAAGCTGCAACATAATCAGTACAGTCCTATCCATGTTTACTTGGATGTACGTTCCACTGTGCTCAGTGGTCCCTGGCAAGTGAGTTTAGGATTGCAGCCTTAAACTGGTTTAAATTGGTGATACGGACATGCCTTTAGGCAAAACACTACTTTTCTTATTTATTTATTTAAAGCATTTGTATCCCACCCTATATCATTAAGAACTCAGGGCGGCATACAGATAAAAGCAATTTAAACAGTAGTGTGCAACTTTAGGGAATTCAATTAGCCCTCAAAGGCTTTGGTGAAAAGCCATGTTTTAACATGGTGCTGAAATGAAACCAACGTCTGTGCCAATCACATCTCTAAGGGAAAGGCATTCCACAATTGGGGTGCCACAGCAGAGAAGGCCCTCTTCCATGTGCCACCATAGTGTATATCTTGCACTGGTGGGACCCAGAGGAGGAACACAACATTATTTTTCTTACGCATGGCATCATGAAATTTCATAAGAGCAAAACCCAGATTTTTCATGGACATTTATCTTTGTTTAGGGTTCACCTGTCAATCCTTTCACAATATCAATACCATTTACATCTTTTTGGCATGCTATGCTCAACACCCTTTGCCTTCAGGCCCCCATAACCCAGATAGTCCCAATCCATCAGTTAGGAATCACTAAGCTACATCAGTGGGCTCAGAAACAGAGCCTGGCTTATTGCCATGAGAAAGATGGGGAAGGGATATTATGGTCATAATCAATACAATAAATACTCCAACACAGCAGTATGCAGATGCAAAAGAAAATCTGCGCATTCTTTCATTGAAGATTCCATTACTGCTGTTCATGGAGAAAAGCTGCCTTTCTTTTTAAAACATGGGGTTGTACCTAATGTTAGTCCTACCTATTGAAATTAATGGGACCTAATTTAGACTGAACATTGAACTCATTTATTTATTTATTTACTTACTGCATTTATATCCCGCCTTTTTTCCTCTTGCAAGGAACCCAAGGCGGCTAACATTAACCTCCTCCTCTCCATTTTATCCTCACAACAACAACCCTGTGAGGTAGGTTGGGCTGAGAGTGTGTGACTGGCCCAAAGTCACCCAGTCAGCTTCCATGGCCGAGTAGGGACGAGAACCCAGATCTCCCGGCTCCCAGTCCAATGCTCTCACTTTGAACCTGAGCACACTCCAGGAGAGAGCGGAGGATAGGAAGGCCTGGCGTGCTATGGTTCATGGGGTCACGAAGAGTCGGGACACGACTTAACGACTGAACAACAACAACAACAATTTAGACTGAGATTGTATACAACCCATGGATTCTTTCCCTAGTATTATGAGCAGCTGAAGTGGAAACTCCAGAGAACTCTCTTGTTGCCTATGCATATAGTTTCTTTGGATTGTGACCAAGAAAAGTGCAATAATTCATGTATGCGATGACAATTGTGCCTTTCATCTTGGAAAGTTTCAAAAGTAGGTGAGTTGTGGGGCTATTATTCATAGTGGGAGGAAACAACGGGTTGGTGTGCATACAAGTAATTAAGAGTTCACCTAATGGGGATCTTTGAAGTAAACCCATGCCATTTAGCATGGTGCTAGCTATTAAATTCCCATTTAATCCAATGACACTTTTTAAAAGCCTGTAAAAGTACCACAGTTTGAAAGAAAAGCCTAACAATGGTTCTCAGAGAATTTCCAGGAGTGTCAATCTTGCTGCTTTTGTTATTGTTTTGTTTCGGAGACAACTGATATGCTTGTATATTTTAATTAAATATAAATAAAATATATCTGGGCAAGGATTTTTTTTCTGATTGCTTAGGGCACTACAGAGACTGGGGATTTCTCTGGACTTTTTTTTACGCCATCTTCCTATATATGTCTGAACTCTTCTCAAGCAGAATAAAAAAAACCCTGAGCTGAATTCTTATATAGTTTTCTCTTGAACCTCTTTAATTCTCTTAAGTACCACTAATCTTCTACCAAGAATTGCAAAACAGTAATAATTGCTGGCATTAACCCAACAATTTTGCCCTATCAGTGAAACAATATTAAATGACTAAAATACAATACATACAGTCACTACGAAGGGAATCATTTAGAAGCTGAAAGAGTGGAAAGCTGTCCCAGGTATCGGGGGGCTGGACCTCTAGTGCGGCGTCCATATCTACCGCAAACAATGAGAGGAAGGTTTCCGCATGTTCAACCATTAAATCTGACCACCAAGCAAAGGCCTTTAAATGCAGTAGGAAAGAAAAGTGAGAAAAAAGTGTTAGTGTTATTCTAACCACATTCAATGTTATCCATGTTCAATAGGCATTTTTAAAAAAACCTAATGAACATCCTATAGAAAACTAGCTTTATTGTAAAGAGAACAGCAGTACAAAATGGTAGCCTACTGCAGATATGGTGCAAAATGCATCCATTAAGCACCTGCTGCTTTTAGTCAGAAACTTCTCAAGGAGTGTGGAATCAGAACTGTATTGTTCTCCTACATATCTGTAATGCAACAGAGGAGGTGCATCTGTTCAGTTTACAATAACCCACTTAATTCTTTCTGGATCATGCTACTTACTGAAGGGGTAAACTAGTTCTTTGTCTAAAATATAGAGTATCTGGGAGTTTCTTCACTGTGTTTGCAGGTTTTCTGTTTTTCTTTCCCACAATGCTCTTAACAATTTATCTAGATTATCAGCATGTGAAAATAGACTTGGCATGGGGATTTAGTGGCCCTTAAACATCCCACATTTACAATTCAAAGTCAACCAGTGGATAAAAAATAAACTATCTTAATTATACACATTTAAGTTTTAAAGTTGCACTGCTAAATTGAAAAAAAATCACCCAGTTTTAGAATTAAGGCATGAGAAAAACTATCCACAATCAAGTCAAGACTTGACGACAACAGGAAATAAATCTAAAGTTGAAAACCAAGAAATATCAGTGAAGTAACTCATTGTCATGCGCATGGGTCCTTAAGAATTCACTATACAGCTTCTCTGAAGTGACATTCACATCATACATGACTCAGATGTGAATGTGTTTGGGACACATGCACGCGTGTTTAAAATCACTTCTGGCTTAGGAACATGCAGTATGAGTGGTGGTGTCAACAGGATCTTGTGCAGTTGCTATTAGGCAATATGGAACGTACTTAACAGCTCACTGTTTATATATGTCATTAATATTCCTCAAAGGGGAGAGAATGTTAGACTTGAAAAGTGAGGCAAGGGCTGTATGTTTAATTAAATATCTGCCACCATTTTAAGATCTGCCAATGAAGCTCTGCTCCGCGTCCCATACTCCATGGACGTAACACTGTCATCCAGTAGGAGCAGTGCCTTTTGTGTGGTGGCCCCAGAATTGTGGAAAGTGCATCCCTGATATGTCTGTATGTATTCTTCCTCGTTTTTTTTTTTCCCCAAAGGCAGGTGAAGACTTCTTTGTTCCACCAGGCATTTCACAGTTACTGTAGCTGGAGGTGTTTCTTATTGCTTTTATTTTTTTAATTATTATTTTATATTGTTTCAATTGGAAATTTTTTATACTGGGTTGGATCCAGACAAGGTGTTTAACATTCTAGTCTCACTGAAATCAATGGGACATATTTGTCACAACTCATTTAAGTCTTATTGAGTTCAATATAACTAAAGGAGGGCTGGAGAACCTGTTTCAACTCGAGGGTCAAATTCAATTTTGGAGAAGCTCTCAGGGGTCACATACCAGTGGTGCGCAGGGCCAAAGGAAAAAGGGGTGCCAAAAATACCCCCCCCCCAAATACCAGGACATTGTGGCTTAAAGCTTAATTGCCAGTAACTGAGCTTTAGGAGAGGCATTTCAGCCTTTTAGAAGGTGGGTGGGGGGGACTGCACAAAAGCCAGGAAATCATCAAATGATTGATGGTTGAAGGACAGGGTGTGGGGGCAGGAGCAGGGTGTGTGGCCACTTGGAGAATCCTCCAGGGCTGGATTGGGACTCCAGGAGGGTTGGATTTGGCCCCCAGGCCTGAGGTTCCCCACTCCTGGATTAAAATATGACCTAAGTTTGTCTGGATCCAACTCATGGTATTTCAACTGTTTCAGAAACCATCCTGGGTGATACCCAACTAGTGGAAGGGATTTCCTGGAAGCTAACTTCCCTTCTGCTGCCTCCGCCCATTAGCTCCCATAGCCCCCTGAAAAGCTATGCAGAGGGTTGGGGAACCCTCCTGAATGGGCTGAGCTGTGATGTGCAGGACTGAAGGGGAAGGTGGGATTCTCCAAAATCAAGGAGAGTACTTGGGTGGAGCTCCTGCTTATGTGAGGTACCCCCATCTGATTTTGGGGTATCCCCCCTTCCCCTTGTATCACAGCTCACCCCATTCAGAAGGGCTTTTGACCCTCTGTGTAGCATTTCTGGAGGGCTTTGGGAGATGTTGGGGGAAGGAGAGGGCCGGGAAGTTAGCTTCCTCGAACTCTCTTCTGTCAATGCAATGTTGTATGCTGCCCCTCATGAGCATTTTTGTTCTTGAAAGGTAGACAAATATATTGTAAATAAAATGAATAAATTAAATGGAAAAGAAATGGCAAGTGATTAATTATGTCTATGATCAAGGCATATTGTTTTGTCAGTGAAGGAAATAAGAGGGATTCAGTCGAAATGAATAGATGGGTTAAGCTCCTACTTTGTTTTGGAATCCATTATTTTCTTTATTGAAACTTGGAGATGGACATTAATAGGGTAAGAGCAGATGATAATTACAGTATAAACCTACATTAGAAAGATTCACTGAACTTCCTAAATTACCATCTTCCTTTTGTTAAGCTATTTTTAACCTATAGGTTACTAAGCTATTCCTTAACCTATAGGCACCCTTCATCTGCAAGAGGTACACTATAGTCTGACTGATATTAATGTTGAAGAGGATGTCATCGTATTTGTAAAACAGGAAGAAGTGCCCTACCCCCCACGTCCAGCTTGCCTGGCCACGGGGGGGGGGGAATTGCGGGTGGGTGGGGTGAGACGTCATGGCGGGCCGCTATTGGACCACCAGTGACGCCACTTGCGAGGGGTGGGGTCGGAGAGGCGTCTTATCCTCTCCACGCCCCTCCGGGCAGCTTCTCTCTCACATGGCTGCTGAGTGTCTGCATGCGCTCTGCAGCTGCAAAGAGGAGATGCAGCGGCGACAACGTGATCGGCGGCAGTGAGGCCTCCTGGCAGTGCACTTCCTCCTGGGCCAAGGATTGGATGAAGTTTCTACCGCCGTGGCGGCAGCGTCTTTTTTGGCAGTGGCAGCCTCGTCTAGGAGCAGCGAGGGTGATGACGGCTAGCTGAGCATGTGCTCTCCAGCACGAGAGGGAGCGGCGAGGGTGTTGACGGCCTGATCGGAGGCCGGTGGGGCCTTTGCGGCCCCTTGTTTCTCAGTCTCAGGGGCGCTGCCAGCTTGGCAGCTGCTCCTGTGTGGGGGCTGCTGGTTGTTTCGCATGCCGCAGGCGGCTTTAGGGCTAACCTTTTAAGGGCGGTCCCAATTTTCTTGTAGGGCCATTTGGCCCAAGATTTGTTTGCAATGGTGCCCAAGGGAGTGGGGGCAATACAGAGTCACAGTTGCCCCAGGAGGTGTTCCCCCTTTTCAGGCTCTGTATCCCCAGGCCTGGGAATCCGACTCATTTCCCCTGGCATCCCTTCGAAAGGGTGATACCTGCCAAATCTGGGGCTTCTGAGCCTAGCAACTTTCGGCTAGTTGCTTGTTCCTGTCCAGTTTGTTTGGGTGCCGGGGCCATATCCCAGGCAATCCCCTGGTGACACCCCCACTTTCTTGGGTCTTGCAGGCTTATACACCGCAGGTGTAAGCTAATCCAATTGCCACTAGGGTTGCGGTGTGGGTATTTAGTATTTTGCCTCTCGCTAGCTATCTCTGGGATCTGACAACATGCCTCCTAAAAAGGGACAGGGGGGCAGGAAAGGAAAGGGTAGGGCCCCACGGCCTACTGCAAAGAGGCCACAGGGTAGGTTTGATTCTTCCTCGGACAATGAGGCAGGCCCGGATTTGGCTTCAATCCTGGCATGCCTAGAGACTGTGGAAAAGGACAAAGGGATTGTTCTTCCCGCCCCTGCCGGACCAAGCAAGTCCGGTGGTGTGCAGCCCAAACGGACAAGGCAATAGACGCAGCGTTCATTGTTGATTCCCATTTCAGTGCGTTTAGATACCATCGAGGCGTCTTCCAGCCCTGTCATAGCTTACCCCGGGGTGGCTCTTTGGGCAGAGGAAGAACCAACATCAGCAGCGTCACAGGCATTGGTGGTGGGGGAAACATCATCCGCCACAGCATCGGGGAACACAGGCTCAGCTGCCCCAGACTCAGGTAAGACAAGTATTGCACCTCATGCCTCCTGGCCAGGTTGGGGACCACTGGGGCCTTGGGGATGGCTACCCTGGCTTACTGCTCAGGGTTGGCCTTTCCCCCCACCCTCCAGAGAGCAGCCTAACACAAATGCGGGAGGTTCAGGGCCTCTTCATGAGGCTCCCACACACCCCCTGCCTGATGCGGCGGTGGCCCCTGCACCGGCCGCTGTGACACCTTCAACTACATATGCCCTTACGGCTGTAGTTGCACAGCCATCTCCCACCTCGCCTCAGATGGAACTAGGTACTGGCGTTTCCACTATTGCTAGCCGAGTGGCAGTCCCATCTGCATCACCACCAGAGGCCACTCCTCAGCAGCCTTTGACAACAACTGCAGCTTGCGCACAGGTTTGGCAGGGCCCAGCAGGACCTACAGTGGGACCGCTTCCCTTACTTCTTATAGTACAAACAGATCCTTATGCTAATCTAGGGAGGGATGCAATACCCACTGGTGCTGCTTTCTCACCAATGGGCTTCCACCTCACTTCCGCCACAAGGGAGAAGATTCTCCATGGGGAATCTATTGACGTTTTCGCCTTGTTATTCTGCAAACCGGAAAACAAGGACAAGGAAAAATCTGGGGACAGAGAGCAGGATAGAGGACGGCGGAAGAAGGTTGCATGCACCTGGGCAAACCGGTTGCCAAGCTTTATGATCTATATGTGTGTATAGTGCAACAAAAATTTCCAGAATGTGGGTGGATCCTCACCAAATACATTGACATTATTTACAGGGCATACACTGAATATCAGGGCAGGGCTTGGCTGGCCTATGATGAGGCCTTTTGACAGAGGGCGGCCATCGACCCATCCATGAGATGGGACCTCAAGGAGCAGGACCTGTGGCTCCAGTTCATGACCCCATCCAGACCAGGTTTTGGCGACAGATCTGACAGTGGCCACATCTTGGCCAAACAGCTACCCACATCAGCCTCCTGGCCGATGGCGGAGCAGGTGGTTCAACACCGCTGGCTTTGCTGGGAGTATAGTACCAAGGGTTCCTGCTCTTGAAACCCATGCAGGTTCTGCCATGAATGTTCTGTCTGTGGTGGACAGCACCGCTGCACCTCTTGCCCTAATGCCAGAAGCTGGCGGGGCCCCATGTGGGATGGACGGTGGCCTGAGAGTTGGGAGGCGGCCAGAATTTGTAAGGACCTTACCTTTTTGGAGTTCTTTCCCATTTTTGTGGCCACACATATTTGGGCTGACCAAATGGCCAACTCTGTGGTTCACTTTTGGTGTGACAATCTTGCCACCATCCATATCATTAAGACCTTGTCTTCCAGAAACCATAGGGTTATGTCGTTGGTAAGATCAGTTATGCTTCATTGCCTGAGACATATCTGGTTCAGCGCCCGGCATGTACCTGGCCTGGACAATCCAATCGCCGATGCTCTGTCGCGTAACCAGATCAACAGGTTCCGGGAGTTGGCCCCGTGGGCTCATCCACTGCTGGACCCCATGCCCGCTGCTCTAGGGGAGATTGGCAGACTGAAGCTGAGCAGGCCATGATGAACTCCATAGCTCCCAGCACTAAAGCTGTTTATGACAGAGCAAGTAGGGAGTTCCATGAGTTCTGGTGTAACATGCAGTTGCAGCAGTCTTGGCCCATCTCTGTGGATCATCTCTTACAGTTCTGCATTTATTCTAGGAATAAGGGGCTTTCAGCCAAATCCATAAGTGGGAGGCTGGCTGCGCTCGCCTTTTGGTCTAAGGCTAAGGGCGGAAGTGATACCACGTCAGATTTCAGGCTACGGCGCACTGTCCAGGGCTGGGCCAGGATATTACCTCCATCTGTGGACTCTAGATGCCCCCTTTCTCCGGATACCCTTTTGGGTCTTCGCAGATTGTGGTCATCCATTTGTGCCTTCCACTATGAGGCCATATTGTTCCACACAGCTTCCTTAACGGCTTTGTTTGGGGCCCTTAGGATTTCCGAACTAGTGTGGGCATCCAAAAGCAATACTTCAGGTAGGGCCCTGAGATATTCAGATGTCCAGGCCCATTCAGATATCGCACATCTTCGGATCAGGAGATCCAAGACCGACCAGGTGGGTAGGGGTATGACGGTGTCACTCCATCCTGCTCTAATGGAGGAATCATGCCCTGTCAGGGTATTAGTGTTTTTCTTGGAAATCAGGGGGTCCGTGGATGGCACATTATTTTGTCACTCTGACAGTTCCCCGTTGACGGAATTTCAGTTTTGGGCCGTGACTAAATTAGCATTGAATGCTCTGGGCCTGGGTAAGTTCCGATTTGGGACTCATTCCTTCTGGATTGGAGCCACCTCAGCAGCCGCATCTTTGGGCTTTTCACATGATCAAGTGAAGGCAGTGGGTAGATGGCAGTCCAGGACCTTCTGGACTTAAGTGTGGGGCTTACCTGCCAATCCATGGTATGACACCTCTTTTCTTGTTATTACTGTTCTTATTCCCTTAGATCGATGGAATGGACGAGAACCAGTGCATGTGCTCATATGTGGGCACAGCTTGGTGGTTTGGTCTGGTTGGAGGGCTTGGGCTGCGGATCCCAGCTTGGACTGTCCCCGCATGCCCATGTTCAGTGGCTCAGTAGACATGGCATCCGGTGGGAGCTCCTCCTTCCTACGCTATTCCATCCAAGTTTGGTCCATGTCCCCACACAGATTTTGGTGTTGCATCTTGGGGGGAATGATTTGTGTTGGGTTAAAGGCAAGGACCTCATTGTGCAGGCCTTGGCTGATTTTCAAGTTATCCAGCATAGTTGGCCAGGATAACTATCATTTGGTCCTGTTTGCTTCCAAGAATTAATTGGAACACTCAGAAGACGGGAGGTATAGACATGGCTCGGAGGGAAGTTAAAAGAGAAATAGCCATGGGGCTATACAAGCACGGTGATGGGATCATCACTCATCAGGAAATTACATGGACAAGGAGGGAGCTTTACAGATAGGATGGTGCTCACCTGTCTGATGCTGGAAACGACATCTTTTTGTTGGATCTGCAAAGGGGCCTGCGGGAATTTCTTCGCAGGTGGGGGGAGTTTTACAAGCAATAGGCTTGTCACTCCCGGTGGCGGCTAGGATGGGCAAAGGGGAATAAGATTAGGGATGGTGGGCATTTAGAGGCACCTTTTATGGTGACAGGTGATGCCTGAGGTGTCCCAAATGGGTTTTGCAGCTCGGTGGGGGGATAAGGGTTGCCTGTGAGACCGACTCACCTCACTCACCCAGGAGCTTTGCGGCTCGGGAGGGGGTGACAGGGGAAGGTCTACCTCCCCCAAATGGGGTAGTCCCGAGGGCTGTGAATGTTTTCGCCCATTACAGTGCCAGGTAGCAGCTGGCACAGTTCAGTGCCTGTCCTAGGTTTTCCCCTTTACAGATATTTCAATAAATGTGGCCCAATTTCAATCTAAGCACTCGTGTCTGTCTCTTTATTACCCATCTCCGCTTGCACTGGTATATTGTGTCAATCAGACACCATCTTTGTTCAGGTACTACTTTTTGTCCTTTTGGTTGCACAGGAAACTCATGTGTGGATAGGCACTAAGGCAGGGGTGGGCAACCTTTTTGGCCCTGAGGGCCACATGAGTGCTGGGTGGTGGCTTGGTGGGTGCACTGCCTCTATGCTGCTGAGAGAGGGGGACACTTAAGCCTCTTTTCCTGCTCCCCAATTGGCAACTCTGACTGAGATAGTTGCTTTTATGCTGCCATTAGCAGCAGGGAAACAGCAATCCCAGCTGCTTTGTGGTTGCTGACGGATGGGGAGGAAGATGGAGCCTTTCTCCTGCAGCCCAGGTGATCAGCTGGGCCGCAGGGAAAAGTGGGTGGGGATCCTGCAGGCTGCAGGTCACACTGAGAGCAGCCAAAGGCTGCATGCGGCCCATGGCCTACAGATTGCTCACGCCTGCACTAAGGGATTAATAATATGAACTCTCCCGACACAGTTTAAGTGTTAAAATTATATACCTTGGAACTCTCTAGAGTTCTATGGCACTGTGACATTAATATTGGCTGTAATGGTCTATATTACTTGATTATGTGTACCTTACCATTGCTAGCATTACTTTAAGATTTTCTATAATGTCGCTTTTGTGCATACCATCTATCTATCTATCTATCTATCTATCTATCTATCTATCTATTACATTTCTATACCACCTAATAGCCAAAGCTCTCTGGGCGTTTCACAACAGATAAAACTATAAAATACAGCAATGTGATAAAACATAATATAAAACTTTTGAAAGTTTAAAACTACAGTATACAACTGGAGTAAAAACCAGCAGCAAGGTAAAGATCTAAAAATACAGTAACTGATTTAAAACAATAAAAACTGAGTAACTTAAAATGCCTGGGAGAATAAAAAGTCTTCACCTGCTGCTGAAAAGACCACAACACAGGTGCCAGGTGAACCTCTCTGGGGAAGACATTCCCTAACCAGGGTGCCACAGCTAAAAAGGCCCTCTCTGTAGTAGCCACCCACCTAACTTCATTAGGTGAGGGCACCTGGAAGAGGGCATTTAAGGACAATCTTAGGGTCCAGACAGGTACATATGGGAGGAGATGTCCTTCAGGTAACCTGGCCCCAAGCCATTTAGGTCTTTGAAAGTTAACTTTGAAAGTTAAAATTCACACTTTGAATTAGACCTGGGAATGGACTGGCAGCCAGGACAGCTGTAAAAGTACTAGCATAATATGATCATGTTGGCCAGTCCCCATTAACAGTCTTGTTTTGGACCAGCTGAAGTTTCCAGACCATTTTCAAAGGCAGCCCCCGCATATAATGCATTGCAGTTAACCAGACAAGAGAATACCAGAGCATGGATAACTGTAGCTAGGCTATCTTTGTCCATTTGCATCATTTCTAGTTTTTAAGGGGAAACCCTGATTCTACATGACCTGCACCTAGAGAAGTTAAATAAGAACATAAGAGGAGCCCTGTTGGATCAGATCAAAGTTCCATCTAGTTCAGCATCCTGCTTCCCAAAATGGCCAATCAGATGCCCCTGGGAGATTTAGGGATAGCAATCCTGAAAAGTTCTACATTTCCCCCGATAAATATTTTGAAGGAAGATTATAGTAATCAGAGTTCTCTGCTTCATCTGCTCAAATTATTATTTGCTTTTAAAAAATCATTGTGTATTTTAATTCTATTTAAAGCATTATAATAAAGCTGCATTATAAATTAAGCTGGATATGCAGGGCTTGAGGAAACCTCTTAGTAATTCTGTTCATAAATAATAAATAAATCTAGTCTTGGGGAACAACAAAATAAGGTTTGCTCCAAAAGCCAACACAATTATTCTAGAATTTGGCAATTAAAAGCCTGTTTTCATAAATCAGAAAAAGAGCGAATGCCTTAGGAATTCAGAAGAAAGGAACACGGTCATTTCCAAAGAACAGTATTTCTCATTTTTGAAGTAGCATTCAGCTTGCATTTAATAAGTCTGCTCATCCATGCCCAAACTATTGTCCTTGTCCTGTGATTGCAGTATTCCTTTCTTGAAAATGAGATTAGTAACATGTTGTTACTCAACAATCCTGTTCAACATAGTAAGAAGTCTACTTACCTTCTTTGTTACAATCATGAAGAGGAAGGCTCCTCCCTATACCACCAAATATATGACTTTTTTTTACCATACCCATGGGAACTCATGTATATATGCATGTCTTCAAGAAGTTAAAATACATATATACATATTCATACATACATACATACATATGGAGAGAGAACTGCAATAGTGAACGCCTGTGACACCTAGTGCTTTATAAAATTCCCTTTCCTTTGTAGTTTTGCAAAGGAAAAAAAAAACCCAGTCTGAGAAAAAAGAGACAAATGGCATAGACTTAAAATCATGTTGGGACCTAAACAACTACTTTAGGCCCTATGGTCTCCACTTTGGATTTTTCACTTCTTCTTTTTTAACAGCAGACCTCTACAAATTCATTTTGAAACTCCTCAGTTTCAAGAGTAGTTTGTCATGTGACATGAGTGGGGTGGGGGTTCAGCTGTCCAACAACTCAAATTCAAAGCGTGTTTGTTTACATGGAATGAATTGCACAGTCTTTGGATCCTGAGAATGTATATAATGAGCAGCCTCTTTATTGTTCTCTGGTTTTGTTTGTCTTTGTCTTTTTTGCCTGCTTATTGTTAACAAACCAACTATGAACTAACTTAGGAGGAAAGTTTGTTCCTGGTAATGTTTTTCAGTATTGCCTAGGCAGTTGTTTCTCTTTCGGTGTGGTTACAATAGCTATAAGGAATTTAAAAAGGTGTGCTCAGTAACAGGATCATTCAATGTGCTTGCACTGTTTGACATAACTGATTGTCGATAAGTGATACAAGCTGAATCGATGGATGAGTCACCTCTGTGAAGAACTTCAAGTGACCTGAAAATTACCTATAAAAACTCACCAAAAATAAGAAAAGGGTGATTTTTCTAAAGGTACAAAATCAGTCAACATGGAGAAAGAGGGTGACAACGAACAGTCTGGTACCACTTTGCCCTATGCTTACTTTTTTTACACATCACTCTTGAACTATGAATTGGACTTGCTTCCTTAACATACCTAGTATCAATTGTTAAAGGCTGGTTCATGTATTATGGGCACAGTGTGGTTGCTGTTCCACCATGGTGCCTTCCCACATGACCTAGGTACTATTAGAATAGTAAGATAATGCATATGTGTATTAGGGTTTCCAGGTATGTCCCTTTGCGGTGAACTGCCCCCTTTATGGAATCTGTGCCTCAGAGTCATAGCCAGTTGCCTCCTTTCTTTGTTATCAGATCATTACAGATTTTTCAGTGCTTGCAAGATATATCATGATAATGAGGTGGGAAACAACATTGTTTTCTTTAGACACATCACTACAGCTCATAGAATTATTCCCTTTCTACATGATACTTCTAGTCTCTCAACAACATGAAAACAGATGTTGCTTCACTCCTCAATCCTACATAATCTCTTTCCATATATACATATTGTATATACCAGAACAATACACACAATGAACAAAATCAGAGGAAGGCTATTGCTATCCTAGCTAATCATTTGTCATTCATGTCTATTACCAGCAGGGTGAACTACAGATCAGGTGTACACTGAGCAACAGGGGAAAACAACAGGCTGAGGAAAGAGCCCAGGCAGGTAGGACAAGTGTTGGGATGTAACTGCAGTGCTTGTAGAAATATATCCATTGCTACATGCATGGGCTGGAGAATGTCCCCCACATCGGCCCTGCCATGTAGGGCTACAGTTCCACAAGCAGTTCAAACTGAAGTTGCTGTTACATTCCTTGGATCCAAAGTTACAAAGCAAGGATGACCCAGGGAAGATCCCATTAGGAAACATGGCACTGAGAGGGCATGCACGAAATATGACAGGAGGTGACTTGTTTCATTCAGTTTAGTCACATACCTCTTTTCCCTGCCAGGATCATCCAAGATTGAATGAACAGTAGAAAAACAGGGAGGAAATTTAAATATGCAATCAGGCGTTAGTTGGGACTTGTCGATTGCTGAGCTCTAGAAATAAATTAATTTTACTCTGCTTTTATTAGACATCTTATTTATGTTTTATTTTTAATGGTGAAATTATTTATGTTAAAATGTATTTAATGCAATATAGAAACGTCAATGAGAAGGAAAGCAGAAAATAGGGAATTAATGTTACAGCACTGAAAGTTATAAACAAGAGAAAGTTTTATCTGAATTTTTAAAGGATAATTTATAAAAGCTATGACAAATCACTTCAGTTTTCAAAGCAGATTGGCTATGAATTTACATAGAACTAAATATATGCAACAGGTCTATACATGGGAAATGAAATCCTGGCCCCATGTAATGACAAACACTGACCACACATGGGTCAGTACTTCATCTATGAATTAATGTATGTGCTTCAATCCTAACAGGACTCTACACTAGTTCTGCCCTTATGAAATCCTATAGATCTTTAGCTGCAGTAGTGTCAAGAGAGACATCTACACTGCAACTGAAAGGTGATCCAGTGCTGGGCATATGGAGAACAGCTGCAAGCCCTCCCATTGCTTGCTAGGCAGTCCTTCTCATCCTTAACAATAGGTATGACCAACATGGGCTTGCCCTACCTTCATTGGCTCCTAGAGCCCCGAGAGGCCCACCAATTGCTTGGCAAGTGGAATGGATGGGTCCAACCCAGCTGCCAGTAGGGATTCGTGAAAATTTAGTTTTGATTCATTTTAAACTCGAATTTGCCCCATTTGCAACCCTGAATGCGAATGGGAGCACAGTTTTTGGAAAAAGCTTGCACATTCTTGAACTTGCAATCATGTTAGCAAAATGCACACATTTAGAAAACTGTGCTTTAAAAATTTGAATATTTTTTAAAATATACATTTTCACACTTTTGTCTATGGGAAGAAAGTGCATTTGGATGTGCAATTTCAAAAATTTGTACAAAATACACAACTTTTCTGTTCAAATGAAAAAGAAAAACAGATTGCAATTGAAAATGGGAATGAGGCAGTCCGAGCTTCAAGGTGGAGCTTGGAAAATCTCAGCAAGCATGAGCATCGCTGAATCTCCCATCCCTACCTGCCAGTGCTGTATAATAACACAGCTGTGCTGTAGCAGGGGGATAAAAGAAGAAGCCACAAACACAGCTGTTGAAATAGCTGCAGCTATACTGAGGAAGACATCAGCTGTGTGCTTGGGCCAGTGCTAAGGACCTGCCACCTGAACCTGTGATTTGTGTTCATAAGAAGTTAACGTTTTAGGAGTGACATTAAAGCAGCCTTCCCCAGCTTGGTGCTAGCATGGCCAATGGTCAGGAATTCTGGGATTTGTAGTCTAAAACATCTGGAAGGCTCCAGGTTGGGGAAGGCTGCATTAAACCAACTGCCCCTTTGCTGAAGGAACTATGGTCAGGGCCAGAAATATTGGAACAAGGATAACTGTTTTGGCAGTTGGCCTCTGTACACCACCACATTGAAGTTGAAAGGAAACACACCCAGACGGGAGCGAAGTCAGGACTTTCAGCTGTCATTCAAGGGGTTTGACAAAAGTGGGGCACTAACCATTCAGGAAGTACAGCCAGTGGCATACACACACACCCATCGTTGGTGGCTCATAAGTAATGGAATAAACCAAAATCATTTAAAACTTAAGGATCGCCTTTCATACCTGGATGAAAATCCTTTTCAGTCAATGACTGCCTGAAATCTGGAACCCATAGACATGCCCAAATGCTGAGTTTCCTCCCCTGAGATGCTTTGCCAGGCCTTCACTGCAACTGCCTTCAGCTGCTGCTTGTTTGTGGGTCTTTCTGCCTTCAGTCTTGTCTTCAGTAAGTGAAAAGCATGCTCTCTTGGGTTGAGATCAGGTGACTGACTTGGCCATTGAAGAACATCCCACTTCTTTGCCTGGAGAAACTCTTGGGTAGCTTTTGCTGTATGTTTTGGGTCATTATCCATCTGCAATATGAAGCGGCGTCCTATCAATTTGGCAGCATTCGGCTGAATCTGAGCAGAAAGTATAGCCCTATACACTTCAGAATTCATCCTGCTGCTTTTATCAGCAGTCAGATCATCAATAAACACCAGTGACCTGGTTCCATTGCCATCCATACATGCCCATGCCATAACACCGCCTCCACCGTGTTTGACAGATGATGTGGTATGCTTTGGATCATGAGCTGTTCCTTTCCTTCTCCATACTTTTCTCTTCCCTTCATTCTGGTACAAGTTAATCTTGGTTTCATCAGTCCAAAGAATCTTATTTCAGAACTGGGCAGGCTTTTTTAGGTGTTTGCTAGAAAAGGCTAATCTGGCCTGTCTGTTCTTGAGCGTTACCTGTGGTTTGCACCTTGTTGTGAAGCTTCTGTATTTACATTCAGAAAGCCGTCTCTCGACTGTAGATGTTGACAATGACATGCCTACCTCCGCAAGAGCGTTCTTGACCTGGCTAGATGTTGTGAAAGGGTTCCTCTTCACCATGAGCAGAATTCTGCGGTCATCCACTTTAGTTGTCTTCTGTGGTCTTCCAGGCCTTTCGTTGTTGCTGAACTTGCCAGTTAATTCCTTCTTTTTCAGGATGTTCCAAACCGTTGTATTGACCACTCCCACTGTTTTTGCTATCTCTCTGATGGGTTTATTTTGTTTCCTCAGCCTAATGATGGCCTCCTTCACTCGCATGGACACCTCTTTGGACCTCATGTTGGGAGTTCCAGTGAACAGCTACCAAATGCAAATGTAACACTCAGAACCACCTCCAGGCCTTTTATCTGCTTGATTGGTCATGGGGTACCCAGGAAACAGGACACACCTGGCCATGCAGCTGCTTGTCAGCCATTCATTCCATTACTTATGAGCCACCAACGATGGGTGTGTGTGTATGCCACGGGCTGTACTTCCTGAATGGTTAGTGCCCCACGTTTGTCAAACCCCTTGAATAACAGCTGAAAGTCCTGACTTCGCTCCCATCTGGGTGTGTTTCCTTTCAACTTCAATGTGGTGGTGTACAGAGGCCAACTGCCAAAACAGTTATCCTTGTTCCAATATTTCTGGCCCTGACTGTATATGCTGAAGGATTTATAAGCTGAAAGCTGCAAAGTTTGTCCAAGGTTTCTGGCACCCAGTAACTAGGGTTAGCTAGTAACTAAAGCTGCATTCTTGTGTACTGCTATGCATGTTTCAGTTTCATGCATATTAGTGCATATAAACTAGGGCTGATCTGAATAACTGACTCTCCCGAATTTTTTAACATTTGGGGAGGCATTGTGGGGGGATCCTTCTGAACTTCAGGGGACATGTTTGGTTGGTAGGGGCCAAGGTTAGGGTGGGCATGTTATGAGGTGGTCAAAAAGCTTCTTTGTTGCCCCCCTTTTTTACACATAAAAGGGCTGCTACAGCTCAGGTGAATGGCTGCTGGCAGTATAGCTCTTGTGCACTTTGGAAATGGCCCCACAAATGCTCCTGGGAAGGTGATGTTGCCCCAGCCATCTTTTTCCATACAGCACTATGGTAATGATATAATGACATTACATTGTGTTTTCCCAGAGGCATTTGCAGTCCCATTCCAAAGTGTGTGAAAGCTGTGGTGCCACTGAGTGGTGCTTTTAAACTATGCAAAAAGGAGGAAAAGGTAAAGAAGCCCTTGGACCAAACTTGTAATATATTTATAAGTACTATTCTCCCCAAAAAGTATGAGGAGCCCCCTGCCCCCAATAATTTGCCTGAGTTTCTTACTCCAAACTTTGTTGGAAAGGAAGGTCTGATGAAGGTGAGCAGAGAACCTTTGCCCTGCCCAAATATAAACAACTAGTTGTCAACACAAACTGGTTAAGTTCTATTATTGGCTTTTCAGTACCTTTAATATGGCCTTTAAACTCCTCCCGCTGCAAACACCTTCAATACACTGTAACACACCCCTTAAATTGGATAACTTTTATGTTGTAATTACTCAGCTGTTTAAAAACATTTGGCCAAACACTGCTGTCACTAACACTAACGAATAAGTGTATATGAAGTCACTAATGGAAAGCTGACTCTAAAGCTGAAGATTACCCATGGAGTAACCCAGACAAGAACACATTATATTGGGATGAAAAATATATTTTTTTTGCAAGCTAGGTTCTTGAATACAGAGAAGGGAGAAATATAATCTCCTGATTGTGGATCTCTCCTACAAAATCCATGTGGATTTTGCATTCTGATGGAACATTTTTTTTCATGGATTTCTTCACAGGCAATCTTCTGCAAAATGTTAGATTGGAATAGTCCCTGAGAACAAAATCTGGTGATTGGGGGGTTCTATCATGAACTGCGTTAATTAAATCCCAGTCAAACTGAGCTTGCATGTAAGTGATACTCAAGTTATTGTGCCCTTAGTACTTTAATAAATATTTTAAACACCTTTCCCTACAAGATTACTTTTTAGTTATATTTAGTGTTATTTTGGGGACACAGCAGCTTTGTCTTGCTCAATGTTCACCCTATGGTATAAAGAAATAGAGGTGTAATATACACAGGAACACACTTGCTCCAATATGTCTCTGCTCAGAAATATTTAGACTATTGTTGCTCACCTCTGCATGATGTTCTTCATTCTGTTGTAGAACTTCAATTACCAATTCCGCCAAGCGAATTGTATCTTCTAGCTTTTTGGCAGGTGTGACTAACCGACCTACATTTTCTGTAGTACAAGAACTTGAATTAAAATGGAGTGAGATAGGATAGGCTCAATGTAAGGCCAATAGATTAGGTGGTTAATTAAAACAATAACAGAATACTTAATAATAGTAATTTTAAATTCTACATCATGCAAGGGTTAAAATGCTATGTAGTTAGTACTGAGCAAACCATAAAGCCACGTTTGTTGTTATACCATGAAAACAGTGCTCCAGCTTTGAATTTAAATATGCGGTACAAATTGTTTTACTTTGCACTTGAGATGATAGCAAGTAAGTAGTTGAAATTGAGAAATTTACATTTCCTAGAGACAGCATCTTGGTATTATCTGCATAGAGAACATTTGATTTCAGAGTTTATGGATACATATGTTTATTCTATGGATCTTGAACAAAGTTACAATTTTGTATATTATATAAGATGATCAAGTAATCTATGATGTTGGAGTACTGGATTTAAGCTAATTCATCCCAGCTGACATCAGTGGGTTTATATTATATTAAATCTAAATTTGCAAGAGCAGGAGGGTGTTTGCAGTGACCACTTATTCTTACGAGTGTATGTGGTTCAGCAGGAAGTGGCTTCTCCTTAGCAGAGCAAGTGACCTCTGGAAACTGGAACACATATGTAATGTGTGAATGTGACCTGAATGTGTACAAAGGTATAGTTATTACTAGAGGCAATGTAAAAAGGAACTACTACCTGCTTACTTCCCACCTTACACTAGGGATGGGTGAGAAATTTGCTCCATAGCATGTTTTTTATGGATGTACCCAATTTGCACCTCCCAAGCCTTTAAGCGAGCTGAGACAGAGTTGCATACCAAAATTTGCATTTTTGAGAGCTTTGCAATGCACCTCATCTGAAGGAAAATGTCCACAAAAATGTGCATATTACAGGGAAAGTCCACACAAAATGTATATATTTGGGAAATGTGCCCACCAAATGTATTATAACAATGGAAAAAGTGTGTACATTTGAAATGCACTAAAAATACATACATTAGCAAAAACATGTGCATTAAAAATATGAATTTCTGCACAGATCTCTTTTTAAAACAATCACAAGTTTATCTGGGAACAGGATGGGATAAGCTTGACCTTAAAATACCAGTGATCTAGACAAGACTGAGATTGACAGATTCACCCATCCCTTCCTTACACTACCCTCCAACGTACTCTCATGAGAGTTCAAAGAGGCAAGCCCTTCGTTCACATCTTCCAAAACCAAATGCCAAATCAGTGATACATTAGGAGTGAATGAATCATTTTATTTTTGGTCCCTATCACTTTTCCATGTGTTTACCGATATGTCCGTTAGTTCCATTAATCTGAAAACGTAAAAAAACATCTGCACAAAAATTCGTATTTAAATATGTATTTATATTCTCTCTCAAAATGCACATGTCTATGCATATTCTCTCTCAAAATATGCAATTTAAAAAGCATTTTGATACATTTTTTTGAGCCGAGAACTCTGTGAACATCACACAGGGAAAAGTCAGAGGATAACTCAGTTCTGCACATTAGTCCAGGAGGTACGGATCAGGTCAGAACTCACAAATATAAAAATTCCTTAAGCTTTCCTATTATATTCTGATAGCAGGCATGAAAGATGCTGTAAAGCATCTTTTTATCAGAAGCTTGGGTCATCCCAGAATAATAATGTATTATAGAGGCATGAATAATTTCGCCTTCCGTGGCTTTTTCCCATTGCAGTTCTGCATGACAATGGTGGGGCAAATCGCACAAAACACATTTTTTTGTTCGATGCAACCCTTGAAGGTACAGGCGACCTCTCTGGATTTTGAACTGACAACTACTGTTATGCTGAATTTTTAGGGGTCAATGTTTTTTGTTCAATAAGGGCATTTGGGGAATCCCAAAACATTTGTGAAAGATCACTAGATCTTTTACTGTGTTCCTTTGCTGTTGTCTGAAGCCCTGAGTAGCTGCTGCTTCGGCACCATCTCCCCGCACAAACTGTCCTTCTTTCAAGCAAAAGTGACATTATTATGTATCTAGTCAGATCTGGCTATGCGATGACATCACTGTTGCCAGGATGAAGACAGCTAACTTGAGGCAAAGAAAAAAATGGCGCTCAAGCACTTGCCGCAAAGAGATTCACCCTTGGGTGCTGCTGCAATGCCAGGTCATTAAGAATAGAGTGCTGGACTGGGGAATTCTGAATATGTTTTAGGGATGTCAGTGGCCACAACTGAACATTTATACTCCCTTTTGTGCCCCCTTGAAACAGTGCGGAAATGTGTGTGTGGGGGCTTTGTTTCACAAGGGTCGAAATCCTCATGATAAAATGTTCTCTGCAGAGGGCCACTACTGGAGGAATTCTCACTGCAGCAGCAGCAACCTCCTCTGTGCCATAGCACCTCCAGTATCAGTGCTCCAATGATGGGGTGGGGGGAAGAGTTGTGCTGGGGTGGATCAAAGGAGACATTGGATCTGCAGATCCAAAGCCTTCCCATTCCCCCAACACACACACACACACACACACACACACACACACACTGACATGGCAGGACAACTATGCCAGCCCTGGCAGGACAACTATGCCAGCCCTGAAAAGATAAGGGCAAACAGGGAAGAAAAAAGACAGAAAAAATTGAATATTTTCCACTTCTGCCCTGGTCAGCATGCGCGTGACAAAGCATAGGAAGTGACAGTAGCTCCTCCATGGATTTCTCCCTACTCAAACCCATAGGATACTCTGTGACAGCGCAATCCTATATATGTCAACTCAGAACATATATAGTTCTGTCCCACTGAGTTCAATGGGGATTACTCCCAGGTAAGTGGGTACAGGACTGAAGCCTTAAGGTCTATGTTGAATCAGGACCTTTATAAATAATTCTCTTAAAAATTCCAGTATTTCTCAATAATTTTTAAAACTTCAGCTGAACATATCCTTACTATAAAATGTATAGTATACAATGGTACATTATGCAGTCTATTTATCCCACACTGAAAATTAAAGTTATGGATTTAAGTTCACAGTGACTGAGATCATTATTGTGAAATGATTTTCCGAATCAGACTAAAATAATATAATTTGTATGTTGTTCTGTTATAAATCATACTATTTTTATTAAATGGAAAATTTTGCGTGCTTCTGAGGCCAAGGAAAGAAGGGTATTGGCAGGACAGGAGGACGTTTTAAAAGTTCTGACAGACAACAATCTGCCACACTACAGGCATTTGGTTGGAGTGGTAATGTCCACTTACATCAAACCTGTGGAGAGGCTGGACTGCAAATATGTAATAAATAACAAGCTTTTCTGCAATAATCTGTCTCAAGATAAAATGTAGATCCCTCTCAAGTTTTCTTTTGGGTTTAACGTTTTTTTGCGGCGGGCAGGTGGATAAATTCTTCAGTATGAGTAAATCATGTTATGTGCAAATAGCTGGAGTACTGGTCAATGAAACAACATACTTCTTGATATTTTCATACATCATTTAAATAATACAGATTCACATATCTCATGCAAAATGTTATGCAACAACAATGTTATTTTGTGCTGACGTTGGTATTTCGAAATGTTGCATATGTCAGACATGGCTAGACAAAAAATGTGGGCATTTTGAAACTAATGGTATTTCTAGAAGCTCTGCACTAGGAATGTCTCAATTAAAAGCCTATGCTTGAGACTAGGCTCCTAAAATCTAAACCACAGTAAATTAATGAGAAAAAGGCTAAACTAGAAAATCATTAAATAAAAGGAAGGAAAACTATTACAGTACTTTGTGTTTGCTTAGGTATGCCTTTCAGCATCTGATTTATCATGTCAGTCTGCGTTTGAATGGATGGAGTGGGCCCAGTGGGGGGCTTGGGCACTGAAGATCGAGCTGTTTGTGAATGACGTAGAGAGACAGTAAAAGTAAAGACACACACGACTTCATAAACAGTGACAAAAAAAGATGAAAACTTTGAACGAAAAGTAAGCAGAAATGATAAAAGTACAAATGGAATAGCTGCTGTTTTGCTTATCGTCAACTCAAGTACTACACAATTATGACAACAAACATTTTTTTCTGAAGTCGACAGATTCCACTATGCTTTGAGATTTCACAATCTAGGATGCTTAAAATTCAGTGTGAATGCTAATTGTTATTTCATGTAGCCAAGTGCAAAAAGCAGGATTTTAGTACAGTCAATTAGTTGTTGGTGGTGGTTGTTTTTTTTTAAAAAAAACTTCATCTGCATGTGTCAAATGTGAAACAGCATTGCCTGCCTTTTGCACCCATATAGTCGCAAGAAATATTGCCTACTATAGATTTCTTCTAGATATTGTTAATTTTATTAATTGAAAAAAGAGGGAGGCACAAAAATGAATTGCTTTGCAAAGACTGGTAGCATTCTAAAAAATTTATAACACATTTCAGGCTAAAAAGATAGCTATACAGCATTCTTTGTGCAATTTAAATACGTACTCAAATCTCTCACTTTTTTCTAAAATGTGTGGTTTCTGATTGTTTCCAGCTCATTATTTTCCTCTTGGAATTCTAGTGGCTTTTATATTCTGGGTTGAATCATATATAAAAACTTGCCAGTTCTATCAAATATGTTACTTTGCTGTTCCAAATGTTAGAATACTGCAAATCAGGACTTGACCCATCTGTCATATAGTTTGTTATATCAGCCTAGGGGGAATGAATGAATATATATATATATATATATATATATATTCCTTCTGTATGCACACAACAACAAATTCTATATGATGAATGTACTTCTCCTATAGTTTCTGCTATATTTAAGACCAACATTTTAATAGCCAAAGCACTTCTCTAAACAATTCTGTCTGTAAAGAGTCTGGCATATTTATCTGGATGGTCGGTTGCCAAGCGCCCTTTTCGTTTTGCTTGCATTTCCAAGAGATGGAAAAGCAAAAAAGAGAGACCCCAATAGTTTGGCTGTTTATTTAAAGAAAGAGGATTTCTGGCTGGTTATAATTTTGAAAGTGTTATAAAAAGAATATAAGGGAATGTAAGCTCAGGGCTGGCAGCAATGGTAGGAGAGGCCCCAGCAGAGGCCTACTGACAAGAGCCCCTTGGAGTTGCTCCTCCCCTTCACCATTTTATTATTTGATTGATTTGATTTATACCCTGCCTTTCTACCAAAAACTGACACTCAATCATTTAATAGATTTTTATACTGCTTACCATATTTTAAAATATACCTCTAAGAGGTTTGCAGCCTATTTGTTTCCCTGCCTCTCACTCTGCCCCAGACAATGGAGGTGGTGAGAAAGAGAATCAGTAGATGCCAGTGCCTACTTGCTCACTGGATTTCTGCCTATCAAACAAGCAAGTGGTGGTAATGACGAGAAAGAGGATGAGGAGCAAGTGACAATGGCAGTAGGAAGGTAGGCTCACTGAGGGAGGTGAGCCCATTGAGTGTTTTATTCTGCCTCTGCTGTAAGGCTTAGCATGATTTAAGTGTTGGTGAGGCCATGGTTGCAGAGTTCATCTATGGACTGGATTTTTCCCCTCAAGGTCAGGGTTCTGGAACAATCAGCAAGGTTACAGGAATAGGACTAGATCAGCAGGATGGAAAGCTCCAAGTGGCGCTGGGGATGGAAGTCAGAGAGGTTTGTCTATACTTTGCTCTAACAAGGAGCAGAGTAAGACTGAGGTTTAAATAATGGTGTAGATTTAGGTTGATTAGCCCCACCTCCCTACTGAGGCTTGATCTCTTAAAGGGCCCTGACCTGTTTTAGCAAATTCAGGCTGTGACACTGTGGGAATGGCTATGGCATGCTAGTGTCCTCATGGCCTTTGTCTGAAGACAGTAAGGCAACCTGCTCTGGACACAGGGGAGCTGACCCCTGGAAACTTTTTGAAGAACTGGGTCCTGGGAAGATGGAAGCCTCATGACACCTTTCCATGGCTGAGCCCTCTCCCATTTAACTCTAACACCTCTTATTCTGAGGACAAGGGGTCAGAGTCCTGATTCATGACACTGAGGGGAATTTGCGCAAGGGCCCTTAAAAACCCAGAGCTGGCACTGATCAAGATGGTACAAACACATGTCCCAATAAAATAGGCTGCCACTTTCCCACTATTCTTTGGCAGGAGTCCCACGTAACCTTTGGCTGCTTGAATTCCACTGAAGTCCACTGAATTCAAACAGCTTGTTTGAAGGATTGTAATCCTAATCTTAACCCCTCTCATCTCAACCTGACAAGCACACACACATTAAAAACATCAATAATAAGCTTCAGAATCTGGACCTGAGAGAGAGCCTGGCTGCCCAAACTATCCATAATAGATTGCATAATCAGCCACAAACAGACTGGGCAAATGAAGATTTATTTATATTGGTTTTGTTAGGTTTTGATATGACTACTTTTTCACAAGGTGACTTTACAAGACATATTTTGCATGATCAATATTTCATTTGAATGCACCCCAGGTGGAAGGGCCCATGGTTTACTTGTATAGTACATTCTTTGTCCCAGGTTCATTTCCTGCCACCTCTAGTAGCAGGGCTGGGAAAAAATAGCTGCATGAACTGTTGCCGCAAGTCAGTAACAACAGCACTGGTCTAGATGGACCAATTTTCTGACTCTACAGGGCTGCCCGGTTTATCCCCCTCCATGTGACAATCCAACATATGGAGAGGTTTCTCTACTCTGCTTTGCAGTAAAATACAATGATAATAAACAACCTTTAATTTTCTGCCTTTTCATGACACCCAAAATCTGCTGCCTGAGGCAGCCATCTTACTTTCCATAATGGTAGGCCCGGCCCTTTAATTCTCATATGTTCAACTCTTGTTTTACCCTGTATAATGAGTAAAATCTTAAGGTATCTTAATCTACAGAGTAAAACTGAGGTATATGTCCTTGAATATTTACAAGAGTGCAACAAATGTTATTAAAGGTTCAGGTACAGAAAAGCTAATAGACCAAATAGCAGAATTCAAGAGGCAAGAAAGGATTAAGAATTAAGTTTAACATACAAAACTATGAGGAACTAGGAAAGTTTTCATCAGATGTTTGAATTTTTCTATACAACATACGTTTTAGGGTTATTATAGATATAGTATGGCTGGATCTTTCTTTTTTCTTTCTTGTTTACCTCTTTCCTTAGCTTTCTAATGAATCCATTAATTCATGTCCCAAAACACCTTAAGACTAATTTATCATGGGCTAAGGGAAGGAAGAACCAGGCGAGACTAGCCAAGCTTTTTTTTTGGCTCATGCTAAATACACTATTTCTGATCCAAACTATACAGAAGAGATGAACTTGGCTACAACATTTTGTCTCGCATTTCCATATGCTTCCCTGGTTGGAATTCCTGTCTCTTTAGGGGCTTCCACGGTGGACAGAAGCTCAGCCATTTCAGTCTTCCCTCCTTCCTCCCCATGATGTTGCAGGTCAAGCGTGCATCGTTTTTAACATAATTTATTTATTTTATTTATTATTGCATTTATATCCCGCCTTTTTTCCTCTTGCAAGGCACCCAAGGCGGCTTACATTATTCTCCTCCTCTCCATTTTATCCTCACAACAACAACCCTGTGAGGTAGGTTGGGCTGAGAGTGTGTGACTGGCCCAAAGTCACCCAGTGAGCTTCCATGGCCGAGTGGGGACTAGAACCTGGATCCCCCAGCTCCCAGTCCAACACAAGAAGGTTGGAACTGGAAGTCTCCTTCCTGCTGTAGATCTCTTAAGAAAAAACTATCTCATTTAGGTTGTAATCTGGATTTTGTGAATTATCTTTGTATTAGAGATGTCAAAAAAAGTTATCTGAAGCCAGTCTTGGCAAAGTACTTTGGGGTATCATGAAAGCCTTTTTCAAAGGAGAGGTTTATAAGCCTCCCAATTCTCTCTGATTTGAAGAATTGCTATCTTCTTGGGTTTCCTAATTTTCTCCTATATAAAGGAGCAATGTTGTTCCATTAGAACAGGAGCAGAATTCAGAGGCTATGGTGGCAAAAAAAAGTCTTTGCCCCTGCAACCCCTGAATTCTGCCCCTATTGCAATGCAAAGGAGATTTAATATTGAGGGAAGTTTAGGAGACTTTGGTCATTTTTCCAGGCCTCAGATGGGCTCAGAAAAATGATATGAGATCTTCTGAATTTTTTCAGGAGGTCTTGAATAATTTCTGAGTTAATCCAAAATGAGCTTGGGAGATCTCACCCATCTCTACTTTGTATTAATTGAGAGCTGGTAGATGAGGTTGGTCACTGTAACATGATTTGACAGTGATTGACTAGCCAGTACTAGGATTCTCACACACTGAGCCAATAAGTGCCCTATTGAAGCACCTTTTCTGAGTCTCCTCAGGAAAAAATAAGGGTATATTGAGATAGAAGCTTCTTACTCCCTCCAGTTGTAGGTTAGACACTGCAGCAATGAATGAGAGCTGTAGTCAAACTTGCCATGGAATGTTGGAAACCAGTTCTGCAGGTTGCACATGCTTTGCTGGTTCCACTGTGGTTAAGGAACAAGCATGAGATGACACATTTTGCAAATCTAAACTGCACAATGGAACAAAGAGATGACGTCTCAGGATGTTGAAAAAATATGTAGCTTTATTCCAATGAGTAGCCCTACATGTTTCAGCCCTGAATAATATATATGGGCCTTCTTCAGGGGTCTGTATTTCTAAAAGTGCCTGCAGAGATCTCTGAAAAAGATAGTCTCCCAGTTTTGCAGGATTCATCTTGGAGCCTATCTTTTTCAGAGATCTCTGCAGGCACTTTTAGAAATACAGACCCCTGAAGAAGGCCCATATATATTATTTAGAGCTGAAACACGTAGGGAATAAAACTACATATTTTTCAACATCCTGAGACTCTATCTCTTTATTCTATTGGGCATTCTGGATGTTATCCAGTTTTGTTTGACCCACATCTAAAGCATGGCACCCGATCTCTTAAAATTGACAATTTGACCAAGTATTTGTCTATTTGACAAACCTTACAATGATTGGGGAACACAGTTTCATTTTGCTCTTATGTTCGCATGTGTATAAGAAGAACGCTGCTGGATCTCCCACTGCCGTTCTCCAGCAACTGCTATTCACAATCATACTGTCTCCAGTATTGAAGATATTATATAGCCATCATGACTAGTAGCCATTGATAGCCTCATCCTCCATGAATTTGACTAATCACCTTTTAAAACCATCTGAGGTGGTAGCCAAAAACAGTGAATTCCTTAATTTAAGTATGCGCTGTTTGAAGAAGCACTTCCTCTTGTCTGTTCTGAATTTACAATCATTTAGCTTCATTGGATGACCCCCGGTTTGAGTATTATGAGGAGGGGAGAGAGAAAAACTGCTCCCTACCCGCTTTCTCTTCTCGATCATCCCAGAGTGCAGAACACAGAATAATGGGCTCAAGCTACAGGAAGCCATATTCCGGCTGAACATCAGGAAAAATTTCCTGACTGTTAGAGCAATATGACAATGGAACCAATTACCTAGGGAGGTAGTAGTGGGCTCTCCCACACTGGAGGCATTCAAGACGAGGCTGGACAGCCAGCTGTCAGGGATGCTCTGACTTGGATTCCTGCAGTGAGCACGGGGTTGGACTCCATGGCCTTGTAGGCCCCTTCCAATCCTACTATTCTATGATTCTCCACAACATGCAAAATTTTATACATTTCTGTCATTATGTGTGAGAGAATAGATTTTTGCCTGATCCGGACACTGTGAACCAGGGAGGGGCAGATCAGAGAGAGAAGCATGCGTTTCATGACAACTACCTTTAGAGGTATGTCATTTGTTGAGGAACCTTGATGCACACACACACACATATATACTATTAGTAAACCAAACAATGTATGCTATCTACAGAGGCATCCAACAAGAGCAACCCTTGCAAAAGGATAGCATTCCCTTTCACCCAATAAGCAGCAGTCTATTGTGTCACAGGATTACCTCTGCGGACAATTTTCATCTGACCTGTTCCCATTCAGTTATAATGTGATTGGCATGTAAGAGAGAGACGTTTCCTCAAAGGGTACCAAAGCCAGAGGACAAGTGCACCCATGAGATACAGCTAAGTTGCATAGCAAGCCCTGCAGTAATCCATCTCTGCACCAGCTTTGAATATGTTTCAGCTACTCAACCTGCTAGCAGCTGCACATTTCTGCCAGTTGCTGCAGACCTAGACACCTACAGTGACCTAGCTGAAAAATATATTTCAGAGCTGATTGACATTTAAATCCTGCAGCTGTCAAACGTGCCCGGGTTGTGCAACTTCAGTTGTAGTGTGTGCGTGTGTGTGTGTGTGCACAAAGCAGAAAAATCAGGGAGAATGAAGGAAAAGAAAAAAGACAGAAAGACAGAAAGAAAGACAGAAAGACAGACAGAAAGAAAGAAAGAAAGAAAGAAGCAAAAGACAAAGTGGCTATAGCAGCTAGCCTTATCAAGTTGTTGTTAAAATATAAAATACATGACCTATACTAGATTGGATTGTGCTGTTGTCAGCAAACTGATCTACGATGGTTTCCATCTACTCTGGTTTTTTCATTAATTGAAATTGTAAAAACAGCAACAAAAAAGTGTTTTTGAAAGCAATCAGGGAGGATTTGTGCATATTTCCCTGCAGCTCTGCAACATGCACCACAATAGTAATTAAAATACCCCTGCTGATTCCCTGCTGATGCCAGCAAGTGCATATAGATAGCTCTTGCCAAACACTGGCATGAAATGTAATTGCTTCATGCTATGTTATACAGGCAGTGGGTAGCAGTAGGAAGATCAACTCACTGTCTTACAAAAGTCCAAATTCAAGGCTCATCCTTACTCCTTTCAGGATAACATAAGCAGCATTTTTAATACATCTCTTTTTATTTATGGATGTATGTGTACTAAACAGACCTCGCTTCCTAGGGCTGATTCAACTAGCTGTTGGCCTCCATGTGAATACCTCAAGATAGCACAGGACTGCCTGGCTGACTTGTGGAAGGGCAGTGCTCATGCAGAGGTCTGTGTGAGCTGGCATCTTCATATAGGAATTGCCTATGTGACTGCTGTGATTTACTTTATTGTAGAGGCTGCAAAAGTGCCACCATGATCACTTGGACGCGTTGATTCACACAGATGAGGTGAGCCTGCCTGTTTGCAGCCCTGTGCAGAGTGGATGTGCTCAAGTGAATCTCTTCTGGTACTCTTGATGCTCTTCTGGTATCTCATCATCCTTTGCAAATTTATTTATTTATTTATTATTAAATTTATTAATTGCCCATCTGGCTGGTCACCCAGCCACTCTGGGCGATGTACAATAATAGAAACAGTTTAAAACAATAAAATTCTACATTAAAAACGTCATATTTCTAAAAATACCCTAACTCACCACAAATGCCTGCCTGAACAACCACATTTTTAATGCATGGTGGAAGCTCATTAAAGAGGAGGCATGGCGGAGTTCCCTAGGGAGGGAGTTCCACAGGTGGGGGCCACCACAGAGAAGGTCCTCTCCCTCGTCCTCACCAGTCTAGCTGTCCTGGCTGATGGGACAGAGAGAAGGCCATCCAAGGTGGATCTTGTTAAGCAGCCTGTCTGGTGTTGCTGGAGGCACTCCTTAAGATAGGCTGGGCTGGAACTATATAGGGTTTCAAAGGTCAAAACCAACACCTTGAATTTGGCCCAGAAAACAAATGTCACAGAGGAGAGCAACTCAATGTATTTACCTGATGAACTGGTACCATACTGGGTAAATCAGCACCATTGATTTGGTGGTCACACATCAATGTGATTTGAGGGTGTGCAAACCTAGGAAACCTCAAGACCAGTGGAAATCTACTGCACATTCAGAAAATTGCTTGTTTTTGCCACCTTCATAGAGATTTTTCCGTAATGATTGTGTACAATCTAAGGGGCCAGGGCACTTTCTGTCTTTTACAAGTTGAGTGGCTTCTTCTTCTTTGAAATAATAAATACTGGCACACTTTCCTATCAGTGTTCTGTGAGTAGAGCTATCAGTGTGGTTTGACCTGAGGTAATACCTCTTAAGACTTGGCAACCCAACTGTTGATGGTTCATAACATTCAGGTGATCTGGTTTAATGGAAACTAAGATTTACCAAGAAGGTCCATCCTTTCCCAACTCAGCCTGCTCCAGATGGCTGCTGGCTAAGGATGATGGGAGTTTCAGTCCAGCACATCTGGAGAAGACCAGGTTGGGGAAGGCTGGCACAGGGGATGGGTGGAGATTACTCATCCTTGTTCCCCCTTTACTACCCAGGAATACGTGACATGCCAGCCATCTGTGTGAAAGAAAGAAAAAAGATTGCAGATGCCAGCAAGGTTATGCTCAAAATCCTACAAGCTAGGCTTCAGCAGTATGTGAACCGAGAACTACTGGAAGTACAAGCTGGGTTTCGAAGAGGCAGAGGAACTAGAGATCAAATCGCCAACTTTCGCTGGATCATGGAGAAAGCAAGAGAATTCCAGAAAAACATCTATTTCTGCTTCATTGACTATGCTAAAGCCTTGGATTGTGTGGATCACAACAAACTGTGGCAAATTCTGAAAGAGATGGGGGTACCAGACCACCTTACCTGTCTCCTGAGAAACCTGTACGAGGGTCAAGAAGCAACAGTAAGAACCAGACATGGAAGAACCGATTGGTTCAAAATTGGGAAAGGAGTACGACAAAGCTGCATATTGTCGCCCTGCTTATTTAACTTATGTGTAGATGACATCATTAGAAACACTGGGTTGGATGAATCACAGGTCGGAATTAAGATTGCCTGGAGAATTATCATCAACCTCAGATATGCAGATGATACCACCCTAATGGCAGAAAGCGAAGAGGATCTCAAGAGCCTCTTGTTGAGGGTGAAAGAGGAGAGTGCAAAAGCTGGTCTGAAACTCAACATTAAAAAAATGAAGATCATGGCATCTGGCCCCATCACTTTCTGGCATATGGAAGGGGAAGAAATGGAAGCAGTGACAGATTTTATTTTCTTGGGCTCCAAGATCACCGCAGACAGTGACTGTAGCCATGAAATTAAAAGACTCTTGCTCCTTGGGAGGAAAGCTATGGCAAACCTAGACAGCATAGTAAGAAGCAGAGACATCACCTTGCTGACAAAGGCCTGTCTAATCAAAGCTATGGTTTTCCCAGTATTAACGTATGGCTGTGAGAGCTGGACTATAAGGAAGGCTGAGTGCTGAAGAATTGATGCTTTCGAACTGTGGTGCTGGAGAAGACTCTTACGAGTCCCCTGGACTGCAAGGAGGTCCAATCAGTCAATCCTAAAGGAAATCAACCCTGAGTGCTCCTTGGAAGGACAGATACTGAAGCTGAAGCTCAAATATTTTGGCCACCTAATGCCAAGAGAAAACTCTCTGGACAAGACCCTGATGCTGGGAAAGACTGAAGGCAAAAGAAAAAGGGGACGGCAGAGGATGAGATGGCTAGATAGCATCACTGATGCAATGAATATGGACTTGAGCACGCTCTGGGAGAGAGTGCAGGACAGGAAGGCCTGGCGTGCTATGGTCCATGTGGTCACGAAGAGTCGGACACGACTGAATGACTGAACAACAACAACAACAGAATAAGACTGAGAAAAGGACAGAGCTGGGATTCCTTTAGAGCTCTGAAGCGGGAGTGGTGAACTTTGGGACATCCATAGAGGTGTTTAATGCTGTATGTTTAATGCTATGCTCAGCCAGTTTATTTGGAAATAAATGCCAATATTATGAAATACCAGTAAGATTCCAGTGAACTCATTCCAAAGGAAACCAAGCCCAGGGTAAGCACTGCATCCCTAGTAATTCTCAGATCTTGGAGAATTGGGGTACACATAACAATACAATCCAGCATACATTCTTTCCATGCCAGATAGTAACTACTGGCTGTTGATGTGGGACAAACAATATTGCTACTCTTTTCCTGTGTAACATTTTCCCTTTTCAGAGGAATCCCTTCTACTTGGAATCCTATTGTGTTCACAAGCAAACACTCAGCTCTGGGTTAATATCGCTTGGGAATCATAGATGGCTTACAAATTCATTCCTTCTTTTAGCTAATTCTGGGAGAAAGAAAAGCAGGAAAATGCTGGCTACCTTTGGCTCTCAGTTCTTTACGTACATCTGATGGCTTTCTAGAACAGTGGCCTGCCTTTGATGCTTTCTAGTAATCTCTGTACCTCAACAATCCCTCAATCTATCTTCAAAGCATTTCACACCGTTACTTTTACTCTATCATTGTTTTTGATTCCTTGTATGAGAAAAGAATGGTTGGAAGAGTGTAGCCTAGGGATGGGGAACCTGTGGTCCTCCAGATATTGTTGAACTAATTCCTGACCATTGGCCAGGCTGGCTGGGCTGATGGGAGTTGGAGTCCAACGGCATCTGGAGAACCACAGGTTCTGCACCCTTGCTGTAGCCAGTAGTGGTGATGTGAAGGATCTCTGGCTGAGATCCTGGAGAGCTGTTGCTAGTCAGAGTAGACAGTCCTGGGCCAGATGGAGAAATAAACTGACCTGGTATGAAGCAACTTCTTAAGTTCCTATGGGAGTCCTTCTATTATGCAGGGACCTATTCCTGCCCTCTCCCAGGGCCTCTCTTGCATGTAGTGGCATGATGAACCCCACTTTATTAATGGGAAAGTGATGGTGATTTATATAGCAAAATACTGTGGCACCGTTTTGCTGATTACAGAATTGTCAGAAGTGGCAATAACCATATTTTTGTTTGCGAATCCCATCAGTGGCCATGAGTCAATTGAGTACAGGATTGGTTATTCTTTACTTGTTATGTCAGGAATAGGCAACTTGTGACTCTTCAGATTTTTTGGCCTACAACTCCCATGATGCCTCACCATTGGCTATGCTAGCTTGGGTTGATGGGAGCTGTAGGCCAAAACATCTGAAGAGCCACAAGTTGCCCACCCCTGCTGAGTTATGTTATAAAATGACTACATTTTGGCTTCAATGTTCATTTCATCATGTTTCATTCGCTTCTCTATTTAACATGCAGGTTGTCATTTGCAGCTAATCAACACCTCCTTACTTCTCCAAACAAAAGATACTGTTTTACCAAACCAAATTAGAACTATACATATATAAGGAATGCTCTCATCTACAAACTGTAATACAGAGTAAACCACTGTAAGCGACTGATAGCAAATCTTGATCTATCCCTAAGAACACTCTCAAAATCTATTCTACTTTTACAGGCTTCTTGAGCAGAGTGAAGAATTATAATGATCAGGGCATTTCAGTAGTTAAGTTATTCAGACAGTTGTGCAGAAGCATTTCAAATGACTCTACCTAAACTTTAGGTCCTATAGATTTCCAAACTGATTATTTTCTAAACAGATAATTTATTCTAAAAAGCCATATGAAAATATGAGAAAATCTTCTACATTACATTATATGATATCTATATGCTAGACTTCGGTAGAACCAGAATTTTTCTATTAACTTCAGAAGAAATTTTATGTGGCTGCAGTTCTCTCTCAAAATGCTGCCCTCATGCTAAGTTCAATTCATTCATTTCCTTGAGGTTTGCTATGTCAAGATACTTTCTAGACTAAAAAGTAAGTTAAGCATAGTGTATGTTTAGTTTGAAGCATGGATACAATGGATGGAGTCCTGACCCATTTTTTATTTTTTTATATATATATATATATATATATATATATATATAGAGAGAGAGAGAGAGAGTTATACAACTTCTGACTGCATTGTTATTAGTATTAGTATGGCTCAATTAATCAACAGATATAATTTGTATATATGTAATAGTGAATATCCAAAATGTGGAGACCATTGACCATTACAAGGAAATGTTGACATTATCAACATGCCCTCACTCATCTGGTGAATATTCAAAAATAAAGTGATAGAGTAGACCAGTGAACCATCATGTTCACTGAACATATTAAGATTCACTATTGTAACTCCATTATTTTGGACATTTCACAAGATGCATATGGCATTGATAGCATTCCCTCACAACTGTCTTTTGCAGATCTGCATCCATGTCGAATGAATGTTCAGCCACCATTTAATTTGATAAATGCATCAAGCTGATGTAGATGAGGATGCCTCATCCTTTCAGGGCCACCAGTAGACATGTCCAATGTGCACATCTAGACCTGCATTGGGGCGGAATATTTGATCTTTGCTGTGCTGAAAGATAATATTTATTTAAATTTGATATAGCCATGAGTGTTGAGTGTGCTTCATATTGTGATAACATGATTGTTTATGCAAAGTGCAGGGTAGGCAGCTTTAGTTATTTCTTATGAGCTTTTCTTAGGGGATTACCCATTGCTCAGTTAAAGGTATAGAATCCCATTAATTTCAGTCAGACTATTCTAGCACTGCACTATAGTTCACACTGGTGTAAGTGACCTTTTGTGAATATAAAAAATGAAATAGATATTGGCTGGGTTCACATGATCATTTTGAACCATGGTGGCTTAAATAAGACACCATGTTTTGTGGCATATGCCCAACCCCTGATCGTAGGTTGTCATGTTATTCAAACTTGGTGAGGGTGGGTTGTTGGCATGTTTAACAAACCACCCACAACCCTAAAACAGCCCAGTGGTTTGCTAGCCATGCCAACAACCCACCCTTTCTGGGTTCGGTTGACATGGTAACCTACGATCAGGGGTTGGGTTATGGAACAGGTGCCTGTGGACAACCCATGTTGGCTTATTTAAGCCAGCCTTGGTCACAATGATTGTGCAAACCAGATCACTGAGTTACTTTGCAGTAGCTTCTCTCAGAGATGACCCAAGGTAGAATTTTCCACAAAATTATTTTTTTCTCTTACAAATATTTCCTTCCTAGAAATGGTTCAAAATTCAGACTATCTGTTTCCACAAAACATAAATGAAGAAATTGGGGAAAAATTAAAATTAAATTAACACTTCAGATTTTAAGAAATTTCAAATGAAGATGTCTTATATATAGAAGTCATGATAAAGGTAGCATGTCTTAGAATCTAGACAGCAACATTTTTCTAGGGATTTTTAAAATCTGAACTATATCATTGTTTCGTTACTTCACCACATTACAAACAAAAAAATTATGACAAACATGACTTCTCTCTGACTGTATTGTTAGTTACACATTAACAAGAAAACCATTCTACCCAAATAGGGCATAAAACAGAAGATATGAAAAATAAAAATGAGAATTAGTTCAGATATCAAACAGTGTTTTGAACGACAAGCCAGATTGTTAATAGTACTGTGCACCAAAACGTAGTTTTAGGGCTGATTTTTTTGGTAAACAAATTACTTCTTAATTATACTGTGTCTCATCTCCTAGTAAGGTTGCACTGTATTTCTTTTCTACTAGATCTACTAAAGGAGAAGGAGAATGCTAGTTACATGAATTAAGACAGCACAAATTAACTCCTTAAGTATTACTGCAACTCCAACTTCTCTCTATAAGGAGTACATATCTTAAGGAGCTATGAAAACAAAGATAAATAAAAATTCAACAATCCTAGCAATTTATAATGCATATACAGTTGTTCACCTGCATCCTTTTGATTCTCTATATGAAAGAGAGAGAAAGCAACAAGGAGAAAGAGAGAGAAACAAGAACAGATATGCAGAATTAATGAGCAAGTGGATCAAAATGCCCCCCCAGTTATGTGTGATATATGACATTCAAAAAAGAAAAAAGTTGCCCAATCTCTCCCACCACCCAGAAGCATGGGATCATCAAAAACAACTCGTTTTGCCAAGATAAAATTTCATGTTGTACAAAGAAAAATTGGTGTTTAGGTGGTGGAATCTCTGAGAACACACACTGGCTATTAGACTGGTAAACGAATGTACAGAATATGTCCAATTAAGAGCTCACTATTAAGGAATAATAAGAATAAAGAATCTAGAATAGCATTCTGCTTGAAAAATAACAGAGAAGACGCGCAAGATTTAATGTAGAGGGACACATTGTTCTGTGGTCTTATACAGATTTAAAACTTTAGAAACATAATATTAGGGAAAGATAGGGACGGGTCTTTCCCAATGTCTTTTATCTGACCTCTAGCTCATTGCTCCCCCATGTAGTTGCTACCTTTTGATTGTGTACCAGTGACAAGTGTTTACAAATTGGGGCTACATAGAAGCAAAGTAAAAATGCATTCAGGTCACAGACAGAAAGAAGAACTGAAAAAACTTACAGACAAATTGGAGTTCGTCACAAACAAATACAGCTTAATTTTTCTAACCTGTTTTTTAGGCTGATAAAAAGTGACTGGACTTCTCACACTGGGACTTTCACAGACAGAAGCAACAGACAAGCCAATGCTAAAAGACTTGAAGCAAGGAAAGTGAGTTGGTTTGGCTCTGGATTGTATTGAAGTAATGAAAACAGAAAAGAGTGAAGACAGCATGGAGAGGAGGGTGGAAGGTACTCACGAATGGTTAAATCCATCACTTGAGAGGCCAAGCAGAAGACAGGATGCTCATACATTTCTCTCTTTTTCCCTATAAAAGAGGATTTGGGCATGCAAGAGGCTTAGGTCAGAGGTAAAGAGGTTATAGGTCATAGGTCAGAGGAAAACTTTACATTAGCTTAAAAAGAAAGTAGCTGTAGAGTATTTTGGGATACACACAGGATAAAAATAAAAAAGGAGATTTAAAATTGGAAGTTTACTGGATTAACCATTCAGCATGCTCATGATTCACAAAAGAGATTGTGACCATGATTCTAAAGGTTTGTTCTGAATTGTTTTCAGGAATATAATGGTCAGAACATCATGAATAGAAGGAAATAGAATTCTACTGATTTAAGGCTTCGAGATACTAAGGAGTTTAGCCTTCAGTATCTAAGGCTTTTGCAGGTATTTCTTCATAAACATAGCCTCAAGCAGCAGTGCTGCTAATTGTTTCTTATCTTCATTTTAATGCACTCAGTCTATTTAGACTAAAGGAGGCATTTCATTTCCAAATTGTAGACTCCTCTGGAGAAATGGGTCACACAATATTTTTTATAGTTAAAAAGAAAAGAAAAAAGGAACTAGTAATGAGCGGACTATGCTCATGAGAGAAAACCTGAGGCATGCAGCTTGCGGATGTTGGGTTGTTTGAATTAACAATCCCAGCATGCTTTGAAACTGATGCAACCACTTTTTATAGAGGCAGCATAGAAAAGTGGCTGAACCAACCACGAACAAGGAAGGAGAGAAGCAGAAGAGAGCAGGTAGTGTGGGATGAAGTACTTCTCTGAAAACAATAGCTGGAATTAAAAAGAAAAAAAAGGAAACTAAAAAAGGTTTGTTGCTTCAAAGTTTCCCAGACCTAAAAGTCACAGTGCCAAAAAAGAGGGCAGATAATTAACACAATCAAGAAGAATTGAGGCACAAAAGGAAAGTACACACTAACTGTTCTACGTTTTGGGAAATGAATGCATTTTTACTTACAGATCATAAAGTTTGTTTTTGCATAGATATATCTGAAAGAAGAGAGCAAAGCTTACCGACAGAGTTAGTGAGCGTTACACAGAGACCTAGGGAGCCCAGTGTCCTTTCAAAAGGAAAACAAAACAACAACCCCAAAGCTGCCTTTGAACTGGAGTTCTCCCATGTCCTCCTGAAGCATATTTAAACATTGAAATTTTTAACAGAGTTCACCAATTAAAACCGTTCTGTGAAGCAGAGTGCTTTAATAAATTGCTTGATAGCATAGTACTCAAGAGACCTGCGTTCCTTCTCTATTTTCATCGCTCATTACCAAGTCAAGAGTTGATAAACATCCTTTTAGTGCCCAATTCTTAAGCGTTTCTCACTGGATGCATAACAATGAATTCATTACCACTGGTACACAATTTGCATTGTCAACGGGGAAAAACATTGAAAAAGATAGGAGGTGTATAATGTACAGACCCTGGAAATATGTGACTTATCACAATAATCCAGTCCTTCTGACAAGCAAGGACTAGGGGAAAAAATTGAATGGTGATATTGTTTCCTCTAGAGTTATTAATCTAAGTGAACGAGAACATATTTATTAAAAAGTTTTAATAAACTTTATGGCTCATACATGACAAGAAACCACAATGCACATTGTACAGTTCAATTTATATGTGTAACAGCAAACAATTTATCATGTTGTGTAGGAGTTTCAAATTCTGTAGAGCAGCCAACAAGGTAGCAATGAAAATTGATTAATGTGTAAAGATCTATCTGCATGTATAGAACTCCTGCCAAAAGCATATCTTCAAGCAAGTTTTAAAATGTCTTTTTGATGGCTGCATGTGTCTCTGGTCACTAGTTGTTATTCCTTCGTAACGTAAAAGGTCAATAATACGAGCTGCGGCGAATTTAGAGTGACAAGAATGAAATCTGATGCAAGCACAGGGCCAACTGATTTGACAAGATCTGCTATGCATAAACGGAAAGCAGCATAACAATACCCAGGAAAAAATAGACATTTTAAGTTGGCTTACAAACAAATGAATACAGTTGAAACATTTCTTAATTCCTGATATTTCAATTGTTCCACGAACTCCACTGTCAGAAGCAATTAGCTGCATTTTCCTTTCTAGTGACAAAAATGACATGCATGAACAAAATGTTTTGTTTTCTAGAAAAAAATGACATGCATGAACGCTGTACTATTGGCCAAACATGCTGACTCTCCTATGAAGTAATTGTTCTCTTATCCATTTTACTGTCTAAAAAAAGGGAAATATTTTCCCTAACGTAACTTGAAAGCAAAATTGAAAATGAAATAATTATTCTTTCACTTGTATATCCTGTAGTAAAATAATAGCTATGGTATATCCTACTTTAATTTCTTTTTTAAAACAAAAATGCAGCTGTTGCAGTCATCATACTAAAAGAAATTAACACTGAAAAGATTAATTTTAGTAATAAAATCACCTTACCTTCAATTTTGGCATACTCTGATAGCCGAGTATAGTTAGTCAATGCAGCTTGTTCTAAGCATTTACGGATGACGGCTTTTACCTCCTCTTGAGGGACTGGAGTAACTATGTCTTTCATCAAAACCTTCATACAAGAAACACTGATTTGTTGTGTCATCATGATTAAGTTAAAAACAACAATAAAAACAAAAACATTTCACCTACCCTCACAATTCCCTTTGTCTCCCTCTCCTGGCCAGAAAACAAACAGCAATAGCATTATCCATTATTCCTTGGAAACCCTTGGACCTGGTCACCAAGGCCCACTGTTCTGACTTCCCTACTTATACTTTGAAACTTTGTGTGATGAAGTGGTCATAAAGCGGCAAAAGGTGTCCATTTTGTAACAGTGTCAGATGCACATGTGAAACACACATTTTGTAAAATTATCATATATTATCTATGATTTACATTTCTCATAGTCATGGTTCACTATTCCATCTTTACTAAGATTATTTTGGACCCTTTATGGAGACTAATTGCAGAAGAATAGCTGGGTTAGTGCTGTAGCATGATATAGTAATGCTATCTGATGATGCAGATCCTGGTGAATGAAAACCCATGCCACAATAAATGTTATAGTCTTTAAGGTGCCACAGGACTCTGCTGTTTTTAGGCTCTGGGGGGCTGGTTTTCACAGTTTCAGAACATGAACAACATGAACGGGAATTATGTAACAGCGGAATAAGCATTCCACTTGACATTAGCATACGGGCCTCTAAAGAACTCATAGTTCTATTAGAGATTAAGATGAATTTTTTGGTTCTCAAAGAGCATATGCTTAGAGGTACAAATTAATATAGTATGGTTGATCTAAGGTTTGATTATGTGCCAAGAAGATTTAGAATAGTAAACTTCCAAATGTAATTTCCACATATTGATTCTTTGTTCAGTTACACTAGCCTTCATTTTCAGCCTTCAGGTTTTCACTGTTTTTATTATTAGAATAAATATAAAGCTTCATGACACAAAAATTTCTTATTAGAATTCCAAGCACCCTATGGCATTAGCATAATTAATATAATTCCATGTGTTTACTCAAAGCTTCAGCTAATGTATATATTGATCAGTTCAGTGACTATGGAACTATAGAACCATTTAACTGGGATGGGCCAAAAGATCATTCAGCCCACCCAGACCAAGCCATGAAATCTAGACCATGGTATGTCCCAAGAAGAGAGCAGGAACACTGATGAATGCTGCTCATATGAGATAACTCAGACAAATGTGCCAAACCATGCACTGCTGGAGATGAAACACCTCTCCACCCCATTCTGTTCACTTATAGCCAATGTGATGGGATGGAAAGGAAATGGCTTCCTGACCCCAAATATATAATCAAATCAATGTAAATTCTACTGAATGAAAACAGCCAAATATGGAAACTGTTTTTTTTTCACCAGACTTTCAACACCCTTCTGCTTACCCTTTCCAAGAGTGATAGCGTGGCTTTTAAAGCGCCTTCTGGTCGGCCAAATGGGAAGCAATACCTAGGATAAATATATAGTTTTTAAAGATTTTCCACACATGCAATTCCACGAACAGGCTTTACACTGATTTGATAAAAAGGATACTTTCCTAACTCCTCTGAATGATGAGTCCCTTTCTTCTAAATTCCTTTATTTAAGCTATCCTGGACAGCAGGAATCAGGTTAAATGGTACTATTAGTAAGATCTGAGCCTTTAAGATAGTGGACTTTAAGGAGTTCAGAATTTCCATAATATGGCAATTAATCTAGAGGATATGTTAGTCATAGAACAACTGAAATCTTGACTGAGTGGATGAAAGGTTTTTAGTGCCAGATCCAACATTACATCACATATTTGATTTTCTTACAATCTGCACTTATTGGGATTATACATAATGAATATGTATATCACATATAAATGTTTGTGCAATTTCTTCATGGCTGTGATCTTTTCAGTGATGTTACAAATGATGTCAGACCAGGAAGGAAGTGGAGACATCTGGGCATTCCAAGTTGGAGATGACGCTTGCTGGTAGTATACTGAAGAGTAGCAATGTGGTGGGAAGAATCATGAATGAAATGAATGGCATTTGATTTTCTATTGAGTACTGGTCTCTTTTTATTCCTTCAAAAGCAGCAACTCCCATCTTTGGGATGCTAGAATTTGCATCACCTTATGTGGTAAATTTAAGGGTGATTGCTGTCCTTGTAAAGGCTAGCTTATTATGGGGCCAATGCTTGATAGGAGTGGTGGAATCTATCATTCATTTAATTTCATGCCTGCAGCAAAGTAAATCCTTTTTCGATATACTAGAAAGGAAGAGGAAAAAAGTGAGGTGGGGGTAGGGAGCAGGACAGGCAATTGCTGTCAATAAAGAGATACGCAAAGGGAAACAACAAGGTCAGAGAAGAGATAATTATTTGATTACATTGCCAATAGGCCATATTGCAAGCTTTAGTCATTGCCTCCATGTGGTCCAAAGTGGATAATAAAAACAGAATCAGAAAAGAGGAAATAAATAAAAATGGCTATTTTGGTTTTGAAACAGAAGTAATGTGAATTTATAAAATTCAAAACGGTCTCCTCATTTCCCTCATCTTCTAAGTGCTTGTAGTTAACAAATACTGACAAAAACAGAAATAGAATTTTTTAAAACACATTGAAGTATTTCACCGTAACTGGACTATTTTGAAGCTATGGCAATGCAACCTTTAAGAGAAAAAATGCAGCAGTAACTCTGTTTAAGCCATCTAACAACACCTATGATTGCTAATGTCATCATTATATGCAAATATGCTATACTAAAATCATTTTAAAATGTTTCTACTGGTTATGCAAGTAATCATCATTGCCGTATCTGAAATTCAGAAAGTTGGCTCTATGTTTGGAAGATGAAAGAGCAGCCATTACCTAAAATGTGTGATTTGATTTTCCAACAATAACCGCAGCCTCTCTTTGATTTCTTCAAACCGTTCTTTTTCTTCTACTGTTACGGTTCCTATTCCATCAGGCCTGAAGAAGAAAGACTATGAGTAACTCATATTTTATCTTATGACCCTTACACTTTGCCATCCTATTTGTAATGAAAACAATTATAGAAATAAATAATAGTATTTCAATCCTGGATATCCAAAACTCTGATTATGTGGAATCAATGTCTTCAGGCCAAACTTCTCTTGAGGCCCTGGTGCACATATGAAGCGCTGTCCTTTACTTCACAGTTTCACTTCACAGTGCTTCACTAGTTAACCCTGTTTGGATGCACTCTTGGATGGAATTCATTGCAGCCCTGAGGTGTACAGGGCAGGTAACTGTGTTGTCACGGTGTAACTCAATTGTTAAGGCAATTCTATGAAAACCATCCTCCTACTTACACATATTTCAGATTTCTGAAACCATTTTAGAGGTCCCTAAGGATTTTTAATTCCAAATGTTCTTCACTATGGGTGAGATGGAATCGCTCCTGTGGACAAGCAGAAAGTATTTCTGCTTACTCATGGCAGGAGGTGCAAAACCAAACAGAAGACCCTCGTACCTTATGGGGTGCAGCTTCAGAGGGTCCTCAACCTTGAAAGTGAACTTGGAGAAACTGTGGAGAGGTGGTTGTGGGTGAGTGGATCTTCTGCCACTATAGTTCTTGGCCTACATGTCATCAGTTATTAAGATCAAAGGTGAGAGATGATATCCACCCTATTCAGGCATTATCAAAGCATGTAATTTAAACACACAAGGGGGGGGAGCACTCTAGCCTCATTTCTCTCCGTTGTGTCTCTCATCACACTGTACATGTGGAGGGCTACAGTCTGAAGAGGAGAAACCCCTCTATCTGTGGGGGCTCTCCATGTGTTCCATAACGCTGAGTATCTATGTACAGCATGACGAGAGTGATAATGGAGGGGGCGGGGCTAGCATGCTCCCCCTCATCTCATGTTTTAAATAACATGATTTGACAATGTCTGAATAGGACTGATATAGTGCGAGAAAGTACAAATATGAAGAGCAGTGAGGTTAATACGAATGACTACATATCCCATGTGGAAGTATCTGTGATTCTTCTTAAAGAAATTAAATAATCACATGTCTTGATTGCTATAGGCAGAATATAGTTCTTTTCACAATGTCTGTTGGTAATACTGAACTCATTAAGCATTTTACCAGAACAAGCAGTGCATTATAGTGAAGTTCCCACCCTTCTGCAAACTAGTTCAGCATAAATTGGGTTAAATCAAAGTACTTTGACTCACCTAGTACATGGACAAATAAACAAATTGACATGGATTGATAAAACCAAAGGCAAATCCAAAGACTGCAAATCTGGGGGATGGATGAATTCCATGTATACCCAGGCTTAGCTGTGCTTTTCTTATCTTTAATTTATTAATATATAACAGAATGCTAGAAAAAGTGTGCAAAACGAGGGGGCGCCCATATCCTAAAAGGTGTCATCTAACTAATGAATGTAGAATGAGAGAATTATGAACAACCTCCGATATGCAGACGATACCACCCTAATGGCAGAAAGCGAAGAGGATCTAAAGAGCCTCTTGTTGAGGGTGAAAGAAGGGAGTGCAAAAGCTGGTTTGAAACTCAACATTAAAAAAACGAAGATCATGGCATCTGGCCCCATCACTTCCTGGCATATAGAAGGGGAATAAATGGAAGCAGTGACAGATTTTACTTTCTTGGGCTCCAAGATCACCGCAGACGGTGACTGTAGCCATGAAATTAAAAGACGCTTGCTCCTTGGGAGGAAAGCTGTGGCAAACCTAGACAGCATAGTAAGAAGCAGAGACATCACCTTGCCGACAAAGATCAGTCTAATCAAAGCTATGGTTTTCCCAGTAGTAATGTATGGCTGTGAGAGCTGGACTATAAGGAAGGCTGAGCGTCGAAGAATTGATGCTTTCGAACTGTGGTGCTGGAGAAGACTCTTACGAGTCCCCTGGACTGCAAGGAGGTCAAATCAGTCCATCCTAAAGGAAATCAACCCTGAGTGCTCATTGGAAGGACAGATACTGAAGCTGAAGCTCAAATATTTTGGCCATCTAATGCGAAGAGAAAACTCTCTGGAAAAGACCCTGATGCTGGGAAAGATTGAAGGCAAAAGGAGAAGGGGACGGCAGAGGATGAGATGGCTAGATAGCATCACCGATGCAATGAATATGGACTTGAGCAAACTCCGGGAGAGAGCGCAGGACAGGGGGGCCTGGCATGCTGTGGTCCATGGGGTCACGGAGGGTCAGACACGACTGAACGACTGAACAACAAACTAATGAATGTAGGGTTTAAAAAGATCAATGATAATCTTTTGCATTTTTCAGAAGACAGTGATTTCATCATAGTCAATTTCAGAAAGCTTTTTTTCTCTAATATTATATAACGATTGCTTTTGTTTACATAAGTATATTCTGTAGCACAATTGGTGAGCATTTTATCTATTATTTACCTGTGATGTTGTGTAAAAAGTAAGAGGAAGCCCTACATGTGCCATAAAATATGAGTTGACAAATTGATTTAGACTGCCATGATGAGAAAGAGAAAAGGGTGGGAAGGGATGGAGATCTCCTGATCCCCCCCAACTTCCTCTCATGAATTTTGCTCCATTAAATTATCCATGAAGAAGTAATGAACTGGTTTTATCCATTCCTGGAAATGAGTCAACAAGCCAGAATAAGCAGCACTACTTGCTACTATTAACAACAAATAAGTATATGGATTTGTGGACTATTATGAAGTTTCTAACTGAAAGTCTTTCTCTGTTTTTAAGGGTAGTACAAGAAGTATTAAAACTGAACAAATGTTCTTGCTTAAAGGCCTCCTCCAGTGTTTGGATTAAGCTTTGTAAATCCTTAGTACTAGACTAGTTTGGGCTATACAAAAGACTTGGCAAGGGATTACAAAGCTTCTAATGAACCTCCTGTCAGGGGTTAATTGGTAAGCTTTATTTTCCTTTTAAAGAATCAAAATGCTCCTAAGTTTTTTTTTTTTTTAAATACAGTCTGTACATTCAATATTTCATTGACCTAAAGATGCAGAAACCTCAAAATATAATAAATAGCTAATAGGTAAGTAATAAATAATATGAAATAGATAGATAGATAGATAGATGATAGATAGATAGATAGATAGATAGATGAGCTTAAAACTCACTAAATTTAAACAAAGACATTACACTCATTGGATATTTCTTTCAATCTTTGTTATTTAAAGTTCAACACACTCACAAAGTAAATGGCTGAGATTGTAGTACCTGCACACATATGTTTAATTGAGACCAGAGGGATTTGCACGCATTTAATTATCTGTGGGGTTCTGGCCAATATATTTAGATTATTTTATGATACTGTTCTTTAAATTCAGTGTGCATTTTTCATACTGTTTGTATGAAAATTTGGATGTATAAAAATATTGATTTAGGCCCCAAGTTTATTTATTTATTTTATTTATTTACAATATTTATATACCGCTCCACATCAAGGAACGGGGAAGAGCAAGATAAAAGAATAAAACCCCATAATTAAAACAATTAAAACATTTTAAAAAAGAAATTCTTTCAGCATATAAAAATACTGATTTAGGCCCAAAACCTGTAATAGAATATATCTCTAGGAGGATGCATTAAAATACCAAAGATATTGTTTTGGCCTCATTTTTAAAAAAAATTAAGGGTGCAATCCTGTCTTAATAGTTGGCAGCCTCTGAAGTCAGAGGCTACTGAGTATCCAGTGCGGGGTGGCTGGAGCACAGAGGCAATCCTTACCTCCATGCTCTGGTCACTCTGAATTTTCCCTAGATGGGCAATTTTGCTCGTGTAGGCGCAGCTTCAGGGAGGGGGAGGTAAGGAGTCCAGGGTGCACATAGGAAGCTGTGTAAAGCAGCTTCTACAGTCTCCCCCTTGCCTTGGGGACCTCCCCCATTTTGCCATCTCCACGCTCCATTTTCGAGCGTGGAGATGTAGCTGGTGTGGAGAGAACTGTGTCGACTATGAGGGGGTCGGAACAGGAAGCTCAGTTTCTGGGCTCTGAGCTTGGACCCTGGTTCCAACCTCAGATCCCAGAAACTGAAATATCCTATGTCCCCCAGATGCTGCCTAGGGGACATAGGACTGCGCCCTAAATGTGTTAGATACAGTGTGATCCTATACCTGTATGCTCAGAATTACCTGCTGAATTGAATTGAGCTTGCTCCCAGGCAAATAGGTATAAGATTCCAGCCGCAGTGTATAAAAAATAAGCAAGCTGTTTAATTTTAAACATTTACCTACTGAAACACTGAGAATATTTCAAATTTCACATTCCAGAACATATTATCATCCATGTGTCTTTATTTTTTGACAAGTGAGCATTCCTACAATAAGGAAGTGAGACAACAACATACATTTTCAAGTCATGCATTGCTCCTCAAACGGCCAAATAGAGGGCCTCATGTTTTCAAATATATATAAAACACAGAACCTTAAGTGCTCAAAATGCATCAATAATGTCATTGCTAATTTTCAAATCCACTTCTTTTTTTTTTAAGTCCTGTTTAACTAAAAGTAATTTTCAAGACCAATTAGGCTAAGATATAGGGACGCTTCATTTACAGATAGAATTCAAAAGGTTTGAAAGAAAAATGCCACAAGAACATGTTATTGATATGATAATTGCAGCTATCACTCGATAACTTGAATGTGTGAATCTGTTATCACTAGTTATTACATGATCAGTTATCACAGATCATTGCCTCCTAACATGTCAGGCAATTGCCCAATGAGGGAGAATCCAAGATAAGAGGTGATAAGCCTATCCTGTAGTTGCCCATCTCATGTTGTCAAACGATTATTAAACTAAGTGTGTGAATTTTCCAGTTGCAGCAATAACCTATGAAGTGTTTTACTGAAAATGTCTTGATGTGAATGCAGAAGAAAACAAAGTGTGGCTCAGGAACTTGCTCTTTTACTTGACTCCTTTCTTAGTTCACTACATCAGCTGAAAACCTATGGTGAACTCTACATGCTTTCTACTGAGAAACTGGCTTATTCCAATGAAGGCAAAATGGTAACCATTGGCTACAGATGGCAATGCTGACACTCTGATTTTGAACACATTGCAGAAGAACTTACTCCCAATTGTGTTTAGGATCAGAGCACCAGGACTGTGTTTAGGGTCCAAGCACCAAAACAAAAAGTTTTAAATGCCAGGCAGTGGAACTGGGTGCTCCTGCCCATCCATAGTCCGACATAAGCAGAGGGCCTTTTTGGTGTCTGCTCCCAGGCTGTGGAACTCCCTTTTTTGTCTGAAAGTCTGTTAGTAAGCAAAGACCGGTTTAGCCTGTAAGTGTGTCTGTTGGTTTGGATGTTGTTTTTATTTTGTAATTGTTATGTTGTTATTGTATCTTAATGTGTTTTATTGTTTCAATCTATTTCAAATTTTTTTAGTAAGCCAACTTGAGTGCCATTTTTTGATAGAAAGGCAGGGTATAAATAGGGATGGGCGGATTCTCTACATGTCGTTCCGTGGGGGAATCTGCCCATGGGGGGAGGCGATCCGTCCCTCCCCCTGGAATCCGTCCAGGCCGGCTCTGCTCTGCGTTGATCCTGTGGAGCTGGCCGCCAGCTCCGTATCACTGGTGAATGTCGATACGGCTGGCAGCCACTGCTGTGCCGTATCGCTGTCTAAGTAAGTCTCCGGATGCAAATGGCGTAGTAGGCATCATTTGCGGCCGTAAAGCTGGTAGATTAGCCTAAATGCAGCCTTAAATGGCTACATTTAGGCTAATCTACCAGCTTTACGGCCACAGATGGTGCCCGCTATGCCATTTGCATCCGGAGACTTACTTAGAGAGCGATACAGCACGGTAATGGCTGCTGGCCGTATCAACATTCGCCAGCGATGCTGAGCAGGCAGCCGGCTCCACAGGATCGGTGCAGAGACGGATCCGACCCAGACAGATTCCGGGGGGAGGTGGAGGTGAGTGCTCCATTCTGTATGGGCCCCAATGGGGCCAGATTCTTGGAATCCGGCCTCACTGGGGTCCGTGGCGGAATTCTCCCCCATCCCTAGGTATACATCAATCAGTCAAACAAACAACAAACAAATCACCAGCAAGTCCCTCTATCAAAAGGGCTCATAAGGGAGAGGCCTTTTCAGGGCCCAATCATTTTTGGCTCCAGTACAAACTTGCAAAGTGGGTCCCCTCCCACACATACCATGAAGCGATCCTATCCCATATATACAATCTCATTAGTCACAATAGAACAGAACACAGATCTGCCCCTTTTCAGCATGCAACTCCTTTGCTGAGGGAACTGCACTGGCTGAGTGTTTGCTTTAAGGTTTAAAGTTTTGGTACTAGCATACAAAGCCCTGAACTACTTGGAACCAGGATACCTGAGAGAGTGCCTTCTCCCTTACCATCCTGCCTGATCACCAAGGTCATCAGAGGGCATGCTCCTGGTGGTTCCACACAGACGTATGGCCCAGCTGGAGTCCACCCAGAGAAGAACCTTCAGTATGATGGCTCCCTTCCTATGGAAGTCCCTGCCTCTGGAGGTCAGGCAGGTACCAAAACTGTGTTGTTTTAGGCACCTTCTGAAAAAGGCTCTTTTCCAGGAAGCTTTCCTTGGTTGACCAGCCTTGGTTTTATTGGCATTCTGTTTTTTAAAGAATAATTTTAATATCATGTTTCATTCTTCTTTTTGGAGAATTCCCCTTCCACATGAACTGCTGCACTTATCCTTCTGAAACTTTGCTGGTTTCTTACTTAGGGACAACTCTAGTCTGTCTGTATTTTTCAGAACAATGATCCACAAGGAAAATAGAGAGATAAGTATGTCCTCTTTTGGAGACCTCAAACTGTCAAGGCCACCTTTGCACAAAAAATCCTTGTGGCTATCGTTCTGAAATTTGGCAGACATGATCTCCTCTGATGGGGCAATGAATTCTGAAATTTTTATCCAATTCTTCCAAGTAATAAAAATATTACTGGCAGTTCCCTTTAAAAGAAGGTCAAAATATAAACCCTGCACCTATTTTTCTGACATTGGGCAGGTGTAATCCCCTTCTAGGGGGCTACTATGCCTGAAATTATCATCCAGTTCTGACCAAGAAAAAAAAGTTACAGGTTTTTTTTTTAAATTTCCCATGGTAGTCAACAGGAAGCATAAAGACTAATTTTTCCAAGCTGGTAAAAGGCACTCCCCTAAGCTGGTAAAAGGCACTCCTGGACACTGCAGCCACCTGGGCTTCCCCAGTTAGCTCAGAGTCTAGCAGGACTCCCAGACTGCGCACTTGGTCTTTTAGGGGGAGTGCAACCTCATTTAAGACCAGTTCTAAACCTCGATCCAAAGGTTTCCCAACCCACAGTATCTCCGTCTTGTCTGGATTAAGTTTCAGCTTGTTCACCCTCATCCATCTCAAAACAGCCTCCAGACACTGGTTCAGGAGTTCCACAGCCTCCCTGGGATGTGCAGATGGAAACAAGAGGTAGAGCGGAGTATCACCTGCATATTGATGACATTTCAGCCCCCAAATCCTGCTGACTTCCCCTAGCGGTTTCATGTAGATGTTAAAAAGCATGGGGGACAAGATAGAACTTTGCGGCACCCCACAGGCTAATGGCCATGGGGTGGAACAGAAGTCCCCCACACCACCTTCTGAAATCGCTCCTCCAGAAAGGACTGGAACCACTTTAAAACTATGCCTCACAAGCCCAATCCAGATAAACGATCCAGAAGGATACCATGGTCAATGGTATTGAAAGCTGCTAAGAGGGCCAGAAGAACCAACAGGGTTGCACTTCCCCCATCTATTCCCTGGCGTAAGTCATCATCCAGGGTGACCAAGGCTGTTTCCTTCCCCTAACCAGGCCTGAAACCTGATTGGAATGGATCTAAGTAGTCAGTTTCATCCAAAATGGCTTGGAGTTGTGAGGCCACCACATGTTCTAGCACCTTGCCCAAGAATGGCAAATTTGACACAGGGCAGTAGTTAACTGAAACCATAGGATTTAAATTTGGTTTCTTCAATAAGGTCCTCACCACAGCTTCTTTCAAAGCTGCAGGGACCTCACCATTTCTCAAGGAGGCACTGACCACCTCGGAAGTCTAGATATCTGGCCCAGCTCTGGCAGATTTCACAAGCCAGGATGGGCAAGGATCTAAAGGGCAAGTAGTAGGTCTCAGTCCTCCAAGCAGTTTGTCCACGTCCTCAAGTTGCACAAGCCGAAAGGTATCCATAACATGACTAGATGGTGCACCAGCCCCATTCATATCAGACTCTGTCAAAACAATGGCATCCAAGTCAGCACGAATACGAGCAATTTTATCTGCAAAGTGTCTCGCAAATTATTCACAGCGGGCCTTTGAGGGTTCAAGTTCTTGTGTTCCAAGGCCTACACCCAAGAGGGCTTTAACCACGTGAAAGAGCTCCACTGGATGACACTAAGCAGATGCAATGGTGGTGGAGGAATAGGATTTCTTCGCCACCATCACCGCCACAGAATAAGATCACAAGTGGATTCTTACTTGTGTTCGAGCGTATTCGTTCTGAGTCTTCCAACATTTATGTTCTAATTGTCGACGCAGTCATTTCATCGCAACAAGGTTTATTTTTCTGGCATTTTTCTCTGCAAAATCATGAATTATCCCTCTAAAATCTGTTTCTCTTGCAAGTTCACACTTGATAGACAAAATAGGCAGATAAGAACACATTCCTAAGCATGTTTAGACAGAAATAAGTCCTAAACTCCCAGCATCCCCCAGGCAGCATGACAGGCTGGTGGATTTTGGGAGCTGTGCAACTTATTTATGTCTAAACATGCATAGGTTTGCACCCTTAACTGTTCTTGCCCCATAGTATAATGGCTGCATAATAATAATAATAATAATAATAATAATAATAATAATAATAATGATAATTTCATTTCTGTACCACCCAATAGCCGAAGCTCTCTGGGTGGTTCACAGAAATTACAAACTGCAGTAGAAACAGCATCAGTGATGCTCTCCTTGAGTATTTCAGTATTTTAGGACTGAACAGAATTGTAAAACAAATGTTACTGGTTGCTTTGAATCTGTGCTTTAATTCACAGATAACATTTTCCAAATTTGCATGGAAAACATTCCCTCCAAATAAAGACTGCAGCTGGGCCAGTCCTACCATAAAGCAGGTGACCACCTCAGGCAGCAAATGCAAGGTGGCCAGGTATCCTTTTTATAGAGGACCATCCTCTGTTTTGGTTTGTTGGCAGTTGATATTCCTCTATTTAAAGAGGTATCCAGTCCTAATCTGGTTTAAAATCAAAGACTATAAGGAGGAAGAGCAGGGGCCTTGAAGTTGCCCATCGACGTGTAGCACCTAGACAGCAGACTGAGCAGGCACAAAGGACACCTAGTCAGTCTTTTCCATTATGGTGAGATATATGTATTTCTATTTAAATTATAGTTATTATTTCTAAATTTGCACCTATACATATAAATTTACATAGCCAAATGTTGTACAAATTGGTGTCCTCTTTTGTCTTTTTTTGCTATGTATTTCCTCTCTTTTGGTGATGTGTAAGTGGCCACCCTAATTTTGGGTGTCATGAAATGACAACAGATTGTTAGTTATTTGTTATTACTGTATTTTTACTGCCAGGGAGTGGAAGAAGTGCTTGTAGAAATTTGTCTTAGTTGCCAAAATAACTTGGCTGGTCCTGTGTACCTTGACTTGGTGGGAGAAGGGGGCACCATTTGCCTTAGGCAGGAAAATGACTTGGGACAAGGGCATTGAATTGGTCCCAGAAGACGAAAAGCAACCAGTAAAAATGGTCCCAAACCTGCCTCATATTTCTCATTTCTCTTACCACTGCAACCACCCCATCCCATCAGTCATTAAGCAATAGGTCTTGCATCAGCCTGTCTTAGCCCTTTCATCCAAACAATCATCTTCATTACAGCCCCACTCCCCAGCATCAATAATATTTTTAAAAAGCAAAGACTCCAGCATTCCTTAATTGGCCTCTCATTGTCTCTTTCCCTTTGGTGCCACTGCTCGTCAACTGCCCAGCTGGTGAAAGAGAGATAAATTCAACTTAAATCCAACTACTGTGATTTCACTGTGTTGTAGTTTAAAGCCTGTGTATACAGCACTAGTGGAAACTTCTCAATTTTGATTCCTAAGCTGTTTCCTCCAGAACAATCTCACTGCATTAAAGATTTTATCTCTATCTCTATCTATCTATAGGACAAGATAACAAGAAATCTCAGTATGGACACCTGATAAAAGGTTATGTTATATAGACGACACAGTTTGCATCTGGGGGGACACAACCCAGTCACCCCTGTTAAATTGAAATACTTCCATCCCTTTTCTGCTGACTTGATCTTAATGATTTCAACTGAGTTTTAATAGCTTAATTTTGTAGCACATAGCATGGACTAACAGAAGTGTCCTCTTAAATCAAATCCATTGATGAGTATTAATTTTGTCCATCCTAATGGCTGAACAGTAACAGCAGCAATCTAGTCATCACCTTTTGTGAAAAGTATTTGTAATCTTGCTTTCGAACTGTGGTCCTGGAGAAGACTCTTACGAGTCCCCTGGACTGCAAGGAGGTCAAATCAGTCCATCCTAAAGGAAATCAACCCTGAGTGCTCATTGGAAGGACAGATAATGAAGCTGAAGCTCCAATATTTTGGCCACCTAATGCGAAGAGAAAACTCCCTGGAAAAGACCCTGATGCTGGGAAAGACTGAAGGCAAAAGGAGAAGGGGACGGCAGAGGATGAGATGGCTAGATAGCATCACGGATGCAATGAATATGAACTTGAGCACGCTCCGGGAGAGAGCGCAGGACAGGAAGGCCTGGCGTGCTATGGTCCATGGGGTCACGAAGAGTCGGACACGACTGAACGACTGAACAACAACAACAATTTGTAATCTATTCTTAGCCTACACAGCTGTCCAGAGAAAGCACCAGTTTTCAGAGTAGATTGTGCTGTACATGTGACCAAGAGGAAACAGTGTATTATTCAAAAATACACTGTTCACACTGTTCTAATTCACAAAACTAACTAGAGAAAACAAAAAATAATTTGATCTTTTGATGTATCATTTTCCTGAAGTAGGTGCCATCATCATGGAGCAGGATAATAACATTATTCACAGTTCATTGTCTTGCAACTGCAGCTGATGATGATGATAATGGTGAATCACAATAATCAATAACCAGAACAACAGGCTTCTGTGTTTCATGCAGAGACAAACTTAAGACAATCTACAGGTCAACTGTAGCCATTTTTTGAGCAGCTTGGATGTCTGGAAGGGCCTGCTAACTAAGAGCCATCACAACTGCAAGGACTTCCTTTCTCAAACAGCTGTGGACTATATTACATCTGACATGATGAGCATCTCTTGAATCTACCTTTCAAATATTTGGCAAACCATTTTCTCACTGTCCTTCACAAAGTTGACATTTTCGGCAGCATGATAGGAAAGATGTCACGTCGGCTGCTTTTCAAGTTCTTGTCACAGTGGTTAGCACCAGTTCTGTCATCTTTACTCTCCTCACAATCCCCCATCTTTAGCCATGTCACAAATAATAATACTTCCAATGGTTTTTTTTTGGTCAAATTTCAAATATTATCACCCAGCTGCACATCTTTGGAATATACTAGTTATGTTAATTTTTGTTGCTCATCTTCCCAGACGCTGGAGCACAAGTTCATTAATTAACCACAAATCTGTAGTCAGTACTAGGATTATATAAACATAAATTAAAAGCCCTGCACTTCTTTTTATATACTTGCTGGGGGTGGAGGAATGTGATCATTGTCACTAAGGGCCATATTTTATAAATGAATATATGCATTCTTTTTCAAATACAGATTTGGGGTAATCTCCCCCCTTACATTTGGAACATTCTCTTGCTTCAGTGGAAGGTTAATGAAAGACATTCTGAAAAAAAAGTAAATTCACATTCCTGCTGTCCTTTCTTTTAATCCAACTTTCCAGTCAGTTTAATATTTGATGTTTGCTTTACGCATGGAATCAAAGATATCTGCTGTTTGTGCAACTTCCATTTTTCCACTGTACATTCAATGCACACACTATGCACATTATATATATATATATATATACACACACACACATACACACACAAAATGGCACATTGTACTGGGGTCAGGGTCAGGAATAGAAAACATGAGGGAAGAGAGAAGCAGTGAAAGAAATGTCAGATTTATGGTGTCTGTAAATCTCTCTGCAGTCACACAAAGAATTACAGACATGCACATTGCAAGCATCTCTATATGAATTTAGGCCAACCTACAGAATCGGAAATATCTCAGACCTGAATGGTAGCAGATTTTTTCCTTTTTGATACTGTTTGGATTCTGCCAGATAAATTAGTAGGGCACTTTACAGATTGAGCTGGGGTGGGGGGTGGGGGAGAAAAGAGCAGGGATGGTGCCAGCACAATATGCCTTTACCATTGATATTAGATTCCTAAAGTAGCTATTTATATTGTGGATTTTAAAATAATATAAACATATTGTACACTGGAAGCTTGAGTTTTCCTGCCTGTGTCTAATTTCCTGCTTTGACTGATTTTTAATCAGCTTTAAAGCAATATTGCGAAAGTCGGTTGTAAAGCTTACAACTAAATGTTCTGATATCGAAGACAGTATTTTCTTTAGACTACTTCTTTGTAGAAGCCACAAGGTTAATTATAAATGATAATTAGGACCAGGGGTCCTAAGGCCACTATTTCTTTCTGAAAACCCCACCTCCCCCACCATGCCCTTTTCTAATTGTACTCGGGTGCCTTGGGGGCTAGTTATGCTGCTAAAGCTAATATATCAGAATCATCTCTTTTTAAACCAAAGAGTAATACATGAGGCAATAGCATACATTTGTATGCAATTAGAAATACACATTATAGCTTTTGGGGTTATTCCTTTTGATATTAGCCTGTTCCTCTGTGACTTTGAAATGGACATTATAGAGTCTTTTGCACCGTTTCTGAGGATAGCTCCCATTCTCAGGAAAACATCCCAATAAATATCTGATCTAAACTGGTGAAGTTTAAAAGATGACAGCAATCCTTTCTCCCCCTCCCCTTTTTTGTTGTTGATACCATTGTCCCCTGAAAGTGTTCTGTGGCACAGGGGATGTACAATACCTGTGACTATTGTAATGCTAAGAGCATGTCCATATGGCTAACTGGCTGTAAGCCCAGCCATATTGGGGTGTTACATAACCATGACACATCACACTGGCAGCTGTTACTGGCAAAGATGAATGTGGGCTGCTCCCAATATGTATGGCCACACCTGGGTTTCATGCATCAACTGTGCACCCGTTGCAACTGTGTCATTTCACATGGGCAAACCTTGCTAAAGACAGTGTGCAGAGCTGCCACCATGATGTTTTGTGGCTGGTGTGCGTAGAGATATAGATCAAAATATCCAGCTACTTGTGTGACCAGTAAGGTTATTCATATGTCTCCTATGAACTTTCTCAGGGCAAGTTAACATATGAAGAGCCTTGGTAGATCAGACCAAAAGTCCATCTAGTCCAGCATGCTGTTTCCTACAGTGGCTAACCAGATATTTCTGGGAAGCCCATAAGCAGGACATAAAGATAATAGCTCTATTCCACTCTTTCTTCCCTGCAAGTGGTATTCACTTGCATTGCATACTGCCTCTGAACATGGATGCTCTGTTTAGCTATTGCAGCTAATACCTATGGATAGATGTACCTCATTTGCGAAGTGTACCTTTAAAATCCTGTTTTAAAGCTGTCTTGTGACAGGGGCCCCATCTACACAGAGATGCTTTCCAACGTGATTCCATTTAAATGCAGATTTTCAAGAAATTGAATTAGCATCTTCTGCAGCACACGGACCCAGTAAGGCAGTGTATACATTGACAAAAACCGCCCTCACAGGACAAATGGCACCTGAAATCACATTAGTTTGGGGTTGGGTGGGCAGAGTCCCATGAATAGAACGAAATGTCATCAACTGCTTGGTACAGCGCAGCAAATCTGTGGAGGCTTGCTCCCGGCCCTTTTCTCTGCTCCGGTGCTCAGTGAAGTGCAATTGACGGCAATGAGTTACTTCTGAGTAGACATGCTGAGTTCACTCTTTCTCAGCGGGAGTAAGGGTCACTTGGGGGCACTCACCTTTTAGACTCATTAAACTTCTCTGCACCTACGCTGGTCCAGATGAGTGAAGAGTTAAACCAACAAAGGAACTCTCCCAATCCCTCTCTCCACTCTGTACTCGGTAAAGTGCAATTGAAGACAATGAGTTACTTCCAAGTAGACATGTTTAGCTCAATTCTCGCCTTGTGTCCACCCTTTCGTGATGGCAACTTTCCCTTCTGCTGCTCCCCACAGCCCACACTGAAGCCAATTGAGGTCACACAGACTCCCAAACTGCACTGAAGCCACTGTGACAGGAAAATCTGTTGCAAAATAAGTTTGCAGAAAAGCAGGATTATGGCATCAAAACACACACTTGCTGTGGAGAGGGGCATGCATCAGGTGCCACAATAGTTGGGGAGCCACAGTAGAGCCGGAGTAAATCCCATGTAGATGGGGGCCAGGGAATTCAATAAATATAAGAGCATATGTGAGAATGTCCTGCTGCAGATGCCATCTGCCTGGGCAATGACATCTGTGAAGGCACAGGACAGGGCTTGATGGAGTCATCAATTATGGAGTTCTCTTCTAAAAGAAGTCTGCCTGAGCAAAACAATGCCTGCTTTTAGGAACACCTTAAAAAAATCAAAACAGTTTTTCTGGATCCAATTTGGCAGAAGATGCAGCTCTGATAAAATCCTGTGAGTTTTTAGAGCAACCTCCCCCAACCAGGTGTCCTACAGATGTGTTGGACTGCATGTTGGCTGGGAATTATGGGAATCCAACACATTTGGAGGGCACCAAGTGAGGAAAGGCTGTTTTGGTGGTGGGGAACCACTGGAGAAGCCTTCTTGGTGGGGGGATTCAACAAGCTCCCTCGTGTCCCATTTTTAGATGGTCTATGATGACTTAAAACAAATTTGCATAGATTTTGGAGGTGTGATTTTTCTCACTCTGCTTTTATACTGTTCTAGTATAAAATTTTCTGCTGTCTTATTGTTTTTGCTGTTGTTATAATAATTCTTTTTTATTGTTTTTATAACTATTTATACCTTGTGTGCTGGACTGGTCTCATTATATATTATGTAGAAAAGCAAGATAAAAATAACATTATGCGCTAAATGGCAGGTTCTCATCCCTACAATAGCCTGAGGGCTAAACTAGACATTATCTTTAATATGTAACATGCAGCTACATATCAAGTTTTTGTTTACCTAATTAAAGTGGAGGAGGAATCCTTGCAGGAATGTAAAGTATGGGCACGGAGGGCTTATTTCTCATAAGATAAGAGAGATCACCCCAGCATGATTGGCGCCAATCTTGTCCTTCCCCCTTGTTTAGGAAATAAGTCCTGGTTGTTGCCAATAGCGATTTCCCCCCTAACATTCTAGCCATGTGATTGCACTGAGGAAGGGAGAAATCTCCCCACCCTATGCCCTGTGTATACTGTAAAGTTTGCCCCTTCTCGTGAACCTATAATTAGGTAAGCAAAATGCTGATACATAGCTGCGTGCTATGTATTAAAAGAACATCTAGTTTGGCCCTGACACCCTGAAGGGGCTCTATAAATACTCTGAAAATACTTGCAGTAGTTGCAGAAATTCAAATACCAGGCAGCATAACAGTGTAGTACAAGTTAGAACAATGCTTTTAACTGGTGGTACTTCACAAGGTGTCAGGTGATATGAGTAGCACTGGTTGAAAAGCAACAAGTCAGAATGTCAGACTAAGATTGTGAAGAGACTCAGGTTCAAATCCCCACTCATACAGGAAAGATCAACGGGTAATCTTAGGCCAGCCAGCCTGTCTCACCCTAATTTACCTCACAGGGTTGTTGTGAGGATAAATGGCATGGCGGGGGGGGGGGGGAGAACCATGTATGTCACTTTCAGCTTCTTGGTGGAATTATGGGATTAAAATGGAGTTAATAAACAAAATAATAAAGGAAAATAATGGCTTGTATACAAACTGAAAAGAGGCAAGAATTATTTCCTACTTAAATTGACTTGCATAAAATGATACAAAGCCAAAGCTACGCTTTGCCAAATCCGGAGTTATACATAGATGGGACATTTTAAGTGTTTTGTTCATACTTCTGCTCGTTTCCTGTCTTAGACATGGTAAAGTAAAAAATAAAGTAAATATACTGCTACATGGGGACATTTTTCTTTGAGACTTGGACAAAAGGAAGGAGAATGAGGGAAGGGACCGCTACAAAAACAGCAAAAGAGGAAACTTCTAATGTGCACTGGAAATCCCAATGTGAATGCTCTTCATCAGGGGCAGGAAACCTCACGTCCTCTAATAAAGGAGTCAGCCATTCACTACAGGAGCAGAAGAAAGAGTTGGACCACAGGGTGGGGAGTGAAAAGTAGGGACATATAGCTCCTGCTCAGACATTCTGAATATGGTTAAAATAAACATGTGAGGAGAGGGAGTGTTCTAGCCCTGCTTCCCTCCTTGTGTATTCCATTGCCCTCTACTTGTGGAGAACAACTTTTTGAAGAGGACAGTCTCCTATATCCATGGAGGCTCTCCACACAATTAAGAATGCTGGAAAATCTCCACGAGTAGAGGGGGTGAGGAAAACTTGTGAGGAAGGGGATGCAGCTAGGGTGCTTCTCACACATTTATTTTAGCCCTATTCAGAACACCTGAATAGGGCTACTGTTGATTAGTTAATCCGAAGTGTTTTGAGTGGACACTCTCTGACAGTATCTGTTACTATGCCAATGAACCGCTTACATACAACACAGAAATGTAACATTGTATGTCACTGCCTGATCAGATCAGTCAAAGTCACCATTTGTTTGCCTTTTGAAAACTTCGTAAGAGTTATCTTTATTATTCTGGCTTAATCTAGTGGGGAGGTTGTGCTGTGTGTGTGTGTGTATGTGTGTGTGTATTTTTCTTCTGTGATTCTTCATTTAAGTATATTGTTCATATGTGTTTTAATTAGGTGCATGTGCCAAGAGATCTTTGGGGATTTAATAAACAACAACAATAATAGTGAAATACACAGTCACTATATTGTATATAAAATGCCCATATAGAGAGTATGGCTATTGTATATATGTCATTACACATCTCAGGAAGAAAAATAAAATTAACATTATAAACTCAAAAACAACCTTCTGAATTATTATTTTAAAAAAAATAGAAATAAAGCAAATTCAATGATCCACTGGAAAGTGTATTATAGTTTCCTCATAATGAAGCATCTAAGCAATCAATCCACAAAATTTTCCATGCACAGTCTGAAGATATAGAGTGCAAAAGTCTCTTTTTGCTTTGTAGACATTTCACATGATATGGCACAGGGGTCACAGCTGAGCTAGAGGTGTATTTATAACAGCAGCCATTTTGTTCCTGTCCTGCACTGACACTGATCGGATAACCAGACTATTCATGAAGCAAGACCCTGGACAGCATCTAGTTAGTTTCTTTTCTCTGATGGCCTGTCATTCTGTCAGTCCTGACCTTCAGGCTGTCCTGCACCATCTGAATCACACTCTCTGCACTTTCTCACTGACTGCAAGCTACTGTTGTCTCACTGTCTGACCTTACACAAACACAATACAAACAGACAACCCACCTCAGCTACATCACTGTCTATCGCTTACACGGGAGATTGATAGCCACACAGAATTTTCTCTCTTCGACCTTCATTACTAGAGTGGCATATTCTGACTGACAGCCAACCTCATTTCACAGAAAGCTAAACTACCAGTTGCTGTTGGTATGAGCCTTTTTTCCTCTTAAATTTGCCTTCAAAAAACAAATGAATTCACTCACAATGCTAACAAGAATTCTAACAAGAATATCTATTCCTACCAGAGAAAATATATTTTAAAAATAAAAAATCAAGGGAGCAGGAAGGAGAGGTAACTCTAGAAGACAAAAATAGTAATTAAGCCATGTAGGATTTGTGAACATTTTTGCACATAAAGCACTGCAACCCAGGTATTTTAGACGAGTCATGTTGAACCATCATCACCCTGTTGTGCTTCAGAGGAAGAAGAAAGCATTCCCTTGCATTTTATATTGTAAGTTCATCAGTCCATCTAGCACACTTTTGCCAGATGCAATTGGCTGTGGCCTATTAATTATAAAAGGAGAGGACTTTTCCTGTTCTACTACCTGTTGTGAGTGGTCCTTTAACTTGCAATGCTAGTGGATGGAATAAGCACTACAAGGATCACTTCAAGACTAAGGCCCAGGGAAAGTAGAACAGTTACACAAAGATTAAATGAATGTGCATGTGCCCCCCACCCCCCAGTATGGTCATATGTTTCATTGATACATGAATCAGCATTTGCTGTCCCCAGCTGATTATACAGACTTCTAGTCATACACAATCTATCCTAATTCATATAGCTGAATTACTATATTATGCTTACTGTTACACTTCATGTGTAGTGTGATGCTTTGCATCCCAATTTTCCTTAATTTTTACAGTTGCAGAGGGGTTGGTTGCAGGAGTGGGGAGATTGCAGCATATGGGAAAAGTAGGTTTATGCCTTTCCTCCTCAGCCAGAACCCCTTCCAAATAGCCACTATTTGGCTATGAACAATACAAAAACTTCTGATAGGCATCTCCTCTCTCCATACACAAAAACCTCTGATAAGCATCTCCCCACTTCATACACTATGATTCTGCCCCCCACCCCATGCCTGTAGAAATTAAAGAAAATCTGATGGCAAAGTTGCATGCTATGCAGTAAGTGCAACGTGTGGTTTTGCTCTCAGATTGGGCCTTAAGTACATAAGTAATAGATGTTCCAGTTTTAGAATAACTAGTGAGCTAGGATTCTATTCAGGGCCCATATACACCAAAGGATATCTTGTTAAATTAACAGGAAATAAAATCCACCTCCAACAGAGCTTAGAAGAATGGAATTTTTTTCAGCACAGTGTCCTACCGACTCAGGTCTTGTGGAATCGAATGGAACTTGGGGTTCACACCTCAAGTTTCAAAATTGTCTTAGGCATTTCAGAAAACTTTAGCTTGCCTTTTCGAACAATGTTACTTGTGAGTTTGTGAAGATGGTCTTCTCCATCTTTACAAATGAAAAGATGAACAGAATGGCTGTTGCCAACACCAAATTCAGTGACTTTTTTTTAGTTTTGCAAGTTCTTGCACAAGATTTTGAACAAGTTCTTTCTCAAGACCTTTTTATGGCCTACTACAGCCTATATCTTCCTTATTCACCATGTTTCCCATGCTGTAAATCAGGGGCAGGCAAATTGTGGCCCTCCAGATGTTTTGGCTTACAACTCCCATTGTACCACACCATTGACTATGCTGGCTAGAGCTTATGGGAGCTGTAGGCAAAAACATCTGGAGAGACACAAGTAATCCATCCCTGCTCTAAATTTATTAATTTATTAATTAGATGTATTAGCCATCCATCTGGCCGGCTACCCGGCCACTCTAGGCGGCGTGCAATACCAATAACAACACAAAATACAACTTAATCAACTGAAAAAAAACAACATTGCTCTAAAAAACCCTAACCCACCCCAAATGCCTGCCTGAATAGCCAGGTTTTCAAAGCCCGGCAGAAGCCCATCAAAGATGGGGCATGGTGGAGGTCTAGGGAGGGAATTCCACAGAGTGGGGGCCACCACAGAAAAGGCCCTCTTCCAGCCCACTGCACTGTGAGAAGTCTTCTGCTAGCACTGCATAAGAGCACATGAAACAGCACTAATACATTTTCTGTTCACAATTCTTTGGATCCAAGCCAGTATACTCAGTGACTGACATTTGTCTGCCTGAAGCTGAGATGCTTCCCCCCACCCCCACCCCCACTTGTGGAATCCTATTCCAATTAAGGTTCATATGTCTTATCATTACACATCTTCAAATGGGCATTAAGACTTATTTGTTCTGAGTCCCTTTTTCTTGAAAGTTTATTATGTTGCTGCTGCTTGACCTGGTACTAAATTGTTTTATTCACTGTAATGATATTATGCTGGGCGTATTGTTGTTATTTATTGATATAGCTGTTTTATTGCTAGTGTGTTGCTATCAGGCAGTATCCAATCCTGCCCATCTGTGTGCAGGCCAGGGCCCACCACCACTTTCGTTCCATGCACGGCCAGCCCCGCTAATTCTATTTTATTATTTATACAATATTTATTTAAAATATTTTTTGGCCACCTTTCAGGGCAGAAGCCCTCCCAAGGTGGCTTACAGCAATAAAATAATAAAAACAGTTAAAGTATTAAAAGTGATAAAAACAATAAAAAAAACAATAACAGTCAACAGTGGTCCTGACAGCTTGCACAACAGAAAGTTAGCACTTACAAGGGCAAGTCCCAAAACAAGAAGAAACGCTCATTTTTGGAAGGGGGCACGTTGGTGGTGCTCTCTTATGCAAACTTCACCAAGCTGCCCCCTTCCAGAAACAAGCATTTCTACTCATTTCAGGTTGCCCCCAGAAGCACTAAATTGCCATTGAGGAAGTGGTGGGGGCTGCTGGTGGAACAGAATTGACGGGACCAACTGCAGATGTCCAGTCACCGTTGGATACTGCCCATTGACTCCCACTGCTACCTTTTATGATGTTTTATGTGATCATGTATTTTATTAAATGCTGTGACTTTACACCCAGGGTGGGCATTTTCAGGAGATGTGGGGGCCATTTTGGCCCTTTAGATCCCCCTCCTGGCAGGCTGCAGTGTGTGAGTTACCCTGAGATACATATATCTATATACATATATATATATATATATTAGGGATATACAGATTTTGTTTAATCCATTCCGTGTGTCTTTCGCAGATTGTCAGGCATCTTTTATTCATTATCCGTTCATTGATGGAATCAGAAAAGAACACCAAAAAAATCCGCCACAATTTATATAAATTTTGCTGGTATGTATTTATAACAATATTTTGCATATTTTTCTTAGTGCTACACAGCGGAGGCTGAAGAGAGATCGGAGATGTATAAAAGGTTGGAGGGTTGTTGTTGTTCTTGTTTTTAAAGGTGTATATATTAACATATTTTCCACTAACTTTCATATTTTTGTATGGTTAAACTTACATACAATTCTGGAAAGTAAAAAAAAAAACGATCCGCAAGTCTGCAGCATCCGCATGACTCTGACGATGCCAGTCCCCTGCGGAATCTGCAGGTTCGAATTCATAGAAATCCAAAGTCATTTGAACATTGTTCAATATTTGTCTGACATATGGGGGTTGGACTTCATGGTCTTGTAGGCCCCTTCCAACCCTACTGTTCTATGATTCTATGACATCCCATATATATATATATATATATATATGAATGAAATAAGAAACAATCACATCCATAGCACTATAGTGTGTGTAAAGCATCAAATTTAGCTCACTTTTTAAAAAAATATTTTGGGGAGCTCTGCAAATTCAGGGTAGTGGCAGAGGTGTACATGGCCCATGAACTGCAGGTTACCCACCCGTGCTTTATATTTTATTGTTATTTAATGTAAGCTATCTTGTGAGGGCTTGGCTCTAAAAAATACTTAAATAAACAAATAAAGAATAAATACAGAACCCTGTACTGAAGTATGATCATGTAAACTGCTATCTCTTACCTTTTGGGCTCTGGAGGTGGCTGGGATTTGGAATCTTTCCTCTTTTTGGACTCCTTTTTGGAATCCTTTTTTGCCTCTACTTCAGTGGCTGGGGGATTATTATTTGCAACTGGCAGTATGCCACCTTGTATCTCCTCCATTTTTTGACTTTGGACATGATTGGGATGGTTTTAAGTGAAAAGGTAAGGATAGCATAAACAGAAAGAAAGTGAAAGAAACAAAGACGTAGTAACAGATGAAGGAAAACAAGCTAAAAGCAAATAATAATAATAATAATAATAATAATAATAGATGCCAACAATAAGTCAAGCAAAAGTAGTAAAGGAAAGACAGAACCAAATAAATAAATAAAAAGAGCCAAACTCTGTTGCCCTGACAAGATGAATAAAATGATTGGTGACTTGAGCGGCAGCCTTATAATTTGAAATACCAGCAATGTGTATAATAATTCATGATTATGTTTACCAGAGAACGTACAAAAACACTTCATTATTTTATAACACTCTGTTATTCAGTAGCATATGTAGAACAGAGTGTGACATCTCACTGTATAGAATGCAACTTCCAAAAAGAAAAACCTTCAGTGCAATAAATACCATAGCAGTCTATATAGAAAGGAAATTTATCTCATCAGTAATTTCAGGCATAATATCTAAATGACAAGAGTGAGCTGGAAATTATCTGTGTAGCTATTATGGCTGTCAAATGGCAAAATAGTTTTACATTTTTTAAAATTAATTTCCAACATGTGGGTCATCTGATCCACGAAAGCAGGCTAAACCAGCACAGTTGGGCAAGGGGAAAGTGCTTGTGTAACTTATAGGTCAGTAAAAATCAGTAAAGCTCTGGTAGACTCCAATGAGAGGTTATTGCATCATAATATTGGTTATGCAGTTCTCTATCCTCTATTAGGGTAGCCTGTAAAGGTGACATGGACGCTTTCAGAAAGCAGGAAGAAGTTATCAGAATGCTAGATCATCCAGGAAGAAATGCCTTAATGTTTTACAAAGGACATGAAGACAGACAGCTGGACATTATAGCTCCCCTCTTGCTTCTCTTCTTCTTCTCATGGTGTGACTGGAGGATTCTCAGTTAATTCATCTCTGCTCTGCCCCATTGAACAGATAGACTGCATGAGGATCCAAATGTACACAATTCCTTAACTGACTGAAATACATTCTCCAGCATTTCTATAGACATTTTAAAAAAATAATAATAATCAGAAATATATTTCCTGAATCAAATAAAATGTAAAAATTATTTACCACAAAGGCATCAATAGTGAACATCTTTAGTAGTGGTCACTACTAAATTAAAAATTAAAAAAAATCCAAAGCTACATTTTAAAACTACTTTCAATTGTTAATTGCCCATCTCAATTAAATAATTATTTAAAAACTTAAATAATGCTTTCAGTCTTATTAAGTGCAACAGAATACAATGCCTTGCTGTATTTGTTTGATTGTTTTTATCTAGCCATCTCATTCAAATGAAAGTGGTACATGGTAATACATTGTTGTACCTCATTAGAATTATGTTCTGCAGTCTCACGCTACCCTATGGTTTCCCCAAACATGTGAACAAAAATAAAGGTGAATGAAACTAGCAGATAACTGTTTGGATCCATTTGGACTTGATTTATTCCTGCTTTCCTTTAGACAAGCATGGAAACAAAGAAACAAATCAGTTCTGCTGTCAGATACGTTGTGTACCAGACACACAATAATAAGAATACAGACACGGAGGACTGTTGTGCATTATTCAAAAAAAATCTGCATTTTAGAAAGGGACTCTTCCCACACTGTTGGAGGCAAGCATCTCCCCCTTACCTGTTGCCATGAACATGTGACGCGCAAAAGGCAAAACTGTAGTGAAGTAAGGTGGGATCAATCATTGCTCCATTTTCTGCTCGCTCAAGCAAATCACTGAGGTAGCAGAGATGCCTGTGACAGCCTCTGACTCCGTTACGTGCACAATACTCATCTAGCACAAATACCTGGCCAGGACTGAACCAGCCCTGTGTGGAAACAGAGAGAACAACTTTTAGATACAGAGTTTTAAAACGCAATGCTAGGCAACAGCGACGACATCAAACAATGCAAATATTTAAGGAAATCTAATTTGTGTAACCCCTTCATGGATCACTGCCTTGTTGTGGCGAAGGGGCTTGCGTAACTCAGTGAAGCCATAAGCTATGCCGTGCAGGGCCACCCAAGACGGACAGGTCATGGCAGAGAGTTCTGACAAAATGTGGTCCACTGGAGAAGGAAATGGCAACCCACTCCAGTATTCTTGCCAAGAAAACCCCATGGAACGTATCACAAGGCTAAAAGATATGACGCCGGAAGATGAGCCCCTCAGGTCGGAAGGTGTCCAATATGCTACTGGGGAAGAGCAGAGGGTATTTCCAAGTAGCACCAGAAAGAGTGAAGCGGCTGGGCCAAACCCGAAAGGACACTCAGCTGTGGATGTGTCTGGTGGTGAAAAGAAAATCCGATGCTGTAAAGAACAATATTGTTTAGGAACCTGGAATGTCAGATCAATGAATCAAGGTAAGCTGGAGGTGGTCAAACATGAGATGGCAAGATTGAACATCGACATCTTGGGAATCAGCGAACTCAAATGGACAGGCATGGGCGAATTTAACTCAGGTGACCATCATATCTACTATTGTGGGCAAGAATCCCTTAGAAGAAACGGAGTAGCACTCATAGTCAACAAAAGGGTGGGAAAAGCAGTACTGGGGTACAATCTTAAAAATGATAGAATGATCTCAGTACGAATCCAAGGCAAACCATTCAACATCACAGTAATTCAAGTCTATGCCCCAACCACTGAGGCCGAAGAAGCTGAGGTTGATCGGTTCTATGAAGACCTACAACACCTTCTAGAACTAACACTAAAAAAAGATGTCCTCTTCATCATAGGGGATTGGAATGCTAAAGTAGGAAGTCAAGAAATCACCGGGATAACAGGCAGGCATGGCCTTGGTGTACAAAATGAAGCAGGACAAAAGCTAATAGAGATTTGCCAAGAGAACATGCTGATCATAGCAAACACTCTTTTCCAACAGCACAAGAGGCGACTCTACACATGGACGTCACCAGATGGTCAATATCGAAATCAGATTGATTATGTCCTTTGCAGCCAAAGATGGAGAAGCTCCATACAGTCAGTAAAAACAAGACCTGGAGCTGACTGTGGCTCAGATCATGAGCTGCTTCTTGCAAAATTTCGGCTGAAATTGAAGAACGTCGGGAAAACCACTAAACCGTTCAGGTATGACCTAAATCATATCCCTGATGAATATACAGTGGAGGTGAGGATTTCAGGGATTAGACCTGATAGACAGAGTGCCTGAGGAACTATGGACGGAGGTCCGTAACATTGTTCAAGAGGCAGCAACGAAATCCATCCCAAAGAAAAAGAAATGCAAGAAAGCAAAGTGGCTGTCTGACAAGGCTTTACAAGTAGCTCACGAAAGAAGGGAAGCGAAAAGCAAGGGAGAAAGGGGAAGATATACCCAACTGAATGCAGAGTTCCAGAGAATAGCAAGGAGAGACAAGAAGGCCTTCTTAAATGAACAATGCAAAGAAATCGAGGAAAACAACAGAATGGGAAAGACTAGAGATCTCTTCAAGAAAATTGGAGATCTCAAGGGAACGTTTTGTGCAAAGACGGGCATGATCAAGGACAAAGAAGGCAGGGACCTAACAGAAGCAGATGAGATTAAGAAGAGGTGGAAAGAATACACAGAAGAACTATACAGGAAAGATCTGAATGTCCCTGATAGCCATGATAGTGCGGTCACTGAACTTGAGCCGGACATCCTCGAGAGTGAAGTCAAGTGGGCCTTAGGAAGCATTAGTAACAACAAAGCTAGCGGAGATGACAGTATTCCAGCTGAGCTATTTAAAATCCTAAAAGATGATGCTGTTAAAGTGCTGCATTCAATATGCCAACAAATCTGGAACACTCAACAGTGGCCACAAGACTGGAAAAGGTCAGTTTACATTCCAATTCCAAAGAAGGGCAACGCCAAAGAGTGTTCAAACTACCGCACCATTGCGCTCATTTCACATGCCAGCAAGGTGATGCTCAAAATCCTACAAGCTAGGCTTCAGCAGTATGCGAACCGAGAACTACCGGAAGTACAAGCTGGGTTTAGAAGAGGCAGAGGAACTAGAGATCAAATCGCCAACATTCGCTGGATCATGGAGAAAGCAAGAGAATTCCAGAAAAACGTCTATTTCTGCTTCATTGACTACGCTAAAGCCTTTGATTGTGTGGATCACAACAAACTGTGGCAAATTCTTAAAGTGATGGGAGTACCAGACCACCTTACCTGTCTCCTGAGAAACCTGTACGAGGGTCAAGAAGCAACAGTCAGAACCAGACATGGAACAACCGATTGGTTCAAAATTGGGAAAGGAGTACGACAAGGCTGCATATTGTCACCCTGCTTATTTAACTTATATGCAGAGTACATCATGAGAAATGCCGGGTTGGATGAATCAGAGGTCGGAATTAAGATTGCTGGGAGAATTATCAACAACCTCCGATATGCAGACGATACCACCCTAATGGCAGAAAGCGAAGAGGATCTAAAGAGCCTCTTGTTGAGGGTGAAAGAGGAGAGTGCAAAAGCTGGTTTGAAACTCAACATTAAAAAAACTAAGATCATGGCATCTGGCCCCATCACTTCCTGGCATATAGAAGGGGAAGAAATGGAAGCAGTGACAGATTTTACTTTCTTGGGCTCCAAGATCACTGCAGACGGTGACTGTAGCCATGAAATTAAAAGACGCTTGCTCCTGGGGAGGAAAGCTATGGCCAACCTAGACAGCATAGTCAGAAGCAGAGACATCACCTTGCCGACAAAGGTCCGTCTAATCAAAGCTATGGTTTTCCCAGTAGTAATGTATGGCTGTGAGAGCTGGACTATAAGGAAGGCTGAGCGCCAAGAATTGATGCTTTTGAACTGTGGTGCTGGAGAAGACTCTTACGAGTCCCCTGGACTGCAAGGAGGTCAAATCAGTCCATCCTAAAGGAAATCAACCCTGACTGCTCATTGGAAGGACAGATAATGAAGCTGAAGCTCCAATATTTTGGCCACCTAATGCGAAGAGAAAACTCCCTGGAAAAGACCCTGATGCTGGGAAAGACTGAAGGCCAAAGGAGAAGGGGACGGCAGAGGATGAGATGGCTAGATAGCATCACGGATGCAATGAATATGAACTTGAGCACGCTCCGGGAGAGAGCGCAGGACAGGAAGGCCTGGCGTGCTATGGTCCATGGGGTCACGAAGAGTCGGACACGACTGAACGACTGAACAACAACAATTTGTGTAAATACATCAATATATATCTAATACCTTTTAGAACTTAACTGGAAAAACTTACATCCAATACTGTGCAAGCAGACTTCTGCTTAAGCAGTGGACTTTTCCCAAGTCCTTCTGCTCCCTGCAGCTCCCTGCACACCACAAACTCTGTTCCAAGGGGTTCCCCAGCCCTCTAGACCAAATTTGGGTGTGTGCAGGGCTGCAGGGAAAAACCCCCCTGCTCTGCTGGTGGACGTTGTTCAGTCAATGCACGGATAAAATTGGATTTCATCATATATATCATAATTGCAGCGTGCATATGAATACAACTACAATGTTCTATCAAATTAGAATGAAGAAGAATTGTGCTACAAGTAGTGCACAAACATGTTTGTGGATGATTGAAGCTGTGAATCAGAGACCTATACATTGAATCAGTCACCTTCAACCCATACATTCTGAGGGTCAATGCCCATTCTGATAACTGCTAACACAAACTAGCTAGTAGTATAGGAAGCAAGAGGCAGAGTGTCACCTCACTAAAACAGCACTGAACCACTGGAACATGAAGTAACTTGTCTATGAGATAATTCCTGCTGCACTTCCTGGTTGGATACTATCACTTCTGATTGAGGCAATGTCTCAAAATATACCTTAGTGTAGACATGCTGGATTGGATCCACACTTACTCATTCTTACACGGGCCCTTTGAAATCAATGGGACAAGTTACTCAAGACAAACTTAAGATCCCCTGATTTCAGTGGGTCTACCTCAAGTATGACTAAGTCTGAATGCAACCCAGTGATCCTCCTTTTGATGCCACTTGAAAACGTATTTACCTGGTTTACTGTATTTGTTAGCTTTAGATGGCTGGTTTTATCTGGCTTTGATTGAAGTTTTTTTCTCCTGGTGCTCATCTTTATTGTGTGATTTTTTAAAAAAATGATGTTTTAACATCACTGTTAACCACTTTGAGAGGTTGATTATACCTGAAAGGTGATATATAGATGTCTGAAACAAAAAAACCCTGTATATTTATTGTCTGGTATATTAGTCAGCGTATGCAGCACACATTGCCAAGTATGAGAAATATTTGTCTGGCAGAAGTATCAGTCCATGAATTGGCAAGCATATAGAGTACAAAGTAGAGCTCTGGTTCAGACATGTAAACACTGCTTCATGTACTCCATCGAGCGGCCAAGTAGCCCTTGTGGTTGCAACCATTTAGAGGAATTAGTGTCTGATGTGATGCTTCCATGTTTACATGCTTGACTGTTACAATCCATGATTGTACAATAAATCATGTATAATTGATTTATTGATTGATTTAGCAGTACTGCTAGTACTGTCACTGCTACTGCTACCACCGCCACGTTCTTTGCTGCACATGTATGAATTGTGGCTTGGAAGTGGCATTGACAATGGTAGATACAATGGGTCAGATGTTACTTCTTCCAAACTGCTGTGGTTACAGCACTACATGGCACTAAATAATATGGAAAGAAGGTGGAGATGTCACAGCAAATGGGTATGGATATGAATCCCTATTGAATAACTTTGTGATGTGATAAACTGTACATCATCAAGGGCCATTTCTAGGGTGAGGCAAAGTGAACAGTCCCTTAGGGTAGTAAAAAAAATTAGGGCACCAAGCAACAGGCAGGCAGCAGCAATAGTGGCCAGGCAAAGTTTGGCACTCAGTAAAGGAAATTCTGCATTGGTCAATCCGGGCTGCAGTCACATGCCATTTTAAATCACAATATTTTCCCTAGTGTAAGAGGCAGCATTGAAAGGCAGTGAGCTAAACCTATCAGCTCACTAACTTTGGGAATGCACAGGCAATTTTCACAAAAAGTGAAAACGTGAAAGTGGGTCTCATGTTGCAGGTTGGAAATAAGAGGTAGGTCTCAGGTCTGGAAATGTTGAAGAAAACTGGTTTAAAGGATATCATGTTCCAAACAAATGTTTAAAGCACCTTACAGTACAGTGATACTGATAAGTGCTTCCATGTTAAAGAATTATTTTTAAAAAAGGAAGATATCAATATCCCAGGAAACTCATGTCCCCCACCCTGCCCCAATAAACTCATTCCATGCTGCTCAGTAATAGCAATAGCATGGTGGGGACTAAAACTGTGTTGTTGTTCAGTCGTTCAGTCGTGTCCGACTCTTCGTGACCCCATGGACCATAGCATGCCAGGCCTTCCTGTCCTGCGCTCTCTCCCGGAGCGTGCTCAAGTTCATATTCATTGCATCAGTGATGCTATCTAGCCATCTCATCCTCTGCCGTCCCCTTCTGCTTTTGCCTTCTGTCTTTCCCAGCATCAGGGTCTTGTCCAGAGAGTTTTCTCTTCACATTAGGTGGCCAAAATATTTGAGCTTCAGCTTCAGTATCTGTCCTTCCAAGGAGCACTCAGGGTTGATTTCCTTTAGGATTGACTGATTTGACCTCCTTGCAGTTCAGGGGACTCGTAAGAGTCTTCTCCAGTACCACAGTTCGAAAGCATCAATTCTTCGGCGCTTAGCCTTCCTTATAGTCCAGCTCTCACAGCCATACATTACTACTGGGAAAACCATAGCTTTGATTAGACGGACCTTTGTCGGCAAGGTGATGTCTCTGCTTCTTACTATGCTGTCTAGGTTTGCCATAGCTTTCCTCCCAAGGAGCAAGTGTCTTTTAATTTCATGGCTACAGTCACCGTCTGCGGTGATCTTGGAGCCCAAGAAAATAAAATCTGTCACAGCTTCCATTTCTTCCCCTTCTATATGCCAGGAAGTGATGGGGCCAGATGCCATGATCTTAGTTTTTTTAATGTTGAGTTTCAACATTAAAAAAAAAACAAAAAAACTAAGATCATGGCATCTGGCCCCATCACTAAAACTGTACCTCACCAAAGTACCTAAATACCTTGAGATGGCCTTGGCATCATGATGCTATTGGAACTCTTGCACTTGATCCTGTGGGACACTATGTGAGTAGAGTCACCCTTAGGACCAAGCTTCCCCCCTCTAATCTCCAACAATAATGTACAACAATAATAGTATGATAATAAATGGTGTATATTATTGTTTAATTTAATTGTGTTGAAATCATGGCAGACTAAAATTACTTTTTTTATTCATGGCATAATCCTCGTCACAATGAAGTAAATAACACAAGGATTGTGGGAATTATGGTTGGGAGGATACCTCAAGCAATGTTTTGTTGAATGGCAGCGCACGTGGGTATGGATTAATTATGCGTTGCCTAATGTTAATATAGGGTTCCTTCAAAGTTCCAGTTATCTTTATGGGGTACCAGACATGAAAAATGCCAAGAAAGCATGCAAAGCATTTGCTGTGCAAATAGAAAAGATGTCCATATATATCATCTACATGTGCTGCTGCTCATCTTTGCTTAGATGAGGGAATGAAGCTGCAATGGCTTTTATGTACAGAAATATCATATAGATGTCTATGTAAGGTTTCTTAGTTGAGAATAAGAGGCTGAGCATCCTTTTCTCTTCTGTCCGAAGCTTTACGTAACTGAGAGCACAAACTGAATTCTCTGAAATTCCACTTCACAAATTACCACAGTCCAAATGATTTTGACTTTTAATAAGGATTTAGATAGCTGGTTTATACCTGACTCTTATCTTATAGATTCAGGGTGATTTTATTTCATTCATGAAATGATTATGCACATGAACATATTAAAAACTCAACTATACTCAACTCAAGAATAGTCCTTTGCACATGTTTCATTCTGTATAGGTGGATGACTGTGTGTGTACACAATTAGGACTGCACCATCACTGATTTCCATGTATATGACATTCTGTCTGTACAAGGGCCTACAAGCATCGGTGGCCTTTAGCACCATTTTTGGTGGAAAGGTGGAATATAAATTCACTAGATGATAGATGAGAAACCTGTATGAGGGTCAAGAAGCAACAGTAAGAAACAGACATGGAACAACCGAGTGGTTCAAAATTGGGAAAGGAGTATGACAAGGCTGCATATTGTCACCCTGCTTATTTAACTTATATGCAGAGTACATCATGAGAAACGCCGGGTTGGATGAATCACAGGTCGGAATTAATATTGCTGGGAGAATTATCAATAACCTCCGATATGCAGACGATACCACCCTAATGGCAGAAAGCAAAGAGGATCTAAAGAGCCTCTTGTTGGGGGTGAAAGTGGAGAGTGCAAAAGCTGGTTTGAAACTCAACATTAAAAAAACTAAGATCATGGCATCTGGCCCCATCACTTCCTGGCATATAGAAGGGGAAGAAAAGGAAGCAGTGACAGATTTTACTTTCTTGGGCTCCAAGATCACCGCAGACGGTGACTGTAGCCATGAAATTAAAAGACGCTTGCTCCTGGGGAGGAAAGCTATGGCAAACCTAGACAACATAGTAAGAAGCAGAGACATCACCTTGCCGACAAAGGTCCGTCTAATCAAAGTTATGGTTTTCCCAGTAGTAATGTATGGCTGTGAGAGCTGGACTATAAGGAAGGCTGAGCGCCGAAGAATTGATGCTTTCGAACTGTGGTGCTGGAGAAGACCACAGATGGATTCTCGTACGATGGGGATGAGTTCTTGAATCCATGAAGACTGGGGACAGGGACAGCATTTGTGATCCCATACTCCACCGCCAGCATTCTTCTGTATACACAGATGAAATGGTTGCATAGGGCTAAGGGTGAATGTCTCTCTAGACAAAGACAGAGAAGGTACAGGGAGCAAGAGGGGCCCATAGGGGAGGAGCCATCTCCCACTGGTAGAGCACATGCTTCGATGCAAAATGTCCCAGGTTCAATCCTTGGAATCTCCAGGTAGGGTTAGGAGAGAAATCTGCCTGAAAAACTAGAGAACCACTGGCAGGCAGTGTCAACCATACTGGACTAGATAAACCAATGGCTGGACAGCTTCCTGTGTTCCTAAGATCTACAAGCTACTCTGGTCTGATCATGGCGACAGAAACTTATAGAAGGAAGCACCTTATAACATGGGTAGGTCTCTTAATATATACAAGGCTTATGCTGTTTAAGCTTTAAGGGCTTTATAGGTCAATACTAAGACCCTGGAGTATGACTTGAAGGTTGTGGGAAGCCAGTCCCTACTCAGGTGTATTGCAAGCACAGCGATATTCTTCTCTCAGCAGCCTATCGTATTTGCATTAGTTGATTTCTCTGAACAATCTACAGGGGCAGCTGCACATGTTAAGAAGTGTTATAATAGTGAAGTTTCAAGGTTACATAGGCACGAATTAATAAGGGAGAATCTTTGTAAATCTATCCCAGCATGCCAGCTCACGATCCCATCATTTTGAAGAAGAGGAACTCCCATTACGAAGACAGCAATGGTAGCTCCTCAGGTAGAATCTCTCTCACCTGTTTTGAAATTCTGTAAATACAACAGAAATGCAATCATATTGCACATTCAAAGCCCTCAGTATTGATAGGGATGCTGAACAATTGATAAGATGTATCTCTATTATGCTTCAAAACTGCAAAATCTTTCATCTTTTAATTGAAAAGTTCCTGCGGCGACTAGATCAGTGCCCTGCCCCTCTAGGCAACTTCTTTGCCACCCCATCTGCCACCCCAAATGCTACGTCTTTGAAATGACGCTGCTGTGAAAAGATTAAAATATATTTTCTACCACTCGGATGACACCAAATCTTTTCTGGATGCCAAAATAGCTACTGTTGAGGAGAGTTGAAGAAATATCAATTAAGAACTCCGTCGAAGGGATTTGCTTATTCTTGTTGGGCCAACTCCAGAACAGATTGAAAAGCGATTAAAATAATGAGGGGCAGAATCAAAGGCAAGGGAAACAGACATCATTCCTTTCATTACTCTAATCGCCAGAAAGCGCATGTGTGAAAACGAAGATGCCGATTGAGAATAACGCAGAAGGTGGGCTGTCATAAGAGTCCTCTGATGGCGGTTTCTTTTCTCTGTTTCACTTCAAAAGAGCTACTGAAAATTTGCTTTTTAGTGAGGGCTGAAGCAGAAATATTTCCCCTACTTAAGAAATTCCAGGTGGTTTCTATTTTCATTAACATTTTGGCAATATGCAGGGCGGGGGAAGTAAAGTAAAAGGCATACTGATTTCCAGGCACTGGGATTTAGAATTCCAGAAAAAAAAATACAGCTACTGAAAACTACAAATGAGAGAAAGACCTGCAGATTCAGTTAAATTATATATATTAAAAGAGCAACACATGATATTTTTCTGACCATATTTGAGAAAGAGTCCAATGAGTTGCATATTTCAACAACAAGAACAAAATTGCCCCTGCACTCTTTCACTTGATTCAAGGGTGCAATTTTATTCCTTGATCTTGATGTATAGTTTATCGTAGTATCTGCCACTGATATTTGTCTTCTCTTTTTCTAAACCCCAGGAAAAACAGGCAACAGCATTTACCTCTGATGTAGTCATGCGCTGGCTATGCTGTCACATACATAACTAATGGGCTGAATTGGGGATTTTGCTGAGGCACGGAACAAGAGTTACAGATTAAGGCAAAATGCCTACAAAGCATTCAGGATTGTAGAAGACTACTATGTCTTATTTGATATTTGGCCTTAAATACCTTAAATTTGATATTTGGCCTTAAATAAATAAAATGGTGCCTGTAAAAAAAGAACGAACAAACAGCAAGTGATTGCAGCCAGGTTGGTGAACTGAAGGCTGTGTTTCATTTTGTGCTCTGCATTTGTGAATCTATGTTGTTCCTTAGTTTTGTTGTCTCCTTCCTCCTTTCTGAAAGCCCCCTTTTCTGAGATTGTTTATCTACCTTGAATACATTCCAATTTACTCCTTGCCTGTGTGCCATATATTTTCTAGTTCCGATCACAAATCATGAAAGAGTTACTGCAACTCATATGTGGGAGAATTTTACCCTGTCACTGACACTTGTCTTTCATAGTCTCTCTCATGGAATGTGCCAATTGAGACTGGACTATATCTGCCATGGAAACTTCCCCAGAGTCAGTATCATTCCAGCAGAAGGTTGATGTTCGCACACCAGGAATCCTTTGTAATTTTATATCCTCTCCAGACCCAAACTAACAAACTCATGTCATCTCTCAAACCCTCAGTCAGCTTCTAGGCAGGAAAAAGGATAACATATTTGAGTCCTAGCCTTCATGATCCTAGATCTCAGGAATTTCTTCACAGATTGTTACTGCAGAGCTGGAGTACAGTTGGGAAAATCTTGGGTAGGCTTAAGGTACTTATCTACTAAGTATAAATTTTTTAAAAATCTCATCTGAAATAAAAATGAAATTGTTTTAGAATGGCAAAATTGGTGAAAGTGGTGCTAAAAAATTGAGAATTGTCCCACCAAACTTTATTTAGAATATTTACATCTCAAATTAACAAAAAGTTGAATTAAAATTCAAAATTAAACTTTTGACAAGAAGTTCACAGGCAAGACTGAAAGAGCATTCACATAACACTCCAAGACTGAGCCTTCCAGAATTTCCTGTTGAACATTTAAACTGCTGACTTTTCTCATTTAAAAACACTAAATGTTTTGGATTAATTCAGTCTGACATTTTCAAAAAGCCTGCGTTTCCCCTAATTTTCAATACAACTAATTTTTTTGTGCAAAACCTTAGAAGTGTTTGAATATGAATTTTCATTAAAATCTGCCATTTTGGTTTCATTGCAACCTTAAAGAAGAGAGCTGTCTTATCTCTGTGGCTTCTGAGTGCTTAGAAGGGAGAAAGTGCAAATAATGGACAGGCACAGGCCTCTTCTAAAAGACCATTTGCAAAGATGAACTCAGGGGAGCCCATGTCTATGAAAACAGTGGCAGGCAGCTCCAGTAAATGGTGCCAACAACACCTCTGCTTCATCTCCCAAATGCATCTCCCTGCCAAGAAGTGTCACCTCTGTCTTATCTGTGATAAGTCAATTTCTTTGTTTTCATACAGAATTCTGCCTCTGTCAGACCGTGGGAAATCAAGTGAAGCTATACAGCAGCCTCCCCCAACCTGGCATCTTCCAGATGTGTTAAACTGCAATGCTGACTGGAAATTATGAGAGTTGTGGTCCAGCACATCTGGAAGGTGCCAGGTTGGGGAAGGCTTCTATATAGCATGAGCATAAGAAAGAGCAAGGATGCTGCTTTATAGTGCATCTCTCAGCCTTCTGATCTTTTATGGAAATATGACAAAGTGAAAAAGATTTCCCATAAGAAAAATAGTGGAAGCGCAATTTCCAACTAAGAGGGAGGAGTGTTATATTCATTCTAAATTCAGAGAGCCAATGCCCTCCCCTACATTTGCTCCAGTTTCCCTAGGATGCCTCTGTCCTGATTCACCTGTCAGTTGTCCGCTAAAGGCTGGCTCGCACAGTTTCCGTTTTCCTTTCTCTTCCATGCAGGGAAATAGCAATCTAGTATCTTTTAGCGCATCCTTCCACAATGGGCAGAATCCAACGGGGTGCTTACAACCCTGAAGATTCTTTTACACCACACCAATTCTGTTCTGCAGCGGCCCTCACTGCTTGCGCAATGGAGATTTAGCGCTTCCAGGAAAACCCAAAACAAGTGGAAACGCTTGTTTCTGGAAGGAAGCAGGTCAGCGGAACTCTCATAAGGGAGCTTTGCCGACCTGCCTCCTTCCAGAAAAAAACTTGTTTCAGGGCTTCCCCTGGGAAGTGCCAAATCTCCCTTGTGTAAGCAGTGAGTCCTGCTCGTGCAATGGAATTGGCAGGAGCCACTGCTTGTGGAAGGGAATTGGTGGGGCGGAAAGGAATCGGCGTGGGAGTAAGCACCCCATTGGATTCTGCCCATTGTGTTTACTGGAGCAGGTTTCCAGTCAGGACAGAGATAACCGGTTCAGTAGTTTAGTATTTAGGTTTTATTTGTGGCACAAAAATTGGCTTGAAATACCAAATCTTAGTTAGTATTTAGAACTTATTTGTGGCATGACAAATTTTAGTGTGTCAATCGTAGTGTGAAGCTCAGCAGTAGAGAACTTGGTTTGATATCTTTAGTATGGAATTAACACTTCCCTCCCCCCCCTCTCTCTTACACACACACACACACACACACACAGAGAGAGAGAGAGAGAGAGAGAGAGAGAAATAAATGGGCCAAGCTTCTAAATATTGTGTTTAAATTTTCATATTATTCCACATATTGTGGAACAGGAATATAAGGCACTTTTCTTCAGTCTCAGTCATTTTAATGGCAAAATATAAAACCTCTTTTTTGTTTTTAATGATGCCAAAGCATAAAAGCCTCCACACAATCACTGACCCCTCACTGGAAATGGAGGAAATAAGGAATGGAAATTGGCTGCAGCTCAGTGGCAGAGCACCTGCTTTGCGTGCAGAAGGTCCCAGGTGCAATCCCAGCTTCTTCAGGTAGGGCTAGGAAAAAATTCTGCTGGAAACCCTGGACAGCTGCTGCCAGTCAGTCGGCGATACTGGGCTAGATGGACCAATGGTCTGGCTTTGTATAAGGCAGCTTCCGACATAAGGCAGCTGGGCATTCTGGATGTTTAGTTTCTCTGAGGGCACAGTCCTATCAGGATAGTCTGTCCTATGCAGGGTCGGTGAAGCACAAAAGGGATCCTTTCCTCTGCACTCTGCCTGCCCTGCTTTTTTGGCTAGCCAGCTGTTTTTGGCTGGGAGGCTGTATGCCGAGATAATTATAACCCAGGCTCAGGTTTGCTTACAAAGAGCCTTTACTGAATAATTACTGTCAGGGTTGGATCGGAGCCCATAGAGCCCCAAAGCAGTTCTAATTCTGAGGAAGAGATAGAAACCGTGGGAGAGGAAACCGCGCGCTGTTCAGAGACACCACTGGAGGGAGAGCCCCTCCCTGCTCACATTCCTGAGAGTGGCAGTGACCCTGGCAGGGAGAGGGAGGGACAATTGGAGCTTTGGGATGTGAGGTGCTGGTGCAGGGACAAGCGGGAGATGGAGGGCGCCGAGAGGAGGCACTCAGTCTGCTTGGCGCGACGACAACAGCTGTGCCCCGATGCCCCACGAGAAAGGGGTGGACTTTTGCCTCCTAGCCCTTACGTTCAGAGACTTCCCACCTTTTCCCTCCAAATGGAGACCAACTGATTCCCTAAGGCTAGAAACCCCTGGTAGGCAGCTCTCTTAAGTTTCCCTCATTAGGCTCAGGCAATTGGCATCTGTAAGCGTCATTAGGTTGAACGGAAATAAAGCCTTGGAAAAGAGCCCTATCATCTGCATGTTGATTCTGGCTACTTGAGGATTTCAGAAGGCAGCAAGGGCGCTCCTGACACTTACAGCACACAGGCGTACCCAATGGTTGGATCAGACAGCTTCTCTGAACCCAGAGCCATGGGGTAAAATGGGTTTTATACTATACATGTCAGCAGTGAGGTGGCAGCATGACAGCAGCAAGCGTTAATTAGCGTTCATCTGCAACTTTCCCAGCATAGACTCACAGTACTTGTTCAGAAGGAAAACGATCAGAACTTTCCTAGCAGAGACACCTGTAACTCGGCATAAGCATAGCCCCACTTCTCAGGCACATCCTAGGCCCTGATAAGATACTAGCCTTCATTAGCATGGAATGTGCTGAGGCTGCGCTATCAACCTTTGACTCATCCACTAGCAAGGAAATTGCACTTATAATGAACCTAAAGAGAGCACTATGGATCTCTAGGCCCCTCTAAAACTACAGGTGACTCGGTTACACTCCTGGGGCCATTACAGTGGCACATAGAAACTGTGTAAGCGGCTTCCACAGTCTCCTCCCCTCTCTGCCCCTGGGAATGCCCACTATTCACCCTCTCCGAACTCTGTTTCCAAGTGCAGAAACTGGCGAGAACCATACCACCTCTGAAGTGGCAGGGGAGGTGGTGGGGAGAGTGGTTCCTGGCAACTGTGGTTGGAATCCTGGCTCCAACCTAGGATCCTGGGAACTGAGAAATCCTATGGCTCTCTAGACACTGTCTAGTGGCCATAGGATTGCTCTCTGCATCTTGTGTGTTACATGTCAATGACTGAACACCTTTTACCTTCCAATGAAAAGTGTACATGTGTGTGTGTGGGGGCGCGCGCGTGTGCACGTGCACATAGCACCACTTTCATCATCCTGTATTGAGCATTTGTGTCTATGAATATGTGTGCATGGAGGGAGGATTACCCAATGTATTATACACATAATAATAAACTCAAGCTTTAGGATCCTGCAGAGGGAGCTAACCTGTCTCCCACATGAAAGAGATACAGACAAACAAGTTAAGTGTGTGTGTGTGTGTAGATATAGATAGACTGTTATTCCTAATCTTTGGTTTTTCTGGTAGGATTGCAGGAACAATCTACCAGCAAACCCAAGATATCCAATTCTAAAGCAAAGGTTTCACTTAAAAAAAAAAAAAATTCAAATAAGAAACGCATACACACATACACTTACTTTAAACACTGATCACAGAGCTAAGCAGCTATGTGGAATAATAGAATCAGAGTCAGAGGCAACCAATGGCCCTCAAAGAAGTTTGGTAAATAGATGCTTGTCTGGCTACACATGGTGAACAAGCATTTAAAAAGAAAGCTGTTTCTTCCCTCCACCCACCTTTCTCTTATGCCAATGATGTGCTACAGTTGATTAACACAGGCAGTCTCCGGGACCACCTCCCAATGCCTCATTTTGAGGAAGGGCCCCTGAAAGTGCAGCAGTGAGGCCTGGGCACCTTTCTGAAGAGCCCACCTGTCTGATTTCTCACTTTGGCGGAGTGCTCAGAGGCAGAGAATGGGGGTGACTCTTTCTCCTCCAAGGAGCCTTGCTTGCTTGCCACTTTCCTCCCAACTCTTCACACAGCAGGGGCGGGGGTGGCGGCTTGGGTGGTGATGGCGGTGCCCGCAGGGGCCCTCCCAGCAGTAGGGGGGAGCATGATTTGCAGCCCTTCCCAGTCTGAATCACCTGAACAGGTGATTCAGCCTGGCTCATGGGTTGTGGGCCAGAAATCTTTTTCTTTAAAGCAGGGCCTAGGGCAGGCACCAGCAGTGAGGTTGATGCAGCTCTGGCAGCTGCTAGGGTGGCCACTCATGAATCATCAAAAAAGAAGAAGAGGAAATATACCACCAAAAAAGATGACAAATGAGGACACCGCTTTGCATAAAATTTACATATGCTAATTTTTATGTATAGATGCAAATTTAAAATAATTATTATAACCTAAATAGAAATACTGTAATCTCAACATAGTGTGAAAGACTGTGATCAGGTGACCTGTGTGCCTGTCTGCTCAGTCTGCTGCCCAGATGCTAATTCTTCATGGGCAACAGTTCTTACGGTTCTTTATCTTTAAACTGGAATTCAACAGGACAGTCCTCCAAATAGAGGATGCTGTTAAATAGAGGACAACCCTCTATTCACTCTTCAGATAGAGGACTATCTCGTGTAAAAGAAGACACATGGCCATGTTCTAGCAGGTGCCCAAGGTGCTCATGCTGGCTCTGCTTGAGGTTGTTATTAGATCTGGCCTTCACCTTGGAAGCCCATGTAGCACCTTTGACACAAAGTTCCTTCACCAGCTTAGTCTAGGGTGCCAGTCCCTCCTGGACAGAGAGAGCCCTGCACTAGTTGTCCATGATCTGGTAACATCTAGACTTGATTCCTGCAATGCGCTGTATATGGGGTTACCATTGAAGACTACTCAAAAACTTCAGCTGGCTGTGAACTATCAATGGCTACAAGGCAAGATGGCTGGATATAATCTCCATGTTCAGAGTCAGTTTGCCTCTGAATACCAGTTGCTGGGGAACATGTGTGGGAGGGTGTTATTGTTCTCATACCCTGCTTGTGGGTTTCACATAGGCATCTGGTTAGCCTCTGTCAGAACTAGGGTTGGCCCAAGACATTTTGCTACCTGAGGCCAAACAGCAAATTACTCTCCCCCCTGCCCCCAATCAAACTGCATAGTACCCATGGCTGACCAAGTTATATTGGTATCTGAGGCGGAAAACCCCACAAGTGTGTCTTCCTGGGAGTAAAAACACAATAATAACAAATTAACAATTTACTGCCTTCTCATGACACCCAAAATCAGTTGCCTGAGGCAACCACCTCACTCTGCAAATGGTAGAGCCAGCCCTGGTGGGAACAGAATGCTGGACTAGATAGCCCTTTGGTCTGATCCAGCATGGCTCTTCTTATGTTAAAATGCCCATAAGAATATTGACTGCAACTGACCAGTTGTTATATTAAACTTCACCGGCTTTCAGTTTATTTCCAGGACTTAAAGACTCATTTGTTTTCTGTGGCTTTTTCATAACATGGGTTTTATTGGGCTGCTATCAATTTTAGGTGTACTTATTATTGGTTTTTACTAGTATCTTTCTGGGCTGGATAATTATTGCTAGTTCTTATTACTAATGTTCCAAGCTGATTGTAATTTGTATTTATTTTGGAAGCTGCCTTTTATTCTTAAAAGCAGTCTATACATCTTTTAAATAAAACAAAGGAACAAACAAACTGAAGGCACAGGTTTTCACCGTCAAAGCCTTTATGTCTTCAGGTCAAGCCACTCTGTAAAGCCTTTTGGGCGCCCCTGATTTCTGAAGTTAGCTGAGTGGTGACAATGTTATTCCCCTGGGCTTTTAATTGATGATGTATTTATTGCTGTTTTAGATGTTTTTGTTGTTGGTGGTGTTAATGTGTATGTATGTATGTATGTATTATGATGTTGATAATTGCTTTTATATCCTGCCTTTTTTCCTCTTGAAAGGAACCCAAGGCAGCTCACATAGTTCTCCTCCTCTCCATTTTATCCTCACAACATTCCTGTGAGGTAGGGTAGCTGGAGAGTCAGTGACTGGCCAAAGTCACCCAAGAAGCCTCATGGCCAAGTGGGAACTAAAACCCAGATCTCCTGCGTCCCAGTCCAGTACTTTAACCACTACAACACACTGGCTCTCAGGGTAGGATGCAACAGTGCCCTACCGTTGGCAGACAGCACCACCAGTCCTGGTGCACGTGCGGCCCCTACCACTGGCGGAGGTGATGTAGCACTTCTGGGGGCAACCCCCCCCAAACGACTGGAAACACTTATTTCTGGAAGACGCAACCTGCCCCTTCCAGAAATTTGCACTGCCATCAGCGGTAGGGGCTGTATGCATGCTACCACCAGAGCAGCTGCGCGCACACCAGGGCTGGCGGTGATGGCTGCCAGTGGCAGGCCACTATTGGCTCCTACCCACTGAGTTTCTGTTGATTGTTTCTGCCTTTACTACAGTAATAGTATAATTTTATTGTTTTGTATTTTGAATGGATGGTTTCTACTTTTGCTTTGTTTTATAAAGCATCTAAATCATTTCTGTTTTAAAAGCTTCTATGGCGAAAGGCAGAATGTCAGTCTTTTAAATAAATAAATATTTCACCCTGTCAGTGCCTAATTCTTTTTGTCATTTGAACTGCGATAGTGCCTAAAAACATCAATGAAAAATCCCAGCCCCAATGTGAAAGCTGTAATGACTGGTCGGAAATCCAGTGTTGACCTTCTAAGGGACAAACTAGGTGTGAAACCATGGGCAGGAGGCTAACCCTTTTCCCCATGCCATTTTCCCAATTTAAAATTATCTGCCTTGACAGCAATTCATAGGAATCTGCATATTTTGTTCTGTGTGGCAACAGAAGCTTTGGGGAGTGGAACTTAATTTGGAAAGCGCACAGGGGAAAGGGTTGCTCCCCCTCCATGCATAGTCCTGAACCAAATCACCTCCCACCCCACTGTGGTCGAGTATTTAGGTAATTTTTGAGTCTGGTCTTATGTCCTTTAGGAAAGTGTGATCCTCCAGATGTGCTTACACTGCAACTCCCTTCATCCCTCACCATTGCCTATGTTGCCTAGGGCTGATGGAATTTGTAGTTCACCAGTATCTGGAGGGCATTATGTTCCCCACCTCTGCTTTAGATTGTAATGTGTATTACTTACTCCAAAATGTGGTAACCCAGTCTGCTGAATGGGGTCCTTGACATCTGCCTCCAATGTTCTGCCCTCCTTCCACCACTACCACCACTACCACCCCCCAGTAGCTGATTAGAAATCACAGGAAATCCTGTTCACAGATTTCCTGCATTCTTGGTCTTAAGATGAGAAGAGCTGTTGCTCAGGCCCTTTTGGGAAGAAACGGTCACCAGGGTAGGCTCTTGGTAAGCACAAGTGCAAATTAAGTCATGCAAAAGAAAACATATTCATTTTTTAAAACTTTGCTATAAGACGATCTGCATATCTTAAAGAAGAAAAATGTAGTTTTAAAATGTTTTAAAAATGGAAAAAATAATTTTATTATTATTGCAAAAATTAACTTCCATTATTTTCTTTTAAATAAACATTTTAAGGTTGCAATCCTATGCATATTTACTTGGGAAGTAAGACTTGTTGAACAAAGTGGGACTTACTTCCAAGTAACCATATGTAGGATTGCACTCTAACAGCACAATCCTATGGATATTTACTCAGAGGTAAGTCCCACTGTATTCAGTTGGGTTTCTTTCCCCAAAAGTGTGTTTAAGACTGCAGCCTTGTCATAAATTATGAACATTTTAATAATAATAATTTAAAGTCTGGTATTCAACTATTTTCCAAAGTATTTAGAAGCTCTAAAGAATGTTGACCAAAAAGATTCAATGCATTTGAATGAAGGTCCAATGTGGTGTATCAGAACTGTAATTCTGCCATCGTTAGAATATGCAAAATATAACACTGCCTTTAATGGGATATGCATTGCACACAAAACATGTAATGTTCTGAAGGTATAACAGAATAATCAAGTAAAGACTAACTGAGGGATCAAACTCAACTTTTGGTATCTTCACATTTACTAAACAGAAATGTAATGGTTCTGTAGGATCCTTCCTGACACACACATTTCCAATGGCTACATTTATTCATGGTTAATGAATACCACTGACATTGCTGGTTAGGATATGATCAGAGGCAAAGATGGACACTAAAATATGGGTGCCGCTGCTTTTTCTTGCTTGATAATGTTTGAATGTTAACAATATACTGAAAAGGAAGCATGAATCCCTATGGTGTGCAGAACTGGTTTCTAGGAAAGGCAGTACGTCAATACAGGATGTTTCTGAAACAGAATATCTCTTGGGGCCAAATTCGGACCTGGAGTAAGCAGGCACTCCTTCCACTAATTGCATGGCACAAACTTTCACCAGATCAGATTTTGGTGCCCAACATTTATATTGCATAGACCAAAGAGTATACTTGCCAGACACGAATAGGAATCATTAAGTCTGTGGTCCAAAGTGAGGCGCTGAAGCATCTCAAAGAGTGCAGCGTGGTCAAAGTTACAGGGATTGGAAGAGATAAATTCATCCATGCCATGCTTTTGAGCTCTATCTGCATCTGTTCATTTATACATATAGAAAAAGACACAATTTAGAGAAACACATTGCATTGCATTAGATGCATCAAATACACACCATGAAGCATGAGAACGAAGTTGCTCCCTAGCACTTAGCTGAATTTCAGTCTCACAAGCCTCCATCTATTCTTCAGCTTCCATTGTCAACTTGCAACACTGATTGATTGGCTTATTGCCTTTAGGCCAAAGGTACTAAAATCAGCATCTTATGCCCCGTTCACTGGAGTGCATTTATTCTGTACTGAACAAGAGAACAAAAAGGCCCAGTAACTTTTCTCTTTCTCTCTGTTTTTTTTTTTTTTTAACAAAAACAAACTAGCAACTTGGGATTGTAACATTCAGCCAGTTCCTATTTATTTATTTATTTATTTATTTATTTCTAAACCAGTGTAATAGATTCTGCCATTCTAAGGAAACGTGGTTCATTGTGTTTTAAAAAATTATTATGTTTGACTAAGCAGAAACATCTAAGCATTTAGATTTTTTGGGACCCAAATACCATCTGTTTTTCTGCTCAACCTGCAGTCAGAGATATAGATCTACTTTTTTTGGCTTATTGTTTGTTTACAGCAGATTTAAATCTTTCCTGAAAGACCCAAAATAACAAAAAGGATGCTTCTTTGAATATTGTGGGAAAGTTCTATGGAGGTACAATTTCCATTTCAGTGATAAGGTAGCATAATTATTTTTAGATAACCACTAAAAATTGCAACAGAGAACTGGAACGATCTCAGGATTCAACTGCTGGTCTTCCTTTTTGGGGGGAGGATGGATATAAGATGCAGCCTGAGCCTATTCATGTCTACTCAGATGTAAGTCCCGTTTAATTCAATAGAACTTACTCCTAAGTGAGTGGGCATAGCATTGCAATCTTAGTTTCTTCAGTGTACTACTCACTCATTTCATTTTAGGGTGATGACTGTCAGTACAAAGTCCTGGAGGCTATACTAATTATTACTCACATAAATTAATTAAACATATACTTAAATAGTAGGAAGCAAGCACAGTGTGGGGCTTGGTTACAAAAGACACTCTTCCCAGTCCTGATGTTTTGTTCCATCAGGACAGACTAAATTCAGATACACTTTCCTCTCAAACTCCTTTCTTCTCTCCATTGACTCAGTTTTCTGCTACATGAGGTCTTGCCCAAATCCTTAACAAATAAAGCAGGAAAGCAGAATTTAAATCCCCACCTTGTTTACAGCTTCCTAGGGTCTTAAGAGAATTAGCAAGCTGAAGGGCACAATAACACACTTAAAGTGAAGACCTGGAGTTTCTTGGGGATGACTCTTACTTCAAAAGTACAACAAGAAATAAAAAAAGGCTGGGTTTCAAAAAAATAGCAATGGGAACTGTGCTTATAAAGAAACAAAGGAGATTTCTGCTAAAGGTTTCTTAACTAGGAAGTACTGCATCTAGTTACAAATTGCTTTGAGAATGCCTGGCTCATATATTAAGGAGTCTTTAAACAGAAGATGAAGAAGAGAAATAACCTTTATATTACATTTGTAACCATCTACCTAAAATATGTTGGCTCTCTAAAAGGCTACCCATGCAAAGTGTAAAACATGAATTAATGGCAAGAAACAGTTAATTCAGCAAATGTATTATTTTCTTGATTGTGCACATTTTGAACTAAAACCTGAACCTATGCATGCTTACTTTGAAGAAAGCCCCACTGAATGCACTGGAACCTACTGTTGATATGATTGCAGCTTACCAATGGTATACACCCTGTTATTCCAGGGTATAACTTTACATATTTTATTCAGTACTGACATGTTTTGAATATATTTGGTTCAATAACTGGTTTTCCATTTCTCTTTTATACCTAGCAATAAGGATACAGTTTGTACCACGCTGGATGCTGCCAACAGTTGATTTCTGTATGCGAATCAATCTAGAGTCATGGAGTATCCACGTGAGAGTTAATGCAAACTACTTGGATGTAAGTCTCTCTAGTCTCTACTGATTCCCACAATACTAAATTAAATTATTTTCCATCTAGATGACTTGGCTTAACAGAATTGTGGATCAGGCTACAAGTTTACTCTCCCTTCAGGCATAAGATCTTCAGCACAGTCCAGCCTAACCTTGGGTTTCGAATTGTGGCACACTCTCAACAACCAATCAGATGGTTTCTATCTGTTTTGACAGATGATGCCCCATTTCCTCTATCCCTCCTGGCCAAGATTGATTTGATTAATACAAATACACCAGTAAAGACTTTTTAGAAAAATCTGCTCTCTTCCAGTTTCACGTTCTACAGCACCCAGAATAATTAAATAAATAGCTTTGCAGTTTTAACAGGCTGCATCAAGCTTTTATGATTTAGATAGTCAGACTGTAGCATTCAAATTTCCCCACGTAGACTGCAAGCTGACAAATTGGCTGGAGGCCTTCATTTGCCAGTTCTGCTCAGATATTTCATGACTTTTTCAATTATGAGCCATGGTGCCTTGTCAATTATGATGCTTTAATAAGGAAGCCAGAGTAAGCTGGCTAAGAGTTTAAAGGGCTTCTCTTCCTTCATGAGGCTAGAATCCTCACTGAACAGGACACATGTATCTGAACTGTGCTTTCCTCTTAATGGTTCAAATGACTCCTTATCACCAGAGATGGGGTGAAGTGGTATATTTGGCTTTCTGTAGGGGTGGAATAACATGAGCACTTTTGAGCGGTAGTAGAAACTGGTCATAAGAATGGGATCAATGCATGACAAACATCCCATTTGCAAAGATAAAGAGCTGGGCTTTCAATACATATGCATGTGAATTTAGCTTCTAACCCTGCCTGCTACGTCAAATATGAGGAACAGCTGGTTGCCCAGGAATCACTGCCTCCACCCCCTGAGAACAGCCAATAGGTTAACACACCAACTTGACAGTACCTCACAAAGAATTCTGCCTGCCTGAAGGAACATTCTTCTTGCTCTCATGCAGCTATCTCCTCTGGCCCATGAGTCTGCGACTATCTGTCCTGGGTTCCATTCCATTCTTGCTTGTGTGTCCTGAAGTGCAGCACATCATGTGGCAAAACTGTTTCTGGAATGTGCCATATCAACCTATGGGTGGGGAACTGAATGACTGACTGCTTCCCCGTATTTCAAAAGGGCTCCATGTACATAGAAAACTAGACAACATGGAGAAGGTTTCTAATCTATCCTTTCCTCCAAGAAAGAAAGGCGGAAAGGATACACATCTTTCCCCCCTTTCTTTCTCTTCTTACACATAGAATTTTGTGTAAAAAAAAATTGTGTATTATTACACATAGAATTTTCTATGTGTAAGAAGAGACTCCCTCTATTTCCCAAGAGGAGCATTTATACATGCTGCCTCCACCTTCACTTTAGAGTGATACATTCCAGGGATGTTTTTTTTCCCACGTGATGTGCAGTTTGTCTAAACCAGGTGTGGGCAACTTGTGGCCTACCACTCTCATCAGCCTTAGCAAGCACAAGCGGTGGTGAGGGATGATGGGAGTTGTAGGCCAAAACTTCTGGAGGGCCAGAAGTTTTGGCCTACAACTAGGCTAGCCAAAGCCTGATTCTATCATATTCACCATCTTTCCATGCTTCCCCCATACCCTGGCTTGGCTGTGAAAAGGTAAGGAATCCGTTCTCAGAAGCCAGTCCATCTTTAGGCTTACTGTTCATGTTCTTGGCAGCACGGGGCAGTTCAATGCATCATGTCAAACACATCCACAAGATAAATTGCTATGCAGTTATTCACCATGATGTGGCTACCACAAAATGGCCACAAGTAATCTCATGATGAGGTAGGGTTGCAGTTCTGTGAATACAGCTGATGAACACTGTATGCGGTGTATACAACCAACTGGAAGTTTAACAACCTGCTAATAAATCTTCAGCCTAGTTTCCAAGCTTTAGAATCCTTCATGTCACCTGTGTTTGGCACATGCTGGCAACTCCCAGACAAGCATCTTGGGAGTGTGCAGTACTGTCATCACGCTTGTGGCTGTGCTGTGCTCATGAGGGGCCATATTTATGTGAACTAGTCCCTCCACATGGGGGCTGTATACACAATCACTGTGTGCTAAGTGATCACAGATAGCAAATGCTTAAGCTTGAAATCATACTACTCACAACAACCAGGAAGAAGCTCCAGCTCATCCCAAAAGCCACCTCCGCATGAAGTCAGCCTGGCCCCACCAAGGTGTCCCTGTTTAAGCCACTGGCAAAGTGAATTGGCAGTACCTATGCCATTGCTTAAGAGTGACCCTGTGAAAAGATGTATTCTACACCACGCCTGAGGGTTTGCATGATTACAGTACATTCCATATATGATCACTTAGCATGGTTTCCTTGTAGAAGGCTATCCACACAGGACAGCCAGATATAGAATGCACAACACCATTGGCCTTACTCTATACATACATTGTTCAGTAATTGCTAGCTATAGGGAAGACTGCAGTATTGATGTTGTTCGGAATTGTTCTCTTAGATCTGAATATAAAGAAATGGGGACAAGAATCCTAACAAAAGAAGACCTTGCCCCCCCCCCCCAATAAAACACGGTTCAAATTGGAGATGGATTTCAAAGGTGACTGTGCTGCATATTAGACATCAAAACACAACTTTCATTTATTTATTTATTACATTTATATCCCACCTTCCTTCCATCATGGAACTTAACATGTTAGGCTTCCTAAAGCATTGCAGCTTTTTGGAATACCTAGCATTTATCTTGGAAGATACAATATTAATTAGCATCCTAAGTTAGCAATGCTGGTTCCCCTCCCCCCCCCAACTCTATAAAATAAATGCACCAGCAAGCTGTTTTAGGGGTTTTGATTGGCTTCCATTTTTAGCAAGTGTTGATTTGTCTGGAGCAGAAATATAGACTTGCACTAAAACTATCTAGCAAAAGCAAAGCATGGTATCGAAACCCACTGTCCCTTGTTACCTTTCCTCCTGCTCTAATTTAAATTACATATGGATGCAATGGTTTCAATGTAATTCCTGCCAGCTATATTAAAATATAAATATTATGTACAGTCTGAAAAAGATTGTAACCAATTATCAAGTAGAATTAGGATTTTATGCCATTATCAAAATATACAGATAAATGTTAGTGGTCTTAGATAATCACCGGTCACAATAAAATATTTCAATTCTTCTAAAACTCTGAGACTTTATCAATGGCATAAATCATAATGTATACTTCAACAGTCATATACAATTCCTTTCCAAGGTGTTTCTGTTGAAGCATTTGTCTTACTTAAGATTAATTTTAAACTGGGCTGTAGGCCAAGGAAATGGTTAATTCAAGGGGGGAAATCCAGTAATAGGAGATTAGCATCACAAACAATACTGACTTCCTTGCAAGTTTGGGGTTATAGCCTTTCATAGTATCATGCTTTTCTGTATACATTTTTGCTTGAGTTAAAACTTTTTCAAACAAAAAAGATAGTGGCCAGGAGTCAATGGGGGCTTGTCAGTCACTCCTTCCCTACTACAACCTCACTGTGACTCTTGAAAAGCTATCCCAAAGAACAAGAGATCCTCTGGAGTGATGTTCAGTTAGGCACATGGGGCTGCCGCTCAAAGGGGCGGGGGACGTCCCTTGGAGTACACGTGAACATGCCCCAAGGTGGAGGGATATAAAACATATGCTTGTATGCAGAAAGTCCAGCTGGCATGTCCAGTTAGGGCTAGGAAAGTATCCTATCTGAAACTCTGGAGACCCACTGCCAGTCAATGTAGACAATACTGAGTATATTATATAGGAACATTCTTAGTATATAACATGAGAACCTTTAGGTTAATCAGCTGACATCACAAACCTCTACTGTCATTAATGATGTTTTTTGTACACGCTTGACTTTGTGAAAAGTCAAGTTGCTATCAGGAAAATATTGAGCTCTATATGAGGCATTTGTTGTGTGCTCATCATTTCCTACTCACAGTTCTTTATGGGTTTTTTAGATGACGTTGTGAACCTCCAGTTTTGCTTCTGTTTGTAAACATCACTTTATGAGAGTTTTTTTTTTTTTTTAAGCAGGGGAAATGGGGGATTATTTTGGATGGTGAAAGAAAGCGCTATTTCCTCTTGTGTATTCGCGCTATTTCACTATTCTACAGGGCCACTTAAAATTATGTAGCAAAAAAGCAGGAAAGGAAATGCTCTTCATGTAATGCTTGGATCTCAATTCTACAACAAAACTGAAAGTAGATGCAGTGGATTAACAGCCTCATGTAGAAAAGCCCACTGTTTTGCTAAATAAAGAATTCACCTTTCACATGCTATAAGCTTGTTGTAGAAGGGCCACTTTTGGTGTGGTCTACTGACCAAAGCAGACAGAAATGTCAAACATCTTTCTCTTCCTATTTATTTTTCTTCTTCCTAATTTCTTGTTGCTACATCAAGAGTTTAGTCACATTCTGATGGAGTCTTACAAATGGGTGCAAAATTTCAGAAAAGATTCCTGTTATAAAAGGCTGCGGCATATTAATTTGTCCATAAGAATTCAAAACCCTGTTTTTATTTATTGTTGCAAGGATTTGTTTTAGCTCAATAGGCAAATGAGCATCTGAGTACATTTTTAGAACAGATTTTTTTATTTTTATTTTTATTTTTTTAAAAAACCCACCACCAACCATCCAATTGTAAATTAAAAGGTGACTTTGTATTTTATTCATCTGGAAAATGTGTGCTTGTCATATCTGCTTGACATTACAAGAATGAAGTTATGGTTTAGACAGTAACAAACAATGACACTAGTCAACCTCATCAGTAGACATGAAATAAAGGAATGACAATGATTGATGGCAGCTACTCATTTACAGATATTTCTAGAAGATGCTTTATTGGCATAGTTAGGCTAGCATGGTAAGTTTTTTAATCATTCTTAACTCTTCTTTAGCTTTGCACGACTATAGATGAGAGGGCAAAATGGACTTCAGGCTACACCAAGCCTCTTGTACACACAGCATGCTCTGAAGAACTGCTATGTTTCTCCATAGTCTCATAAGCTTAGGTTGCAATCCTATTACACTTACCTGGGAATAAGCCCCACCGAACTCAGTGGGACTTACTTCTGAGTACACATTAACAGGAATTGCACTGTTAAGCTGAATAGATACATGGAAAATAACTCCTTAGTAACAAAACACCACAGCAAAGTGTCTGAGAAAAAGCATACTTCAGCTTTTCAAGAGAAAAAAACCCATCCCCAGCAGAACATAGGACGATTCTAAACACTGTCTCTCATTGGTTATCTTGGCATTTGGTATACTAAATCTAGGAATGTTGCTATCTCCCTTGCTGTTTTAGAGTGTGCCATAATCTTGCCTCTCATTTTAAGCCATGGTGATAATTAATATAGGGCTACTCACTTTCTTTTTTTTTACTCACTTGAGTAATGTTTCGCATAATACTGATCCCTACTTTGGCATGATTTCACTATATATATATATATATATATATATATATATATATATGACCATGTTTTATAGTGTTTTACTCCCTAGGGCATAAACAAGAATATTCCTTTACATTTGATTTAATGTTTTTTTCCTCAATAACGCATTTGACTGTAAATCACTAAATATGTTAAAATTGGAATGAGAACAGTGTTTAATATTTAGTGGGTACTGTTTTAATAGTTTATCTGAATAAACTAAGTGTTCCATTCAATAAAGAGATTTTAGAACACAAAAAGGCTTTACTACACTTTACTACATTTTAAAATGTTTTGAATTAACTAATGGTGTGGGGGGTCCCTGCACTGCTGTTGAAAGGCCCAGACAGTGATTTACAGTTCATGCAAAAATATGTAAAAACTAATTTTTTATATTAATACTGCATTCCTGTAATGTAGCATCTGCAAGTTGACAATACAAGAAACATAGCAGTGTTCTCATGAGAGATAAATATAGACTAAAGCAACTAAAGGCACACAAATTGTTGAAAATAAACAACCAAGAGGATAGGAATGCATTCTAGTGCAAGATATTATGCGGTCAGACCAGAATTCATTCAGTCTTTCTTTTCTTTTCCCTTTTTCTTTTTAAAAGAAGCAAAATCCAGATTTTCTACCAAAACTCTGTTCTTTGCAAATCTGTTCCTCTTCAGACCACCCCCACCGACTTAAAAAAAGTAAAAAGAAAAAGAAAAATTGAATAAAGGAGAAAAAGAATAAAATAAAATAAAATATTTGCTAGAAGTGGTGAAGAAATTCTGCCTGGTATCCAGGGTATGCTTATGGGGGAAAAAAGAAAAGAAAAGAAAAAGGAGTATTGTCTCATGGTCAGGAGGTATGAATCCAACTGCTCCATCTCATTACTGCATTCAAAATACTCCAGATACATATTTGCCAGCTCTCGCGACCAGTGATGGATCCAATTCCCTCTTAAGTAAAGGTGCACTCACTCACCATTTGTTTGAGGAACAGCTTTTTGAACATGAATAAAGAGTTAGTACAGCATATTGTTTCTTTAACATGGAGGGGCCGGGGGGGGGACTCTTTTATTAGAAAGCATTCAGCTTGTCTTTCTTTTATAGCCCAGTACGTTACCAGGGAAAAGTAAACAAAAGATGATTTAAAAACTATAGATGTCTTACATTTCATTAAAAAAGTATTGCTTTGCTATGGAAGAGTTATATTTGAGATCACATGCTAAGCGTTCATTTTTAATGGATTTTTTTGGTGGTGGTGGTGGTGGGAGTGGGGAAAAGGTGAGGATGGGATAAAGGAAGAAACCCTATTGCGTCTAAGCTATTTTCTCTCTTATGTGATTGTACACACACACACACATCTAACTACATATATTAAGAAAATAACAAAATAACAAAGGTCTATCAAAATAATCACCACCCTGATACCCATTTTTGGTTTGTAGATAACTGAAAGCTGCTAACTAATAAGGATTCATACTTGTACCCACAGGGAATTGTTTATTATTGTTCTTGTTAATTTTCCCCTTTAACATTCTGCACCTTCTCTCATCAGGCTTACTACCTTTCTATTCTTGGAAGTGTCCAGGGTTAACACCATTCTGCTGGTGCACTACACCATGCTAATAATTAGAAAGGGAAAAAACACAAAAATGAAAGAACGGTAGATTGGGAAAGTGCAGAATGATCTGTTGTCAGGCATTAAAGCAGTCAAACTAGATGTCAATTCCATGAAAACAAAAGTAAGGTAATAGTTACGGTCTCATTGTGATGTTAATTCATATTTACAACCTTGAAATGAAAAAAATAGGAAATGTTAATGGTTGGCTTTTACTAAGAGGATCAGTTGATGCCAATATGAAAGCCAGAGAGAGAAGGCAATTATGCAAACACCACATGCATCCTAATTTCAGTATGGAAACTTACATTTCAAACCTAAATTCAGGAAAATAATATGGATTTTTTTTTACTACAAAATCTAAACATGAAAAAGATTTAAGAGGAGGAAAAAAAAAAGCACATTGCATATGTCAGATAATCGACTCTGATTATCTGAGCAGTGCTAGCTACAGGGAAGCACTTACCCTTGAGTCCAGCTAGAAGTTAGCAGGGTAAGAAGGAACAAACCAGAATAACATAAAGACTAGCAACAAGGCTCAGGAAAGCAGACAGGAGTTCTAACCTAGCAGCTAGAGTATTTGGGTTCAAGCAAAGAATGAAACGAAAAATATGAAAATCAAAGGCAAAGAAAACAACTTAAAAAGAATATGAACAAACAACACTTAACAGCTGAAAGTTTCTTATGAAGCTCAATAAAACCTAGCCATATAAATATATATATATAAATTAAAATATATAAAAGGGTGAAACAAAGGATCACACAACTTCTCAAAAAGAATAGCCAAATCTTTTGAATGTGATGTGATTAACATCTTTAAAAAGAACAGTTATTACAAATAAAACAAAATGAAATATGAAAAGAAAAGCACAAGTGATATGTGAAACAATTACTGAACAATCTTTCATGTTTAAAATAACTTTAAGGATAAAAATAAAAGCTCTCTCTGTGTGTGTGTGTGTGTATGTGTGTGTGTGCACATGCATGCATTTTGGCTAGTGTGCCAATAACAAAACAGAACAGGCAAATTTTTTTATCCCCAGACAAGTGGCCAGGTAATGAAATTTCATATATTGCCAAAGGGTGTTGTACATCATTTTAAGAGTAACGAGCAAAGGCTTTGGGTGGACTTTTTGTTTTTCTTTTACTGAAAGCATATATGAGACTTCTAGATTGCTAAGGCTACAGTCCTATACACACTTACCTGGGAGTAAGCTCCATTGAACACAGTGGGACTTACTTCTGAATAAATGTGAATAGGATAGCTCTGTTAATTTTTTTTTGTAGAAGCAAACAAGAACAACAAAAAAACTACCAGTTTCCCCACAAAAATGGGATTGTAGAATGTTACAAAACAGTTGAATAGCAGGATCTATTGTTTTCTGCATTTAAAATGCATGTCAAAAGACACTCCACTTTTTTTCTTTTCTTTTTTTTTTTTAAAAAAGCTATCTGTTTCATTCAAAGTTGGAAACCAGTTATCAAATGGGAACTCAAGTGTTGCATAAAGCTTATATTTCCTAAGACAAATTAGGTGGGAAACAAATGAATTCAGTATTATTCCCAAGTTTCCCAACTGTAAAATGTGTTGTTCTCAAGTTTCTGGTTTACAGACAGCTTCATCCTAAGACCGGAGTGTTTGTTTTATTTTCCTGGTTGGTAACACAAAGCAGTTCTGCCATCTTTAGGCAATTTATGTCATCTATGAAAGTATTAACAAAAAATTTAGACTAATGAAAAGTGCCTCTAATGTGTACTTTCTTTCAAGCCTTTAATGTACCAAGAACTACATGCCTCTGTGAACAAGGAAAAGTAAACAAAAAGGATATGCAAGCTAAATGCACAAGAATAAAAGCAATTCTCACAACAATCCTTACCTTTCTGTGGGCGAGTAAGAAAAATAAAATAAACCCCTTTAAAATGCAATACTTGATTTATATGGACACTGAACAATTGGTTCTATTGTCCTGTAACACTTGACAGTCATCATCATGTGTGCATAAAAAGGACTCACTTCTGATGCTTATATCTCTACCTGCATATATTTATTGCCCATTGATGTATTTTAAAAGGTGCCTGGTATTCTATAATACAAGAAGAATAGATACAAATATGCAGGCATTAATAAAGCATGAACCTTCACAGCCTGAGCTCACGGGTGTTTCAGTGAGCACAAAAAGCAGCAGAGATGCATGGGTTCAGGCTAAAGGCCTGTGCACATATTATGCTTTTGCAAGACTTGCCCCTAGGTTTTTGTTTAGTTGATTCCATCCCTGGGTAATTGCACTTTATGTCAAGATTACATGAACAGTTTTTTCACATTTACCTCTTGGTGGTTTTTCACTTACGAGATTATGGATTACCTCTAGCAACCTCTAGTGGTAGGTCTGTGGCTACTTAGAGCTACCTACAGTTGTACACGTTACCTATTAGGAACTTGCTCTTGATCAGGACTCTTGATCTGCACTCTTCCACCCTCACAATGCTTTGCTGTGGTTGCCTTCTATTACTTTACGAAGCAACAGAGAACCAGACGAAATGGGAATTCAGAATGGGGTTGCCTTCACCCACCTCTCCCATTTGCTAAGCCACAGCACGTGACTTTTAACTGGCAGGTTTCTGGAATTGTGTTTGATTTTGGATGTCCTGTTTGCTAGCATAGCCAATGAGAATTAATTAGCAAATGCTGGAAGTGAGGACAAAGTAAACCAAGGAAGCCATACCTCACAACACAGGACATTATTCCTCCCACCAAGTGACATCAACTGCTCACTTTCATGAAAGGGTATGCTAGGGGGTAGAATTTCAGTGCTAATGCTGGTAGAATCTCCAGATCATTGGGCACATTTTTTTGTTTAGGTAAGGAGAACACATGCTTCACTCACTAAGAGGTAATACATAATGTGTGCACAAGACCCCTGACATGCTTCTGTCTTTCCCTCTTTGCCTTGAAAGGTCACTCCATGTGGAGTTAGTAATAAAGGACTAAAAGAAGGGGATAAACTGGGGAGGGAAGAAGCCACATTCTTTGATATGCTTGGTCCATTCCAGAGCAATGCAGCAACCTGGTACAGTAACTAGTCTGGATTTCCCACTGTCTCATTTTGTAACAATGTTGGGAATTTCCCCCTTAGGGTATACAGCAATTTCTGAGGTTAGGGGCATCACTGTTCCCTGAGAAAGCCACAACAGAAAGGGATTATCAGGACCTAAAGGAGAAGAGATAGGACATTTAGGAATAATTATGGAGGTTCCAGATTCTGATAATGGAGACTCCAAGAGGGCGGGGGATTTGTGAATCCCACATCCTTAGCTTCACCATCTTGGGACTGGGATGACCATTCTTTAAGGAATGGAAAACTGCAAGTTCAAAATACCGGAAGGTGCATCTTTGGCTGCCTGGCCAGGTAAAGACAGAGCATATGGAATGCAAGAAATGGGGCGAACACAGCTTTAGGGATGAATATTGGGAACCAATATTATGGAAAAACAATATTCTTATCATCTACTTCGGGACCAGCCAGTCATTCACAGAGCTAGGAGAGGCCACCAAACTTCCCCGCAATACCCTTGTGCAAGCAGTTCAGGTAAATATGCTGTTGTTACTTACCTTATGTGTGTCATAAGCCTGTCATAATTTGAATCATGAAAATGGGCTGCTCCTAATATGTTCTTTCTGAGTATGTGTGTGTGTGCCTAAAGGAGGTGGGATTAGAATGCACATGCCATTATAAGGTCCAATGCTGCAGCATTTCACTCAACCAATCAGTCAAACGGCCAGGTTAAATCAATGGACATTGTCCCTGTGTCATGTATACGGGCAACAGAAATGAAAACATGAAATGAATCACTTTCAATCAACCTGCATCATGCCATGTTTTCATTCATACTGAAATGGAAACCAAGCTTTGCTGGGCAATAATAAAGACAGAGTAGGAGTCCAAGCTATGCAAGCATGTGAAAAAAAGATAAGCGTTATTTAATAGTTCTCAAATCTTATCATTTTTCATAATCTGGGGCAAATGAGGAAACATTACCAGTAGCAACGTGTCCAAGAACCTGTATATCCCATCTCAGGCTACCAGAGAAAAAAAAACGGATGGCTATGAAGGCAAGACTTTGGGGTATTTTGACTCTGCTATACTCTGTCACACGAGAGGGCAGGTTATATTGAAGGGTGATGAACACACAAACACAGTGACCTGGTAGAATCTTTCCTTGAAAAAGACCTGATTTGATTTCTTAACACAGGTGTCTTAGCACCAAAGCACACATTACTTTAGTGACATAGCTAGTAGCTACATCTTTTTTTTCTTTTTTACTCTAGAGTAAGCACAATGGCCCTGATCTGGACCAGGATCCTAGGATGGGGCATAGGTGCCCTGTAACTCCTCCCACCACTGTCCCACCATGTCTGCAGTTTATATTGCCAAATAGAAACCCATTAAAACAAATTGCCAATATCTGGCATGGAGCCTATCCGGGTCAGGGCTACAGTAGAGGAAAAAGGATTAAAGCCCCCTAGCAAAGCCCAGGATGTTACATCTCACCAAAGCCCAGGACTCGATATCTTTCAGGATCAGTGTAAATTGGTTTATTTTAATTAGCTTTCAGTGGCCAGGGATAGGGAGGAATAAGATAGAATAATTAGAATACACTTACCCACCAAGACCTTGCAATCGGGCAGGCTATAAGTCCAATAACTAACTGACTATCAAACTAACTGACTAAACTGCAAATTAACTAAATTGCACAGACTAAATTTAGGGTGCGATCCTATACAGATAGATGGGCACCTCCAATCTCCCCTGAGGTCGGAGGCGACTGCCTATCCAATGCAGGGCGGAAGCAGCACAGAGGAGAGGATTCCCTCCGTGCTGCAGCCGCCCTGCACTTTGCCTTCGCGTTTTTGCATGTCTAAGAGTGGGTTCAGGGAGGGGGTGGGAACGGGGCTGGAGACCACATAGCAAGCTGTCTAAAATAGCTTCCATGGTTCCCTCCCATCCCCGCCCCCAGGAACGCCCCATTTTCATCCCTCTGTGCTCTGTGTTACAAGCACAGAGGCAGTAGCGGTGTGGTTCTCTCTGCCCTGGCTTAGAGGGGGTGAGCGAGGGGGCAAGGAGCAGTTTCCAAGCTACAAGCTGTAATTGGGAAACTGAAAAATCCCATCTCCCCCAGACACTGTCTAGGGGACATAGGATTGCTCTCTAAGTAATTAAAAACTTATTTTAAGGATAGTTTAAGTCTATTAGAGACCATATTTCTATTACTTAATTAAATAATTAATGATATTTATGTGCTATAACAAAGCATTCTCAGGAAGGCTGACTCAGGATGAAGGTCTTTGGAAGGCATATGTAACAGTTAAAACTTGTACATAGAATTTCTTCTATATGCCCATAAGTGCTCCTGGGAAGTTGAACTTAAAATATATATGAGAAAATATAATCAATAAAGTAAAGGTTCAAATCCTTGTGATCTACAGCTAATTTTGAGGGTGCAGAAGGTGTACCTACAGGCAATTAGGCAGTTTCTATATATTTGCTTATTCTAAAACAGGCGTGTTGAACCTCTTTTAGCCCAAGGGCTGAATTGGAATTTGGTGAAGTGTTCGGGGCCCACGTTCCACTGGTGGGTAGGGCCAAAGGGGGCAAAACAGTCCCCAAATACCACTGTATTTTAGCTTAAAACTCTTACTGCCAGTAATCAAGCTCAAGGAGAGGCATGTCAACCTTTTAGAATGGTGAAAAAATGGCACAAAAACTGGGGAACCACCAAATTATCAGCAGTCGGGGGAAAGAAGGTGGGGCAGAGGAAAGAGGTGTGGCTATTTGGAGAACCTCAGAGTGCTGGATTTGGCTCCTGGGCCTGAGGTTCTGCCCCAAGGGCAGCTGCTGGGTGTAAAATATATTTGCATTCCTCTGCTCTTGGAGTAAGCCAGTAGTGTGAACCTATGCTGCCCTAGATCCAAACAACAGCCTTTAAAAGACTGGTGATTAGGTCTTCACTACACTTACAGCATAATAGCTAGTTTTCTAGGGAACAGAACATGGCTATACTAATAGCTTGTCCCCAAAAAACTGGAAAGCAGAGATGCAGAATGAAAAAGGGGAAGCACTGTTCAGATGCACATGCAATGGTGTAAGGAACTATTATGTGAAATCCTGTAACCTTCCAAAACATATCCACCGAGATAATTTCCATCAAGTATTGCATTTTAGACTTTACTTTGGAAGTTCCCCAATAGGATTCTTTTCTTGGTTCACTGTACATATCATTCCGAATCCTCAGATGTAAAGGTAAACTAATGAAAAATGTATATTGAAGAACCATGATCCTTCCCCCGGCACATCTATGCACAAACAACCTGTTGAGCAAAAACAGTTGCTTCAATGAGAGCATGTTTTACTTACAAAATTGAGAGATTGGGGCATCTAGCTGGGGCACGTTTCCTCCTTTAGCATTAAGCTTCTGAACTTGAGTAGGTGGCACAGGTTTGTGGGACTGACCGGTGGCTCGGTACATAGCTTGGACCCACAGGATACGGTCCTGTTCATCATCACTTGCAAAAATCACAGTGTCTCCTTCTTTCACTGCATTGAAAAATGCTCTGCCACCCTCCAAACCTGAAGAAAACAAGAAAGCAGTTATTAGAAAGAGAGCACATGGAGATGGGATTTATTACACAGCATCAGTGGCTTGGTCCTAAGAACAAAGTGCTGTATCCAAAGTTAGTTCTACTTAGAGTAGACCCATTGAAATGAATGGGACTTAAGTTAGACAAACAAACATTGAATACACCCAAAGGATGCAGTTCTGCTTTTCCAAGAGGGTTTTCCCATCTCCTCCTTCCCACTGTAACCCCAATGCCTTCTAGAAAGCTCCTCCTGTGGGTCAGGGGACTCTCCAGAATGAAATGCAATATGGTGCAAGGGGTTACAGCTGAGGGAGAGGAATTTGAGACTCCTCCCCCTTGTGTGAGCATTCATGCAAATGGCTCTTTGCATCCAAGCCAGTGAGCACAAAGGTGAAATTCTGGGCCAAATGGCCCTCATCACAAAATATAATGGAGCTAGGATGCCCAAAACTTAACAATTTGACTGCCAGTGTCTTGCAAATCATTACTCAGTAACAACATGTGTGCCAATATATTCAAGACTAATTTCAGACCTTTCACAGTAGTAATAGCGTGCTATATATTTCAGCTTCCTTTCACAGGGTGGACAAATGCTAACACTGTGTAATGCTGACTATCTGAGTCGTCACTCTTTTTCTTGGAGCCTTACGGTAGCAAAGTAAAGCCCATCCTCCAACCGTTCTTTTTGGCTTCTCCATAGTTGCCATCGAGACCACATTTTCTGGTTCTTTGTTGACAGATAGGTTCTAATGTTCCTGCTTTTGATCAACATGGCCACATGCACGAAGTACTGGGAAGAAGTTTTCGTGTCTGTCACCCAGACAGATTTCTAGAATACATCTAGAGACATTATAGTTATCTATTGGGGTTGAGGAGAGAGGTGTTGGGAGGGATGGTTGCGGATGCACGTCGCTTGTGTATATTGCAGACATAATTAAAATTTATCAATGCAAATTTCTACAAGTCACAGGGGGAAAGGAAACCCCCGTCCCCCACACAACAGGAATCCTGTATTAATTAATGAAACCATTAATTAATGGGGAGGTAACATGGTTCTGGTACTCTCTGCCAAGGGATGCTAGGTTGGTTTCTTTGTTGTAGTCATCCGGCTGGCAGGCAAAGATGTTTTTATTCAGGCAGGCAGGCAGGCAGGCAGGCAGGCAGGCAGGCAGGTATTCATTCATTCATTCATTTATTAAATTTATTAATCGCCCATCGGCTGGTCACCCAGCCACTCTGGGTGATGTACAACAATAAAAATAGTCCCAAACAATAAAATGCAACATTAAAAACATCACATTTCTAAAATTACCCAAGGCCACCCCAAACGCCCGCCTGAGCAACCATGTTTTTAATGCGTGGCCGAAGCTCATTAAAGAGGGGACATGGCAGAGTTCCCTAGGGAGGAAGTTCCACAGAGTGGGGGCCACCACAGAGAAGGCCCTCTCCCTCTTCCCCACCAGCCTAGCTATCCTGGTTGATGGGACAGAGAGAAGGCCATCTGAGGCTGATCTTGTTGAGCAGTCTATCTGGTGTTGCTGGAGGTGCTCCTTGAGATAGGCTGGGCCGGAACCATATAGGGTTTTAAAGGTCAAAACCAACACCTTGAATTTGGCCCAGAAAACAAGTGGTAACCAGTGCAGCTCCTTCAGCACTGGAGTGATGTGATCTCGCCGGCAGCTGCCTTTAATCAGGCGAGCCACCGCATTCTGTACTAGCTGCAGCTTCCGAACCGTCTTCAAGGGTAGTGAGGTTCAATTATGCTTTCTTCAAAAGGGATCACACAATGGGCTTTTTTCCAAGATGTATATATGTATTTAAAACATTTATACTCTGCCTTTCCTCCTGGTAGCCCGGGTGTCTAACAACAGAAATAATAAATTTAACAATGAATAGTTTTTGCACAACACCAACCCAGCTAGCTCTAGAAGGCAGTGTCTGATATCTCTCCTATCTAATGTCTAATATATAATCAGCAGTACCTAGGGGTCATCAACCCTGTGGGTACTGTGTTTGCTGTAGATACACCTGTAAAATTAATGAATTTGAGCATCTTTCCAACCATAAACAATATTCCTTGAGACTCTTTGCTACATGCAATACCAGTAATGTGATATATATCACTTAGTGTCCATTTAGGAAATTTTGTGTTGGAAAAACATTAAAAATCCTCCAGGAAAGGATGGGAGAACACCTTTACAAGATCTGCTTGTGGTTTCCTGATCGACAGCTGGCTGGCCACTGTATGAACAGAATGCTGGACTAGATGGACCCTTGGCCTGATCCAGTATGGCTCTTCTTATGTTCTTAAGATCAGAAACAAGAAACTGGGCACCCCACTAGTCAGTCATTCTACAGAAAAAAATAATACTGTATTGAATGTGAGGTTCTAGGCAGTAGAACTCCTAAACACAGAAAATGGCAAGTCCCTACATAGAAAGGCAATGGAGTGGATTCTAAGACAAAAATCTTTGGCCCTACAATGCCTTAATAAGGAATTAGATTCCTTTGCTCTATTGTAATTGAACTTTTTTTTTTCTTTAGTGACACTCCCTTGGTTTTTCTGTGCAGTTAGGTATCTACACAGAAAAAAAAAGTAGCTAGATAACTCAGAATGTCCCTGACTTCTTATCTCTCTGAAATTGCTAGCGCCTAAATGAAGGATTGCCTACACCCATATATTGACTCTGATGCCTCCAGTAATAATTTTACCTGCCAGTTATTGAGTTGAAGACAAATATCATTCTGAGTTCTCAGAAGGCAATTTTAAAGCAAGTAAGTACAAAGTCATATGCAATTTGTATTGAATTCATTTGCTGTTCTTTATTTTTCTTTTTAAGAAATTTGATTTTGTAGCCCCTGAAGGCACCTAAAAAGAATTGGGGCTTTATTGAAAATAAAGTTAAATTGTGCAGCATCTTGAAATGCATCATCTCTCTGTAGGTCTCTTTCTCTGTAGACATAAGAAGTCTACTTTAACATATCTTGAAAAATCAAGAAGCTCTCATTAAGACCATAACTGTTCAGCAAACCTACAGACAATCAGAAAATAAAAGACACTTATCTTGCCTACCTGGCTGTGGGTCTGTGTAGTCCACTGTATATCCATCAAGTTGCAACAGCTCTTGAGGCTCAGCTTTTTTCTCTCTGTAACTGCACATCGCAAATGTATACTGGCTAACCTGCAGAAAATCATAAAGCTTAAATAGTATCAAGTGATGATGGAAGAAATTTCAAGTGGCAGCATTTGCAAATATTTATGCATTCACATTTTATCTCCATTGAAATGCTAATACATGAAATCTCTCCACAGTTATAATTTGGGAACCTATCCGGTCCTGACATGCTACTGTAAATTTTGCAATAGGATATCCAAGTTTCTTCTGAATGGAAGACAGAATGCTGAGATACTATATTCATCATCCTAGGGGCGCAAAGCAAGGCACCACTGTAGCCTCCTGATTATCAAATACCCCTTGGAATGGAAAGGTGGGGTATAACATAAATAAATAAATAAATAAATAAATAAATACACTCCCATGATCCTTCACCATTGGCTATGATGGCAAGGGCTGATCAGAACTGTAGGCCAAAACACCTGGAGGCAACAACAAACAATGAATTGGGATGCACCACAAATTAGTGCAATTAAAAACGCTAAAGAATTTTTGTTGTTGGAATCTTTACACTAAAATTATTTTCTAGAAAAACACAGATTAAAATGATCAATACAACCACAATAGGAAATAATATAAAATGACCAAACGCGTTTCGACACAGGTCTTCCTCAGTGGTCAAACGACAAAATTTTTTATACACACAATAAAACAAATATTTAACAGAAATTGTTTGTTGTGTTTTGAGCAATTGGGATACATATCTCCTTTGTGTTTGCAAAACATCTGGAGGGCCACAAGTCCCCCCCCCCCACTGCCCTGCCCTAGCCTAACTAACTCCATTGGGTTTTTTTCCACTGGGCATCTAGGACAAGACAGGCCTAGGTAGAACCTGTTGTGGGAAGCACAACAGGAGTCCTGTTCCCCCCTCCCCCATAGCTTTGGCTATTGAATGGTATAGAAATTTCAATAAATAAATAAATAAATAAATAAAATATCTGTCTATATCTTTTCTTGTTATTCCTAGAATTATCTTTTAACATTACTTAACAAACAATTTTACAGTGGACATTTCACTCTCTGAATTAATCCCAGGGCTTTCTTAAAAAACAAACTATTCTGTTGTCTAAACGGAAGAATCTACATGCTTTGAAAATTCTTATCATTCACTTGGATAGTGCCAGAGTGACACACTGTCAGAAACAATGTGAGCTTAATGGGTGGTTACCAGTCAGATTAAAGCAATCTTAAAACCCCACAGATCTGTACAGTTGTTGTCATTGGTCCTATAAATGGCAGCTCTCACTCCTCTGAGTTACAATCTCTGACATGACGCATTCAATGTCAAATTCTTGACGGCAGTCTTTTTATTGGCTGCAGGGGGCTTTGACATCGCCTTTAGGTGCCCATCAGGCTGCATCAAGACCCAGCTCGTACTTATTTATTTATTTATTTTTTTAAAATCAGGATTGTCTAGAAGAAGGCAGTTAGAAAGCAAAGGATTCTCCTGTGCTCTAGGCTAGGGACAGGGAAATTTACTGTCAAATGATTTCAAAATGAGTTTGTTAAGGTTGTGTCACATCCTGGATTTCTTACATAATTATATTGGTTTGGACGTTTCTTTGACCTCTGGAGGAAACTTTGATTTCTGATGGATCCTTAAAACTCTTGGATCAATGGATTGTGTTTGTCATTTTGGAGGAATTGGGGGTAGGGGTGGAGGAAATCCCCACACACTTGCAGACTGACTGGATGTGAGGGTCTGCTGGCTGTAGTATAAAAAGAGCTATGATACTTCCCTTCATACCATACAGAAACTGCAAAAATGGATGTGATACATATATGTGTGTCTTGCTACTATATAGTAAAAATGTGATTGATTTAAACTGGAAAACTAAGAGATTTTTCAAGCAAGTCAGGATACTTCAATGCCATGCTGCCCTCCACTGGCCTCAAATCAGTATTAACTGTTTTAATCCCTGAAAGTTGCCTCCTAACTTTGCTTGACATTTCCTCCATTCTGTGATGCTCTATATTTCAAATATAGTCACAAAACTATTATTTTTTTGCTTCAAAAACCCACATGAGGGAAGGAAGCCAACATCTAAGGTGTTACCTCAGAGGAGTCATCACCAGTCATGACTCATCTGAGGGTCTTTATTTGCACCTACATCACCCAGGGCATCATGGCCGTTTTGTGCGTGACTTGCATTCTTGTTTGCCTTTTCTAAGGCCTTTGTGGGTGTTTCCCCAAAAGATTAGCAGGTGAATGTAAGGGAAAAATAAACTTTCCTCACAAGAACCAGTCAGAAATATCACCATCTCTCACAGCACACAAGCCCATGCCCATTTTCCTCTTCAACATCAACTGTGAGGCAGTTGCCTCAGGTTGGTGGGGCAGCAGCAACAGTCCCCCAGGCAAATCCTCTTGAGCTCCCTTCTGGCTATTTTCCATGAGTTCTCTGGCCATTCCTATCCTCCTGAGGTGGCACAAAGCAGAACCAGGCCTAGAGAAGCAGGCCTAGGCATGCCCCTTGCTTCACCCATAGAAACGACTCAGTGATGAGTAGTTAGGAAGTGGTGAACATTCCCCCATAACTTCCCACTTTCGTTTACATCACAGAAGCAGTTGCTGTGGACAGAGCAAGGGGCAGGCCTGTTCCAGCTCTGAACTTGCCAAAGTATCAACTGTAGCCTGCCACAGATGCAGGTAAGAAGTGTTTAAACCGCCCCTGCCCCCCAACCGCAGGACTAGGTTTGATTTGGGTGGTCAGGAAGAGTATTGGAAACACATTGCCCACCCAACTCAAAAAGCCATGACTGGCTTTCGGAAGAGGAAGAGGCATGCACTGCCTCCTTCCCCCTCCTGAGTGAGAAGAATGTGGGCACACTTCCCGGCCTACTCCAGAGGCCCAGATGAAAGGGCAGCTCTGCAGTGAGGAATAACCATATGTTATCCAGGGGACTCACACAACATTAGTTTTTCCATACGTTATTGATACAATGAGGAGACAGATCGTAAGGAAGTGATTTTTTGGTGGCTACCACAATCAGACTGGAAATATATGAATCAGGCCCCTGTTCAAGTAGATTTCAGTCATTGCCAAGTGACTGGTGAGACAATCCAGCAAACAAGAGGGGCTGGCTGCTACTGCTGAGCAGTAACGGAAGGGGAAGGAAAATCTAATGCCCTGTTCAGTGGGAGATGTAAGATGGCGGAAAAGGAAGTCAGTGGCTGGAGTCAGTACCATGCAGGTAAATACCATTTGCTAGGAGGACTGTCTGGCACCATATCAGTGCTTATGCTGGTGGCTTCTAGCCCATCAGAAGATGTGCGTTTCTATGATGCTGAGGCCTGCTGGCTCGCATCTCCTCTGTAACTGAGGAGCTCAGCCTCACTGCCCTTTAAGTGTACGCCTCATGTCTAGAAACTTTCATGTTGCCCAGATAAGGTATATCATGAATAAACGTAGATACACAGGGTCATTGCATGGATGCACATGGGCATATTCTGGTGTATACAACAGGTGGGAGCTCCGGACTATGCGAAGGCCTTAATTTTGCCAGTCCTTAAAACACCCAAGCCACTCAAGGTATGCCGTAAAGAGGCAAAGCTCCACAACAAGGCACTGCTCCTAAAAGTAAACACATAAACAGCCATTAGCACCTGTTAGAGACAGACATGAAGAATTCGCAAATGAAGGTCCCCTTTGCACTCTGCGCTTTTGCACAAAATCCCTATGCTGGAAAACTTAAACCATCCCATCCCACTTACTCCCCTTCTACTTTCTTTGTTCTTAGAGGAAAAAGCTTCCCCAAATCTCAGATTTTAGAAAGGGGAATTCTGTGACAAAGAGAGTTCTATTTGGTTTCAGGCTGCTCAACCTCCTAACTGTAGGTAGACCCTCTTCTTTCCCTTGCATCCTTCAGCATCCTCTGCCAGCTGTTTATCATCGTCATTTATTAATTTATTCATTTTGTTCAGTCGTTAAGTCATGTCTGACTCTTCGTGACCCCATGGACTATAGCACGCCAGGCCTTCCTGTCCTCCGATCTCTCCCGGAGTGTGCTCAAGTTCATATTCATTGCATCGCTGATGCTGTCTAGCCATCTCATCCTCTGCCGTCCCCTTGTCCTTTTGCCTTCAATCTTTCCCAGCATAAGTGACTTTTCCAGTGACTTTTCGCATTTGGTGGCCAAAATATTTGAGCTTCAGTTTCAGTATCTTTCCTTCCAAGGAGCACTCAGGGTTGATTTACTTTAGGATGGACTGATTTGACCTCCTTGCAGCCCAGGGGACTCGTAAGAGTCTTCTCCAGCACCACAGTTCGAAAGCATAGATTCTTCGTCGCTCAGCCTTCCTTATAGTTCAGCTCTTACAGCCATACATTACTACTGGGAAAACCATAGCTTTGATTATGCGGACCTTTGTCGGCAAGGTGATGTCTCTGCTTCTTACTATGCTGACTAGGTTTGCCATAGCTTTCCTCCCCAGGAGCAAGCGTCTTTTAATTTCATGGCTACAGTCACCGTCTGTGGTGATCTTGGAGCCCAAAGAAATAAAATCTGTCACTGCTTCCATTTCTTCCCCTTCTATATGCCAGGAAGTGATGGGGCCAGATGCCATGATCTTAGTTTTTTTAATGTTGAGTTTCAAACCAGCTTTTGCACTCTCCACTTTCACCCTCAACAAGAGGCTCTTTAGATCCTCTTTGCTTCCTGCCATTAGGATGGTATCGTCTGCCTATCTTAGGTTGTTGATAATTCTCCCAGCAATCTTAATTCTGACCTGTGATTCATCCAACCTGGCGTTTCTCATGATGTACTCTGCATATAAGTTAAATAAGCAGGGTGACAATATGCAGCCTTGTCGTACTCCTTTCCCAATTTTGAATCAATCGGTTGTTCCATGTCCGGTTCTTACTGTTGCTTCTTGACCCTCGTACAGGTTTCTCAGGAGACAGGTAAGGTGGTCTGGTACCCCCATCTCTTTAAGAATTTGACAGAGTTTGTTGTGATCCACACAATCAAAGGCTTTAGTGTAGTCAATGAAGCAGAAATAGACGTTTTTCTGGAATTCTCTTGCTTTCTCCATGATCCAGCGAATGTTGGCGATTTGATCTCTAGTTCTGCCTCTTCAGAACCTAGCTTGTACTTCAGGTAGGTCTTAGTTCACATACTGCTGAAGCCTAGCTTGTAGGATTTTGAGCATAACCTTGCTGGCTTGTGAAATGTGAGCAATTGTGCGGTAGTTTGAACACTGTTTGGCATTGCCCTTCTTTAGAATTGAAATGTAAACTGACCTTTTCCAGTCTTGTGGCCATTGTCGAGTGTTCCAAATGTGTTGGCATATTGAGTGCAGCACTTCAACAGCATCATCTTTTAGGATTTTAAATAGCTCACCTGGAATACTTCATCTCCGCTAGCTTTGTTGTTACTAATGCTTCCTAAGGCCCACTTGACTTCACTCTCGAGGATGTCCGGCTCAAGTTCAGTGACCACACTATCATGGCTATCAGGGACATTCAGATCTTTCCTATATAGTTCTTCTGTGTATTCTTTCCACCTCTTCTTAATCTCATCTGCTTCTGTTAGGTCCCTGCCTTCTTTGTCCTTTATCATGCCCGTCTTTGCACAAAATGTTCCCTTGATATCTCCGATTTTCTTGAAAAGATCTCTAGTCTTTCCCATTCTGTTGTTTTCCTCAATTTCTTTGCATTGTTCATTTAAGAAGGCCTTCTTGTCTCTCCTTGTATTCTCTGGAACTCTGCATTCAGTTGGATATATCTTCCCCTTTCTCCTTTGCTTTTCGCTTCCCTTCTTTCCTCAGCAACTTGTAAAGCCTCGTCAGACAGCCACTTTGCTTTCTTGCATTTTTTTTTGGGGGGGGGGATGGATTGAGTTGCTGCCTCCTGAACAATGTTACAGACCTCCGTCCATAGTTCCTCAGGCACTCTGTCTATCAGATCTAATCCCTTAAATCTGTTCCTCACCTCCACTGTATATTCATAAGGGATATGATTTAGGTCATACCTGAATAGTTTAGTGGTTTTCCCTACATTCTTCAATTTAAGCCAAAATTTTGTAACAAGAAGCTCATGATCTGAGCCACAGTCAGCTCCAGGTCTTGTTTTTACTGACTGTAGAGAGCTTCTCCATCTTTGGCTGCAAAGGACATAATCAATCTGATTTAGATATTGACCATCTGGTGATGTCCATGTGTAGAGTCACCTCTTGTGTTGTTGGAAAAGAGTGTTTGCTATGATCAGCATGTTCTCTTGGCAAAACTCGATAAGCTTTGTCCTGCTTCATTTTGTACACCAAGGCCATGCTTGCCTGTTATCCCGGTGATTTCTTGACTTCCTACTTTAGCATTCCAATCCCCTATGATGAAGAGGACATCTTTTTTTAGTGTTAGTTCTAGAAGGTGTTGTAGGTCTTCATAGAACCCATCAACCTCAGCTTCTTCGGCCTCAGTGGTTGGGGCATAGACTTGAATTACTGTGATGTTGAATGGTTTGCCTTGGATTCGTACTGAGATCATTCTGTCGTTTTTGAGATTGTACCCCAGTACTGCTTTTCCCACCTTTTTGTTGACTATGAGTGCTACTCCATTTCTTCTAAGGGATTCTTGCCCACAGTAGTAGATATCATGGTCACCTGAATTAAATTCACCCATGCTTGTCCATTTTAGTTCGCTGATTCCCAGGATGTCGATGTTCAATCTTGCCATCTCATGTTTGATCACCTCCAGCTTACCTTGATTCATTGATCTTACATTCCAGGTTCCTAAATAATATTGGTCTTTACAGCATCGGATTTTCTTTTCACCACCAGACACATCCACAGCTGAGTGTCCTTTTGGCTTTGGCCCAGCCGCTTCACTCTTTCTGGCGCTACTTGGAAATACCCTCTGCTCTTTCCCAGTAGTATATTGGACACCTTCCGACCTGAGGGGCTCATCTTCCGGCATCATCTCTTTTAGCCTTGTGATACACTCCATGGGGTTTTCTTGGCATGAATCCTGGAGTGGGTTGCCATTTCCTTCTCCAGTGGACCACATTTTGTCAGAACTCTCCGCCATGACCTGTCCGTCTTGGGTGGCCCTGCATGGCATAGCTTATAGCTTCACTGAGTTACACAAGCCCCTTCGCCACAACAAGGCAGTGATCCATGAAGGGGATTTATTCATTATTGGGGCTCAATGGGACTCAGCAAGGCATCACCAGTCTTCAGTCCCCATCACTGGCAATCTCTGTGCCCTTAACAGAGTGAGTGTATTTTGAGGGTTAGCATACTTAATAATCCATAGTTTCCGAGGAACTACAATCACAACTCTCCTGGATTTTTAAGAAATAGCTGATTTTGCTTTATTGGACTTGCAAGGAAGACTATTGTGTGAATCCATGTGGCTAATGTGAATCCACCTCTCAAAACAATGTAATTAATTGTATTAAAGGGGAGTTACAAATTCACAAGCACGTTCACAATGGATTCTGGGTAACTGGCATAAAAAAAAATAATGGTCAAGTTGACCTGGATGGTACCCAAACACTTGGGCCAGAAAGTTATCTGAGTAATGAACAGATGTGAAACTGTATTATTCTAGGTCAAAAGTGTAGTTTTTGCTTATCAATTAATGAGCAAAAAATATTTTGTAAGGTATACACATCAAAAAGCTTTATATAGAGATATCTAAAAAAATTTATAGACTTAGGTTTAATTAGCAAATTTTGAGTAAGGAGTTACCTTCTCAGAAGTATAATTCAAAATTGATCTTATCTAGCCTGAAAGGTGTATGTGTAAGCCTTTTTTATATGTTCTAATGTTTTAGGAATGTTTAATAACAATGAAATAATTAAGACTGTAACCCCTATTTATGGGGCAGCAGATTATTAGCTATGAAGGAAATCTCTACACAAAAAAGGTATAAATATGTGCTGATTTTAGGATGTGGGAGCTTCTTCTTAGAAGCTCACAAGGTCTATGTACCTGTGAGCTGAATAGCCTATTCAGTATTGCATGGAGAACTTGGTACTCAGAATGAGATCTCTCATTTTTAAGCTTTAGGACTAGAAGTCTGAGAACAAGAATTGTTTAAGAAATTCGATTTCCTATTAAGCTATTAAGATCTAAGAATCCTTCGCAAAGCTCTGTTTAACATCAGAAATGTTTTTATGTCATTTTATGCAAGTTATATTTGGATGTGATGCTACAAGTATACTTCTAAAAAAAAAAGAAAAATGGACCAAAAAGATTTTCCTTTACTAATTCTTGTTAGTACAAAACCAAAACTGAATCCACCTAAAACAATTTTTGGTGTACGCTTTGTCTGAAGTGTACTGATCAGCTATGAGTGGTCAACTGACAGCCAGAGGCTTCCTAAATACTGGAACTATAGACTGAAAACATTCAGCAAAGGCCAATTCTGTAACACAACTCCAGCATTCTGGTTTACCAGATAAACCCCTGAATCGCAGCAAGCCCCTCACAGAGGAGCTTGCTCCATTCTGCCCCTCTCACATTGAAAGAGGGCATTCCAGTCCCCAATTCTCTCTTCCTTCCTTTCTCCCTACCCCATCTCCCTAACTTCAGAGACATTACCTTTGTTGTCTTCATGGGGCAAGCATTTCCATTGTCACTCTCTCCCTCCAGGCCTAATTAGACCCCGCGCAAGTCTACCTAGCTTTTACTGCAGTCCTCTTCCCTTTTTAGGAAGCAGCCTCCCCTCCTTATTTCCATCTAAAATCAGCTGCATGCCGCTCCACTTAATTCAGTCCATATCCCTGTCCCACAGATCCCACTATAGACTTAATCAATTAGCTGCTGATCCTATCCAAGTTTCATGCATGTAGTCATCATTATATCTCTGTAATAAACATGTATTAGATTATTCTAATGTTTGGCTCTTGTCTTGTTGCTAATTCCCAATTTCTAGGAAAGACAGAGGTTCAAAGTCTAAGGCAGCCTTCCCCAACCTGGTGCCCTCCGGGTGTGTTGGGACTGCAACTCCCATAATTTCCAGTTAGCATGGCCTTTGGCACTAGATATCTATTCAGCAGTGGTGGCCTCTTCCAATCCATACCTACCTATTATACTACCTTAGCAGCCACTGCTACATGTGATCCATGGAGGCCCAGCATTTTGCTTCTCCACAGAACTATACATTTCTTCCATAATCCTATTCTATCACTAGCATCAAATGGTAGCATTCGTTTCAGAATCTAAGATGGCAAATTACCCAATGACAGTAATATCCATAGGACAAGCCTTCTTCTCCTATTATACCATTTTCAGGAATCCAAGCTACCATTTATATAAGCCATGCAATGGTCCATGAATGCTTAAAAATAATTGGTGGTCTGTATGATACCAGATCAGTTCTACATCCTTGTTCACCCAAACTAATTTTAGTACTTACCTTACACTTATTCAGATGTGTATAAAATGCCAAAAAATTCAAGTACATAGTTTTGTTTTTTTTTAAAGGTCCACCACATCCATGGCCAGGCGACTCACTTCATGGCTTTGGTGTGGTGGACGTATCCCCATTTCAGCTATCTTTCTGCAAAGAACCTTGGATGCCTACTAATGTGCTGAGAAATCTTTGTCCCATTGTAACATTGTCCTCGATGAAGACAAAAGTTCATCAGCTAATATTTACAAGGCTTTCTCTCTCTCTCTTGTGTGTGAGTGAAGTCATTGTTTTCAGATATGCAGTATGTTGCTGCCACCTCCTGGGCAACCATGGAAATTATAACTGACAATTTACAGTCTCCAGCTTCCAGATGCTCCATCAAAATAATCAGTTCTGAATTTACTACATGAGCTTGAAGTGAGGGATGCCAGCAGATATTACATTTCTGAGGGAGACTGATTCCTTTATCATCTAGAATCAACATCTCATCAAAAATGTTCTCGCTGCAATTGTTTTCTATAAGAGAATATGTTCCCTAATTCAGCAAATGTATTCTTAGCACTTATAGTTCCTTTCTGCAGTACCAAAATAACCTTTATTCCCAACTAAGCTCCACAGTAAACACTAAATACTGAATTCAGGAATTTCTAGAGTATGTAATTGCACCTGAACCAGCATTGCTATAAGCCCTATTCAGGTGTTCAGTAGCTCTGGGTAACAAATGTGTGAAGGGGGTATCACATGGGCTAGGCACACCCTCTAGGTGCTGCCGCACGTGCCAGTAATGCCCCTTGGCTGATACATGATCATGTGAATATGTGTGGTGTGCCAGCACACGTAGGGCTTTCTTCACACCCTTGGTCAATCAGACTTCCTGTCCCCATGGAGGGGATCCTACATACATACACTCCTTCAGACTGATGTCAACCACATGCTGAATGGGGGCTGTGGCAACACATGCATCAACATCTAGCTTTTGCAATAGCCTCTTAATGTGTTCGGTACCCACAGATACTGAATGCCTGGTTAAGGCTCATTCCTAGTTAATTTGAGGTTTAGGCATACATCTAATATGACCATTTCTAATCTATTCAACACTTAGAATATGCTTGAACCAGTACAGAGATACACGTTGATTATTAGTGCTACATACTGTTTTGTTTGCATTTTGAATCCTAGCAAATTAAAGCCATTCATACATTTTCCACTGTGGAACTATGGTTCTTCCTATATTAGGCAGGCTTCCCAATGATGTCCAACCACTGGTAAGGGCCAATATGAATGTTAATCTCAGCTCAGCTTTTTTAGTATGTCTTTATTTGTTCCTGTACAGCGGAAGTGGGAAATCTTTTTCATTTCAAGTCCAAGGGATGCATTTCCTCGTGGATAATCTGTTGCAGTCTGCATGTCAGCAGTGGGTGGGACTGAAGCCAGTGGTAAAAAGGGTCAGAGCCAAAAACATGTGGGTCACACCTTTTCTCTTTCTGTCACCCCCTTTATTCTCTCTCCTTCTCTTCTTTCCTGCCCAGGGAGCTGCCAGGGAAGGGACTGAGGTCTCAACTGATCACATGCAGAGCACTTTTGAACATAGGCTGAGGGCTGCAGGTTGCCCATCTCTGCTGTAGGGGAATTTTGCCCTGTCCTGCCCAGACCTTTTTGGGAACTGATTATAGGCAGCTGGATCCATGCTCTTGTACTGACAAATACAGCTTGGTGGCAGTGGTGGGAATGCACTAGTCATCAACTTTTTATTTTCTAATCTGATACTTAAATAATGCTTTGGATCTATGTGAGTTCTGTAAATTATGCATTGGGTAAGGAATGATGTGTTTTATCTGTCTTCCTGAACCTACCCCTAGTCCATTTCACAGGGTAAACCAAGAATTCCAGAAGTATGAGAGTATAATGTCTCTCTCTCCGGTCCATTCATAGTTCTCTTTCTCCATAGTCTGTACCCCACTTTTCTCTAGATCCAAACTCTTGAACATTTGAGTTGTTCCTTTGGCCCAATCTTCCCCATCCTGCTACCCGCAATATGTATTGGACTACAACTCCCATCATTCCCAGCCATGCTGACTGCAGATGGTGGGAATTAAAACCAACACATCTGGAGGGCATCAGGTTGGGAAGGCTCTTTAGCCTCTCTCCATAATTGTTTAAGTTGCTCTCTGCTGTGCCTTTTGCAGGTCTATTATATCCTTTTATGTGCTCATGAATTTATTTATTTATTTGAACAATGGATAACACCTTTCAAACAAGATTCTTAAAGTGAGGTACAAAATAAAAATAAAATAAAAGCACAGCATGAAATTGGAAAACAATAAAACACAACAGACAAAGGGATCGATTAAACCTTATCAGCTAGATCTATTCAAGAAGGAACAACTAATGCTAAAAAGCCTTCCTAAAAAGCACAGTCTTAACTGGTCACCTGGGTCAAGCTCTTGGAACTGTCATACAGTGGCAGGGAGATGGATGAATTTAGGTGCCATCACCAAAAGCTCATTTGGCAGTGGCCACCGGCCAAATAGATATTGGGACCTCCAAAAGATTCTCAGTGCCAGATCTTAAAGGGCGGGAAGATATACATGACAGGACAGTACAAAGTATTCTAACTGTGGCTGCACCAAAGCTAAGAGACTTATAGTCCAGGGGTGGTCCTTGAGCTGTGAGTTTCTTGGAAGTCCCCTAACTATAGCAGAAGCAGTCAAGCAATTTACTGGTGAGAAATACTGGCTCGTGCTACAGGTTGATCAAAGGTGGGGAATGCAGCGTGGAGGTAGGGAGTGGCTCAGCCAGCACCATGATGTCAGTCACCTATGGAGATGCTGGGGACTGTACCCAGTAAGCAGCCACATGCTTGGACAATGCCAACTGAACTGTGCTCAACTTTGTTGCCACATCCCAACAGCTGCTTGTAAGGCCCTGCACTCTCCTCTCTCACACAATTGCCCTGCAGAGGCAGCTGTGATTCCCACCAGTGAATCGCCTCAATGGCCACCATTTGCCTATATTGTCACCAGTTTGTATGATTCCACTTGTCATACTTAAATGATACAATCCAAAATAATAATTTCTGTTCCAGCAAAAAGCCTTTACGAATGATGGATACAGCAAGAGCAACAAGAGTAATTATTTGTATTTATTAAAAGGACCATGCAATAATGTCTTCTGGATATCTATCTATGTATCTATCTATCCATCCCATGTCTTCATGCTATATCTTTCTCTAATACTTCAAGAAGAGGTTCTTCACACACATTCTCAGTACATTTATCTGAAGGAGAAAATGAGAAGATACTTACAAGATAATAAGTCATTGGGTTATGGTTTTGGAAGATCAAAAGCTGTATTTTCCACTTACCACAGCAAAACTGTTTAATTTAAATGCATTCCTGGCATTCTCCAGCCAGTTACAAGCATTAGTTTGACTTTGCCATGCGTTTCCCCTGATTTAGGATGCTGTGGATACATTTTCATTCCTAACCTTGGGGTCATATTCTGCCATCACTTTCACACTGCATATTTCAGAATTTACAATGAGATGAATAACAAGTCTGTGCCATGCAATTAGCATTCTGTTCATTTCAGAGGGTAAATTTGCTTACCAGAGTGGTAAGTGATGTACAGAAAGGCACACAGCAAAATCACAAGAGAACATTCTATCTTCTGGACTTGCTGCCAAACTATATATGTGTATGTATTTCTCTACCTCTACCTGTGACTAAATGCTTTCCAAATAATGCCATTTTTGCAGCCAACACAGAACCCATCTATGCAAGATTCAGTGAATTACATTTTAAAGAAAAGGCAGAATGAAATCCATGGAGGAGGCAGGCCCGCCCATACTTGAGTACTGAAGCAAAGGCTTCAGGTTAAATCCCCAACATCGCCAGTTAGAGAATCTCTCAGCTATTAGGGCTGAGAACAACTCTGCATGACTCCTTGGAGAGCTGCAGCCAATCCGAATGAACAAAAATAGACTACTCTTAGTAAAGGGCAGATTCATTTGTAAATTAATATGTATTAAATCATTAATTGTAGTGTTGGGAACACACATATCCCTGCCAGAGTTCAGCTTAGATTTGGACTTGTCAAACTATTTTCGTAAAACATATAAAACTGGGGAGAAAATGCCTCATTAATTCTCAGCCCAATTTCTGATGTCATTGGGAGGATCACTGATTTGTATCCTCCTTCCTAACCCCTGTGGCCATGGTGGCTTTTCCTGTTGAAATGTTGCCTGCTTCAGCTCTTTGCCCCCTTTCTTCCCTGTTTAAAAAACACTACCTGTGGTGGTGGTGAGTATCATTCCAGAGGCATTAGGGAGGGGAAACCTGCAGGCTGGAGAACAAAAGAACTGCCACTACAGCCACCACAGTAAGCATCCATCACCTCCTGAAACCAACTGAACCATTTTGGCCCAATCCTTCTGAAACCACACCCTGTTTTAGGGGCCCCTGAAACATGCAAACTAGCAGTTTCAAGGGACCTTGCTACAGTCCTAATCCTAAACCCTGAGGGAAACAACCAAGCACTAGCAAGTGCTTCTCAACCTGAACAGCCTATATATATCATACACAAAGGCTTTTATTACGATCTCTGTTAGCTCCTTTCCTCTGCCTTTCACATTACTGAAGGAAAAGGCACTGATCCCTAGAGCCATAAAAATAATCCTTTGGGAATATTTGTTTAGGTCTGATTTGAGCTGAGATTAGTGTCTAAGACTTGGGCAAAGAATATAATTGAAGGTTTAAGATAATGTCTCAGTGGGAAAAAGAGTTTTCCTAGGAGCTCTCCAATGTTGCTTCTAATTGCTACCCCAATTTTGAATTGAGCTGAGGGGTAATTCACCCCTATGTGAATATGATAGGGGTGAATGTGAGAGATCAGTGTCTAAAATCTCTCAAATGTGAGAGATCAGTGTCTAAAATGAAAAAGTGACCTGTCCAAGCAAGAAGGTTAGTGCTATTATACACACACACACACACACACAGTATACACACACACACACACACACATTTAGCATACATACAAAGTATTTCACACTCTCGGTATTGTTGTGCACAGCCCGTCTGTTACGCAGGTAACTATCATTCTTCCTTTTCAGTTGACAAACTGAGGTTTAAGGATAATGATTCACCCAAGGCCACCCATGACAGAAGTAGGACATGAAACAAAGCCCGACAATGTAGCATATTAACATGTCATGTAAGCCCTAGTGATGCTTGACAGTCAGTGGGAGAATTGATCAATGAAAGCACTTGGATCCTTTTGAATATAATCTTTAATTATTGTTGTTCTCAAACTCAAATCAACCATATTGTGGATGGATTCTGAACACATGTTCAACTTCTGTACACTTGTTGTCTTTATATAGTGTGAGCTTTTTCCTGAAACCATCTTCCAAGAATCAGGTAGGTTGCTATAGGGCTAATGTAGAATGAATATCAACAGCCTGGAATATTTCCCACCTTGGAAATGGTAGTAGGATGGATCTCACCAGGCCCAGCCCTACCATGTCCTATGGTGAGCCCTAGTAGCAGGTTGGGAGAGGTGGCAGGTCATGCCTCCCCATCTGCCACTGGTAGGTTCGCCAGTCCCTACTGCCACAACCACATTGCTGTGTCTGTCTGTCACCTCCTCACCCACCAACTGTCCATGGAGCACCTCTTCTTTCGCTTCTATAGGAAAGTGGCTGGTGGTGTTCCTACGGGGTTCCTGAGAACACTCACCTCATGCCTCTCATGTGAGGAAGGGTGTCCTGGTGGCAAATACTGTTCAAAGCTCAACTTAAATGACAACAACCTCTTCATGTCCCGTCACCTCCTGTCAACAACCTCTTCATTTGTTTCATTACCAACACTCAGGGTCAAACTACATGTTAGATTAATTATATAACATGCAGCTCCCACTTTACTTTCTTCTTTACAAAATAAACAGGGAGGCTGATCTAGATTGGGACCACCATGCATGGGAAGGGGTGTGTGTGTGTGTGAATCCTTCCCTTCCCAGCTGCTTCTCTCCCGAATTTGCCCCCCAGCAGTTAAAAATAATAAAAATAATAACTGCAAGGGCTGGCAGTGCTGGGGTGGGTGGGCAGGAGGGGAGAAATTTCAGAAGGGAAACAACTGGGGCAGGGAAGGATTCAACTTCCCCTCCTTGCACTTGGTGGTCTTGATACAGATCAGGCCCCCTGCACATACGTCTTCTAACTGCACCTCTGCGTATGCAAATTCACCATGTCTTCTAGTAGATCCCTATGTTTTGAAGAATTGCTACTCCTTTGGTTATTAGACCTGATCAGATACTCTAACTGCGTTTCTTCAAAAAGAAATACTGTAAAACACATAACAATTTAAAACATCCACATGAAAGATATTACAAAAGTGTATCTCAGAAGCATGAGGTGTGGGATTAAATCAGCTAATCAAGTCACATCTATTTGAATGTCCCCAACTATTCAACTGCCTTGACTAACTGTAGCATGTTTCGTTACACTGTTTGTATAATCTTAACTATAACCATTTGAGCTACTGCTGCTTTTCCTTTAACATAAATACCTTTTTCCACCTAAACCCTTACTCATCCAACTTTCTTTACTTAAGCTGCCTTCATGCATTCCTCCCATGTGATTAACGGCTGCATGAAAGAGAGAGGGACAGCCCCAGGTGGTCCAACGCCTATGCTTCTTACCAACTCTGCCCCTGATTCCATGTGTTGGGTGCATGTGTGCAAAGAGGAAGGCTATATGCTGTCCCCATGACCTGGAACCCCCCTGCGATGTGGGACCGAGAACATAGGGAAAGCCTGTGCATGTTCAATAGCTTTTTCTTTTGCAGACATGATCATGGACATGATGGTGAGGGCAGGGCGTACCCACAATTCTGGTCACACCTCGGCAGCCGCTGCTGATTATCCTTATATTTCATATGGGGGAAGGGTCTGAAGCTTATAGAACCTTATAGGTTTCCCTATGGTTACTTAATGAGTTCATGGATGAAGTGAGATTTAAACTGTAGATTTTTTGCTCACAGCTCACACTTTTAGCCACTGCTACACTGTACCAGTTCTCAGCATTTTATATTTTAACAGAGGAGATACTAAAACAGTTCTCAGAGCAGAGCTAGCAAAACCACCACATGGTGTTGATATGAAAAAACAAAAATAAGCTTTTTAATTGAAATATTACCTGGACCAGCACAAAGAACCTTTTCTTCCACCTCTTCCAGACATTTTTGCCAATGGCCCATAAATACCTACAAAAGATGCAGAGGTCATTTCATTAGGCAATAATTTTTTTGAATAAGAATAAGTTCATGTTGAGCTTCAGTTAATACTTACTTCAGCTGTTGAACAACAAAGTAAAGTTGTAGCAATTTCTAGAGGGTAGCTGCGTTTGTTTGTTTATTTATTTATATTTCATTATTACATTTCTAATCTGTCCAATAACTAATGTTCTCTGGGCAGATCTATTGCATGAAAACAAAAAAAAAAAATAAAAGTAAAGTTGGAGTCAGAGATATGGGCAGGGCTTAAATTGTGCCAAGGCTCACTAGATATCTAACCGCTGAACCTGCTTTGAGTGTCACCGTTCAGCTTGTAGACACGCTGCTAATCTCCAAGGCATGGATATAGGCAAATCAGAAAAATGATGTTGACTGAGGTGAACATATTTTGAATATTATGTTCAGTGTGGATCTAAGCTTTTTCATACATTGGTAATTTTTTGGGAAAGGTATCAGGTTCCGCTTTTTTGTTTTCACAGCATGAAACATATTTGTGCTTCATTTCACACTTTAAACCCACACCTCCCTCTCCCTCAATTATCTCTGTGTAGGCAACAGAAATGTGTGAGGCAGCCCTGACATTTCAACCATTACATTTTGACTCAAAGGCCTGAATGTATAAACCAGTTCCCTTTGCCTGTGCAAGCGCATTGCTATCATGCCAGAGAGCATATGCTGGAGCACTAACATTGCAGAAACACCAGCTGAAGGCCCAGTTTAAATGAGATGCTGGGCACACACAAGCCAGGGCAATTTTTCTTGCCTGCCTAGTGTCACGTTTAAATCAGGTCCAAATCTATGCAGATAAAATTGACAGGCATTTGGCCTACATGTTGTATATTTATGCATAATTTAGCAGAAACTTACTAGGATGCATTATTTATAGCTTGATCAAAAGTCCTATGAAGTTAGTGGGAAAATTGTAAATGACTTCAGAGAGGTCTGGAGCATCAAATTTGAAAGAATAGGGCAGATGGCTTAATCATTTAAATGTACTGAAGACTTCAGAATCAACTGTGAGTCAAAAGGAAATGTGACAAAAAGCCAAAGCTAATTAGCTTCTAAGGAAATGAAATATCAGTGCTGAATGAATCTCTACAGAGGATGATCTAAAAACTCAGATTGGTCAGCTACTTATTCCAGATGGTGTAAGAGAGATAGCCACCATCCTTGGAAGCTGTCTTAGCCTGTTCTTAGAATTTGGGATTGTAAGACTGCCCTTGAAAGCTCTTCATTCCAATATGCATTGGGTTTGATAATAAAAACTTTTTCCATTGGCACATTTGAGAATATGTTCACTTTCTATTCTGTTTTGATGCTTCTCTTCTATTTTTTGTTTATCCCAGCAATATTTCTAAAATTAATGTCATGGTTTGCTTGACTTAACAGGGTTAGAGTTTGGATAAGAATCAAAAGGTGCAAATATAGCATGGAATCACAATTTTAACCTGATTTATTTGCTCCTAGGTGCTAAGGAATAGGCTATGGAAGTACTCGAATGCAATTTGGAACAGATTTTATTTCATGGACAATAGGTAGAAAATCTTCCTGCAAGAGGTAATTTCATTCAAAAAATGGTGGGATAAAACTGGAGTGGAGTTCACATTTCTGCTTTGTCATGCATTTACTAGATGGTCTTAGGCATTTTCTTCCAGTCCTACTTCAAAGATTTGAAAAGAGGATACCCGAAACACAGATCTGAAATACAGCTTAATGAAAATACTTTATAATGAAATAGTGCTCTAGAAACATGAATTACTTTCTACTGAATTAATTTTAACCTTTAATCTTAGCTGTACCTTCCTCTTAGGTGATTTCTTTTGCAAAACAGATTTACATCTCCCTGTAAGTAATGATAGCTTCTATGAATGTTCTTCTTGTTACACTGCAATTCTGAGAATTCAAATGTCCTTTCTGACATAGTAAAAAAAGAACAAAATTCCTGGTAAATTCTGAACACATATAGTGTTGGAACTAAAATGGTAGGATGGTTTTCACAAGCCATTTGTTTTAAAATAGTAAAAAAAAAAGATTGTTTTTTAAAATATGACAATTATCTTTAAAACAAAAAGGCAAAATCTGCTGCTTCATTTTTTAACCTTAGGTAAACCCAGGGAGAAGAAGGCAAAACCTCACATTCCTCATCTTTTGTAATATATCTAGAATCATAGACTCATAGAATCATAGAATAGTAGGCTTGGAAGGGGCCTACAAGGCCACTGAGCTCAATGCAGGAATCCAAGTCAGAGCATCCCTGACAGATGGCTGTCCAGCCTCGTCTTGAACGCCTCCAGTGTGGGAGAGCCCACTACCTCCCTAGGTAATTGATTCCATTGTTGTATTGCTCTAACAGTCAGGAAGTTTTTCCTGATGTTCAGCCAGAATCTGGCTTCCTGTAACTTGAGCCCATAATTCCGTGTCCTGCACTCTGAGATGATCGAGAAGAGATCCTGGCCTTCCTCTCTGGGACAACCTTTCAAGTACTTGAAGAGTGCTATCATATCTCCCCTCAGCCTTCTCTTCTCAAGGCTAAACATGCCCAGTTCTTTCAGTCTCTCTTCATAGGGCTTTGTTTCCAGTCCCCTGATCATCTTTGTTGCCCTCCTCTGAACCCTCTCCAGTTTGTCTGCATCCTTCTAAAAGGGTGGTGCCCAGAACTGGACACAGTACTCCAGATGAGGCCTAACCAGTGCTGAGTAGAGGGGAACTAGTACTTCCCGGGATTTGGAAGTTATGCTTCTATTAATGCAGCCCAAAAAGCATTTGCCTTTTTTGCAGCCACATCACATTGTTGGCTCATATTCGGCTTGTGACCTACAACACTTCCAAAATCTTTCTCGCTTGTAGTCTTGTTGAGCCACGTATCTTGTAACTGTGCATTTGGTTTCTTTTTCCTAGGTGCAGAACTTGGCATGTATCCCTATTAAATGTCATTCTGTTGTTTTCTGCCCAGCGCTCCAGTCTATCCAGATCACTTTGAATTTTGTTTCTGTCTTCCAAAGTATTAGCTATCCCGCCCAATTTGGTGTCATCTGCAGATTTGATCAGCATTCCCTGCACCTCCTCCTCCTCCTCCTCCTCCTCCTCCTCCAAGTCATTCATAAAAATGTTGAAGAGCACTGGGACCAGGACTGAGCCCTGCGGTACCCCGCTTGTTACCTCTTCCCAGTTTGAGAAGATCCCATTGATAAGCACTCTTTGAATCTGATTCTGTAGCCAACTGTGGATCCACCAGGTCGTTGTTTCATCTAGCCCACTTTGAGCTAGTTTGCTCATCAGGATATCATGGGGCACTTTGTCAAAAGCTTTGCTGAAGTTGAGGTATATTATGTCTACAGCATTCCCACGGTCCACAAGGGAGGTTACTTCATCAAAAAATGAGATCAGATTCGTCTGGCAGGACTTGTTCTTGACAAATCCATGTTGGCTTCAAGTAATCACTGCATTGTTTTCAAGGTGCTTACAGATGGATTGCTTTATCATCTGCTCCAGAATTTTCCCAGGGATTGATTTCAGACTGACTGGTCTGTAGTTCCCAGGTTCCACCTTTTTACCCTTTTTGAAGATAGGGACAACATTAGCCCTCCTCCAGTCATCTGGCACTTCATCCGTCCTCCGTGATTTCTCAGAGAATAGTCAGCGGTTCTGAGAGTTCTTCTGCCAGTTCCTTTATTACTCTAGGATGCAGTTCATCTGGCCCTGGAGATTTGAACTCATTCAAAGTCATTAGGTGTTCCTTGACCATATGCCTATCGATCTCAAGCTGCAATCCTGCCCCTTCAGCCTGTACTTCGCCTTTGCCGGGGGGGGGGAGGGAGGGTCATAGACCCTCGTTTGGGAGAAGACTGAGCCAAAGTAGGAATTGAGCACCTCTGCCTTTTCTTTGTCATCTGTTATCATTTTGCCATCCTTATTTAATAGCTGAACAACCATTTCTTTCCTCTGCCTTTTATTATGCACGTAGCTGAAGAAAGCCTTTTTGTTGTTTTTAGCATCCCTCACTAACCTCAGCTCGTTCTCAGCTTTAGCCTTCCTGACACCATCCCTGCAATTCTGTGCTACCTGCCTGTACTCTTCCTTTGTTACTTGGCCTTCTTTCCACTTCCTATATGTATCCTTTTTTGTTTTCAGGTCATCTCTAAGCTTTTTGTGAAGCCACATTGGCTTCTTCTGTTGTCTTCCACCTTTTCTTCTTGTTGGAATTGGTTGGAATTGTGCCTTGAGAATTTCCTTTTTTAAAAGCTCCCACCCATCTTGGACTCCTTTTCTTGTTAGCGTTGCTTGCCATGGGACCTTACTGATCATTGTTCTGAGTTTATGAAAATCAGCTTTCCTAAAATCCAGGGTACGCGTTTGACTACACTCGGCTTTTGCTTCCCTTAGAACCAAGAACTCAAGTACAACATGGTCGCTTTCCCCCAGAGTTCTTGTAACTGCTACTTTATCCACTAAGTCATCTCTGTTAGTTAGGATCAAGTCAAGGATAACCGATCCTCTAGCTCCTTCCTCTACTTTCTGTAGGAGGAAGTTATCCACCACACAAGTCAGGAATTTCCTGGTGGGGTCATGTTTTGCAGAATTTGTCTCCCAACAAATATTGGGGAAATTGAAGTCCCCCATTACTACTACATCACGCTTCCTTAAAACATTGGCTATTTGCTTTTCAAAAGTTTCATCCTCGTCTTCTCCTTGAGTGGATGGCTGATAGTAGACTCCGACCATCAGGTTCCTTTTATTCTTTGCACCATTTATTTTGATCCAGATGCAACCCGACCTCCCTTTCTGTTCCTCCTGTTCTTTTTGAACAAGTTATATCCTTCAATTGCTATATTCCAGTCATGGGAGTCATCCCACCAAGTCTCAGTTATACCTATCAAGTCATAATTTCCCTCCTGTATTAAGAGATGAAGTTCGTTCTGTTTCCCATACTCTGGGCATTAGTATATAGACATCGAAGACTATGTTCTTCATAGTCTGGCTTTCTTCCTACATGTGTCTGAAGACTATTATTGGGCGCTATCAGAGCTGTTCTCTCCGTTGCAGTGCATGCACCTACGTCCATGGTTACCCCCAACTTTACATCTCCCTTCCCCGTAGGATTCAGTTTAAAGCCCTCCTGATGAAGTTCTTCATGCTGTGGCCAAACACATTCTTCCCAGCCTTTGTGAGGTGCAACCCGTCCCGTTGTGAGGTGCAACCCGTTACCTAGGAGACAAGTAAAATATGCCAACATGTAGTTGGCAGTTGACTGCCAAACTACTTACCCAGAATGCTTCATGTTTTGAGGTTTATCCATTCGGACGGCAAGTTTGATTTTCAGATCCTGATCAGGGCAGTTTTTGGAAACAGCCATTTTGTGCCACTCTGATTGTTTTGGGCTGTTTGGTGTAGGATGAAGAACAACCTGAATGAGACAAAGACAAACTTTAGCATCCTGAGATTTATAGAGAACGCAAGTGCAATGACATTTTCAGTGCAATCTTCTGCATATCTATTCAGAAGAAAGTCCCAGTAAATATGTATAGGATTGTAGCTTTAGATAGAAATAATATCTGCTTTTGCAGTGTTGCCATATCAGGATAGTAAAAACAAAATAAATGAGAAACATGTGGTGCTTCCCAATGGATGGTTCCTCGCATAGCAACCAAAAGGCATTGTGCACCGCTCTGTCTTTTCTTTTTTAGCAGATGTTCTGTGGGAAGAAAAAAGGCAGAAGAGGCAGTGGGAAAACACGGGAGGGATATGAATTGAAGACAGTGATGTCTGGACCTCCTGTACAATTCATAAACGAGGCACGGAATAAGCAGTCTCCACCTCTAGACTGCTGTCTGTGCTGTTTTATCTATGGATTCTGTTGAAGCTACATAGTAAGGAGGTAACAGAATGCATAAATAATTTCATCTGCACTTTCCTTCCTTCAGTGTGATACTTCCTTGAAGAGTGGGGAGAACTAGCACAGAAAAGGACAAGGAAGGAGAGGGGATCCTTATGGAACTGGAGTGGGGAGAGCTTCCTGCTAGCCAGATCAGATTCCAAGGATGTGATTTACATCAGGCATAGAAGCTCAGATGTGTACACAGAACACACCTCTCACCACAATAATTTTAATGGAGGAAATAGATTTGTATATACTTTTCTTTGTCCAAGCAGATATGCTCTTTTCACTGAAGCAGATAACCATGCTTTCACATTACTCCCCACAACCATGAACTTATCACACAGTGAAAGCTGAGAAGATCAGATAGAAGATTCTGTCTGAAATTCTGCACATGTAAATTGCCGAACACAAAGATAATACCTACAATCTGAAATCTCCACCTTTTAGTGTGCCTTGCTTGAACTGTGGGAAAATCTTGAGAGATTTTATTGTGACCTCATTTTATTGGGGAATCTGGAATGGAGTAGATCCATCAAATATCAGAGTCTTGTTATTAAAATAAATATATTTCAGTTGGACACGAGAAATGTAAGTATATATCACTAGGAAGAAGACTCTGCACTGCACGAATTTGCTATAAGAGCACACACACACACTGAGCCATTAAATATGCCCAAGAAGAAACTATAAACAACATAAAGTATGGCTGCTAGTATGTTAATAATAAATGCAGCTGTTGATACTTGCAACATAAAAGGATGAAAAACAACTAAGTTCATGCCTAAGGGGGAGAGGTTCATTTTATTGGATGAAATACAGCTAAACTTTAATCTAGGCTTGAAACTAATCCAAGGAGAAACAGTTTAAATCATACAAACATTAAAAAAAAACACTATGGAAGTGATAGGACCAAATTAAGAGCTATGGAAGGTTATGGAGATGATTCAGATGTGTGTGCCTCGACACATTTAAAAATGTAATTAATCAGGAAAATTACCCTAGCTTTCATTAATACACTTTTCTGAAAGGAATATTCTGTATCATGTTTCTGTATATAATTTGTTTTTCTGTTGAAGTTCTTAAACTCTGGCAACTGTGTTTTCCAATTCAGCTTGTTCCAATTACTCAGGAGACACAATCTCATTATTAAGCTTCTGCACCAAGATTAATCTTCTCCTAATTCATGAACCTTAAGGGCATGTACTTTCATTACTCAGATGACTTCTTTTTTCTGACTAGCTGAATTTGCCTAATACTGACACTCGGCTTCAGCTCCCTAATATTCCATTGATCTACTGATTCAACTGACTATGGGTTGTATCCAATTATGTCACGCCATTAGTGCTAGTGCCTTTGTGCTACCAGAAACCAACCCTAGTTAAGTGGAAACCAGCACTTGCTAGGAAAACACGTGTGGGGAGTAAAGTGGAGTGGAGAAAGTGGTAGTGTAGCTACAAGTCTGGCCAGTAAGAGCTACTTTCCATGGTGTGTGCATGTGTGTGCGTGTATGTGCGTGGCAATGGTGGAATCGTCTGCACCCTTGGAGGATGATGGAGCAGGCGAGTCCTACTCATGACGAGAAGCACCAGTTTTCTGGCTTGAGCCTTCTAGCACTGCATTCTGTGCCACATTCTGTTTAGCTGCAACTCAGGGAAAGTATCTCTTGCTGGCAAGACCTCTGGCGGAGCCACCATTTTTTCTACTTCACTCCCCTTTATGTGTTTCCCTCGCAAGTGTTAGTTTCCACTTGACTAGCATTGGTGTAATAGGATACTATCTTATCACTTTTTATTTTTCTAATGGGATAATTTAAGCAGTGGTTGTACTAACAGACCTAATTACTGTTTAAATATACAACTCATAAAGATTCCTCTGAATCCCACAGACTTACTCTACTTCATGTCTTATTAACCTCCCCCCACCCCATTTTTATTCATCATGGTAAAAACTATATCTATACACATACAGAGAGAGAGAGGGAAGGAGGGAGAGAGAGAGTCATTTGAGTCTTATGTACTTCGGAAGGCATCTCCTCCTCTGTGGCCCACTATAATCTCTAGGCCAACCAAAGAGACCTCTTAAAAACCTTTTCCCTATTGTTAGGACCTCCGGGCTTTCCGCTACACAGCAGAGAATTCTGATGAGGACCAGGCACAGTCTACTTCTTTGGGGATGAGGCAATCAGTGCCTTATTCAGGGCCCTCCTGGCCAGAGGACACAACCCTGCCATTATCACAGCTTGGCAGAACCCCCTTCTCCCCAGCCTCACAGAAGTCTCAGGCCTTTTAACAGTCCAGTCAGCTTCTCCAGGAGGGGTGGACCTGACCACATTGCAGGTATTGCCAGCTTACATAAGGCTTCAATTGGCTTTCGCTCCGCTGAGACATCTGCCTATTGTTCTAGTAGGAGAGAGTTCCTGTCCCACTTGGAGCTATCCAAGGTCCTACATTCTCCTTACCCAGATCAATCTTCCTTCCATCTTGCTACCAGCTTCCCTTGTGAGCCTCAAATGGCCACAGAACAGGACACCTAAGTCATATAAGAACACTGAAAGTTTGTAAACAATTGTCCTCTACAATTGCCCAACAGCTTTCCCTGGAAATGCTTTGACTTAGATTCCTGCATTGAGCAGGGGGTTGGACTCGATGGTCTTATAGGCCCCTTCCATCCCTACTATTCTATGATTCTGTGAAATCAGTTAAATCTTGAGCATGACTTTCATTCATATTTCAAATGTGAGCTGCCATTTGGTGGTTATACTGGGTCCATTTTTCACTTCGGAGGAGCAATCCTATGGCCTCTAGACAGCGGCTAGACAGCCATAGGACATGTTGTTTTCTGGGAACCGACCTCAGAGCACTCCCCCCAATTCCATGCTGCCTTGGAGGCAGCGTGGAACAGCCCCGCCCTCTGTGCTTGCAAGAGGAATGCAGAGTGACCAAAAAGGGCTGTGGCTGGGGGTGTTCTGGGGCAGGTAGAAATGCCTTTATGACCCATCCTATGTGTCATACAGCAGCCTTCATCCCTGCTCCATCCTTCTGCAGCTAGACAGCTGCGATCAGCTGTCTAGCCAAAAATGCAGGGCAGGAGGAGCATGGAGGGAACAATCCCCTCTGTGCTTCTCCTGTCCTGCTTTGGATAGGTGGTCGCCTCTGAGTTTGGAGGCGGATGCCTATCTTCATAGGATTGTGCCCTAAACTTGTCAAATCAATGGACCCATCTAGGCTAGGCCTACACCACCTGTCAATCACTGACCCAAATGGAGCTCACCAGTCATTCATTACAGGTTGTTCGTTGCTTGATTTTCCCCCATCTCATATTTGCAGCCCCAGGTAGGCAACAAAGAGAAGAAGTTATTGAGCCTCAATGGCTCATCATACATACCAGGTGAAGTGTTTTTGGTCTTGTCCAGGTCATGCTCTCTTTTATGGTCATCTATGGGATTGGGCTGTTAATAGTATTACCAAGAGGGTAAACATCATTGCTGTGTTAAAGTGTTTCCCTAGCACCTTGACTCCATTTTGTCCTGGAAGGTATACTAAGCAGATACTTTTCTTCCTTCTGGCTGTTCCTGTATGTGCCATCGAACAATGATTTGTGGGTTGTGGACATTATTGCTTCTTGTTTTTACTGCCACAAATAAACTGGAAGCACCAGAAGCCACTGAGCTGCAGCTGAAATAATGAAATATCTAAAGTTCTGATCAAGCACAAAAACGGGTCTCAAGAAAACAAGTGTATGTGTGCATATGTGTTTTGTTTTAAACTACTTGGTTCTGCTTCTTTTGGGGTACTGCTTCCTTCCTCTGCTCATCTGCTGAAACTGACTTGTATTTATTTGAAGAGCTAAAACGCTCTCTTGGTCCAAATCAAAATAAATCTGCAAATCCACCTGCTCAGCTAGGAAGCATGGATAAATGTCATCACCTGACAAGAAAAGGCTACTTTGGAGTTTCCCTTTGATGTTAATGAGAGAAATGATGGGTGGGGGGAATCACAGCCCAACAAAAATTACAATGTGCTAGTAGCTGCAGTGGCTTAGTGGTTAAGATGCTGAACTGCAGACCGGAAGGTCGACAGGACAGCAGTTCGAGACCCGAGTGCTGCATGACGGAGTGAGCTGCTGTCTTCAGTCCCAGCTTCTGCCAACCTAGCAGTTCGAAAGCAATAAATTGCAAGTAGATAAATAGGTACCGCTTCGGCGGGAAAGGTAACAGCGTTCCATGCACCTCGGTGTTCAGTCATGCCGGCCACATGACCACGGAAGTTTCTTCGGACAATGCTGGCTCTTTGACTTAGAAATGGAGATGAGCACCACACCCTAGAGTCGGACACGACTGCTTGGGGACACCTTTACCTTTTTAGTAATGTATTGCATTACTGGATTTTAAAAACCCGAGTACTGAAGCCTATACCATTCTTGCTGAACTGTGAAAATTAATTCCAAAAACCAGAGTTAGGCAATACCTTTATTAGGACCACCCAAAATGTCACAAAATAATGAGCAAGCTTTAGGGTTCTCCAGAACTCTTCATCAGGCTGGGTATTAAGCAAAGTGGAGGGAGCAGGAGAGAAGCTGGTTTGATGTTGAAGCCTTAAGGTCTGCATTGGTCACAGTCCTGGCACAGAATATAGGAAGAGGTGGCAGACTTCATTTGATTAGGCTCTCCTGGGTTGCAGTTTACAACTAGAGATGCTGGGGCAAACAGACACAAAATGGCTGATTCTCCATTTTTGAAAATATAAAAACCCATCAGTTAAGAAAACTGGGATAATTCCTTAGTCAGGATATTTTTTTTTATAATGGTGCTTTAACCTATCTGCTTCTTTTAGTAAAATGCACAAACCTCTTTCCAAGCAAGGGGCTGGATCTGGGATCTGCATTCCTCAAGAGGAAGAGCTATGCTCATGGAGGGTCCCTCTGCCTGATTTTTTGGGATCTCCCATCCTCACATTCAGCAGGGTTTCCTAGCTGTCTGTATTGCATTTTTAGGGGGCTGGAGGGGTTGCTGTGGGAAGGAGGAATGGGGAAGGTCCACTTCCACTAGCACAGTTGATCCAGCGTAAATCTGGATCCATCCCATAAAAAGTATTGTGTATCTGGCAAAAGCAGTCACAAACCGAAGGGTGAAAAAAAGGCAAAAATGAAAGAGAGTAAGATTCAAAACTGACATCATTTTAAGAAACAGCTTTAGGGTGCTGGGATGATCAGCTCAATGAAAACTTCAGCCCAGAGTAGAATGGTAGGAAACAAACAAACAAACACACACACAAAAACACTGTGTTAAGATCATGAAAATAACAAACCATGAACTTACACCCAATGAACACAGAGAAAGTAACCAGTTCTGCAAAGTCCAAGGCCTTTGTTTATCCATGATAGTGAAATGTACACCCCAGGGTACTGTACTTATTTGGTGTCTCTTTATAGGTTTCCACACACTCCTGAGCACTCACATTTGGAAAGTGGTGAAAAGATGTGACAAAAAATTTCACTGGTATTACTGAAAGTCTTTGCTTCCCATGAAAGTTGTAAGCTGTCTGAGGAAGCTTCACCCCAGAAATTTACTTCAAAATTTCACTGGAGGCAAAACCCGGCAGCCATTTAGGGATGTGCCTACCCTCCCATCCATGAAACTCTTCTAGCCTTGTTGAATGTTTTGTTTTTCCCCTTGAAATTCCTTGGATATTTTGCTTGAGCCTTCAAAATCACCTAAAATCTCATTTTAGTCAACATTTAGTGGCAATTCTAGATATAGTTTGTATCACAATTTTTTGCATGACATCCACATTTATCTGGCTGCTCCACAGTGCTTATGTAATTTGACAACACATCTGCCTACTTTGCTAGAAGTGGTACTTAATTCTTAAAAGGAGAAGTACTCGGGTTCAAGGTGCCATTGAAAGTAATGATAGTTGGTCTGAAAGCCTTACCACGAATTTTAGATATATAAGAGCTGATCACAGTATCTAAGAGCTTTCATTGCTTTAATATATAACAACACTGGGCATAGGCACTGAAAAAGGTTCTGGAGTTGGGCTCTGATGGATTTTAGGTTTAATTAAACCCTTTATGCTAACAAATGTAGTAAGTATAGGAACGTAGGAATGTAGGAACAAAAGATTCTGGTAGTTCAATCAACTAGAAAGAAAGAAAATAGATGTGCCTTCTGTCCCTTTTTGAACCTGTGGGCACAATGAGGAACTGCTGTGGGCATCACCACAAAATGGCACATACCATGTGGCTAGTCATATAATGGTTACTATGGGAGTCTGGCTAGTCAAAAGTGACCTAAAGTGGTGTGTGTGTGAGAGAGAGATATAAATAGTGATGCTAGAGGCTGGGAGGGAGGGGGAAATAGCAAGACAAAAGGCCTGAAGGGAGAGAAAGAGCAAGGCTAGAGGCTAGAAAGGGAGAGAGAAAAGAAGGGTAGGGATGGGAAAGGGAGAGAATTAGAGAGTAAAGGGGATGTGAGGAGAGAAACAGCAAGGCTAGAGATTGGGAGCACAGAGAGACACAGAGCAAGGGGGAAAGGTCTCTGTGTGCAGAAGATTGGCCAGGGCCAAAAAGCAACTCTTTCCTTCTCCGCTGGCCTGCCAACAGCTGATCTGCAGCAAGTGCAGGAAGAGGAAGGAGAACCTGGTGCACTAATGTTTTTCAAGGTTTGTATTAAAAATAAAGATTTTAAGGGGGCAGAGAGTGGAGAACTTCGAGGGTGCCATTGGAGGTCGTGTGGGTGCCATTGCACCCACAGGCACTGCAATGGGGACCCCTGAAGTATATAGTGAAGGCAAATGAAAGGGGCCCTTCTCTAGTGGAGGGAAAGTGAGGGCACCTTTGATAGTGAAGGCATCTGCCAGTCTCTCCACCTTAAAAGGACCTCATGTTTCAAGAGATGGATGCACTTTATGTCTCATACTAAAATAAGTGAAGAGCAGAGGGGGTGAGTGGGGAGAAAACAGAGGCAGACAGAGAATTCATTTGGCAATTATGTCTGCCACCAAGATAAATTGTGCAGCTGCAGGCTCTGTGAAAAAAAAATCAATGATGGCTAACTGAAGTGTCATAAAGCAACAGAGAAGGAACATTCAGGAGCAGTGTGTGTGTGTGTGTGTGTAGCTGATAGCACTAGGAACAAGCAGAATTGCAAAAAAGGAAATTGGTATTATGAACCTTAGCAGCTGGGTGAGAAAGGGACAGGCTGCAGTTAATTCAGTAGGGAATCTGTTCCCAGATTAAGTATGCTAAATTATTTACAAGTCAGCCAGCTGACAAACAACACCAGTTTCCCCAAATCCACAGCACACCCCTGTATTCCAGATTAAAGCGTTCTCTAGTACAGCCCTCTGCTAGCTGAACCTGAAGTAAATTGTTAACAACTTCAGGGTGAGGTAATGGCATCTCTCCTCTAAAACAAGCATCTGGAAGAGGCCATCATTCATTGGTAGTAGTTATGTGTGTGGAGGTCTGTTTTGATTTTCCATCCTCACCTTTTCCACTGCCCCCCCTCCTGGAACTTGGCTTGTCTGAGGTAAAATCTCTGTTTGACTAGTAAAGCAAAATACCACTGCTTCTACTGGAGTCTTCTGTTAGAGTAGATAGATTAAGGTAGGTAGACCACTCAGTAGCGAAGCACAGTGTGCTTCACCGCAAGGCTGAGGGCCACATGGAGGTCCCACTCATGTTAAGTGTAGCTCTCCATGTCTCTCTCACTTTCTCTCTCTTTGCAGTAGCTCCTCACTGACAGCAGGGGCTCTCTAGCTTTGCCTTGTTGTATGCTTTCATGGTGGGCCAGCTGCTCTGATCTGGGCTACTGGAGGAGGCTTTGTGGGCGGGGAATCAGGAGACCTGCTGCTCATTAGCTGTAAGGTGGCTGGAGGGCAGGGGAGAGGAGAATACAGGATCAAACAGCCAATTAGCTGTGGGGGAGGGAGGAAGCTAAGAGACAAAGAGCAACGTGATTGGCTAGATGAAGTGGTGCACTGTGCAAGCACTGGAGGTGGAGGGGAAATAAATGTGCATGTGAGAGAGTGAGCAAAGTGGACCTGTCCTGGGAGATTTTGCAGCAGTAGAGCAGAACACTTTCTCACTGATGAAAAAAAGATCCATCCCATTCCAAGGACCTGCCTGGTGACTGACTGATGAGACCTTGCTTGGGGGATGAGGAGGAGAGGCCCACAAATGCCTCCAGCCAAGTCCAGTGCATAGCATCACTAATTCACCAGCAGTGGGGAGAGGAGATCCCCCTCCCCCATGGGCCTGGAAAGGCCCCCAAGTGGCCTTACTGCTGATGCCTGGAGCCAAAGAGGCTCCTGCTTGAAAAATAGTGACGATCACTGAGTCAAGGTATCTTAACTATCCCTAGTAAGCTGAAGAGAGCTAAAATTTCTCATTTCCCACCCCCGTATCTGAACTAATGCAAATGGTGCTCATATATCAGGTTTTCTGCTTTCAGATGCTGTGCTGTTAGTGACAAAGCTTCAGTGAAGTAAACTTTATTTAACATTGTGAAAGAAACGAAGTGTGGCAACAGATACATGCTACAAATTCTGCTACCTAATAGTAATCTATTAAGTCATCTCCAGGCCTTTTGAAGCTCGGTTTCACCACCTTATGTGCAAGCCACACCTTCTTTGTCTGAAGCAAGGGCCTCAGTCAGTCACTTCTCTGATTGTGATGCTTATAGAAGAGGAACCTAGCTCCCAATTTCCCGAGCGTGAAGGCTTGTTTTTTTGCTTTCAATCTCTGTTATAGTTCCTGTTCTGCAAATGTGCATTTGTGTGTGTGCGCGCGTGCTCTTCCAATAGCTGCCAAAATATTCCTTCCTTGTTCAGGAGATGTTTGGCCAGCTGTAATTCTGCCAGTGAAGTTATGCCAGTGATGAGATATGAAATGTTCTAATTTCCATTGCTGCAGGGTAAAAATTCTGTGTTCTTTTGTGACTTGGATTTTATAAAATTGCTACTACCGATGCTGCCAGGAAGGCTTTCTCTATCCTGTAAACAAAGCTGGAGAGGCTTCACTGCCCTTACCCGCCCAAGTTCTTTGTCTTCTAATGCCAGCACACCGGTGCTCTCCGTAAACAGCTTCACCTTCACTGCTGGAAGGGCATGCGTTGTGGTAAAGTCACCCTGAGTCCCCCAGCTGTGAAAACATCCACAAGAAAAGCATTAGGAAAGAAGCAAAGCCTGCTAACTCAGCACTGTCACCTTGGGGTGGAAAAGGTTAACACGAATGTCGCCAGCTGTCATAGGCATTAAAAAAAGCAACAGGAGCGACACTGTGTTAATTAATTAACTTGGTAAGAAAAACCGTAAGACAACAACTCAGCAATGCCACAAAGCTTCCTCTGGGAGGGCAACAGACTAGCATGAAGCCAAAGGTGGAAAAACACACACCTTTATTTTTGTTTATTTTACAAGTCAGTAAAATGAAGAGTGATGAAAATATTTTTGTACTCAAACTTTGCATATAGGTTGCAGAGCCATCTGGATAGCTGGTTACCCCTTATTACTGCTGCATCTAAGTAGGTAAAAACAATTAATGGGACTCTAGAAGCACATGGTGAATACAAATCTGCCCTCACTCCAATGAAAAGGAACCCCATATTCTGGACTCATGATAAATGCAAACTCTGAAAAAAAAGTACAGAAGTATATTAATATCTGTATAGATTTTACTAATTTATAAATTTACTGAGCCTTAATAAACATTCAAAATTGTGTTTATATCCAATATGGATTAGTTTGGCAGTGTAGCAGTGAAGGGTGGGGAAAGGGAAATGGAGAGAGAGAGGAAAAGATGTTGGGCACAATCCAGAGAAAATGTTACACAAGTCTCATTGAAATCACTGACTGTTGCACCTACAGATTTGAATCTATGGGACTTTAAAGTGTGGGTGAAACAGATAATAACAGATAATATGACCAGGGAAAAGATGAGGAAAACAGAAACCAGGGAAAAGTAGAATGAAGGATCCTGATGAAGGGGTGTTCTCTGGAGATATTCTAACCCTATTATTTTGCAAAAACAGACTGCTGATCGTGTTGCATGCCCAACAATGAAACAAATAAGTATAAATAGTGAATGAATGGAACACTTTGAACATCACACAGCTCTTAAGAGGCTTTGCTGCCTCTCTCTAGCAAATTGCAAAAGAGTGTTCTCTCATTTGTATCAGTTCTAACTTAATATTCATCACATACAGAACAGAAAATATTTAAACTATAAATAAAAAGAATTCATAATAGAGAACAACAGGAAGGAAAGAAGAAATATAAGTCTTGAAAAATTTGTTTTAAATGAGAAACATATTAAGATACATTCTCATGGATTATAACTAGTGAAGAAGAATGTGGAATACAGCTATTCGGTGATGTTTTAAATTATCTCATATAATAAGTCCTAGAATGTTTTCATAGCAATACTATGGGCCCTTGGATGTTCAGACCATGAATAGCCTGAGCCCTGGGATGGAGCATGGCTACTGGATCTACACATTGGGTAGGATTCAACTGTGCTCCAGCACTAGCACGAATGATGTTGCTCTAGCATAAACCAATGCTTCTGCAATGTAACTAGTGCTTGCTGGGGCAATGAAAAAAAGTGGCCATTTGCCACCAAATTTTAGTGGCCAATTGCTGCTTTCCCCCATCACCTAGCAAGAGCTAGTTATGTTGTGCAAGTGCTGGTTTACACAAGCACAACATCATTAGTGCTGGTGCTGGAGCATAGTTGGATCCTACCCTGGGATGCACAGATGGCTTCGCAACTGGAAATAATGTCTGGACTCAGTACAGCATGCTTGGCCAGGGTCTGGTGGAAAGTGGAAGAGAGAGTGAGAAAAAGCAGCTGTATTATGCCCTACGCAGCTTTCCCCAGATGTTCCCCTCCAGATGTTCCCCTCCAGATGTTTTGGCCTATAACTCCAGGCATTCCTGACAGTTGGCTAGGCTGGCTGTGGCTGATGAGAATTGAAGTCCAAAACATCTGGAGGGCACCAGGTTGGGAAAGGCTGTGCTATGGGGATTCCCTCCTATGTGTTCAAACCAACATGCAGGGGAAAGAGATGGATCATATTATCATACATTATTAAAGACTATTTAATATGAACATATTAAACTGCCTTATGCTGAAACAGACCAGTGGTACTCCAAGGTTGCAGGCAGAGGTCTTTCCCAGAAACTACCATCTGGGATCATTTAACTGGAGGTGTCAGAGATGGAGCATGGCACCATAGGCCTGCAAAGCAATGTTCTACCACTGAGCTCTGGTTCCTCCCAAATTTCCAATGTATTGCTTAAAAAAAATAATCTGGGTTTCCAGCAGTAACACACCATTGACCATGATTTTCACACTGCAACACTTCCTGTAAATCTCTTGTAGATTTGGATAGAATATTATCTATAATTTCTGATAATTTTACAGCACGTCTCAGAGTTCTTCGCCATTTTAATGTATTTATTGTCATCCAAAAGGATATTATACTCAAAGAGGATAATAAATCAGGCTACTGAGACATTTTCATCAGTGATCAGGATCTAGATTTGGGTCTCTGACATCCAATAATTATTTTATTTATTAATTTAAAATATTTCTTGGCTGCCTTTCAGGGCAGAAGCCCTCCCAAGGCAGCCTATAGAATAAAATATATAAAACAGTTAAAATATTAAAATAAACATAATGAAATAAAACATAAACACCATAAAATAGCAATAAAAACAACAATAAAACCAGCAGCAACAACAATGGCAATAGCAGCAACAATAGTCACCATATCAAGAGAAGGCCATAGTAAAATAATATGTTTTCAAGGCCTTCTTAAAAGCCTGCAATGAAGGAACATGGAGGACCTCCTATGGCAGCTTGATCCAAAGGTATGGGGCCGCATGCAGAGAAGGCCCTCTCACATGTGGTTACCTACCTAACTGCTTTCACAGGTGGGCAAACAAGAAGGGCCTCTCTTTCTGATCTTAAAGTGTGGGCAGGCTGATATGGGTGAAGGTGGTCCTTCAAGTACCTTGGTCCCAAACTGTTTTAAGGTTTTAAAGGCCAAAACCAGCACTTTAAATTGGGCTCAGCAACACACCAGTAACCAGTGCTGCTGGTGCAGCTTATGCATTATATAATCAAATCACCTTGCCCCCACCAACACTCAGATGGCCACATTCTGCACTAGCTGAAGTTTTGGAACCGCCTTCAAAGTCAGCCCCATGTATAGTGCATTACAATAGGCCAGCCCGGACATCAGTAGTGCGTGGATAACTGAGGCAAGGTCTGTCCTGTACAGATAGGGCTCCAGTTGGCATACCAGCCTAAGCTGGTAAAATGCACTCCTGGACACCGCAGCCACCTGGGTTTCCCCAGTTAGCTCAGAGTGCAGGAGGACTCCCAGACTGCACACTTGGTCTTTTAGGGGGAGTGCAACCCCATATAAGACCAGCTGTAAACCTCCATCTGAAGTAGTTGGTTTCCCAACCCAATCTGTCTTGTCTGTAAGTTTCAGCTTGTTCACCCTCATCCATCCCAAAACAGCCTCCAGACACTGGTTCAAGAGTTCCACAGCCTCCCTGGGATGTGCAGATGGAAACAAGAGGTAGAACTGAGTATCATCTGAATACTGATGACACTTCAGCCCAAACCTCCTGAAGACTTCCACCAGCGGTTTCATGTAGATCTTAAAAAGCATGCAGGGCAAGATAGAACCTTGCAGCATCCTACAGGCTAACAGCCATGGGGTGGAACAGAAGTCCCCCAGAACTACCTTCTGAGACCAGAACCACTTTAAAACCTTGCCTCCCAAGCTCAATCCAGATAAACAATCCAGAAAGACACCATGGTTGATGGTATCAAAAGCCACTGAGATACCAAACGAACAACCATGGGTCAACTCACAGAAGGATTCCTCTAGCAATACAGTGACGTTCAGATGCTTCATAAAGCAATACAGGACCAGGACAATGTGGGGAATTTTTGCTGGTCCTAGGCACTCCATCCATCCGTCCTCCCCACCCCTGCATCTGGATTTGGGCTTGGAAGATCTAGGAAAAGTATGGATGCATGGAGAATAAGTTGTAAGCTAGCACAATTTTTGACACTGCACAACATTATCACTAGTACCTTAACTCTGGTCTTAAACCTGCAGGTTTTTTGATCATCGAATATAGGTGTAATTGAGTTTAACAATTCATAGCAAGCTTTCCCTCTCTAGCTCTGGAGAGAACACAGGGAACTTTTCATTATGCCTGTAATGGATTTTCAATAATCTTCACAGCTCATTTAATTTTGTTTCTTGAACTTTCAAGCTGTGCTATTTGTTTATTTTTTTTAAACAAATGGTACAGTTGTTCTCATGAAGGTAGTGAGTTCTCTCCTCTCCCCATCTCTCACTTAATGAAATGTACATAAAGCTCAATAAACCCTGAGAAAATAGCCATAATATTGCCATTTTGTGCACAGAAGCACTATAAGAACAGCAAAATAAAAATACCAGGAACAGTGTCAACCCATTCTGCATGTTGTCTACTGTCTTCTCCATACCTGGCAGCGTATCACAGAAGAAAATCAGGACACTCTAATGCATGAGTAGGTGGGGCTAGGGGTATTGTCTAGCAGCCCAATGGCAAGGCCCAATGGACCGTGATGTGGCCAACACAATCTAGACTCAAATGTGCCACAAGTAGAAAGTGGGAACTAGAATGGCATGTGCAATCAGGTTCCAGATCAGTGCTGTGCCAAACCCTGCCCTCTACTTTCATTATTTTTTCCCCTCCCTATGTAAGAGGTATTGCTTTTTCTGCCTCGTTCATAGGGAGGGGGAGAATTTCAAATAATTTTCTCATTGGGGAAAGGGTCAGAGCTTCTGTTTATCTTTTTAGAAGGAAGTGGATAACGGGTGTTCTATTTTTAAAAAATTGAAAAACACAAGCAAGAAAGGTTTTGTTTCTAAAGCTCTAAAAGCCCTGCTCTTGCTTGCAGCAGCATGGGGCTCTTTGCAGAGAGGTTTCTTCAGCCCGGCAGCTCTTCCTAAATGCCTATAAGAGCACGCAATGTTATGTGGTCTCATGGGATTTCTGGAAGAGCTGCCAGGTTGAAAGACTTTGTGGAAAGAGCCCCACGACACTGTAACAGTGCATGGGCATTTTGAAATTAAAAAAAAAAATAAAAATGAAAGAATACACCTCGACCATCTTCTACACTTAAAAAGGTAAATGGAACCCCTGCCTCCCTCACAAATGAGAAAATTATTCAGAATTTTCTCCCATAGCCTCTCTCGACAGAGTTTTCTTTTCACCCCCCCCCGAAATTGTCAAAAATGGAAGAATCAACATATTCAGCACAGCACTATTCCAGATGGCAAAAGCAATGAAGCAATGCACACACTACATGCAGCCTAGTTCCCTGGTGCCAAGCTCTGAAAAATATTTATTTTTCAATAAATAAATAAATAATAACTTTTTTCATAGGTTGCAATCCTATGTAACTTTTACTTTAGAGTAAGTTCCTTTGAACTCAGTTTGACTTCTGAAAAAACTTCAAACTCAGAAAACAGAATTAGGACAAAGTTGCATAAGTCAAGAAAGACCTTCCTCTGTGTAGTGGTGGATGTATCTATCAATTTCATTTTCTCTTTGTTTCTCATTTTTCCAGTCTTCTGTTCTGTTTATACTGAACTTTGAGATTTTTTCTAATCTTAAATTTAGTCCATCCAAATTATTTGGACTTCTTTTTGGCTTTTTAAAAAAGTTCATATGAAAATTCATAAGTATTTTTATGTGCATTCCTCCTAATATATGCATATTGTACACAATTTTGTAAATATACATTTTTTTTTGCAAGTAATTTTCCTAATTTAATGCAATTTTGAACATTGTTTCCACTAATATATTTTTATTTTTGGTTTCTATTATTGTTAGCTCGCTTGAGGACTGTTTTGTTGTTGGAAAGATGAGATATAAATCAAATAAATAAATAATATATGCATTTTTGTGTGCACTTTCCCCTAATACACATATTCCCGTATGCATTTTTTGAGTAGAGAACTCTACCGCAAAATTTGGAGAAGTGAGAATTTTGAAGGATACCTGCATCTCAGTTCGCATATTGGTTTGGAAGTGCAAAATTAGGCAAGTTTGCATTAAAATGGGAACTGAACAAATTCATCTCCCATTCCTACCTCTGTGTAACGCTTTTAAACTTCTTTACTTCACAGGAAACAGAGATGTCCTGTGAAAATCTCTAGCATAGTATGCAGGGTTTGCTTGGTCTCTCTCTTTGTACCATACAAGGGCAAAGTGGGTTAAACTCTCGGGACTGGTGGGTATAAACAACAACCATAATAATAGTAGATGTTGTGCATTTGTGGTTATGGAGCCTTTAGATCATATTTGAAAACTTCTGACTATAATTTCTGCCTGCTATTTTAAAATATAGACCAAGACAATTTCAGAAGTGTTGGCCTTATGAAACACATAACATATTTTCAAAGGTATCATAACATCTCACGATCTGGGAAAGGTTACTCTAGCCTAAAGTGAACATTTAGAACCCTGCTGGGAGATGGCACTGTTTATAGGGTTCTTATACTATAGGCCAAATGTTGAATGGTTGCCTTTTTATAATCCCCGAAGCCTGGATTCCTGCAAATAAGCAAACAGAATGCACTGTATATCCAAACTGCCTACATTCAGTGGAAAGATGAGGGTACGTGCAGGCACGTAAACCAAAACACAGATGGTGAAACTAATTTTAGGCCTACCAGAAAAGACAGCATTGCTTTAAGCAGTTTGTTTCCTTGACAATATCTCACTGTGTGCTCCTTAAATCACTGAATATTGCTGTTTCCTAGATTTGCAGCCAATTTTTTTGCTTAGAATGAGATATGTTCTTCTGATAATATGCAGCCTTCAGTAGGTCTGTATAACAGCCCTCTTAATTAAGTTTAGATTGGTGATCTACGCATGAATAATGGACAGCATCCAGATCTCCCACCACCACTACCATCACAAGACACCACTAAAGTGCTATTACTAAAAAACAAAACAAAACAAAACTATAAGGCTCAGTTTGAGGATGTGAACTGCTGAAGGGCTGTTCATTATTTTCGACAACCTTCTGTCACTTCTGTACAGGTACATCACATTTCTTATGTCAAATACAAGTGCATAAGGCAAAAAGTGATTATTGTTGTTCAGTCACGTCTGACTCTTTGTGACCCCATGGACCATAGCACGCCAGGCCTTCCTGTCCTCCACTCTCTCCCCGAGTGTGCTCAAGTTCATATTCATTGCATCGCTGATGCTATCTAGCCATCTCCTCTGCCGTCCCCTTTTCCTTTTGCCTTCAATCTTTCCCAGCATCAGGGTCTTTTCCAGGGAGTTTTCTCTTTGCATTAGGTGGCCAAAATATTTGAGCTTCAGCTTCAGTATCTGTCCTTCCAATGAACAGTCAGGGTTGATATCCTTTAAGATTGACTGATTTGACCTCCTTGCAGTCCAGGGGACTCGTAAGAGTCTTCTCCAGCACCACAGTTCGAAAGCATCAATTCTTCGGCGCTCAGCCTTCCTTATAGTCCAGCTCTCACAGCCATACGTTACTACTGGGAAAACCATAACTTTGATTAGACGGACCTTTGTCGGCAAGGTGATGTCTCTGCTTCTTACTATGCTGTCTAGCTTTGCCACAGCTTTCCTCCCAAGGAGCAAGCGTCTTTTAATTTCATGGCTACAGTCACCGTCTGTGGTGATCTTGGAGCCCAAGAAAATAAAATCTGTCACTGCTTCCATTTCTTCCCCTTCTATATGCCAGGAAGTGATGGGGCCAGATGCCATGATCTGAGTTTTTTTAATGATGAGTTTCAGACCAGCTTTTGCACTCTCCACTTTCACCCTCAACAAGAGGCTCTTTAGATCCTCTTCACTTTCTGCCATTAGGGTGGTATCATCTGCGTATCTGAGGTTGTTGATAATTCTCCCGGCAATCTTAATTCCGACCTGTGATTCATCCAACCCAGCGTTTCTCATGACGTACTCTGCATATAAATTAAATAAGCAGGGCGACAATATGCAGCCTTGTCGTACTCCTTTCCCAATTTTGAACCAATTGGTTGTTCCATGTCTGGTTCTTACTGTTGCTTCTTGACCCTCGTACAGGTTTCTCAGGAGACAGGTAAGGTGGTCTGGTACTCCCACCTCTTTAAGAATTTGCCAGAGTTTGTTGTGATCCACACAATCAAAGACTTTAGCATAGTCAATGAAGCAGAAATAGATGTTTTTCTGGAATTCTCTTGCTTTCTCCATGATGCAGCGAATGTTGGCGATTTGATCTCTAGTTCCTCTGCCTCTTCGAAACCCAGCTTGTACTTCCGGTAGTTCTCAGTTCACATACTGCTGAAGCCTAGCTTGTAGGATTTTGAGCATAACCTTGCTGGCATGTGAAATGAGCGCAACTGTACGGTAGTTTGAACACTCTTTGGCGTTGCCCTTCTTTGGAACTGGAATGTAAACTGACCTTTTCCAGTCTTGTGGCCACTGTTGAGTGTTCCAAATTTGTTGGCATATTGAGTGCAGCACTTTAACAGCATCATCTTTTAGGATCTTAAATAGCTCAGCTGGGATACTGTCATCTCCATTAGCTTTGTTGTTAGTAATGCTTCCTAAGGCCCACTTGACTTCACTCTCTAGGATGTCCGGCTCAAGTTCAGTGACCGCATTATCATGGCTATCAGGGACATTAAGATCTTTCCTGTATAGTTCTTCTGTGTATTCTTTCCACCTCTTCTTAATCTCATCGGCTTCTGTTAGGTCCCTGCCTTCTTTGTCCTTTATCATGTCCATCTGTGCATAAAACGTTCCCTTGAGATCTCCGATTTACTTGAAGAGATCTCTAGTCTTTCCCATTCTATTGTTTTCCTCGATTTCTTTGCATTGTTCATTTAAGAAGGCCTTCTGGTCTCTCCTTGTATTCTCTGGAACTCTGCATTCACTTGGATATATCTTCCCCTTTCTCTCTTGCTTTTCGTTTCCCTTCTTTCCTCAGCTACTTGTAAAGCCTCATCAGACAGCCACTTTGCTTTCTTGCATTTTTTTTTGGGGGGGGGATGGATTGAGTTGCTGCCTTCTGAACAATATTACAGACCTCCGTCCATAGTTCCTCAGGCACTCTGTCTATCAGGTCTAATCCCTTAGATCTATTCCTCACCTCCACTGTATATTCATCAGGGATATGATTTAGGTCATACCTGAATGGTTTAGTGGTTTTCCCTACATTCTTCAATTTAAGCTGAAATTTTGCAATAAGAAGCTCATGATCTGAGCCACAGTCAGCTCCAGGTCTTGTTTTTACTGACTGTAGAGATCTTCTCCCTCTTTGGCTGCAAAGGCCATAATCAATCTGATTTCTATATTGACCATCTGGTGATGTCCATGTGTAGAGTCGCCTCCTGTGCTGTTGGAAAAGAGTGTTTGCTATGATCAACGTGTTCTCTTGGCAAAACTCTATTAGCCTTTGTCCTGCTTCATTTTGTACACCAAGGCCATGCTTGCCTGTTATCCTGGTGATTTCTTGACTTCCTACTTTAGCATTCCAATCCCCTATGATGAAGAGGACATCTTTTTTTGGTGTTAGTTCTAGAAGGTGTTGTAGGTCTTCATAGAACCGATCAACCTCAGCTTCTTCAGCCTCAGTGGTTGGGGCATAGACTTGAATTACCGTGATGTTGAATGGTTTGCCTTGGATTCGTACTGAGATCATTCTATTGTTTTTGAAATTGTGCCCCAGTACTGCTTTTCCCACCCTTTTGTTGACTATGAGTGCTACTCCATTTCTTCTAAGGCATTCTTGCCCACAGTAGTAGATATAACGGTCACCTGAATTAAATTCACCCATGCTTGTCCATTTTAGTTCGCTGATTCCCAAGATGTCGATGTTCAATCTTGCCATCTCATGTTTTCCCAGCTCCAGCTTACCTTGATTCATTGATCTTACATTCCAGGTTCCTAAACAATATTGTTCTTTACAGCATTGGACTTTCTTTTCACCACCAGACGCATCCACAGGTGAGTGTCCTTTCGGCTTTGGCCCAGCCGCTTCACTCTTTCTGGCGCTACTTGGAAATTCCCTCTGCTCTTCCCCAGTGGTATATTGGACACCTTCCGACCTGAGGGGCTCATCTTCTGGCATCATCTCTTTTAGCCTTGTGATATGTTCCATGGGGTTTTCTTGGCAAGAATACTGGAGTGGGTTGCCATTTCCTTCTCTAGTGGACCACATTTTGTCAGAACTCTCCACCATGACCTGTCCATCTTGGGTGGCCCTGCACAGAATAGCTTATGGCTTCACTGAGTTACACAAGCCCCTTTGTCACAACAAGGCAGTGATCCATGCATAACTTAATGTTGTTTTTGTAGTGATATGTAAAATCCTCCCATTTCTTTTCATAACTATTTGTATTTTCTCAAACATTGATATCACATTTGACACTTGTATACTCAATGGAGGATACATGATTGTCACATAAACCTGATATTTGCAATTCCTTAATCGCTATTGTGTAAGACATCCACGATGGGCTCATTTAACGCATTTTCCTCCTGTTGAAATAAATGGGACTTAATTGTACATCTTTCCCCATAATGAAGTACAGATCTGACTTACTTTCACATTGATCCTCATTCCCAATCTTATTCAAAAAGGACTGAGTCAGCGTAATTACGCACCATTTACAATTCAAACGGAAGGACCATACAAAATCATAGATTTCTAGCTGCATCGATTTTTGGCTTAGTTGTGCATTGTTTCCCAGTCTAAAGCAAACCCTGAAGCATTTGCCAATCTGAATCAGCATTGAGCAACTGGTGTAACTGTGAAATAGTTTGCTCATTGTGTCTTCATGTTTCCTTAAAGATCTGATGAGACTATTTGCGAACTTGCTGCATAGCAACACATATACTAGTCTCATTTTGGGCACCAAAAATTATGGATATGCATGCCACCCCTAATTATTTGTCTATCATGAACATACTACATATAATCACATAATGAAACAGAAATATTCAGCACCATTTTGTGCTTTACAGTGCAATCCTATGCATGTTTAGACAAAAAAAGTCCTACAGTTCCCAGCATACCCCAGCCAGCATGCCCGGAGTTGTAAGACTTTTTTCTGTCTAAATATGCATAGGATTGCACCCGTATGGTTTTACCCTTAAAGGTGGCCTAAAAATAATTTTAAATACAAAAATAATACATAAATTACATTCAAATATTAATAGCTGAAACACTACAGATTCAGTGCTAGGAGAAACACAGACTTTCTAATAACATTTGCATGGAACAAGTAGACTGAGACCCAGTGTGGTTTGGTGGATGGAGAAATGGACATGGATCTGGTAGTTCCTGATTCAGAGTCCTGATCACTATAGCTCTGAGAGCGAAGAGCCATCCATGCCATCTGCCAAGGTGAGGAGATGTCCCTGCCCTCTTTGGACACTAACATCCTGTGTTACCCAGGCCTATTGAGAACACACTTCTAGAGCTCGGAGGCTATTCTCCTGTGACTACTGCAAACTTGGCTTGGCAGTAATGGCAACAGGAGGACTGGGGAGAGGGTTGTTAACATTATCATTCAGCCACCCCGCCCCAGCACCTACAACAGCCTCCTCCACCAAGAGTTCCAAGAGCCAAGAAGCTGCTGATATCATCTGTCCAGTGAGGCTTACAAGACTCACAGAACATCCTGTTCAAAGAAGAGAGCAGAAGATAAACCGTGGTGAAAAATTTTAAGTAAAATATGTTTTGGCTTGTTTTTATTGTTGCCCAATTTCACTGTGCAAACCACTTTTAGAATTTTTATCTAAAAGGCTGTATATAATAAATACATTATGTGAATGAACTGGGTGACCTTGAGCAAATCTTTCAGACTTTCATCCTCAGTCTCACAGAGTTGTTGTGAGGACAAGACAAGAGAAAGATTGAAAAGCACTCAGTACAACACAAATGCAATGTATTAATGTGAAGGCTTGAGGCCTACAGAGGCAAGAAAAGGAAAATGGTCAGGCCTAGAGTTTGTTGTTGTTGTTGTTGTTGTTGGGAGGGAGTATCCCTGAAAGCAGTAGTTTCATTTCCCTGGTTAAGTTTCATTTTTTCAGGTCTGAAACAGTACTTTTGGTTTTGAGGGAGGAGGCAAATGAAGAGAGCGAGAGAGCCAGGAAGAGCAGAGTCAGGGAGACCAGAGCCTGAAGTGGGAGCAGGAAGAAGCAGCCTGGAGTGTCAATCACCCCACGCCTTCAGCCTAAACTCCACGTTATTGGACAGGGGAAGGTAAAAAAGGAAGGTGAGACTTTTAAGGAGGCAAGGGGTCCAGGTCAAAACGGAACCCTGACAATTAGACATTAATGGTATGTAGCAAATCTTAATCCCATTCTTGAAGGAGTAAAGAGAACCAGTAGAGGGCAGCATGATCATGGAAAATTCTGCAAGGTGTATATATATCTAGCCTATAGTTGATGAGGCTGAAGACAGACAATAGTGATGGAAGGCAATGTTACCAATAGTACACATACATTTTTACAGTTGTCTGACTGTTATCTCTGGCAAACAGGTTTTGCAGGTTTTTGAATCTCTGCAAAAACATACAAATCACTGTCTGTCTTCAGCCTGAATGAAGTCACCAAGGAGAGATTTCCTCTATGTACAAAGACACGCATACACAAAGATTTCGTCTACGTACAAAGACACAGATAACACAGACACTGTAGTTAGGTCTCTTTGTATACCTATGATGTGTGTGTGTGTGTGTGTGTGTGTGTGTGTTTGTGAGGGTATCAATGGTAGCACGTGTGTGTATGTAGTGTGTGTGTGTGTGTGTGTGTGTGTGCACAGGTGCACGTATGTGTGGGTGTATAATTTCATATCTAACAAAAAAGAAAGATGTGTGAAATTATACGGGTCCCCCCCATTTTTAAGCTATTCATTATTTAATTTTTGATGAGCCAGGATTTTACAAGAGAGGAGGTTAAGAACTTTCCAGTTTCTAGTTAACCTCCATCTGCTTACCTGTCAAGAGTGATTGGATCTCACATTTTAGCTTGACAGTACTCCAAGTGGCCAACCGACTTTGAAAACCCACAGAACTGGGGGTAACTTTTAGCAAATTATCACTTTGCCTCAGATGTATATTCCATAGACAGATAGATGGATATGGAATAGAAATAATAAACTAATCTTGTCTTAACTTTGGATGTTTCTACTCAGCAGTCAAGAAGAATATGCTCTTAATGGTTCCAGAATGTGGAAAAAAAAATGAGGCATTGATTTAGAAAGATCAAAGGCTAAGGCTGCAATCCTATATACACTTACCTCAGAATAAGTTCTATCAAAGTCAACAGGGCTTACTTCTGAGTAAACATATATAGTATTGCACTGTAAAAAGCATCTGTGAAGTCTAAAAGTGTCTGTGAGGTGAGCAAAAAGTAGATCACCAGCTGTTTTGGACTTCAGCTTCCAGCATTCCGGACCATTAGCCATGCAGGCAGGACTTTGCGGGAGTTGAAGTCCAAAACATCTGGAGATCTACCTTCTGGCCACCCCTGTTAAATCATCTCATTATAAATGTTGTAAGAACTGGTTTTGAAACATATAATTAAACACACAGGCGTTTATGCCTATAATCTAGCACTTGCTTGCTTGCCTGAAGCTAGTAATAGCTGCAACCAGGTGGCTTCATTATGACCATAGTGGTCATCAGCAGTAATGATGAAGCTGTACATTTAACCTCCACACCACTGACCTGTTTTTACCATAGTACAGACACAGTTGGGACATCCATGTTCAGAACTGGGTCAAACAGCACCCCCAAACATCCTCTTTGTAAGAGGTAACTGAACCCAAATAATATTATGAGCCTTCAGTACACAAACACACATATGCCTGATCAAGACTGCTTCAGTTCAAAGTATTCCAGAAGTCCCCTAGGTCCTTTTCGTTGTTCACATTGCTGTTCCAGTGCACCATGATCTCCTGTCCAATTCAGGGCATGCACACTCACTGCTGCTTTACTTTCTGCCACAGAAAGCCATAGATGCAAAGAGGGACTATCTGTGGGGCTGAAGCAAAACTTGTCCCCTTGAGGCCTCTGTCCTGTAGTGCGTGTGTCTGTGCATGAAGCACATAAACAGGCCTTGTGTCTGTCCTAGATTTCTGCAATTCACATCCACTCCTTCTCATAACAGGCATTTCAGTCATGTTATAATAGTAACAACAACAACAACAACTTGAACCACACTCCAGTTGACTGGACACTGGATAAATGTAAACTTAGGAGATAATAAAACAACAATGCATCCACATAGATACAATAAAGAAGGTGTCATAGGACAATTAGTTATGGATCATAGACAAGTTGCAACCATGAATTTAATGCTAAACAGTGCACAGAATCTGGTGCATGTCTTGACTTTAAAGCATTCATCAGCTTAATGTGTGTTATCTCCTGATATGCTAGTAGCATGGGGACATATCTCCACAGAATAACGTCAAGGGACTCCAAGTAAAGATACATGTGACTGTTTGGAAACACAGTGGAAATGTGAGTGCTGTCTCTACTGGTTTAATCAGAGAAACTATCAGTCTGTATAGGAAATTGCAAATGTCCAAAAATGGCTCCATCAAGTCTCTAGGCTGTGGCAGGAAAACAAAGGCTCAGGCTTTAAAACTCCTCGCACGTTGCGGCTGCCAGTGGCAGGGGCTGCGAGCTCACTGCTGTTGCTGGGGCTGGCTGCTCATGCGCACCGCCACAGGTGTGCCTGAGCCACCTACACAACAGCATCATTGGATCCAATCCACTAGGTCATAAGTAAAGCATGACTAACTTATGCCCTATTGATATCAGTGAGGTTATTCTAAGCATGACTAAGTCTGGATCCAACCCAGTAGTCCAGGGGAGCCATGTGTTATGACAGGCTACTGATGCAAGTATTGGGTACAATACTGAGCCAGTGTGGAGTAGGGGTGCTGGACTGGGACTCAGGAGACTCATATTCTAGTCTTCACTCAGCCATGAAGCTTATTGGGTGACTTTGGGCCAGTCACTGACTCGTAGTATAACCTACCTCACAGGGTTGGTTTTTTTTTTTGTGAGGATAAAATGGAGATGAAGATCATGTACACTGCCTTGGGCTCTTTGGCGGAAAGGCAGGATATAAATGTAACAAATAAATAAACTATGCCAGCATAAGGGTCCAATGGGCTTTTCTTTTCTTTTCTTTTCCTTTCTTTTCTTTACAGTCATTAGATCCAGACAGGCTGCAAATTCATTTGGTGGCAAAATTTCATTGGTGAATTCCCTTAGTGAAATTACTGGGAGCAATTGTCAGCATTAGTTTCTTTGCCTTATGCCTCAACTCCACATTTTAATTTAAAATATATAACTGGAGAATAGATTGTATGGAAATATTGTCACACAGATCTGAGATGCCAACAGAATATTCTTGAAACTGAGTAAACAACTTTTCATTTTTTTACAGTGGAAAAATACTGGGAAGAACCTTCTCCCCTTGCCTAACACAGAAATAAAATACGTTTATGTCCTCCTCTGTTCTGAATGCAGCTCACCATGACTGTGCATTTTGGCTCTCTGCAACCAAATCAAGGCAAATGGATTAAATTGTTTGCTTCCTCATAGATTTTGCTCTCAGATCAACCACCTTCCAGCTGCAATTGGATGTCACTATAGGACAATCTTCCATGCTGATGCATCAGACTGACAGAAATACCTAGCATAAATTAACCTCATTTCTTAGTAGCATTCAAAATACGAAACCTCCAGTTTCAACAGTTCCAGCAATATGCAAACTTGGCAGCTGTAAGGGGCATTATACATTTATTAGTGGCAAATAAATAGTAATCTTCTAGTAAGTAATGATACTGAACTAATCAGGAGAAAGACACAGTCTAAGTTTTTTCTTACATTTTAGAATTACAGGGCTTATTTTGTACCCTGAATGTAATGATCTCTTCTCTTACTGGTGTCTCCCCCCTCCCTGTCCGGATCCATTTTCACTTAACGAACTAAAAACAAGAATGGAGGTATGAGGATCATAAAGGAATTTTTTTTCTACAGCCTTGTACTGTGTATTTTGATCGCATCTGCTTTACACAATGCCTATCTTCGCTCACTATTAAAAGCCTCTTATTTCCTGAAGCATTCCCAGACCATATGTTATCAACAAATGTTACTAACCAAATGCAAACAGTAATTTCCATTAGGTTTTCTTCATGGGAACAGCCTTAGTCACAAAGGGAATAAACCAAATGAGAGTAAACACACATAGCCAACCTTTTGACAGCAATGTGATGCTTACAAATTCATATTTAATAAAACTGAGAAATAATCACTTAATTAGAGTAATGGCAATTTAGCAATGGGACTTAGGGCAAGCTGGATTTTAGGATGATGTCATTAGTTGCCATAGTAATGTTCAGCATAAGGGCATAATTCAGGCCACTAAAATATGTTTTGCGTTCATGCTAATTACACAGCTACCGTGTATGAAGTTTTTTGTTTGCATTCATAAAAGTAGCCTCTGAAAACACCTAGATAGCAAAGTCCTACTGGAGAAGAGGTACACAATGTAACTGGCCAGGCTTTGTACAAGGCAAAATCATCCACAGATAAAATGACAATGGACTTTATTTCACTCTCCCTTTTTGCCCAGACTTTGGGCTGCTCTTCGTTTATAATTTACTAAAAGGCTGCACAGAATCAGTGTTAATAGAGATTTCAAGAATCATCTAATCCAATAATTTTCTTAGATAGCAATAGATAGACAGATGATTGAACGCACACCCATGAAGAACGTGGTCATACCTATCTTCAACATGGAGAGTATGCAAACAATGGGCCTTTTGAAGACAACCACTTTAGAGCACAGTGTATTTGTGACTGTTATTGGGCAAAAAATCTCCATATGTTTTGGACTTCAACTCCCAGAAGCTCCTGGCAGCATGGCCAATGGTCAGGAATGCTGGGAGTTGAAGCCTAAAACATATGGAGATCTACTTTCTGCCCACCACTTGTTTCGAGTAATAGATGGTTTGTGACTGGCTATTTATTTATTTATTACATTTCTATACTGCCCAATAGCTGAAGCTCTCTGGGCAGTTCACAACAATTAAAACTAACTTGCCTAGGAGGTATACCCCTGACTTGATCCTCATCTGTCTAGAGGCAGTAAAGAAGGTATCCATCAGCTAAGCTATTTTGTCAGTTTGAAGCATTAAAAAAAAATCAAATCAAAATGGCATGTATGCCCATCAGCATCAAAAAACAAACTGACAGCAATTAAATGCATGTGGCCTCCCACCTGTCCCCTACCTTGGCAGTTTTACTGGAGAGGCTGTGATCATCCCAAGCCAGTCAGCTAATGCAAAAGGCCATTTATTTTGCTGTGATGTGCACAGTAATACTGGCTTGGACCCAAAGGTGCTCTTCCATCAGCAGAAAGCTTCTTCAGCTCGGAAGGGCTGCTTCTGACTTAGCAGAAGAGCCTTTACCTGGGAAAAGTGACTCTAAATTCCGGGAAGTTCCATTTGCACAAGTTCCTGCACAAGACTTTGCACAAGTTCTAGAGTTTATATGCTACTATGCTAGAGCCTGTATCTTCCTGGTTCTCCAGGTTTCTCATACTATAATAAAACTTTGTGGCAAGAGTTCACAGAACAGCACCAGTACATTTTCTCCTTCTGCTCACACAGTTCTTTGGATCCAAAGTACTTTGGAGGAGTAAAAGTAAAAGCTTAGTTTTCTAATGTGACTAAGGCTGCAGTCCTATACCTGAGTGCTCTTTGATACACTGAACACCAGAAGCTTTGCATTCCGAATAACACAGTAGCTGCTAAATGTCTCAGAGGTACATTTCTAAGATAAAAACCTACATTCAAAGGATAATTGCCATTACATGTTCTTGCTGTGAATGCACCACAAATTTATTTATACAATTGGAACTACAATCACAGGGCTACAGAACACACCTATACACACCCATGACCTTCCTGATGTGATGCTTAGAAACAGTGGTCAAATGTATTTGCAAGACTTCTAGATTGCTTTTGGGCTATGGCTTCCAGAGCAGTATACAGGGCAATTCCACAGGCCTCTTAAAATCACATATCCTTTATGGGATTGATTGATTTTTATTGACACTGACATTTGTCTCATCTTTTATGCTGGACCTGGAGTTTATTGTTAATTGCTGTATTTTCATTGTTTGAATTTTGTTTCATACTCAGTTGTGTACATTGTTTAGAGAATTGTATTTAATAAACTTTATAATATAAAGCAACTAGTAAATATAGCATATATAACTGATATAAGCCCTTATCTACTAAGGGCACAATTCTATGCATGTTTAGACAAAAAAAAAAATGTCCTACACCTCCCAGCATGCTGGCTGGGGTATGCTGGGAACTGAAGGACTTTTTTCTGTCCACAAAGCAAAATGAAATATTGTTAAGAACTGCAGGATCAGTCTATTTCTGATCTCTATGAATTTTGCGTTTGTTCATTCATAAATCCATTCCACGGATCAGGTGAGTTCATATCAGAGTTTTCAAAGATCAAATTCCTCAAGCATCCCTAACAATCATCTTTATCTGCTTTGAGAATGCCACAAGAGAGGAGCCAAATGAGCGTTCCCATGAGTGTTTGGGGTAGCCAAAGAAAAATTCCTGCTTCTTGTGGAGACTAATATAGGATCTGAATAAGGTGTGACTTGAAGCAGGGTTTCATTAGAAGATCTTAAATTTGGGGAAGGTTTGTATGGGGGAAGGCACTCTGCAATTAAATGCACATCACCTGAGAGATATATGGGATATCTCTGACATTCGAAGTGCTTAGCTCAACCTTAGCTCTTTATTTACCTGCACTAATTCGGCACTAATTTGAGTCCTAGTCAAATATTTTATGCATTTCCTGCATGATCTGATGAAAATGGATAGAGAGAAGATTTCCTCCCTTTTTTATAATCCTAGAACCCAACATCATCCAATGAAACTGAATGGTGGGAGATTAAGGACAGACAAAAGGAAGTACTTCTTTGCACAATGCATATTAATCTATGAAATTCGCTTCCACAAGTTCTGGTGATGGCTGCCAACTTGGACGGCTTTCAAGGGAGTTCAGACAAATTCATGAAGGCTAAAGCTATCAGTGGCTATGAGTCACTGATGGCAACATGCTACCTCCAGCATCAGAGGCACCATGTCAGTGAATACCAGTTGCTGTGGAACAACAGAGGGCTATTGCCTTTATGTTCTGCTTGTGGACTTCACAGAAGCATCTGTTTGGCCACTGTAGGAAACTGGATGCTGGACAAGATAGAACTTTAGTGCGATCCAGCAGGGATCTTCTTGTTTTCTTTATCTGGAATTGTGTCAGTATGGATGCATACGAATGGATGCACAGAACAGACCCACTGAAGTGAATGGGCCTAGTCTGGGTAGGACTACCATTGCATACTGCCACATATGTCCTCCCAGGCACTTTATTCTTTCTAGCCTCTTCTTCACTGAGAGGCAAAGAATCACTTCTAAAATTGCAGCCTGCTAATATCCACTTACATTAAAAAAAGGAATTGTGAATTGATGCGGGCAGTAGGGAACTCTCTTTGTGGCAACAATTTATCGCTTATTCCAAAAGGTGAACCATGAATTGTTGATAGTGGCCAATTAGCAGTCTATTCTGATCAACCTCTTGGCCAACAGAAAAAGCTGTCACTCACAAGCAAAAAAGCCAGATATCTCACTGTTGTTGTTGTTCAGTTGTTAAGTCGTGTCCGACTCTTCGTGACCCCATGGACCATAGCACGCCAGGCCTTCCTGTCTTCCGCTCTCTCCCGGAGTGTGCTCAAGTTCATATTCATTGCATCGGTGATGCTATCTAGCCATCTCATCCTCTGCCGTCCCCTTCTCCTTTTGCCTTCAATCTTTCCCAGCATCAGGGTCTTTTCCAGGGAGTTTTCTCTTCGCATTAGGTGGCCAAAATATTTGAGCTTCAGCTTCAGTATCTGTCCTTCCAATGAGCACTCAGGGTTGATTTCCTTTAGGATGGACTGATTTGATCTCCTTGTAGTTCAGGGGACTCGTAAGAGTCTTCTCCAGCACCACAGTTTGAAAGCATCAATTCTTCGGCACTCAGCCTTCCTTATAGTCCAGCTCTCACAGCCATACGTTACTACTGGGAAAACCATAGCTTTGATTATGCGGACCTTTGTCGGCAAGGTGATGTCTCTGCTTCTTACTATGCTGTCTAGGTCTGCCATAGCTTTCCTCCCAAGGAGCAAGCGTCTTTTAATTTCATGGCTAGAGTCACCGTCCGTGGTGATCTTGGAGCCCAAGAAAGTAAAATCTGTCACTGCTTCCATTTCTTCCCCTTCTATATGCCAGGAAGTGATGGGGCCAGATGCCATGATCTGAGTTTTTTTAATGTTGAGTTTCAGACCAGCTTTCGCACTCTCCTCTTTCACCCTCAACAAGAGGCTCTTGAGATCCTCTTCGCTTTCTGCCATTAGGGTGGTATTGTCTGCATATCTGGGGTTGTTGATAATTCTCCCGGCAATCTTAATTCCGACCTGTGATTCATCCAACCCGGCGTTTCTCATGATGTAGTCTGCATATAAATTAAATAAGCAGGGCGACAATATACAGCCTTGTCATACTCCTTTCCCAATTTTGAACCAATCGGTTGTTCCATGTCCGGTTCTTACTGTTGCTTCTTGACCCTTCATACAGGTTTCTCAGGAGACAGGTAAGGTGATCTGGTACTCCCATCTGATTAAGAATTTGCCACAGTTTGTTGTGATCCACACAATCAAAGACTTTAGCGTAGTTAATGAAGCAGAAATAGATGTTTTTCTGGAATTCTCTTACTTTCTCCATGATCCAGCAAGTGTTGGCGATTTGATCTCTAGTTCCTCTACCTCTTCGAAACCCAGCTTGTACTTCCGGTAGTTTTCAGTTCACATGCTGCTGAAGTCTAGCTTGTAGGATTTTGAGCATCACCTTGCTGGCATGTGAAATGAGCTCAATTGTATGGTAGTTTGAACACTCCTTGGCGTTGCCCTTCTTTGGAATTGGAATGTAAACTGACCTTTTCCAGTCACTGTTGAGTGTTCCAAATTTGTTGGCATATTGAGTGCAGCACTTCAACAGCATCATCTTTTAGGATTTAAAATAGCTCAGCTGGAATACCGTCATCTCCGCTAGCTTTGTTGTTACTAATGCTTCCTAAGGCCCTCTTGACTTTTCTCTCTAGGATGTCCGGCTCAAGTTCAGTGACCACACTATCATGGCTATCAGGGACATTCAGATCTTTCCTGTATAGTTCTTCTGTGTATTCTTTCCAACTCTTCTTAATCTCATCTGCTTCTGTTAGGACCCTTCCTTCTTTGTCCTTTATTATGTCCATCTTTGCACAAAACGTTCCCTTGATATCTCCAATTTTCTTGAAAAGATCTCTAGTCTTTCCCATTCTATAGTTTTCCTCGATTTCTTTGCATTGTTCATTTAAGAAGGCCTTCTGGTCTCTCCTTGCTATTCTCTGGAACTCTGCATTCAGTTGGGTATATCTTCCCCTTTCTCCCTTGCTTTTCGCTTCCCTTCTTTCCTCAGCTACTTGTAAAGCCTCATCAGACAGCCACTTTGCTTTCTTGCATTTCTTTTTCTTTGACCTCTAACATGATATTGCCAAAAATGCTTTCAGTAGTTTATTTCTCTAGAATCCATACTGCAGGTAATTATCACCCTAGGTTTGCTTTTTTATAATAAAGTTTCAGACACATTATTGCTGCAAACAAACTGCCTGGGTATGTAAAATGACCTTCTCTCAAGGCTTTTGTATAGCTTGCTAGCTGAACAGAGGTGTTCAAGTTGGCCCCTGAGGCAGAAAATTGCACAAGCCCCATTTCCTGGCAGTAAAAATCCAATCATAAAAAATTAAATAAATAACAATTTGCTGCTCTTTCATGACTTCCCAAATCAGCTGCCTGAGACAGCTGCTTCACTTTGTTGAAGAGTAGGGCTGAACAATGTATGATGGCTGTTTGTTACTGGTTACTGAAATTTGCAAGACACTCTACCACTTCCAAAATGTTTGCTATTGTAAATGCTATAATATTACTAATTCAAGTGGTGCCATATGCCCATCTCCAAAGGGTATGAATGGCCTTGCCACTTGGAGTTATGTGCCACAGCACTATGAAGTGAATAGGAGGAAAAAGAAAACAAATGGAAGGGTATTCTAACATTTTCAAAGTTTAACGATACCAGGCAACAAATAGCTTTTCCATGATGCTATCAGAACCATGATACCAACACTACTCATTAACCAAATAGTTAGTGGAGGAATGGCATTGTTGCGGCAACTCAGTATGTGGTTTGCGTGCAAAGAGTAAGCTTACGTTTCTGAGGAGCAAAGGCACAGGTTGCAGGAATCCTCTGCAACACCTTAGTAACTATAGCACATTCCCTGTGCAAAAACAATGGCCTCCAGGACTGTAGCTCACTTGATAGACTGACAATGATGAGAAGTATGAATTCTGTGAAAATTCTCAGTATTTGCTGCCTAAACTCAGTCTTTGATTTGCAATGCATTGTACATGGGATTGCCTTTGAAGACTGCTTGGAAACTGCTGTTAGTCCAAAATGCTGCCATCAGGATGCTAACTGAGGTCAAGCACTGAGGACATATCTTGCCAGGACATAAAAGACTCAGCTGGCCCTTGGTGCATTTTCTGAGCACAATTCAATGTGCTGGTGCTGAACTGTAAAGCTTAACATAGTTTCAGGCCTGGGTACCCACAGGAGCAGTGACTCCCATGTCAACACGCTTGTGTACTTGGGTCTTCTTCCGAGGCATGCCATCTGAGGTAAAGCGGGTGGTGATGTGGGGAGAGCCTTCTGGTGGTTCCCAACTTATGGAATTTCCTTCACAGGGAAACACACACCTAACACTTTCATGCATTTCCAGCACTAGATTTTTTTTTTAAGTGTTCTTACCAGTAAAGACAAGGATAGAGAAGTGACTGTCCTAGTGCCTAGCTTCTGTCCTTATGCTGCATCTCCCGGTCTCTGTGTTTAAATCTGCTGACACTTGCCAGTTTTTAAACTTGATTTTATGCTTCAGTATTATCTGCTGTTTTAGTCTTGTGCTACTTTATTTTGTCAAGTTATTATTGTTTTATGTGGTAAGCCTCTCTGAAAATATGTAAACTGAAAGGCGGCATAGCAACCAAGTAATTTTTTTAAATAAATAAGGGATCTGGATGAGGATCTAGATCCAGCTGATACTCTAGTGGATCTGGATGGGGGTGTCAATCTTTTAAAATAAAGAAGGGAGAAGCATACTATGTAATCCCTCCTCCTTCTCCCTGGCTGCCTTTAATAAGAACTGGGCAAACTATTCCTTGCACAAACCATGTAGTTTGTGTGGCTCAAATGTAACAGTAAACTGAGAATGTAGGAAGGTGCCTTATATCAAGTCCGCTCATTGGCCCATCTTTGCATTGCTTGCACTGAATGGCAGCAGCTCTCCAGAGTTTCAGACAGGAGACTTTCCCAGCCCTACCTGGAGATACCAGGATTGACCCTGAGAAAGGGATGGGGGAGAAATTAATGTGGTTCACATTTCAATATGAATTTACCTAATTCCACAGTTTCAAACCAATCTGTGGAACAAAACTTAGTTATCTTTCAAAATCTGTATTTCTCAGAATTTTGCAGTGGAGTTATCCAATTTACAAAAATGTGTATATTAGGGGAAAGTGCCTATAAAAAGCATATATTAGTGAAAACAACATCCCAAAATACAATGTATTGGGAAAATTTCATATTAGGTAAAATTATGTACAAGAATGCATGTATTAGGAGAAATGCACACGAAAATGAGCACAAACTTGCATGTTAAAAATAATTCTCAGAGTTTAGGATGAACCAAATTTAAGACTGGAAAAACAAGAAAGTAAAAATGAGAGACTAAAATTGACAGATTCATCCATCCATCCCTAAAATTGAGAGATTTGTCCATCTTTTGCATGAATAGCATGTGCTCTAACATGGAGCTATGGCACTTGATGTCCAGCATGTATATTTTTGATTGTCCAAGCACATGAGGTTCAAGTTTTCAGTGGTCGATCACTGACACAAGTTTCTCTGCTATAATGTGGAACAAGATGGGAAGGAGAATGATCTTGACTACTTGTTGATGGCTTTAGTCTGAAACATGGAGATGAGGGAAGAAAGATATTTTACACTACTCCTTAGTTAGGTATCTTTTAAAGGAATGGCTTTATAAGTGGTAACCCTATCCTGAGCTGATGTAGTACTTGGTAAAGCTGATGCTGATGGCATCAGTATTCACAAGGCTAATCCTGTTTACTGTCATATGAATAGCATTCTGTACTGCTAATTCCCTCATCTAATGATGTGGGTGACAATGTCAGAGTATTAGCACAAGCTGGTATCTTAGAGGCACTGCCTGGTCTCATTCAGATACCTTCAACCAAAGCATACCCCCCTCCCCAGGTGTTCAAAACTCAAAAGGTAACTCAAGCCATACATTTCACTGATATGAGCAGCATTCATGAGATAAGAAGATTCCACTAGCAATAACTGATTTCAATAGCCTTTTCAAATAGCTGTCTTGCCAAAGCAATTGTCACCTGAGAAATGCAGTCCTGGGATTTAATAAGAGTGAGAGATATGGGGAGGAATAAAAAAACAAAACAAAAAGCAATACCCAAAAACTAGAATGGCCTTTCTGGAGTCTCTAATGAAGACTTTACACAGTCCTTTCCGCATCACAGCCTATATAATCAATGGTGGAGTAGTGGTGGTGGAAGCAAATCTAATGCCCATCATGGTTTGCTGGACAATGCCTGCTTTAGGCCTCATTTGTGCTTGACTGTGCTATGCTTATCTTTGCCTGATTTCTTGCTCCCAAACAAATTAGTTGCATTTCTTATCTTGAAGGAATGTCTAGAGAAACTGAAAGAACACTGACCTTTAAAGTGAAGAAATGGAAGTGTCTTGGTATATAACTCATTTCCAGCTTAGCTGCTCATTGGACTATTGGTGTACACAAAGCCACACGCACGCAGGAAAGCTGTGCATGGATAGTGGTTCCCACCGAATAATGTCCTCATGCTTTTCGGCAACTAGATGGCACTAGTGAGCTTTGGATGTTCCTCCGTAGCTCAGCTGCAGCTAACTCACCCCTAAATCAGCCATAGTCTCTTCTCTCTTGTGAATTTCTTGACAATCAGATTGTGCTGCAGGAACACTTCATACAGCACTGAGGAGACACTACAGCTACAGTGATCATATAAAATTTTCTAGATGTTCCAAGAAAAATACAATGCATGTAATTAAGTACTCTGTACTTCTTTTGCTACAATTCAGACTTAATGCTATTTTATCAAGACTGTAGAGGACAGAGGAATTAAAATAGAATTCCAATGATAGTTTGATTTGAAAAATTGTTAGAATTTACTTGTGTAGGCACCTCCGCCCCTAAAAATAACTCCTTTTAGATGCAAAGAAAAAAGACGCTTGCCCGAATCTAACTTTTATGGGTGCATATGTTCTGACATTCTTCCACCTGCTCAGCCCTCCCAACATTCATTTCAATGGAAACAGGATATTCAAGTATGCATTCATTTGTGGATGTAAAACAAGCTGCTCTCTCCATTGAAATCAATGGGATAGATCACAAGCACAAGAGCTCCATGTGTGCACTGCAGTTTTCATACCACTCTAAATAGGGTGGGTATGATTAGTGGGTAAACTCAAAATAAAGGAAACAGGGATGGATGAATCTGTTTAGTTTGATTCTCATTTCTCATTTTTCCAGTATTAAGTTCATTCCATACCATTTCCGTATCAATTTGCAATTTTTCCCTAAAAGACAGCAAGAGTTTTATGCACTTTTCCTAATGTATTCATTTTTTTTGCAAACAATTTCTCCTAACAAAATGCATTTTTGTGTGCACTTCCTTCTATTCTATGCATTTTTGTATGCATTTTTTGATTTGTGAACTGCATCACAACTTCCAGAACAGTATGGATATCATTTTATAACTGCATTCTGGTTTCTGCATATATTTGGAAGGTGTGAATTTGGTAAATCTGCATACAAATGCAAACCAAATGAATTTTTGACCCATCCCTAGTTTTAAATCAACAGATGTTCATCATCAGGCATAAGTCTTTTGGCCAAAAATTAAAAGTGGTACTATGTTCAAATCACTTTTTAATTCTATTTTGATCACCTATAGTTGATAAAGAAACTGCATGTGGGCCACATCTTTCCTCTCTCTCTTAAACAAAGATGAATCTATCAAAATGTATCACATTTCTATTTCACATTTCACATTTCCTGTTCTATGTCCTTCAGTCCAGCGAAGTGCTAATCATGTGGCCTTTAAAATACAGACATTGCTACATTCTGTACATCGCCATTCATATTTCAACACAAGTTCTCACACAGAATCTCCGACAAACTGTCAAAGTTAGAGAAACACATCCTAGAAAACCAGATAGTCAGATGAGAATTCTGTAGAGTGAAATGTATCTACTTTTTAAACAACCGCATCTACAAACGCACACAGTAATGACGCCAGGGAAAGATGGTAACTGGGAAATGTTTAGCACATTTGGGGGTTATTAACCCCTCAAATGACAGGTGAATGACAGGTGTAAGAGAAACGCTAGGTTTTGTGAAGCTACAAGGGGTTCAAGGAAAGTCTGAACCCCTGTCTGAAACCTTGGAGAGCCACGGCCAGTTCCATGTCGACGGACCCAGGGTCTGACTCAGTATAAGGCAGCTCCCTACGGTCCTACAGCTTTGCTCAAGAAAACGTTCCCAGATTCTCTGTTTTAATCATCCATGGTTACTACTGATGACCCATAATGAAAGATAAAAATTATTATCTGGTCTGTTTCTCTTTTGGGTGAGTGAAAAGTAAGAAGCAGTTTCTGAACAGCTGGAGGACAGTTCGCTGACTCAGCTTTCCTGGAAACCCAAAGCTGAGCAAGTGGGGCATAGCCACTGAATGCAAAAGTGTTTCTCGGGGTATTTATCACCCTCCGCAAATTCATAAAGGTACGGAGGATCATTGGAGGATTTACAGCACAGTCCTATCGAGGTCCACTCAAAAGTAATTCCCACTTAGTTCAATGGGAATCACTTCCAATTAAGTGGTACAGGATTGCAGCCTCAAATTCAAACGACACATTACACTAATTGCATAGTGTGTAGCAGAAGGTTAGCTTGAAGGTTAGCCCCCCACCCCCCGGCCCTCCAGCCTGGCCTGGTTCTGGAGTATATAAACTACTAACCCTCAGCTACACGCTATGCGATTAGCATAACATGTAATTTGACTCTCAGTCTCTGTGGGAAACATACCATTCTGTTAGCAGGAGGAAACCTTACATGGCAGAGCCATTCCCCTGTGAGGTGTCGTGAAATGAGGCTACTTTTTTCTTGTTTCCTTGAAAAAACAGGGAAGGTAAATGCAGGGCAGGTTTTTGGCTTCAGCCCTTCATGACTTTCCTTCAGGGACCTTTGGTAATTAGGTGCTTACTTGGTTCTTTTCATTTCATGTTGATGTGGAGCTCTTCAGCCACTGTTCAAATTCATAATAAACAAAGAGTCATGAAAAAACACAATGCTGAAATGCAAAATGTGATCAGCTAATCCCAATCAAAGGGCCTGTGAGCGGCTCGCCAATAGATGTTTCACAAGAGCTGATCAGACATGTAAAAGAAAAGCTTTTGAAATGTGTGCCAGTAAACTGGAAATAAACATCAGAAGATTGTTTAAAATTCTTAATTAAGCAGGCTATTAAAGCATGTAGAGTGCTTCTCTTCTGATGAACAAACAATGAAGTATGCCAACATTCAGCACTTGAGCTGAGTCAGGACTCCAAGTAGTTTAAGTTTGGCCTGTACACACAACAGGAATAAACTGGCAGAATTCTGACACTGTAGAATGGACTGTACCATTTGCAAATGGATTGTGGTAGGAGACTGCAGTCTTTCACTGCTTTCTTGTGTAAAAAAACCAAACATCAAAGCATATAGAAAACTGGCACAGAAAGGATTGGACTGTGCTACAGCCTTTCTCCCAGCTGAGCTAGTTTTCTACCTGTAGGGATTTAATTGTTTACACAATTAAAAAAAGTTACATCACCAATTTACTGCCTAATTTTAGTAGTAGCAAATAAGGTTGATATGGATTAAATGTAAGGGAAATAAAACTTGCAAAAGCTTTTAGCTTGTTAAGGGAATTTTTTTAGTAGCAGGCAAGCTTCATTTCAGGGCTACTTTAAAGGCAGGATTTGTTGCAGTGTGAAAAGGGATTGTGAGTTTATGAAAGCCATGATTTACCATAAACTAGCACATAAGACTGCTCAATCTCAGTAATTTCACTGAGAGGTGAAGAAATGTAGACCGACATCAGGCTCTTGTGTATTTGGTGCAGCAAAGGTGACAGAATACATCACAAAGGAATGGAACACATCAGATCTGACTTGGGACTTAAAGAAACCAATGCTGCCTTGAAATTCCATCCCTCCATCCAAGTCATCCAGTGCATTCAACTGATAAAGAAACATGGGACCCTTTTTTCTGGAATTTTAGGATCTATATCCAAATTTGGAAGATCTGTATGTGATCTGCAAATGGAATTTGTAGAATTCAGAAAATAAAGAAATCTGTTCACACAACACAGAAGTACTGAATCTCTGTGGTGTGGTGTACGCACATGTGTTATTTCATGTTTTGCCACGCAGCGTTGGGGATACAGGACAAAAGCATTAATACAGATAGCTTGATGTCAAAGGTTGAAAACAGAACAAGGACATAGCTATCACAAGACTACATAATGCTCGTTGAAATCAGCATGAGAGCTGGCGCATGATGTGTAATTATTGAAAAATGTTACAAGTTTTAGAGAAGGATTTTGAATGACTGGAACCTTAATATTCTACCCACATTCCACATTTTTGCAAATTTCAGTGGCAGCACTAAAAGAAATCAGGATGCAGCCGGAACAGCAGTGCTTAGAAGCTTGTCTAGACAGGTGCACTATTGATCGACAGCCTAAATGATAACTAGGATTTAGCTGAAGGGCTCCAAGATTGTTCTTTTAATATCTCTTTTCTGCACCTAGTATATTAGAGAAGAAGGCAGAAATGACTGCAAAATCTGATGCTGAAATAGAATGACCAGGGTAGAAGCAATGCTCATTATGCTTTATGATTGATGTGAATAGGCTGGTAGACCCAGAATGGATTACAGCAACTGTTTGGGGACCAGATGTTTACAGTACACACATTGCTCTGTGTAGAACATTCCTGGATAATGAAAAAATAATGAAAAATGGTGGTTTGGTACTTGTACACTGAGGGCCAGAACAGATATTACTTTAACTCTTGTGTCTGGCAACTACATTTGAGTTTTTTTGTTTTTTTTTTACTTTATAGTAGACACAAGGGCACCAATCTAGATCTTAAAAGCCCCTCTATCCCCTACACTAGCATCCCAATCTGGATAGAGGGCCCAGCACCTACTCTAGAGTAATTAAAAAAAAAAAGATGTAGCTGCTAGATATGCTACAGAAATATCTGTTTTGGCTCTCAGAAGTAAGAGCATATAGAAAGCTCATACATCCATCATGAAAGGTGAAACAAACTGGAAAGACACTTATCCAGTCACTTAGGTTATACAAAGTTATTTTCAAATATATTTTCCAAATCTGGGCATCTATATTTAGAGTAATTTTACACAATCTTTTCTGACAGAAAAGCAACACAACATGGTACCTTTTCATATAACTGTCCAAAAATTAAGGTTATTTTTAAAAAGCAATTCAAAGTGACTAACAGCACAATCCTATTCATATTTAAACCTAAAAACCCTAAACCTAAAAAAGTCCTACAACTCCCAGAACTCCCTAACCAGCATGGCTGTCTGGGAAATGTTAGGAGTTGTAGGACATTTCTGTGTCTAAACATGCATAGGATTGCACCCTAAATGTAAACCTGACCAAATAGGGTGTTGTCACAAGAAAATTTAACTGTGAGAATTACTGGGAAAGGTCGCCACTTGCTAATTTTTTTAACGTTCAACTTTGATTGCATAAAGTTTGTGCTTCCCAGATCAATGCTTATCAAAGAAGGCAGCAGAAGGCCAAAGAAGCAATGATCATTTACTTTTAAGTTCTCTCTCCTGGGGCAGGAAATAGATACATCATTCAAAGGCAGTTTCTTCTTCAAATCCATATAACATCACAGAGTGTGATTCCTAGAACCATGGCACATGAGCACCTTATAGGGGAAGAAAGATAGTTTCCAGTTGCCACATGACTAAATGGCTAGGGAAAGGCTTTACCCATTGGTTTCTGCCAGCTAACTTGAGGTTCCAGCAGTTTCCTCTTCTGAACTGGAAGTGTAGCAAATGTGGCCCTTACCCTTAGGGCTCATGGTTCAAGTTCTTCAGTGCCTGACATAATGAGATAATTTACTCATTTCCACATGATATTTCCCAGTATGCGGACAGAGGAGTAGGGATGGGAGTATCAGGGATAGTCGAGCTCACCAAGACCCTCCCAGCTCCATTTTGATGCTCGGTCCGCCTCATTCTCATTTCTGTATGCAACCTGTTTTACTTTTGATTTGAATGGGGAGAGTGCACATTTCGGTGCACATTTTAGATAAGTGCACACTGAAATGCGCACTCCCTCCCGTTGACTAAAGCAAGATAATGCAAATTTATTTTGTTTAAAATATGTATTTTAAAGTGTGCATTTTTTAAATGCATTTTTTGAACATGATCGCAACCTTGGAAATCTGCGAGCCTTTCTGGAAAATAAATGCTCCTATTTGCATTTTCATGTTTGAGGTTGCAAACAGGGCAAATTCTGATAATAAATAAATGACAACAAAATTATCCTACATCCCTACAAAGAAGTGGTTCCTTCCAATATATTCAAAAGGTAACCTGAAACAACTTAGAGTTCTGGGAAGAGGGCGAAATAATTAGGAGTTTTTAGGTCACACTGCAATAAAATTTCTTCCATGGAACAGAATACAGAATCAGCAGGAATTTGTGCTACTTTTGAGTCCATTGGTTTTCATTTCAGCAAAGCAATTCAGCATATACTTAATTTGAAGTACTTATGAATGTCTCACTAACTTCAATGAGACTAAAGAACATGCTATAAGCCCTTGCTGACTCTTGGTTTAGGATTTGTTAATTCACAGCAGAGTGATGATCTCACATGAAGAGGTATATTCCTTATGTAGAAGACAGAGACGAGAATTAACTATGTGTATTCTTCCTGCTTGTGGCAAGGCTGGAGAAGAGTAAGAAATGCGATGGAGGTCAAGAAAAACTTACGTTGGTTTTGATGCCTCAGCCTGATCTGTCTGTAGTTTTTCTCCTCCCTCCACTTCCATAGTGCAATAAACAATGCGGTTGGGTGCCAAGGATTTGAGACCCTGAACTTCCATGATGACAACCTATTAAAAAAAGAAAAAGAAGAAAACTATCTTGGAGAACATTCTGCACTGAGCGATCAGCTCTGGAAACAAGGGCAATTTATAACACTTCTGAGAGAGTACTGACAGGTGAGGCATGATGCATCCAAGAATCTACTGTGCTAGACCAGGGCTGGGCAAATGTCGGGCTTGTGGGATCTATTTTGATTTTTACTAGAACCACGAGATCCATCAAATGAAACCTGGTGCAAAAGACAGACACTTACAATTAAATAATTCCGAGACCAGGAATTTGTTAGGTGTACCAGAACTGAATGAAGCTCACGGTCCTTCCACACAAAAATCCACTCCTAGTTACCCCAAGTTTTCATCTCAGCAGTATACTTTAGAGCAGGGGGTGGGGGTCATTTTGTCGCTACTAATGTTAAAAAATCAGGAGTCAGGAACTCTTTCCGTTCTACTGTAAATTACCTAGAGATTTACCAATAGATTCAGATCTACCTTCTGCCCGCTCCTACACTAAACTTTCCTCCTCTGTGGTGTGGTTCACTTGAATGATCTATAACTATAGCTATGCAAGCACATTGCTCTGATGCACTTGCTCTCTGCTTGTGGCATACTGTGGTCCTGCCATTATTGCTGAAATCTCCCACCCCCCGATCTCAGCACAAAATACATGCACCAAAGTCCTGTTGCTCACTCACTGTACCCTAAACACGCTATCTCCTTTCAAAGTGTGAGTTGAAATTACAGCCCATAGTTGATTAGGGGAAAGATCAGCCTTGCTCCCTAAATACTAGAGTGGGCTACAGGGTATGGGTGCCAAGGCAACCCAAGTGTTGATGTTCCTCCCAGCTTTGGAGATGTGCGGTACCATATGGGTTTCATACCACAGAGCTCAGAGGCAAGGGCAGTTCAGGAAGAGAGGCTAAGGAGCAGGTGGGTGTATGTGTGTGTGGATGGCTCTGAACCTGTGTGGATGAATGAACATTTTCCCGATAATGGATGTCTCCTTGTATCCATTTCTCTATGTTAATGGATCTTTCTGTGTCAGATTTTGGCGAGAAGAAGAGATGTGGGAATATGTAAACATCTGACGCTGGGAGGAAGTGGCTTTGACTACTCAATCTTTGAATCTGAGCCCACCCTACATGCTGAACAGCAAACAGCACAACATTATTATTCAATAAAAACAAACTGCGCATTTATAAATGTTAAAATTGTATGTGTGAATATAAACTGAACTTTTACCAAGACTTGTGTTCCTGGCAATTTTCTTATTTTTCTTTAAAACTTAGAAATCAAGGCTCCCTGCAAAATGCAGGCGACACCTCTAATGAGCAATAATCAAATTCAAGGCACACAAAGAAATACAATTAAGTAATTCAGACACCAGTATCAAAAAAGACAGTCCCTGTGAAACAACTCTAATGAATATTACATTACCAAAATACTTATTTTTGACCTGAGCAGATCAACATTTCCCTGCAGTACGCAAAGTAAACTTTATTGTTCACTGAAATGAAGATGAGGAAAATATATAAAGAATACTGTTATAGAGAGTCAAACCCATAACCCTTTCCCGGTTATGTATAGCCTGACTGATATGAAAACAGAGTGGTGTGGGAACTGCTGTACCATGGCTCTTCTCCATGCCCCACTGGTAATATTCAAAGAGAGGCGATTCTGTGGGTGGCTTAACTGATGTGGTCACTTCCTACACCATAAGCAATACTGGTGTGAGGACCAACCACATCACTGGGCTCCACTGATTATCGCCTCACTTCATGTGTTACCAAGGCATAGGAAGCAGCCACACCTTCGAAGCTCCCATGCTTTTCAGTTAAGCTTTGAATTTGGCCTCTAATTCAATACGATTACCTAAACTTGAACCCAAGGTAGGAAGGCAAAGGTGCACATTACAGTAATGAATAAAGGACTAGTACCAAGAAAGACAAGCCCCGTGTCAAGTTCCTCCTCCTTGTTCTTAACACCTCTTTCAACAAACACCATTAGAATGTGCATTTCCCCACTCCACATCACTGGCTTCTGCTGGTGGGGTCAGGGATACACACATCAAATTGACATCAAGAGACAGGGTATGTTGAACTAGGCATTAAGGAGGATGCAACTCAACTCAGGGCTGTCATTTTCAGCGGCAGCTCTGAGTTATTTGTAATGCTTAGTTCTGCCCATAGTTGGTCTTAGACAAAACATTTCCAATTGTTAAAAGATGCTTTTGAGTTTTTATACATGATCAGGGGTTAAAGAAGGGGAAACAATGGCTATCTCAAGATAACAGATTTGATTACACAATGAAGCTGTGCATATAAATGGGTGAACAGTGAAGAAAGGAAAATAGCTTTTCGTTCCCAATCTAGTTCATTTACATAATATTTTCAATGGGCAGATGAACCATGTTTGGTATCTCAGATTTGCAGACAGTAGATGTAGTTCAGAATTTCTTGCACACGAACATAGACCTAACTGTTCCAAGACACTATGGAAATCCAGCATACGTAAATCAGGATTGTTGATTCAGAATACCAACTGTAGATCAACAGCTTTTGAAGCCATCTCATATCCTTGAATGAGATTTTTTCAGCAAGCAAGCAATCTTTAATTTAGTTCCATTGACTTAACATTTACACATTCTGTTAACAGACTGTACTAACAAGGCTGTAAGGTAACCAAAAGAGCAAATCAAAAGATATGTTAAAGGAATGTCTGTCTATTGTTTATTAGAAGATTAATCTTTCTGCTTGGATATTGGGGATCTGTTTTCTATTTTGCTGACTTCTGCACACAAATTTTTATTTCAAACTCTGATTAGCTAGATATGGATTGCAGATTTTTTTAAAAACCCTGAACATTGCCAACATGTCTAATTGATCTGAATAAAAGTTGTACATTTTACCTCCAAAGAAAAAGACAGCACAACATCTGACTTTGAGAGCTGGTTTTCATTTTCTTCTCCCATGTCAATGATCGAGGTGTTGTGACTGCGTTTTAGCTTTTGTAACTTGAACTCGGAGCCACCTTTGGACACTGGCATGCTTTCCAGGTTTGCCATTAGCAAATTGACTGATGATTTCAGTTCCTCAATGTACATGTTTTCCATTTCTTTGGATACAAATTTAGGAAATTTGCGCTCCTGTGATTGAAAGACCAAAATTAAAATCTTATATATATAATTCAAAGTTGGGAGTTAGTTGGTCATCCCTTTTTGACTGCCTTCCCATTCTCCGATTCTCATGAAACACACTTCATTGGAAAGCTCTTGACACACAGGTTCCATGTATAACAACAGTTTTTACTACAATTCAAAGTTGGGAGTGTATTCACGTCCATAAAGCTTTTTTTTTTTTTTAAAGAATGAGGCTATCTTATATAACAATGGACTATAACGTTTTATTTTTAATATCAAAAAAGTTGTATAATTAAATAAGCATAATTAATTGCAAATCAGAGCAAAATGAAATATGAATACAAAAAAAGTCTCTGTACACCAAGTGGTTTGCTATCACGCGAGTTGACTCTGAAGAAGGGTGCTGTGGTCATCCTACTAAGGAATCTGGACATGGCTCAGGGTCTTATCAATGGCATGAGGTTTATCGTGCTTGCCATGCACAACAACTGACTGCATCAGGAAGCCCTCACTGGACAGGATAAGGCCAAGTGGATCTTCCTGCCAAGGATCAGCCTCGCACCTTCCAACTCATCTCTCCCCTTCCAATTCAAGTGTCACTGTGATGAAATGGTATATTGTTTTAAGGTTTAATTATCTATTATAATGTCTGTTTGCATGGTTGATGTATTACAATGTGTCTTGTCTCTTTAAGGCTTTGGTAAGGAGTAGGGAGTACTATAATGTTCAGAATGTACATACTGTTTCCTGATTGGCTGTGGGGTTTTACGGCTGGGAGAGAGGGAGGATAACAGGAGCTGGGTTTGTGGTGAGGTTAGATAGGGTTGAGTGGCTTGAGGGGTAGGAAGGACTCTGGGCTCTAGCTTTGGGGGTGTATAGATTCCCTGGGAGGTGGACTGAGGTTTTACTATTATTTTAAAGACAGTTATTAGATGGGCTACAGTAGGCAAGGATTTAATAAAAATGTGAAACAACAGTTCTTTACCACATGTCACACCAACTAACTTGAAACATCTTATCCTTTGTAAATAAAGTTTATATTTTATTTTGTTAATACAGGCCATGTCATTCTTGTTCTCTTTATTAACAGGGGAAAGGTTTAAGAATGATATTAAGAATGCAATAAGCTAGAGTCACAATATCTACACACAGAGAGACAAAGAGAGAGAGAGAGAGAGACTGAAGGTTCTCTCCTAGCTAAGAGGAGAGTGGTGGCAGAGACAGTTTTAAAGGTTAAAGAAAAGAGGTTTTCTCAGCAGTAGGAGAAAAAACATGTCTGTAGTGGATTGAGGTTATTATGGTTGTATCCCTTCCTCACACACTGGTTTTCCCATAAGGAAGAGGTTGAGAGAATATAATGGTATTAAGAATTCTAGGATTAGAATTTGTACCTTATGCTATGCAGATTTTCATGAGGAGTGGTGATGAGATAATAATCACAAGTGGAAAAGGGTGGATACACCACAGTCACCAGTTCCCCATTTGTTGGTTCTTTGCCATTAGTATCAACAAGAGCTGGGGACAGACTGTGGACTAAGTTCACATCTTTCTGCCTACACCTGTCTTCTTCCATGGAAAACTAAGTTGCCATGAGTAGTGTGCACTCATTGGCAAACCTCAAGATTCAAGTCATTGATGGACCAGAACAAGGATGTTACAGTGGCCGCCCTGGAGTTTATACCAAGAACATTGCATTTAGGAAGTTTGGTAAAGATAAAAGATGTAACACTTTTAATGTTTCCATACACTCAGTTAAGTTAAACCTTTTGTTACATTTGATTTTTCTCCATGAACTGTGTTTGTGGGTAACCAGCTGATTAACATATAATCAACAGCATCAAATCAACATATATTTATAATGGTATTAGCAGTTTACCTATAAAACATATCTAAACCAACTTATCAATAGGCACCAACAATACAATCTAATGAAAACAGAACAGCAGTATCATTAAGTTAAAAGCCAACTCTGTCCGTCATAGTAGCTGGTAAAGACTTTTAAAATAGGAATGTGTCTTCAACTGCCAACTGACATTGTATGGAAGGGTTCTACATGTCCAACCAGAATGAGGAGATAGAATACCATGATGGACTTCAGAATATATGTCCAGTCTGAATGGACTTCAGACTACATGGAGGGGATGTCACTCCTGATTGACATGGGAACTCCCCCATGTTCCATGCAGCAAAATGTCTTGGGCCAGCCCTAGTCAGATGTCTAACGGCCTTTTCACCCACGCCCTTGTCACTCTCTGTCCCATTTTAGCCAGTACGCTATTCCTCCTTTGTCACAACTGTTTGCCCCTCCACTTTATGCTTGACACACTTTATAGATGCTTATCGTACTGCGGGCCTAACAAAGCACTGGCTCCAGTGTACTTAAGATATTAATCTAGGATTTGGATCTGACTCTCATAAATCTCCCCAGTGTTTTTAACAGTCTGAGTTGATAATTTTATTATGCTTAATAGATAAAATAAGGAGAAAGGGGAGGAAGTTTTAACTGGGACTTTCCAAAGGCACTTATTTGAGCAATGCTTGTCTATTTTAGAAGTGACATATTTCAGTGGTCATTATATTGTGTCTACAAGTTTTAACTGTAATATGATATAACTACTACTAGTAGTATCTTTCTGTTTAGAAGTAAAGTACAGTCCTAGTGACTGAATTTTTTGGAAGGCTAAATTGGGTGGGAGTGCATGGTAGAAGTTTATAAGACAGTTTTTGCTACCACTAGTAAAGTTAGCCTACCTTTGTGGGAAAATATTGGGGAGTCAAAGTAACCTCTCAGGTCCTCCCTTGTATATGTCCCTCTACCACCTGGGAATTTACCTGGCAGCAGACGGTAGGGCTCAGGTACTACCCCTAAGCAAAGGTGGGATGTGGTTAATTGTGTCAGTGGAGCACTATCATCCAGCCCAAATCCCTCCCCATACTGGTGCTTTCTGAGACAAAAGGAAGTTGAACCTTTCCTTCCTATCAGAAGTGAACTCCAGGGGAAGGGGAAGGAAGAACTAGGCTCTGAGGCAGCCCAAATCCCTCCCAATGATCACCAGTGCCTAGATGCAGTAATGGACTGTATGAGAGCCAATGAACTGAGACTCAGTCCAGACAAGTGGAGGTACTGTTAGTGGGTGGTTTCTCTGCCCAGCTAAATGATGTTTAACCTGTTCTGGAGGGGGACAGAGATAGCCTAGCTACAGTTATCCATGCTCTGGTAACCTCTCATCTGGATTACTGCAGTGTGTTATACATGGGGCTGCCTTTGAAAATGGTCTGGAACATTCAGCTGGTCAAAAACAGGGCAGCAAGATTGTTAACAGGGACTGGCCAATGCAATCATAATAGGCCAGTACTTTTCCATCTACACCGTCTGCCAGTCCATGTTGGGGCCCGATTCAAAGTGCTGGTATTAACATTCAATGCTCTAAACAGCTTGGCACCAGGCTTCATGAAGGATTGTCTCCTCCCATATATACCTGCCCAGACCCTAAGATTGTCTTCAGCTGTCTTCCTCTGGGAACCCCCACCAAAGGAAGTGAGGTGGTGGCTACTAAGAAGAGGCCCTTTCTGTTGTGGCACCCCGGTTGTGGAATGAGCTTCCCAAAGAGGCTTGCCTGGTGCCTTCGTTGTACTCTTTTCGTTGTCAGGTGAAGATCAGACATTTTAGACTTTCAGTTTCTGTTGTTTTAAAAGTCTTAGGGTGCAATTGTATGGCCACTAGTCAGAGGCTAGATGGCCATAGGATAGGTCAGTTCCCTGAGAATCGACCTCAACCCCCTCCCGCGCTGCCTCACAGGCAGCGCGGAACAGCCCTGTACTCCATGCTCAGAAGAGGAACACGGAGCGGTGAAAATGGGGTGTGCCGGGGGGGACGGCAGAAGTGCCGTTCTGAAGCTTCCTATGTGTCGTCTAGCATCCGCACCCCCCCGACTCCAACTTCCCATGGCTAGACAGCCAAAATCGGCTGTTTAGCAGCGAATGCAGGGTGGCTGAAGCACAGAGGGGACAATCCCCTCCGTGCTTCTCCTGCCCTGCACTGGATAGGCAGTCGCTTCCAAGTTCGGAGGCAGCTGCCTATCCTGATAGGATTGCACCCTTACTGTATTTTAAATCTTGGCGCTGCTGCTAGATTTGATTTGGTTATTATTTAATTTTACACTGTAGTTTTAAACTTTTATAGGTTGTCTTTTATCATGTTGTTTTTTTATTGTTTTAACTGTTGTGAACTGCCCAAAGAGCTTTGGCCGTCGGGCAGTATAAAAACCTAATAAATAAATAAATAATTGGGGGGGGGTGAAAGGAAGGCTCAAAGCAGTCATTAGTGGAGAGATCTGAAAGTTGCAGCGGGGAAAGGGAGCACGAAATGTTTTTATTCCTTTTATTTCTCACCACGCATAATTTAATCTTGGTGATCTTGGTAATCTTTGTGTTCAAACCCCTTCCCCAATGATGCATTCGGGGATGTAGGGAGGACTCCAAGCAGTTGTTGGTGTGGGAAGGATTTGGGAACTATAGGGAGGAAAAGAAGGAAATGAATCTTTATTGCATTACTCAGTTTCTCTCTAGCTCCCCTACCTCCCAAATTTTATAGTGGTCTATGGGACATCTGCTTCTGAATTTATATCCTTTGGCCTTATATTTATAACTGCAAAGTCCTGGCATCTCTCTGACCCAATTCCGGACATTTTCCCCTTCCTTACTTAAATACTTATAGGCTTCTGTCAAGCACAGGAGTTCTATTGTCTGTTATAATCAATGTTTACTTAGGGTTAAGGTTGCATTAAGTAGACAAAATCTTACTGCCTGCTGAAGAGAGATTATTCTAGCTGTTCTTGCGACAGAACATATCCTATTTAGAGGTGATGAATTACTACATTTAATTGAGATTTATTGTTTTTATAATTGTTTTATTGTTTTAATGATTGGTTTTATTGTATTTTATCATAATTTTATATTGTACACTGCCTTGGGATTTAAATAAAATGAAAACCAGTACAGAAATCTTTTCAAATATATATATTCATTCTAGTTTTCTAGTTGAGAAACTAAGACATTTTCTGGGAAACCACTGATCTTAGCGGCAAAACAGACATTACTTTAAATCTGTATCTAGCAGCTTTTTACTCTAGAGTAGGTGCAGAAGGTCTGATCCAGATTGGGACCTAGCATGGGGGGAAGGGGGGCTTTTAAACTCTGAATCACCCCCCCCCCATGTGTACTGTACAGTAGAAAAGAAAAGGTGGAACTGCTAGATACAGATTTAAATTTCTGTTTTGGCCCTGAGAAGTTGCTACTCCTAGGATTCATCAGGACCACAAAGAAAATCTGCCTTTCTGAAATTCTGGGTTTGTTGACTGAGCTGCAGTCTTTGGGAGGCTGGTCTAAATCCCACCCTATCATAGCTGCCAACCTGAAAGAGGCCATCTTTCCAAATTTGGATATAACCAGATTAAAGTAGAATGCAGAACTCAACCTGAATATTACATCAGCTCGGTAGAACCCCACACTCAATGGAACCCTGCACTAACCACTATAAAGACTTCGGCAATGGACTTGAGCCTGTGCAACCCAAGGGACCCTCGCATGAGGGAAAGAGGGGCTTTTAACTTCTGGATCAGGCCCATTGCACCTACTGTAGAGTAAAAAAAAAAAAAGAGAAAAAGATGCAACAACTAGATACAAATTTAGTGCTAGATATAGATGCTTTGGCCTGGAGAATTAGGATTAATCAGGACCACAAAGAAAATCACTAGAAAATACATGAATATTCAGTGGCAGCAGAACCCCACATACTGTAAGCAGAAGACAGAAACCAAAAGTCTGTAATGTTACTTCTGCATACCTAGACTTGAGGAGAAGACTTATTGAATTCATGTTAATGGCTTGCTTCAGACATAAGTGAAATCATACTTGAATGCGCTGGGCTTGCATGCTCTCCTTTCCCCTCTCCTCCAGAGCTGCCACAATATTGGAACTGGAAGAATTTCCTTCCATTTTTAAACTGACGTAAGTACATCTGACAAACTGTGATAAGTCTATAAATCATGGTTTATCATCCTGGTTTGTTTCAACAAACTGTAGGTTAAGCCAACTAGCATTCCCAGTTTTGACATAACAAGAAATTCTGTTAGTTTAAAGTTTAAACCAGGAAGTGGATGCTTCCAATCTCATCCTCACGGCTGCACCAGAGGACAAAAAGATGTATGTGTATGTGTGTGTGCTGCAAGCTTGTGAGTTAGGAAGACAAGAAGCTGCCTTATACTGAGTAAGACCATTGGTCCATCTAACCCAGTATTGTTGAAATGACTGGCAACACCTCTCCAGGTTCCAGGCAGGCTTCTTTTCTAGCCTTGGGAGTTGCCTGGGATTGAACCTGGGGCCTTCTGCGTGCAGAACGTGTGCTCAAACACTGAGCTGTGCCCCCTAACCTGCCCCTGAGTTGCCAAGCCTTGCTCCTGTAGCTTTAAACTATGGTTTTGTGTTACATCTGGATCAGGCCAATATGTACCATAAAGAAGGAATGGACAAAACAACCAATGTAAATCTTTTATTATTCTCTTTTTGGAATTGACCTGGAGCATTTGTTTTGACGTTAGTATTTAGGCACGTGGATGGGAAAGTATTTCCCTTTTTAGGCATGGATCCATACCTAGCCTGGTCTGAGGTGTTTTAGGTGGCGGCTTGAATCTCTAAGAATCAGAATCTCTAAGAATGAAGATAGCCCCATATATTAATATAATGAGGGAAGCAGGCCAGTTAAAGGGAACAAGAAAGAAAAAAAGTAAATAAAATAAAATGGCCACCTTGTGGCCCAGATCCTAGCATTTGGATAAAGCCCAGCTGAGGATCACCACAGATGACAGGAAACAGGAAAGGTTCTTCAGTTCTGAGACCCAGCTGCGTAATAATATTCTCCTCCAAAGAAACCAGTCTCTAATCCAAGGGCAGCCATAAAATGCATCTAATCCCTGCACCCCCCAGCATAAGCTATCCAAGATATTTTATAAAGGGCTTCCTGTTGTCTTCACCTGTGGCCAACCTATTACCACAGGAGCTTAAGTATCAGTCAGCCCATGCCTACATATTGAAATCAATCACAAAAGTCATTCTACTCACTTCTCACTCCATATACAACTTTGCCATTTTATGTCCTGTCTAGTTTTCATCGTGAATTATGAAAACACTTCATACTGATCCATATTTGACTTCTGGAAAAATACCTGGGGCCTGAAGATTAAGTACTTGTCGCCAGTGAATTTTTATTTTAATGAAGAGACAATGGGCAATACGTAACCAAAATCTCTCCATTGGGGCACCATGAGAAATAAAGTATGACAGGAAGGCTACCGAAAGAGTTTCTCATTAAGATGTTACTTAATAAATGAGATGCTCTTTATCACTGGAACCTTTTCAATGCTTGATGGAAATGTATGCTTTTTGATGTGATATTTGAGGCAAGGAATGCAGGCTGCTGAAAGATTATGTCCATCTGTTATTTGCTACAAAGTTTCTGATCAGATCATACTCCTTTTGTCTTTTTTAATAGGCTTACTTATTAGTCTGTAGGGCACTTACATAATGATTACACAACTGAGTAAAGCAAGCCTGACAGTATGAGCTCTACTAAAGAACAGAATTTGAAACCCTGTGATCCATCCACCTTACTCCTCTGGGCAACACCACCTTCTGGAACCAAATGTGGGAAGATAAGGGCTGCCTTCCTATTAAGGCAAGGCAAATCACTTGCTCAGGTGGCAGGGAAAGGCAGAATGAGCCCCTGCCGCTCTCCTCTCCACATCCACCCTCCCTCCCTCCATGGCCATCCACTGCTCTTCACTAAGAGAGGAAGCTGTTTGGCAGCTGGTGTAGAGCGCCCTCCTTCCAAAGCTGTCAGTGGCTGCACCACCAGGGCTGGCTGGGAGCGGGATGGAAAGAAAGAAAAGGAATGACTTGTAGACACATAGGCTACTACGCTTCATGCTGTCAGAAAGCCCTGCAGTCAAAAACGTCAGGCACTTGACTGTGTGAAGCACTGCCTTCAGACACACAAAAGAGGCATACTGCAGAAGTGTGGGTCAGGAACCCACACATGGCAGCAATAGAGCCTACTGCCTGCCATACACATGTTCACTGTATGCAGGGACAACTGACCTAGTGTCTGAAAAGCGACAGGATCTCCTTTCAAGGTGGAGCCATTCCAGTTCTACACCGAAGGCCTAACTATAAGGCCCATGGCTGCTGCTGATGCCCCGTCTGGCTCCCTGGTAACAGTGAGTAAGAGAAATGTGGAGCATGATGTCATTGCAGTCTGCATTTCCCCCACCCCTCTTTTCAGGAATTGGGGAAATGCTGAATGCAATGACATCATGCATCACGTTCCTTTTACTAGAGGAACATGGGGGAGTTGTGAGGACTGGCAGCAGCCATGTAACTTCTAGTTGGTGGCAGCCACATCTTCCACTTAAAGTTTAGCTGAGCCTTGAATGGAGATAGGACTTGAAAATGAGCAATCCAGCAAAGAGCTAAAGTGCTGCAGTTGCCTGATTAGCTGCTAGAAATCTGATCTCTCCTAGGCACTGTGTCCAATGCACCTGCAGTTAGGGAAGTAGAATTTCTGGAGGGTTTTCCCATTCTGGGCCTCGTGTGGTGCAGAGTGGTAGGTGGCAGTAGTGCAACCAAAACTCTCCCCACGACCTGAATTCGATCCCAGTGGAAGCTGAGGTCCACTGAGGTCCACTCAGCCTTCCATCCTTCCGAGGTCGGTAAAATGAGTATCCAGCTTGCTGGGGGAAAGGTAGCCAGGACTGGGGAAGGAAATGGCAAACCACCCCACTACAGTCTGCCATGAAAACGCCAGCGCAAGCGGCGTCCCTCTAGGGGTCAGTAATGACCCAGTGCTTGCACAGGACTAGGGATGGCGGAGAATTTCTCCACGAATCTACGGGAGGCCGAGCGCCGAGGCATTCGGCCCCCCGAAAGTGTTGGGGAAATTCTCCGCCAGCCGCCAGCCCCCCGCCCCCCACCCGGGATGGGACTTACCGTGGCCGAATGTCCCTCTCGGCGGCGGGTCCCGGCGGCGTTTCGGCGGCGTTTCGTTGGGGGCGGGGGCGGCGGCTGGTCTCCCGACCGGCTGCCGCCACCGCCATTACAAAATAAACAAGTAAAAAAAAACCAAAAAAACACACACCCTGTGATAGGCTACGTGACAATTTACGTAGCCTATCATGGCTAGATTTCCAAAGTCAGCCGTGATAGGCTACGTAAATCGTCACATAGCCTATCACGGGTGACTTTGGGAAAAAAAAAAGCGCGTACGCAAATGGCGGCGGCCCATGGGCGCCGCCATTTGCGTTCCTTATTTTGGCACGTCTAGTCTACATAAAGATTTACGTAGACTACGGCGAAAATAAGGGCAACGCAAATAGCGTTCCCTTATTTTCGCCGTAGTCTACGTAAATCTTTTTTTTCCCCCAAAAGTCACCCGTGATAGGCTATGTGACGATTTACATAGCCTATCACGGCTGACTTTGGAAATCTAGCCGTGATAGGCTACGTAAATCGTTACGTAGCCTATCACGGTTGTTTTTTTTTTCACTTTTTCTTTCGTGGCGGGGGAGATGGGGCGCTTCTCCCCGGCCTGAATTTCAGCCGGGCGAGGTGGGGCGCCTCCCCCCCCCAGCCTGAATTTCGGCCGGGCGAGGCCGGGTGCCTCCCCCCCTTCGCCTGAACTTCGGGGGGAGAAGCGAAGCGCCTCCCCCCCACCGTGAATCACCCCTGCGAAAAGGTAAGTGACTTTCGTACATCCCTAGGAGGAACCCTTCCTTTCCTTTTTCCTTTCCCATTCTACCAGCTGTATATAAGTACCATCATGGGGAACAAAACGCAAGACAAAATGTCAGCATTATCCTGGTTACTGGTAGCATACCAATAAGGTAACTAGCTGGCTTTTAAAATGTTCAGTGAGAAACACTGACATCAGACCACCATTGCTTGCTAATCCTTTTAGTTAACTCAAAATGTGATAAACACTGGTGATGTTCTATGGCAAGGATGTTGTACCTCTCTCAGCCAGAGGGCTGAATTCAGTTCCAGAGCTCTCAGGGACCCTATTCCAGTGCTGGGAGGGGCTAAAGGCAAAAGGGCCATGAAGCCACCAGATGATCAGGGGTTGGGGAAAAGAGTCTGGAGAAGGAGGGATAACCATCTGGGAACCCCAGGCGGGCAGACGGGGACCCTAAGTGGGCCAGATTTGGCCTGCAGGCCTGAGATTCAACACCCCTGCTCTACAGGGAAGTGGGATCTAAGCAGAGTGTAGTGATTTGCATGTGTGTCAAGTGTGCTGTGACACTGAAGCAACCACAGCCTATTCTTTGAAATATCCTTTTCTCCTGAGTAAACAAATGGAAAGCGAGCATCCCACAAGCTCACTATGACTCAGGGGAGAAGATCAAATCCCATAAACATGCTGAGTGAAAAAAAAAATTCCTTGCTGAGATCTGCTCAATCCACGACAAATTAGTGACTGGCATCACTGCAATCATCTGGGATCAGTCGCCCTCGCATGCCTTTGCCTCTGAAGATTTTTACAGTAAGCTTCAGCAATGAGCAGTTTTGTCAACAAAGTTCAGTCCTGGAAATAAATCTAAAGACTCTACTATGCATATGATTTTGAGAAATGTCTTCTGACTTAGGAACTGACAGTTCCTAATGACATAAAAAAAGTTCATAAAAAGACTCCTGAAAGTAAAAATAAAATAACATCACGGTTCTCCCAGGAGAACTTCCTTAAGCAAGTCAGAGAATTGTACTCTGCCAATATTTGTTGCAGGCAGTATTTGAAGATTGTCAAAAGGCTTCTGGGCTAAAAAAGGAAGTATTTCCTCAAAAGAGCCTTTCCACTACGCAAGTTGAGAGATGGCCTCCCATTACACATTTCAAGCTTCAGAAACTCTTCTTCTCTGTTAATTCAGCCAGAGCATAAGACACATTATCTAATTAAACATATAATTTACCTAGGACCTTCTAGGAAGACCTAGAAGGACTTAAACTTGGGGTTTTCATATCAAAATTCCACAGTCTAGCCACTGCCCCACACTGACACTTTCCAATGATCCTAAAGCGTAGAAACTGAATTAATGAAACAATATTAACTTTCCTCCCAACATACCACTCTCTTCCTACTTCCCCTCTCAACCAGTTCTACCTAAGTATATACCTGCTCCTTGTTTTCCAAATTTGAAATATGTTTCTTAGTCACTCTTGGTTACCCATTGCTAAGGCCACCTCTACCTTATTGGTGAGCAACCGGGTTACAGGTCCTCGAGATGTCCATTTGTCACAAGCCAGAAGCCTCAGTCCTTGACATACCATTGTGCAGTTAAACTAAGAAGGCTGGCTGAACTCTTGCTTTACATATGACTGCTCCATTTAAAGAATGGCAATGCTAGCAGGGACTCCTGCGTACCCATACTGTATGTGGTATGGTTAACTTGATGTTTGTCACTGCCCTGGGCCAGGAGTCCTCAAATGCAAAGTCCTCAAGCACTAGTAGCTCCAAAGAGGAGATGGACCTACCCCTTGGTCTTTCCTGAGTAGATCCCACACCCCATCCTCCAAATCTTCTGACTAGTATCCACACACTAGTCACATCCAGGCTGGACTACTGTAATGCGCTATATGTGGGGCTGCCTTTGAAGACGGTTCAGATTCTCCAGCTTGTGCAGAATGCGGCCACCCAAGTATTGGTGGGGGCAAGGCAATTCGATCATATAACACCTATACTGTGCCAGCTGCACTGGCTACCAATGCATTTCCAAACCCAATTCAAAGTGCTGGTTTTGACCTTTAAAGCCTTAAATGGTTTGGGGCCAAGTTACTTGAAGGGCCTACACCCATATCAGCCTGCCCACACTTTAAGATGAGACAGAGGCCCTTCTCATTTGCCCACCCGTGAGAGCAGTCAGGTGGGTGAACACACGTGAGAGGGCCTTCTCTGCAGTGGCCCCACATCTTTGGAACAAGCTGCCGTCGGAGGTCTGCTATGCCCCGTCACTGCAGACTTTTAAGAAGGCCTTGAAAACATATTATTTTACCTTGGCCTTCTATTAATATGACTGCTACTGCTGCTGTTAACATTATTGTTGGTTTTATTGTTGGTTTTAATTGTTGGCTTTTATTGATTTTATGTTTTTATCACTTTTAATATTTTAACTGTTTTTATATATTTTATTGTTGTAAGCCACCTTGGGAGGGTTTCTGCCCTGGAAGGTGGCTAAGAAATATTATAAATAAATAAATTCCGGAGGAGGTACCTCTGCCACTAGACTCCACTGAGTGGACCTTGGATTCCTCAGAGGGGTAGGAAAACCCAAGACACTACCCCCAAAGAGGTCCCTGTAAATCCAAAACTGACTACCTAAAACAACCTTTCCCAACCTGCTGCCCTCCATATGTGTTGGACTACTGGGGGATGCTGGCAATTGCAGTCCAACACATCTGGAGGACATGAGGTTGTGGAAGACTGGTCTAGAAGAAGCCAACAGCTGCACAAAACAGCAGTGGCTCTTTACCTGGCCCAAAGTAGCACTCAGAAGATGGGGCTTTGGTCTTGACTCTCTAGCATAGATTCTAAAGCTCTGGCAGTTGCCCCAGCCTAGTTCTAAGATACCTTGCTCATTCTGTCTCAGTTGCAGGATTGCTATGCTAGCTACTGAATCCTGAATCAGCACCTCTGTCCTTGTCATAAGAACATAAGAAGAGCCCTGCTGGATCAGACCAAGGTTCCATCTAGTCTAGCATTCTGTTCACACAGTGGCCAACCAGCTGTTGACCGGAAACCCAAAAGCAGGACACAAGTGCAAGAGCACCCTCCTGCCCCTGTTCTCCAGCAACTGGTGTACATATGCTCACTTCCTCTGGTACTAGAGGTAGCACATAGCCATCAGGACAAGTAGCCATTGATTGCCTTCTCCTCCAGGGTCCTGGCCTCACCTCAGCACTAAGGCAGCTCCAGAACCCTGAACTGACCTATCCCCATCTAACTTGGGCCCTCACCTACTCCTGGTGGTAGAAACTGTCATGGATCAGGACAATGTGGGCTGTTTGTGTTGCAACAAAATATTGAAGAGTTATGTTGTGCTAGGAGGCCCTACAATTTTGTCTCTCTATGGAATGAATTCTGACTCTTGCTGTGTAGTAATGTCCATATCACCCTTTTAAGAGAGCTGCAGAGGAGAGGACAGAAGCATGCTGATAATGCATTTTTAATAAAAGGGTTCGAAATGCCCTGTATCCTAGGATCATTTAAAAAACAAAGCTTCAGATATAATTGGTCTGAAGAGTTTCTATATTGGGCTACTGCCAAGGTCCCAACTCAAGTGGCAAATTGCGCCTATTTAGAATGTCTCAGTGCCCATTTTAGAAGATAAAGATGGCACCCCAGGTCATAAAGTATAATGTGTACATCAGCCTCTGATGTCTTATTACCATTCATGTCAACATATGGTAAACAGTAAGTTAAAGAAACAAAATATATTGAAAGACAATATTCTTTCATCCATCATTTGGTTTTATGTAGTTTCTTAATAAAACACAGCCCAATATTGCACTCAAGGGGAAAGAGGGCAAATATTCCATTTTAAAAGGTTGGTAATAAGAATAAATATATGGGTTCTGCTGTGCTACTAATTTTTGCAAGGATCTACTTTGGTCTACTTTGTTTGTCCAAATCTTAAAGTGGGTTTTATTTTCTGGGATTTCCTACCTGCTGTGATGGTGTTTTTGAAAAGCAGAATACACAATGTAAGGGCAAAGAAGGGAATGGAATGCTGTTCCTCCAAATGTGGTTGCTAAATAATGAATAACAATAACAATTAAAAATACAGAGCCCCTGTTGGGTATCTCATGGCAGGTTTGCTAAGAAATCTCTCTGAGAAAGCATCGTATTCTAAGATTCTGCCAAGAAGCCGAGCAAATGCTGGTAGATAAACATTGCACTTGGCACTTATCCTCCAGGGATTTGTGGTTTTCTCCAGAGGGATTCCTTGTACATCTGTGCTTCTATAAAGTGAACTGGAGGGGTCTGGAACTAGTAATATATTCAGCCGCATGGGCTGTCAAAAGCAATAAGGATATATCTGGCTTTGTCAGGAAAACACTACATCGTATTTGTTCTCACGGACAGGAAGGCTTGGACACCAATTCCAGTTCTCATTCTTTTCTCTGAGAAGGATGAAAAAGCACCTGGTGAACCTCCACCATTGTGCCATCGTGCATTTTCCTGACCTTCCCCACCAAACCCTCAACCACCCATTGCTCTTTCATGCAGTTCATAACCTTGTCAGAGCAAGAGGCCCTGTCCCTACTGCAACTAGACTCACAACCACCACTCTGCTTCTTCTGGGAAGTATCCAGTGCTGACAATCCATCAGATCTAAACATGTTGCGCTAGTGGGAACGACTGCTAGTGCGATGGGAAACTATTGCTTGCTAATGCAACCCAGGAAACTAGCCGAAACTACCACTTCTGGAGTGGGACAAGTCAGCGGAGCTCCCTTCCACGAGCTATGCTGATTCGTCCCATTCCGAAAGCAGTAGTTTTGGCTAGTTTCCGGTTGCCCTAGCCAGTGCTAGCTTCCCATTGCGCTAGTAGTCATTCCCGCTACCTGCCATCTCCTCAGCCTCGCCATGGGCCTAGATCTCCTCAGCCTCGCCATGGGCCTAGATCATATCATCATAATACTGAGAAATGTTTTTGGTATTTACTAATGAGGGGCAATTGTAGCCAAGTGGCTAGAACATGTGACTGCATTTCAGGAGTCTGTGGCTTTGAATCTTACTTGATCTCATCATGGTTGATACCCACTTTCCATCTACCAAAGAAATAAATATGGGTCTGGTAAGGAAGACTACAGTAGGTTTCAACATATGCCTCGCAACCACCAGACATTAAAATAATGAACAGAAACTCTCTAAAATGGGGGACTATCAGGGACAGGGCACCTTTTTCAGCTACCTATTCTATTCTACAAGGATATATAAAAGGTATTTAAAGGGCCACCTTCTCCCATATTAACCTGCCTAACAGTGCTAGCTCCAGGTTTTGAGGGCCCTTGGGCAAGACACCCTCAAAGGGCTCCCTCCCTTAGGAGTCAACCTTCTCACCACCATTGTCACCAGCTGCTCTTGCTCCTCGTCCTCCTTCTCATCACTGCTATCACTTGCTTGACAGGCAGAGAGCCAGTGAGCAAGTCGGCAGTGGCATCTGCTGCTCCTCCTCACCGTTGTCTAGCAGCCTAGAAGGAGAGGCAGGTGAACAAGCAGGTTGCAGTGGTGAAGAGAGGAGCAAGTCCAGGGGATTCTTGTCCCCTGCTGGGATGTGGTTCCCTGGGCAGGTGCCCGACCCTACCTACCCTTGACACCAGCACATGCTTTGCTTGCAAAAGGTCACAGGTTCAATCCCTGGTGTCTCCAGGTAGGGCTGGAAAAATACCCTGGAGAGCTGCTCCCAGTCACTTTTGACAATACTGGGCTACCAATGGTCTGACTAGGATATAAGGCCGCTTCATGTATTCCAATTTAAGATCTGTATCAAAGGCCCTCCTCTGGGTATCTATTCCAGGTGAGGTTAGGTGAGTGGCAACTCAGGAAAAAGCCTCTTTAGTGTGGCACCACATTAAAGGAATATCCTCCCTAGACAGGTGAGTGAGGCACCAACGTTTCTTTTGATTTGATGACAGCTTAGGCCTTTTTATTCTCCAAGATATGCAGTGGTTTGGGGGTTGATTTTATTGCTGCTTTTGTGGACTTCACTTTGTTTTATAATCTATTTTTAATGTAATTTTGGATTAGGTTTTATTGCTAATTGTGATTTCTTTATCATTTTGTTGTTTTTATATTTTCCCTAAATGCTTTATTTTTATTAGAAACGCCACATATACATACTTTAACTAAATACAAAAATAAATACAAATATATTGTATAGGGGGATCTTTCCCCATTATTATATTTGTATCCCACCTTTCTTCCAAAGTGTTCAGGCTGGCATACCTGGAGACAGGCTTCAACAATTACATCCTCCATATTGGCCATAGTGAGCCTGGCACCACCCTCTGGTGAGTGTGACAAGAGAAAAGCCTTCCTCCCAACACTGAAGCTGCAGAGGTGGGCTGAGATCATGCTGGCAGTTGCACAGTGATCCCCATCCCTTCCCCAGCTCCAAGGCTGTGAGGCAAACAGGGGTGGGGTGGGGGTGGAACCACAGTCTCTGCTTCTCTTTCCTACAGGAGAGGCAGGGAGGGGGGCAATCCTGCAGTCTCTGTTCTAAGGCCCACTGCCAAGCAGTAGCTGAAGCCCACATGTTCCCTGCATCTCTTTCCTGTAGGGAAGAGAGGCGAGGACCTTATGCAGCCACTGCTTAGCAGATGGGTCAGAGCCCCATTGCCGAACATTGATTGAAGCCCACATGCCCCCCCCCCAGCCTCTTTTTTCCCACAGGAGAGAGAGGCTGGGAGGGGGAGACTTCTCTTTGGTTGCCGATGTTGAGGGAAGGGGTTCAGAGGACCTTTACAGCTGCTGACTGGCAGATTACACCATTGCTAATTGTGTGACTGGCATCTCATCTAGTTGGTTTTAATGCCTCTGATTTGTCAGAAGCTGCACTCTGAGTTAAGGCATCAACATACACGCCCCCGCCCCATGTCTGTCTTTACAAACACAGTCTGTGTAGGAAAGACCCAGTAACAACACGAAGTAGCATTGTCAGAACTTTTGTTACCTTGGCAATCTGATCCGCCATTTGGAGACGTCCATCTAACTCCCGCCTGATTTGTGCTGCTTGTTCATCTGGATTGTCCAGCTGCACAAAGGCAAAACACAATAATTAATATTGATACAGCAATCATGAATGACGAAGAAAAAACAGTCAGTGATGACAAAGCAGTATTACAGCATTTCCTGAAGAAAAATCTTTTTGTTACTTTCATTATTTTTAAAGTATTTTTATTTACTATGTAAGAGGCTACGATGTGTGAACCAGGGATAATTAATATATAAACATGAAATGTTTAAACATTTCCTGTTTAGTTAGGCACAAACCTTTTTATATTCTCCTAATCTACCTTTTAAATAACTACATTTCTTATTTCCTGCAGTGCCAAAAGAGGTATCTGGTATCAAGAACTCCATGAAATTGAACCGTCTGTCCCTAAACTCCAGTACAGGTTAGCTAGCTGTTTTTGCTCAGTACAGAAATTCACTTTGTACACATTCAGAAATATTTCTTGTTACTTCACATGCTCCTGAGACAAGTCCAGGTTTAGGGACTGAGAGATCTGTTCTAATTAAGTCATGCACAAGGTATGCAGAGCTTGTACTTAATATGGCAACTTTCCTCGGAATTGTACCCATTTTGGATAATAAAAATATACAGAATTATGCCATGTACAATTTTGTGTGTTACAGGGAAAAATATTTTGGAAATCATATTTCAAATTTTCTTGATGCACATGATCAGACTCCACTGAAACACCTGAATACTTTTGCTTGCTAACTGACACATTACCAAGACCTTGTACACCTAACATACAACTGGGCAAATTGTCCAGCCCTTTATCTGTAGAAAAGGGAGGTTAATTACTGTGGCTTCCCCCCACCCGCCACACATGTTTTCAAAGAAAGCGCAAAAAAGCAAACTTGCATGCAAAGTTCATAATGGGCTTTTATTCATCAAGAACTGTGACATTACAATTTCCATTCAGTTTATTGGGATTTGTGCACATCTTCCTATGAAGAAACTTAATTGAAAATACCCTCTGTGGGGATTCTAAGTCCTTTGCTTCCTAGATTCAGGAGTGCCTAGCACCTCCTGTCTGGATTACATGCACTGTTCTGTGCCTTGTCTACTACGGTCCAGATTAACTGTTCACGTGAGTGTGCGCGTGAGCACACTAGCCATCCAAACAGATTCTCATCAGTAAAATCTTCTAGTCTCTCTGTGGAGGCCTCAAGGCAGATCTTAAGGCTTTTTTAATTCACTGTTCCAACCTGTCGTTTGCCATGCTGTAAAATTGATTCTATTCCTCTCTGCTGGTGGATATTTAAGGCTGTAATTTATTTGTTGTATGGCTTTTGGGGGAGGTATTTTAGTATTGCATTTAAAATATTTTATCTTTGCGAGATTCCCAGAGAACTTGGTTATTGGGCAGCCAATTCAAATGCCGCAAATAAATAAAAGCCTGTTGCTTTACTTTCTCAAGACAGCCACTGCCAATCTACAGTATCAAATGGGGGATATTACACCCTTTATAAAGAGAAATTGTCAGCAAAATGGATTGCTGAAAAGACATCACTACCTAAATCCCGCCCCCCCCCCCCCAATATCTGTATCTTTGAAAGCTTGTATAATGTATACTTTCTCCCAAGATCTGGCATGATGCTCATTTTGGCATCTCTTCTTCTACTCCAGCAGTGTACAGATAACTGAAGCCTACATTACATTATATTACTTCCTGGGCCAGTGGTCTGACCAGTATAAGGCAGGTTCCTATATTCCTATGATTATAGTATATGTGAGAACAGCAACATATACTTCTTTCCCAAACTCTCAACTATTTGTTATTACAACTGACTGGGAAAGCCCAAGGCAAAAACCCAAACCAAATCTTGGAGAAAAAGAAACATTTGCCCAGGATGTATGGGCTCAGGATTGTTCTGACCCCTGAGGAGATTATAAATGCCCAACCACCCATACAAACTTCGGAGGCCTACTGGGCTTGCCTCTTGTACACAACAATGTCCCACTTTTTCAAAGAAGTATCTTATTTAACCCCTTCATGGATCACTGCCTTGTTGTGGCGAAGGGGCTTGCGTAACTCAGTGAAGCCATAAGCTATGCCGTGCAGGGCCACCCAAGACGGACAGGTCATGGCAGAGAGTTCTGACAAAATGTGGTCCACTGGAGAAGGAAATGGCAACCCACTCCAGTATTCTTGCCAAGAAAACCCCATGGAACGTATCACAAGGCTAAAAGATATGACGCCGGAAGATGAGCCCCTCAGGTCGGAAGGTGTCCAATATGCTACTGGGGAAGAGCAGAGGGTATTTCCAAGTAGCGCCAGAAAGAGTGAAGCAGCTGGGCCAAAGCCGAAAGGACACTCAGCTGTGGATGTGTCTGGTGGTGAAAAGAAAATCCGATGCTGTAAAGAACAATATTGTTTAGGAACCTGGAATGTCAGATCAATGAATCAAGGTAAGCTGGAGGTGGTCAAACATGAGATGGCAAGATTGAACATCGACATCTTGGGAATCAGCGAACTCAAATGGACAGGCATGGGCGAATTTAATTCAGGTGACCATCATATCTACTATTGTGGGCAAGAATCCCTTAGAAGAAATGGAGTAGCACTCATAGTCAACAAAAGGGTGGGAAAAGCAGTACTGGGGTACAATCTTAAAAATGATAGAATGATCTCAGTACGAATCCAAGGCAAACCATTCAACATCACAGTAATTCAAGTCTATGCCCCAACCACTGAGGCCGAAGAAGCTGAGGTTAATCGGTTCTATGAAGACCTACAACACCTTCTAGAACTAACACCAAAAAAAGATGTCCTCTTCATCATAGGGGATTGGAATGCTAAAGTAGGAAATCAAGAAATCACTGGGATAACAGGCAGGCATGGCCTTGGTGTACAAAATGAAGCAGGACAAAAGCTAATAGAGTTTTGCCAAGAGAACATGCTGATCATAGCAAACACTCTTTTCCAACAGCACAAGAGGCGACTCTACACATGGACGTCACCAGATGGTCAATATCGAAATCAGATTGATTATGTTCTTTGCAGCCAAAGATGGAGAAGCTCCATACAGTCAGTAAAAACAAGACCTGGAGCTGACTGTGGCTCAGATCATGAGCTGCTTCTTGCAAAATTTCGTCTTAAATTGAAGAACGTCGGGAAAACCACTAAACCGTTCAGGTATGACCTAAATCATATCCCTGATGAATATACAGTGGAGGTGAGGAATAGATTTCAGGGATTAGACCTGATAGACAGAGTGCCTGAGGAACTATGGACGGAGGTCCGTAACATTGTTCAGGAGGCAGCAACGAAATCCATCCCAAAGAAAAAGAAATGCAAGAAAGCAAAGTGGCTGTCTGATGAGGCTTTACAAGTAGCTCACGAAAGAAGGGAAGCGAAAAGCAAGGGAGAAAGGGGAAGATATACCCAACTGAACGCAGAGTTCCAGAGAATAGCAAGGAGAGACAAGAAGGCCTTCTTAAATGAACAATGCAAAGAAATCGAGGAAAACAACAGAATGGGAAAGACTAGAGATCTCTTCAAGAAAATTGGAGATCTCAAGGGAACGTTTTGTGCAAAGACGGGCATGATAAAGGACAAAGAAGGCAGGGACCGAACAGAAGCAGATGAGATTAAGAAGAGGTGGCAAGAATACACAGAAGAACTATACAGGAAAGATCTGAATGTCCCTGATAGCCATGATAGTGCGGTCACTGAACTTGAGCCGGACATCCTAGAGAGTGAAGTCAAGTGGGCCTTAGGAAGCATTAGTAACAACAAAGCTAGCGGAGATGACAGTATTCCAGCCGAACTATTTAAAATCCTAAAAGATGATGCTGTTAAAGTGCTGCATTCAATATGTCAACAAATCTGGAACACTCAACAGTGGCCACAAGACTGGAAAAGGTCAGTTTACATTCCAATTCCAAAGAAGGGCAACGCCAAAGAGTGTTCAAACTACCGCACAATTGCGCTCATTTCACATGCCAGCAAGGTGATGCTCAAAATCCTACAAGCTAGGCTTCAGCAGTATGCGAACCGAGAACTACCGGAAGTACAAGCTGGGTTTAGAAGAGGCAGAGGAACTAGAGATCAAATCGCCAACATTCGCTGCATCATGGAGAAAGCAAGAGAATTCCAGAAAAATGTCTATTTCTGCTTCATTGACTACGCTAAAGCCTTTGATTGTGTGGATCACAACAAACTGTGGCAAATTCTTAAAGTGATGGGAGTACCAGACCACCTTACCTGTCTCCTGAGAAACCTGTACGAGGGTCAAGAAGCAACAGTAAGAACCAGACATGGAACAACCGATTGGTTCAAAATTGGGAAAGGAGTACGACAAGGCTGCATATTGTCACCCTGCTTATTTAACTTATATGCAGAGTACATCATGAGAAATGCCGGGTTGGATGAATCAGAGGTCGGAATTAAGATTGCTGGGAGAATTATCAACAACCTCCGATATGCAGACGATACCACCCTAATGGCAGAAAGCGAAGAGGATCTCAAGAGCCTCTTGTTGAGGGTGAAAGAGGAGAGTGCAAAAGCGGGTTTGAAACTCAACATTAAAAAAACGAAGATCATGGCATCTGGCCCCATCACTTCCTGGCATATAGAAGGGGAAGAAATGGAAGCAGTGACAGATTTTACTTTCTTGGGCTCCAAGATCACCGCAGACGGTGACTGTAGCCATGAAATTAAAAGACGCTTGCTCCTTGGGAGGAAAGCTATGGCCAACCTAGACAGCATAGTAAGAAGCAGAGACATCACCTTGCCGACAAAGGTCCGTCTAATCAAAGCTATGGTTTTCCCAGTAGTAATGTATGGCTGTGAGAGCTGGACTATAAGGAAGGCTGAGCGCCGAAGAATCGATGCTTTCAAACTGTGGTGCTGGAGAAGACTCTTACGAGTCCCCTGGACTGCAAGGAGGTCAAATCAGTCCATCCTAAAGGAAATCAACCCTGAGTGCTCATTGGAAGGACAGATACTGAAGCTGAAGCTCCAATATTTTGGCCACCTAATGCGAAGAGAAAACTCCCTGGAAAAGACCCTGATGCTGGGAAAGACTGAAGGCAAAAGGAGAAGGGGACGGCAGAGGATGAGATGGCTAGATAGCATCACGGATGCAATGAATATGAACTTGAGCACGCTCCGGGAGAGAGTGCAGGACAGGAAGGCCTGGCGTGCTATGGTCCATGGGGTCACGAAGAGTCGGACACGACTGAACGACTGAACAACACAACAACAATCTTATTTAATCATCAGTTCAGGGCTTGTTTATAAAATTATGATTCTGCTTTGGTCTGCTGAAGCCAACAACCTCTATCCATACAAACAAGGAATTCTCTTTCATAATTGTCTTGGGTCATTCACAAGTCACTGTATCTCTCTCTTGCTAGGAAACTTACTACAGTTGACATGATCTTATGACATTTAGGATGAAAGAGAACTGAGTCAGAGATTACTAACCACCTGCCTGGGACTGTGTTAAGGAACATTAGGGCAGAATCCTAGGCATATTTAGACAGAAAAAGGGCCTACAAAATGGCCTGGCTGGGGCATGCTAGGAGTTGTAGGCCTTTTTCTTTTTAAACATGCCTAGGATTGCACCCTTAGTTGCTCCACCCCCTGACCTGGAGCTTACCATCTTGAAGCCTTCTGAATAAATACCCGTCTGGACAGATATGTTTAGGCGCTGTTGCTGGGCAATATGTTTACTTTATGGTGGCCACTTGCACAATACCAAAAGGGAAAAGGGCACCAAAATGAGGATAAAAGAGATCACCAACTTGCATAAAATTTGCATGTGCTAATATATATGTATAGACGCTTGAGCCTCATTTACCCAAGCTCCAACCAAGGGAAGGCTTTGAGATCAGATTGGACTGCAAATTCCTAAACCTTATAGAGAATAGTTTCAAAATATACTATCTGCATTGTATTGAAATAGCTTTATCCTGATCATATACTCCCTAATTTACAGTTTTTAAAAAACCCTGATGATAATCATGATGCCTGGCTAATTAAGGAGTAATTAGCTATTTGTATCCTGTTCTTCTTCCAAGGCGTCATGGCAACATCTATTGTTCCCATTCCCATGTTATCCTTACAACAACCCTGTGAGGTAGGCCAGGTTGAGAGGTAGTTACTAGGGCAAAGGGTCAGATTCTGAGACAAGGTCTCCCAGTTCCAAGTCCAGCATGCCAACTACTACACCACACTCTAGTAGTATAGTATCAACCTATCATTGTCGGGTGATTTCAGTGCAGTGTAGATTAATTATTGATTGATTCATTCCCCCACCTGGACTTTGCAAATTCAAAAGCTCTCGGCGATTCCTTCCAGCGACAGGGAAAAAAATAATAAAATTACTAGAAGCGCTTTGTGAACCGTAGTGCTATCTGTAGTGACAGCTCTCCATAAAACACTTTTATAAGCTGGCTTGGGGTTGCTGTAAATACCATCCTATATTTTATCCTTCTCCCGAGACAAATGGCTCCATACAACAAATGCTTGCTTGGTGCGGTGCAGTCTGGAAAGTTACAGCTGCAGCAGCCATTACAGTTTCAATTCCCAATCTGACTAGACATGAGTGCTTAGGTTATAGTTCTCTCAATGTATTAGGCTACACCATCTATCCATCAATGCATTGCTGAATCTGCAAGCTGCACCAGCTGCTCAGGTAGCTATCCTCCTTGCACAAGCCCATATGCAGGTGTGTAGGCATCCATGCATGTAGAACACGAGCAGGATCTACTAATGCAGACCTACACGGACCTAATGCTGACATATTTCAGGTTCCTGGCTGCTCCTGGCAAAACCTCTCCTCCCAGTGTAAGGACTGTTAAAACGGGTGAAGGATCTGATTCTGCATTCAACAAGAGTTGCATCTTCCAAGATTAGGTCCTGTGGAGCAAAAGCAGCAACCCTTCTGCCATCCTATGCAGATGTGTATCCACTGCACTGAAAAGACGACTCCGACAAACTCTCTGCATTTCAGTTGTGAAGGATGTACAAGATCCCACGGCCCTGATTATTTTGTTGCTTTGGTAATTCAATAATGGCATGTTATTTTTGAGCTCTGTTAATTGAAGTGAACTGCATTGCCCAAAATAACTTTCAGGCTATATTTGAAAATGAAGAATGCTATTTTGCGTGAAAGATGTCCTCTTGCTTTCTTTACAGTTACAGCTTTCATTGTGCAGCGATTTTCTGGAAAAGGGAGGCTAAGAATTTGAATAATTAAGTTAACTCTAATGCAGCATTCTCAGGTCAGATTCAGATGACAGAACACTTTTTAAAGCATTGCTTCATGGGCCACAGGGACATTGCCCTCATGTTCGCAAGGGCATCAGCTTCTATTATTGTCCATGAGATTTCTGCCTCTGAAGGGAAGCAGAATATCCAGCATTAAAGCACTTTTGAAAAATGCCAACGCAAGGACTACATCTCCTCTTTTGAACTAATGGCCTAACATTGTCACAAATGCACTTCTGATTTAAGATCCACTCATGTGGCATTTGAGGTACATAGCTAATTTTTTTCAGAAAACATCTGTGAATACTATAACTGCTTCTAGAACCTCAGAATGCATTGTAGTTCTCACAATAACATATTCAATTGTCTAGATGACTCAGGAGAAGATATCAAAGAAGTCAACTTTGGTAAAACAAGGCTAGCCCCCTCCCCACCCCCGATAGCTACTGCAAACTTGTCTAGATTTGACTTAACTTGACTGAATGAAATATGTAGCCTGCTCTACCTAAACATCAGCATTAAATATATAAAAAAGAAAAGAAAATCTCTCCCTATCTTGCAGGAAAACACTGAATATTGAGAATAGCAAATTATGTTATTCATACTGGCATGGTTCACACATAAATTAAGCCATGGTGTAGTTTGTGGAAATTTGGCTTGTCATTGTGTTCAAACCCATCCTCACAAACAAATCCCAAACAGAAGCCATGGTTTGTTGTCACCTTACAAAGTCTGGCTTGTTTAAACTATGGCATGGTGTGATGTCTGAATTCAGAACTATGGCTTATCCTTAGCTTGTTTATCCCTGACTGAAACACAGGATCATGACAAGAGCAGCCTGAAAATGAAACCACACTGAAGGCTGGCAAAATGGGAAAACAAGCTGAAACAGTTCATGGCTAAAGCAACAAAACATGGTTAACCTAAACCATATCTTAGCGTAATGTGCAAACACAGCCATTGTACAGAAATAGAACTGCAAGATTTAATTGGTCTAATGGGTATAAGTAACTACTTGATTAGGTAAGCAACAATTTTAATTGGTGAGGCTAATTTTAAACCAAAGGGTGGGGGCTTTGAGTGAAGGACAAACTTACGTCAGGCTTGGGACTAAGAGCCCTCTCAGAGTGATGTTTCTAATGGCAGTGACTCCAAGGAGAAATCAGAACCTGTTCCCAGACCTTCACAAGTGGGACCCTCCACACTGGATCCTGCACCCTGCCCTCTCAATCCCCAGGAGGTGTCACTGCCCACTAATTCCGAGGAGTGGACCTCAGAGTCCTCCAATGAGCAGAGAGGCTCTGGGGAGCATTCCCCAACCAGCTCCTCACTCCTCAGATCCTCATCACCCAGGAGAAACTGGTGACTGTTGGAAAGAAAACTGGTCCTGTAGGAAAATCTGATGCAGCACCAGAGGAGGTTAAGCCCCCATAAGGACTTCCAGTTGTTTTAAGCCACAGCTGGGGTACCTTGTCTGTTCTCTAACTGCAGGATTGCTTTCTGTGGTCCTCCTGAACTCACTCCATGTCCTGGGCTAGAACCTGTGTTCTAAAGCTCCTGCTGTTCCAGCTGCCTATCCCATGTTCTGCTTCTTTGCCTGGATGTTGTCCAGAGGAGATGATGGAATCCAGATGGAACAGAACAACTTATTTATTGTTTCTGGTTGGTTACTATAATGAGGCTGCAATCCTATACATGCTTACCTGGAAGTAAGTCCCATTGAACTCACTGGGGCTTACTTCTGAGTAGACATGTAAAGGACTGAACTGTAAGAAATCTAAAAAACATTGAAGATGTTCTTTCCTTCTATGATGTGTTAGCTTTTTGGTTTAACAAAAATAGAGTTTTTGTTTATTAAGTTATAACTTACATGTCCTTAATTAAAGCTTTGGTAATCACCACATTTATATAAATTTCACTGATTAATGAGTAGTTAAAAAGGGAGATGGGACAGAAACGGCCTTGGTCGCCTTGGTGGATGATATGAGGAGGGCTCTGAATAGGGGCGAATGCTCCTTCCTTGTTCTCCTCGACCTCTCAGCGGCTTTTGATACCGTTGACCACGGTATCCCCCTGGACAGCCTGGAGGGGTTGGGCATTGGAGACACCGTATTATGATGGTTCTGGTCCTTCCTCTCTGGCAGGTACCAGAGGGTAGCACTGGGAGAGGAGGTTTCGGACCCATGGCTGCTCACTTGTGGGGTGCCACAGGGTTCCATCCTCTCCCCGATGCTATTTAACATCTATGTGAAGCCACTGGGGGCTATCATCAGGAGGTTTGGGGTGCAGTGTCATCAGTATGCGGATGACACGCAGCTCTACCTCTCGTTCAAATCTTCACCAAGGTTGGCCATAGGATCCCTGTCCAAATGTCTGGAGATGGTGAGTGGCTGGATGGGGAGGGACAAGCTGAAGCTGAACCCTGACAAGACCGAGGTACTTTTGGTGGGAGAAAAGAGGAAGTTGGGGGATGTTGACCTGGTGTTGAATGGGGTACAGTTACCCTTGAAAGACGAGGTCCGCAGCTTGGGGGTCATCTTAGACTCCCAGCTGTCCATGGAGGCTCAGGTGTCAGCTGTGAGCCGGACAGCGCTGTACCAACTCCATCTGATACGGCAGCTGCGCCCCTACCTTCCTGACCATCTGCTTCCATCCATAGTACATGCCCTGGTCTCCTCTTGTTTAGACTACTGCAATGCGCTCTACGTGGGGTTACCCTTGAAGACGGTTCGGAAGCTGCAGCTGGTACAGAACGCGGCGGCTTGCCTGATTAAAGGAAGCTGCTGGCGAGATCACTTCACTCCAGTGCTGAAGGAGCTGCACTGGCTACCAGCTGTTTTCCGGACCAAATTCAAGGTGTTGGTTTTGACCTTTAAAACCCTATACGGTTCCGGCCCAGCCTATCTCAAGGAGCACCTTCAGCAATACCAGATAGGTCGCTCAACAAGATCAGCCTTGGATGGCCTTCTCTCTGTCCCATCAGCCAGGACAGCTAGGCTGGTGAGGACAAGGGAGAGGGCCTTCTCTGTGGTGGCCCCCACTCTGTGGAACTCCCTCCCTAGGGAACTCCGCCATGCCCCCTCTTTAATGAGCTTCCACCATGCATTAAAAACATGGTTGTTCAGGCAGGCATTTGGAGTGGGCTAGGCTGGGTAATTTTAGAAATGTGATGTTTTTAATGTTGAATTTTATTGTATAAACTGTTTTTATTGTTGTACATCGCCCAGAGTGGCTGGGTGACTGGCCAGATGGGCGATTAATAAATTTAACAAACAAACAAACAAATAAATAATCAATACCATACACTTTCTCTAATCCTCTGACAGCCCTATATGTGACTATCACAGTGTTAATGACTGCAGTTCTGGAACGCATCCTGAGCTCTTGAGATACAGTGGGCTAAAAATCTAAATAAATAATATTATGTAAAACGTTCTCCTGCTAACATGTTTCACTGTTTATGTATGGTTCCTGCCAGTTTGTACTGTTCCCTTTTACTTCACTGGAAAGTATAACTAATTATTAGGATTTAGCGGGAATGTTAAGAACTTTTTGTTCTGTTGTGGCCTCAGTTGGCTTCCCCTTCCTTCCTCCTCTGTTGTTCTCCCATAGGGAAGGGCTGTAGCTCAATGGTAGTGTGCATAGTTTGCATGCAAAAGGTCCGATGTTCAGTTCCTGGCATCTCCAGTTAGGGCTGGGAAAGTCCCTTGTCTAAAACACTGAAGAGTGTGATATGACTGCCATATAGGTATATTCTGAATACAGCGAACATATAAATCATAAGGTTGCCCCAGTCAATTAAATCAGGAGTAGTGGGTAGAAGAGGATGATAAGTTGTCATATGTATTAAAGAAACCTGTCACATTCTTTGTCTTCCCTGCAACTTGTCACAAATAATTTCCCTCAGATCTTTTATACACACACACACACGCACCCATGTTCAAAGTCAGGACTTAGCCATCCCTTTTTGACTGCCTTCCTGTTGACTGATTCTCATGAAACACACTTCACTGGAAAGCTCTTGACACACCGGTTCCACAAATAACAACAGTTTTCACTATAATTCAAAGTCAGGAGTTTATTTATGTCCATAAAGCTTTTTCTTTCAAAATTAGGCTATCTTCTATAACAATGTACTATAAAATTTTATTTTTTAATATAAAACAGGTCAAGTATAATTAACCAAACATAATTAATTGCAAACTGGAGCAAAATTAAGTATGAACACAAAAATGTCTCTGTACACTTTATAAACAGAGGTGCAGACCAAAGTACAATGATATGCCAGTAACATATGGCCTGTAAATAAACCATGAAGGGGTTAAGAGACAGCTAGAGTTAAAAGTAACCCTGTCAAAGTTTAGTTATTGCTCAGAAAGGAAGTCTCTAGCTGTTAAATTTATCAAAATAACATTTAAAAGTCACTGTATACCATTATAAACACAGATGCAGGCCAAAGTACAATGATATGCCAGTAACGTACTGCCTGTAAACAAATCATGAAAGGTTCTACATTGCCATGAGTCATATGTGCTCATTGGCAAACCTCAAGATTCAAGTCCTCGGTGGACCACACAAGGATGTTACAGTGGCTGCCCTGGAGTTTACACCAAGAACATTGTATTTAAGGAAGTTTTGTAAAGATAAAAAATGTAACACTTTGAGTGTTGCAATAAACACAGTTAACTTAAACTTTTTGTTAGATTTGATTTTTCTCTGCGAACTGTGTTTGTGGGTAACCAGCTGGTTATTAAACAAGTTGTAAACAGAGTATTTTTCAGGGGTCTGCATTATTCCTCTATTTTGCTCTGCAGAAAATATATCCTTTATAATATTAGTTATGGTGTGGTATTTACAGAATAGATTTTTCAGGCAGAATAGTATATGTATAACATAGATAAATATTTATATGAGAGAAATGTAAATTGTGGAGGGGAGACAGAGCAAGAGTGTGTATAGGTGTGTTTTTAATCAACTTTTCTATCTCACTTTTCTGTGATCAGTTTCGGGCAAGCCTATATTACAGGGTTGTTATTCATTTGAAATTCCTGCTCTAAATTCTTTTGAGGAATGACAGGATACAACATAGGCTGAATTTCACCCAGTTCCTTGGGTGAAAACAATTTGAGATGACACAACACAAAGACAACAATAACAGTAACAGTGTCCTTCAAAGTGGCTCTCCCAGGCACAGACCTCTCAGTATGACTAGTACATTTCTCCCTTGTCCTCCTTAAGAGAATTCTTAGCTCTAAAACTCTTCCTCAAATTCAGCAGCCTAAGGTGCACAGTGATTATTGCCCTTTTGGTATCTTAAGGATTTTCTTTATCAGTGTCTTTAGACTAACTTACATACCATATTATTCACTTATCAGTCACAATTACCACAAGATAATCCAATCTGAGGGGTGGTGACGGCCGACAGGAAGCTCTGACGTGGGCTGGTCCATGAAGTCACGAAGAGTCGGAAGCGACTGACCGAATAAACAACAACAAAAAAAGTCCAAGCTGAAGTTTTTATCATATGGTGCTGGTGGATCACTAGGTCTTGTACACTTTGGTTACTGGGTGCTTTAAAAGTCCGATAAATAAATAAATAAATAAATAAATAAATAGCAAGTAATAGATGCCACTCTGAGATTAAAACAGGAATGGGTTGTTGACTTGGCCCTTATGCGAGGATATATTGTTGTTGTTGTTCAGTCGTTAAGTTGTGTCCGACTCTTCGTGACCCCATGGGCCATAGGACACCAGGCCTTCCTGTCCTCCACTCTCTCTAGGAGTGTGCTCAAGTTCATATTCATTGCATCGGTGAACTAACCATCTCATCCTCTGCCGTCCCCTTCTGCTTTTGCCTTCAATCAATCTTTCCCAGCATCAGGGTCTTTTCCAGGGAGTTTTCTCTTTGCATTAGGTGGCCAAAATATTTGAGCTTCGGCTTCAGTACGAGGATATACACATATTATTTTATTTTAGGGATGGGTGAATCAGCAAAACTCAAGCTTGCCGAAGTTCTCAGAATTCCAACTTGAAACACGTTCCCACTCAAGTCTGTATCAGATTGCAAGCTTCGGGGGGGTTTTCCAAACAAAAATCCATGTGTATTTTCATATGTATTTTCTAACAGTTTGTTAGAAAAATATAGTTCTTATATGGATCTGCATTCAAAACCAGTGCCCCTAGCTATAGCCTGAAATCCACTTTACTACCTCAGGATTCTTGCCACCTTATTTTCCTGCACGTGTGGAACAGGCCTTAGAATGGAAAGTGGTCTGATTGCAACATGGGGTCACCAGATGGCTTCGGGGCAGTAAAGCTCCTGGTAAAACAACTCCAGGCCAGTAAAACATTGCAAATCAGAGAGAGAAGTTCTAACCCATATTTCCTGCTGTGCTATTTTTTTACTTGATTTTTTTTTTAACACGAAAACATTCAAACATGTGATTCCCCCACCTGCGGTCTGAAGTGGTACAGTCTATTCTACCACCTAATCCATTCTTACCTCTTTCTGTTACATGTATCAATCAGGCCTAAAGGAGAATCCAATCACAAACCAATACAAAGTAGGAGTAGAGCTAGAGCAAAATATATGCAAAGTCAGTCGGGATGTTTCCTCAAGAAGCAGGAACCTGGGGGTAGCACAATATTCAAGATAGGCACAAGCTGAGAAGCTCAAAGAAGGTGTTTCGAGTGCCAAGTGGTAGACAGCTTCTTGGGTAAAGGCTTGGGTCTGACCCAGAAGCTTTTATACCCAGGAAAGTCACCAGTGGCCAGTCAAGCAACCCCTGAGCAGGGCAGGCTAAGCAGGCCTGTAAGAAATCCTCTGCCAGGAAAGATATTCAAAATTATACTACCTTTGGGCTGGCAAGCAGCCACAGAGAATGAGCTTTTTCCCCCCAATGTACATCTAACTTGATAGAAAAGTAATTGCTCTGGATTTTTTTTTTCCAAAGGAGAACATTTTGGTGACATTCTTGTAGGTGGGACACAGGATTCTTGTGCTTATCTTAGTTCTGAGGTAATGGAGAGGTGTGCATGAGTGTCCTGTACTTCATTATACAATAATTTCTCTGGTGGTCTGCAGCTTCCCTGGCTTCCCATGCTTCAGTTAAAGCCCAGGGGAAGACATAAAAAGGTAACTGCTCCTGTGGGACTTTTTCAGATCATGAAGTGTGGGCAGCTGGGGAAGCTGCAGAACTATGGAAAGATGTGTAATAGAAAGAAGAAAGGGACACAGCACCCTGGCCAACTAGCAATAAGGTAAGCTAAAAAACAAAACAAAAGAAATTCAAAACCACACCAAGAATGAGGCAGAAAAATAGATGCCCTTTTCATGGTGGAAGAAAACTTTTGGGAAATTGGAGGACAGATTTTAGCACAGCGCTACACCAGCCCCAACTCCTTTCTGACTGCCGACTGACCAGAAAACCCCTCACCCCCACTTGCTCTCATGCCTTTAACAGCAGCTTGATCTGAAAAAATCAGCAAGTAAAGCTTTTCATGGCAGAGAGATAAGCATTATCACCTTCTTATATGTGCAAATCAAGCTACTGTTAAAGGCACAGGAGCAAAAAGCTGGCAACCCCAGTCTCTACCCAGTTTTCAGCAGATAAAAGAAGAGCATAATTTTCCACTTCCCTTACCTATTTATTTATTTATTCGTGTCAGAAGCATCACAATTAAAAAAACATACACATAAACATACACAAAAAAACATACACGTAACATTTAAAATATAAAACGTAGAAGTTAAAATATATACAAATTAGACAAATCTTGCCCCAAAACTAGCAACATTGACTGCGTTCTGTCAGGCTGTCATAAGGTCCTCATGTGTACATTGATCAGGGCACAAAGGGCAAGTATACATATGTGTTGTTGTCTGCAAGTCTCCGCAGTCGCATAGAGCAGAGATCACCGGATAACCCCATTTATTCAACGTGTCTCTAGATCTTGTTCCACCTGTGTGCAGCCTATTCAATGATTTCCAAACTTCCCAGCTTTTATCGGAACCGTGTGCCAGCTCCTCTGCTGGTTCCCTCCAGTGTTGATTCTTTTAGCTTTCCATAAGTCCATTCTACTTTTGAATTCATCAAAGTCTTCCGTCGATCTGAGGAAGCATTTCGTGGAATTTAATCTCTGAGGAGCTGGTTGTAGGCCGTGAAGAGGGTGTTGTTTGGATATTGAGGATTTAAGCCTCTCTTTGTATGCTGCTGCTTCTCTATGAACAGCAGGCGGGGCAATGCCAGCTATATGGTAGATCTTATCTAGAGAAGTAGGTTTTAGACATCCGGTAATGATTCAACTTGTTTCATTCAAAGCAACATCAACTTGCCCAGCATATGCTGATTTATACCAAACTAGGCAGGCATATTCACCAGCCGAGTGGCAAAGGGCTAATGCTGTAGTCTTAAGAACCCTTCGTTTAACACCCCAAGTAGTGCTCGTTAATTTCCTAATGATGTTATTTCTTCCGCTGACCTTCAGTTTAGTGTTAATGCAATGCTTTTTATATGTTAAGGCCCTATCCAAAGTAACCCCTAAATATTTAGGGTTACTGCAATGCTCCAATAACATTAACATTAACAAATCTACGCTATTTGCACTCCCCCTTTTTTTTTTTGCCGTAATAGCCTACGTAAATATTTACGTAGGCTAAAACGGCGAAAAATAAGGAACGCAAATGGCGTCTGCCGTAGCCGCTGCCATTTGCATACGCCAGGGTTTTTTTGCCTGCCATGATAGGCTACGTAAATACTTACATAGCCTATCACGGCAGCCTGGCTGGATGCAAATGGCGGCCACTATGGCGGCCGCCATTTACGTCCGCACCAGGCAGTCCATGGCCGGAACTATGGCTGCGGACGGCCCTGGCCGGCTGCTCAGTAGAGCTGCCGCGGAGCGGAGCCGGCCGGGCAGGATTCCAGGGGGGAGGACCGGATCGCCTCCCCCCCTGTCGAGGATTCCGGGGGGAGGGACGGAGCGCCTCCCCCCACACCGCAAATCAATCTGCGAAAAGGTAAGTGACTTTCGTACATCCCTAATTGTAGGTAATGACTGAGGTTCTGCAGCCTACTGTTACAATTAAATTCTCTTTATTATACCAGCAAGCATCCTTCTTGTTCATCTATTTAACCATCAAAGCCTGAAGCACGAAAATAAGCAAAACGTATAAGGAAGAGCTATTTGTGGTATCTCAGGAGACAATTTGGTAAGAGTAAAAGCCAATGCGCCTTTCCTTAGCTACTGAAATCTTATTTCACAGTTCAGAGACTTCAGGCCTCCTCTGCTTTGGTGTACTAAAATTAACATATTCCCAAAGCTCAGGCAATCGGTCTGCCTTTCCTGAATGCTGATAACAAAGGATGAAACAGCTTTATTACTGTAAATAAATTTACAGCTCTGCTTGTGGAACCTACACTTTCCAGACATCATGTAATCAAGTCAGTGTCAACCTTTGGATATTCCTGGCAACTGTGTTTACTTGGAGGGTGTTCTGCCCATTTGCTTTAGGAAGACTATGTATTTATCATTCATATTTTTAACCTTCTTGTATCACAAGGACTCAAGCCAGTATCAGCATTAGAAACATGTAATAAAGACATGTGTGTACATGGATCTATCTGATTAAAGGTCCATCCAATATCCCCAATCTACTTTTACATGTACAATTCACCTCAGAATTAGAACAATGGGAACACTAAGCTTCTGTGTTCAGTGTCAGTGGAGGCTTTACATAAGAAAAGCCCTGCTGGATCAGGCCAAAGGCTCACCTAGTCAGGCATTCTGTTTCCAGAGTGTCCAACCAGTAGACTATGGAACACAAGAAACTGCCTTACACTGCATACATCATCATCATTTTATTCATCATGACTAGGAGCCTTCTATGAATTTGTCTAATCTCTTTTTAAAGCCTTCTAAGTTAGTGGCCTTCACCACATTTTGTGGCAACGAATCTCATAGTTTACGTGCTTCATGAAGAACTACTTCCTTTTATCTGTCCTACATCATTCAGGTTCATTGGATGACCCAGGTTCTACTATTAAGAGTAGAAGTGCAGCTAGGACTAGACCTTTTATAACATTTTATAGCTGGGCCAGCCAGCCAGGCATGTACATGGTAATGGGTGCTCATTTTATTATTTTTACTTTAAAATACATAATATTTTGCAAGGATATGGTGCTTATTCCCAAGTAAATCTGTTTAGCATCTGGGCAGCAGAAGCAAATCCACTTTATTTCTGTAGTCCTGATGGTGCTATTTGAGCGAGTTTAAAATGAAAAACTGCACATGCTCAGAGTATTTCTTATTTTTATCAGGGCTGGCAACACTTTTGTTTGGTTGGGTTTTTTGCTCGACTATATCAAGAAAATAGAAGCGGTTGTAAAGCATGGAATGGCAGGGTGAGGGAGAAGGGAAATAGGCTAGAGCTACGCTACTGCTTTTTATAGTGGTATTGAAGTGCACTGATAACTGTTGGGGCACGTTACACATTCGATATACCGCTTTTCCAGTATTATTTCCTGCTTTGTATTCCACATGATCCAGTATACCGCAACAAACGTCATTGTGTGTCCTACAGAGTATAAATGCGCAAGAGGGGACTCAGGAGATCTGGGTTCTAGTCCCCATTTGGCCGTGAAGCTCACTGGGTGACTTTGGGCCAGTCACTAACTCTCAGCCGAACCTACCTTACAGGGTTGTCGTGAGGATAAAATGGAGAGGACCATGTATGCTGCCTTGGGTTCCTTGCAAGAGGAAAAAAGGTGGGATATAAATGTAATTTTAAAAAATCATAATGATATGACACCAGGTGTAGATCTGGTCATTAGTTGTATGCTTCACAGCTGAATACATATGGCCATCTAAAGCAGGAATGTTGAACCTCTTTCAGCCTAAGGCCAAATTCAATTTCAGAAAAGATTTCAGGGGCCACATTCCAGTGGTAGGTGGGACTAAAGACAAAGGGGTGTGGCCAAAGGTAAAAAAGGTGGGGCGAGAAAATGCCAGCATATTATAGCTTAAAGCTCTTCCTGCTAGTAACTAAGCCTTAGGAGTGGTGGGAAAAACTGCACAAAAGTTGGAAAACACCAACTATTGTTGGGCAGCGGAATGGGGTTGGGCCAGGGGATGAGGGCTTGGCCAACTGGGGAAGCCCAGAGGGCTGGATTCTGACTCCAGGCAGGCCAGATTTGGCTTGTGGGCCTGAGGATCCACACCCTCTCCTACCCAAACACCAGCAATGATGCAAGGGTGTGTGGCATCAGCTGAAAACTAAAGAGCAAAACCTCTCATCAGACCTTACATTGCTGCCAAGGTGCAGAAAACCCCAGTGCAGATATATGTGATTCCTATCATTTGGGATGTTAGTTGCCTCACATGCAAAAAAGTTGTTGTTGTTGTTGTTGTTATATTTATTTATACTCCGCCTTTTTCCCAGTACTGGGACACAAGGCGGCTTACAAAAATTAAAACATATACAATTAAAACATATGAAAATATACAAAAGTTAAAACAGAAATTAAACAACAGTACAATTAAAATTATATTAAAACATTAGCAGCTTACCCCCAGGTTCCAACTATGTCCCAAAGGCCTGCTGGAACAAGAATGTTTTAGTCTGCCTCCAGAAACACATCAAGGAGGGAGCCATCCTAGCCTTCCTGGGAAGGGTGTTCCACAGCCATGAGGCAGCCACCGAGAAGGCCTTCTCCCAGGTTCCCACCAGTGCCAGTGGTGGGACTGAGAAAAGGGCCTCCCCAGAAGATCTCAGGACACAGGCATGTTCATAAGGGAGGATACAGTCTTTCGGATAACCCGGACTGGAGCCATATAGGATTTATAGGTCATAGCCAGCACTTTGAATTGTGCCCGGAAACAGACTGGAAGCCAGTGAAGCTGTTTGAACAAGGGAGTTGTGTGCTCCCTGTAGCCAGCCCCAGTCAACAGTCTGGCAGCAGCTCTTTGAACCAACTGCAGTTTCCGAACACTCTTCATAGGCAGCCCCACGTAGAGCACATTGCAGTAATCCAAACAGGATGTTACTAAGGCATGCGTCACCGTGGCCAGATCAGACATCTCCAGGAACAGGCGCAAGTTGGCACACTAGTTTTAACTGTGCAAAAGCACTCCTGGCCACTGCTGAAACCTGAGCATCTAGGCTTAGGGCTGAATCCAGGAGCACCCCCAAACTGCGAACCTGAGTCTTCAGGGGGAGTGCAACCCCATCCAACACAGGCTGAATCCCTATTCCCTGATCTGCCTTTTGACTGACCAGGAACACCTCTGTCTTGTCTGGATTAAGTTTCAATTTGTTCTCCCTCATCCAGTCCATTACTGATGCCAAACACTGGTTAAGGACAGAAACAGCTTCCTTGGAATCTGGTGGGAAGGAGTAGTAGGGCTGGGTGTCATCAGCATATTGGTGACACTGAACTCCAAAACTCTGGACAACCTCTCCCAGCGGTTTCATGTAGATATTAAATAACATGGGAGACAGAACAGAACCCTGAGGGACCCTGCAAGCTAACGGCCACAGAGTCAAACCGGCATCCCCCAACACCACCTTCTGAGTTCACCCCACTAGGAAGGAATGGAGCCACTGTAAAACAGTACCCTCAAGTCCCATCCCAGCGAGGCGTCCCAGAAGAAAACTATGGTTGATGGTATTGAATGCCGCTGAGAGGTCCAGCAGAACTAACAGGGACACACTCCCCCTGTCCAGTTCCCGGCGTAGGTCATCCACCAAGGTGACCAAAGCTGTCTCCATCCCATAACCAGGCCTGAAACCAGATTGAAATGGATCAAGATAATCTGTTTCATCCAGGAGCCCCTGGAGCTGGGAGGTCACCACACACTCTAATACCTTGCCCCAAAATGGTATGTTAGAGACTGGATGATAGTTATCTAGTATGGTGGGATCCAGGGCAGGCTTCTTCAACAGAGGTCTCAGAACCGCCTCTTTTAAGCATAATGGAACAATACCTTGTTCCAAAGAGGCATTAACCTCCCCCTTTGTCCACTCAGCCAGTCCTCCTCTGGCCTCTTTAATAAGCCAGGTGGAGCAAGGATCCAGCATACATGTGGTGGCTCTCACCACTCCAAGGAGCCTGTCCACATCCTCGGGCTGCACAAATTGAAAAGCATCAACAGAAATTGTTCTCCGTTCTTGAGAAAAAAAGGGGGAAAACAGCATTTTTTTTCCATAAAAAAGATTTGTGTCAAGACAACTGCATAGTTATGAGCAATGGTAAATAGAGATGAATGCTAGTTCGCAACACAAAATACACCTCCCACACATTTGAAAAAAACACCCATTAAAAATAACAGCATTTTATGGCAAAAGCATCCTTGTATTGCAGGAGAAACTGAACCTGAACGGCATATGAACGGATCAGTCAATCATTAAATTCTTCTTAGCCTCATTTGCTCCCTGTCAATCCTGCTCTCGCTGTTCCTGCTAGACAAGCTAGTGGCATGGTTAGCCATCACAATCCTTCCAAAGGTGCCTCCGTACTCGGAAAACAATCCCTTTCTACCACTGTGCCACTAGGGGGGAAAGAGGTAAGAAGCACCACTTTCCTCTTCCCCATACCAGTCTTCTGCTCCAAAATTCAGCCTCTGCACTAGCATTTAGGAAGGAGGAGGACATCAGAATAAAAAAATGAGCGCCAGTGTGGTGTAGTGGTTAGAGTGTTGGACTGGAACTCAGGAAACCCAGGTTCTAGCCCACTCTTGGCCATGAAGCTTACTGGGTGATTTGGGGCCTGTCACTGACTCTCAGCCTGACCTACCTCACAGGGCTGTTGTGAGGATAAAATGGGGAAGGAGGAATAAATACATTTTAGAATCCTTTCTTCTCATGTACTTTGGGCCTGGTAAATCCATATTCCTGGTGAGCGGACTTAGATTAAGGCTGGCATTGCTGGTACCTGGACAGTTTCCATAGGATAAGGGATAGTCAATGGTGGACACTGCTCTTATTCCATCCCAAACATAAAGTTCTGTGTTGGTGCAATAGGTAACAAACCCCGTCGTCTTTGCACTGCCACATGCATGCTGGAAAACAAATGGCAACACTCATTTTATTTATCCGTGAGAATTTACATCTCACTTTCCCACCATGGCCGAAGCAGTCAGGACGACTCACAATGGGGTGTTGAACCTCTTCCAGCCCGAGGGCCGCCCTCCATTATGGAGAAGCTCTTGGGGGCTGGTGGTGGGTGGGACTGAAAGTAAAAGGGGGGATGGCCAAAGACAAAGGGTTTGGGGCCAAAATACCAAAAGCACCAGCATGTTGTAGCTTCAGGGTGCAATCCTATGCAAGTTTAGATAGAAAAAAGTCCTACAACTCCCAGCATGCCCCAGCCAGCATGGCTACACTGGGAGTTGTAGGGCTTTTCTCTTTCTAAACATGCATAGGACTGCACCCTAAAGCTCTTTCTGCTAGTAAATGAGCCTAAAGAGAGGCCTTTCAACCTTTTAGAATGGGGCAAAAACACAAACTCTGGGAAACCAATCAAACCATTAAAGGCTGGGGGAAAGGCAGAGGGGACACGGCATCTGGGGAGACCTGGGGGACCAGATTGGGACCCCAGGAAGGCCATATTTGGCTCCCTGGCCTGAAGTTCAGCACCCTTGCTTTAAAACTACAAAATCATAGAAATTTAACAATACAGTAAAATGCTTGCTACCTATCCCCAGCTTTTCAGCCAGAAGGAACAGCACCACCAGCCTGCAGCTCTGTGGCAGAGCACCTGCATCGCATGCAGAAGGCCCCAGGTCCAATCCCCGGCATCTCCAGGTAGGGCTAGAAAAACCCCTGCCTAAAACCCTGGAGAGCCGCTGCCAGTCAGTGTCGACTCTACTGGGCTAGATGGACCAAGGGTTTGACTCAGTAGAAGGCAGCTTCCTACGTTCCTACCCAATGATCTCAAACATTCTGACAGAGTGGGTGGCACAGCACTCATGAGGCATTGCAACCTCAGAACAAGTTAAGTGTGTGCAAAGGGGCAGTAACGCCTGGCACATCTGATTATTTCATTGACCTACGCACCCGTGGGGCACTGTTGCCCATTAACCAGCACTGCCTTTGCCTAGTGCTTCCCAAGCTGGCTCTTTCTCTGCCGTTGCCGAGTGACAACAGCTGCCGGTGAGGGTGTGTGGGACTCCTCCCTCTCCGTCACTGCTCAGTTGTAGTACCTTACTGAGGTGATATGGGCCCATGAGGGCAATACCACGTGCTCTTTCAGAATGTCTGAACCAGCTCCAGCTTTGACGATACACAGGTTTTCTGGGACGGAAAAGAGCAGCAAGCACGAGCGTTACCATTTTGTTTGTGCTACATGATTGCAGAATTGCAGAAACACAGACTTTTACGTTTGGGATAATGAGTACTATCTATGTGCCCTAAGTGAAGGAAACACAGATGCACTACAGAGAGCATCGCCCATTTCTTTCCCCTGCCTCTCGTATTTCCTCCTGATATGATGAAGGATCCATACCTATTTTTCACAGTGATCCATTAAGTTTACCTACAAATAGAAGTGTGTTGGCCAATGCTTCAATACAGTGTCTAAAAAAAGAAGATTCTAAAATTCTTTATCTTACATATACAAGAACCTTTTTAACCCAGTGTTGTATAGCTAAATTATAACACTGTATAAAAAAGGTACATGTATATTAGCAATTGTAGCATGTATGTTAGATATTGTCAACAACTACAACCGTTCTACTAACAACTGCAGTTGTTCTACTACAAACAACAGCTGTTACAATCCCATCCCAGACTCAGCTTAAATAGCAGCAATTCTACTGTATCTTTAGCATTACAGTTGGAGGGGGGAGGGAGGTTTGCTACAAGTCCAGCCTCACCGTGTCTTTTCAAAGTAGTGTTTTAAAATTGCTGCAAAATAGCTAAACCGAAGATTCATACATAGTAATTTGAGTTTATCTGACAGCCCTGATATTTAAATTTCCTAATTTAGATGGACCCCAAAACCAGAGTCTCAGAGTTTAGGAGCTATCTATGGCTTTTAGCATGCTTTAGTTGCATCCTTAGACCTTTTCTTTCTTTCTTTCTTTCTTTCTTTCTTTCTTTCTTTCTTTCTTTAACACCCCCCCCCCCCGTAACTTGCATATGCTAGCAATGTATGCACCCTGTGAGAGCTTTCAGGGGAAAACAAACACCTAAAGGTTAGAGGCTGTAGCTAGAAGGTGCTAGAAGAGAGTAGACCATACAGTATGGCAAGAAGTAGTGGTGGATCCACAAGACCTGACTATGGCATGAATGCCTGAAAACACGAAGCATTGCCAAGTAATGGTTGCCAATTCTGACATCAGGTGGGATGGGGGGTGGGAGATGCCTCTATTCTTCAGTAAAGGCATAGAGTATGTAGTGTAGTTGTTAGACAGTAGAGGACTGGAGAGACTTGGCTTCAAATCCTCACTCAACATTCACTGGGTGACCTTGGGCCAGTCAGCTTAGCCTACCTCACAGGGTTGTTGTGAGGATAAAATGGGACGAGGTAACATGTATGCCACCCTGAGCTCCTTGGAGGAAAAATAGGGTATACATTTATATAATACTGAGGAGGACAAGGAGGATGAGAAGGAGGTGGTGTAGGAGAAGAGAATGTTGTTATGAAGCTTATATATGAACCATATCTCTGAGTGCTCCTTATGTCTGAAATCTGGAACACCTACTGCTGCTAGGACACAAAGAGGAAGCTGCAAATGGATTTAGGGGGCGGGAGAGAGAATTGGTGCCTTTTTGTTTCTATTCAATAGCATCAAAAGCAAGATGAAATTTTAGAAGTGGCAGAGCCTGGAGTCAGTCCAAGAACACAATTGCTAAAATGGATTTTGAAGGTTAAGAACCATCTTTTACTCTGAACTCTCTTTTTATAGGATCAGTTTTTCTTAGTCTCCCTCCTTAATATGTGACTAGCAACTGGGCTGTTCCTTCATGTTATCTAGATATATGCTTGCTGGGGTGTTATTTATATTGAATTGAATTTATCTCTGTTGATATCCTGCTGTACAAGACTTAATGTCATTGAAAAGGATTTATTGGACATACTGGGAATGTTTTATTTGATTCAGATTGGATTTTCCTTTTTGTTGCTGACCAGTCTTCACTTTGGTGAAATCTGATATTCTTCCTTGGAATCCTCTTCCTTTTACTCCATGGAATTTATTATTACTGGGCATGGATCATTATTAATGATTAGTAGGATTTTACTAGGGATTTATTGTCTCCAGACAGGAGTTATTAGGTAGCCACTTGTAAAGTCAAGTCAAAAGCATCTCACAAGCCATAAAACCCATGTTATGGTTAAAGCACAGTTTTGATGACTTAGGTTATAGAGGAGAAAGATGAAGTCTGAATCAGCTTAAAGCACTGTGGGCTCATATAATACAGAATCCACACACAGCACGGGGAGGGGGGAGCAGCCAGCCAACATGAGAATTACCAAGACCCCAAACCACAATGTTGGACAGTCAACTGAATGCTTTAAACATACAGAAAGATCCTCTCACTCCAAAGCTGGGGCTGCCTTGGAAATTCCAACTGGTACAAAATGTAGCTGCCAGGGGCTTGCAGGCTGGGTGATGTAACAACGATGACGTAATCTGTAACTCCAATATTATGTCATGGTTGCTGGTTAAAAATATATTTCTGGCCACAATTGAAAAGGCTGGGTTTGACCTTTAGAACCATAAATGGTCTAAGGCAACCTTCCCCAACCTGGTGCCCTCCAGATGTTTGGGACAACAATCCCCCAAATTCTTGGCCATCAGCCATGCTTATGGAAGTTGACATCCAAAACATCTGGAGGGCACAAGATTGGGGAAAGGAGATTTAAAGACGAGGATATCATAAGAAATGCCACCTCCCATAGGAACTTGCCTCGGAATGGTAAGGTTAATGTCAGAGGCAGTTTAAGGGGTCTTCTCAGTTCTTGGGGCCCTCTGATGAGCCTCCCCATGTAGGCAGGGCACCTCTCTCCTCCTCCTCCTCCTCCTCCTATTAATTTCCACCTGAAGTGAGGGGTGAACAGGCCCTACTGAAGGAGGATGGTGGCAGCATTCCTTTGATGCATGCCACTTGGCTGCCATTATAATTGCCCAGGATACTCGGAGAAGCAGAGCATTGCTCTGGGACATTGTGGACAATTGCAATGACATAGGGTGGCTACTTACGCATCTGGGGACCAAAGGAGGTGTGGATTTGCATAACATTTGCATGCACTAATATATATGTAGAGATGCAAATTTAGAAATAATTACTATAATTTAAATAGAAATTCAGCACATGTCACCATAGAGGGGAAGACTGTGGCCAGGTGATCTCTGTGCCTCGCTCAGTGTGCTGCTCACTGTTGATGGGCAACTTCAAAGCCCCTGCTGCTCTCCCTTCTTACAGTTCTTTATCCTTAAACCAGTCCTGGACTAGAAAGCTCTTCACATAGAACAAGGGGTGGCAGCAAGGGGAATACTGGGAGTTCTAGAACTTTTTTCTGTCTAAAAATGCATAGGATTGTGCCTTAAGAGTGCCAGACCAGGAAGGCTAGGGAAGCAGCATCAGCAATGTGGACTCTCAACAGCTGCCCAAGGGTGCCACTTGCTGATGCCATGCCTGATGGGAGGCCATCTCCTGGTCCTTCTGCCATTGACAGTATAACACGTGGCCATGATGGACAGGGCCTTCTCTACTGTGGCACCAAGGTCCGGAACGCTTTCCTAACAAAGCCCCATCTAGCTCCATCTCTCTTCACCTTTCAGCAGCCCGTAAAAAAACAAAACAAAATACTCACCAATTTTTATATACTTGCTAGTGGATTAGATTCTGTAATGTGTTGAGGCTGCTGTCTGTTTTATCTTTTGAAATTGGTTGTTTCTGTTGTTTTAAGTTATTTATTTCATTGCTTGCATATTTTTATTATTGTTTGGGTGTGCTTTATATTATTAGCCATTCTGAGTATTTTCCTTAAGTAGAAAAGTGTGGTGGCAGCATTTTGAAATCAAATGAATGAATTCAAATGGATTCCATCTTTAAAATTTCCCTTTCACTATACAGCAGTGGAATATTAAAAATAAATATGATGCATTCCATTTACGCCTTTATGTTCCAGACAGGAGCTTATCTCAGCCAACTGGAGAGCCAGTGTAGTGTTGGACTGGGACTGGGAGTGTTGGACTGGGACTCAGGAGACCCGGGTTCAAGTCCCCACTCGGCCATGAAGCTCACTGGGTGACTTTGGGCATGCCACTGACTCTCAGCCTAACCTCACAGGGTTGCTGGGGGGATAAAATGAAGAGGAGGAGGAGGATTATGTAAGCTGACTTGGGTTCCTTGCAGGAAAAAAAGGCGGGATATAAATATAATAAATAAATATATAGTGGTAACAATTAAAGCTACTTCTTAATTGACCTCTTTCTTACACTAGACAAGATGAGTTCTTGTACATATGGCATAAGAGTACACTGCCTTTGGAATTAGATTCCCCTGACAAAATCCAAATACCAGCCCTCTGGTATCAATATTTATCTATAGAAATAAGAATTTGACTCTGACATTAGCATTTAAATGTTGGTGCTCAAGTACAGGTAACATACTGTACATATATGCCCCAGATCAAATAATAGTAGATTTGATGAAGATTGATAGAAGAGCTTCTTCATTTTGTGGTAAAATCAGACTTCAACTTTAAAATACCATATCAAATTTTGATACTTCAATGGGGGGAGAGGAGTTGCACATCTCTAGCCTAACTTTTGGATTTTCTGAAAAGCCATTGGGCATTTAGAGATACTGTTTTTAATTATCTGCATTTTTGAGCTCTTAGCTAGACACTTGAATTCATTGGCCCAATTAGCTGACATCTGTGTGAGAATATACTTTATTGAATACATCTATAAGTTTGGCACATTTTCAAAATACGATGTATCTGGATATTGCCTGGATCTGTGTCCCATCCCTTTCCTCAGTTCTGTGTATTTTCTTCTGTCCTCTCAAGGCCAAAACAGACATTGCTTTAAATCTCTATCCAGCAGCTACATCTCTCTTTTTTCAGTTGCAGAGACCCCAGTCAAATCAGGACTCTAGCATGGGAGATAGGGAGGCTTTAAGATCCAAATTGGCCCCTCTGCACCTACTCTAGAGTAAAAATGAAAACATGACATAGGTGCTAGATATGGATTTAAAGTACCATCTGCTTTGGCCCTCAGTCACCAGGTAATCCTCCTGCAGGTCCCAATTTTGCAGAGCTGAAGGGAGGCAAACTCTGGCCCCATCCATCAGCCAGAGAACTGCTGGGGTTTGTGTGCATGTGTGTGTATTATTATAATCTGTTGTAAACCAACAGGATTGTAAACCAACAGGATCATTTGATCAAAACACAGGATATAAATTTTCTAAAAGCAAATAAACAACCCCTTTCTTTCTGGAATTCTCTCAGTTCCACCTGTTGATTTTCTTCATGATTTACACATCACTGCTTCCTCCCCCCACTGAACCCCCTTCTGAACCAGTGCTGGAATCAACCCTCTGTAGACAAGTAGTCATTTAACAAATAGCTGGTCACAGCTCAATAATCTGAAAATAAAATCTCTACACACATTTGTGTCCTATAATCAAAGTGTTGGCCAGAGCCCATTTTGTTCAGTAGGCTAAGTGCATACTCTAAATAATAGCTTCTGGCTAGAGCACAACCCATATCTGGTTTGCAGGCCTACTGAAACAAGTGGGTATTCCCCATTCATTCATTGGACTTTGTGAAAGGGTAGATCTCTTTACAAAGGCTGCAACTACTTTACTCCATGCTCCAGAATACAAGAAAGAAATGTATTAACCTCTCAGCATGAGACAAAGCAAAGAGGAATGGAGGTTTAATCCTACTTTACATGGGAAGAAAATTACATTAACTTGTTGAAGTTAATGTAAAGAACTTCTGGTAAGGGGTCCACCACTGGAAACCGTAGTAGTAAACTGGTACTAAGCTCTATGATGAATGTAACCATTGCTCAGAATACTCTTAGTTTTAGAAACCCCCATGTTTTATTTTCCTCATATCCCTTTGAACACTGCAATTAAGAAAAAAAGACAACTTCCTGGAAGAAAAATAACATATATTTGGAGGTATGTATAAAATGATACTCAGGGCCCCTTGGACATTTTAGAGCAATCTTCCTCAACCTGCTGGACTTCAACTCCCATCATCCTCCAGCTAGTGTGGCTGGCTGGAGATAATGGGAGCTGTAGTCCAACACACCTGGAGGGTGCCAGGTTGGGGGAGGCTGTTTTAGAGTATCCTACAGAGATGGCTGGGGCCTCAAATGAAAGGGTAGCACAAAGAGTTGTGACATATCTGGCATGCAAAAACACTGGCTAACATGAGAGTTTTATGTGTATGTTAGACAAAAATGCATGCACTTGGAGAGATGTGCATAAAATGCTTATGAATTTTCATGCAAACTTAAAAAAAATAAATCTCCAACTTTGAAAAATGAGACGCTGAAAGAAATTGACCGATTCGTCTATCCCTACCTGGGAGAAGGGACGAATGACTGCTCCCTGGCTTGCATAGAGTTCCTCCTCAATTTCTCCCAAGCACATGGACCTTTTCTTTTGGCAAAGGCTTTGTGTCTTTAAGAGGGACATGCCAGGCAAGAAGTTGAACCTACAGCTTCTTGCCTTAGTGTATGGCACAGACCCAGCAAAATAGTAGGAAATCTATTACCATAAGGTAGTTCAAATGCAGTGCTTCTTTATGATACAGCGGTCAATTCCTAACTAAACATTGAATTTTATTTTTCTCAGTGAGCTACCTGTGTAGGGAGTCATTAAAATACTATTCTTTCTGAGATGGCAGAATCATGTTAATGAGCAATCCAGATATATAATGGTCTTGATTTGATTAAAAAGAAAACCAGCAACTTATTAGGAAAATTGTGCCAACACACAAGGTTTGCAGAAAAGAGGAAGCAGCTTTGGTTAAGTTGAAGGCAAAATGCATCAAATGTAGCTTGGATTCTGAAAAGTAAATGTATTTTTTACACCTCTTATTAATGTGGGATAGTGATGAAAGACAAGACTTGTGTATGTTTTAAGTAAGGTGCCTTCTGTGGTCATTAATCAGGCAAAACAAAATTAACCCTATATAATAACTGAGATGACATTACTGCAGAGAGGGGGGAAAGTATTGAATCCAAGCACTAATATTCTGAGAAACAATCCAAAATGTGGTATGAGTTAGCATCAGGACTGTTGGAGCAGGATGACTCTGTGTTTGTAGATTAACTTGGCCATGCAGCCTACTAGATGAAGCATAACTTCTTAATTAAATTGGAGCATGATGCTTGAAATGTACCAAGACTGCTGCTGTTCCTGGCCACCTCCCAATCCCCAAGTGCTGATGAGCCGTAATTTGGACCAGATGTGATTGTGGTGCTCTATATATCATACTTTTTCTGCTCCTTTCCCAGTCTCTCTCATCTCTCACGTCTACTGCAGTGGCTGCTCTCTCTAAGTGAAGAATGCTCTGTATTTTCCTTGTTGTCCTTCCTGTGTAAAAGCACATATGGGTTGCGGCAGCATGAAAACCTATATGGACTATGAGTTGAGATCATAAGCAAGGTAGCGTAAGGTGTAAAAGCTGCTGGTTAGAGTGATTGCAGGCAATAATCATTCACCACTATAACTCTTCTGTTATGTATTCTTATATATGTGTAGGGTGAAGTAATGATAGAATTACATTGGGTTGGAATTTGCCTCCTAATAACAGGAAGGTTCCTTCTGTCTGCGGATGGCTTCTTGATCCCATGGAACATTTCTGCTGTCAGAACAGAGGAAGATGATTTTTGCTGATTGCACCTCCCCTTGCAGCCCCCTATTCCCCCCCCCCCCCAGTCTTCTGCAGAGGGTTGGGAGGCCCTCAGAACAACATGAGAGCTGGCTGGGATGTCGCAAAACAACATGGGAGCTGGGATAATTTGCAAAAATAGCCTCCTGCCCCCTTCCCACCAGTCAGAGAGTTTGGAGCAGAGATCCACTCAGATAATGCTCCCACTGGCAGGAGCAAACACTGCATCCAACCCATTAAAAACTTCTATTAAGATAAAAATGCATTCGTGCTGTGGCTGTTTTACTATGTTGACTTCCATAATGGTGGAGGAGGGGGGTGCATTTATAGCAACAAATAAACATCAGAGAACAACAGGAGGAGCTGATCTTTAATCTCATGATGAGGATTTCCCTGTAAAAATGATAGCCCAAATGTACCCTTAGCCTTGGTATAACAACTCACCTAGAATTCAGTTGGCTACAGATACCTTTGCAGAATGAGAAGCAGCTCCAAGCCAATTCCCTGGTTTCCTTTATGTAATAGATAGACGGACAGACAGACAGGTGTAAAGTGGCACAACAGCAAAGCAACACGGAAGTTTGGATCTAGTCAGTCTGTTGTTAGTCTTTCTGTCTTTCTGATAGACAGACAAACAGACAGATGGAGATAGAGATATCTGTTAAATCAGAACTACATCTCAACAGAGAAGCAGGAATGGTTATATGGCTATCTGCCTTCCAGCCCAGGTTAGCCTGACCTTCATCAAGAGAGACCTCCTGCCTTCCCTAAAACTACTAGCTTGCTTCTTTCCTTTGTGTTCATCCCTTTAGGTTTCAGCTTTCAGCTCAACAGTTCAAGGAGGCTTTGTGGCTTCAGACTGGTCACTCTCTACTACCGCAGTCCTTCCAGCATCTGGAAGATAAAAGCATGCAGGCAGACACATTTTGCACTGCAGAGATGGCTCCCCCAGAGCTGCGGCACTGAACAAGAAAGTGGCTTCCAGGAAGGTTCAGCAGCTTGTCATACTTCATAGGAAGACTCAGAGGCATTTGACAGCACATGATATTTTTTTAATGGGTCCAGAGATTTTAATTGATGATTATTGTTTAAAATTAATATTGCTTTATATTTTTGTATGGGAATGATTGTACATTATATTGCTATATAGCATTTTAGGGTTTTAATCTTTGTAAACTGCCCAGACAGCTTTGGCTATTGGGCGATATACAAATGTAATAAATGAAATGAAATCCTGCTGTCAAGGGGAGTAATCTCCCAGAGCTTCTCCTCCTGTGCACACCCTATTGAACTGAAAAAGGTGTGTAAAAGTGGATGATATATTCTTGAGCAGTTCCTTTTTAATGGAGTTCCCAATTCATGATAGGTTACAATTAAAAGTATGATTTTTTTTTATAATAAGGAAACCCGCATTTTAAAATTAAGAATGGCAAGCCACGTTACATTTGGCCCATAGTAGTTTAAAAAGCTGGTTCCAGATTAGAAAATCTCCACATACTGGAACCACATGTGGAAGGGCTGGGATTATTTAAATGCTGCACCTTGGAGCTCTACTAGCCCACTTTGTCTATCAACAATATCTAATGGTCAATGGTATCAAAAGCCACGGAGAGGTTTAGAAATACCAGTGGGGGTACATTTTCCCTCATTGCATTCTTTGAGATTTCCACCAGAACAAAACAAAAACACCTCCAGTCCCAAATTCAAGTTAAAAGTCCAGCTGAAAGAAAATCAGCCTTATCCAGGAATACCTGGATATTAAGAAGACTGTAGCTCTATTCAAGCATTGTGGCTCATGTGCTTCCCATCATGTAAGGAGAAGAGCAGTACCATATAGTCGGGGTCCTAAAACACATGGGGAAGCTACACATGTACAGCAAGCTCCCTGCTTCAGATTCCCACCCATGAAGGGTGGTACAGCCAGATGATGGGGATACAAATGAGGGCTGGGGCCAGAGAATGCAGCTTTGCTCTTCCCCTCATGCAGTGGAGGTGCAATGATTAATTAAAATATAGTTCATAGGGCTTACATGATTAATTAAAATATAGTTCATTTATATTTTTCTTCGTAACCACTAACTTCTATTTATCACCTCTTCAACTTCAGCTCTTCAACTTCAACTCTTCAAACTTCAACTCTGCTTGAATTGGAGTGTGTGTGTGTGTGTGTGGGGGGTGAGTATCACAACAGCAGCTGCAGGAAAATGTACTACAAAACACAAACAAATTAACAGCTGGTGTGTTAAAGGGTTAACCCCCCCCCAAACCTCTGATTAAGTGAAAGCATCCTAATGAGGTTGATTGACCATGCTTTAGCCCTGACCATCTGCTCGGCAGGGTTTGGCTACTGTTCACAACAACTATTGATCAACCACTGCTGGAGAAGATATCATTATGCTATATCAGATTTATCTGGTTTAATGGAAGAGCTAATTCCTTTAAATTTAATTACAAAAGCTATATTGTTTTTCTGCTTTGCCTCTAAAATAATGCAGAATATAAGAGTAAAGTCTCACACTTACGTTCATGTACGTATTTCACACATTCATGCAACCTTTCAAATGGAGTCCTTTTGGCCCACATCTGTATTGTTTATGAGATGCTAAAGGTTACGTGAACTAAAAACATGATTTAAAAAAACTGACAACACGTGTTATACAACAAATAGCTCTTTAAAGTATTGGGTTGAATCCAATGTTGCGCAAATGAACTTCTGCTCATGCAGTGGGACTTCCCATTGATCCCCTCCCCTTGCCGCCTGCCAAATCTGCTCCAGAGAGTCCCCCCCGCCCTCCAGAGATCTAGGGAATACTGCAAACTTGCCTCAAAAGGAGCTGAGAATAGAACTGCCAACATCATACTGCCCCTATACAAATCTATGGTGTGGCCACACTTGGAATACTGTGTCCAGTTCTGGTCACCGACCTTAAAAAAAGATATTGTAGAGATGGAAAAAGGGCAGAAAAGGGCAACTAAAATGATCAAGAGGCTGGAACATTGCCCCTATGAGAGAAGGTTACAACAGCTGGGATTGTTTAGCTTGGAAAAAAAGGTAAGGGGAGACATGAGAGAGGTGTACAAAATGATGCATGGTGTGGAGAATATGGATAGGGAGACATTTTTCTCCCTCTCAAAATAGTGGAACCCGGGGTCATCCTATGAAGCTGATTGGTGGGAGATTCAGGACAGATAAAAGGAAGTACTTCATCATACAGCGCATAGTTAAACTATGGAATTCACTACCACAGGATGTAGTGATGGCCACCAATTTGGATGGCTTTAAAAAGGGGTAAGATAAATTCCTGGAGGAAAAGGCTATCAATGGCTACTAGTCCTGATGGCTATGTACTACCTTCGGTACCAGAGGCAGTGAGCTTATGTACACCTGTTACTGGGGAACATGGGTGGGAGGGAGCTGTTACGCTCATGCCTCGCTTGTGGGTTCCCGGTTGACAGCTGTTTGGCCACTGTGTGAACAGAATAATGCTGGACTAGATGGATCCTTGGTCTGATCCACCAGGGCTCTTCTCATGTTCTTAAGTTGCAGGAAGGGGGCAGTTTGGCAGTTAGTTAATGCATGGGAATTTGATCATGGCTGTGGCGAGCCTTAGGATCTCTATAGAGTACTGTGTGGCTTCCTTCTCCTCCCCTTCCTTCCCCCTCCCCCTGCCTTCCTCCACTGCCGAGAGAAGCACACATGGCAGGCTTGCTCTCTCTCCTGCCGGTGTTGTAGAAATGGACTGAACACACTCTCCTTTGAAACTGTGAGCTGTGCCTGCATATTTTAATGCAAAGATGCTCACGAGTAAAGCTTTTTTCTTTCCTTCACTAAAAGAAGAGAGTTTTGTTTGTTTTTTCTAAGATAGCCTGGGTGCTTGTGGGACAGGTAAACGCTCATTCTGTTCTGCTTTTTGCCTCTCTCTGCTAAATTGCCTTTCTAATAACAGGCAGTAATACCATATAAACCTGACACGGAGCAGATTTGGGGGTCCTGCAGAGGGGAGGGGAAATCCATTCTATCAGGAGTTTCCAGTCTCCTGGTGGATGGCCAGCATTGGATCCAACTCACAGAATTCTGCAAAATCCATGGGGGGATTCATTTTCACAATCCTGATCCTGAAGCAAGATTTGCAGGAGCATTTCCAGAGCAGTAGGAAGTAGGTTCATGACAGACATAAGAAAGTACTTCTTCACACAATTAATCTGATGGAATTCATGCTCATAACTTACGTTCAAGGCCACTGACTTAAACTGCTCCCAGATAGTTTGGGGAGAGGCATTATAATCCAAGTTCCCAACAGGAATGCTACATGGCTGTTATGTTAAAAAGATGAACATCTTCCAATTAATTTATCAGCTGGATCCAGGATCTGCTGTCCTCGAGAGGAAAGGACCTTCCAGGAGAGGACGAGGTCCTTTCACGGAATATCCCTCTGCCTGATTTGTGGGGATACTTCCCCACCCCACACACACATACCTGACCCAATTCAGCAGGGTCTCCTCACCCTCTGTGTAGCATTTCCTGGGGCTGGAGGGCCTGCCATGGGAAGGAGGGGCATAGAATCCACTTTCACCAGCACAGTTGATCTAGCTTAAATCCAGCTTGGAATGAACCTCTGCTACAAATATATATTTGTAGTGTATTCTGTGATCATCCCAATCTCCAGGGGGCAGAGGGCTCTGAAAACATTAGCTTTATATTCTCTGTTCTGTGCAAGGTCTGCTTTACATGATAGACTTAACATTCATCAGGCGGATACATAGAATCATAGAACTGAAAGGGGCCATTTAGGCTATTGAGTCAAAACCTGCTCAATGCAGGCATTTAGTTTAAAGCATCTCTGACAGATGGCTGTCCAGTTTCTGCTTGAATACCTCCAGTGATGGAGAGCCTAGGAACCTCCCTAGGCAGTTAGTTCCATTGTCTGACTGCTTTGACTGTTAGGAAGTTTTTCCTGATGTTCAGCCGAAATCTGCTGTTGTGTAAATTAAGCCCATTATTTTGTGTCCTACAGTCTTGGATGATAGAGAACAGGTTGTCACCCTTTTCTGTGTGACAACCCTTCAGTTACTTAAAAGTGCTGTTATATCCCCACTCAGTCTTCTGTTCTCCAAGCTGTTCTCCATTTCCTTCAATATTTCCTTATAGGACTTCGCTTCTAGTCCCCTGATCATCTTTATTACCCTTCTCTGAACGTGTTCCAATGTATCTAAATTCTTCTTAAAGAGGGGTATCCAAAACTGGAGTGGACACAGTATTTGAGGTGAGGTCTGACCAGTGCAAAGTAGAGTGGAACTATTATTTCCCATGACTTTGAAACTATACTTCTATTGATGCAGCCTAAAATTGCATTTTCCTTTTTTGCAGCCACATGACACTACTGACTCATATTCAGCTTGTGATACACTACAATTTCAAGATCCCTTTCACACATACTACTCCCAGGCCAAGTATCCCTCATTTTATACCTGTGCATTTGATTTCTTTTTTCCTGAATGACAAACTTTTCACTTGCCTCTGTTGAATTTCATTCTGTTTTCTGCACAGTTTTCTAATCTATCAAGATATTATATTATTATTATATTTATGTGTGTATTATTACATTTATATCCCACATTTTTTCCTCTTGCAAAGAACTCAGGGTGGCTTACCTGGTCCTCCTCCTTTCCATTTTATCCTCACAACCACCCTGTGAGGTAGGTTAGGCTGAGAGTCAGTGACTGGCTGAACACAGACTAGAGCCGGGTGCCCCGAGACCCAGTCCAACACTCTGACCACTACACCACACTGGCTCTTTTGAATTTTGTTTTTGTCTTCTAAGGTATTCGCTATCCCACACAATGTTGTGTCATCTGCAAATCTGAGAAGCATTCCCCCCTCTCCCACATACACACCTCTTCCTCCAAATCATTAATAAAAATACTGAAGAGTACAGAGCCCAGGACTGAGGCCTGTGGCAGCCCACTTGATACCTCCCTCCAGTATGATGAGGAACCATTGATGAACACTCTTTGAGTATGGCTCTCCAGTCAGCTGTGGATCCACCTGGTCCAGCCCACATGTAACTAGCTTGCTAATCAGAATATCATGGGGCACTTTGTCAAATGCTTTGCTGAAGTCAAGATATATTGTGTCCACAACATTTCTGCGATCTACGAAGTAAGTTACCAGATTGAAAAATGAAATATGATTAGTCTGGCAGGATTTGTTCTTGACAAATCCATGCTGGCTTCCAGTGATCACTGCATTAGTGTCAAGGTGCCTAGAGATCAAGTGCTTTATAATCTGCTCTAGAATTTTCCCAGGCATTGATGTCAGACTGGTCTATAATTCCCCGGATCTTCATTTTTTCACTTTTTGAAGATAGGTTCAATGTTTTCCTTCCTCCAGTCCTTTGGTATGTCACCCATTCTTCAGGATTTCTCAGAGATAATAGACAGAGCTTCTGAGAGTCCACCCACTAATTCCTTCAACATCGAAGGATGCAATTCATCTGGACCTGGGGACTTGAACTCATTTAAGGTGCTTAGATATACTCAGTGTTAGTTTTCCTTAAAATCAAGAACTCGAGTATTATTTATTTATTACATTTCTAATCCATCTAATAACCTATGTTCTTTGGGTGAACATTACATGGTCACTCTCCCCTAAAGTTCCTGCTGCTGTCACCTCATCAACTATGGTCAGAATCAAGTCAAGGATGGCTGATCCTCTTGTTCCTTTCTCTACCTTCTGAAGGAGAAAGTTGCCAGCAAGGCAAGTCAGGAATTTCCTGGAGAGACCATGCTGACAAAGTTTGTCTCCCAACATATATCAGGATAGCTAACATCCCCCATTCCTACAACTCCATACTTCCTCGAATATTTGCAATTTGCTTTTAGAAAGCATCATCCACATCTTCTTCTTGGTCCGTTGGTTGGTAGTAGACTCCAACTACAGTACTGGTTTTATTCCTTCCACCATTTATTTTAAACCAGATGCTTTCAACAGGGTCACTATGTTCATTCTCTTGAAGCTCTGTGTGAGTGAGTTCATTTCTAACATACACTGGAACTCCTTTCCCCTTTCTATGGCTTCTGTTCTTTTTTTCTGTTCTTTTTTTAATAAGTTACAGCCTTCAGTCTTTATTTCCTTGTGTATATACGTACACCATGAAAACAAGTTTTTTGGAGCTACTTCAAATCTGCCTTTTTTGAAGACATCGATGTTGAGAGGCTATATTCTTGTGCATTTGTCTGGATATTTTTTTTACATATTATAAGGCAGTTTTCATGCTGTGCAACAAAGAAATATTGATTGGCAGACTGATTGTGACTGACTGACTGAGAGGGTGAGCAGATCCAATTGCCTTAGTTTAGCTGTATTAACCTCTACCCCTGAAAAAGAGTACAATACAGCCTCTTCTATATGCCCGTTTTTATTTTATATTTTTCTTTTTTATTGTTCAATTTTCCCACTGGTGATGAGTTGCCAGACACTGTGGATCCAAGGTAACAGAAATTTATTAATGACCTCAAGAGCCAGTATTTGTAAGTGATATCATTGGTGCCTTGCCGCACTGCATGACTATATATTTTTAATGCTGATTATAAGAGAGAACACAAAGCACATGTGATGAGGATTAAGGATTAGGTTCATGATGACAAATGATTATAGACTGCTGGTTTTAATAAAAATAAAAAGAAGCAGAATTGAGTTTTAAAGGGATTAAAGAAAGCTACTGAGTTGGAAGAATCGTTAGCAACTCTGCAAATCAGGGGAATGAGTTCTCAAAATTGTATTATTTGCTCTGCAGCTGTTATGAGCCACATAATGTCAGAAGCGCCTAACCACGTGGAATGACCTTATCCTGCAGCTCCTCACCATACACCTGCTATCCCAGTTTTGGGCCCATAACCAAAAATGTTGTGGGGTGCAACCTGGGGTTATAGCCCTGTCCAGTTTATGGGATGGGCTGTGCTGGCACCACTGGATCCTTGCACAATATCTGAGACATGGCACAGGAAGGAACCCTTCTGCACTGGCACTCATGCCTCAAAAGTAATGTGAGAATGGACCTTATGCAGCCCCATTCCCAGAGGAGAGAAGGCAAGAAGGTCTATTGCTCTGGCACAGTATAGCAGTTTTCTCATACCACAGGCAATGGCATTTTTTTTTTTTAATAATAAAAGGAACCACAGCCACCTATGAATGGTAAATGCACCCACTCAAAAATGTTAGCAAATATTTGTCTTTCAAGAAATCACCCCCCCCCCCAATTTCATTACCCATAAATGGGGTGGCAAATCTGAGAATGGCATTTTTGCAACAAAAATAGTCCAAACCCAACACTCCATCTCCTGTACAGCAACAGCTTACAAAAGGCTGGATAGATATTTTAGGGAAATGTTTCATGTAAAGTAGGCAACTTCAGGAAGACCAGCAGCCATTTTTGCCCCTGAGGGCCCCTCCCTGGGCTGCACCCCCCCGTGGGGGCCAAAAACAGTGGGGAAATAAAAAAAAAAGATGTCCAGAGCTGCTATGGAGCATCCAAAGGGTCAACATTAGCTTGTTTGCAAGCTAATTCTGACCCTTTGGGGATTCCGTAGTAGCTACAGTCACCATTTGGTTGGTTTGTTTTTTTTAAAAAATGGGCAGGATTCCCTTGAATTTTGGGAGGTGATGGGGACTACACTGCAGAGACCACACACAGCTCATGGGCCACCTGTTGCCAACCCCTGATGTCAAGGATATGTTCATTAGAGAGAGTTTGACTAAGTGCATTTCCTTGACTAAATGTACAGGGATTCCTTCCTGCCCAACAGGAATTTTGCCTGGAAAATTGTAAGCAGGAAAAACCTTCCCATTGTAGGTTTGTGTACAATCCCAACACCACTTCAGAACCGCTGGAGAAAAAATTCTGATGGCATCTACCAACTTCCTCTCTCTCTTATCCTATCACACACATTTCTTCCCTTGCTTCCTGGATACTATAGTTCTGTGGAAAAACCATAGTCTGTCAATGAAGCAGATCTTTTGCTGTAACTGCTTTCTTTAGCATTTTGAAAACAAAACAAAACAAAAACGCATTAAGGTGCAAAGAACGCTCATTTTTTTTTTAAAAAAAAAATCTTAACATGTTTTCTTTCATTCTTATTGCATTCAGACCTCTACTGACTTTTATTTCTATATTTCTCCCATATCCTGACCATAAACCAGTGCCAGAAAGGTGAAGTTGAAGTTACATTGTGCAAATGAAGAAACAAAATACTTATTTCATTGCACCATGTAAAGTCAAATTCTCCCTTCCTTTGGTAAGGGTGAGTGACTGGCAGAATGGCCATGAGCCAGTGTGGAATCATCCTTCTCTTATTGCCAGTTGATCTGGATTCCATTAGGGGGTCTCCATGTCCTTCTTCCAGAGACACTTCAGTTGCTTTTTATCAGGCTTTTTTTGGCCATCATGCTTGCCTCCAACAATCACACACATTTTAGAAGTTGAAACTAGGGATGACAGAGGAATCTGGCTGGGGGGTGGAGCTCCATGAGCTTTCATCGGTTCGGCCCCCCGGACTCTATTCCGTCTTCCACCAGCTGGCCCTGCTCCATGCACAGCGAGCCAGGCCAGCTGGTGGAATTTCCATAAATGATTCTTTTTTGCATAAAAGAACATTTGCAAAAATTTTGGCTAAGACAAAAAATGCGTTAAAAGTCCCCGGGACTTAGGGAAACCATGCGGTTTAGCTCGCCAAAGCAAGCTGAGTTGGGTATGCCGCAGAGGTGTGGCGAGCCTCCAAAGGGGTGGATTTCCCAGCGGACATCCATAGCTGAAACTGATCACAAAAGGTATAGATATTATCATATTTTAAGCATTGACATACACATTTCGAAATGTGGATTCTGAAATCTGAGCAGTATTCACTATTCACAGTTTATTTCATCTAAAAATATACAAATAAAACAAAAGCCTACCAAATGGCTTATATTAATTTCCCTGCTTCCTTCAAGCACTACACAGATATATTTTATTTTTTAATATAACAACAACAACTAAGGGCACAATCCTATGCATGTGTAGATTGAAAAAAGTCCTGCAGCATGGCTGGCTGGGGAATGCTAGGAGCTTTTTTTCTGTCTAAATATGCATAGGATTGCACCTTAAACCTACTTAGCTTGAAATGAATTACTCCTCTGAAATGAAAACTCCTCTGTTTTTGCTGCCTAATTCTTCCACCGGGGATGGTCACAAGAGAGCAATTTTGATTTATCATCCTTTTAACACTGAAAGTGAAAAACCCTCCAAAGTCTCCAGCATCTACTCTGGAGCTGACAGTGATGCTTCCACTTAGCCCACTGAAAGTTTCAAGAGTAATTACAACCCTAAAGAAGGACTCTAGGCTGCCACTTCTGTTACTATGGCAATAAATGCTGATTTCCAAAAATAGATTTATTATGCTTTATAGTGGTCTTTGAAACTATGGTAATTCCATGACTGCTTCAATAATCCCACCCCCCAAAAAACATTGGTAATATAGCAGGTCTTATATAACTCTCTTGCATGGCCTTAGAGGTTTTGTTTTGTTTTCTGTGTGAATGAGAAGCATAAGAAAAATCATGTTAGTTTGAACAAGGGTCCATCTAATTTAGCACCATTTCCCCAATAGTGGCTAAAAAGCTGTTTCCAGGAAACCCACAAAGGTGCCATGAATGCTATAGTTCACCCCGATTGTTTGCCCCCTGGCAACTGGGATTTGGAAGTATACTAGAGTCAGACAAAACTGGAAAATATCCCAAATAACTATCTATCTATCTATCTATCTATCTATCTATCTATCTATCTGTGTGTATGTATATGTATAGGTTTCTGAAGAATGCCTGCAGAGGTCTCTGAAAAAGAAATGTCTCCAAGATGAATCCTTGGATATAAACTGTCTCAACATAAGGATTTCATTTAGTTATCATCAGGGCTATTACCTGTGTTACACCTATCCTCCATGAATTTATACCTCCACATGGCGTCTAAGCCGATGGTTAGACTGGCCACTTCCTAATCGTCAAAAAGAGAAAAGGCATCACCAAAAAAGAGGACAAAAGAGGACACTGATTTGCATAACATTTGCATGTGCTGATTTATATTTATAGATGCAAATTTAGAAATAATTATTATAATGTAGACAGTACATTTTGCCATCGCGTGGAAGGCTGTGACCAGGTGACCTGTGTGTCTGCCTGTTCAGCTTCTGCCCAGGTGCTGACTGTTGATGGGTAACAGTTCTTATGGCTATTTTTAAACTGGAATCGGACTGGACAGCCCTTCAAACAGAGGATGCCTTCAAGGCAGAAGACAGCCCTCTGGCATCCCTTCAAATAGAGGATTGTCCTCTGTAAAAGAGGTCACCCGGTCATTTGCCAACGGTTATCACTATAACTTGTGGTGGGTGAATGCCATAAGTTCCATATGCAGCACTGTGTGAAGAGGTACTGTCTTTTGTCTCGTCTTTAATCGATTTCCCATCAATTTCACCTTGAGTTCAAGTGTTATAAAAGACAGACAAAAATAATTGACTGTAATCTGACAATGTCAAACTGAAATGGATGGGCAATAGATTCAGGACAAGACAGGGTGTCAAATTAGATCTGTAACAAAGGTTGCAAAAAGTAACCAACATCTCTACCTAAGTTACAGGTGAATTCAAACCCAGAAGACCCCATATTGTCCCTTACACCAATTGCTTGAACTGATTCACAATTGTTGTTGTTGTTCAGTCGTTCAGTCGTGTCCGACTCTTCGTGACCCCATGGACCATAGCACGCCAGGCCTTCCTGTCCTGCGCTCTCTCCCGGAGCGTGCTCAAGTTCATATTCATTGCATCCGTGATGCTATCTAGCCATCTCATCCTCTGCCGTTCCCTTCTCCTTTTGCCTTCAGTCTTTCCCAGCATCAGGGTCTTTTCCAGGGAGTTTTCTCTTCGCATTAGGTGGCCAAAATATTGGAGCTTCAGCTTCATTATCTGTCCTTCCAATGAGCACTCAGGGTTGATTTCCTTTAGGATGGACTGATTTGACCTCCTTGCAGTCCAGGGGACTCGTAAGAGTCTTCTCCAGCACCACAATTCGAAAGCATCAATTCTTCGGCGCTCAGCCTTCCTTATAGTCCAGCTCTCACAGCCATACATTACTACTGGGAAAACCATAGCTTTGATTAGACGGACCTTTGTCGGCAAGGTGATGTCTCTGCTTCTTACTATGCTGTCTAGGTTGGCCATAGCTTTCCTCCTAAGGAGCAAGCATCTTTTAATTTCATGGCTACAGTCACCGTCTGCGGTGATCTTGGAGCCCAAGAAAGTAAAATCTGTCACTGCTTCCATTTCTTCCCCTTCTATATGCCAGGAAGTGATAGGGCCAGATGACATGATCTTAGTTTTTTTAATGTTGAGTTTCAAACCAGCTTTTGCACTCTCCTCTTTCACCCTCAACAAGAGGCTCTTGAGATCCTCTTCGCTTTCTGCCATTAGGGTGGTATCGTCTGCATATCGGAGGTTGTTGATAATTCTCCCGGCAATCTTAATTCCGACCTCTGATTCACAATTACATATTGCTCAAACAACTACGCAAATGCTCCCTCCACCCACACACAAACAGTAGTACAGGAGGTGCTTTCACACCACTGTGGAGTATGTGTGATTACCAAAATGAGATAGGGGCCAAGCATATAGGCCTGTGTGAGCCATTCAGCACCTGATGTTCCAATATGCAGGGACCTCCTATACATAACGGGTTTGGATCCAGATTTACAGTAAGCTGGATCAACTATGCTGGCAGAAGTGGACTTCCCTGCCCCTCCAGCTCCCTGGGAATGCTTCACAGAGAGTCAAGAGATCCTGTTTAATGGGGTGAGATGTGGTGTGTAGAGGGGAGGGGTGATCCTCAAATATCAGGCAGAAGGACCTTCTGTGAGTGGAAACCTTCCTCTTCTGGAAGACAGATCCTGGATTCAACCAACAGAGAGGAGTGGAAGCACAGTTAGGGATGTCAGAGGATGGGGGATGGAGCTCGACGAGCTTTTGTCTGCATGGCCCCTGGACTCGGTCCACAGTCAGTCAGACCAGCTGGTGGATTTTCTGTCACCACAGAGGGATGTATGTCATGGGAAAATCCATCCCTGCGATGCCCCTGATGAGCCATGGGTTAGTTCCCGTGCCACCCTCCCTCTCTCCCTGCCGCTGTCAGCCCCAGCCAGGAGAGCCTTTCTGATCCGGGGGGCTCTCCAGGCAGGGGACTGATGGCAGCAGGGAGGGCCACATGGCAGGAGGGTGGGAACTTCTTTTTAATTTTTTCTGTAAACCCTAATTTGTGGAAAATATGGCTGCAACTGGGATTTACAGGAAAAAAACCAAAAAGTTCCCATATTTTGGGATCAAACCCCCAGCTTGGCTTGCAAAGACAAGCCGAGCCCATGTCACCATGGCAACCCATCAGGCCCTAAAAGGGCCAAATTGATCAGTGATGGACATCCCTAAGTACAGTAGCTACATGGGTAGGCTTTATTACTAGGTCTCCCCTCCTCCCAGTTTAGCCTCCTACTTCCCAGTGGATATGCACGACAATCGTTTTAAAAGCCAGTAATCCAAACAATGGTTTGCTGTTGGGTTAACTACTGGGTTGTTTAGCCCTTAACTGGAGGTTGTTTCCAGAAAATGTAAGTGGCTTGCACACGGTGTGCTTCCCCACAAAATCCCTGCAATTTGCCACCAAATGACGCTGTGACGTGTGAACAGCCCCAATGGATCTGCATTGTGGCCTGGACATGATAAACTGGAAACACTAAATCCAAGGGGAACATATCGTTTTGTGTTTGAGGTCAGTCTGAACTAACTTTTTGCTCTCTGCAGTAAATTCTTAGACAGCTGAAGGGGAGTAGGGACCTGTTGGACTGGTAATGTTGTGGGCCCTCTTCTTAAGCTCAGTGAGAATAAACCTTTTCTGAAAGATATGCCACAAGTCATGGAGGATAAGGTTATCAATGGCTACTAGTCCTGATGGCTATACTTCCAGTATCAGAGCTGGTATGCCAATGTACACCAGTTGCTGGGGAACATATGCGGGAGGGTGCCATTGCACTCATGTCCTGCTTGTGGGTTTCACATGGGCAGCTGGTTAGCCACTGTGTGAACAGAATGCTGGATAGATGGACCCTTGGTCTGATCCAGCATGGCTCTTATGTTCTTATGGTCTCTAGTGTCCTCCTTCTCAGGAAACTGAAGTCTGAGTAAGCGCTGGGACCGCTGAAACTTCTCACCTCTCAGAAGTGGGGTGTACGAGCATAGCAATATGAATCTGATTTCAGGTGTAGAATTCAAGGAATAAGTAGACCAATGTGAAATTTTGCTTATCGACAACATGGCTACCTTTGCTTTTCATGCGTATGTCATGTGTAGGTTAGAATACAACATATGGACCAGATAAATTTCACATCCTGCATACAATTAATCGCATCCTTTCATCCAGTGCACACTATACACATGTACTTCTTTATTCACACCAGAACCTGATAGCAACAAAGTGTAAAAATGCCACTTTAATAATGAGATTATTTCTGTGTGCATTGCTTATTACTGCAAGCTCTGGCCCTCAGCTTTCCATTTCTATATCTCTGGAGATGACAACACTGGCAAATTAGAGAAACATAATTTGAACACTTAGCTACTGTTTGTGACACACGCAAGGCCTCTAAAGGAAATGTTTTATCAGCTTTTTAACCTTGTAGCATTTCAGAAAATAAATGAGGGGAAGAAAACAAATTCAGCAACAGTCAGTAACCTATGGTAACAAGCATGTTAAACAATTGTTTTCTCAGCATTAGGTGGAAATATTACAGGCACCTCAAGTCCAAATTCACAGCAACAAAATGATGAAGCATAAATATTTAGAAATAATATAGTGGTTTCTCAAATATTAGTATGTCTTGGCTTTTCAATATTTTGGGGTTTTGACCTTTGGGTTGAAAACAAATTTGTAGCAGATGGAGAGCCCAGATGTGCTATTTGCAACTCAACAGTGCATCTTGGTAGAGAAAGCAGCAACTTTGAAGGAATTATGGTCAGGGCATATCTGCATATCCGTTTCTACAAGGCCAATGGTAATTTCTGTCTTTGTGTACGGACTCTGGCTTTTCCCCAAAGGGGCTGGGGTCTCTCATTTCAACTCAGGGCCAAGTGAAGGGATCACTATTTTGCAACAGCACTTGCAGGTGCAAGGCTCCCAATCTGGTTCAGGCCCACAGCACGGGGGAAATGGTTAAATCCCCAGTACCCCCATGCTAGGGTCCCAATCTGGATTGGGCCCCCTGTGCCTTCTCTCAAGTAAAATGAAAACAAAGTGTCTTTCATGTCATGCCTGTTTTGGCCCTCTGTGCAACCAGGATTAAGAGGCATTAGTACTTTTTTACACAATTTTTGGCACGAGAGGTGGTGATGCCTACTAGCTTGGGAAGATTTATTTTTGTAATGATAAGACAAATTCATGGAGGTTGCAGTTCTATGATCACTAATGATAACTCTGTTTTCAGGTGAGAAAGACACACTGCAATCACTGAATGGCTGACACCAACAGCAGGGGCTCTGTTTCTCTTCATCTTGTTCCCCACGTTATGTTGAGTAAGGTAAAAGGTGTGGTGTGACACCACTGCATTATGGGCTTCCCTGCCCTCACTCCCCATTCTTTGGCTACTGTTCACAGGGGCAGGAGTAGGGAAACTAGAAACATGCTCATATCACATCACACGCTTGCCCTAGTAAACTTTATAAGAAAAAGAGAGGAGGAGGAGGAGAAGACTCAGGGCTGCCGCTTGCAGCAGCTGTAACACGCAGTTCCAGCGTAGCAGCTAGTATAGCTGCTGGGAAACAAGAGCTCAGGGCTGGCTCATCGCACCTTGCCTGTGAGCGGGACTAGGCAGATCTTTGATCTGATCAAGCAAGGTAATTCATGTGTTTCATTCCCTGTGGCCTCCTCCATCAGAGGGCATCTGGATATGGTTCTGTGTCAGACAACTGTGTTACAGTTATGCTTCTGCAAGCCGTGAAACTACGGAATGTTCCAGCTGGCCCCTGGTTTTTCTCTTCTACCGGACTGATCAATGTTACAGTTTCTGAAGTTTATTCTGCAACTCACCAGAGAACGCAGAATCCCCAGATTACTAGGAACTTTACTATTGGGTCTTAACATTGTTTCCTAAAAAGAAAATCACAACATACATGAACAGTGAAATCCTATATGTGTCTACCTAGAAGGAAGTTGCACTGAGTTCAGTGGGACTTGCTCCCATGTCAGTGTGCATAGGATTGCAGCCTAAATATCTTGTAGCCATCGTCATTGTTTCTTTTCCCTCTTTTCTTCCTTCTTTCTCTCATGAGCACTGATCAGTGCTTTTTAGAATGAGGCTGCAGGACCAGATGTTACACAACACTGCTGAGCATTCAAGGTGAATGACATAATAGGAACTTCCTGGAGGCTGGAATACTCCTATGCATCATGGTTTGAAAGGCAATGTCAAACTCATTCTCACGGTCATTCTGTGCTGAAATTCTGTGCAACCTTTCATTAAATCTGCTCTCTGCCTAGTCCTGATCAGTCTTCCACTCAGTGAACACATTTCTTTGGGGAAGTTTTTCTGATATGTTTTCCATGCTTTTGAAATGCGAAAACTGAAAATGATCACCCATAAATGATTTAAGTATAATTCTGAAGGTCACACCCCAAGGATGTATTCACAGGATCAACATTTTGCTTAACTGTTGGTATGTCTGAATGGCATCGGTGTGAATAAAGTGCTGCAATATAATGGGATTACAAATCCGTTGATGTGAATTCTTGTTAAGCTAGGTGAACTGGGTGGCTACTTTTCTAGCCATTTTCAAGTGTTGACTTCTTCCATCATAGCTTCTTCCATGTGTCACTTCAGGAGCTTCACATCCATAAGAATTCTCAGCATGCATCAGACCAAAGGACAGTCTATTCTGGAAGTGGTCAGATGAACATCCTGGAAACTGCATGGGCATGATGGGGTTGGCTGCTTTTGTTTGCTCCTGGCATCTTATGTCTCACAGTCCCAGCAAGTCCCTACTAGAGATGTCATCTCGCCAACCCCAATGATTGATTAATTTCATCTAGACTGCACAATAACCAAAGTTCCCTGGGCAGTGTACAGGTAAATTAAAAACATAAAATAGAAAACAATAGAAAATGATAAAAACAGTGCATAATAAAACCAAGAGAAAACCAGCACCAAAGGATATAAACAGGGTAACACAAAAACCAAAGTAAAAATCACCGGTAGAATAAAAGTGCTAAGATCTAAAAGCACTAAAAACTGTTCTTACAATGGCTAAGAAAATAAAGGTCTTCACCTAGCACTGAAAAGACCACAACATAGGGATCATATTACTCTCTCTGGGAAGGGCATTCCACAGATGAGGCACCACTATTGCAAAGGTTCTTCCTCTTGTAGCCACCTGCCTTACCTCATTTGACAGGGGCACCTGGAGGAGGGCCTTGGACCCAGGCTGGGTAGGTAGAGGAGAACTTTGGACTTAGACGGGCCTTGGACTAGAGAAGGCTCACAACATGAAATAGAGATAACAATACATACTGAGAATAACTTTGTGTTGTACAGTTGATGTGCAACTAGGTCGCTCTGGTGATTAGTGGGATTCAGTCAGTCAAATGCAATAAACTTTGTGCTCTGCTATTATCTCTATTAGATAGTCTTTTCTGAATGAGGAGTGAGCAGTAGGTGGCTAGAAATGTGAAAAATCTTTGTTAATGTAGGAGAGAAATGGAAACCAGGTTTCTAGAAACCTGTCCTTTTTGCCAGTACCCCTCAGTAATTCACTGTGGTGCGTCAGCTTTTCCGTCAGAGCCATGTGCCAAATTTTCATCAACCAGTTTCCAACCATGTAACCTATTAGGTTGCCTGTATCTGGTTCTGGTTAGGGGTGCCTATTCTTACCATTCTAGGTTTAAGGCAGTGCATGGCTTTCCCTGGTTCCATATTTCCGACTGAATGCTTCAGTGGTCCAACATTTTAGGATATAGTGTTATGGTTTTACATTGCAGAAGCTGGAAGACTGGAAGCTGGGCTGCTGAGGACTTTAGCTTGACTAGGACATGGGGAAGAGAGGACAAATATAGTTCTATTGTGCTTCCTCTCTTTAATCTAGAGCTCTTGAAAGTATGGAAGCCATAGCAATTTACTTTGGGCCTGTTCATTAAGCTTCAGTGCCAGAAGGGACAGCCTGTCATCCACTGAAGGATAAAATAATGGATGGATTGGTGAAAGAATGGATGGATAGGGAAGAAGTTGTCAGTGGAAGAAACAGGGAAAATATACAAAGCAGTATAGCTCAGGTGGTCAGATTTGATTACTTGCATTTCTTTTTATCAGTTTGTGAATGAGACATCATTTAGTTGCACTGAATGGTAGCAATTTCAGTCGTACAACAAGTGAAGTTAAGATGGCTTTGCAGAAAAGTTATCTGTGCCTATTTTCATTGATTAAGCTCTGTGAATTTGGGAAGGTTCTAGACTGGAAGGATGTCCTTTTTGCTACAGAAAGCCTTCACTGTCATACTTCAATTCCATCTTTCTGTTTTTTAATTCCCCCTCTCTGACTACATCAATTGCTTTTGCTTTGCACAAATAAGCCCAAAGAGACAGTGGATCATTTTCCATTACATTATGAATAATCATTTTAGGCTACACTGGTATTATGGTTGGTTCTTTGTTTTGTTTTTTTATTCTCTTTAGAAATAATCCTACTTTCCTATTTGTTAAAAACCCTACCCCCAGAAATGTTTTGGAATAAACTGTGATAATGTGACTTAATTAAACTTCAGTAGAGTAATCCAAAGGAATATCTTGTGTGTTTTATTCCTGGGTTAAAACTGACCCCTTGTAGGAGATTTCTAGCCTGTTGCTAAATTTGGATGTAAGCCCCACTGAGTTTAATGAGACTAACATCCTAGTACATATAACCTAGGAGAGCAGCTTTGCTTTCAGACTGCAACAAATGCCCCCATCTGTCCTGGTCTTTCTCTCTGTAACTTTCTGTGTAATTTCTTCCCTGTACAACCTTGTCTGTATAAGAAGTGAACAAAACACTAAGTCCCTCCTACATCTTTACAAGTTGTTCAGTCGTTAAGTCGTGTCCGACTCTTCGTGACCCCATGGACCATCCCAGGCCTTTCTGCCCTCCGCTCTCTCCTGGAGTGTGCTCAAGTTCATATTCATTGCATCGGTGATGCTATCTAGCCATCTCATCCTCTGCTGTCCCCTTCTCCTTTTGCCTTCAATCTTTCCCAGCATCAGGGTCTTTTCCAGGGAGTTTTTTCTTCGCATTAGGTGGCCAAAATATTTGAGCTTCAGCTTCAGTATCTGTCCTTCCAATGAGCAGTCAGGGTTGATTTCCTTTAGGATTGACTGATTTGACTTCCTTGCAGATGAGGGGACTCATAAGAGTCTTCTCCAGCACCACAGTTCGAAAGCATCAATTCTTCAGCGCTCAGCCTTCCTTATAGTCCAGCTCTCACAGCCATACGTTACTACTGGGAAAACCATAGCTTTGATTAGACGGACCTTTGTCGGCAAGGTGATGTCTCTGCTTCTTACTATGCTGTCTAGGTTTGCCATAGCTTTCCTCCCAAGGAGCAAGTGTCTTTTAATTTCATGACTACAGTCACCGTCTGCAGCGATCTTGCAGCCCAAGAAAATAAAATCTGTCCCTGCTTCCATTTCTTCCCCTTCTATATGCCAGGAAGTGATGGGGCCAGATGCCATGATCTTAGTTTTTTTTAATGTTGAGTTTCAAACTAGCTTTTGCACTCTCCACTTTCACCCTCAACAAGAGGCTCTTTAGATCCTCTTCGCTTTCTGCCATTAGGGTGGTATCGTCTGCATATCTGAGGTTGTTGAGAATTCTCCCGGCAATCTTAATTCCGACCTGTGATTCATCCAACCCGGTGTTTCTCATGATGTACTCTGCATATAAGTTAAATAAGCAGAGCGACAATATACAGCCTTGTCATACTCCTTTCCCAATTTGGAACCAATCGGTTGTTCCATGTCTGGTTCTTACTGTTGCTTCTTGACCCTCGTACAGGTTTCTCAGGAGACAGGTAAGGTGGTCTGGTACTCCCATCTCTTTAAGAATTTGCCAGAGTTTGTTGTGATCCACACAATCAAAGGCTTTAGCGTAGTCAATGAAGCAGAAATAGACATTTTTCTGGAATTCTCTTGCTTTCTCCATGAGCCAGCGAATGTTGGCGATTTGATCTCCAGTTCCTCTGCCTCTTCGGAACCCAGCTTGTACTTCCAGTAGTTCTCGGTTCACATACTGCTGAAGCCTAGCTTGTAGGATTTTGAGCATAACCTTGCTGGCATGTGAAATGAGCGTAATTGTACGGTAGTTTAAACACTCTTTGGCATTGCCCTTCTTTGGAATTGGAATGTAAACTGACCTTTTAAAGTCTTGTGGCCACTGTTGAGTGTTCCAAATTTGTTGGCATATTGAGTGCAGCACTTTAACAGCATCATCTTTTAGGATTTTAAATAGCTCAGCTGGAAGGCTGTCATCTCCGCTAGCTTTGTTGTTACTAATGCTTCCTAAGGCCCACTTGACTTCACTCTCTAGGATGTCCGGCTCAAGTTCAGGGACTGCAGTATCATGGCTATCAGGGACATTAAGATCTTTCCTGTATAGTTCTTCTGTGTATTCTTTCCACCTCTTCTTAATTTCATCTGCTTCTGTTAGGTCCCTGCCTTCTTTGTCCTTTATCATGCCCGTCTTTGCACAAAATGTTCCCTTGAGATCTCTGATTTTCTTGAAGAGATCTCTAGTCTTTCCCATTCTGTTGTTTTCCTCCATTTCTTTGCATTGTTCATTTAAGAAGGCCTTCTTGTCTCTCCTTGCTATTCTCTGGAACTCTGCATTCAGTTGGATATATCTTCCCCTTTCTCCCTTGCTTTTTGCTTCCCTTCCTTCCTCAGCTACTTGTAAAGCCTCATCAGACAGCCACTTTGCTTTCTTGCATTTCTTTTTCTTTGGGATGGATTGAGTTGCTGCCTCCTGAACAATGTTATGGATTCAATGTCAGGGATTCTTGCCCACAGTAGTAGATATAATGGTCACCTGAATTAAATTCACCCATGCTTGTCCATTTTAGTTCACTGATTCCCAAGATGTCGATGTTCAATCTTGCCATTTCATGATTGACCACCTCCAACTTACCTTGATTCATTGATCTTACATTCCAGGTTCCTAAACAATATTGTTCTAAGTGGGGTAGAGTTAATGAGGCACAGCACAGCTGCCAGGGTGAGTCAGCTGGCACCAATCAGCACCTCCACAAGAGACCCCATAGATACCTGTTGTTAACAGAGTGAACCAACCTTTTCCATTGTCACAGTACACTTCCCTTTCCCTCAACACCTTGTACTGAGAACTGTTTATCTTCTGTCCTTCATGGGAAATTAAATTCCATCCATTCATTGCCTTATCATTAATATGATTTTCAGATCCATCTTTTCTGCCCATGCCTTGATGTTTATAGGGTGGCGGTGGAGTTGAAGCAGAAAGCTCCATCTGGAGGAAGTATATTAGTCATAGGCAGTCGTTTCCTCACAAGAGATAATAAGGTTGTCCTCCTTGACTCTAGTCCTTGTTTTGCAGAACTTGTAAAACTAGATGATGTAGCATGGAATACCTCATGAACAGCTAATGATAGCCCCTAGAACAGTGGACATTGATGAATTGTTGGAATCATGTTTTCCTATCCCGTGAGCAGATGAGATACAAACAAAGTCTACCAATCACTCCAAGTATGGTCATCTGTGAGTGTGCTAGTGGTGGATTGACCTCTCAGTGGTGATAGGACTGAAGCAGAGTGGTTGGGTGGCAATAGGCCATGCCTTTGATGTATGTATGTATGTATGTATTACTAGTGAATGGGTCTGGTTTTGCACAAGTGGAAATAGCCCATGCATAGAGGGGTACAGGGAGTGGCCATTGGAACAATAGAGGGTGTAGGGAGATATGGTGATGGGAGGCAGTTGGGTCATTATGGGAGTGCAGAGCACAACAGGATGTTGGTTGCTCCCAAGCTGTTTCCCAAATCAGGGACTCTAAGTACTGCTGCTGAATGCCAGGTTGGTGACTGGAGAAACAACAGCCATCCAGGACTTGAACATGGATGAGCATGCTGACCTGGCCTGTATCACGGAGACCTGGTTGGATGAAACTGGAAGAGTAAATCTCTCCTGGCTTTGCTCACCTGGGTTCTCCATGTTGCAGCAGACAAGACTTGGAGGGCCGGGGGGGGGCAGAGTTGCAGTGGTCTATCATGATTCTATCCCCCTGTCCAGGTGCCGCATCCCAGAGTCTTCCAGTTTCACTTGTGTGTATTTGAACCTGGGCGTTTGGGATTTTGTTGGTGTACTGCCTGCCCTGCTGCTCAACAGTCTCCCTTCCTGAGCTAGCCAAGGTGGTCTTGGGTTTGGCACTAGAGACTCTGTGGTTTGTTGTGCTGTGGGACATCAACATACATGCTGAGGCTACCTTTTTGGGAGTGGCTAAGGAATTCATGGCTTCCATGACAACCATGGGTCTGGTGGATATAACTTTGACTCCTGCTAGTGACAATGGATACTTTAGAGTTTTTACAGCCCGAGGATGTGGACAAGGTCCTTGAAGAGATGAGGCCTACCACTTGTGTGCTGGATGCTTGCCCTTCCTCGCTTATAAAAGCAGCTGTGTGGGGGGAACAGGCTGAGTGGGTAAGGGCAGTGCTAAATTTCTTCAGGCTTTCTTCAGCTACATGCATAGTAAAAGGCAGAGGAAAGAAATGGTTGTTCAGCTATCAAATAAGGATGGCAAAACGATTACAGATGACAAAGAAAAGGCAGAGGTGCTCAATTCCTACTTTGGCTCAGTCTTCTCCCAAATGAGGGTCTATGACGCAAAGGCGAAGTACAGGCTGAAGGGGCAGGATTGCAGCTTGAGATCGATAGGCATATGGTCAAGGAACACCTAATTACTTTGAATGAGTTCAAATCTCCAGGGCCAGATGAACTGCATCCTAGAGTAAAAAAGGAACTGGCAGAAGAACTCACAGAACCGCTGTCTATTCTCTTTGAGAAATCATGGAGGACGGGGGAAGTGCCAGATGACTGGAGGAGAGCTAATGTTGTCCCTATCTTCAAAAAGGGTAAGAAGGAGGAACGTGGGAACTACAGACCAGTCAGTCTGACATCAATCCCTGGGAAAATTCTGGAGCAGATGATAAAGGAATCCATCTGGAAGCACCTTGAAAACAATGCTGTGATTACTCGAAGCCAACATGGATTTGTCAAAAACAAGTCCTGCCAGACAAATCTGATCTCATTTTTTGATGAAGTAACCCCCCTTGTGGACCGTGGGAATGCTGTAGACATCATATACCTTGACTTCAGCAAAGCTTTCGACAAAGTGCCCCATGATATCCTGATGAGCAAACTAGCTCAAAGTGGGCTAGATGAAACAACGATCCAGTGGATCCACAGTTGGCTATAGAATCGGACTTAAAGAGTGCTTATCAATGGGACCTTCTCAAACTGGAGAGAGGTAACGAGTGGGGTACCGCAGGGCTCAGTCCTGGGCCCAGTGCTCTTCAACATTTTTATGAATGACTTGGAGGAGGAGGTGCAAGGAATGCTGATCAAATTTGCAGATGACACAAAATTGGGTGGGATAGCTAATACTTTGGAAGACAGAAACAAAATTCAAAGTGATCTGGATAGACTGGAGCGCTGGGCAGAAAACAACAGAATGACATTTAATAGGGATACATGCGAAGTTCTGCACCTAGGAAAAAGAAAGCAAATGCACAGTTACAAGATGGGGGATACGTGGCTCAACAACACTACAAGTGAGAAAGATCTTGGAATTGTTGTTGATCACAAGCTGAATATGAGCCAACAATGTGATGTGGCTGCAAAAAAGGCAAATGCTCTTTTGGGCTGCATTAATAGAAGCATAGCTTCCAAATCCCGGGAAGTACTAGTTCCCCTCTACTCAGCACTGGTTAGGCCTCATCTGGAGTACTGTGTCCAGTTCTGGGCACCACACTTTAAGAAGGATGCATACAAACTGGAGAGGGTTCAGAGGAGGGCAACAAAGATGATCAGTGGACTGGAAACAAAGCCCTATGAAGAGAGACTGAAAGAACTGGGCATGTTTAGCCTTGAGAAGAGAAGACTGAGGGAAGATATGATAGCGCTCTTCAAGTACTTGAAAGGTTGTCCCAGAGAGGAAGGCCAGGATCTCTTCTTGATCATCCCAGAGTGCAGGACACGGAATAATGGGCTCAAGTTACAGGAAGCCAGATTCTGGCGGAACATCAGGAAAAACCTCCTGACTGTTAGAGCAATACGACAATGGAACCAATGACCTAGGGAGGTGGTGGGCTCTCCCACACTGGAGGCGTTCAAGACGAGGCTGGACAGCCATCTGTCAGGGATGCTCTGACTTGGATTCCTGCATTAAGCAGGGGGTTGGACTAGATGGCCTTGTAGGCCCCTTCCAACCCTACTATTCTATGATTCTATGATTCTATGAAATGCCTCTATACAGCAAGGTGTGATTCCATCTTATCTAAAGAAGGTGGTGATAAGGCCTTTGTTAAAAAAAAAACTTCCTTGAACTCCATTGTATTGGATAATTTCCAGCCATATTGGATCATCTCCAACATTCTATTCTTGGGCAAGGTGAAGGAGCATGTGGTGGCTTCTCAGCTCCAGGGATTTCTGGATGAGACAGATTACCTGGATCCATTTCAATCTGGCTTCAGGCCTGTTTATGGGACAGAGACAGCTTAGGTTGCCTTGGTGGATGATCTGCACTGGGAACAGGACAGGGGGAATGTGTCCCTGTTAGTTCTGCTGGACCTTTCAACAGCTTTTGATACCACTGACCATGGTATCCTTCTGAGGCATCTGTGTGAGGTGAGACTGGGAGGCTCCAATCCTTCTTGGAGGGGCAATCTCAGAAGGTGGTGCTGGGGGATTCTTGTTCAATCCTGTGGCCATTTGCTTGTAGTGTCCCTCAGGGCTCGATCTTACCCCCCCATGCTATTGATGATATACATGAAACTTCTGAGAGAGATTGTTGGGAGTTTGGTGCCACCAGCATTGGAGGCTGGTGGCTCTGATGTCAGTGGGGTGGTGAATCCGCTCTGGGTTTCAGTCAGAACCAGTCAGAACTCCAAAGGAGCTGTCCAAGGTGTGGAAGCCTCCACTGGCCACCAGTATGTTACAACACCCTATCTCTCCTTTCCATCTAAATCCAAGGAAGCTGTTCTGGTTCTAAACTGGTGCCTGATGTCGGTAAGAGACTGGATGTGGGCAAACAAATTGAAGGTTCTTCCTAGAATCCTAGAATAGTAGGGTTGGAAGGGGCCTACAAGGCCATCGAGTCCAACTCCCTGCTCAATGCAGGAATCCATGTCAGAGCATCAATATGCTCTGATATTGATGCTCTGATATGAGAGAAATGCTTTTGGTCAGTTGAAAGGCAGATCAGGAGATAGGGATTCACCCTGTGTTGGATGGAGTTACAACTCCCCCTGAAGACTCAGGCTCGCAGTCTGGATGTACTCTTGGACTTAGCCCTGAACCTGGATCCCCAGGTCTTGGGAGCGGCCAGGAGTGTGCTTGCACAGCTGAGGCTAGTGCGCCAACTCTGACCATTCCCAGAGATGTCTGATCTGGCCACGGTCATGTATGCCTTAGTTACATCCCATTTGGACTATTGTAATGTGCTGTATCTCCTTCATGGATCACTGCCTTGTTGTGGCAAAGGGGCTTGCGTAACTCAGTGAAGCCATAAGCTATGCCGTGCAAGGCCACCCAAGACGGACAGGTCATGGCGGAGAGTTCTGACAAAATGTGGATGTGTCTGGTGGTGAAAAGAAAATCCGATGCTGTAAAGAACAATATTGTTTAGGAACCTGGAATTTAAGATCAGTGAATCAAGGTAAGCTGGAGGTGGTCAAACATGAGATGGCAAGATTGAACATCGACATCTTGGGAATCAGCGGACAAGCATGGGCGAATTTAACTCAGGTGACCATCATATCTACTACTGTGGGCAAGAATCCCTTAGAAGAAATGGAGTAGCACTCATAGTCAACAAAAGGGTGGGAAAAGTAGTACTGGGATACAATCTCAAAAATGACAGAATGATCTCAGTACAAATCCAAGGCAAACCATTCAACATCACAGTAATTCAAGTCTATGCCCCAACCACTGAGGCCAAAGAAGCTGAGGTTGATCGGTTCTATGAAGACCTACAGCACCTTCTAGAACTAACACCAAAAAAAGATGTCCTCTTCATCATAGGGGATTGGAATGCTAAAGTCGGAAGTCAAGAAATCACTGGAATAACAGGCAAGCATGGCCTTGGTGTACAAAATGAAGCAGGACAAAGGCTAATAGAGTTTTGCCAAGAGAACATGCTGATCATAGCAAACACTTTTTTCCAACAGCACAAGAGGCGACTCTACACATGGACATCACCAGACGGTCAATATCGAAATCAGATTGACTGTGTACTTTGCAGCCAAAGATGGAGAAGCTCCATACAGTCAGTAAAAACAAGACCTGGAGCTGACTGTGGCTCAGATCATGAGCTTCTTGTTGCAAAATTTCAGCTTAAATTGAAGAACGTAGGGAAAACCACTAAACCATTCAGGTATGACCTAAATCATATCCCTTATGAGTATACAGTGGAGGTGAGGAATAGATTTAACGGATTAGACCTGATAGACAGAGTGCCTGAGAAACTATGGACGGAGGTCCGTAACATTGTTCAGGAGGCAGCAACTGAATCCATCCCAAAGAAAAAGAAATGCAAGAAAGCAAAGTGGCTGTCTGATGAGGCTTTACAAGTAGCTGAGGAAAGAAGGGAAGCAAAAAGCAAGGGAGAAAGGGGAAGATATATCCAACTGAATGCAGATTGCCAGAGAATAGCAAGGAGAAACAAGAAGGCCTTCTTAAACGAACAATGCAAAGAAATCGAGGAATGGGAAAGACTAGACATCTCTTCAAGAAAATCCGAGATATCAAGGGAACATTTTGTGCAAAGATGGGCATGATAAAGGACAAAGAAGGCAGGGACCTAACAGAAGCAGATAAGATTAAGAAGAGGTGGAAAGAATACACAGAAGAACTATACAGGAAAGATCTGAATGTCCCTGATAGCCATGATAGTGCGATCACTGAACTTGAGCCGGACATCCTAGAGAGTGAAGTCAAGTGGGCCTTAGGAAGCATTACTAACAACAAAGATGACAGTATTCCAGCTGAACTATTTAAAATCTTAAAATCTTAGTATGCCAACAGATTTGGAACACTGAACGTGGCCACAAGACTGGAAAAGGTCAGTTTACATTCCAATTCCAAAGAAGGGCAATGCCAAAGAGTGTTCAAACTACTGTACAATTGCGCTCATTTCACATGCCAGCAAGGAGATGCTCAAAATCCTACAAGCTAGGCTTCAGCAGGATGTGAACCGAGAACTAGCTAGGGGTGCACGAAAGCCACTTACCTGGTCTCGCAGCTTGCTTAGCGGTGGGGGGGAGGCGCTTCGCTGCTCCCCCCGAAGTTCAGGCTGGGAGGGGAGGCTTCCCTCCTCGCCTGGCTGAAATTCAGGCCGGGGGGGGGGCGGCTTCCCGCCTCGCCCGGCCAAAATTCAGGCCGGGGAGGAGGCGCCTCGCCTCGCCCGGCCGCGAAATAAAAAGTTAACAAAAAACACGCCCCCATGATAGGCTACGTGACAATTAACGTAGCCTATCATGGCTAGATCTGCAAAGTCATCCGTGATAGGCTACGTTAATCGTCACATAGCCTATCACGGGTGACTTTAAAAAAAAAAAAAAAAGCGCGTACGCAAATGGCGGCCCCCATAGGGAGCCGCCATTCGCGTTCCTTATTTGGTCGCTGTAGTCTACGTAAATCTTTACGTAGACTACGGCGAAAATAAGGGCAACGCAAATAGCGTTGCCCTTATTTTCGCTGTAGTCTATGTAATCTTTACGTGGACTACAGTGACCAAATAAGGAATGCGAATGGCGGCTCCCTATCGGGGCCGCCTTTAGCCGTACACGCTTTTTTTTTTTTTTTTAAGTCACCCGTGATAGGCTACGTGACGATTTACGTAGCCTATCACGGCTGACTTTGCAAATCTAGCCGTAATAGGCTACGTTAATCGTCACGTAGCCTATCACGGGGGTGTTTTTTTTTTTTAACTTTTATTGGAATGGCGGCGGCGGCAGCCGGTCGAAAGACCGGCTGCCACCTCTGCCCCTGTCGAAGACCTGCCGAACCGCCGCCGGGACCCGCCACCGGGAGGGACATTCGGGAAAGGTAAGTCCCATCCCGGGGGGGGGGTGCGGGGTGCGGAGGGGCGGAGAATTTCTCTCCGAAACTACTTCGGGGGGCTGAATACATTGGCACTCGGTCCCCCGAAGTTTCGGGGAGAAATTCTCCCCCATCCCTAAGAACTACCGGTAGTACAAGCTGGGTTCCAAAGAGGCAGAGGAACTAGAGATCAAATCGCCAACATTCGCTGCATCATGGAGAAAGCAAGAGAATTCCAGAAAAATCTCTGTTTCTGCTTCATTGACTACACTAAAGCCTTTGATTGTGTGGATCACAACAAACTCTGGCAAAGTCTTAAAGAGATGGGAGTACCAGACCACCTTACCTGTCTCCTGAGAAACCTGTACGAGGGTCAAGAAGCAACAGTAAGAACCGGACAGTAAGAACCGGACCGATTGGTTCCAAATTGGGAAAGGAGTATGACAAGGCTGCATATTGTCGCCCCGCTTATTTAACTTATATGCAGAGTACATAATGAGAAACGTTGGGTTGGATGAATCACAGGTTGGAATTAAGATTGCCGGGAGAATTATCAACAACCTCAGATACGGAGACGATACCACCCTAATGGCAGAAAGCGAAGAGGATCTAAAGAGCCTCTTGTTGAGGGTAAAAGAGGAGTGTGAAAAAGCTGGTTTGAAACTCAACATTAAAAAAACTCAGATCATGGCATCTGGCCCCATCACTTCCTGGCATATAGAAGGGGAAGAAATGGAAGCAGGGACAGATTTTATTTTCTTGGGTTGCAAGACCACCACAGATGGTGACTGTAGCCATGAAATTAAAAGACGTTTGGTCCTTGGGAGGAAAGCTATGGCACACCTAGACAGCATAGTAATAAGAAGAGACATCACCTTGCCGACAAAGGTTTGTATAATCAAAGCTATGGTTTTCCCAGTAGTAATGTATGGCTGTGAGAGCTGGACTATAAGGAAGGCTGAGCGCCGAAGAATTGATGCGTTTGAACTGTGGTGCTGGAGAAGACTCTTACGAGTCCCCTGGAAGGAGGTCAAATCAGTCAATCCTAAAGGAAATCAACCCTGACTGCTCATTGGAAGGACAGATACTGAAGCTGAAGCTCAAATATTTTGGCCACCTAATGCGAAGAGAAAACTCCCTGGAAAAGACCCTGATGCTGGGAAAGATTGAAGGCAAAAGGAGAAGGGGACGGCAGAGGATGAGATGGCTGGATAGCATCACCGATGCAATGAATATGAACAATATTCAGGACAGGAAGGCCTGATGTGCTATGGTCCATGGGGTCACGAAAAGTTGGACACGACTGAACGACTGTGCTGTATGTGGGGCTGCTGTCAGGAACTTCAGCTGGTCCAGAATTGTGCAGTCAGACGGATGACTGGGGTGGTTACAGGAAGCATGCAACTCCTTTGTTACAAGAGCTTCACTGACCACTGGTCTGTTTGTGGGAGGAATTCAAAGTGCTGGTTATGACTTATAAAGATTTATGTGGCTTGAGACCAGGTGACCAGGCAATTTGTCTTATGGCTATGATTGATTGCTTAAAGTTGTTTTTAGATTTATGTTGTCTGTGTGTACTGTCCATGTGTTTTTATGTAATTTTTTTTTAAAACTTTGCACACTGTATTTTGAATGGCTTTTAATCTTTGTAACCTGCCCAGAGAGCTTCGGCTATGGGGTGGTATAAAGATGTAAATAATGACAATGATAATACCCGAAAGACTGCCTTCTCCCATATGAGCTTGTCCAATTCCTAGGAACTTCAGAAGATCCTAAGAACTTTTGGAGAGGCCCTTCTTTTGAGACTCCCACTTTCAGAGCGGTGTTTGGTGGCAGCCTGAGATGGGCCCTTTTCAGTGGCCGCTCCCAGGCTGTGGAACTACCTCCCAAGGGAGGCTAGGTCTGCTCCCTTTTTGCTGTCATTTTGTCAGCAGGCAAGGACTATTTTATTTAAGAAGGCCTTTAGCCTGTTGGGTTGGGGGTTGGATGCTCTGTTCGATCATATTTTTTCTGTAATTGTTATGTTTTTATTGTATTGTAATATATTATTTTAATCAATTTTAATTGGTTCTGTAATCTACCTTGAGTGCCATTTTTTTGGTAGAAAGGCAGGGTACAAATAAAATAAGTACTTATATACATTGAAGGTGCACGCAAACTTGGGCAGCTGTCAGAGATGGGAACATTGTGCCCACCCTGTCCGAGTGAAGCTATGCCTACTGACACCCCTAGGCATGGCCTCTGCCATGGTACACTCCTACAGTCCCCTGAAGGAGAGGTCTTACCACTCCATTCCCCTGAGGGGAGGCTTCTGCACAGCGTGGGGTGGGCGGGGGGAAGAGAGTAGGCATAAAACCCTGTCCTGCAGCCTACTAATTTTCATGGGCTTCAGACTGTATGGACCACAAAACTATGTGCTGGTTAGTGAAGCCTGTCCCTAGTGGCTGAAGATGTTACTGTGGGCTTCAACCACATGGACACATTACAATTAATTAATGCATTTTTAAAACAAGATAACATCAAGGTGCACACCCCTTGGGTCCCCTTAGTATGTGCGCCAAGTTTCAGGTGTTTAGGTTTCACAGTCTTAGTGCTATGGCACTGACCAATGGATGGATGGATGGATGGATGGACAGACACACATCCTTTTCTTAATCATTATTTATAACTGGTGGCCTTCCCTTCACTTTAAAGTCCACAGGGTGGGTGGGTGGGAGGATATATACATATCAATAAAACTATATAAAACAACTTAAAACCACTATAAGAAGCTCAGTTAATAGTATTTCAGAACACAGCTTCACTACAGGGGAAAACAATTTAATATAATTCATATAATATAATGTTAGAGCAACGGGAAACGAAGGATCAGAAGTGGAGCTGTTTCGATTTGGAGAGAAGTTGGATGGAAATACTACAGAGAAGAAAGTAAAGGGTTTGAAACCTAAGTATTTGAAAGAGAATGGGCGGTATCCAACATTATCATTCTGCTAGTGGAGCTCCACTGAATCTTTCTGTTGTGCAAGTGGTTGCCAGTTATTCTTGCACAACTGGTTGTGCAAGCAGCTGCACAGCTGGTTGTACAACAGGTTGCACAAGAAGAATGCGCAATGGGTTGCACAACAGGTTGCACAAGAGTTATATGCAACTGGTTGCACAATGGGTTGCACAAGTGGAATGCACAATGGGTTGCGCAACAGGTTGCACAAGAGTTATACACAACTGGTTGCACAATGGGTTGCATAAACATAATTCACTAGTGCTCATATAGCCGCACTTATTCAAATGTAACTTTAGTTGGATTCTTCTCTTGTGCATAGTTCAGAATGACATTTGCAGTAACAGAATGACACAGTTGGATACTGCCCAATGTTAGCAGTGGCTGATATCATGCTCCTATGAGTTCTCCAAAGAATCATGGAAGACCCACTCCCTTAGTCTTTGCTGTGGGATCACAGCACACATTGGACGTCTTGAGGCCCAAGGGCCGAATTCAATTTCAAAGAAGTTCTTGAGGGCGGCATTCCAGTGGTGGGAGGGGCTGATGACAGAAGGGGTGGCATCAAAGGGTGGGGGCCAAAATGCCAGGAAATTTTACTCAACATTCTTACTGCCACTAACTAAGCCTTAGGAAAGACATTTCAACCTTTTAGAAGAAAAACCCATGCAAAAGCTGGGAAACTACCAAATGATTTGAAGTTGGGGAAATGGGGTGAGGCAAAGGGAAGGGGCATGGCCATTTGGGAACCCCCAGATTTGGCCCACAAGCCTGAGGTTCCACACCCCTGTTCTAGACAGTAGACAACCATTGCTGGCTTGAGGTAACCTGCTTCTCAAAATCAAAATAGTTTCTGTCTCAAGCTTCTTCAAATAAGCAGGACTTCCTCATGGAAACAGGTATGACTCCTTAGGGATGAGGAGGGAATCATAGAATCATAGAATAGTAGGGTTGGAGGGGGCCTACAAGGCCCTCGAGTCCGACCACCTGCTCAATGCAGGAATCCAAGTCAGAGCATCCCCGACAAATGGCTGTCCAGCCTCGTCTTGAATGTCTCCAGAATACCTCCCTAGGGAATTGGTTCCATTGTCGTATTGCTCTAACAGTCAGGAAGTTTTTCCTGATGTTCAGCCGGAATCTGGCTTCCTGTCACTTGAGCCCATTATTCCATGTCCTGCATTCTGGGATGATAGAGAAGAGATCCTGGCCTTCCTCTCTGGGACAACCTTTCAAGTACTTGAAGAGCGCTATCATATCTCCCCTCAGTCTTCTCTTCCCAAGGCTAAACATGCCCAGTTCTTTCAGTCTCTCTTCATAGGGCTTTGTTTCCAGTCCCCTGATCAACTTTGTTGCCCCCTCTGAACCTTCTCCAGTTTGTCTGCATCCTTCTTAAAATGTGGTGCCCAGAACTGGACACAGTACTCCAGATGAGGCCTAACCAGTGCTGAGTAGAGGGGAACTAGTACTTCCTGGGATTTGGAAGCTATGCTTCTATTAATGCAGCCCAAAAGAGCATTTGCCTTTTTTGCAGCCACATCACATTATTGGCTCATATTCAGCTTGTGATCGAGAACAATTCCAAGATCCTTCTCGCTTGTTGAGCCACGTATCCCCCATCTTGTAACTGTGCATTTGGTTTCTTTTCCCTAGGTGTAGAACTTGGCATTTATCCTTATTAAATTTCATTCTGTTGTTTTCTGCCCAGCGCTCCAGTCTATCCAGATCACTTTGAATTTTGTTTCTGTCTTCCAGGGTATTCGCTATCCCGCCCAATTTTGTGTCATCTGCAAATTTTATCAGCATTCCCTGCACCTCCTCCTCCAAGTCATACATAAAAAAGTTGAAGAGCACTGGGCCCAGGACTGAGCCCTGCGGTATCCCGCTTGTTACTTCTCCCCAGTTTGAGAAGATCCCATTGATAAGTATTATTTGAGTCCAATTCTGTCGCCAACTGTGGATCCACCGGATCATTGTTTCATCTAGCCCACTTTGAGCTAGTTTGCTCATCAGGATATCATGGGGCACTTTGTCGAAAGCTTTGCTGAAGTCGAAGTATATTATGTCTACAGCATTCCCACAGTCCACAAGGGAGGTTATTTGATCAAAAAATGAGATCAGATTCGTCTGGCAGGATTTGTTCTTGACAAACCCATGTTGGCTTCGAATAATCAAGCCAGAGAAGGGAGATGGCTTCATGCTGCCAGACTTACTCTCAGTACAATATGATATCGTTCATTAGGTGCAGAGCAGCTTGAAAATATCCAACCCCTGAAATGTCCAACTTCCATTTAAAAATAAAAGCATGTTTCTGGCTCTCAGCATGCAGAAACAAGTTCTTAGGATGGCACCTTCTAAGTTCTCATGATGGAACCTGCTAAACCTTGTAAGGCTAAAATGGATTTCCTGTCCTGCCCTCAGCCTTGAAATTAGGTTCCTAACCAATCATGAATAGCTCTCCATTCACTAATTAAATTGTCACCACTTCTGCTGATCTGGATGGAATTTGTGTCTTCAACCACACAAGCAAGTAACAGGGTTTCCAACCTTCTGCTGCTTTACTAATCTCTCTGACACAGTATTCTATCAAATAATTATTAGCACAGAGGTTTGAAAAGCCAATTTGGAAGGCTCTGTCTGTGATCTCCCAGGTTACACCCTGATCCACAATATTTTACCCTGGCTCTTCCCTCTCCATCTATTCCCGACTCTGAGTCTGATCTACCAGATTCCTCAAGGCCTCACTCATGACCCCTCAGATTCGATCCTTGTTTCACTTCTGACCTACCAGGTGCTGCCCAGCCTTTGCTCATCTTGCTTTGCCCAATCACCTGCAATTTGCATAATTTTCTCAATGCAGCTTGGCAGAACCTGGCCACAAATCCATTGTGGAGTTCACTTTTGAATAGAGATGGTGGTGGTGCAGTAAACAGCCCAAGAGAAACTGTACTTATCTGTGTTGACTCTAACTGAAAAATGCATGAATGAAGATGTGGTGGGGTATGTTTAAACATATATATTATGTCATCTAGGCAATGCAGAGTTTGGAATCTGAAATCCAAAGTACTACATATCCTCCATCAGGAGATGTACAACACCTTTTGACCCTTTCACAGTCTCCATCCATGTAAGCCGTGCAAGATGCACAGTTTACACACTTAGAATTAGATGGCCAGGTGATTTATTTTTCCATTATATAGGTATTAACTTACGCATCTAGGTGAGACAGAAATCACAGCAATGGAACTGTGTTAATTCTTACTGGTATCTATCTGCCAGATACATTCTCAGCCATTTAGCTGCTTTCATTCATAATAATGGTTCTCTGTCTATACAGACTCAGAGCATTTCCAAAATAAAATAAAGATGAGCATCCATGCTCTCTGTTTTAACATTGTTCTGGAGCCAAAGCTCACCTGAAATAGACTGCAATGGTGGGAACTGCAGGAGAATAGGATTAGAAGAAGCCTAGGTTCTATTTCTGGCTCTCACCTTGCCTCAGTCTGTGACCTTTGGCAACTCAATTCACTGCTGCATAATAGGACTTCTAGTTCTAATATGTCTTCCCTATCTTTGCTTGGAGTATAAGAAAACTTTCTTTCAGTTGTAAGAGCATTGCACAATGCCCAGATTAAAAGACGCTTGCTAAGTAGAAGTTAATATAAATAATGACGCAGCATCTTTTCACTAGACATAAAAGAAAACCAACATGAAAGGAGGGGGAAGGGAGAAACTGTCTCCTTGGATCTTTCATAGATACATCTGGAGAGAAATCAGCTTTTGTAATTAAACTCTTGACACCAAGGTCCTGGATTTGCTAATGTCAAATGCATGAGCTTTGTCGAAATACTTTTTTTGGAAACAACAACATCGTTAATGCTAGTATCTTAATCCCAGAGCGTGAACTTTATAATTCATCCAGTCAATACGGATGCTAAAAAATGCTCACTGCCTTACTGCAAAATCTCACACCCAGCCATACTAAACTCCAAAGCCTATGCAACCACAATCTCTCTGTCTCTCTGTCTCTTTGTGTGTGTGTGAAGGTGGAGAAAATGAAAATCCAAAGTATGCCTATCTAAGCATGAGTGATTTGCTGATTAGCCTTGCTTGCAGCTTTGTACCAAGAGCTTTGCAGAAAGGTATGGCATTCAGATAGCCCAGTCAAGGAAAAGTATAAGGTTCCCTAACACCAGCGTAAATCATGCAAGTAAAAGTCAAAATCAGATGAGTACACTTCCAGACTATGTTACATGTTGCGTTAAGCTACAAATTAAAAGCTTCATTGTTCTCTCTATTTTCAAGTATAAAACATGCTTATGACAGAAGCTTCTTGTTGATTCATAAGTTAAATTGAGCTGTTTTGCAGTTGTTGCAGATTCAAGAGCTTATGGTGTTGGTCTACTTTTCATTTCTCATTAATAATTTTTTAAAATGCTAACTCCATTGTCTCAGCACCCTTTGGAAGTATCCTGGTATAGAATTATAGAATCATAGAATAGTAGGGTTGGAAGGGGCCTACAAGGCCATTGGGTCCAACCCCCTGCTCAGTGCAGGAATCCAAGTCAGAGCATCCCTGACAGATGGCTGTCCAGCCTCGTCTTGAATGCCTCCAGTGTGGGAGAGCCCACCACCTCCCTAGGTCATTGGTTCCATTGTCGTATTGCTCTAACAGTCAGGAAGTTTTTCCTGATGTTCAGCCAGAATCTGGCTTCCTGTCACTTGAGCCCATTATTCCGTGTCCTGCATTCTGAGATGATCGAGAAGAGATCCTGGCCTTCCTCTCTGTGACAACCTTTCAAGTACTTGAAGAGCGCTATCATGTCTCCCCTCAGTCTTCTCTTCTCAAGGCTAAACATGTCCAGTTCTTTCAGTCTCTCTTCATAGGGCTTTGTTTCCAGTCCCTTGATCATCTTTGTTGCCCTCCTCTGAACCCTCTCCAGTTTGTCTGCATCCTTCTTAAGTGTGGTGCCCAGAAGTGGACACAGTACTCCAGATGAGGCCTAACCAGTGCTGAGTAGAGGGGAACTAGTACTTCCCGGGATTTGGAAGCGATGCTTCTATGAATGCAGCCCAAAAGAGCATTTGCCTTTTTTGCAGCCACATCACATTATTGGCTCATATTCAGCTTGGACAGTTCGGAGGCGGCCGCCTATCCCAATAGGATTGCGCCCTTAAAGTGCAATCCTATGTGTGTTTAGACAGAAAAAAGACCTACAACTTCCAGCATTCCCCAGCCAGCCATGCTGGCTGGGGAGTGTCATTTTTTCTGTCTAAACATGCATAGGATTGTGCCTTTAGTTGAGCAATGTAGAACTCTCAAGATATTGTACACATTCCTCCTGCCTTGGTTTATTGGCCAACGATTAGTCATAATTTGCAATCCAAACAAGCAAATTAATTCAATATTTCCAACGCTCTTTTGGGGGGATTGTATGGTTTCTCATTACTTTTGCCTGCTACTTCTCTTTGTATAATAGCTAAAAACGTTCCCCCAGAAAATGTGATAAATAACATTTGCTTTAGATCCATCAGAGTCCAAATGGAAAATGCCCGGATGGCCTCCTTCATGCACAGTTGTTAACAATGGTGCATAGGATTGAGCCTTACGTTATTTATTACACTTCTGTACTGCTCAGTATAATGAAATCTGTAAACCAGGGATGGGAAACATGTGGCCCTATTGGACTACAACTCCCATCAGCCCCATCCAGCACAGCTAATGATGGTGAGGGATGCTGAGAACTGCAGTCCAACAACATCTGGAGGCCCACACATTCCAACCTCCATTGTGCTAATCAGTTGAGACTAAAATCCATATATGAAATATATAAACAATATAAAACAGCACATAGTTTTACAGCAAAGACAATAGAACAGGGCAGCATCCGTCTTCAGGAGGTGTTTGACACTCGCCACAGTTTCTGCCTCTTGAACCACACCTGGGAGAGTGTTTCAGAGGCTGGGCACCACTACTGAGAAGGCCCACTTACGTGCTATTATTTGGCAACGTGCTATTGCTTGAACTACCTTCAATTCAGATTGTAAATTATACACACACAGACACAGATAGATAGCCACAGATAGCCACACACACTTTCTTTTTAAGGCAGCAACTGCATATTTCTTTCACTCTCCTACACTGAATAAATCTGTTCTTTTTACCTGAATTTAATTACATTTTGTGGTGTATTCGACACACTGCCTCAGCCATTTCACCCACACTCTGACGTTTTGAAGGAGATGTTCGAGGAATGCCAGATGGAACTCTGGCTGCCCGAAAGCAAGGCCAGGATCTCTTTCCACCCTGACCTAGATGGTTTTAAAAAGGACGTGGTGGCAGCTACCCAGGAGTAGAATCATAGAATCATAGAATAGTAGGGTTGGAAGGGGCCTACAAGGCCATCGAGTCCAACCCCCTGCTCAATGCAGGAATCCAAGTCAGAGCATCCCCGACAAATGGCTGTCCAGCCTCGTCTTGAAGGCCTCCAGTGTGGGAGAGCCCACCACCTCCCCAGATAATTGGTTCCATTGTCGTATTGCTCTGACACTCAGGAAGTTTTTCCTGATGTTCAGCCGGAATCTGGCTTCCTGTAACTTGAGCCCATTATTCCGTGTCCTGCACTCTGGGATGATCAAGAAGAGATCCTGGCCTTCTTCTCTGTGACAACCTTCCAAGTACTTGAAGAGCGCTATCATATCTCCCCTCAGTCTTCTCTTCTCAAGGCTAAACATGCCCAGTTCTTTCAGTCTCTCTTCATAGGGCTTTGTTTCCAGTCCCCTGATCATCTTTGTTGCCCTCCTCTGAACCCTCTCCAGTTTGTCTGCATCCTTCTTAAAGTGTGGTGCCCAGAACTGGACACAGTACTCCAGATGAGGCCTAACCAGTGCTGAGTAGAGGGGAACTAGTACTTCCCGGGATTTGGAAGCGATGCTTCTATGAATGCAGCCCAAAAGAGCATTTGCCTTTTTTGCAGCCACATCACATTGTTGGCTCATATTCAGCTTGTGATCGACAACAATTCCAAGATCCTTCTCACTTGTAGTTGTTGTTGAGCCCCCAGCTTGTAACTGTGCATTTGCTTTCTTTTTCCTAGGTGCAGAACTTGGCATTTATCCCTATTAAATGTCATTCTGTTGTTTTCTGCTCAGCGCTCCAGTCTATCCAGATCACTTTGAATTTTGTTTCTGTCTTCCAAAGTATTAGATATCCTGCCCAATTTTGTGTCATCTGCAAATTTTATCAGCATTCCCTGCACCTCCTCCTCCAAGTCATTTATAAAAATATTGAAGAGCACTGGGCCCAGGACTGAGCCCTGCGGTACCCCACTTGGTAAGTCATTCTCTTACCAAGTTTTTGTGACTCAGTTTCCACAGAGGTTCAGAATATCCCTTTGTAACATCTTCCCACTTCTACAGCCATGCCTTTGATTTCAATTGCCCAGAACAGCTTCCCCATTTCTAGCCACTCAAGGCACCTTTGGCTCGTAGCTGTCAGTATGCTTGCTTGGTGCCAATTTGAACTGTTTATGCTGGTCATCAAAACTCTAGGACAGTAAGTCTTGGGTTCTCAGCTACTGTGAAGGGTAGGGGTGGGCAGTGAGGGAGCAAAGACAATCTTCTCCTGCATGTAGCCAGTAGCTTAATGGTCTTGTTCGTTGCTCAGCTGTGCTACAGCCCATGCCCCAGCCTGGTGGCCAATCAGCTGTGCTGGGTGCCTTCTGGGGATGGGGTCTTGGACTGGACCTGAGAGGGAACTTTCTTTCCTTCTCTGGTCCACTCCTAGAGCTTTATTAGGGACCTTAAACTGAGCGTTTGGCATCGCTATTGCTGACTTGTGAATCAGGTGATATTTGACAAATCGAAACAGCTGATGGATCCTCCATGTGTAAATGACTAGATTTTTATTTTACAAATATATACACACTTAAATATATACCAGTTCAGTATATACACCAGTAACCCTTCCTGTACCTCTCATGCTGACTTAGCACCAATTGCTGCTAATAAAACTCACTGCTTCTAATTTAAAAAGATACTCAGAAATGGAAGCTTGTAATCTTAAGAGATAGAGTCTCAGAATGTTTGATGCATGCTATTTTATGCTAAATTGAAGTTTCACACACAAGACTGCACTCCTGAACTCTAAATTAATTAATCTGAAATAACCATCTCCCTGTTTCATCGATATGAACGTTCTGCACTGCAGTGGAGAAAAATCCACATTTCTATTGCTACCATAATTGTCAGAATGACAGGGAGGGTAATGGCCTAATATGAAAAAGGGTTGTACATGTATTTCTGGGTTAGCAAATTTATCATTCACCAACAGGAAAGCACACATCAATTCAGTGTGGTGGTTGGACATACTTATTTTCTTATTGGCATGACCCTGACATCTGACTCCTCCAGGGGATGAGGTGATGGACTTGGAGGAAGAATATGAGGGTGAAAAAGAATTACCTTCAGAATCAGCCACATTGGTCCCTGCTGCCCCAGAAGCTCTGGCACATGGGAAGACCATTCTGCCACCACATCTCTAGCCTGACGATGTCACACTGCCATTCTCCAGCTCAGGAGCTCCACCAGAGCCACGAAGTCCCTCATGCCATAGGAGTTAACAGCTGCTGAACGGGCAAGACCCTTTAAGCAGAGCAGCTTCTCCCACTGGAGGTGAGGGGCGGGGGGCAGAGGTGGGTGTAGGTGGGCTGAGCTAAATACCCAAATGTAGCTGCAACTATGTTTAAGGTTCAGCCAGGGGTGACCCTGTTGTTGAACAGGATTCTAAACTTGCTTGAGGCACATACATGGAGCTGTCCATATTGAAGGCTTTGCCTTTTACCTCGCCTGATTCCACTTGTGGGAACGAGAATTCCTAGCAGTGACTTCCCCACGTAGAATAGAACCTGAGCCAGCACCTTGGTCAGAACACTTCTTAACTGTTGAAGATAATGCTCAGTCACACAACACATCACAGCAACACATCACAGAGTACAGTTTAATCAATGTGGTACCAAATTAGTTATTGGTATTCCAGTGTACTGCTTTTTACTGAAAATAAGTAGAATGTAAAGCCAGATCCAAATCTCAGTTATCTGAAGTAATTGAATAAGGGCGGAACTGAGAATGCATATCACTTTTTGTGAATGTTTTTGGCAATGCCAAAATAAATAACATCCCATTTCAGCCATTTTTGGCACTCCATCCAAAAATATTTGTATATTTCCCTCCCTTGCCCTTACTTTCAATTGCCCTCATTTGATTCCAGTGATATAGCAAATCTGATTGCTTCTGATTTTATTTCCTAACCTCCAGTGTCATCGGCATGTCTGACATGGTACTATGACATCTTCCTGTTCAATAAGTGATTCCTGACTGGGTGAGAGCAGCCATGATGTGACTAAAGAAGCAGCAGCCAGTGGGGAACAACAGCGCTGAGGAAGAAGCAGTCAGTGGGAATGGCTCTGATAGCATCAAAAGAGACTGGATATTCACAGAATCCAAGTTGGTTTTTCAGGGAAAATTTCTATCATGCTAAAACTAGATTTGACCAGCTAATCCAGTGCTAAATACTCAGCATACCTGAAAGCCCTAATTTCAATCTGCTTCCATCAGTATATAAACACATAAATAGCATTGTCTGTTTTAGAATAACTGATTTGTTTATGCTTTTAGGATGGTTTGAGGTGCTCCCTGGGTATCTGTTTGGCAGGGGGTAGGGAGGACAGTGATGGAGAGAGTGTCACAACTACCAGTGGGCTTACATCCATCCATGTCAGTAGGTAGGGCACTTCTGTGGTTTTCAATCAGCAAAGAAAGCTTCTGTTCTCATTTAGCACCTAAACCATATATTTTGATACAGGTTCCTCCAGAAGATCATATTTACATTGGGAAATAAGTCTTGAAACAAGACCCCCTGCATAAACCAGGGATGTATTCGTTTCAGGTCTTTTTTATCAGGATTTACCCAGTTCGCACATTTTGGACCGAACATGGATTCAGACGCAAACTGTGGTCAAACTCTGTACATTTTCAAGCTTGCAATGTGATTCACGGACCCCACAAAATGTGTTCGATGGCATATGTATGTACATTTGAAAAATACATATGAAAAATGTGCACCTTTGAAAAATGCACACAAATACACTTTAATCAATAGAGGAATGTGTACATTTCAAAGATGTACACAACTGATGCATACATTTGGAAAAATACGCACAAAAGTATACATGGATTTTCATGTGAAAGAGAAAAAACAAAGCTCACAATCTGATATGGATTCAAGTTGGGAACGAACTTCAAGATGGAATACGGAGAACTTTGGCAAGCTTGAGTTTTGCTGATTCACACATCCCTAGCAGGAACTCATGGAGGTTGAACTCCTGGTCCAAATAGGCACAGATGAGGAAGAAGTGCAGGTAGGTGTAGAGCCACATCAGAGGATTGGAGACTCCCATGACCATCATGCTCCGATTCTGCTGTCCACTTTGCTTGGAATTCCTGCTGTAAAAATCCACTGGTGGTGGTGGACAAACCATAGATGGGGAGGCGGCAAGGACAAGGACAAGGCAGCTATGCAGGGAGAGGGAGATGCAGTGGGCCTGACTTAGCCAACCTTGGCCTGAAGCATGGCTGCCAGGAGCAAGAAGGAGCAGTGATGGTGGCCAGAGCTGGCTCATAGCTGCCAGCAGCATCAGCTGGAGCAGCTCCACATGGGCAGTGCCATCAGCCCTACCTCTGTCTCAGCCCTCCCAGCATCCTACAGTGGTTTGGCAGTGAAAGAGAACTGGGTGGGCGTGCAAGTACAAGTCTTGATCAGAGCCCAAATGAACCACATTCAATTAGCTGATAGAAAAAGGAGAAATAAATGTACTCAGTGCTTTTCAAGGAGCTTTGTATGCTGACCATTTACACAAACGCTAAATGACAGGAAAATGCATTACTATTGACTTGGTTAGCTTTATACCAAAAAGATAACTATAGCTGTAATGTTTGAAAAAATGTGTAAAACGTCATGTAAGGAACGCAAAGATAGCTATTAATTTTCTGTTTCTAGATGCACAGAAAGTACTTTATTTTTTCAAAAGGAAGTTTCTTATGGCTTGATTATAGAAATTTAATTTCTAAGATACTTCTTTGAAATATATTACAAGTATTTTGTCTTTTTTTTTTTTGCAGTAAATCATATTCTTTTAATAATCAAGGGAGGAGACCAGGTTGCCTATTATCAGCATTGCTTTTTTGTGCTATCTCAACAGAATCATCCACTATATATATCAGGCAGTGTAACACAATACAAGGAATATATATTAAGGATTATCAATATAAATAAATAAAAATGCTGATCCATTGTTCTATATTTGACAGAAAGAAATAATTCTGGAAATGTACTCAGTAAATTCATGAGGACATATGGTAAGATATCTGTTTATAAGTCCGAACAGAACACATGCTGGGAAGGCTAAATTGGACAGACCCTCTGATCAAGTACCTATATAACAAAGGATTATAATGATTTGTTGATAAATAGATAACGTATTTTAAATGACAGAGATCTCTTAGTATTGGCTAGTCTGAACATTTCCTTTTTATGCGGTATTAATATTTGTTGTTGTTGTTCAGTCGTAAAGTCGTGTCTGACTCTTTGTGACCCCATGGACCATAGCACGCCAGGCCTTCCTGTCCTCTGCTCTCTCCCAGAGTGTGCTCAAGTTCATATTCATTGCATCGGTGATGCTATCTAGCCATCTCATCCTCTGCCGTCCCCTTCTCCTTTTGCCTTCAGTCTTTCCCAGCATCAGGGTCTTTTCGAGAGAGCTTTCTCTTCGCATTAGGTGGCCAAAATATTTGAGCTTCAGCTTCAATATCTGTCCTTCCAATGAGCAGTCAGGGTTGATTTCCTTTAGGATGGACTGATTTGACCTCCTTGCAGTCCAGGGGACTCGTAAGAGTCTTCTCCAGCACCATAGTTCGAAAGCATCAATTCTTCGGCGCTCAGCCTTCCTTATAGTCCAGCTCTCACAGCCATACGTTACTACTGGGAAAACCATAGCTTTGATTATACGGACCTTTGTCGGCAAGGTGATGTCTCTGCTTCTTACTATGCTGTCTAGGTTTGCCATACCTTTCCTCCCCAGGAGCAAGCGTCTTTTAATTTCATGGCTACAGTCACTGTCTGTGGTGATCTTGGAGCCCAAGAAAATAAAATCTGTCCCTTCTTCCATTTCTTCCCCTTCTATATGCCAGGAAGTGATGGGGCCAGATGATGCCATGATCTTAGTTTTTTTAATGTTGAGTTTCAAACCAGCTTTGGCACTCTCCACTTTCACCCTCAACGAGAGGCTCTTTAGATCCTCTTCGCTTCCTGCCATTAGGGTGGTATCGTCTCCGTATCTGAGGTTGTTGATAATTCTCCCGGCAATCTTAATTCTGACCTGTGATTCATCCAACCCGGCGTTTCTCATGATGTATTCTGCATATAAGTTAAATAAGCAGGGCGACTTCTATTTAAATTATAATAATGATCTCTGTTATCGTTCCTTTTGATAGTTCTTCATCTTTAAATCAGACTTGGACTGGACAGCCCTTCAAATAGAGGAGAACTCCAAAATAGAGAACAGTCCTCTGGCAGCCCTTCAAACAGAGGATTGTCCTCTGTAAAAGAGGACACATGGCCATCCTGTGTAGGGAGGAACCTGCACCTGGCCCCACAACCCAAAGGGACAAATTACACTGGAACCCCCTTCAAATTTATTTCTTTTCAGTTGCATAGCTGTTTCATGACTGTGCACTTATGTAAACCAAAGAAAATATACCCATGGCCCAGCTGGAATATCTACAAACTCTACCTCGGAGCCCTTTGTGTCTAAAAATAAAGTTCTTTTTCTCAGTAGCTTCAGGAAATAATGCAGGAAATGAGCTGCAGGAGATGGAAATAAACCTATTGAGACATCTAATGAGGAAAAACTTCTAGGCCAAGCAATGGTCACAGCAAATTGCAATCACAGTTTTCCACTTTCTTGGGTATTATTCTAATCTCCACATGCAGTATTCACAAAAATGCTTATGAAATAGCTAAGCCCTTCCTGGTAGGGCTAGTGCTGTTAGCTCTGTTTTATTTTATGCCAAGTGACAGCTTATATAAGATGCTTTTCCCCTAGAGTATCTTTGTTAATTATCATCCTTATCATACACATATTAAAAATAGCAAAGTAATCCTTGTGTTAAGTGTTTGCATTCTCACTGAAATACGTACTTCTAACAAATCCCTAATTAATTGTAGGTTTGCTGGTTTAATGAGCAATAAAAGAACATAAATAAAGCCAGGCAGTGCATTTAAACTAGCAGCGGAAATTTTGCACTTGGAACAGGGGTGAACTCAGCCCAGTAGGGAGCTACATGCTAGGCAGGTTAGCTCAGCAACCGCCCTCGATCTCTTCTAAGGAATCCATAGAGTAGCAATAATATTTTGTATAAGAGACTTTACATTATGGCCTTTCTAGAGGGTGAGATGTAAAGGTTTTGAGGAGAGCTAAATGGCGGGGGGGGGGGAATGCATGGAGGTTTAACACTGGTTTAATGATGAACGTCTAGCTTATAGACCAATTTGCACACAATGTAAAATCAGTGTCTCCCCCCCCCCCCCAAATCCATGGCTTTATCAACATCTTTCTTGACAGACTGTGCAATTCAGGCTTATGCATGTTGGGGTCTACATGCACAGGCTCTTATACAAATGTGGCATCCAGTGTGTTGGCATCCAGTGCACCAAGGGGGTAGGACCATCTGGCACAATCACTATCCCTTCCTCACACATACATGAAAAGATCAACACAGGACCAGTCTCAAAGTTTTAAAACTCCAGTGCTTAGGAGTATAAGCAAGAAAGCAGGAGTTAATGCAAATGACATGCATGTATATGGGAGGCTTTGCTCATCATACCAGTCAGTGCTGCTGTGGTAGCTGCTTCAAATGCAATCGCCTGGAGCAATTTCTGGCAGTAGTTCACCATGCGGATCTGGCCATTTTCAGCATAGTACCACGAACCATTTTTTGGTGGCTTGTGACAACACAGTTAATATCTCTATATCTACATGGCCAGCCACTTCCCATAAACCATCTGGCCCTGTTCAGACACACATTGGGGAAGGGTGTTTAGACCAACCATGATGCATAGTGGTTACTGCTAACCACTGTGAGTGCTACTGCCACAACTGCAGGTAACTACATTCCATAATGTGGTTAGACTAACCATTCTCTAACTACCCTCCCTCTCGCAGGAACCCGCAGTCCTCCGGATGGGCTACCATGCATCCCAATGACCTTTGCACTGTCCCCCATTTTGGTGCTTGGCAGCTACTCCTTCTTTGGCCACTCTTGCTACGGAGCTCAATGGCAGCTCTCATTTAACCATGGAGGCTGTTCAGACATCACACTATGCCATGGTAGAGCCCACTAACCATCTTGCAGCAGGTGGTTAGTGAACACGGTTAGTCCGTGGTTAATAAACCACCATGGTTTGGGACAGACACCTGTTCAGACATCACACTAAGCCAACATGGTTAGCTCAAAACTCCTAACCATCATGGTTTAGTGTGATGTCTGAACAGGGCCTCTGTCTTTACACAGTTGCATTTAATTTGGCCACTATATTGCTTAGGGTGACTATATGTCCTTCTTTACAAATGACAGTCCTCTATTTGAAGGACTGTCAGAGGGCAGTCCTCTATTTGAAGGCCTCCTCTATTTGAAAGACTGTCCTGTCCATGACCAATTTAAAGATAAATAACCATAAGAAGGGAAAGCAGGAGCTTTGAAGAAGCCCATCAGTAGTTAGCACCTGAACACCAGACTGAGCAGGAATGCAGGTCACCTGGTTGGAGTCTTCCCCATTATGGTGAGATATGTTGTATTTCTATTTAAATACACAAGGTTTCCCTGGCTCATAAGTGATCATTGTAACACCGCTCTGCTTTAAGCTTTCTTGTCATTGTTTCTTTTTATTTTGCCTTTTTTGTTGTAAGTTAACATTGTTTAGTGTTATTTTGCATTATATATATATACACACACACACACACACACATACACACACACACACACACACACACAGATTTTTAACACTTTAGTACATTTCTCATTTTTTTGTGTTGCAGTTCTTCAAACAAAAAAAAAGTATATTTTAAGGGGATGTGCACACAAAAATGTATATGTTAGTGCAGACCCCATGCAAAAAAAGCATTATATAAGGGGAACCTGCCTGCAAAAAATGTGTATATTAGGCAAAAATGCAGACAAAAATGTGTATCTTAGGAGAAATGTGCAGAAAAATACATATGAGTTTTCATGTGGACTTCTTTTCAAGAAGTCACAAACTGATGCAGAAACGGGACAGAATGAAGTGAAGATTGGAAAAATGAGAAACTGGGAGAAACCAGAATTGACCAATTCATCCATCCCTTCTGCACCCAGGCATGAAACTGCCGTTCTGATGGAGTATACCCAGAATTAGAAATGCCTTTGATGTTACCTGCCTGCCTCTTCATTTCCCTAATTCTAACCTTGATTCTCTCCTTAGCTGGGCAGCAGAGTTATTAATCAGAACAGTAATGCCCACTGTGTTCTTTTGAACTGTGGGATATTTCTTTCATTTTTTACTTTGCAAAGGAAGGAGATGAAAAAGGCGAGGAAATTAATCTATTCATGAAACAAAAATAATCCTGTCTCCTAGAAATGAATATGTAAATCTGAAAAGACAAGTGCAACATCGTGGAATTTGCTCTAAAAAGAAATGCATTGTTGTGAATTTGGAGGAGCAAAAAAAAAAAGGCTTGTTAAATGTCCACATATAAAAAGGAATGATGGCTAATATGGATACCAACTAATGTGAAGATAAAAGGTGATATATCAAAAATGTATCAGTCTCCTTAGTAGATAAGACAGTCTTCTATTTAAGCACTACTTTGGTAGCCATAGGTGATCAGGAACTGCATACAGGCAAGTGCATAGAATTCCGTGCAGGTGAGTGAGTGGATGGATGGCGGAGGGATGGAATATTCCATTCCTCCTCTGAAACAAAACAGGTTGCTAGAGGAGGGAAGCTCCCTGTTCCACACTCAATTTAGAAATGCAGCTCTTCATCCCTTTTTTGCTAACCCCCAGCAGGCTACTAACTGGGCTTATTTAGAAGGCTGATATAAAAGGTTAAGATTGCCTGAACTTCATGGAAAGGAACTGGGAGACTCAATGGTTTACTGGTGTATCTAGCAGGTTTTATTGACTCTTTTAAGAAATGAAATCCATAGGATGTCCCATCCATGTTGCATAAGTTATGCAACATGGACCTTTTACTCTTGACTCAACACTCATGGTAGCTTTTACGCAAATTATTTCATTTATGCAACCCACTCAGTTTTACTTAAACAGTTCTGTTTTCCCATACCATTGTTGCCAGAGCCCTCATTCCCAATAACCAATCCATATCCCAGATCTACCACTCCATGGAATATAGCGCACACTCCAAGTTTCACAACACTACATAGATTAAGACACACTTTGTATTTAGATAAATATTGTGGATATTCCATACTCAATATGAGGGCATAGGGAGGATGCTGCACTTTATTAAAACATCAGCTTTGTCCCCACACTGAACACAGTGTCACTTTATTTCCCTTTCTCCTGGGACGTTCACAACTGAGATCTACCACCTAATGCCAGTGGAAAGTGTGTGCACAACAGCAGTAGCTCCAGCAGCAACCTACTAGAAAAAGACCAATTCCAAAACACAACGGTAGATTAAATGAGATCAACCAGAAAGGAGGTATTGGCAGAGCAAGAGATACAAACAATAAGCAATGAATACAGAAAGGCTGAATGTAAATCCCCCTGAATCAAGGGGAGAGGCGATTGTTGTGTATGAGAGAGAATGCCAGAAGCTATTTTGAGTAAAAATGTCAATGTGTAGAGAAAGAATGCCAGGATGAGTTGCCCTTTTGTTTCCTCCTTACACTGCCATTGCCATGTCTTTTGCCATCTCATTAGCTCCATTAGCTACATAAAGCCACTTAACTCTCCTTTTCCAAATCAGTACTCAAGAACTGCTTATCTAGGACTGAAGGTGTATTTTTTTAACCATCCTAGCCTCACCTTCCCTGCTCTTCCTTTGCCATTCAACTATCCTCTGCCCTATCACCATTACTCATTGACCCAGTTTGCATGATCGCACCATTGTTAACAAACCACAGTGGCTTCTTAACCCTGCTGCGCATGCCGGGTGCATTCCAGCCGGATTTCTCTAATTACCCTTGCTGGTGCGGCTCGCCACATCACCCAGACCTGGAGGTGTGGCTTGTTTGGAGGGGCAGCAATCCTCAACTAACGCTTGGGCTGTTCTTGGGTTATTTGAGAATTGCTGCCCCTCTCTGAAAAAAGCCATGCCACCTGGGTTTGGACAACATGGCAAACACTGCTGGTGAGGGTAATTAGGGAAAATCCAGCCAGCCCAGCACATGACTGGCATGCACCGCAGGGGAAATAAGCCACCATGGCTTATTTCCCTCACTGAGATTGTGTGAACCAGCCCATTGTCATACCACACCTGCCTTGCTGTTTAGTATAGGCTGTCAAAGCCCTCTGGACAGAGATTGTTGCATTACACACTGCTGATGCTATATATAAGAGTAACAATTTCCAGAGGGGTAGCCACATTAGTCTGTGCTGCAGCAAAAACAACAAAAAAGTTTTGTGGCACCTTAAAGACTAACACCTGTATTGTGGCATAAGCTTTCCCACAAGAGCTTGTGTTATAATGGGCAGTATCCAAGCTGACGCTAACAAACATTACATTGAGCTTGTCAGAAATGGATTGTCCTTCCCCTTCACAATCAACAGCACAACAGACAAAGCTTCAAGCTAACATGACTTTATTTTGCTAGAGCCTAGTCTCTCTACAAATGCAGATTCAAAGAAAACTCTCCGGTTGCCCCAGGCTCTAAACAACTAATCAACAGTCTCTAAGCAGAGGAAACGAACCAGAGGGAGAGAAAGTTGCCAGCAGTTTGGGTATGAACCTCCCAGCCAAGCTAGCTTCGCAATGATGCCCCTCCCTTAGGGTGACTCCCTCCTATGTTGGCTTCCAAGAATGGCTATATGGGTGGAGTGTCTGAGCCCTGCCCCTAACTTTTCCCACTTTGCTTTGCATCATGACCTAGCATCTCTCAAGTCATGCCCCTCCTCCTCCTCCTCCTCAGAAACTTGCATTCTCACAGTGGAGGGAGGGGACAGAGACTCAGTCTGGGCCATCTGTTGGTCAAGATCTTTGGAGAATCTCTTCCAGCATTTGGGCTCATGAGGGAGGGTCCCTCCCCCGGCTGGCTCATTAGGGAGCATTCCCCTCCCCCCAGCTCTGATCTCGCTGCTGCTCCAACTCTGATTCAGCACTGGAGCTGTCAGACATCTCAAGGTGCTTAGATTCATCCCTGACAGCACTGGCACAAGTAATCGCTGGCACAATACCAATAGCTTTTGCTGGTGCAATGGGCTTCCCCAGAAAACCCGTTGCACCAGCAAGCACTACTGGCATAGAGCTAGAGGTCAGTCATACCAGTGCAACATAATTTATGTTAGCTCAGTTTACGTTAGTGTTGAATAAGATACTGCATAATAAATGTGTTACGTCTTTAAGGTGCCATAAGACCCTTGGTTGTTATATCCAAGTAGTTATACAGCAGCAGTGATACTCCTTGGGGTGGAGCATAGCTCAGTGGTAGAGCACCTGCTTTGCATGCAGAGGGTCACAGGTTCAATCCCTGGCATCTCCAGGTAGGGCAGGTAAAACTCCTGCCTGAAACACTGGAGAGCCACTGCCAGTCAGTGTCGACAGTGCTGGGCTAGATGGACCCAGGGTCTGACTCACTGTAAGGGAGATTCCCGTGTTCCTCCTAAAAGCCCATCCTCAAACAGCACTGGCTTCAGACACACAGTACTAGGCAGCATATCCCATCTCTTAGCCAGACAGTAAATATATAGAATACAAGTTAGCTGCAAAGTCAGAGCTGATGAGAATGCATGTAAGTTGTAACCCTCAATATCCTCCCACTAGAATGCATATAATAGAAAGCACGTGGGAAGCACCAATGAATCACCATGTTGAAAGACATCCTTGTTATTCTTCTGCGAATACTTGTGATACTATTTTCCATTCTCCAAAAAACATTTCATACAAAACCTCATACAAATACTAGCAACTCAGTTCTGCCTGGCAAGATCTCTCAACAGCCTTGAATGCCAGCTGCAGAGATTAGGAGAGATTCCAAGGCAAGACGTTTAGGTATACCAAATGACCATTTCAGCATGGGTGAGCTATATCCATGTTAAGATGATCCAGTTTGTTTTCAGTGTCAAACAGTGAATCCATAGTTGCCATAACAGAACATTAATTCATTAATTCACTTTAAATATTTGTACCCCACCTCTTAGAACGTTGTCCTCAAAAGGCAGTGCCCAACAACAGATAAAAACAGTACATTAAAAATACAGTATACACCTTAAAAACAGAGCATTAGGTAAAATCAACAATCTTAAGTGAGCATACAAGAAATCAATCAGGTGGCTTACACGTAAAATAAATAATTGAGGAACAGCTAAACAAAACAAATAAGTACTTTGACCTCATTTAAAAGCAACCAAACAGGAAAGTGTAACTCCCAACATATATACCTTATGGTTTTTCACCCCCAGCCATGATGCTGTTTAGAGATACAACCGTATGCCTGTATCTCACCTCTAGAATACCATATAGCCAGATACTGACCTCGTTCAGATGATCATGACTTGGCTTAATAAGCTGAGATATGATCAAGTCTTGTGCACACACAGGCAGCTGCTTCCTTCCTCCCTTCTTGGAGCACCACAATTAACCCCAGATGTCTCCAATTAACCATAGTTTTCCATTACATCCAAACCATGATTACCAGGTTTGGAACATGCCAAGATTTTAAACCAACTTCAAATCATGGTTTAAGATCCTGGCTTGTTCCAAACCTGGTAACCATCACTTCTTGAGTTGAATGAAATGGGAAACTATGGTTAATTAAAGACTTCTGGGTTTAATAATGGTATGCTGAGAAGAGAAGAGAGGTGAGCAGGGTGTGCATCCCCAGGCATAGGGCTCAATCATATCTACGTTTATTAAGCCCATATCAGCCTATGATCATCTGAACCAGGCCAATACCATAACAAGAATAAAAATTCACCGGTGTACAGTCATATACAATCCCAGGGACTACCCACAACTTGGCAGTGGGTAGTTCCAGGGGCAACAGGAAGTCTTACCTGACATGCATTGTACAAAAGTTGATGCTCAAATTTCTTGATTCCCAAGATATTCTGGAACATCTCATACAGCTGTTCCTTGCTGAGGATCAGCTCTGAAGCGGCACTTGCTGTCATTCTGGCTTGTGCTTTGCGTGGGTCCTCTTCACCCCGATATATTGCATCGAATTTTGCCATCCAGGAACTCAGGACAGTTTCCTTGCTGAGGCCATCAATTTCAGGGAGGCTACGGACCCTCTTTTCAATATGTTTCTTGAAGACTTCCCGGGAGTCATTAGCTGAGAACCCACCACTTTGCACCATTCTGGCAACACGATCACTTTTCAGAAATACCTGCAAGGAAAGCAGAAACAGAAACAGTAACCATCCTGGCTGTTTTGGAACATCCTGTTGTGAAGGGACTGGAAGTATATCTTATTCTGAAATACCATATGGTTCCTTATGCACCATTGTCAGTGCATGTGATATTCTATCTCACTCTATCCTCCATGTTCATGGCTAGATTCTATGAAGTGGAATAGTACAGCATCCACACTATGTGACCTTAAAACACACACACACACACACACACACACACACACACACATTTTTTTCTCCCCAATTAGGACTTTCATGAAATGGTGTGACATTTTAAGATGAATGTAGATTTTGATAAAAGTCACTGCATAAGCAGATTCAGGTTGTGATGATCTTTTTTCTCTCAGGGACTATTCATATGTGACAAATTATTACAATTAAAGTGTTTCAGTGTAGGTAAAAGTGCGTAAACCGCATATGTTGGGTTGAATCCAGATTTAGTCTTACTTCGAGTAGGCCCATTGAAATCAATGGGACTTAAGTTAGTCATGACTAACATAAGGCCCATTGATTTCAATGGGTTTCCTCTAGGTATTCCTAAATCTGGATCCAGCCCTTTGGCATTTATAACTGCACATACATCTATTTTGGTGCATTTTCTGGGAATGTACATTTGCTGATGCATGTACATCACATGTACAACTGACATATGTGATAACAAGTCAGACAATTGACTAAGCTAGCCCAGTATTATCTACTTGGACTGGTGGCAACTGTCCGGGGTCTCAGGAAGTGGTGTTTCCCATCACTTACTACTTCATTGTTTTAACTGGAGATGCTGCCAGGGATTGAACCTCGGACCTTCTGCCTGCCAACCATGTGTTGACCATACCATTGAGTGATAGCCCTTCCCCACAGCACATGCTTTGCATACAGTTTCCTTGATTTTTCCCATGTTGAAATCTGCCACCAAAATGGGATGGGAGGAGAGGACAGAGGAATGCTGCCAAATTCTTGAACATATGAAGAAAGTAGAAAAATTATTATTATTATTATTATTTTAGTTCAATTCTGCACCACATTGCTTATAGAGACTCAATGCAAATAAGATGTTTCAGATATAAAATGAATATAGTTATATATCAATATAGCTTGTAACAGAATTCATATTTGGGCTCATCATACCGAAAATACAATTTAATTCATAGCTCTTGGGTTCTTTAATAAGGTCTTTATTCTTTATTCTACTGCTGCCTTCCATGACCTGGTGCCCTCCAGATGCTTTGGATTACAGTTCCCAGCATTCCTGACCATTGACCGTGCTGGCTGGGGCTGATGGGAGTTGAAGTCCAAAACATCTGAAGGGCACCAGGCTGTTCTATTGTGTCATTCTTTCAATGTCTAGGAAGTCATTAGTGTGCAAACTACCACATATTAATGCTGTGACTCTGTTCATTTCCAGGGGTCTTTCTAAGAGCTTCACTCAATGTGACTTCCTACCAGTGGTTTACAATGGACATGAAATTGAACTGACCTTCTTCCGGTTGTGTTTTGAAAGTATGTCACTGGCTTGGATGTAAAGCAATAAAGTTGTCCCTTTCCCCTGCTCTCTGTCCTGTTATGAGTACAATGTGTGGTTGAAACAAGGCAAGCAGAATAGAAATTTACATGTTTTTTTCATATTGCCTGTGGCTGTAATCATATCGGCTTTGACTCATGGGTCTAAGATTTCAAATAAGACAGCCTCTAACATGGCAGCTCACTATTACAAACATAGTAGGAGATCTGGTGTATCAGACCAAAGGCCTCTCTAGTCCAGCATCCTATTTCCCATAGTGGACAACCAGACGCCCATGGGGAGCCCCATAAGCAAGACATGAGTGCCATAGCACCCTCTGCTTGTGTTCCCCAGCAGCAGGCACACAGAAGCATATGGCCTCTAATGTATAGCCATCAGGACTAGTAGCTATTGACAGCCCTATCCTCCATGAATTTGTCTAATCCCCATCCAACTTTGGTGACCATCACTATATCTTGCGGTAGCTAGGGATGGGCAAACTCATCATAGTTTAACTATGCACTGTGTGAAGAAGTATTCTTGCCCCCTCTCCTTGCCCACATTGTCTTCTTCATTTCTCTTAAGAGTACAATGTGAACTTTGCTCTTCACTGCAAAGGCTGCTTTGGTGGAAATTCACTGATACAGCTGGAGCCACAAATACAAATACAATAAGGGCCAACTGAAGGGATGTTGGAGAAATCCGTAATAGATTCAAATGAGTTTGGATTTCTATGAATTTGACCTGCAGATTCCACAGCAGACTGGCTTTTTCTGAGTCACATGGATTCTGCGGACTTGCGGTCCAGTTTTTTTTTTGGGGGGGGGATTTGAGCTAATTCACATTAGTGCTAGTGCACATTAGCAGATTTGCACAAGTACGCATTAGCGCTAATGCAAATTAGACCAGTAGAATGAAATTATGTTAAAAAAAATCTGATTTTGTCAATAAGCATAAAATGAAATGAAAGAAGACCGACAAACACAGATGGAATGGATTTAATAAAATCCACACATTCCTAGCCAACTGACATGTGACTTGAGAAATCTGTGACTGGATCTCCCAGCACTTTCTTTTTTAGTGAAATTTAGGCATGGGAGGAGGCTACCAATTGGATTGGATCAATGGTACTCGGGGATGAGTGTTTCAGCCTTCCCTGAGGGGTTTTTTCCAATCAAAATTGCCTCCCCTAGGCTGCTGTTTGTACTCCAAGGGGGGGGGGGATGCACATAATAAGTACATGACCATAATATATTAGCATGCAATATTTTTATACCTAAATTTAACAATACTCTGATTACACAAACAGCCTATTACCCCAATGTGAAGTTCCCCCATATCCACAGTCTTCCCCAAATGCTGTTTTTCTGAACATCGGATCACCCATTTTTCTGAACATCGGATCACCCAAACAGTTTGGATAACTGCAGTTTGGCCATTTCAATATACTGTGTCCCCCACACCTTGTAGCTAGACAGAAACAATGTAAAATGTTGTAAGAAGGATGCATTATCTGATGACATTACCAGACAAGCTGGGATTAGACCTTCCACCCTCCCATATACAGCACAATAAACTTTCCAATATATTGTGCCCTGCTAGTACCACTGTGTCAACATTTAATTAAAAACGAAGACTGCAGTGAGTGACAAGATGCTATTTCAGAACCGGCCACAGTTCAAATCTCTGTTACTTGGTAGAGTCTAGTGTGAGAAAGGCAATCTGTGTTTCAGGCTATTCTGAGGGTCTCTTTTTATCATGCCATGCAGGCATATGGAGTACAAACAAGAGGTCAGATGCTGAGGATGAAAGGCATTTGACATGATGACAGCCACAACCCATGACATTTTTTTTCCTCTCTCTTCCTCCCTAGGAGCCACCTGTCAACAGTGACCTCTTTCCGGTAAAGGTATGAAAAAACTAAAAGAGAAAAGAAAAAACGTCCACCCAGAAAACAACATCATTATTCACGTGAGGAATAAAACATGACACCTTTGCACCAGGGGATTGGGCATGAAGTATTGGAAGCTCTGGAAGCTCAAGCAAATAATCACAGAGCCTGTTCATATTCTGAACCCAACTCATCTGATTGATTTGGGTAACTTCAAGAAAAGCCCTTGTCTCTATCTTAGCCAGAGCTGAGCAACCCCACATCTACCCCTCCAGCATGCACATAGAATCACAGAATTGGAAGAGACCTCAGAGGTAATCTAGTTCAACCTCTCTGCCGAGGCAGGAAATCCTCAGTGGCCATCCAGGTGGCCATCCAGTTGCTACTTAAAACCTCTAAAAAAGGAGATTTCACCACCTTGAACTAGGCACTCCCTGACACTTATGCCTGGCCACATGCCTGCCCCACTCATGCAGTTCATCCTCCTCTAAAAGGGACAGATGCTCCCCACAAATGAGCACCAGTGTGAAGCTCCTGCACTGCTCTTCCACCATTAGCAATGTAAGAACTGGAGCCTTTGGGCCAGATTACATCTCTGTTATGGGGAACAGCAACACAGCAGCAGTACCCATCTTTATATTGGGCACATGTCCATATATGGGTGGCGGCGGCGGGGGGGCGGATGCTATAATACTAGTTTGCAGGAATGGAGATGATGATAGGGAAGCACCAGGAAAGGATATCTCAGAACACCAGGAGATGGTTGTAGTAGCAAAGACATGTGGATTAGGTTCAGTATGAGCAACCTTATCCCGCAGAAAGCAAAATCTGAATGCACACTCATGTAGACACTTGTCAGAATGTTTGAACGTCAGTACAACGCAGGGATTTTGCTTATTTGCTTGTCACCTGCCCTTATCTTCCTAGAAATGGAAACATTACAAAACACCAAACTCAGCCCTTCTTTTAAAAGGGACTGGGTGGGGAATAGGGAAATGGGCAAATCTTATTGATTTGACCCAATGACTGGTTTCCATGTATTATGGTGGGCTTGATGTCCAATTCCTCTGGGCAGGACAAGTGTTGTATCGGTAGTAGGAATGACTGCAGGAATCAGTTGGCTTCAAACACAACTGGTCTTTATTCAGCACACACGGAAGAGAGGGGTTAGCAGAAACTCCACGCACTGTTGCTGCTCCCAATTCTACAGGAGCTGCCAAGGTTCAAAAACAATAACTAATCCACAGTACCCCCTAGAATACATAACAACAAGCACTAATCATTTGCCTCTAAGCAACACCTGGCCAGAGTCTGGGATTTGGACAAAGGAACAGAAATAGCCCAGGATGTCCAGTTGATGCATGGTAAGGGGTGTTAATTGTCTTGAGACTCTACAGTTAACTCAGCAATATTTGGAAGAGGAAAGTTGTCAAAGCTTCGAAGCTAACACACCTTCCCCTGCCCCCCAGCTAAGGTGAGAAGCCTGACATAAGGTGTATGTGTAAAGGAACAAAATAATAAGTTTTGGTTTTGGAACAGACAGAGACAGAAGCACCAAGGGGTGTGCAGGGAGTTAGCTGAAGGCTGAAGCATATTGGCATGCAGGGTAATTCTCTTTGAAGACAGGGGATTTCCTACCTGGTTGGTTATGTGCATGTTCTTACCTCCAGTTATGCTTACTCTGCGGAGGGCAGACAGTAGATCAGGATCTACTGGTAGAGTTTTGGGTGATTTGCAGTAAACTGGCAAAGGCTCCTGATTCCCTGCTGTTTAACAATGGCAAGTAAAATTGCAAGTAAAAATACAATGCTTGTCTTTGCGTTATTTGCTTATCTCTTAGCCTCTCTGTTCTTCACCTGTAAAATATGAGTATTAATTGCTTGCCTTGGACCAGGTCTTTGTACAGCTCTAATGGCCAATTTTAGAGTGTTGTGTGAGAATCTATAGTAACTCAGATGTAGATCTGTACTTGTGTTTGTAGGCATCCCAATGAGTGGCTTATGGGGTGCTGGATGTAATTGGAGCCACCCCTGAGCCACCATTTTGCATCAGGCTCTGTTCCAAGCCACTATTTTGCTCCTGGGTTTGTTTGCTGTAGCTCAGAGTTCCAGCTAAAAGCAAAGTAGATTCTGTGGACCTGAAGTCAGACCACTATTACTCTACTTGTACATTTCATTCATTCATTCATTCATTCATTCATTCATTCATTTCTATATCACAGCCAAAGCTCTGTGGGCAGTCCATAACACGATAAAACATAATATAAACATTCACACATTTCAAACAGTTAGAAACTATTTAAAACAATAAAACTACCAGAACCTGATTAAAAAACTAACATTTAAAAACCCCATCATATGCTGTGAAATACCTGGTAGTAGAGGAAAGTCTTCACCTGGTGCTGAAAAGATGCCATGTTGACGCCATCCTGACCTCACTGGCGAGAGCATTCCACAATCGGGGAGCCAACACCAATAAGGATTTTGCCCTTATTGCCACCCTCTAAACCTCCCCTTACATTTGTAAAAAAAAGCATAACCATGTCCAGTGCTCTCTCCTTCTAAGGAAGCCAAACCAAGGAGTGCTGTCCCTGGGAATTCTCACACCTTGGGGAAGAGGGAAGAATTCAGCAATACTGAATGCAGTTTGGGGCATGTTCAGTTCAGTTCTCCCAACTTATTTAGAGCATTTTATAGCTGAGACACTTTTGGATTTTGTTCAGTGAGTCTAGAACAAAGCAGATCCACAGGGAATAAACAAGACAGGAGTAAGCAAACCAGGGTGCCAGTGATGATATGACGGCTGCCAAAGGAAAGTAAGGGGGAAAGGATCAAGCCTCCTATGGAGTCCCATCAGAAACAGGGGGTACCCTGGAAAGCAAGGATTAACCAGTAACTGGTTAAAGAACAGAAAGCAGAGCTTCGGCTATTGGGCGGTATAGAAATTAAATAAATAGGTAGATAGTTAGATAGATAGATAGATAGATAGATAGATAGATAGATAGATAGATAGCAGAGAGTAGGAATAAATGGTAAATTTTCCCAATGGAGGGAAGTAAATAGTGGGTCCCACAGAGATCTGTATTAGGACCAATGCTTTTCAACCTGTTCATAAATGATCTGGAATTAGGAGTGAGCAGAGAAGTGGCTAAGTTTGCTGATGACACCAAATTATCTAGGGTAGTTACAACAAAAAGGGATTGTGAAGAGCTCCAAAAGGATCTCTCCAAACTGGGAGAATGGGCATCGAAATGGCAACTGCGGTTCAATGTAAGCAAGTGTGAGTGATGCATGTTGGGGCAAAAACCTTCAACTATAACCTGATGGGAACTGAGCTAGCAGTGACCAACCAAGAAAGAGATCTTGGATGGTGGTGGACAGCTCGATGAAAATGTCACCCCAGTGTGTGGCCACTATGAAAAAGGCAAACTCCAGGTTAGGTATAATTACGAAGGGAATTGAGAATAAAACTGCCAATATCATACTGCCCTTATACAAATGTATGGTGCGACCACATTTGGAATCCTGTGTACAATTCTGGTCACCACACCTGAAAAAAGATATTGTAGAGCTGGAAAAAGTGCAGAAAGGGGAAACTAAAAATGATCAAGGGGCTGGAGCATCTCCCCTATGGGAGAAGGTTACAACAGCTGGGATTGTTTAGCTTGGAAAAAAGGAAGGTAAGGGGAGACATGATGGAGGTCTACAAAATTATGCATGGTGTAGAGAATGTGGATAAGGAGACATTTTTCTCCCTCTCTCAAAATACTAGAACCCGGGGTCATCCTATGAAGTTGACTGGTGGGAGATTCAGGACAGATAAAAGGAAGTATTTCTTCACACAGCGCATAGTTACACTATGGAATTCACTACCACAGGATGTAGTGATGGCCACCAATTTGGACGGCTTTAAAAGGGGGTTTGACAAATTCTTGGAGGAAAAGGCTATCAATGGCTACTAGTCTTGATGTCTATGTGCTATCTCCAGTACCAGAGGCAGTGAGGCTGTGTGCACCGTTTGCGGGGAACATGGTTTGGAAGGTGCTGTTGGGCTCATGCCCTGCTTGTGGGGTCCTAGTCGACAGCTGTTTGGCCACTGTGTGAACAGAATGCTTGACTAGATGGACCCTTGGTCTGAGCCAGCATGGCTCTTCTTATGATCTTATGTTCTTAAGGAGTGGAGGGTGAAAGAAGGGGATGTGTTTTTTTTATTGACAGAAAAAGGTGGACTGTTGGCAGTCTGGAGGGTTTGGAGCACAGTTTTATTAATGATGTTGAGGAGGACATGAATACAGCACACTGGGAAGAAGCAGGGAAGGCAGAGGAGCATATCTGTACATGCTCAATGATTAAAGAACTCAAAGATGACCTGAGGACGTGCCAGCTTTTTGCACTACACTGAGTGTCTCAAGCCTGGAAAAGCACTAAAAGCCATGAAGCTCTGCACAGCATGTTTCATCAGAGGAGGAAGTTGTTGTTCAGTCGTAAAGTTCAGTCAAATGGATTCCTGAACGTGCTTGGGGATTCTCTGGGACACGCCAACGGCCACTCGGTTGAGACCCTGGTGGGTGGCTGGAATGCCGCAATCACTGGGGCATTAGATCGGGTGGCTCCGAAACGCCCTCTCCCCCTGAACAGGGCTCGGACTGCACCATGGTTCAATCCGCGGTTACGAGCTCTGAAACAGGAGGTGAGACGGCTAGAGCACCGGTGGTGGAAGTCTCGCTCCAAAGACAATCAGACACGGGCTAGAGCTGTATCTTCAGCCTATCACATGGCGGTGAAGACAGCAAAAAAGGAATATTATGCTGCCTCTATCGCGTCTGCAGAGTGCTGTCCCAGGAGGCTGTTCCAAGTGGTCCGGAGCCTGGTCGGTCCTGTGGCTCCGGAACCACTGGAGCATTCTAAGGCCTCCTGTGAGGCCTTGGCAAGGCACTTTGCAGATAAAATTGATCAGATTAGGTGTGTTACTCTGCACGCTGTGGATACAGTTAGTGAGCAAGAGGCGGCCTGTGGCAAACCAGTTTTGTGGGATCGGTTCCAGCTTCTTCCTCCTGATGAAGTGGACAAGGTGCTTTCATCTGTATGGCCGACCACCTGCTTACTTGATCCTTGCCCATCTTGGCTCATTATGGGCTGCAGAGAGAGACTGGATGAGGGGATCAGGGTGGTGGTGAACGCCTCCCTTGAGGAGGGAGTGCCATCAGCCCTCAAGGAGGCAGTGATAAGACTGCTCTTAAAGAAGCCCTCCTTGGATCCTCAAGTTTTGAACAACTTTCGCCCAGTCTCAAATCTGCCATTTTTGGGGGATGTTGGGGGATGTTGACCTGGTGTTGAATGGGGTACGGCTACCCTTGAAGGACCAGGTCCGCAGCCTGGGGGTCATTTTGGACTCCCAGCTGTCCATGGAGGCTCAGGTGTCAGCTGTGAGCTGGACAGCGCTGTATCAACTCCATCTGATACGGCGGCTGCGCCCCTTCCTTCCCGACCATCTGCTCCCATCGGTAGTACATGCCCTGGTCTCCTCTCGTTAGACTACTGTAATGCGCTCTACGTGGCGTTACCCTTGAAGACGGTTCGGAAACTGCAGCTGGTACAGAACGTGGCGGCTCGCCTGATTAAAGGCAGCCGCCGGCGAGATCACATCACTCCAGTGCTGAGGGAGTTGCACTGGTTACTAGTTGTTTTCTGGGCCAAATTCAAGGTGTTGGTTTTGACCTTTAAAACCCTATATGGTTCCGGCCCAGCCTATCTTAAGGAGCGCATCCAGCATCATCAGACAGGCCGCTTAATAAGATCAGCCTCAGATGGCCTTCTCTCTGTCCCATCAGCCAGGACAGCTAGACTGGTGGGGACGAGGGAGAGGGCCTTTTCTGTGGTGGCCCCCACTCTGTGGAACTCCCTCCCTAGGGAACTCCGTCATGCCCCCTCTTTAATGAGCTTCCATCGTGCATTAAAAACGTGGTTGTTCAGGCAGGCATTTGGGGTGCATTAGGATATTTTAGAAAATGTTTTTATTGTACAATTTTATTGTTTTAAACTGTTTTATTGTATGTTGTACATCGGCCAGAGTGGCTGGGAGACAAGCCAGATGGGTGATTAATAAATTTAATAATAATAATAATAATAATAATAATAATAATAATAATAATAATAATGTCATGTCCGACTCTTCGTGACTCCATGGACCATAGCACGCCAGGCCTTCCTGTCCTGCGCTCTCTCCCGGAGTGTGCTCAAGTTCATTTTCATTGCATCCGTGATGCTATCTAGCCATCTCATCCTCTGCCGTCCCCTTCTCCTTTTGCCTTCAATCATCAGGGTCTTTTCCAGTGATTTTTCTCTTCGCATTTGGTGGCCAAAATATTTGAGCTTCAGCTTCAGTATCTGTCCTTCCAATGAGCACTCAGGGTTGATTTCCTTTAGGATGGACTGATTTGACCTCCTTGCAGTCCAGGGGACTCGTAAGAGTCTTCTCCAGCATCACATTTGAAGGAATCAATTCTTCGGCACTCAGCATTCCTTATAGTCCAGCTCTCACAGCCATATGTTACTACTGGGAAAACCATAGCTTTGATTATGCGGACCTTTGTCGGCAAGGTGATGTCTCTGCTTCTGACTATGCTGTCTAGCTTTGCCATAGCTTTCCTCCCAAGGAGCAAGCGTCTTTTAATTTCATGGCTACAGTCACTGTCTGCAGTGAACTTGGAGCCCAAGGAAATAAAATCTGTCACTGCTTCCATTTCTTCCCCTTCGATATGCCAGGAAGTGATGGGGCCAGATGCCATGATCTTAGTTTTTTTAATGTTGAGTTTCAAACCAGCTTTTGCATTCTCCACTTTCATCCTCAACAAGAGGCTCTTTAGATCCTCTTCGCTTTCTGCCATTAGGGTGGTATGATCTGCGTATCTGAGGTTGTTGATAATTCTCCCGGCAATCTTAATTCCAACCTGTGACTCATCCAACCCGGTCTTTCTCATGATGTACTCTGCATATAAGTTAAATAAGCAGGGTGACAATATGCAGCCTTGTCGTACTCCTTTCCCAATTTGGAACCAATCGGTTATTCCATGTCCGGTTCTTGCTGTTGCTTCTTGACCCTCGTACAGGTTTCTCAGGAGACAGGTAAGGTGGTCTGGTACTCCCATCTCTTTCAGAATTTGCCACAGTTTGTTGTGATCCACACAATCAAAGGCTTTAGCATAGTCAATGAAGCAGAAATAGATGTTTTTCTGGAATTCTCTTGCTTTCTCCATGATCCAGCGAATGTTGGCAATTTGATCTCTAGTTCCTCTGCCTCTTCGGAACCCAGCTTGTACTTCCAGTAGTTCTTGGTTCACATACTGCTGAAGCTTAGCTTGTAGGATTTTGAGCATAACCTTGCTGGCATGTGAAATGAGTGAAATTGTACGGTAGTTTGAACACTCTTTGGCATTGCCCTTCTTTGGAATTGGAATGTAAACTGACCTTTTCCAGTCTTGTGGCCACTGTTGAGTGTTCCAAATTTGTTGGCATATTGAGTGCAGCACTTTAACAGCATCATCTTTTAGAATTTTAAATAGCTCAGCTGGAATACTGTCATCTCCACTAGCTTTGTTGTTACTAATGCTTCCTAAGGCCCACTTGACTTTACTCTCTAGGATGTCTGGCTCAAGTTCAGTGATCGCACTATCATGGCTATCAGGGACATTACGATCTTTCCTGTATAGTTCTTCTGTGTATTCTTTCCACCTCTTCTTAATCTCATCTGCTTCTGTTAGGTCCCTGCCTTCTTTGTCCTTTATCATGCCCGTCTTTGCACAAAACGTTCCCTTGATAACTTCGATTTTCTTGAAGAGATCTCTAGTCTTTCCCATTCTGTTGTTTTCCTCGATTTCTTTGCATTGTTCATTTAAGAAGGCCTTCTTGTCTCTCCTTGCTATTCTCTGGAACTCTGCATTCAGTTGGATATATCTTCTCCTTTCTCCCTTGCTTTTCACCCCTTCTTTCCTCAGCTACTTGTAAAGCCTCATCAGACAGCCACTTTGCTTTCTTGCATTTCTTTTTCTTTGGGATGGATTGAGTTGCTGCCTCCTGAACAGTGTTATGGACCTCCGTCCATAGTTCCTCAGGCACTCTGTCTATCAGGTCTAATCCCTTAAATCTATTCCTCACCTCCACTGTATATTCATAAGGGATATGATTTACGTCATACCTGAATGGTTTAGTGGTTTTCCCTACGTTCTTCAATTTAAGCTGAAATTTTGCAACAAGAAGCTCATGATCTGAGCCACAGTCAGCTCCAGGTCTTGTTTTTACTGACTGTATAGAGCTTCCCCATCTTTGGCTGCAAAGGACATAATCAATCTGTTTTCGATATTGACCATCTGGTGATGTCCATGTGTAGAGTCGCCTCTTGTGCTGTTGGAAAAGAGTGTTTGCTATGATCAGTGTGTTCTCTTGGCAAAACTCTATGAGCCTTTGTCCTGCTTCATTTTGTACACCAAGGCCATGCTTGCCTGTTATCCCGGTGATTTCTTGACTTCCTACTTTAGCATTCCAATCCCCTATGATGAAGAGGACATCTTTTTTTGGTGTTAGTTCTAGAAGGTGTTGTAGGTCTTCATAGAACCGATCAATCTCAGCTTCTTCGGCTTCAGTGGTTGGGGCATAGACTTGAATTACTGTGATGTTGAATGGTTTACCTTGGATTTGTACTGAGATCATTCTGTCGTTTTTGAGATTGTACCCCAGTACTGCTTTTCCCACCCTTTTGTTGACTATGAGTGCTACTCCATTTCTTCTAAGGCATTCTTGCCCACAGTAGTAGATATGATGGTCACCTGAATTAAATTCGCCCATGCTTGTCCATTTTAGTTCGCTGATTCCCAAGATGTTGATGTGCCATCTCATGTTTGACCACCTCCAGCTTACCTTGATTCATTGATCTTACATTCCAGGTTCCTAAACAATATTGTTCTTTACAGCATCGGACTTTCTTTTCACCACCAGACACATCCACAGCTGAGTGTCCTTTCGGCTTTGGCCCAGCCGCTTCACTCTTTGAAATAACAGATTTCAAGAGTACAGTAGGAAGTACGAGAATTCTCACCCATAGCCTTGCAGAATGAAGACGTGAGTTCCAATCCCCTTCTCTGAAAAGCATGGCATCCCCCATGCTTTTTGACCACTAAAACAGAAGCTGGAGAGCATTTCTGAAAGAACTGAAAGTGGTCTGAGCAGGGTCTGGTCGGCATTCAAGGTTTTGGTGATGACATTTAAAGCCATAAGAGGCTTGAGACCTTGATATTTGAGGGAGCACCTCTCCCTATATATGCCTGCCTAAGGACTGAGATCTGTTGGAGGGGTCCTGCTCTGCATCCCACCAGTGTAAGACATACACCAGGGGTCCCCAACCCCCAGGCCGTGGACCAGTACCAGTCTGTGGCCTGTTAGGAACCGGGCTGCATAGGGGTGTGCGAAACCCCCTTACCTTGGGTCCGCAGGGGGGGAGGCGATCCGTCCCTCCCCCCGGAATCCTCACCAGCCCCAGCCGGCTCCACTCCATGGCAAGTCTACAGAGCTGCCAGCCGGCTCCGGCCGCTGGTGGATGTCCAGCCGCTGGGACTCAAATGGCGTCCTTGTAGCAGACGCCATTTGCGTCCCTGTTCTTCAAGTAATAGGCTACATAAATCTTTACGTAACCTATTACTGCAAAGAACAGGGATGCAAATGGGGTCCGCTACGCAGACACCATTTGTGTCCCAGTGGCCGGAAGTCCGCCAGCAAAACCAACACCCCCCCAGTCTGTGGAAAAATTGTCTTCCACGAGACCGGTCCCTGGTGCAAAAAAGGTTGGGGACCGCTGACATACACTACAGTTGGACGTGGGAGAGGGCCTTCTCTGCTGTGGCACCCCGGTTGTGGAACGCCCTCTCCTTGGAGGCCCAATTGGCACGTATGTTAGTTTCATTTCGGCACAAAGTAAAAACGGCTTTTTACCAAAGGCTAAATGCATTCCCTAAAGTAGCACACTGTCTTAAGTGTTTTATTGTTTTAGGTTTTAATTAGTATTAGCTTGTTTAATGGTTTAATATGTCTTTAGCTGTTTAAATTATTTATTGTTTTATACTGTTTTAATTGATTTTATCTGTACGCTGCCCTGAGATCTTAATGATATAGGGCGGGATACAAATGTTTTAAATAAATAAATAAATAAATGCTGGAATGCAGGTGCCCATCATGACAGTCCCACAGCCATGCCCCTAAGAAGTGTCCAGACTGCAGCTGACTGTGTTGATCTATGTGTGTGTGTGTATATTGTACACATACTCCCCCAGAGCTGCTGTACCTAGCACAATACCCAGTGTATTAGGATCAGCTCACAGTCATATAATAGTGAGAACAGGGAGTCATAGTCATCATGAGCAAGAAGGCTGGGCACCTGGCAAGGCCCCACGTCCCCACAGGGGCCCGATGACAAGAGCCCCCTGGACTCGCTCCTCTTAATCGTCACAACCTGCTTCTTCACCAGCCTCTCGCTCTGGCCCAGACAATGTGAAAAGGAGGAGCAACAGGCGCCTCTGCCTGCTTGCTCACCAGCTCTCCCCCTGTCAAGCAAGCAGTAGCCATGACGAGAAGGAGGAGGAGCAACAGCAGCCCGTGGCAACGGCAGCGAGAAGGCGGACGCACTGAGGGAGGGCCCCCCTCAGAATGTCTTGCCCGAGGGCCCTTCAAAGCCTACAACCGGCACCATACGCACACTGAAAAAACAACTGCAGCCAGCTCGACGAGCCTTGCAATAGGAACAGACAAGAATGAAAGTGTGTTAAGAGTAGGGATGTGCGAATCAGCACAACTTGAGCTCGCCGAAGTTCTCCGAATGCCAATTCGACGCTGGCTCTGACTCCAGGTCATATCAGGTTGCGAGCTTTGTTTTTCTCTTTTCACATGAAAATCCATGCATATTTTTGTATGTATTTTCCCTAAGGGTGTGTATCGATTGTGCGCATCTTTGAAATGTATGAATTCTTCTCCCCTCGGTTAAAGCGTATTTGTGCATTTTCCAAAAGTGTACATTTGTTTCATACACATTTTTCACATGTATACATGCTGTTGAATGCATTCCACTGGGTCCGCAAATGACACTGCAAGCTCGGGAATGTACGACTTTGACCGCAGATTGCATCCGAGTTTATGCTTGGTCCAGAAAGTGCGAACTGGGTAAATCCTGATCAAAAATGAACTGAAACGAACTTCTCATACATCCTTAGTTAAGAGCACCACTTGGCAAGCTGTGCAAATGGTTGCTTGAAACACAACCACATGCAGGCAGCACATGAGGCTGCACCAGACAGCAAGCTGTTAGCGTACAATGGACCCTGATGTGGTTCTGACCATTTTTGCCGCTGTACCACAAATCTTCCTAATTAGGGAAGGGCCAGGGCTCAGAGACTGAACACCGGCTTTGCATGCAGAAGACCCCAGTTTAGTCACTGGAATCTCCCTGTTAAAACCATATCAGGTAGCAGGACTGGAACAGAATTCTGCTTGATACCTTGGAGAGTCGGTAGATAGACAAATCAACTGGCTGCAACCATTGCATAGTAAGTAGATGTCTCTACTTAATGTGACAGCTATTCTTGGTATACGTTTTTAATCTTAAACCCCATAGGAAACCTGAACAGGATGGCAACAACTGTTACCACTTATCTAAGGACCAGTTTCTAGACCTCCAGCATGTAGACCAGAACATCATTCATGATGCAGCACATGCATGGGCACATTTTGCGTGCATGATTTATGTCCCACAAAAAAAGTGTGTGTGTATGTGTGTGTGTAGGAATCATAGAATCATAGAATAGTAGGGTTGGAAGGAGCCTACAAGACCATCGAGTCCAACCCCCTGCTCAGTGCAGGAATCCAAGTCAGGTGGCTGTCCAGCCTCATCTTGAATGCCTCCAGTGTGGGAGAGCCCACTACCCTGGGATAGGGGAACTATGTCCTCAAAACCTATTTGAGGGTAGGTTTCAGCACCTTGGATAGCCCCTTTAGAATTCTGGCTGGTTCTGACTGAAACCCAGAATGGATTTATAGCCCCACCAAAATTGGAGCTACCAGCCTCCACTGGATGGATGGATCACATGGGCAGGGCAAAAGATTTGAGGCTCATGTGAAATTCTATGTGTGGGATGTGGGTGGGGTGTGTGCAAGCCCCAAACTCCCAAGTCTGACTGTATCGAACACCTACACAATGTGGAGAAAGTATCTGAACCAGCTCCACGGGCTAATCCATATGTTACTGGAACAATATTGTTATTGTTATTATTATTTATTATTTATTACATTTCTATACTGCCCCATAGCCAAAGCTCTCTGGCTGTAGCTGCTGCTTATTCATGTCTGCATCCCACACATAGTAAGATATGAGGGATGAAATAGCATGAGGTTGCCAGGATCATGTGGCTACCACCTGTGCCAGCATTAGCCCATCTTGTATGATTTGATCCTTCTTTTCTAGAACAGCCTATGATCCAGCCACAGCCAAACAGTGTTTACTGATCTGGTAACATATGGATCTAGCCTACATTTCTAGCTGTCATAGCTATGGAGTACATGAGACATGCAGTCTGAAAGTTCAGAAACTTGATGACACAAAGCTTATTCTAACCTGATCTGAATATTGTGAGGGATTAGGCAGGTTTCTGTTAGGTTATTCCTCCTGGCTGTACTATGCAGTCAGAAGCAGTAACTGATCTTACATCTGAACGTGCCAGGAATTATTTACTAAACAGTGAAATGTCATAACAGGAACAGAAGTTTACATGTAGGGTTTACAGGACAAACATCCAGCTAGATTTTCCCTTTTTTAAATAAGAAAAGTCAGTCCCAAATATAGACCTGGTCTTTACATAATGCTAACCCATTGTTTATTTAATCCATGGTTACCTCATGGTTTGTTGCCCTACAAAGGGTTTGTCTGGCAGATGATCAAACAAACCATGAGTTGTTTTCTCAATCTCCAGGCTGCTTGGGAGTATCCAATAGGGGCCATGTGTGTATGGTCAGCCCCGCCGGCCAAGGCACGTGGCCAGGATACCACACTTCCGGTGCAAATGCTGACACATGTGAAAATGTGCATTTCTGGAAGGGGCGAGACCATGGTTTGTTAATACAACTAGGTTCGTATATCATAACAACCCAGAATTCAACAACCCATACCATGGGTTAACATTATGTGCTTGGTCCTAAGGCTTGGTTGTTGAATAACAAAAGCTATTTTCTTTGGATATTCAAGTTTGTGGACTTAAAGTGCTGGAAGTGAACTCCTCTATAAATTGTCCTGTTTGAAAGACAGGGTCCTCTATCAGGGTGTGTTTTCAGAACACATGACTTCCTCTAACTGGGAGTCCTGCCAGCAGAGACGCTTCAGTGTTACTGGTAGTAAGGAAGAGTGATAAGGTGCATGGCTGAGAAGCAGCTTGTTAGGCAGTTCAAGGAATCCAAGCAACGGAGATGCAGAGGCGAAGTCAGAATCAGTTCGAAGTTATTCACAAGATCCAGTTCAGGTCAGGAGTTCAAGATACACGAAGCACGCAGGGATACTGACCACAGATAAAGACATTGTTTCCAATGCCGGCTTGATGGGCCTTGCTGTCTTTTATATAGGCCTTAGCCTGGACACACCCAACTCCCAACAGCAACTCATTAGCAAGCTTTCCGGCAGAACAGGCTATATAAAGAAGGCCTTCACAGAGCCAGGTTCCTGGATGCTCCATCTTGGATTCCTGCACTGAGCAGGGGGTTGGACTCAATGGTCTTATAGGCCCCTTCCAACCCTGCGATTCTATGATTGCAGCCTGATGCTTCTCCTGAGGGGCTGGGACTGCTCTCTGCACTTCATACGTTGTTATTCACAAGAACTGTGTGGTCTCTCCATGTCTGGCTCAGAATCCAATCTGTTTGGGAAGGAGGAGGTGCAGGGGGGAGGCCCCACCAGATATTCCAGACCTGCCTCTTCAGCTGTACATCAGACACCCTCCTGAGATGCTGCCTCTGGAAAGAAGAGGCCTCGAGCTCGGGTAAGCCAAATTCCTCCTTAGAAGAAGACTCCTGGGAGGCAGGGGTGACATAAATGAACTCAGAGCATCTAAATTGTAGAATTTTACGAGAAAGAGGGGAAGCAAGCAAGACTACAGGTGAATACAGGATTCAGGGTAAGAAAAAAAAACAACCATCCAGTCTCCAACTGGCCTCTTCTTTATTATTTATTTATGTATTTCATTTCTATACCTCCCAATAGCCGAAGCTCTCTGGGCGGTATTAGCATTAATGGCACAAAAATATTCAGAAAGAAGCTTCCATTTAGGACGATCCAGTGCCAAATGCTGGCCATGTGAAAATACTTTTTAGAGAAATGAAGGCTGCACTTGGGGACCCAGCTATGAAGAGCAATCACTCTGTGGCCACATCCAGCACCAGCGGTCACCTTGGGCAGGCAGCTGCCAAGGCCCAGAGGCTCAGAAGGGCCCATCCCTGCCCCGGAACATGCTGCAGCTGCTGCCATCCTCCTCCTTCCCCACCCAGGCAAAAGGCAGTGCCCTGGCAGAGCCTATAGGCCCCACAGTGTCCCATTTTAAAAGGAAAAAAAATTACTTACATTTGGAGTCTGAACCAATCAGAAGCTACCGTTGGGGGATGGGTGTATGGACAGTGAGAGCACAAGGCAGTCTTTATGTTGCTCCTGTGCCCTTATTGGCAAAGCCCCCCCCCCAAGGCAGTATCTGATTGGTTCAGGCTGCTGCTACTTAAAACCAGTGCTGGCTGGTGACTCCAGTCCTGGAAGGGTCATAAAAGTTACCACCAGCCAAAACTCTTAACAGTGCTTTCAAGGTGCTTAAAGGTGCTATCCAAAGTTCTGAAGCCATTTTAGGGATCGGGCTCAGCACCTTGAATAGCACCTTTCAGTACCATTCGAGTTTTGGCTAGTGGTAACTAAAACCCTGAATAGAATCACAGCCCCTCCAGACCTGGAGTCACCTGCCTCCATTGCTTAGACCCTCAGGAAGCCATGCTGGGAGAGATCTCTGCTTGAGGCTCTGGAGAGGCCCTCCCAATCAGAGTAGAGAGTACTGAAGTAGATGGATCAATAGATCTAACTCAGTACGAGGCACCTTCATATGTTCATAAATGGCATTATAGAAGCAGACATTTACTCTCTGTAGGTTTGCCATATCAGCAGAAATTCTAGTTCTAGGCAAATATGAATCTGCAGAGTTACCTCCCTGTCATATAAAAGGCAGTTGTGCTTTCACATAAAATATACGTGCAAGAGTTAATGCATACGGGTGTTGTATATTAAAACATGGTCTCCCCCCGCCCACCTTATTTCAAATGATATGAACTCAACCAATATACAGTGATGTCAAGTGAACTATTTGACAACGTGTAAACAGTTATGAATGCCGTGATGATTGGTCCCACCAATTAATTAGTGCACTGACGGTTTCTTTGCTAAACCCAATTAACTGCCAAAATATTGATTCTTTCAACAAAGATATTGCCTAATTGGAAAACAGCGTTCCGTAAATTAAAATTTATGACCTCTGAAATGAGAAAAAGACACAAAATAATTTAATGACTGTGTATTGTAGGATGTGTACTTCCCCAGTTCCACATTAGTCTTTTTATTACCTTCCTAATAATTTGTCACTTGATAAAACAAGCCCTCTGAGCCAATATAAACTTACCGAGAGGATGTCTTAGCTACTATTTCTGTGGTTTGCATATGTGCCATAATCTTCCAAAGTCATTCTCTGGAGTTGTCACATTGAAAACTATTCCAGATTAAGTAGCATGAGCCTTTTGTCAGCAAATAACATGTCACGAAAGAATAAGAGCTTAAAAAAGCTCTACTGGATTAGGTCAAAGATCCAGCCAGCATCCCATTTCCTACAATGGCCAACCAGATGTCTCTTGGAAGCTTCCAAGAATGGCCTGAAGGCAGTAACCCTTCTCAGCAGCAAATGGTTTTCAGAGGTTCACTGCCTCTGAACATAGAGTTTCTATATAGGCATAATGGACAGCGTCACTGAAAGAGCTAACTTTCATGAGTTTAACTAATCCAGATATGTAAAACCTCAGGGTCCCAATCTGGCCCTCCTGGGGTCCTAATCTGGCCTTCCAGGGTTCCCCAGATAGCCACATTTCCTTTCCCTGGCCCCACCTGTTTTCCCCAGACCTCCAAACATTTGGTAGTCTCCCATCTTTTGTGCAGTTCCCCCCCCCCCCATTCTAAATGTATTTCTTAAGGCTGAGTTACTGGCAGTATGAGCTTTAAGCTACAGTAAACTGGTATTTTTGGCCCTGCCTCTTTTGCCTTTGGCCCTGTCACTTTTGCCTTCGGCCCCACCCACCACTGAAATGCAGCCCCCAAAAGCTTCTCCGAAATGGAATTTGACCTTCTGGCTGAAAGAGGTTCAATACCCCTGGTCTAATCCCCTTTTAAGCCCATCTAAGCTATCATGTTTCACTGGAAGCCAAGACTTTGTGTTTTGAGAATTAACTATTGAGAATTCATTCTTCCAAATGTGAAGAATTAACCATGGCAACCATTAGAGAGCTTCGGCTATTGGGCGGTATAGAAATGAAATAAAAATAAATAAATAAATAAAATAATAAATAAATAATTAGGAACATAGAAAGCTGCCCGGTATCAGGTCAGACTATTTGGCCACCTGACTGCCAGCAGCTCTCTACAGCTTCAAGCAGAGGCCTTTCACATTCCCTGTTACCTGATCCTTTTAACAGGAGGTGGGCAAAGACTGAACCCGAAACATTCTGCATACAAAGCTGGTCCCCCTCGCCAGTTATTGGCTGGGGAACTCTCAGGTTCATAATAAGTTGTAATGGGGTGATGGCACCAAATTTTGGACCTCCCAGCTCAGGGAGCCCACCAAGCTACTTCACTGAATTCTTTCTGCCATCTTGTGAAAACATGGCTTTCTGTGAGGGCTTTTTCTGGGACTCATGGCAGAGGTTCATAGATACTGATGACTTCATTTTGCATTTAGTTTGTTCAGGAATGAAAGTTTTATTCTAATGTATTTTACTGTTGGTTGAGTTATTATTTGTACATTACTCTGAGTATTTTTAATACAGAGAAGCATTTTATAAACTACAATATGTGTGTGTGGTAGAAGAAGATGAAGAAGAAGAAGAAGAAGAAGAAGAAGAAGAAGAAGAAGAAGAAGAAACATTTACATAGCACTTTTCAAGTATACATTTTCTCAGTAACCCTAATAACCATATATCTGTATCTACATCTATATCTATAATACATATAGGAAGTTGAGACTGAGAGAATAACGGCTTGTCTAAATGTTGATCCCACTTCTGAGATAACTGATGATGTGAAATTTCTACTGGGCACTTCTCAGTTCATATTCTTTGCCACTAGAATATACTGTGCTATCTCTTTTATTTATCAAATTGAAATGTAAGAGCCCTTTCTCCTCTCCAATGAACATGATTGATGGCAGTTCCATTAACAGATTACCATTAGCAGTTACCTAAGAGCTACATAAAAGAAAGCATTTTTAAAATTAAGTAAAGTAACCATTTGGAAAAATCTATAAAGGATAATGGTTTTAGATTAAGCACCCTGACAGCACATGCTACTGAGTTCTGTAAATTGGAATCCTAATCAATAACTGTGTTACTAGACCATGAAGGGGTCACACTGAAAAAAACTGACCTCTTAATAAACTTTTGCAATCGCATCAGCTTCCACAATGAACATGCCATGGTGAATTCTTGGAAAACAATCTAAGAGCTCCACAACCTTTCCCTAGTCATGCTCTTTAGTTCTGGGCTAATCTTTTAGATAGTTTGGGCGTAATGTTTAGTTTGGGGGTAATGTTTTGGCGTGCTTCCTTTCCTTCTTGCCTTTCTCCATATTTGTTATTTGGAGTAGTCAGGTTTTAAGGAGAAGTCCTATTTTTAAAGTTCTAACTTCATAATCAAAAGCTAGGGGACCTGAGGGAGCTTATGCCCGCAGTATTTTTCCATCTATCTGTGACCAACAGGAAATGAGGCCCTCTGTATTCCCCTTGCTCTAGAACATGGTAATTATTCAGCTCTAGCTCTGTTTCTTTTCCTTTCTTATTCTAGATCTATCCATTATGGCCCCTTTGGCCCACCATTTTCACCAGTACCCAAGCTTCCCTGGCAGATAGTTTCCCAAACGCCTGCCTTGCCATTTCCATAGTGCCTCTTTTCACTCCTGATTTAGCAAACATTAATTTCCTCCATCACTGTCTTTCTTCATCTCTATGTTAGGCCTGTTAGAATGAGTATACTGGTTCATGTGCTAGGGGGTTGGTAGATCAAGCCATTTTCCTCCTTTCTAACATCTCTCTGTGTTAAAAATAAAGTCTGTAATCTTTGACTTGAATGGTTGTTTGAGCTATTCTGCCCCACCCCCCACTCCCACTTAAGCGTAGCTATTCCCTACTTTGTTGACATGCAGTACATAAATCTGCTGTGTGCATGCCACATTCGGGGAAAGGTATCTTAATACCACTATGCCACGGGGGAGATTATTTTCAGGGGCTTACAGATGGGGAGGTGACAGATTTTGGCATGTTCCCTCTCCTTACATGTGTGCAGCTATGATCAGCCCCCAAGCATCACTTCTCTGAGCCTATTGCAAATTTAAAACATGTCAAAGGGTGGCCATGTATCCTCTTTTTAGAGGACAGCCCTCTACTGGAAGGGCTGCCAGAGGACTGTCTTCTATTTTGAAGGTGTCCTCTGTCTGAAGGGCTCTCCAGTTCAGGTCTGATAAAGAACCATAAAAAGCCATCAGAAGGAACAGCTGGGCCTTGAAGTTGCCCATCAACAGCTCCTGGACGGCAGACTGAGCAAGACACACAGGCTCCCTGGTCACAATCTTGCACAGTATGGTGAGATGTACTATATTTCTCTTTAAACTATAATAATTATTTCTAAATTTTCATCTATACATATAAATTAGCATTTATGTGTAAAGATGCAAATTTATGAAATAAATATGCATTTCTGCAAATCAGTGTCCTCTTATGTCTTCTTTTTTTGTAATCCATGTCCTTATTTTGGCAGTGTGTAAGTGGACACCCTAAACATGGACCACCTCCCCGCCCCCTGTTTTGTTTTGAAAGTTGGAGGATTTATTCATGTCCTTTAGTTTTGTTTTTTAAGCTCCCTTTGTTTAAACTCCTTTCATTTCTGGCCGCTTGATTTGTATTTATAGCCAGACATGGAATTGTGGCATGTATGCATACAGGTACCAGGTTTGAGGGGGCTCTAAGCAAGGTGCCCTGCAGCACACTCACACCACCCTGGTGCCCACCCCCAAGTAATCTTACCAGGAGGTGGTTGGTCAGGACAGTACAGGGTGGTCATCACCAAAAAAGAAGACACCAATTTGCATAACATTTGCCTATGTACAGTTTATACGAATAGGTGCAAATTTAGAAATAATAATTTTAATTTAAATAAAAGTACAGTGCATCTCACCATCATGGGGAAGACTGTGGCCAGGTGACCTGCTCAGTGTGCTGTCTAGATGTTAACAGTTGCTGGCCCCTGTCAAGGCCCCTGCCCTGTTCTCCTTTCTTATGGTTCTTTGACTTTAAACCAGACTTAGCCTGAACACCTCTTCAAACAGAGGACTGCCAAGTTGCCAAAACAGAGGACTGTCCTCTGTAAAGTAGGACACCTGTCCATCCTAGGACAGGCGCTAGAGGGCAGCTGTGGGAATGGGCAGCAGGCTCAGCCCAGCACTGAGAAGAGAAGCACTGGATGAAGCACCTGCAGCAGCCAGCATCTCCATTTCCCCAGAATATATGTGGCATACATAGGAGGAGGGCCCCAGAGGCACTAGAGATAAAATACCTGGTGGCAGCTGCAGCCACCTGCCATGGCACTTCTCTTCACATCACTGGCCACTAAAAAAGTTTTCATTTTTTAAAAGGATGCCGGCATCAGCCACAATATGCCCTCCAGGTGCATGGGCTTCCACATTTGCCCCACCATGCCAGGTGTGATTCCAGGCCTGTATGTATATTTACAGAGTGGCAACAAATGCCATTTAGACACTGCTCCCTGTCCCTGGGGATCTAATAACAGTTCTATGAACTCTGGAGATGAGAGACCTACCTGTTTTACTGACAGATATTCCAGGACCGACAAATCCTACAGGCAGCACTTTCTCTCTATGCCTTGGGACCTCAGTGTCCCCGATTGTTATGATACTTGTTCATCCTTCCTGCTGCCTTGCACTAATGGCATCTCCTGCCTCTGCACTGGACATACCACAGGAAGAAAGAAACTCTCTGAGCTGTGTAGTACTTGAGAGAGCATATTACTTAGAGAGAAGTGTGTCACCCTGTCTGTCAAACTACAAAGTCCTAGAGTTTCCTGTAAACACAGGGCATCTCTACACCAGCCTAAAATCCTGCATTTAAAATGGGGCTTTCTGCTTCCATTTTAAATGCAGGATCACAATGACTCCCTGTTTCACGTGTTTTGTTTTCTGCCCTTATCTGAGTCTTTCATTAATCTCGCTCCTCTTCTTGCCACTTTTACGGAGGAAAACTGAAATGGAACACAACAGGGAATTTGATAGCTCATTATCTGCGATCTATTTAAAAATGGAACAAAGGGCATTTAGTGCAGGAGACGCCTTGAATGATCACAGCGTCATGTAAAGAGCCTGCAAACTTCCATGAAGGAGCAATCTCAATCGCAGGATAAAAGCTCAGTGTGAAGAAGCCCACGGTTTCTCTCAGTGAGTCCTAGGGGAGGGCCTAGATCATCAGCATCATGTTCCCAAACTTGTTTCTGATCATCTCGGCAAATCTAGGGATGGATGAAAGTCACTTACCTGATCCCGAAGCTTGCTTCATGGTGGGGGGGGAGGCGCTCTGTCCCTCCCCCCGAAATTCTGGGTGGGGGGGAGGTGCCCCATCCCTCCCTACCGAAATTCTGGCTGGGGGGGAGCGCCCCGCCTCTCCGGCCACGAAAGTTCTTCTCCTGCCGGGACGCAAATGGTGGTGGCCGTAGCTGCGCTGTTTGCGTCCCTGGCCTGCAGTCAGCCGTGATAGGCTACGTAAATATTTATGTAGCCTATCACGGCTGACTTTGAAAAAAAAAAAAAGCGTGTCCGCAAATGGCGTTGCCCTTATTTTCGCTGTAGTCTACGTAAATATTTACGTAGACTACCTGTGCCAAAATAAGGAATGCAAATGGCAACACCCATGGGCGCTGCCATTTGCGTATGCAATTTCCCCCCCCCCCAAAGTCAGCCGTGATAGGCTACGTAAACATTTATGTAGCCTATCACGGTGTTTTTTGAAAATCTAGCCGTGATAGGCTACGTAAATCTTTACGTAGCCTATCACGTTTGTTGTTGTTGTTTTTTTAAAACTTGGAAATGGCGGCGGCGGCAGCCAGTCGGAAGACCGGCCGCCGCCACTGCCGAACCGCCGCCAAAGGGACTGAGCCGCCGCCGCCAGGGACATTCGCCGAAGGTAAGTCCCATCCCGGGGGGGTGGCGGGGGGTGGCAGACCGTTTCTCCACCAATTTCGGGGGGCCGAATGCGTTGACATTTGGCCTCCCGGAGATTTGTGGATAAATTCTCCGACATCCCTAGGCAAATCTCACCACAGTCAATGTACTGTAGATAGCACTAAGTTAGATGGACCAATTGTCTGACTCATGGATTCTCTTCTTGGATTGTTCATGGTTAACAAACCATAGTTAACCCATAGTTCTAGATTCACACATAATGACAACCAGGATTCAACAACCCATACTCATCTCATCTCTGGGTTGCCATTATGTGTGAACCAGGTCACTATAAAGCAGCTTCCAATGTTCCATCTCTAATGGTAGGTGGCCCACAGAGGAAAACACTGGCAACTGACCTTATACTCCAATCCTATGCATTTTTTCTTAGTCATTAAGTCCCACTGCATTCAGTGGGATGTACTTTCTAATCAATGTTCTTAGGATTACATCCTGAAAGAACTGAATGATACACTCTTTGCCAATCAGTGCAACCAGATCGACTTTGCTTTGCCTCAGACTGGTACTTCAGAGAGCTTCCACCCTCCAAAGCCTTTGAATTGCTGCTCTTGTTTTCTTACCTCATAATAACTCTGGACAGCATTCATGAAAGCTTCGTCTGCTACAATCTGTGTTTCTCCATTGAGGAAGGCTTGGAAGCGATCCTTGACAGTTTGGAGCTGCTGTTTACTTATCTGAAAAACAGTAAAAATGTATAACCAGGTAAGTATACCATTAAGATCAGCAACAGATTTATTTTTGTTTTTTTTAAACTCAGGGTCAACAAAATAGTCTTTACTGAAAGGGGAAATAAATCAGATTCTGTAATATGTAAAAAAAATAGGTATGCAAATTTACCATGTTTTTGCATGTATTCTCTACCACTGCATAATTTGTATTCCTTCTCCCAGTCATAAGAGAAAGGTAAAAAAAATATGAATTGCTGTGGAGCCCCGCACTCTTGAACATAGGAAGATCTGGTTTGTCCCTGTCTGCCTGCTGAGAGTTTGAGAAGCATTGTATTTTAAAATGTATTTTAAAATGGATCTTAAGAGACAGAACTTTTCCAAGAAATAAAATTGGAGATTGTTCAGGATGCTGAATTCTGATCAGATTTTTATGATCAGCGCTGCAAGCACAGACGAAGGGACACACACACACACACACACACACACACACACACGGTGCATTGCATAGGAAAATGAATATCCCAATAAAACTCCTATTTCCTTACAATAGATAAATGTGTTTACATGAGGGAGTGAGATCTTGCCCAATTACATCAGCTGCCCCCACTCAGGGTCAACAAAATATTTTTTACCACAGAGAAAAATAAATCAGATTCTGTAATATATAAAATGATACAAATTAGCTATATTTGTGTATATTCTCTAACACTCACTGCATAATTTGCATTCCTTCTGAAACTAGGATCTCACTCCTCCATCTAAGCACATTCATCTATTACGTCAGGAAATAGGGGTTTTATTGGGATTTTCTTCTTTCCTATGCAATGCACATTAAGTAGGGGTGTGTATATACATGCACATCCAGCATAACATATGAAAGAGCCTACACATGTACAAATTTTATATACTTGGGCTTGGTGTGCGTAACAAGGAACCCTCCCTATTAAAGCGTTCCAAATTGCATGTGTAGAACCTACATGTATAGTTTGAACATGCACAGACTCTTTCAGACATTATGACAAACACGCGTCAGGGGCTTGAGTGTGCTCAGTAACCATGCTCCGGCATCGAACTTGGCATACAGAGTAACATCTGAACAGTGCTCATCTATTAACGTTTTCATGTATTGACATCAGTAAGTGATCTGCAATGGATTGACAGGAAGACCATTTTCTAGCGATATTCACTTGATCACATGCTTCTGTAATTTTCATCATGATGTAATTATTTTTTTATGATTTAGTATTTTTGGTCTTGTTTGGGGACTCTTTGTTAGTTAACTCTTGTCATAATAAAAAGTGACTAGAGAAGAATGTATCATCAGAGCACAGTACTTGATTTGTACTAAATGACAAACCAAGAATAATTACTGGATATAGTAACTGCTGGCTTGGGAAATACTAGGTAATTAAATCAATAATTCTCAGTCACTGCAAGGTAAACTCTAATAATTTGAATGCCCTTATCATGGCACAAAGTCTAATTTCATCAATTGATAGACAGTATATTATACAGTTGTAACAACAAGAAATGTTGAGCAGCATAACCCTTCTCAGCCCCCACTCCCTGCTGCAGTGAAAAACAAGATACAGAAACTCCTGTCCTGTTGGGTACGCGGAAGTCATAGAATCATATGGGAAGTGGCCCCAGGCCATCACACAGCAAGGTCTTCCGTTCCTCTTCTTGGGACATCCAGTAACTGAGGCCCCATATATGCAGGAGATTCCTGCCAGGAGCAGTAGTAAGTTCTATGAGTGTTGGTCTGGGTCAAACGTGATCCCAAGGAACAGGACACCCAGTGAGCGGGGGGCAGGGGGGAGGGGAGGAGCTGAGCTCATTCAGCCTCCCGCCCTTGCTATTCAACAGTGGGCTTTCAGGTATGTGGGCAGCCCTCCTGGTCAGGTCACTGCAGCTGAATGGCAAGCAAGGGGAGGAAACGGGGAGAGAGGAAGCATGAGTGGAGTAAGCATGCACTTTCCTCCTTGCCCACCACCACTCATTCCTCACTTTGTGTTTAGCCACTGCGTGCAGAGCTTCTCCGTCTGGCTTCTATACATGGACAGCAGAATCACACTCCAAGGCTTTGGGATATTTCCCACCTTTTGTGAAATTGCTTTACGTAATACATGGCAATCCTTTGAAGGTGGTGATGGGATGGTAATGTCCTGGCAGAGAGAGCAGTGGACAGTGGAGCTGTTCTGGTTGGACCTTGGGACCAAAGTCCAGGGGCCGCAGCTCAGTGGGCCCCTAAATAGCCACCCAGATAGTGTCAGGTGAGGAAGGCACCAGGGCAGCATGAGGAAAATACATTTTATTCCTCTAGTCATGATTGTGTTATGCGATGGAAGCCGGTGGCTCCAATTTCGGTGGGGCTGTGCCTCCATTCCGAGTTTTAGTCTAAACCAGCCAGAATTCTATAGAAGCTATCGAAGGCACTGAATCCTACCCCCACCCCCCCAGTAGAGAACTTCAGCGTTCTGGCTGGTTCTGCTTGAAACCCAGAATGGATTCACACCCCTGCCAAAATCGGAGCCACCAGCCTTTACCGGTGAAGAAGATAAATGTTTGTTTGTTTGTTTGCATTGTATTTATTACATTTCTATACCACCCAGGAGCCAAAGCTCTCTGGGCAGTTCAACAGCTGTTGTGTGCTTCACAGGCAGAAGTAATACACACAACTGTCTAAAGCCCCCCACCCCCACCACCTCCATAAGATCATTAAGCCCAAGGTGTAAAATTACCTAGCTGCACCCCTTGGGCTAGAGGAATAGAGAAATGAAAGGAGGAAAAACTGCAATTGAGGTTAAAAATCTTGAGAGGAAAATGGCAAAACACAGTACTATGCATGCTAGTGGTTTTGTATGCAATATACCTGCATATGCCCTGTGGTTTGTACCAAATTGGGTTTGCATGTAAACAACATTTTAATTTTTATATTTTCATTTAAAACTTCACTGTGGAGTTTATGTTCCAGAAAAAAATCCACCTGCTTTTCAATTACAACCAGCTCAACTCAGAAGAATTTTCCCTTGTGGATCCATTTAATAGGAGACTGGTTGAGCCGCGCTGAAAGTGAATGATGTTCACTAACATTGCTGGAGACTTTAGCTCATGCATTAAGTACCTCCGAACACATTGTGCGAAATCAGCCTTGGGATTCTCCTGTTTTTAGTATTGTGGTTTTCCCCCTAAAAGTATATGCCACTTTAGCAATGTGGGGGGTTAAAAAACACACGCTTCTCTCATTCAGTATGCAACAGCATCAAATAAAGCTTCCTCTACCACACTTTAATGTAATTATTTTGCTGACTGCAAAACAGCAGTAGCTTATTGATCTCTCCCACCCCCTCTTTCAATAGCTACCAGTGTTGTTAAGAGAGGAAGTCAATTCTTAAGAGGAAATTAAATTGCTTTCATATTCCATTTAGCTTTTGCAGTGCTACAATAACAGCTGACTGGCAACAGCTTCCTGTTTGCTGTAAGCCTACCTACAAGATGAGTACGTATTTGCATTCACTCTGATGGGCAAAGAAAGAAGCAAATTAAAGACACTCTTTGTGGTTGCTACCAAGTGGGCACCCTCACAGAGGGATCTGTTCTGTATCACTTGTCTGCTTGAACACTCTCTGCTACATTACCTCTGACTTAGCAACAGTGACCCTCTTTTCTCTTAGATGTCAAGGTTACAGCTTTGCCAAAGTAGTGCACTCACGTATTCCTTTAGCCAGCATGCAGAAGCTCTTTCAGCCAGAGGGCCAAATCCCATTTCAGAGAAGTGCTTGGGGGCTACAGTCCAGCGGTGGGTGGGACCAAAGGCAAAATGGGGTGGAGTCAAAGGCAAAGGAGCAGGATCAAAATACCCCAAATGCCACCATTTGAATTTTAAGAACATAAGCAGAGCCCTGCTGGCTCAGAACAAGGATCCATCTAGCCCAGCATTCTGTTCACACAGCTGCTTGCAGGAAACCACAGGCAGGACATGAGTGCAACAGCACCCTCCAGCCCATGTTCCCCAGCAACTGGTGTTAGGCATACTGCCTCTGGTCCTGGAGGTAGCACATAGCCATCAAGACTAGTAGTTACTGATAGCCTTTTCCTCCAGGAATTTGTCCACCCCCCTTTTAAAGCCATCCAAATTGGTGGTCATCATGACATCATGTGGTAGCGAGTTCCATAGTTTAACTCTGTGCTGTGTGAAGAAGTACTTCCTTTTATCTGTCCCGAATCTCCCACCATTCAGCTTCATAGGATGACCCCAAGTTCTAGAATTATGAGAGTGGGAGAAAAATGCCTCCCTATCCATATTCTCCACACCATTTTGTACACCTCTATCATGTCTCACCTTACCCTCCTTTTTTCCAAGCTAATAAAAATGTAAATAAACGTATTTAAAACTTAAATAAATTGTGTTTATTTAAAAGATTTTTGGGCACCTTTCAGGGCAGGAGCCCTTCCAAGGCGGCATACAACAATAAGAGTCACATAATAAAAACCGATATGGCAATAAAACAATATAAACAGCACAACCACAAAACTCACATGATAAACACTGCTACGATAATAAAAACAGCAACCGCAGCAAAGAATCCTAACAAACAACAAACGGCAGCATAAATGCAAAACCTAACAGCATATTGTGGCTTAGAGCTTTTACTGCCAGGAACTAAGCCTTATGAGAGGCAATTCAACCTTTCGGAATGGGGAAAAATGCACAAAAGCTGGGAAACCCCCAAATGATTGGTGGTCACAGGAAAGAAGGTGGGGCCAGGGGAAGAAGGAGTGGCCATCTGGGGAAACCTGGAGGACTGGATTGAGACCCCAGGTGGGCCAAACTTGGCCCCCAGGCCTGACGTTCTGCAATCCTATAGCCTTGTGCCACTGAAGAGGGGGCCTGCTTCTTGCTCTAGTTAACTCCCTGGCTGTTGCTTGATGACAATTCTGTCTGTCTTGTGATCCTGCTAGGTATGCTCTCCTGCTTAAGTCTGATCCATGAGGCTTTGCCTCATGGTCTGTCCCATCGTTGTTCATGGAACCATCAACCACATCCTCTTCTATTCCTGAAACAGCTATACAGTTTCTTCCCCACCTCACCTCTTCAACCAATGCTTCTACATGGCAAATTCATTGCTCCTTTCCCTAGCAATAAAATCCCAGGCCACCCCTAAGTATGTGTCAATGAAGCAATAACATGGGTGAAGCCAACTGCATGGGCCTTTACAAACACTTTACAAACACCTGACGTGGAATCGCACCATGGAGAAGTGGCTCTTTCATGGCTGCAAGTGTGTAGAGGAATGGGGACAAACATCCCTAGAACAGCAGACTGGCCCACAGGTCACCTCTGATGTATTGCAGTTCAGGCACCTGACTGCTGGTTGCTCCCTTGGAAAGTCAGAAAATGGGGCAAGTATCACATGTACAAAAATCTGCCTGAATCTAGAGAATAAGGTTGTTTATATCACACACACACACACACACACACACACACTCAAAGCAAGCTGAGGTCATGTTAGTGCTCTCAAGTTAAGAATGTGTGCTTATATCTCCTCTAAATTTTAATTAGATTTACATCTAGGTGCTTCACTACACATCAGCTGACTGTACAGGTAGACATAAACTTGTTCTAAGAGATCATCATTCCTGGAAAGTACCTTCAACCAAGATTTCGAAATGCCCAACAGCACCACATTTCTCACTTAGTTACCTTCAGTAATATGTTTACAAATTGCATCAAAGCAAGCCAATGGAATTGCTCCTTTGCTGAAACAAGTGGGATGAAATCAATGCTATATATCAATGTCCTCTGCAGTTCTTTATGTAGGAGGCTGGCTCAAGTCTAGCACTCTACTGCAGTAGAATTAGGATTGTGCAACTTGAATAGATTTACTGGGAAGAATAATAAACGAAGAAGAGCCCAAGAGAAAAGATTCACAAATCTAGGAAGTAACAATACAACATAACATCTGCACTTGATTGATTTTATAAGCCACCCCTTTTTAATTCTCAGGATTGTGTACACCCTGTGCCCCTGCAATCCAAATTCTATGCCAAGAAAACAAATTCCACATCAGATTAAGTAATCTAGACAGAGTAATGTTCATATTTGAAACAACAGATTATGGGCAGAATTCAGTGGTGACCACCCCGCTCATGTGGGGCCAGCCCCACTGCTTCTGCTCTATGAGTGGTGCCCACCGCTTGTGGAACAGAGCTTTTGCACTTCCGGGGGCAACTGAAACGAGTGGAAACACTTATTTCTGGAACAGGACAGGCTGGCAGAGCTCGTGTAAAGGACCTCCACCAACCTGCCCCGTTCCAGAAATGAGAGTTTCTGCTCATTTGGCAGTTTGCCCCTGGAAGTGATAAATCTCCACTGAGAAAGCGGTGGGTGCCGCTTATGCAATTAAATCAGTGGTGCTGGCCATAAGCAGAATGACTGTGGTGGTGAGCCCTGCACACAGACAGGCAGCACTGGATACTGCCCTCTGCTTGCAGAATGCAATCTTTTTTGTCGTTTGTCTTTTTTAAAGATTTGTGTGTGTGTGGTAAAATACAGATGTGTAGGAAGAGGAAAATGGCAGCTGGGAATTTTTTTTATTTTTTTATTTCATTTCTATACCACCCAATAGCTGAAGCTCTTCTGGTCTAAAAGTGCAGGAGCCAAACAATAGGACTTTGGGGGGAAGGGGTGCTGTGCAAGACAGTAAGGATGAATGGAAAGTATGGCCCATTTGGAGTAGTTGTCTAGTACGAGCCCCCAATCACATACAACCCATTTGTTGATGGTTATACAGTGACAGTTGTAGTTAAGATAACTTGGAAAATACATACGTTGGTTCCTATGTTTTTAGAAGGATATAGTCATTAACTTTATTTATTTATTTATCTATTTATTTACAATATTTATATACTGCTCCACGTCAAAAGATTTTGGAGCGGTGAACAGCAAAGATAAAAGAATAAAACACCATGCTAAAACAGTTAAAACATTTTTTAAAAGACAAGTTCCAATAAGGCTGAATTTAATAAGCAGTGGCTGGTCGTTCAAGGAAGGCCTCTCAAAACAATGTCTTCAGGAGGTGCCAGAAAAGACACAATGTTTGCACCTGCCTGACCTCCAAAGGCAGGGAGTTCCACAGGAAGGGGGCCGCCATAAAGGCTCTAAATGCATTTATGCGGGGGGGGGGGAGGTAATGAAAGTAAAAGCGATCAATCCACAAAGGCTGGTATAATGAAGCCAATCCCAGGTCACGATTCATTAACTGGTAACCAGAGCCGTCTGGCTGTGTCAAAAAGCTTCTGGAAGTGGATACCTGGGACTCAGAATTGACAGATAAATTCACACGAGATGCCATTTTGTGGTTGATCTGACAAAAGGTATGTTTTAAAGGTAACTAAGGAATAAATGCCAACAGCTTCATATCTGAATTGTTTAGTACAATGATTCAGGTACTCAAGGCTACTTGAAATGTTTCAATTATTCTACAGCAAAAATAGCTCATTGAAGGGAAATGCCATCTGACTTTTACTAGGCATATGTGTTCTGGAAAATTGCAACTGGCTATTGCTTCTCAGCACATGTATGACATGAGCACGGCAGAAGAAAGCAGGAGGGGCAGCTTGAAGGCTGACATTTGAAACTCATGCAATGAAAAACATCCTGATTGGTAGGAAAACTGATCATTTTATGCACCTCTCATTTGAAACTGGCAATGTGAGATCACCTCATAATGGAGGCCAGCACTACATGGAGACAGGTCAACCCACCCATGAGATGGAATGTAGGTACGTGGGAGTTCACCCTTTCCATACCTGAACCAACTCTGGACTGTGGGAGAGGAGATTCTTAGTGGCAAATGGGAATATAAATCTGAAAAGGGGACAAGCTATACATGACACAGAATGGACATGAATGGGAGTAATCCCATCATACATTTCCACAAATGTTGCATTGGGGTTGGGAAGATTTTCCAGAAAAAGATCTACGCAGAATGCAAGCTGTATTTACAAGACGACAGAGGCATGCATGCACAAATTCCCCTCTATAATTTCCCTGGAGCCATAGCTCCACATGCTCTGTAGAGCACATACTTTGCATGCAGAAGGTCTCAGCTCAATCCCTGACATTTCCAGGCAGGGCTAGGAAAGAATCCTGCCTGAAACCCTGGAGAGCTGCTGCCAGTCAGTGTCAGCAATACTGGGATAGATGGATCCATGGTCTGACTCAATATAAGGCAGATTCCTGTGTTTCTATGTTTAAATTTCTTGTTACTCCACCTGAGCCATAGGTTGGGCTAAAGCAGCCTTCCCCAACCTGATGTCCTCCAGATTTGGGCTACAACTCCCATCATCCCCATCCACCATGACCAGGGCATATGTTTGAATGACATAAACAGCCTCTGGCTACACGACCTCATTCTTCCCTTGCCTGGAAGCTCTTGGTTTGTGGCATGTGTGTTGATTGCACAAAGGCTAATGATGGCAATAACTCTATTGCCCATCATTCAATAATGTCTACTGGATTCTTAATAAACAGTGAAGACTGAACCCAAAGGCATGATGTTTCAAGTTGAGGTTGATGTAAATATTTTCTTTCTTCACAGAAGCCGCCAGTTCAGCAATAAGCAAAGCAAGTTAACAAGCATGTCTTTTCACAGTAGCCTTTACCATCTGGAAAACTGACTCTGACACAAGTTGTGTGTTCGAAGCAAAAGGTGACTGGCGGTTGTACAATGAATGTCAAAGTCAATTAGAAGGGGCTCTGTGCATTCTGTGTAATTACAGTATCTTCATATTATTCTATTTTTTTTTTCACTTAAAACCGGACAAGACCCTCAGTATCCTCACCTGCCATTGTGTCAGAGCCCAGCTGCAGCATTGCAGTGGGCCTTGCCGTTTATAGCTAGAATTTGATCAGAAGTAGTCTGGAAGGGTCTGGGCCTATTCAGCCTGTGGAATGTCAGAATCAGTGTGAGTTTATCTCTGTTAGTGTTCTCAGATCAGAGCTGCAAGGAGTCACCCAACTCCCTGTCCACCTGCTGGTCTGGCCTTAGCAAGGAGAGAGGCAGGAAACTCTCCATAAGAACCTGACGGAAGTGGAGTGGGGTTTGCAGAAGGGTCACTCAGGGTGAAGCGTCAATGCTGGAGGGCTGAACAGATGTTTGGTCAGGGGCCTCAGTGAAAGGCTCAGACCCTTCTGGACTACTCCTGATCAAACTGTAGCTATAAATTACAAGGCCCACTGCAGTGCTGAAGGTGGGCCATGACATATTGCATTACCTTAAATGACTACACTGAGGCCACCCACTTCACAAATAGTGAAGTGAGTGCAACTCCTGTGCAAGTGGGAGAACAATTAGAGGGTAGGGATGTGGAAATTAGGAAAACATGAGCTCATCAAGGTTCTCTGAGATCAACTTGTGCAGTGGTGGCTGGTGGCTCCAACCCTCTCCAGGTTTCAGTCAGAACCAGTCAGAACTGTACTTTGCATCTTGGATAGCTCCTTTAGAGTTCTGAGTGAAATCTGGATTGGATTCACCGGCCCACTGACATCGGAGGCACTAGCCTCCACTGAACTCATGTCCATATCATACTGCAATCCCCGCCCCCCTCTTTTTGTGTGAAAATTGTGAAGTACTTGGGTGAATACTTCGGTACATACCTGGGTGCACATCCAAAAGTACACAACCTTCTTCCATTGATTAAAGTGTGTTTGTGTGTACGTTTGAAAAAGTACGCATTTTTCATGCATATTTTTCCAATGTATGCATTTTTTGAACGCATGCCCCTCCCGAGAAAAGCATCGCATGCTTAGGAATGTGCAAGATTTGACCACAGGTTACGCTCATGTTTGGGTTTGAGATGTGTGAATGGGGTAAATTCTGGTCATAAACCAACTGAAATGACTCTCATGCATTCCTATTAAGGAGCAACAGCACTTCCAACTTCCCACGGGAGCAGAGAATGATCCAGTTTGCATGATCACCACAGCTCAAACAATGCTGGGCACCATTTGCCTAGTGATCTGACCAGGCCCAGCTTGCCATGTTGCCCGAACCCAGGCGGCATGGCTTGTTTGAGGGGGAAGCAACAAAAAAATGTGCCTGGGTGGGTCATTAGGCAAATGGCTCCTGGGACAGGACAGGACGTGGCATGGCTTAAACAAGCCACAGTGGCTTGTTTCAGCTGCGGTGATCGTGAAAACCGGGCCAATGACTGTATGTCAGTGATCAGAAAGGATCATGGCAACTACATAATTGCTTTTGTTATTGTTTATTCAGTCAGTCGCTTCTGACTCTTCGTGACTTCATGGACCAGCCCACGCCAGAGCTTCCTGTCAGCCGTCGCCACCCCCAGCTCCCCCAAGTTCGAGTCCGTCACCTCCAGAATATCATCCATCCATCTTGCCCTTGGTCGGCCCCTCTTCCTTTGGCCTTCCACTTTCCCTAGCAGCAGCATCTTCCCCAGGGTATCCTGTCTTCTCATGATGTGGCCAAAGTACTTCAGTTTTGCCTTTAATATCATTCCCTCAAGTGAGCAGTCTGGCTTTATTTCCTGGAGTATGGACTGGTTGGATCTTCTTGCAGTCCAAGGCACTCTCAGAATTTTCCTCCAGCACCACAGTTCAAAAGCATCTATCTTCCTTCGCTCAGCCTTCCTTATGGTCCAGCTCTTGCAGTCATAGGTTTCCATGGGGAATACCATTGCTTGAACTATGCAGACCTTTGTTGTTAGTGTGATGTCTCTGCTCTTCACTATTTTATCAAGATTTGTCATTGTTGTCCTCCCAAGAAGTAAACGTCTTCTGATTTCCTGGCTGCAGTCAGCGTCTGCAGTAATTTTTGCACCTAGAAAGACAAAGTCTGTCACTGCCTCCACGTTTTCTCCCTCTGTTTGCCAGTTATCAATCCAGCTGGTTGCCATAATCTTGGGGGTTTTTTTGGGTTTAACTACAACCCAGCTTTTGCACTTTCTTCTTTCACCTTCGTCATGAGGTTCCGCAGCTCCTCCTCGCTTTCAGCCATCAAAGTGGTATCATCTGCATATCGGAGATTGTTCATGTTTCTTCCAGCGATTTTAACTCCAGCCTTTGCTTCATCAAGCCCAGCACGTCGCATGATGTGTTCTGCATACAGGTTGAATAGGTAGGGTGAGAGTATACAACCCTGCTGTACTCCTTTCCCAATCTTAAACCAGTCCATTGTTCCGTGGTCTGTTCTTACCGTTGCTACTTGGTCGTTATACAGATTCCTCAGGAGGCAGACAAGATGACTTGGTATCCCCATACCACCAAGAACTTGCCACAGTTCGTTCTGATCCACATAGTCAAAGGCTTTAGAATAGTCAATAAATAGAAATAGATGTTTTTCTGAAACTCCCTGGCTTTCTCCATTATCCAGCGGATATTGGCAATTTGGTCTCTAGTTCCTCTGCCTTTTCTAAACCCAGCTTGTACATCTGGCAATTCTCGTTCCATGAATTGCTGGAGTCTACCTTGCAAGATCTTGAGCGTTACCTTACTGGCATGTGAAATCAGTGCCACTGTTCAATAGTTTGAACATTCTTTGGTGCTTCCCTTTTTTGGTATGGGGACATACATTGATTTTTTCCAATCTGTGGGCCATTTTTGTGTTTTCCAAATTTGCTGGCATATGGCATGCATCACCTTGACAGCATCATCTTGCAAGATTTTAAACAGTTCAGCTGGGATACTGTCATCTCCTGCTGCCTTGTTATTAGTAATGCTTCTTAAGGCCCATTCAACCTCACTCTTCAGGATGTCTGGCTCTAACTCACTGACTACACCATCAAATCTATCCCTGATATTATTATCCTTCCTATACAGATCTTCTGTATATTCTTGCCACCTTTTCTTGATCTCTTCTGCTTCTGTTAGGTCCTTGCCATCTTTGTTTTTGATCATACCCATTTTTGCCTGGAATTTACCTCCGATGTTTCTAATTTTCTGGAAGAGGTCTCTTGTCCTTCCTGTTTTATTATCTTCTTCCGCTTCCACGCATTGCTTGTTTAAAAATAATTCCTTATCTCTTCTGGCTAACCTCTGGAATTTTGCATTTAATTGGGCATATCTCCCCCTATCACTGTTGCCTTTTGCTTTCCTTCTTTCTTGGGCTACTTCCAGTGTCTCAGCAGACAGCCATCTTGTTTTTTTGTTTTCTTTTTCTTTGGGACGTTTTTTGTTGCCGCCTCCTGAACAATGTTGTGAACTTATGTCCATAGTTCTTCCGGGACCATATCTACTAAATCTAGTCCCTTAAATCTATTCTTCACCTCCACTGCATATTCATTAGGAATATTAGTGAGCTCATATCTAACTGATCTGTGAATCTTCCCTATTCTCTTTAGTCTGATTCTAAATTGTGCAATAAGAAGTTCGTGATCTGAACTACAATCAGCTCCAGGTCTTGTTTTTACTGACTGCATAGATGTCCGACACCTTTGGCTACAAAGGATGTAGTCAATCTGATTTCTGTGTTGACCGTCTGGTGAAGTCCATGTATAAAGTCGTCTCTTAGGTTGTTGGAAGAGTGTTTGTTATGCACAGTGAGTTGTCTTGGAAAATTCTATCAGCCTATGTCCTGCTTCATTTTGTTCTCCCAGACCATGCTTGCCTGTAATTCCAGGTGTCGTTTGACTACCCACCTTAGCATTCCAGTCTCCTGTAATGAAAATAACATCTTTTTTGGGGGCGTACTATCCAGTAGGTGCTGCAGATCCTCATAGAACTAATCTACTTCTGCTTCTTCAGCATCTGTGGTTGGGGCATATATTTGGATCACTCTGATGTTAAATGGCTTACCCTGAATTCGAATTGAGATCATTCTGTCATTTTTTGGATTGTATCCAAGCACTGCTTTAGCCACTTTATTATTAATTATGAAGGCTACTCCATTTCTTCTGTGGTCCTCTTGTCCACAGTAGTAGATCTGGTGGTCATTTGATGTGAAGTGGCCCATTCCAGTCCATTTCAGTTCACTGACACCCAAAATGTCCATATTTAATCTTGACATCTCCCCAATACCACATCCAATTTGCCCTGGCTCATAGATCTTACATTCCAGGTTCCTATGGTGTGTTGATCTTTAGAACATTGGATTCGTCGTTCAACACCAGCACCATCGGTTGCTAGCCGTCCTTTCGGCTTTGAGCTAGCTGCGTCATCACATCTGGGTCTAGTTGAACTTATCCTCTGTTCCTCCCCAGTAGCATTTTGACCATCTTCCGACCTGGGAGTCCCATCTTCCGATGGTATACCGACATATCTCTGGTTGTACTGATCCATTTAGTTTTCATGGCAAGAATACTGGGATGGGTTGCCGTTTCCTTCCCCAGGGATCGTATTTAGTCTGACCTCTCTGCCATGACCTTCCCATCTTGGGTGTCCCTTCACAGTTTAGCTCACGACATCATTGAGGTGCTCAAGCTCCAGCACCACGACAAGGTAACGATCTCCTTTGCTGAAGACATAATTGCTTAAGGAACCTAAAATAATCTCAGCTGCTCAAGATCAAACTGAGGGGCAATTTATCCATAAGTAGATATAATAACTCAGCCATTCTCCTCTTTACTAAGTCAATAATTGTAATGAATCAGAAAAATACCACTTTTTTGCAGCATATGTAATACTATTAATAGTATTAATACTAATACTTCCCATATAAGCCTTCCAATATTATATGCACTTCTTTCTTATTGACTGTGCTTCTTTATATGCACACTACTCCTGATCAAACTGTACCTATAAATTACAAGGCCCACTGCAGTGCTGAAGCTGCCGATCTCTATTGATACAGAGATTTTAACTCAAACCAACAAATGAAATAGAAGCAATGGAGACAGAACTATTACCGCCTGTTGTAGTAAAATACAAGGCAACTCCAGGTTATGTTACCTATCAAATAAAATCACAGGGTGAATAATAAGTCTCCAGAGAAACACATTTCTTTCAGGAGGCACAGAGATCTTTCTGTAGCCTGAGCTCAAGGACCTTGCAAAGAAAGGTGCTCCTGGGCTATCAATTGAGGCTCATTAGTGAGATGCAACAAGTGCAGTATTTTCCATTACATCTCAGAAGAGATCTGACCATTATTGGGCAGAATCCAGCTGTATCATTGTGCTAGTGCAAATGATGTTGCTCTAGCAGAAATGAGGTTCTGAACTATGCTCAAGCAAAGAATCCAGCCCAAGTTATATTTGTGCAAACATCACTTGCACAATCAGTTGCACATGCTTGCACAACTGCTTGTCTAAGTATACTGCTTGTGCAAGTATAATGCACAACAACTTGCACAACAGAAAGATGTCGCAGAGCTCTGCTAGTGCTATTTCAGTTTGTGGCATAACGCCATTGAATACTTCCCATTGTTGCTCCATAGGCTTGTATCCAATGTTAGTCAGAGTAGACCCATTGAAATGAATGGGATTTAAGTCAGGCAAATATTGGATACAACCCATATACAGCACCATACATGTACACTGAATTCCTATACAAAGTTACAAGGCCTGCACCTCTTGGGAAAATGTATGGAAGAGAACTGAGTTATCCAGTTGATTTTGCACTTCTCCACATGTTGTGATGCAGTTCTCAGCAGTCTGAACTTACCAAAATGCACATTTAAATAGGCATTTTGAGAGAAAATACACATATAACTATATATCTAAAATAAGTATATTTCAATACATTTTGAGAGGCTTTTTAAAAATAAAAAATCACAGATGAATGTGGAAACAGAACAACGTTATGTGTATCAACATGCAGAAGTGACACAGACCGGAAACAGACAGATTTGCCCTTCCAGATTTACAGTACATAACAAAATGGGTCCCTAATCTGAGACACCTGAAATATACATTTGATGAGGAGAAGCAAAGGATGAATGCGAACAAGTACAGTGATATGTACTCACTCTTTCAGCTGGGATAGAAATTAAAAGGTTAAGCAGACTCCTCAGCTCACAACCGTTAAAGGTAAAGGGGCTAACTTTGGCTCTTGGAACTGCTTGCCCTGGCTTTGAGCAAGTTCAATACCCCAAGTTGTACCAAAACAAAAAAACTTAGTGCAAAACTGAGATTCATTATGTGTCGTTAAAGTCCCAGCTTCCATCTGTGGCCACATGCCCATCACTGCTCTTGACCCTCAGGACCGTATCTTTTCTTAACCAAATAGCTTTGGACAGAGAAATGACTATGTCAAAATGGTAAAGCCAATGTGATCCAGCAGATGTGTTAAGTTGGGATCACGGAGACCAGGCTGCGTTGGGAAAGAGGGTAGCACTCTGTTCCTCCCCTGACACCACCTCTGGCAGGACTCCTGTAATGTTATCCATGAGAGGCAGAAAAGCTGAACCTCTTTTCTGACATGCAGATACAGTGATGGGGGAAACTACTTGTTGCAATATGTCAATGTTAGAAGGACAGGAGGCTTATTTATTTATTTATTTCTATACTGCCCAATAGCTGAAGCTCTCTGGGCGGTTCACAAAAACTAAATCCAAACAACACACAATAAAACAATTTAAAATATATAGAACATTAAAACCACAATATAACAATACAACCACAATAAAACCTAGCAGCAGTACAGGAGTTTAAAATACAGATTTAAAACAGCAAAGATAAAAATTTAGAAAGCTAAAATGCCTGGGAAAATAATAAAAAAAGCTTGTCAGAAAAAAAAAAGTTGGCAGTCCTACTAGGTAGGTAGCTTCCCAGGAAGACTCTATTGTCACTTGGGGTACAATCATACGTATGTTTAGATAGAAAAAGCAGGACTTTTTTCTGTTTAAACATACATATGATTGCACCCTTAAATCTTTAACACCACAACCAGATTTACATGTAGATGTCTTCATATCCCTGTTCAGAATTAGGGCCTCTTACAACAAACCAGGCAGTGATAAGCTGGTAACATACCTCCTTGAACTCGATGTCTCAAATAGAATAGTAGCAACACTGAAATGCTGCAAACACTCCCTGAACCATCCGTGTCAGGAAGAGAGGATCCTCTCTCACACCCCTCCGCAGCGAGCACTTTCTCAGTGCCTCCCAATTTTAATTTAACTTGGTAAGTGTCAAGGACTCTTTAAGAGGTCCTTAGCAACATATTTTAAACTTCTCAGGGTATTTCCCCCTTCCAGGCAAATTTCACATCCATTAGTAAGGAGGACATGCTGTTCTTCTGAACTTCCACCCTTACCAACTTCAACCTGTATTTCAAGGAAAGCTTGTCTTGGCATGCGCAATTCATCTTCCTAAGTCCAACTGCAAACACAATGCAATATAGAGGCTAACGGATCAGTTGGATGTTTGAAAAATTCTGCATGCATGAGTGTATGTTTGATTTGTCCACAAACGTGATTGATAAGCTGTCTCTAATGCCCCAAATGTTCCATTAGCAAGAGTCAGTAACTGTTCCTCCAAGGAATCTTCCATGCATCTCTTAAACTACCAATCTCACTGAAGGATTGATTTAGCCTTCTTGTTATTTCCCCTGTTCTACAGTGTTGGTTGTTCTTAAAAATTATTCTGTGTAGCAAGAACAACCATAACATGATAGTTCTAAGGCTGCCTTCACATTTTCACCTAGCCATGTGGTATGTGTGTGAATAGCCCACTTGGTTGGCACCCTCCCCTCACAGCAGTGTGCTGATCAGATGGCCAAGATCCACACACTGTGTGGAATACTGCCATGTGCTGGTGTGACGTAACACTCCTTCAGTTCTGCTTTGGGACAGCTGTCCTCACTGTCCTACAAGCTTCAGCCCCTAAATTCTTCAGGTAAAAGAGACACCCACTATGCCTAACTGGTTCCCTTTACCAAACCAGGAGAAGTACCCAGGAAATATGAGAGCTATTGGTAGCATAGAAACAGAAAGATGAACAAGACGTGGGATTGTATCATTTTAAAACAAACAAATTAAAGTTTATTTCATACAAGAGATGTTATATCTTATAATTAATCACTCAGTTCTCAGTCTTACCCTGCCTACTCTACCCCTTCTAACTCTTGTTCCCACAATCCCACTGTCTACATGTAGCTTCATCAAACCATAAGGCCGTATCTCTTTCTCTAAACCCTATCTAACTCACTAACTGTCTGCTCCTGCCTTGTATTTACCCAGCCTACACACACACACACACACACAAATACACACACCTCCCACCTTTCACTCACTCACTACCAAACAGTTAACCGTAACTTACCTGGGTTCTATTTAACACAGCAAACACATATAAACATTCATATAGACTCCACATGACAAGCGTTGTGATTTTGTCACAGCTGGCTTTTAGATGGGCTGTGGATTTTTGTTTATTTTGACAGGCATTTGATGTATGATTTCTGTGGTTTTCATTGTTTTATGCTCTTTTGATGCTGCTGCTTGTTTTTGTTAGTGCATGTTGCAATCGGACTCTTGTTTTATTTCTATGCAACTCTAGTTACATTTTTGGAAAGCAGGCAAGAATAAAATGTGGAAATGGCTTTCACAATACTGGGTTCTAATTGTGCAGTCACTCATTACCTAGGCAAATCTTTTTGAGAGTCAAGATAAGACTTTCTTGACCTCACTTTCTGAGTAGATTGTCTAGAATTGACATTTTCCAAAGAAATTTCTACAGTGGGGATGTCAGATATGAATCTGAGAGGTAAAGTAATTACCTGTCAAATACAGATTCCCTACTCTTCATTCAATATATTTTCTCTTTCATTCACTACATCAGTCTGGCGGCAGCACAGTACATGCAGCTATTCCTCTGTAGGTCAAGGCTGGTGTACATGTTGCACTTGACATGCAGAGACCACTTGAAAATGGCAAGGTCTTTCTAAACGTCCCAGAATAGCATTAGCAACATGGAGCTACTCAGGTAAGAATGGAGGGGTTATTTACCCTTATTTTCAAAGTATCAGGAGGCATACAGATTGACCAATATGTGGCCAATAGCTATGTATAAATTTGGCCATACTCCTTATTTCATTGGTCGGATGTAATTAGAAATTAGTAAGATGAGCTATTATTTATCCTGTGTATTTCTTATTAGTGTTTTAATTAAAAAGAAAAAGTGGCCTCCCTCCCACCACTGCCCATGGTTTGTGCCAGAAGTGCTGGGATTGGACAGTTGCCAGCGCTTGGGACCATTAAGGGACTGCAGCCATCACGATCTTGTCTCTCAGCTGGTGCAGAGTCCAAACAGGCTGAAACAATGTGCTGTGTTCAACACTGCTGGACCCTGTGTAGGGATGTACATGTTGTGTAAAATCCATTTGATCTGTATTTCGATCAGCTTGTCAAGCACCTTTCATTCTGTCAACTGCTCATGGATGGAATTGGATTTTCTTTTACTTTCCAAATTTCTGCAAATTTGCAATTGCGCGAATTTGCACTTCCGTAAATTCAAACTTGTGCAAATCCCCCCACCCCCATGTGCACGTTCGTGCTTTAGCCTATGGGGGAAATACGCATTTTCCGATTTTTTTTTTTTTAAAAAAATGCATAGTTTTTGGTGCAAAATTTGTGCAAAATTCGAGAAAGTTAGAAAAATGGTCCACAAGTCCACAGACTCTGCCCAACTGGGGAAAAGCTGTGGAATCCGAACTCATAAAAATCCAAACCCATCTGATTCCATTGTGGATTTCTCTGACATCCCTAACCCTGTACAGTAATTGTGCACCGCGAAGTCTCAGCAGACGTGGGGATGTTTTCTACGACTACACATCCCATTCCCTCAATCTCTCCCTGACTATGATTGGCAGTTAAGGAGCACACCTAGTGCAATTTGCCCCTGGCCCTTCAAAGGGCTCCATGTGCCACCTGTACTACTGTGGTCTCTGTAAGAACACAGTTTGAGTCAGAGCATCGGTCTGTCTAGCTCAGTACCTACACTGATGGGCAGTGCCTCTCCAGGGTTTCAGACAGGAGTCTTTCCCAGTCCTACCTGGAGATGTCGGGGATTGAACCTGGGACCTTCTACATGCAAAGCAAGTGCTCTAGCAGTGAGCCACTGCCCTTCCCCAATTTTCATTCCCTCTTATTTCCTCTTAAGATGAAGCATCTGTATGGCAGCACTGCTGCACCACTGAAGAGCAGTGCTAGTGTGGAGGCACTCCATGTACTAAGGAACAAGGAAGTGAAAACCAGTGCTACACACTACAGGGTGATGGCAGGTGTAAGTCAGCAAGCATGATCTGGGTGTAAGTTGTCTCCTTGTGACAAAAGTAGCAAGTAACATTGTAACAAAGGTGATAAAAGAAAGCAAGAAAAAGCTGTCAGTGGGTTGATCAATGATTTACTCTGGTGCTCTTGGCCCAATGAATGTTTCTCCCAGTTTATGTGTCATTTTATCTGCTTGCCCTGTACCTTTATCAGGTTTGTTCCTTCCCAGCCAAAATTCATGGATTTGTTTATGACTTGTTCTTCGGCTGGTTCACAAGCTATGGCCTCTCCTGGACAGAGATTGCTTGGCCATAGTGGTACAGGCATTAGTAACCTCAAGACTGGATTACTGTAATGATCTCTATATGGGGCTGCCCTTGAAGCTGCTCCAGAAGCTGGAGCTAGTGCAAAATGCTGCAGGTTGGCTGTTGTTGGGAGCTGCCCCTTTTCAGCATGCAACTCTTTTGCTGAGGGAACTGCACTGGCTGCCTATTCGCTACTGGGCCAGGTTTAAGGTATTAGTACTAGTGTACAAAGACCTAAACAACTTGGAACCAGGATACCTCAGAGAGTGCCTTCTTCTTTACCAACCTGCCCGGTCACTGAGGTCATCGGGGGGCATGCTCCTGGTGGTTCCACATGGGCCTAGAGCCCAGTTGGAGTCCACAAGGAAAACAGCCTTCAGCGTGGTGGACCCCTTTCTGTGGAATTCCCTGCCTTTGGGGGTCAGGCAGGCACCAACATTGTGTTCCTTCTGGCACCTCCTGAAGACATTGCTGTTTCAAGAGGCCCTCCCTGAGTGACCAGCTGCAGTTTGTTAAGTTCAGTATCTGTTCTTTTAAAATGTTTTAACTGATTTAATTATGGAGTTTTATTCTTTTATCTTGTTGTTCACCACTCCAAAATCTTTGTGGTACGTAAATATTGTAAATCAATCAATCAATCAATCAATAAACTGAACTGAGCTTACAAAAATTTAATTCCTGGTTACCCCGCGCTTTCCTCATTTTAGCAGCTGAATTAAGGTGGGAAAAGTCATTTTGTTCATGCTATTATTAAACAACTGGGAGTCACAAAGAACCCTTGCTAATGTACAGCAAATCACCCAGAGTTCTACCAGTAGATCCCAATCTGCCTTCTGCCCAATCCTGGTCTAGAAATAATCCTGGGTTTGGAAATATTTGGGGCACAATCCTATCAGGATAGTCATCCACCTCTGAAGTCAAAGGCAGCCAACTAGCTTATGCAGGGTGGGTGGAACACGAATGGGATCTTCTCCTCCACACTCCGCCTTCCCTGCTTTTGTGGCTTGATGGCCAATTTTGGCTGTCTAGCTAGGGCACTTCAGAGCGGGGGGTGGGGGAGGCCATGTGGCACATAGGAAGCTTTGTAATGAATCTTCTGTGGTCTCCTCCCCTCTCCAGGAACACCCCCTATTTGCCCTCTCTACACTCCATTTATGAGCACAGAGACAGCGGCGGTGCAGAAAAACCATTCTGGCTATGGGGGGAGGGGGAGGGGAATGTGGTTTTCTGGCTCGGAGTCTGTCTACAAGCTCAGAGCCAGTAAAATGAAAAATCCTAAGGCCCTCTAGACAGTGTCTAGTGGTCATAGGATTGCTCTCCCCATTGAGCAATGTATCCAGAACTCTGGAGATACTGTACACACATTCTTCATGCCTTGGTTTATTGGATAATAATTAGTCATAATTTGCAATTCAAACAAGCAAATGAATTTCATATTTCCAACTGTCTGTCACAGGGATCATATGGTTTGTCATTACTTTTATATGCTGCTTCTCTTTATATACTACCTAACAGCCTTTTCCCAGAAAATATGAACAATGTTTGCCTTAGATCCATCAGAGTCCAAATGGAAAATGCCAAGATGGCCTCCTTCATGAGCAGTTATTAGCAATGAGGAAGAGAGAGAATAAATAGAAAGAAAAAATGGGAGAGAAGAAAAGGGATGGGATTGGAAGGAAGAGCCAAACATGGGGGCTGGGGGGGGCAGTGAAAGCTGAAAATGAACAATGCAAATGGTGTAAGTATGAGTTCTTTCTAAAGATACTGGAATGTCACTTGAGATAGTTAGTAGAATCTGCAGCGTATTGACTCCTACCGACAGTCCATTCAAACTCCATCTATAGTAATTTGTGAAAAGATCTGAATCTACCATGTCTGGGGTGCAGAACCTCTTTCAGTCCGAAGGCGAAATTCCATTTTGGGGAAGCTCTCAGGGGCCACATTCCAGAGAGGATGGGCATGAAGGCCAAAGAGGTGGAACCAAAGGCGAAAGGGGTAGAACTAAAATACCAGCATGTTGTAGCTTAAAGCTCTTACTGTCAGTAACTAACCCTTAGGAGAGGCATTTGAACCTTTAGAATGGGGGAAAACTCTGCAAAAGCCAAGACACCACCAAATGATGAATGGTTGGGGGGAAGGGGCCAGGGCCTTCTGGGGAAACCTGGGGGGCTAGATTGGGACCTGAGGTGGATTGGATTTGGCCTGAGGTTCTGCACCCCTCCACTATGTGTTCACATCAGTATTTCTTCTTTTGCTGAAGAAGCAATATTTTCCTACCCACACTTGCCTTTTAAAATTATTCTTTATTCCCCACTGTTTAAAACTACAGGAAAATTACTTGTAAAAGATTGTTTCATCTTAGTGACATCTGCAGAGGCACAAAACATTCCTTCTGTTGCCTTAATCAGGCAACTACAACTGGGGCCGGCCTTACTGTTAGGCAACTGTAGGTGGCTGTCTAGCACAGCAACAAATGGGTAGGGATGTATGAGAAATTTGTTTCAGTTTTTTTATCAAGATTTACCCAGTTTGCATCTGTGTTAGTTACTGAACACAGACTTGAAACCAATCTGCGATTGAAGTCCGTACATTTCTGGGCTTGCAATGTAATTTGAGGACACACCCCAAAATGCGTTCAACAGCACATGTACATTTGAGAAATGTGCATGGAAAAATGCGTACTTTTAAAAAAAATGTGCACAAATACACTTTAATCAATGGGAGAAGGATGCATACATTTCAGAGATGTGCACAACTGATGCGTACATTTGGAAAAATATGCATGGACTTTCTGCAAACACACCCCAGCTCACAATCTGACATGGAATGAGCTTTGAGAAGGAATTTGCAGAACTTTGGTGCGCTTGAGTTTTGCTGATTCACATATCCCTACAAATGGGAAGGGCAGAGTAATGGCAAAGGTTCCCAGTGGCAGACCTTTGGGGCTAGGGCATTAGCAATGGGTCTAGGGCACTACCAACACCTAACTACACATTACTTTTAATGTGTTGCTTGAAGCAGTGGCATAGCAGTATATATTCCTTCTTTATGCCCTTCAAACATTATCTCCTTTCTCAGTATGAATGGTGCAGGAATGAAAGAGAATTGATGCTTCAAAATGCATTTGTTAGGCCAAAGTAACAGTTTGTGTTCATGAGAAATGCCGGGTTGGATGAATCAGAGGTTGGAATTAAGATTGCTGGGAGAATTATCAACAACCTCCGATATGCAGACGATACCACCCTAATGGCAGAAAGCGAAGAGGATCTAAAGAGCCTCTTGTTGAGAGTGAAATAGGAGAGTGCAAAAGCTGGTTTGAAACTCAACATTAAAAAAACTAAGATCATGGCATCTGGCCCCATCACTTCCTGGCATATAGAAGGGGAAGAAATGGAAGCAGTGACAGATTTTACTTTCTTGGGCTCCAAGATCACCGCAGACGGTGACTGTAGCCATGAAATTAAAAGACGCTTGCTCCTGGGGAGGAAAGCTATGGCCAACCTAGACAGCATAGTAAGAAGCAGAGACATCACCTTGCCGACAAAGGTCCGTCTAATCAAAGCTATGGTTTTCCCAGTAGTAATGTATGGCTGTGAGAGCTGGACAATAAGGAAGGCTGAGCGCCGAAGAATTGATGCTTTCGAACTGTGGTGCTGGAGAAGACTCTTACGAGTCCCCTGGACTGCAAGGAGGTCAAATCAGTCCATCCTAAAGGAAATCAACCCTGAGTGCTCATTGGAAGGACAGATAATGAAACTGAAGCTCCAATATTTTGGCCACCTAATGCGAAGAGAAAACTCTCTGGAAAAGACCCTGATGCTGGGAAAGACTGAAGGCAAAAGGAGAAGGGGACGGCAGAGGATGAGATGGCTAGATAGCATCACGGATGCAATGAATATGAACTTGAGCACGCTCCGGGAGAGAGCGCAGGACAGGAAGGCCTGGCGTGCTATGGTCCATGGGGTCACGAAGAGTCGGACACGACTGAACGACTGAACAACAACAACAACAAACAGTTTGTGTGAACACAGTTGGGGACAGCGATCCTGTGCCCCCAGACAGCATCTGGGGGAGATAGGATTTTTCAGTTTCCCAGCTCCGAGCTCATGGACAGCACTATGAACTTGGAGCTGGCAAACCACGCTCCCCTCCCCCTTGTAGCTGGAGTTAAGAGAACCATGGCAGCTGCCCCTCCATGCCTCTCCGTGCTCATAACACAGAGCATGGAGAGGGCGAAGACGGGGCATTCCTGGGGGTGGGGAGGGGAGGAGACCATGGAAGCTGTTTTACATAGCTTCCTATGCGGTCTCCAGCCCTGTTCCCAACCCCTCCCCGAAGCTGCTCTTAGACACCCAACATCGGGCATCTAAGGCAAACTGCAGGGCAGCCAGAGCCCAGGAGGATTCCTCTCTGCCCTGCTGCCCTGCATTGGAGAGGCAGACGTGCCCAACTTCAGAGGAGGTTGGAGGCAACCGACTCTCTCGATAGGATCGTGCCCTAAGGCTCCAAACGATTGGAAGTGATGGAAGTGAAAACAACAAATTCATTATCCCAGTGAGTGGGGGTGGGGACTGGACCAGAGAAAAGAGAGGCCCGTTTTTCCAGTGGAGAAGAAGAATCATTTCAAAAATGTTCACTTTTTCTCTCTCCGAATGGGTTGCCACCAGTTTGCTCTTTCCACTTCATTGTAAAAGGTTAAAAAATCCCCTTGCTAGACAACATTAATATTCATTTATACAAGGCCATATTACAGATTTATTAGTGCTTGTCAAAATTTCTGAGCCAAAGCAGTACTGACGCAAATGATATTTGCAGTGGAGAAAAAGTATCTAGTTAGAAAAGGCTGCCTTTGAGGAAACACTGAGAGACTGAAGGGGCAAACAGTGTGAATATCTGAGAGAGAAGGGATTGGAAAACAAGGGCATAGGAGGCAGAATATGAAACTGGGGGAGAACATGTGGCAAAAGGAACAAGACATTTTCCTCAAGAATGAGATTATATTACGGGGAGCCATTTTTGTACAGTGAATAGAGTGTTTGGTTTCGATACGGCAGCCTCCACCACCCTGGTGGCTCCTGATGTTTTAGACCAGGGGAGGGCGGAAAGTAGATCTCCAGATGTTTTGGAGTTCAACTCCCAGAATTCCTGGTCATTGGCCATGTTGGCTGGCTATGATGGGAGTTGAAATCCAGCACATTTGGAGGACACCACATCGTGGAAGGCTGGGATATGGGATGACCCAGGTATATAATTCTGCAAAGCTTGGGCCCAGGTTACATTAAGTACCTCTTAATACCTGAAGGAGAGGCTCTTCTTTGTCTCCCAACAGAGGTGGAAGCACGGTTGACTGAGACATGGGAGAGGACCTTCTTTGTGACCATGCCTAGCTATGGAACTCCCTGCCAGGAGAGGTCAGTTTAGCCCTCTCTCTCTCTTGGTATTTTGCCAGTCAAATTAGGATATTTTTATTTAGTAGGCATTTAACCTGCAAGTTGAGAGGTTTTAATGACTGGATTCCTTGATTTGTAAACTATTTTTACCTGCTGCTTTTTTTATTTGTTTTTCTGATGGACTCAAAGTCCCATCAGCCCCAACTAGATCAAGGATGATAGGCATTCAAGTCCAGAAACATCTGTTGTTTTGGGAGGAGTGTATAAAACTGATCTAAGCCACCTTGAGTATTTTTCTGGTAACAGAAATGTGGGACATATAAATCCTCTTAATAATAAACATAAATGGTTACCTCAAAATACAGTATGTGTGCTAGGTAGGATCATCCATTGATTTGAGATACCGTTCAGTATGTAGGCAGACCTGATGAAAATGGTCTTCCACCACAAATTTCTTGTTTTCCAGCAGGTTTAGTCAAGCGTGCATCATTGTCTTATTATAGATTTCTCAAAGTGCCGAGCACAGCCGAGTGAAGCTTATGAGGGCTGACATGACATGGCGTCACAGACATTATGTTACAAGCTTTTGTGTCTTAAAATCCATGGTACATTGCACATTAGAGAGGTGACTGAGGGGAGGTAGAGGAAATTGTCATTTGCATCCCACAATCTTGTCGTCCCCCCCCCAATGTCCAAGTTGACAGACTGTTACCAACTTTCAAGAGGTTAGATTTCCTTTCCTGACATTCTCTGGGTAGAACTTTAAGTACAGTTTATGTTTTATGCATTTGCTGAGCTTGTTCTGAGAAAGACTTCCTCAAACTTTCTCATCCAGAGCAAATTTGTGTGTGGGTTGTGTGTGGGGAAAGAACACACTAGAGTATGTTGCAAAAATATCTCCTAGACTTCTAAGTGCTTAAGGGTTAGCTTCCATCATTCTAGATCTGGGGTCCCAAACCTCTTTCAGCCAGGGGGCTGAATTCGAAGTTGGTGAAACTCTCAGGCAAATTCCAGTGGTGGGTGGGACTGACAGCAAAAGAGGGCAGAGCCAAAAGCAAAGTGAGTGGAGCCAAAAATACCAGCATATTTTAGTTTAAAGCTCTGACAGTAACTAAGCCTCAGGATTGCAACCTTTCAGGATGGGGGGGAGGGATGCAAAAGCTGGAAAACTACCTAACAATTGGTGGTTGGGAGAAAGGGGGTGTGGCCAGGGAAAGGGGGCGGGACCACTGGGGAAACCCCAGAGGGCTGGATTCATATTCACGTGAGCGAGATTTGGCCTGCAGACCAGAGGTTCAGCCCCCGCTGTTCTGGAGCAATGGTTGGCTAGAGCTGAATAACTGGTCTCTCTGGGGACTTAACTGTATGTAGCAAGATTAATGGTGGATGTCACAGCTTGTGTAGATATAGCAAGACAAAATTGTGAAGGAGACTGCTGATGCATTATTTCCTAATCTAGTCAGGGGAGCAGAACTCAACACCATCACAAGGGTTGTAGTTATACTACCAACTGCCTGAAATTAAAGAAAGGCAGGTGATTTCATGCAGGCTGCGATCCTCTTTTGAGCTCAAGGGAAAGTGAAATGCTTTAATACCAGGGCCCCACCCCAAAGTTGTTATGGGCTCTCTGTGTTGAGAAGCTACCAAATTAAGACACAGTTAGAGCTCTGGCTTGGGGCAGAAGGTTCTCAGCCACACTTCTTTCCTCGTGAGACCCCTTTGTTGATCGCACGCTCAGGAAGCCATTGCTCCTTGTGCACTTGGACTGGTCTAGCAGTCAGCATGGCCATGGCTTTGGTGTGTGTTTCTTGTATTGTGGCCCCTTTATGCAATACAATCATGCACGAACGAACTCCAGCGAAAGGAGATATAAATGTTTTACATGCATATGTATGAATTCTAGTCCTCAAACCCATGGAGGCTGGGGGCTCCGATGCCACCTGTGAATCTGCTCTGAGTTTCAGCCAGAACCAGTCAGAACTCTGAAGGAGCTGTCCAAGGTGCTGCATCTATTTTGAGGCTAGGCTTCAGCACTGGCTTCACAACTTGGATAGCTCCTTTAGAGTTCTGACTGAAACCCATTGCGGATTCATGGCCCCGCTGACATCAGAGCCACAACCCTCCACTGCTGAAACCAGAAGAAATGCCCCCCCGTATAACTCATTTGTTACAGTACAATTTAAAAATACTGGTTTGTTTTATTGTATTTAGCATAGCCATGTACAGCAGGGGTGGGGGAATCTGTGGCCCTCCAGATGTTGTTAGACTGGAATGCCTATCATCCCTGACCTGCTTGGTGATGATGGGACTTGGAGACCAACAACATTTAGAGGGCCACAGATTGGATCTCTAAATGGGATCAAAACTCTTGATGGAGCTCAGTGATTTATTCCAAATATCGTACATATCCTGCAAACCTTCATGGGTATATATATATTTTTTAATTATTATTAAATTTATTGATCGCCCATCTGGCTGGTCACTCAGCCACTCTGGGCAATGTACAGCATATAATAAAACAGTTTAAAACAATACAATTCTACAATAAAAACATTTTCTAAAATACCCTAACCCACCCCAAATGCCTGCCTGAACAACCACATTTTTAATGCATGGTGGAAGCTCATTAAAGAGGGGGCATGGCGGAGTTCCCTAGGGAGGGAGTTCCACAAAGTGGGGGCCACGACAGAAAAGGCCCTCTCCCTTGTCCCCACCAGTCTAGCTATCCTGGCTGATGGGACAGAGAGAAGGCCATCCGAGGCTGACCTTGTTAAGCGGCCTGTCTGGTGTTGCTGGAGGCGCTCCTTAAGATAGGCTGGGCCGGAACCATATAGGGTTTTAAAGGTCAAAACCAACACCTTGAAATTGGCCTGGAAAACAACTGGTAACCAGTGCAACTCCTTCAGCACTGGAGTGATGTGATCTCACCGGCGGCTGCCTTTAATCAGGCGAGCCACTGCGTTCTGTACCAGCTGCAGCTTCCGAACTGTCTTCAAGGGTAACCCCACGTAGAGCGCATTACAGTAGTCTAAACGAGAGGAGACCAGGGCATGTACTACCGATGGGAGCAGATGGTTGGGAGTAGGGGCGCAGCCGCCATATCAGATGGAGTTGGTACAGTGCTGTCCAGCTCACAGCTGACACCTGAGCCTCCATGGACAGCTGGGAGTCTAAGATGACCCCCAGGCTGCGGACCTGGTCTTTCAAGGGTAACCGTACCCCATTCAACACCAGGTCAGCATCCCCCAACCTCCTCTTGTCTCCCACCAAAAGTACCTCAGTCTTGTCAGGGTTCAGCTTCAGCTTATTCCTCCCCATCCAGCCACTCACCATCTCCAGACATTTGGACAGGGATTCTATGGCCAACCTTGGTGAAGATTTGAATGAGAGGTAGAGCTGCGTGTCATCCGCATACTGATGACACTGCACCCCAAACCTCCTGCTGATAGCCCTCAGCAGCTTCACATAGATGTTAAACAGCATCGGGGAGAGGATGGAACTGTGTGGCACCAAACAAGTGAGTGACCACGGGTCCGAAACCTCCTCTCCCAGTGCTACCCTCTGGTACCTGCCGGAGAGGAAGGGCCGGAACCACTGCAATATGGTGTCTCCAATGCCCAACCCCTCCAGGTGATCCAGGAGGATACCGTGGTCAATGGTATCAAAAGCCACTGAGAGGTCAAGGAGAACAAGGAAGGATCATTCACCCCTATCCAGAGCCCTCCTCATATCATCCACCAAGGCGACCAAGGCCGTTTCTGTCCCATGCCCAAGCCTGAAGCCTGACTGAAATGGGTCTAGATAATAAGTTTCTTCCATGTGTGCCTTTCAATTGCATCGCCACCACCCACTCAATCACCTTGCCCAAAAATGTAGGGATGTACAAAAGTCACTTACCTTTTCGCAGGGGTGATTCGTGGTGGGGGGGAGGCACTTTGCTTCTCCCCCCGAAGTTCAGGCGAGGGGGGGGGAGGCGCCCTGCCTCGCCCGGCCGAAATTCAGGCTGGGGAGGGGAGGCGCCCCGCCCCGCCTCGCCCAGCCAAAATTCAGGCCGGGGAGAAGTGCCCCGTCTCCCCGGCCACGAAAGAAAAAGTGAAAAAAAAAACCCCAAACCCCGTGATAGGCTACGTAATGATTAACGTAGCCTATCATGGCTAGATTTCCGAAGTCAGCCGTGATAGGCTACGTTAATCGTCACATAGCCTATCACGGGTGACTTTGGAAAAAAAAAAGTGTGTACACAAATGGCGGTGGCCCATGGGCGCCGCCATTTGCGTTCCTTATTTTGGCACGTCTAGTCTACGTAAAGATTTACGTAGACTATGGCAAAAATAAGGGAACACTATTTGCATTGCCCTTATTTTCGCCGTAGTCTACATAAATCTTTACGTGGACTAGACGTGCCAAAATAAGGAACGCAAATGGTGGCGCCCATGGACCGCCGCCATTTGCGTACATGCTTTTTTTTTTCCCCAAAGTCACCCGTGATAGGCTACGTGATGATTTACGTAGCCTGTCACGGCTGACTTTGGAAATCTAGCTGTGATAGGCTACGTAAATCGTCACCTAGCCTATCACGGGTGTGTGTGTGTGTTTTTTTTTACTTGTTTATTTTGTAATGGCGGCAGCGGCAGCCGGTCGGGAGACCGGCCGCTGCCCCCACCCCCGCCGAACCGCCGCCGAACCGCCGCCGGGACCTGCCACTGAGAGGGACATTCGGCCACGGTAAGTCCCATCCTGGAGGGGGCGGGGGGCCAGCGGAGAATTTCCCCAACACTTTCGGGGGGCCGAATGCCTCGGTGCTCAGCCTCCCGAAGATTGGTGGAGAAATTCTCCGCCATCCCTACAAAAATGGCAGATTTGAGACTGGGCAAAAGTTGTTCAGAACTTGAGGATCCAAGGAGGGCTTCTTTAAGAGCGGTCTTATCACTGCCTCCTTGAGGGCTGATGGCATCAGTCTCTCCTCAAGGGAGGCGTTCACCACCGCCCTGTTCCCCTCACCCAGTCTCTCTCTGCAGCCCATAATGAGCCAAGATGGGCAAGGATCAAGTAAGCATATGGTCAGCCTTACAGATTAAAGCACCTTGTCCACTTCATCAGGAGCAAGAAGCTGGAACCAATCCCACAAAACCAGTTTGCCACAGGCCGCCTCTTACTCACTAACTGTATCCACAGCATGTGGAGTAACACTCCTAATCCGATCAATTTTATCTGCAAAGTGCCTTGCCAAGGCCTCACAGGAGGCCTTAGAATGCTCCAGCGGTTCAGGAGCCACAGGACCGACCAGGCTCTGGACCACTTGGAACAGCCTTCTGGGACAGCACTCTGCAGACATGCCTTTGGGAGGGTTAATATTCCTCTGTGCATATGAACTATTTAGTAATCCAATGAAGTAGTTAGTCCTAAGAAACTCTTACAGAAATACAAATAGTATTTTTCTTTGTTTGCTTGAATATACTTTTATTTGTTACTTTGTAAATAGCAAGATAGAAAAAGGGGAGATATTGGTACCATATAAGCCCTACATGGTATCAACATTTCCCCCTTTTTCTGTCTGGTTACATTATAAGGCGAGTGATGGAAATGGACATTTTCCTTTCTGAAGATACATATCGTTACCACTGTGGTAACAAGTGTATCAAGTAACACATGAGAAATAACATAAGGAACAGGCAAGTGCACTGAAATATACCTGCCCCGGATCCTTCCTTTTGTCAAAACAGTTTCACCAGAGTGACTAAATCCCACTGAGGTCATATTAAAATATTGAAATGCAAAAATAAAGATATTAAAATAGACGGTGGCTGCAATTCAAAGCACAGTTGCATGGAAGTAAGACCCACTGAATCCTATAGGACTTCTTTCTAAGAACGCATGTCTAGGCACGTACTACAAAAAAGAGAAAAAAGATCAACTTTTCAGTAATTCTGATGACCATTCTGCATAAGAATAATGTCTTTTTCCCTGTAATGTATTCCTAAATACTTTATTTTGTGAAAGGTTTGAACACTCAGTTAAACTGCACAACTGGTGGTAGGGGAGCATAAAGGTCATTGTTCTGCTTTCCCCCCCTTTTTCTTCTTTGTTCTGCACGGATGAGACTCATCGTGTTACTAGATAGATATATATGGGGTTTTTTTTGCAGAAAACTTGACAGTCTTGCTTGGATTACAGTATAACTAAGGGCCCTTGCAGAAGGCAGCCTTGAAAATATTGAGTTCAGATTTATGTCTTTTGAAAACTCAGCTAGAAAAATCTGAAGACATGTCTGCGCCTAAGAATATGGATTATGCTGAGAATCCCAAAGAAAACCCCATTTGGCTAGCAAGTTGTCTGGTGCTCCTGTGGTCACCCTGTACTGCACTTCTCATGCCTTGCTTACTTGCTATAAATAATCTTACAGGTCTATCAACATCTCTTACCTATAATACCTAAGTGGAACTTCAGCAGGGTGGTGTCAGCATGGCTGGGCACCTGTCAAAGGCCCACCCCATAGCAGAGTCCCACTGACAAGAGCCCCTTGGACTTGCCCCTCCTCTCCGCCATTCCAACCTGCTTGTTCAGCTGCCTCTTGCTCTGGCCCAGACAACAGTGGTGGTGACAAGGGGGAGCAGCAGATCTCACTGCCTCCTTGCTCATGGGCTCTCTGCCTGTCAAGCAAGTGGTAGCAATGATGAGAAAGAGGAGGAGAAAGAGCAGCTGGTGACAATGGTGGTGAGAAGGCAGATTAATTAAAGGAGGGGGCCCACTGAGGACGTCCTGCCCAAGGACCCTCAAAAACCTGGAGCCAGCCCAGCACTGGATTTTGGCATGCCAAGGAAGCCTACTTCTGAACACTAGATGCTGAACAAAGATCAATGTTGTTGTTGTTGTTGTTGTTGTTCAGTCGTTCAGTCGTGTCCGACTCTTCGTGACCCCATGGACCATAGCACGCCAGGCCTTCCTGTCCTGCGCTCTCTCCCGGAGCGTGCTCAAGTTCATATTCATTGCATCCGTGATGCTATCTAGCCATCTCATCCTCGGCCGTCCCCTTCTCCTTTTGCCTTCAGTCTTTCCCAGCATCAGGGTCTTTTCCAGGGAGTTTTCTCTTCGCATTAGGTGGCCAAAATATTGGAGCTTCAGCTTCAGTATCTGTCCTTCCAATGAGCACTCAGGGTTGATTTCCTTTAGGATGGACTGATTTGACCTCCTTGCAGTCCAGGGGACTCGTAAGAGTCTTCTCCAGCACCACAGTTCAAAAGCATCAATTCTTCGGCGCTCAGCCTTCCTTATTGTCCAGCTCTCACAGCCATACATTACTACTGGGAAAACCATAGCTTTGATTAGATGGACCTTTGTCGGCAAGGTGATGTCTCTGCTTCTTACTATGCTGTCTAGGTTGGCCATAGCTTTCCTCCCCAGGAGCAAGCATCTTTTAATTTCATGGCTACAGTCACCGTCTGCGGTGATCTTGGAGCCCAAGAAAGTAAAATCTGTCACTGCTTCCATTTCTTCCCCTTCTATATGCCAGGAAGTGATGGGGCCAGATGCCATGATCTTAGTTTTTTTTAATGTTGAGTTTCAAACCAGCTTTTGCACTCTCCTCTTTCACCCTCAACAAGAGGCTCTTTAGATCCTCTTCGCTTTCTGCCATTAGGGTGGTATCGTCTGCATATCGGAGGTTGTTGATAATTCTCCCAGCAATCTTAATTCTGACCTCTGATTCATCCAACCCGGCATTTCTCATGATGTACTCTGCATATAAGTTAAATAAGCAGGGTGACAATATGCAGCCTTGTCATACTCCTTTCCCAATTTTGAACCAATCGGTTGTTCCATGTCTGGTTCTTACTGTTGCTTCTTGACCCTCGTACAGGTTTCTCAGGAGACAGGTAAGGTGGTCTGGTACTCCCATCACTTTAAGAATTTGCCACAGTTTGTTGTGATCCACACAATCAAAGGCTTTAGCGTAGTCAATGAAGCAGAAATAGATGTTTTTCTGGAATTCTCTTGCTTTCTCCATGATGCAGCGAATGTTGCCGATTTGATCTCTAGTTCCTCTGCCTCTTCGAAACCCAGCTTGTACTTCCGGTAGTTCTCGGTTCGCATACTGCTGAAGCCTAGCTTGTAGGATTTTGAGCATCACCTTGCTGGCATGTGAAATGAGCACAATTGTGCGGTAGTTTGAACACTCTTTGGCGTTGCCCTTCTTTGGAATTGGAATGTAAACTGACCTTTTCCAGTCTTGTGGCCACTGTTGAGTGTTCCAGATTTGTTGGCATACTGAATGCAGCACTTTCACAGCATCATCTTTTAGGATTTTAAATAGCTCGGCTGGAATACTGTCATCTCCGCTAGCTTTGTTGTTACTAATGCTTCCTAAGGCCCACTTGACTTCACTCTCGAGGATGTCCGGCTCAAGTTCAGTGACCGCACTATCATGGCTATCAGGGACATTCAGATCTTTCCTGTATAGTTCTTCTGTGTATTCTTTCCACCTCTTCTTAATCTCATCTGCTTCTGTTAGGTCCCTGCCTTCTTTGTCCTTTATCATGCCCGTCTTTGCACAAAACGTTCCCTTGAGATCTCCAATTTTCTTGAAGAGATCTCTAGTCTTTCCCATTCTGTTGTTTTCCTCGATTTCTTTGCATTGTTCATTTAAGAAGGCCTTCTTGTCTCTCCTTGCTATTCTCTGGAACTCTGCATTCAGTTGGCTATATCTTCCCCTTTCTCCCTTGCTTTTCGCTTCCCTTCTTTCGTGAGCTACTTGTAAAGCCTCATCAGACAGCCACTTTGCTTTCTTGCATTTCTTTTTCTTTGGGATGGATTTCGTTGCTGCCTCCTGAACAATGTTACGGACCTCCGTCCATAGTTCCTCAGGCACTCTGTCTATCAGGTCTAATCCCTGAAATCTATTCCTCACCTCCACTGTATATTCATCAGGGATATGATTTAGGTCATACCTGAACGGTTTAGTGGTTTTCCCGACGTTCTTCAATTTAAGCCGAAATTTTGCAAGAAGCAGCTCATGATCTGAGCCACAGTCTGCTCCAGGTCTTGTTTTTACTGACTGTATGGAGCTTCTCCATCTTTGGCTGCAAAGGACATAATCAATCTGATTTCGATATTGACCATCTGGTGACGTCCATGTGTAGAGTCGCCTCTTGTGCTGTTGGAAAAGAGTGTTTGCTATGATCAGCATGTTCTCTTGGCAAAACTCTATTAGCTTTTGTCCTGCTTCATTTTGTACACCAAGGCCATGCCTGCCTGTTATCCCGGTGATTTCTTGACTTCCGACTTTAGCATTCCAATCCCCTATGATGAAGAGGACATCTTTTTTTGGTGTTAGTTCTAGAAGGTGTTGTAGGTCTTCATAGAACCGATCAACCTCAGCTTCTTCGGCCTCAGTGGTTGGGGCATAGACTTGAATTACTGTGATGTTGAATGGTTTGCCTTGGATTCGTACTGAGATCATTCTATCATTTTTAAGATTGTACCCCAGTACTGCTTTTCCCACCCTTTTGTTGACTATGAGTGCTACTCCATTTCTTCTAAGGGATTCTTGCCCACAATAGTAGATATGATGGTCACCTGAATTAAATTCGCCCATGCCTGTCCATTTTAGTTCGCTGATTCCCAAGATGTCCATGTTCAATCTTGCCATCTCATGTTTGACCACCTCCACCTTACCTTGATTCATTGATCTGACATTCCAGGTTCCTAAACAATACTGTTCTTTACAGCATCGGATTTTCTTTTCACCGCCAGACACATCCACAGCTGAGTGTCCTTTCGGGTTTGGCCCAGCCGCTTCACTCTTTCTGGCGCTACTTGGAAATACCCTCTGCTCTTCCCCAGTAGCATATTGGACACCTTCCGACCTGAGGGGCTCATCTTCCGGCGTCATCTCTTTTAGCCTTGTGATACGTTCCATGGGGTTTTCTTGGCAAGAATACTGGAGTGGGTTGCCATTTCCTTCTCCAGTGGACCACATTTTGTCAGAACTCTCTGCCATGACCTGTCCGTCTTGGGTGGCCCTGCACGGCATAGCTTATGGCTTCACTGAGTTACGCAAGCCCCTTCGCCACAACAAGGCAGTGATCTGTCTTATACTGGAGAATATGGGTATCAGTGATTACTAGTCATGATGGCTTTATATTACCTCCTATATCAGAGGCAGTATGACGGGGAAACGAGTGCTATAGTGCTCACACCCTGCTTGTGGGCTTTCCCATGGGCATCTGGTTGGACACTATGAGAACAGAATGCTGTACAGGCATTTAGTGTAATCCTGCATGGTTATTCTTATGATCTTATGTCCGGCAACTCTGTAAGAGACTAGATGGATCTTGTTGTGATCCAGCAAAGCAATTCTCAAATTCTTAAAGATTTTGTGGAGAACAGTACAATTCTATCTTTCACCCCTTTCTTTATCAAAAGGAAACACAATAGGACATTTTGGAACTGCCAATTGGGAGGTACTCTTGTACTCTTACTCTATCCATAGATCTAACCGCTTTGTAGTACCAGATGAAAAGGACCGCAATAGGAAGGAAATGAAAGTAAGCAGGAGCAGCTACCTTAACTGCAAAAACAAAGTAACTGCAAGATTCCGAAGGGCAATATTCTCAGCATGGAATTATTTCTGTAACTCCAGTGAAGTAAGTTCTGCAAGATCATACCTCCAAATGGCGCAGAACACCACATGGGGCCTGCTGATGATGGCAAACTGTAACGTCCATTTGTGTTAATGAAAATGACTAAAATCACTCTGCCAGTGGCTCTGAAACTTTGCCATTTGCCTTGCAGATCTCTAAAGTACTGTCGGCTCTTCATTAGTTGCACTACAAATGCTAGAGCATAATATAATAATGAGCAGGATGCTGTAATTTAAAGTGCAATCTTATGGATCTTTACTCAGAAGCAAACCCCACTGGATTCAGTGGGGATATTTAGACTGCAGCCTAAATGTATCTGTAGAACATTCATGTTGCAGTATAGCATTCTTCAGTTATGGGAGAGGAATGTGCCATTACAAGCTTATTTGTCCTAGCTAAGAGAAGCTGGACAGCTTGATCCACAAGCCAGTTGAGCCAAAGTACTTATATTTGCCCCTTCATGGATCACTGCCTTGTTGTGGCGAAGGGGCTTGCGTAACTCAGTGAAGCCATAAGCTATGCCGTGCAGGGCCACCCAAGACGGACAGGTCATGGCAGAGAGTTCTGACAAAATGTGGTCCACTGGAAAAGACCCTGATGCTGGGAAAGACTGAAGGCAAAAGGAGAAGGGGACGGCCGAGGATGAGATGGCTAGATAGCATCACGGATGCAATGAATATGAACTTGAGCACGCTCCGGGAGAGAGCGCAGGAAAGGAAGGCCTGGCGTGCTATGGTCCATGGGGTCACGAAGAGTCGGACACGACTGAACGACTGAACAACAACAACAACAACAACTTATATTTAAATCCTAGTTATTCCCATTGAAATTAAAAAGATGACTTTTCTCATGTAGCCAGTTAACAATGGACTACGTTAGGGATGTTGGAGAAATCTGCAGTGGAACCAGATGAGTTTGGATTTTCATTAATTCGACCCGCGGATTCCACGGCGGACTGACCTACCCCCTTGGGCAGATTCTGCAGACTTGCAGAATATTTATCTAGCTTTCCTGAATTTTGCACAACTTTCCTCATAGAAAATACACACACACACACACACAAACTGGCTAAAATGCACATTCCCCTCATAGGTTAAATCTGAAAAAGCGCATTTTGGGGGAAATCGCACACTTTTGCACATGTGCGTTTGCACAAATTCAGGAAAAATCTGATTCTTTGCTGGGAATGCTGCAATGCCCCAAGTTTGACATGTATTATTTCACTCTTTCTCAATAAATATTGGTTTGGGGTTCTTCTCTTTTCACTTGTTCTGGATCTACTGATGCACCCCTCTCATATCACCTTAGGACAGGATGCAGACAAAGGTTGCTTCAAACATTCTAAGCCTTGTGAACAGCATGGAATTTGGAAGGTGTCAACAAGCTGCTTTTATTTCTGGCTACTTATATATTATTACTCTTCTCTCAGCTACAGATAATACCAAATTAGAGTGACCAGCTGCCAAGGAGGACAGGCTCCAGCATTATTATTAGCAGTCTCGTAGAAGACACAGTTCTGAGAGATGCAGTTTGTCAAGTGGAGAAGAGAAAAGCTGAAGATGCTGAAGTTCCCTCTACTATTGCGAAAGATGCAGGAGCCCATCTTCCATTATGCCTGCTGGTCAACCTGTGCCATATGGTTAGTTCAGTTGGGGAAAACATGGAAAATGCATTGAAAAGGGCGGCCATCTGAAAGATCCTTTTGCAATCAACTAATGTGGACATCTATGGCCCTTTTGTAGTCTAGGAGCAGTCTGTTCTAACTCTTTTCAGCAGGATACAAAGGTTCTCTGAAGACATACTCTATGTGGGTCAGCTGCAGAATAAATGATATGCAGTGGCAGCACCAGAAAAAAAAAAAAACAACATTGTCCCCCTCCAGCGCAGAGCTGGTAGGCCCAGAAGCAGAGAAAGCTAGGATGGCCTTGTGTCTTACTTTACAAAGGATGTTCCTCTATTTCAAGGCATGCTCTGTTTGAAGGGCTGTCCAGTCCAAGTCCAGTATAAAGATAAAGAACCATAAGAAGGCAGGGGAGCAGACCAGGGTGGGGTGGGGGTCTTGAAGTTGGGCATCAACATTTAGCACCTGGACAGCAGATTGAACAGCCACACAGACTGTGACACCTGGTCACAGCCTTTCCCTCTATGTTGAGATATATTGTATTTCTATTTAAGTAATTCTTTCTAAATGTGCATCTATCCCAATATAGATACCAATTAACATAAGCAGTTTATATACAAATTGACGTCCTCTTTTGTCCTCCTTTTTAGAGATATATAGGTGGCCATCCTAGAGAAAGCTGGCAGGCTTCCACCGCCCCCTTTCTGGCTCTGGGCTGCAGAAGAGGATGAGGAGAAGACACACAGAAGAGCAAAGAGGGGACAGAAACAGGAAGGTGGAGCAAAGGGTAGAGAAAAAGTGAAGAGTTTGGGAAGAGTGAAGGTAGACACAGAGGAGGATGAGATGTGAACAGCTACTGAATTAACATGGCACAGATGCTGCTGACTAAATATGTATTTTGAAAGGAGGTCCCATTTTCTTTTTTTAAGGGGAGGAGGGAGGGACTTCGAAGGACTAAAAAAGCATTGTGCTCTCTCTTCTCCAAAGAGTGAGATGCTCCAGGTAGCCTCAGCAGGGTCAGATACCTTTGGATGAGAGAACACAGAAATCTACATGCTGGGGTGAAGTAATGAGAGGGCAGTGGAAACAGAAAACCCATAACATACTAATCCTGGTTGACAAGATCAGGACAGAAAGCAAGCCGCAGAATCCAACAAGCAAAGTGAATGCTAGGGTGTCTTTCCAATATTATTGTATCATTCAAAGAGTGTTACTATGTTTTAGGTGCCCACTTTTGCCTCAGACTCCACCTACCAGTAGCTCTGGCTCCTGAGCATTTTTTCCAGTTTCCCCACCTCTGATATAAAAGAAAACAAGTGTAAGAGTAACATACAATCTGGCCATCCCGAGGTTAAAATACACTGTAGCCATGAAATTAAAAGACGCTTGCTCCTGGGGAGGAAAGCTATGGCAAACCTAGACAGCATAGTAAGAAAAGAAGCAGAGACATCACCTTGCCGACAAAGGTCCGTCTAATCAAAGCTATGGTTTTCCCAGTAGTAATGTATGGCTGTGAGAGCTGGACTATAAGGAAGGCTGAGCGCCGAAGAATCGATGCTTTCGAACTGTGGTGCTGGAGAAGACTGTTACGAGTCCCCTGGACTGCAAGGAGGTCAAATCAGTCCATCCTAAAGGAAATCAACCCTGAGTGCTCATTGGAAGGACAGATAATGAAGCTGAAGCTCAAATATTTTGGCCACCTATGCGAAGAAAAAACTCCCTGGAAAAGACCCTGATGCTGGGAAAGATTGAAGGCAAAAGGAGAAGGGGACGGCAGAGGATGAGATGCTAGATAGTATCACCGATGCAATGAATATGAACTTGAGCACACCCCAGGAGAGAGCGGAGGACAGGAAGGCCTGGCGTGCTATGGTCCATGGGGTCATGAAGAGTCGGACACGACTGAATGACTGAACAACAAATCATGTTTTCTCTGAAGTAACTAAGGCCTATTGATGCAATCAACTTTCAAGTAAGGATACTTAGGACTGCAGCCTTATTTTGATTTCCGGTTTATGATTCAGTTATAACAGGGATGTGAAAAGTGCCTTTCCTTCAACTAACCACAAGGCTCCAGCGAGGGTGAGGGGAGCAGGTTGGGGAGTGAGCTATTTGTCTGTAGGGACAAGTTACCTCCTGCCCTCCCAGTACCTGGAGGAGAAGGCCATCAATGGTTACTAGTCTGGATGGCTCTATGCTCCCTCCATTATCAGAGGCAGTGTGCCTCTGTCCTCCAGTTGCTGGGGAATATGGGCAGGAGAGTGCTGTGGCACTCATGTCCTGCTTGTGAGTTTCCCACAGGCAGCTGGTTGGCCATTGTGTGAACAGAATGCAGGACTAGTTGGACCCTTGGGCTGATCCTTCCTATGTTCTTACCACCTATGAATATTTGGCTTTGATTTAGGGAACTCGCACAATGCAGACCGTACAACCCCCTTAAATAAACCGTAGGATTATAGCTACAAATGTAGAGGCCCTTGGCAGGTGTCTATCAGAATCTGACAGAATGCACTGTGACCAAGTGCTACTCATGGGTCTCTTGATACAGGCTTCCTAGTGCTCTGACATCATCTGCACTTGAATTACATTGGGCCAAGCCTCACTGTTTTTTTCCTCTTAAATGTAACTGCATCCATCTCTGGAGATAGCAAAGGAAATGGACTTCTTCAGTGCACAGAATGAATTCCTGGCAATTCCTAATGATGGTCCAGTGCACAATTACCCTAGTCGAAATGGCTGCTTCTGGCAGCTGGATTTCCTCATGCTTTTTGTTAAAGGCCCATCTGCTATCAGGAATATCTTTTCCATTGGGTACATTTTGTTACACTCACAGAAGGTGGCTCTGCCCAGTTTTCAGGGATCGCCCCTCTCTCTCTCACTGCAACCTACTTCATTCAGCAGGTTCTCTGTGTGGCATTTTCAGGGGGCTGGGGGGGCTGCTGCGGGTAGAGGGGTGGAGAACAGTGGAGGCTGTTGTCTCCGATGTCAGTGGGGCAGTGAATCCACTTTGGGTTTCTAACTTTGCAGTGCGAAGCACCTTGTATAGCTCCTTTAGAATGTGAAGCACCTTGGATGGCTCCTTTAGAGTTCTGACTGGTTCTGATTGAAACCCGATGCGGATTCACTGCCCCACTGACATCGGAGCCACCAGCTTCCACTGGTGGGGAAGTCTGCTTCTGCCATCCCAGGTGCACATGCCTGTATCTGCATCCAACCCACTGACTTTTATGGAACATTTAGGAAGAGTTACAGAGCCATCCTAAATTGAGGGTGGAGGGGAGATTCCATTGCTGTGGAACCGCCACTTCTTAAGCCTGTCGGCCAGGGTGGGAGGTTTGCAAGGTGTTTACCTTCTTTTTCTCCCTGTGTGTGTTTCCCCCTATTTTCCCTCCCATCAACACTAATGGGAGTGGAAACAAGTATGCCAGCTCCAGGCTGGCGTAGTTTGCGGTCCCTATCCGTGGGCATCTTGGGGGAATGAGGGGACTTTGGATCCTATGGATCCAAGTCTGCCCCAATGGGTCCCTGACATGCCCACCAAATGCCCCATTTTGGGACCTACTGCCAGTGGCAACACCACTGTCTATGCATCTGGCCCACGGAGCTTTCTGCAGGTGTTCTAGGGGATCTATGGGGCAACGTGTTGTCCCATTGGCTTAGTGGCACTTCCACTGCATCAAGTGGTCCACGCTTTAGGGCTGTGCTGTTGATCAGTTAAAACTCCTTTGATGGGTGACTGTTTCTTTTATCGAGTCACAGCTATTTTTTTCGAGAACTGCAAGCCTCCCTAAGTCAAAATCCCTCAGAACAAATCAGTGCATCACACTGCATAGTTAGAGTTCAGAACACTTCTAGGCTAGCTACATATTAGTAGAACTGGTAGAAGAAAATGCCTTGTGCACGCTTGCAGAATAGAACAAGACTCTCACCAGAGATGCCAAGCACTTGGCCATTAGCACATGCTTTGCAAATTAGAATTACTAGCACACATCATATCCTGCAACATCCTTAGATAGCATGATTTCTCTTTTTTCTGTTGAGCAGAAACAGGCAACCCCTTGGACTTTTCAGGATAGATGCAGCTAAATGGCAAGCACAGTTTTGTAGGTGAAACTCTTTGCATGAGCGTTACTGTTGAAATCACGTACCCAGGGATGCCTCCTGTATTATTTATTTCATGATTAAAAATGAAATATTAGACATGTTAAAGTGCTCCGTTTGCCAAATATTGCCATTGTCTAAAGTGTATGGCAACCGGGCCCTAAATCATATGACTGGGAATGGCAGAATGCTTCCCTTAATGAGGCTAATTAACTATCAGCCAATAAAGATGGATTTTTCTTGTCACCTTATAATTATTTGGTGCCATTTGACATTCAGCCATTATGGAAATCCTTGTCATATCTCAGTGAATTATTAAAATGAAAGCAATTATTAAATGGGAACTGCATGAGGTTTCACATAAGGCAATTTGAAAAGTGGAGTAAATGCTGATATGGGCTGGATAAAAGTGCTAATGGACCTAATATCATCGTGGCATTACATAGGGAGAGTGGAAAATGTATTTACTTCAGCAATCTGGACCTGTTTATTGCTTCATACCTTATCAAATACTTTGGGATGCATGTGTGAGTAAGGCATAAAATAATCAACAGCATTTCTATTTCATTTATTTCATGTATATCCCGCCTTTCGTTACAGAATGTAAGGCAGCTGCCATTCAGAAAGTCTTCTGTATCTTCTGCATAATCTGCCTTCAGACCACACCCTGAACTATTCCTACCTCAGATCAGGGCTTAATTTGAATTGGGCTCAACACGCTTCAGACTTAGAACCTGTTTTCAGTGGCCAAGCACATGGAACATATGGAATACTAAAGAAAAAAGTGCCTCTTCTTGACACATAAAGACTACCAGTCTCACATCACTGACTACCTATAGCTGCCACTCCCCCATAGGTCAGGTTTTGGACTAGATTTCCAGGGGGAAACTCCTGGAATCCACCACAGCCCTGAGTGCTGCTCCATTCTCTGAAACATATGTGTGGACACCTGTAAATATATAGTGACATGCACAAACGTCGTGGTTGAAACAACAACAAAACCTCCACGGGAGACATTCATAACACTTTTTGCCTTTGAGCCCAAATACTCTGTCTAATATTTCTTCTCTAATGGCTGAGAGGAAGAAAAACGAGCCTTAAGGCAACAATTTCCTTCACATTCCCCCCCCCCCCCAAACTGGACATGACTGAGACTGAAACCCTGTTCGGGCATTCTCAAAGCGCATTGTTTAAACATGCCAATAGGGGGAGTGCTCCAGTCCCACCCTCTCCTTTGGCACTCTTGTCGCACTGAACGCATGGAGGGAAACTGTCTGAAGCACAGAGTCTCCTCTGTCTGTGGGGGCTCTCAATGCAATCTGGAATGCTTCCTTCTTTCTGTCTCTCTCTCTGGCCTTTCTTTCTTTCTTTCCTTCCTTCCTTCCTTCCTTCCTTCCTTCCTTCCTTCTCTCTCTCTCTCTCTCTGGCTGCTCTTCTTCATTCATTTGCATGAGGTCAAAAATAGCCCCCATGCCAAAAGTTGGCCAAGGGGGGGGGGCAAAGTCCTTCTCCACCAATGACCCCTCTGCCCCCCCCCCCAGCCATTTTTCAGCAGCAGGGCTTTTCACTCCCAGTCCCAGATCAGGACTGCTGAACATGAGAAGGGGTTTACCTCTCTCCTCTTGTACTGGTTTATTGCTGGAAAAACCCCTCCCCTCCCCACTGCTCTTTGCTCCTGCAGGAGATGTTCAATGCAAACTCTTCCTTCCCACATGCTGTGATCCCAGTGTGGATGGGCCCCCCACCCAGCTGCTTTGTCTTGAAAAACAAAGTGGCCATTGTTAAGTATGTTTATTAAAATGTGTCCTTAACCTAAGGTGAAGTCTGACCCTGGGTTTTCAGTTCTTTAACATAGCACAGTATGTTGACCAGCAGTAGAGATGACCACAAGATGGGGCAATTTTTGCTGGCCTTTAGAAGTTTAACAGCATAATTCTGTGCGTATTTACTCAGAAGTAAGTTCATAGTATTCAGTGAGGTTTACTTCCAGGCAAGTGCACATAGGATTGTAGCCTAAGGTATAGAGTTGGCTGTAGCTGTACTTCATTCAGCCAAAGTGACTTCTACATTGGTTATAAAAGCTGGCCATCTTTAACTGGACCAACGTTTTGTTGGCGTAGGAATATGTAAGCCTTTGAATTACACAGAAGCATTAGTTAAGCTGAGTTATTTCGTATCTCTGCTCTTTTTAAGTCCATGTGGCAACATATTTGTGAACCAAGTTAGACTTGCTTCAGAATTAGAAGTAATGGCATTATTCTGTCTGTCTGTCTGTCTGTCTGTCTGTCTATCTTCAAACAATTTAAGGCAGGGATGTCCAGACACTGAACATTACATATCTTGCATCTTTTAATGGCTGTGTAGATGAAAGAATTTTGCCAGCCAGAGCCATTCAAATCACAGCAGCACTGACATAAGCAACTCCTACTGACATGCCTTCTTCTGCACAATTATTAGGCTGCAATCCTATATGCACTTTCCTGGGAATAAGTCCCATTGAACAAAGTGGGACTTACTTCTGGGTAGACATGCACAGGATTGCAATGTTAAAGAATGACTGCTTATTGCTGAACTGTTGACCAACTCTGATTTAAGTTATCAGAAATTCATTCTCCATATTTCCATTTAGAAATCTGCCCTTTCCAAGAGGCAGTACCATACAAAGCTTTCTCCTCCATATTTACCTTTTCTTTGCAAAGGATTAATATGAGAGAGAGAGAAACCTTCTATGACTCTCTTACATTGGGGCTTTCACATTTGCATTATGTGATTACAGTACACACACGGTCCTCAGCGTTAAGTAGCATCTACCCTAATCAAGGTACTAACAATATTATCTCACAATGAAAAGTTATCTACTCTGACTGGTGGCATCTCTCCAGGATCTCAGACGAGGTTCTTTCCCAATGTAACAATATGAAAGAGACACTAGATTAGCCTTCCATATGCTGTCTGGGGGATTATTGGGGTTGTAGTCCAACAGATTTGGAGGGCACCAGGACTAGATGCAGCCAGGCTGTCCTGGGCATCCTGGGAAGAACCAGAAACTAGTTAAGAGAGAAGCACGGAATGCAAAAGCTTTGTCAAGCCTTTGCTTCAATAAATCGTGGATTAGAAAGCAGAGTCTGTTTGATGGTGTAAGACCTTGTACAATCTTGAAACGCCCACCTACTACCAGAAATATTTTAACTGAACACACTGAATCACTGAAGACAGCAGGGAAGACCTTATGCATGCAGTGCATGTACTCTGTCACTTTTCTATGCTCCACCCCTCCCAAACGACAGCTCTTCCCACCCTCCCTTTAACTAAACCAAGTCAACTTGCAAGTAGAGAGCAGGAATGGTGAAGGTGCACTGCTCCAGAAGTGCTAGAAGTGGTAACCCTTAGCATATTTTATGGAGCCACTGAAAACAGAAGGGCTGATTTCGCAGAAGGGCTTCCTTCTGAGTAAACATGGTCAGGACGGAGCTGCACAGAATTAAACAACAACTTCCTCAACCTAGCCAGTATTTATATGTACTGCATCTCCTTTATGCAGATTCTCTGGAGGTAAATGCTAAAATACTGAGTGACTGAAGGAACTCTATTTCCCCAGTAAGGCAAGGTGGGACAGGAAACACTATTATTGCTAGCCATTTGTCACCTATTCTCCTAGAAAAGGAAAACAGCAGGGGTGGTGTGGTGGAGAACAGCATCACATACAATAATGCTTCATCACTATTGTAGTTCTCAATTTGTGTAAAACCTCAATAGACATCCATGCAGGTTCCATAGAGCGTTTAGAAAGCCAGCAGATATGACTGGCTAGCATAACAAGTAAGCAGAGAAATAGGCTTTGTTACGTTACACTGCAGTGTGGTTGAAAATGGTAACTTATTTTGTTCCAGGTCAAAGATTATTCTCATTCCAGAATAAGTATGCCATTTTTTTGGGGGGGGGGGGGACTTCCCTGACACACACACCCATTTCAGACCACATGCAATTATTTCTCAGAAGCACCTATAATTTTAGTCCTGTGCACTAAGCAACTACTGATAAATGACTATGTGGTCTTTGTATAAGATAGGGATGGGGGAGAAATTAGTTCAGTCCACATTTTGATGTGAACTTATCTAATTTCAAACTTTCAACCCACTATGTGAATGAAAACCCAGTCATCCTTCAAATTTGCACTTCTCTGAGTTTTGCAATGGAGTTCTCCAGTTTTTTTTTTTTTTTAATGCATCTGTTAGGGAAAATGATGTTCAAAAATTCATTTTATTGGAAAATTAGCTGCAAAAACATGTATGTTAGACAAAAGTGCATGTTTAGCGAAAAATGTATATAAAATGCTTATGAATTTTTATGGAATTAAAAAAAAATCTCAAAGTTTGGGATGAACTGAACTTAAGGTTGAAAAATGAAAAATGGAAAGAACCTGAAATTGAAAGATTTGTCCAACCCTAGTATTAAATACAAAATCAATGTGCTGATGGTTTGACCTGCATTGTGAAGCCAACAAATACTCTAATATACACTGTTGTTAATTTCGGTTTGTTTGCTTTTTGTAAATGAATGTATCCAAGATTGGATCTTTAAGCCTAGTTGAGAATCTTGCCCCTCCTTATTGAAATCCGAAATGGTGCCCTTTTTCAGAAGCGCCACATTCTGAGGTATTTTCCTCACCTGACAACTGTATACAAACTGTTGGGAACCCCAGGGTATTAGTTCCCCACCTTAGCTCCCTATCGCAGATCAATGAGTTCTTGTTGTGAAAGCCCTCATCTCTGCACACCCGAGATAAGGTTTGTGCAATTACTTACACGGTCATTTATCCTGAGGTGAGACAAAGAACAATGCCAGCAGTCTCTAATTATCTCTGGAAGCACCTCCCCACTTTCCACATGCTTCAGCCCACACACTCACAGGAGCCAGCCAACATTAATTCTAAGCCAGACAAAACAACTAATAATGCCCAACACCTCTCCAAGACCAGGAGGCCGACACCCAAAATGACACTTGTGCATTGCAATTAGAATCCATTTTCATGCATCTCCTTTTATCTCGCAATAGTCATCTTGCTGTAGATGTTCAGTGCACAGCAGCAAATTCCCCCATGAGAAGCACAGACTATATTGATTCTGGAACATTTCAGTGGGAAGCTTTAATCTGTGTAATCGCCTCAGAGAAGATTTCATTCAGTGAGGGGAAAGCAGTTACCATTTCATTTGCAACTGGGTGCCTTCCCTGGATTGTCTCTCTATCAGTATCCTGTGAACCTGTCTACCTGTGTGGACTTTTATGGGACTATGGGCGCACATTTCTGACAGCCATCTTGGCTGATGCAGGGGGTGGATGAGCTTTCCAAACAGCAACCTCCATCATTTCCCTCCCCTTTGGAGATACTGCTGTAGCATTTATCTGACTTTACATAATGCATGAAGAAAACAGCTGGATATAATCCTAGATTAGAAGGATTGTGTCATAGAGAATGAAATACAAACTCATTAACTCAACTCCTACTCGCGCTTGCTGTTATCATTCAGATATTCCAGACTTTCGGGGAGGGGAAATACAAAACATCCAGTGGGGACGTTACTTGGTCTGACCTTCTAGCCAGTTTTCCAAGATGAATGTTAATGCGGACAGCAAAGGAATAAAGGAACAGCTCTCCTGAATGGGTACTGCAAAATATTATCATTCTTGGAGCTGGAATTCTTTTAACAGAAATGGTGGTGACCAAGGCTGTTATTTTGCAAAGGCTTTGTGCTTTCATGCAGCCCTATGGGGATTGCAAGCAGGAAGAGCTCATTGACAGTTTTTGATTTCCAAGGCTGTACTTCCAAAACAAAAGGCACTGATGCTCAAGTCTGCCTGGAATTCTCGCCCCCTACTCTTGAGGTGCTACCCTTCCAATCCCAGATGTCTGGGAACTCTGCATATGAGCAGGGGTAAGATTTTTACAGGATTGACTGCACATTCCCAGGACTAAGCTTTAGCACTGGAAAAAAAAAGATTCCAGGGCTAAACCTAGGTGAACCCCTTCTCAGAGGACTTCACATTCACAATGACTTCACCTACATGTGGCTGTGCAAACACAAGAATGGTGAAATGAGACACAAATCTTTCAATCAACATTCATATTAATGCAAAAGGATCTGCAGCAAGTGGGTCTCACTTCACTTGATTTTTCTTTTACTCCCAATCCCAGTTCAGATATCTGACTGTCAGATATTTATCTTATCCTTCCTTTGTCCAAGGAGCTCAGAGCAACATACGTAGTTTCCTCCCTAAATCCTCAGAAGAACCTGTGAGGTAGGATAGGCTAAGAAAGCATGACTGGCTCAAAGTCACCCAGGAAGCATCGTGGCTGAACCTGGTACTCCACACTCAAAGTCCAATACACTAACCCACCCCACCACACTGACTCTTAGGTCTCAGCCTGAGGCATGAGGTGGTAAAAGTGACTACACCCTGATCTGGAGCAGTGACCAGTTCCACTCCTCACAGCATGACAGATCAAAACTGTGCTGACAGATGCCTTGCCACATCACCACCACCCCGCCTCCCCGCCCCTCAGCGGGTGGGTGAAGCAAGCAAACACCAAGGGAATATTTTTTCCTTGAGCACCCTCCACCAAAGCTGAATAGCCCTGAGAGGCAGGTTTAGGACAGGGAAGGGCAACTTGTGGCCCTCCAAAAGTTTTGCCCTACAACTTCCATCATCCTTCACCATTAGCTATACTGGCTAGGGCTGATAGGCGTTGTAGGTGAAAACATGCTTCAGATGCTTATCCTGAAAAAAGTTGTCTCAACATCTTCACCTTGAAGATTAATGCAAGGAATTCATTCAGCTTGTCTACAGTCTCCTAATTCTCTTTATAAGCAATTCTTTTTTTCCGTTGTTGTCTAAGGCTCCAACCTGGCTGATGTCTTGATTCTGAGGTATTTTTATGGTAATCAAATCCTTTTTTTCTGCTTGCCTTATTGTCAACTAACATTTGTTGCATCAGGGTTTTTATTTTATTTTATTTATTTATTTTATTTACAATATTTATATACCGCTCCTCATCAGAAGATTTCAGAGCAGTGAACAACATAAAAATAAAACAATGATTAAAAGAGTTAAAAAGTTAAAACATTTTTAAAAAGACAAATCCCAATGAAGTGGAATTCAACAACCCATGGCTGGTCATGCAAGGAAGGCCTCTTGAAAGAACAAGGTCTTCAGGAGGCGCTGGAAAGAACACAATGTTGGCACCTGCCTGACCTCTAAAGGCAGGGAATTCCATAGGAAGGGGGCCACCACACTGAAGGCTCTTCTCCTGGTGGACTCCAACCGGGCCATAGGTCTATGTGGAACCACCAGGAACATGCCCTCTGATGACCTCAATGACCGGGCAGGTTGGTAGGGAAGGAGGAGCTCTCTCAGGTATCCTGGTCCCAAGTTGTTTAGGGCTTTGTACACTAGTACTAATACCTTAAACCTGGTCCAGTAGCAAATAGGTTTTTACTTCTTTTCGTTCTCCTCATTTGGGCAAGGCATCTGTTTTCTGAAGGAAGCCTTCCTTCCTTCCTTTTAGAGCTTCCTTGCATGTACTGGTTCACCAATCTGGCATCCTCTAGATAGGGATGCACATGAATTTCATTTCAATTTGCAAGTCATCAGAACTTGCCCTGTTCACAACCCCAAATGCAAATAGAAGCACAGTTTCCAGAAAAAAACCACATATTCCCAAACTTGTGATCACGTTCAAAAAATGTATATATATTTTTGAAAAATGCACACAATAAAATGTACATTTTTCAAACAATATGCATTTTCACACTTTAGTTGATGGGAGGAAAGTGTTCACTTTTGAAAAATGCACATGGAAATGCACTTTTCCTGTTGGAATGAAAAGAAAAAACTGGTTGCAACCAAAAATGGGAGCAAGGTGAACCAAGCTTTGGAATGGAATTTGGTGAATCGTGGTGAGCTTGAGCATCCCTGGTTCTCCAAACTTGCCTCTAGATTTGTTCATATATTTCCTAATTAGTTGTATACATTCTAGATGAGCTTTTATTTTCTGGTTTTAGATAACAGTGTCCTGAAGAGATTTTACTTTCTTGACTCTTGCAATCCTATTTATTGTATTTATTTAAAATTAATTTTAGGCCACCTTTTCAAGGGTGGAACCCTCTCAGGGTGGTGGGGGCTAATCACTGCCATTTTGCATAGGCTTAGTTTGAAATGAAACATGTGGATCTGATTTTGGTGGGGCGGAGATTCCACTTTGGGTTTCCTTTCCCAAAAACGGGTCCAACACCTTGGATAGCTCCTTTAGACTTCTGGTTGGTTGAAACTAAAACCCAGAATGCAATCTCCATCTCACTGAAATTGGAGCCAGCGGCCTCCCTGGGTATAATATTTGCATAGGATCTACATACATAAAAGCCAACTTCTATAGGCCTAGATCTGAAGACATAGAATCATAGGGTTGGAAGGGGCCTACAAGACCATCGAGTCCATCTCCTTGCTCAATGCAGGAAGCCTGATTCCCAGGCAGTCTCCCATCCAAGTACTAGCCAGGGCTGACTCTGCTTAGCTTCCAAGATCAGATGAGGTCAGGCGCATCCAGCCCTTTGCTCTGAACATATCCCACAGACAATCCAGAAATCAATTGCATGTTTTGGCTCTGTGCCTGTTGGTTTTTATGCATGTTGGTCTTATGCAAACATTATGCTCAAGTGTAGGGAAAGACAAATTTCTCTGTTTTGCTTTGTAGCACTTTTGTGTGTTTTCAAACTCTACTTCATGATTTTTTTAAAAAAAGACTGCACAAAAATTCACCTTTCATACATGTTTCTACTAATATATGCATTTTTTTACTCCATGTTGCCAAATATAAGCATTTTTGCAAGCATTTCCCCCTGCCAATATATTGCATTTTGTATGCTATTTTTCTTAACATATACATTTCTTGTACATAGTTTTCCCTAATATTCTAATTTTTGCATGCATTTTTTGATCACATAACTGCATCACAAAATCCTGAGAAGTTGAAAAATCGACAGATAACTGCATTTCAATCCATGTATTAGTTTGGGAAGTGCAAATACTCTCCTCCCTCCCTACTCAAGTGTGGAGTGGACATCTGCTGGGTTTAGTGGGATGGCACAATTTCACCCAGTATATATAGCCTCTATTCTCCATTTGAACCAGATCATAATATGTGAATTGATGCTTAGGATATGATACAATATCAACTCTAGAATGTTCCAGCACTGGCAACATGTAAAAGCAGCAACATGTAAAAGCAGCAACAAGATGACAACTAGGTGGACAAGTTGCTAGTTCATAGTGGGGGGAAAAGTTGTTAACGGTGATGCATGAAAGCTTTCACACATTCTTTTCAAATTAACTATACATCTTAACAAGTTCCTGTTGTAACCTGGCAGAGCAAGGCTTGCCATTGAAAAAAACAAGCTGTTATCCGATTTACAGCCCATACTGATTTTTCTTACAGAATTTCACATGGTGTATTTCTGCACAGATGCTGTGTACAAAGAGCCTTAGGAACTGATCTTTGACTGAAAATGAAATATTACTCACTGGAATGATGCAACAGATTTCCATAATTGTCCACAGCAGCACTTAATTTACAGCCTTGATTTATCTTAGAGGATATTTCTATATGTATATTTTGTGAAATAGCACTATTCTGCTTCACAAAGGATGTGAAGACATTTAAGCTGCATCCCATGCTGTTTATGGGGGAGTGAGCCCCACTGAACACACTGGCCCTGATGTCTGAGTAAATATCTCCACCAAAGGAGTTTTCCTCCAACCATATGTATAGAAGGGGAGCAGAATGTAAAAGGGATGGGGGCCAGATGATGCCCCCCAGCCCTCTGTGGGCTATATGATGTCAAGTGGGCGTACCCATGCCCTCCTGTCATCATTTGCTCCCTGGTTGAAGTGCCAGTTGGATCAGGGGTGGCCCAAGACCTATTGCTGACTGAGGCAAAGGACAAGATGACACCCACTCCCCTTCCATGTACAAAAGCCAACTGGACTGCCAGTTGAATCTTCCTTCAGCATTGGTTGTGGGACAGCATTCTCCACTCCACCTGAAGGCAGCTGGCTTAGGAAGCACACAGCAGATCGCATGGCACACAGGTCTTTCCTCCAACACCTTGCTGCTGCCTCCCAGCATCTGCTGCCTGAGGCAACTGCTTCACTCTGCCTAACGGTAGGGCCAGCCCTGGGGTGGATCTTTGCTGTGGTGCTTGGGCCAGGGAACAGTTTTTACTGAACATGAGCTTTCCCTATAGAGAGGCCCCATGTGCAGTGAAGCTGAGCCAGTCACGTCCCCTTCACTTTTCTGATGGGGAAACAAAGGGGATAAAGATGTCTTGGCTCCATCTTCACCCACCTCACCACTTTCCCCCACTGTATCAGTGGACAGGATACAGGTGGCTTGGCCCCAGCTGGGGCTGCAATGGGGGAAGCAGGCAGGATGGGAGAAGCTGAGAAGGAACTCCACTGAAGTAGCAAAGGGGATATGGCCAGCTTGGCTCCAGTTTCACCCACTCTGACTCCTTCCTGCAATGGGGAAAGGAGGCAGGGTTGGCAAAGCCGAGCTGGTGGAGTCCCCTTTGCTCCTATGATGGGGAAGTGAAGGGGACTCCGCCAGCTCTGCCCTGGCTTCTCTGCACACAGACTTTCCCGGTCAGAGATGCCCCATGTACAGAGAAGAAACAGCATAGGTGAATTCTGCTCTTATCTCCAGTCTATGTCTGGAGATAACAGGGGGGATTCCTCACTGCTCAGCCTCCACAACACCTGCTGGAGCAAAGGGGGTGGGACCCATGGAAGTGGCACAAACTTCCACAGGCTGGCTGTGGAGGCAGATGTTCTGAACCCCTGATGTAGAGGATGAGGATGGACAAATCTGTCAGTTTCACCTGAAATCAGAACCACTGTCTATTATCTTTGAGAAATCATTGAGGATGGGTGAAGTGCCAGATGACTGGAGGAGGGCTAATGTTGTCCCTATCTTCAAAAAGAGCAAAAAGGGGGAACCTGGGAACTACAGACCAGTCAGTCTGACATCAATCCCTGGGAAAAGTCTGGAGCAGATTATCAAGCAATCCATCTGTAAGCACCTTGAAAACAATGCAGTGATTACTCAAAGCCAACATGGATTTGTCAAGAACAAATCCTGCCAGAGGAATCTGATCTCATTTTTTGATCAGGTAAGCTCTCTTGTGGACTGTGGGAATGCTGTGGACATAATATACCTCGACTTCAGCAAAACTTTCGACTAAGTGCCCCATGATATCCTGATGAGCAAACTAGCTCAAAGTGGGCTAGCTGAAACAACGATCAGGTGCATCCACAGTTGGCTACAGGATCGGACTCAAAGCGTGCTTATCAAGGGGATCTTCTCAAACTGGGGAGAGGTAACGAGCAGGGTACTGCAGGGCTCAGTTCTGGGCCCAGTGCTCTTCAACATTTTTATAAATGACTTGGAGGAGCAGGTGCAGGGAATGCTGATCAAATTTGCAGATGACACAAAACTGGGCGGGATAGCGAATACTTTGGAAGACAGAAACAAAATTCAAAGTGATCTTGATAGACTGGAGTGCTGGGCAGAAAATAACAGAATGAAATTTAATAGGGATAAATGCCAAGTTCTGCACCTTGGAAAAAGAAACCAAATGCACAGTTACAAGATGGGGGATACGTGGCTCAACAACACTACAAGCGAGAAGGATCTGGGAATTGTTGTCCATCACAAGCTGTATATGAGCCAACAATGTGATGTGGCTGCAAAAAAGGCAAATGCTATTTTGGGCTGCATTAATAAAAGCATAGCTTCCAAATCCTGGGAAGTATTAGTTCCCCTCTACTCGGCACTGGTTAGGCCTCATCTGGAGTACTGTGTCCAGTTCTGGGCACCACACTTTAAGAAGGGTGCAGACAAGCTGGAGAGGGTTCAGAGGAGGGCAACAAAGATGATCAGGGGACTGGAAACAAGATCCTATGAAGAGAGACTGAAAGAACTGGGCATGTTTAGCCTTGAGAAGAGAGGACTGAGGGGAGATATGATAGCGCTCTTCAAGTACTTGAAAGGTTGTCACAGAGAAGAAGGCCAGGATCTCTTCTCAATCATCCCAGAGTGCAGGACACGGAATAATGGGCTCAAGTTACAGGAAGGAAGCCAGATTCCAGCTGAACATCAGGAAAAACGTCCTGACTGTTAGAGCAATATGACAGTGGAAACAATTACCTAGGGAGGTAGCGGGCTCTCCCACACTGGAGGCATTCAAGATGAGGCTGGACAGCCATCTGTCGGGGATGCTCTGACTTGGATTCCTGCATTGAGCAGGGGGTTGGACTTGATGGTCTTGTAGGCCCCTTCCAACCCTACTATTGTATGATTCTAGTCTATGAAATCAATTTTTAAAATCTCATGTTCTTTTTGTCCCAAATATGAAGAAATGTGCAGATTTTGGTGGACTCTTATAAAAAATGAATCTAAACAAAATTCTCACCCATCTGCAACAGCCAAATGTACAGCTACTCCAAGAATGGAGAGAAATATGATGTGCCTCCTGCCTCTGGTTTTCTTGGATTAGTTTTAGCTGGTACATCTCAAGGACGTGGGCAACATGGTTGGACAGGTTCATGCAATCACTTCCATACTGGATCCTTGGCCCTCTTGGCTTATAAAAACCAGCAGGGAGGGAACACCTAGCTGAGCTAGGGAGGTGATTAATGCCCCGGGCCACCTGAAAGAGGTGGTGGTGAGGCCACTCCTGAAGAAATCCTCCCTGGACCTAGAAAACCTTAATAATTATAGCCCCCATTGCAGATGTTCCATTCCTGGGCAAGGTCCTTGAGTGGGTGGTTGCAAGCTAGTTCCAGTCGCTCTTGGATGAGACTGATTATCTGGATTCATTCCAGTCCAAGTTCAGGCCGGATTTTGGCACAGCCTTGGTTGCCCCATATGATGACCTATGTCAGGAGAAAGACAGGGGGAGTGTAACCCTGTTGATTCTCCTTGAGCTCTCGGGGGCTTTTGATACCATCAACCATGGTATCCTTCTGGGATGGCTCTCTGAGCTGGGAGTGGGAGGCAATGTATTGCAGTGGTTTCGCTCCTACTTGGAGGGTCGGCTCCAGAAGATGGTGCTTGGGGAACATTGCTTGGCCTGTGGATTCTCCAATATGGGGTTCCACGGGGGTCAGTTTTGTCCCCATGCTGTTCAACATCTACATGAAACCATTGATAATGGTCATCCAGACTTCTGGAGTGGGCTGTCATCAGTATGACATGCAGCTCTATTTCTCCTTTTCATCTTCTGCAGCTGAGGCTGTGGATGTGCTGAATCAGTGCCTGGCTATGACAATGGACCAGATGAGGGCTAATAAACTGAAACTCAATCCAGACAAGACTGAGATGCTGCTGGTGGGTGGTTCTGCTGACTGGATGGAGGGTGTTAAACCTGTTCTGGATGGGGTTGCACTCCCCCTGAAGGAGAAGGTTCGTAGCTTGGGGGTCTTCCTGGAACCATATTTGTCATTTGAGGCTCAGGTGGCCTCAGTGGCATGAAGTGCCTTCTACCAGCTTCAGTTGGTGGCCCAGCTATGCCCCTATCTGGACAGGGATAGCCTGGCTTCAGTTGTCTATGCTCTGGTAACCTCCAAGTTAGATTACTGCAATGCACTCTACGTGGGGCTGCCTTTGTGGCTGGATTGATAACTGGGACTAGAAGGTCCGCACATATAAGACTGACTCTGACCCACTTGCACTGGGTGCCTATATGCTTCCGAGCTCAAGTCAAGTGCTAGTTTCACCCTATAAAGCCCTACACAGTTTGGGACTGCAATACTTGACAGCACACCACTCCCAAAATGAGCCTACCCATACTCTACATTCAGCATCTAAGGTCCTCCTCTGGGTGCCTCTTCCGAGACAAGCTCAGAAGGTGGCAACGAGGGAGAGGGCCTTCTCAGTGCTGGCCCCCCATCTGTGAAACAAGCTGCCCAGTGAGGTCCGCCTGGCACCAACACTGTTAGCTTTTTGGTGCCGGGTTAAGACCTATATCTTTTCCCAGCCATTTGGCAACACACGATGAGTTTTAATCAGTCCTGAATGTGCCTGTAGTTATGGCCAACTGTTCAAAGTTCTTTCTAGTTATATGTTGTTTGTGTATATTGCCTGTGTACTTTTATGTAAATTGCTTTTAAATTTTGTATATTGTATATTAATGTTTTAACTTCTGTAAAATGTCCAGAGAGCTTTGGCTATGGGGCAGTATAGAAAAGTTGATGATGACGATGATGATGATGTAGCTGTTAAAGAAGAGGAACCCCTTAGGAAAAAAAGAGGTAACACCCCTAATTCGGCATCAACAGGGATTCAAACCCAGATTTTTAAGAGCTAAGCCCTAAAAGCCCTGGCCCTGGCTGGATGAATCAGTCTCAGTTTCTCTCACATTCATTAAAAACACACACATACCCTTCAAGTTCTGTCCAAAACAAACTCAAATGAAATTCTCACCCATCCCTAGCATTGGATTGCTATGTAAAAATGGCAAAGCTCCCATATTTTCCAGTCAACCCTCCAGGGAAACCTAAAAGAACAGCTCGCCCCAGTAGTACTCCACAGCACACACAATGCATGTTGGAGGTCCCAAATTCAATCTCCGACATCTTGAGGTAGGGCTCGGAAGAACCCCTGTCTGAAATCTTGCAGAGCCTCTGCCGGTCAGTGTCAACAATATTGAGCTGGATGGCTACTGGCAGTTTCCTATATTCGTAATATTGCAAAGCGATGCGAAGGATGAATGCCACAGACATAGGCTATGGTGAAGCTGTTGGGTTGCAGGGAGACAATGAGGTTTTGTCCAACTCAGTTGTTGTCATGGTCAACTACAGAATTCTTCCTAATATGGCATGGCGTGTGTTTAACGAGATAATTTAAAACCACTTCTTCTGGATTCCTGTAATTCTAAGAAGTGCATTTGCTGTTTCAATTCACCATTATGGCTGTGAGTCTTGGGCTCATCTGTATCCATTTTCAAACTGAAAAACAAAGGGGAGAACTACTAGGGCAGCTTCTCATAGGGTGGCCTCTTGCGCCTTGCCAAAAAAGAGGAAACGCATTACTGAAAAGGAGAACAGAAGAGGTCACCAATGTGCACAACACTGGACATGCTAACTTATACATATGGATGCAAATTTAGAAATAATAAGTACAGTTTAAGTAGAAATACAGTACATCTTGCCGGAGTGGGGGAGGGATTGTCTGTTCAGTCTCCTATCCAGATACTAACTGTTGACAGGCACCTTCAAGGCCCCTGCCGCTGTCCCTTCTTACGGCTCTTTAAACTGGATTTGGACCGGATTGCCTGTCAAATAGAGGTTGCCTTCAAACAGAAGACTGAGAGAGGACTGTCCTCAGTAAAGTAAGACACCTAGCCACCCTGCCTCCACACCCAGCAAAGTTTCAAAATGTGGCACAAGAAAATCGACTGCCTTAACCTACAAGGCCCAGACTGCCACAATTTCTTCCACTTATACCAGGGGCTCCATTTGCACTTATTGATAGACAAGAGGCCCCTTCACACATTACACATGCAAAGGAGCATTGCGGAATTAAAGGGGCTATTAAAGGAATCTGCCCTGAATCCTTAGCTTAACTTCTGGTTTGTCTCTGACACCAGTTGAGGGCTCAGCTCTGACAGGCAGGGCTCACGTATAAGAAGGAGAATGCGCGTTTTGAGGGTGGGTTAGCCCCGAAACTTTGAAGGGGATGAATGCAGAGTGAATGGGAAAGGATGCAGTGTGGGGTCACTGCAGCGTGGGGTGGAGCCAACAAGTAGGAAAGGAACCTGCAAATGACAGGACCTGGAACCTGGTTAGCTGAAGTTGCCTGCCTATCTATCTATCTATCTATCTATCTATCTATCTATCTAATCTATCTATAAAACATTTCTTGGCCGCCTTTCAAGGCAGAAGCCCTCCCAAGGTGGCACACAGCAATAAAATACATAAAGACAGTTAAACTATTAAAAGTGATAAAAACATAAACACAATAAAACAGCAATAAAACCAACAATAAAACCAGCAACAACAGCAGTAACAGCAACAACAGCAGTCATATCAAGAGAAGGCCACAGTAAAATGATACATTTTCAAGGCCTTCTTAAAAGCCTGCAATGATGGAGCATTGAGGACCTCCGATTAGCAACTTGTTCCAAAGGTGTGAGGCCACGGCAGAGAAGGACCTCTCACATGTGGTCACCCACCTAATTGCTCTCATGGATGGGCAAATGAGAAGGTCCATCCTTTCTGATCTTAAAGAGTGGGCAGACTGATAGGGGTGAAGGCAGTCCTTCAAGTAACTTGGTCCCAAACCGTTTAAGGCTTGAAAGGCCAAAACCAGTATTTTAAATTGGGCTCGGAAACACACTGGTAACAAGTGTAGCCAACCAACTGAGCTATTCTCTGGAAGCCCTTCTCCAGATGCTTCTGACTTCAGAGGTCAGGCAGATGGTTACTGGAGAGAGAGCCTGTGGTAGCAACACACACACACACACCACTCCCCCTGCACACGTGTGGCGGCCACCTCCTTTGCTATCTTTTAGGTGCCAGGCAAAGCCTGTCCTGTTCTCTCATGCCTTTTAATTTTAACTGCGTTTGATCCCCTTTTGCATCACACTGCTTTACTGAAGTTGTTAATTGGATTCTTTTTACCACCTGGCTTTTATGTGCTGCATTTCTTTCTTACTATCTATCTTGTTTGTTTGGTATCATTGTGTACTGTTTTATATTGTTACTGCTTTGTTTTTATTGTAAGCCACCTAGAAGCCATCTGCTGGTAATCTAAACCAGGAGTGGGAAACTTGTAGCCCTCCAGATGTTTTGGCCTACAACTCCCATCAGCCTTAGCCAGCATAGCTAGTGCTGAAGGATGATGGGAGTTGTAGGCCAAAAATCTAAAGAGCCACGAGTTACCTGCTATGAACAAATGCACACACAAACAATTATTTTATATGAGATTGGTTTTGAAAACATTAAAAGATGTTCACTCCTTACATTTCAGAAATATTACACTTTGATCTCTAGTGAGTAATGCTGGCGTAAGTATATAACAGTTCTCTATATACCAACTGGTATTGTGTATTTCTGAGGACCAGTCTCATCAATGCTGCAAAAGATGCTTGACGCAAAGCAACCCCCACCCCCTGTCACATGTTTTAAGCCAGTGAATTTCCAGTTATTTTTAGGATTCACTTTGAGCTGAAAGCTCTTGCATGCGTTTCAGAGTTTGTTATGCACTTAGGAGCCATTAACTGCATGAGTCCTGAGAATCCATCCCCTACAGGGAGAAGTGATGGAGAATGAGTCTCCTTAAGTGCTTAGAAAAACCTACCTGGTGAGTTGGCTTCTTCATAACTTTTTAATAGCCTCTGAGCTCAAAGAGGCATGATTCCAAGCTAGGGATATTTCTCTTAAAAATAGGAAAAGTGGACAGTGAAAGATGTCAACTCATGCACTCTGATTGTCCTATGGAAAGCATGCCTTTCTCTTCCTGGCTGGTCTTACTTCAAGATATAAATAAGGAAAAGGAAGAAGACCATACTCGTACAGGAACCTCCCCAAACATAAAATGCCAGCAGGTTACAGATTTACTTTTAATCTCATCATTCAGAGGCAAAATGGCAGGGAGCTTGTGTGCATCCTCTAAATACCATTTTTGGTTCATTTCCAAAGAAAGGCAACCATTTCTGGCATTGAGGAACAAAAGGCATCTGAATTGTGTCAGTCAAGATAATCAACATTCTGGCCCCTGAACCCAGCAATAACATTGTGGTTTAATTCACTCAACCCAAATACTGAATGCTATTCCATCTAATCTTTTCATGAATGCTACACACATTAAGAGAATCCTTGATATCTAGCTTTATCCCTGCTCAAAGCTGCCATGATGCAGTTTTACTGATGCATTGCACGTATTCAAACCAAAATACGTTGCTGCAAAGCAAGGATAGCAAATATTCCTTTATCTTGTTGTGATCTCAGTGCTGTCATCTCAGTGCTAAATTAATGCAATTCTCCTTTGAATAAATCCAGTGTCAGATATTCATTACTGTCTTAGATTCCTATGATTAAGTCCCCAATTGGGTTTTTTGTTTTTTGTTTTTAGATTTGATACTTGTTCAGCAACTGACCTTTCCAATTCTAGCTTCCTTTGTCAGAGAAATATCAATGAATGTCTTATTATATTTCCTTCTACTGTGCCAAGGTAGGCAACATGTGCCCCCCAGTCTGTTTCACCCATGCCCCAAATGCTGCCGCCACCACCAGAATTGCCAGAGAATTTGTTGCTGTGGTGGTGGTGGAAGCAAAAAAAAAAAAAAGCCACATCCTCCCTTTAGAATAAGGCATGTGGAGAGTGTGCACGTTGTTTGAAGGGCCAATTGCCCCCTTCTGGGTCTTCCAGGAGTGCAATTTGCCTTTAAATCAGGGCACACACTCGCCCTGATTTAAGAAGAGGTGGCAAGAATACACAGAAGAACTATACAGGAAAGATCTGAATGTCCCTGATAGCCATGATAGTGCGGTCACTGAACTTGAGCCGGACATCCTCGAGAGTGAAGTCAAGTGGGCCTTAGGAAGCATTAGTAACAACAAAGCTAGCGGAGATGACAGTATTCCAGCCGAGCTATTTAAAATCCTAAAAGATGATGCTGTTAAAGTGCTGCATTCAATATACCAACAAATCTGGAACACTCAACAGTGGCCACAAGACTGGAAAAGGTCAGTTTACATTCCAATTCCAAAGAAGGGCAACGCCAAAGAGTGTGCAAACTACTGCACAATTGCGCTCATTTCACATGCCAGCAAGGTGATGCTCAAAATCCTACAAGCTAGGCTTCAGCAGTATGCGAACCGAGAACTACCGGAAGTACAAGCTGGGTTTCGAAGAGGCAGAGGAACTAGAGATCAAATCGCCAACATTCGCTGCATCATGGAGAAAGCAAGAGAATTCCAGAAAAACGTCTATTTCTGCTTCATTGACTACGCTAAAGCCTTTGATTGTGTGGATCACAACAAACTGTGGCAAATTCTTAAAGTGATGGGAGTACCAGACCACCTTACCTGTCTCCTGAGAAACCTGTACGAGGGTCAAGAAGCAACAGTAAGAACCAGACATGGAACAACCGAGTGGTTCAAAATTGGGAAAGGAGTACGACAAGGCTGCATATTGTCACCCTGCTTATTTAACTTATATGCGGAGTACATCATGAGAAATGCCGGGTTGGATGAATCAGAGGTCGGAATTAAGATTGCTGGGAGAATTATCAACAACCTCCGATATGCAGACGATACCACCCTAATGGCAGAAAGCGAAGAGGATCTCAAGAGCCTCTTGTTGAGGGTGAAAGAGGAGAGTGCAAAAGCTGGTTTGAAACTCAACATTAAAAAAACGAAGATCATGGCATCTGGCCCCATCACTTCCTGGCATATAGAAGGGGAAGAAATGGAAGCAGTGACAGATTTTACTTTCTTGGGCTCCAAGATCACCGCAGACGGTGACTGTAGCCATGAAATTAAAAGACGCTTGCTCCTTGGGAGGAAAGCTATGGCCAACCTAGACAGCATAGTAAGAAGCAGAGACATCACCTTGCCGACAAAGGTCCGTCTAATCAAAGCTATGGTTTTCCCAGTAGTAATGTATGGCTGTGAGAGCTGGACTATAAGGAAGGCTGAGCGCCGAAGAATCGATGCTTTCGAACTGTGGTGCTGGAGAAGACTCTTACGAGTCCCCTGGACTGCAAGGAGGTCAAATCAGTCCATCCTAAAGGAAATCAACCCTGACTGCTCATTGGAAGGACAGATAATGAAGCTGAAGCTCCAATATTTTGGCCACCTAATGCGAAGAGAAAACTCCCTGGAAAAGACCCTGATGCTGGGAAAGACTGAAGGCAAAAGGAGAAGGGGACGGCAGAGGATAAGATGGCTAGATAGCATCACTGATGCAATGAATATGAACTTGAGCACGCTCCGGGAGAGAGCGCAGGACAGGAAGGCCTGGCGTGCTATGGTCCATGGGGTCACGAAGAGTCGGACACGACTGAACGACTGAACAACAACAACAACAACACACTCGCCACGTGCCTTGTTTTAAACAGAAAAAGTGGCTTTTCTGCCACCTGCACTATGCTGCCAAAATTCGGTGGCAATTTGCTGGTGCAGCGATTTTGGCAACAGAGGAGGGAGCAGCCCCAAGTGGTGTCTGGGAGCAAAAAATGGTCTCCAGGGCCTCTGAAGTTGCCCACCCAGGTACTGTAGAGTTACAGCTGCTGTCCCCAGAGATGTGCAGAGTGCCCATTCCTTGTATGCCTATTTGTTGTTTATTTATTCAGTCGCTTCCGACTCTTCATGACTTCATGGACCAGCCCACGCCACAGCTTCCTGTTGGCCGTCGCCACCCCCAGCTCCCCCAAGGTCGGGTCCATCACCTCCAGAATATCATCCATCCATCTTGCCCTTAAAATACATCGAAATTCAAAATTGACCATTGACTAGCATAGCAGATCAACTAAAAACCAAGAGGCTGGATACAAGAAACCAAGAAACAAAAAGAAAACATTGGGAGTGTTTATATCCACACAGGGGGCAACCCTATGTGCAATAACAACCAGTGGAATGTACCACTCTTCTAGAAAAATTTTTATACCGATTTATTGACCAACAACATTCCCTCTAATAACATGCTCTCACTGCATGCCTGTCAGTTTGGAAGTGAAATGGGCCCACCCCCATTTATGCTTGTAAATTAATAGGAATATATATATGGCCTGACAAGCTCCTAGGAGGTACGGAATGTTGATGGCAGTTGAACCTATACAGCAGCCTTCCCCAACCTGGTGCCCTTCAGATGTGTTGAGACTACACCTCCCAAATTTGCCATATAGCATGGCCACTGGCAATGCTGACTGGGAATTATGAGAGCTGCAGTCCCAACACATCTGAAGGGCGCCAGGTTGGGAATGGCAGCTATAGAGAGAATAAATACCCATGCAGCTCAACTGTAGTAGCTCTAGAGAGATGGATTTCTGGGCTCATATTGAATGATAAACATAGGAGCACCTATTTTTGCTGCTTGGGAGGGGGCGGGCATACGAAACTGCATTTTCCATGACCAGCTTTTCCATCTAATCTAAAATCAAGGAAGCTCAATATAAGATTCTCAGCAGGTGGTACGTGGCCCCACAAAGCTTTGATTAATTCATATGAATTATAGCTTATTATGTTGAAAGGGATGTGGTCAAAGTACAGGCTCCCTTTCCCCTTTTTGGTGGGAATGTCCTACTGTTTGGTAGTTTTGGAACCCTTGCTGATTTCTAAGATCAAATATTGCACACAAGGCCTAGTGTTGATCCTAAATCCATGCTTCTGCATAGGGATGTTTGAGGAATGTGATCGTCATGAATTCCAGTGAGAACTGACCTGATCTGTACCTCCCAGATAGATGTACCTATTGTTATGCAATAAATCCTTCAAATTCAGCACTTCTCTGAATTTTGCAGTGCAGTTCTCAGTTCTCAAAAAAACATAGCAAAATGCATTTCAAATACATTTATAGATGTGTACTTTGTGAGAAAATATGTATTGAAGTACATATTGAAATAGTATTTATATGAATGTTTGTGCAGATTTTAAAAAAATGCACATTAGTGCAAAAATGGGAGGGATCAGACTTGTCAATGAAAACGAAGTTGACATGGACAAGAAATAGATGGAGCCATCCATCTCTATTTCAACATTTTTTGCTTAAAACAATTCTGGCTAATTTCATAGGTCACTGTGGCAACACCTGTATACAGCTGTCTCCAAGTCTGGAGTTCTCACAGGGGTGTAAAAATCCCAGTATTTATTTATTTAATTATTTCTTGACCACCTTTCAGGGCAGAAGCCCTTCCAAGGTGGCTTACACCAATAAAATACATAAGAACAGTTAAAATATTAAAAGAGATAAGTAGAATCTTACAGAAGCTGATGGAAATAATGCCTGTGTTTGATGCTGGCTCCATGCTCCCAGCCTGCAGAGCTTGCCTTCTGCTTGGACTATGCTCTGGATTTGACTATTCTCTCTCATAACCCCTTTTGTCTATGCTGCCTGGCTTTGCTATTTGCTCCTTTGGATCTGACTAGGTCTGCTTGTGCACTCTGGCTTGGCTTGTTCCTCTGTGGTACCTTCTGCTACTGACTCACCAGACCCCAGCACAACCTCAACACCTGGGGAGGAAATAGGACATTAAATCTGGATCCAACTCCATGGGGTATGTATGTGTGTGTGTGGGGAGGAGGTTAAAAAAGAGCTGGCTTGAATCCAATTGTGCTGTGGACCGTGCCATCTATTAATGCTATCTGTAAATGAGACCAAGAAGACAATGAATGGATGGTAGTGGAGAAAGGGAGGGTGATGTCAATGTAAAGAATGCAGTTGGAAGCTGTACATAATAAACTGACAGGGGATGGAGTACTTTACTGATCTGTCCTCCTACGAGCGTTCAGTACCATACAGCGTCAAAAACACTGTTGTAGTCATCAAGGTGAGGGGGCAAAAGAGAGGAACCAGTGACTAGCAATTGTTGCTTGACAAAGATGGAGTTTTGAGGGTTGCAGAAAAGGGAAAACCACTGCAACGTGAATACTGGGGGGGGGGGGGTTCCAGGGTAATGAAATCCAGGCATAGAATGCTATGCAGAACAGATATCCTGAAGCTTCTAGGGCAGCCCCATCATTACAATGTCTTTAATTTTGTTACAATGTGGTATTGTTCCAATGATTTCAGGACATCCTGCCCCCACACACAACATCTAGGGCAGAATGCTATGCATGTTTAGACAGAAAAATGTCCTACAACTCCCAGCATTCCCTAGCCAGCCATGTTAGCTGGAGATACTGAGTGTTGTTGGGCTTTTTTCTGTCTAAACATGCATAGGATTGTACCCTTACGATGTTCTGCTGCTGCTTCTCTTTCTCACTAACCAGAGCCATCAACAAATGATACCCCTCTAAAAGATACATCACTAAGGGGGTATATTTTTCATGGCACATGAGCCACAAAAGAAGTGTTGGCATCTTCTCACTCTGCTCAGGCTCGTCAGATGTTCCAGATGGCATCGCCATATTTCTGCACACAACCAAGTGAGGTGACAGTAAATATGAGGGTAGACTTCTCACCTCCCATCATTAGGAAACAGCCTGATGTTGTCACAGAGTATGATTCGTAGCAATGGATCGTTGCCACCAGTTTCACATATCCAAACAGTTGAGTGACAACTTCAATTAGCACATGAAAAACCATTGTGTGTCCTTTCCCCTTGTGATGGCTTTCAGTAAGCATGGGTGGGAATTTCATTTCACTGTGTTTTTCATTAGAATTTATGAAAAGTTGCACATTTCTTCAGATTTGGAAAGGAAAGAACTTGAGATTTAAAAAAATAATGAGGGAGAAACCAAAATGGACAGATGTTTCCATCTAAGCCCTGGGCTTCGGGTGCTTTGCTCTTAAATATCTGGGTTTGAATCTCGGTGAATTCAACCATGTTAGTGCTTAAGTAGGGTTGCTGCCTCTGATTAAGAGCTACATGGCAGGCAGGCACATCATAGTTCTCTCCAGGCAGGGAAGAGCTATAACTATCGAATTTGGGGGTGCAGATGGGTGAGAATTTAATTTTCCTTTGTTTTTCAGGAGAATTTACCCAAACTCACAAAGTTCTTCATATTCTGGAGAGAAAAAAATGAGATTTTAAAAATCGGAATGCAGAAGAAAGTGAAATTTACATATTCACCCATCCCTAGCTTGTACCACTGAAGCTGAAGTCTGATCCAATACACGGCAGTAAGGGCCACTGGAATTAGTCACTGCTGCCTATTCATTTGCTAACTGTATTTATTAAGTTTTTATTGCATTTCTATACCTCCCAATAGCCGAAGCTCTCTGGGCAGTTCACAGAAATTAAAACCACAGAGTGCAGCATAAAACAATATAAAATATGAAAGCTTAAAACCACACTATAACAGGACAACTGGAATAAAACCTAGCAGCAACTGTATCACTGTAGCTATTACTATTTTTATTTTTAATTCATTTATACTGTTTATATACCACCTTTGCACAAAAGTCACCAAGGCCATGTACAATAATGCAGATAAAAACAGCCATTCATGAAGACATAAAACAGCCATAAAACCCTATTAAAACATTAAAACTACATGAAACTATTAAAAACCCCATAGTAATATAACTGTTACTCTAGCTAATATTGAGAAGCAATGTGGTGCAGTGGTCAGAGTGACACTGGCTGGGGAGATCAGAGCTGAGCTCAACTCCCCACTCCACCCAGGCTCATTGCTGCCATACAGCAACCTCAGGCAGTAGATGTGTTCTCCAGCAAGATCCACTGATAATGCACCCCTTTAACTGCTGCTGCTGTGTTTTGGTGCTCAGTACTGGGCAGCCACCATTTAAAGTTCCCACAATGCCCTGGGGTCATAATGGGTAATTGAAACAGCATCACCAGGGGGTGGTATGCTGAGGACCTCTTCAAGCTTAGAGCCAACTTTGATTCCAGCTATGAAGGTCACTGGCTCTCTCAGCCTAATCTATTTAGCAGGGCTGTTGTAAGATTTTTAAAAAGTGTGGGGGGGGAGGGAATCATGTACACCACCCTGGGCTCCTTTGAGGAAAAGTGGATACAATTTGGATTTTTTTAAAAACTCTATAACATGCAAGTGGTGCAGATTACTCCAGTCTCTTTGGCTCATGAATACCACAAAGGCCCAGGGTTGCCACCTAAGCGTCCTGAGGAGGATACTGTTCCTCTTCCACCAGAATTACTACTGATGAGATGGCAAAGACAATGGGATTGGCAAACAGCATCAGACTATAAGTTACCCAAATAAGTCTTGTTTCATTGTCCCAAGTAATTGAAGGCACACCCTGTTTCTCTGTCCTCTCCAAAACTAGGACATCTGGCAGCTCTGATGAAATGCACAGGGATCATATGATGGCCACTGATGGCAACAGAGTCTGAGGCTCATAAAAGGATTATGAAGCATTATATTCTAAAAAATGCTTCAAGCTCACTAATCCATCAGATGGGTAATGACTCACCCACCCACCCCAGTTACACAGAGGAATGACTATTGTTTGGATACCATCAGCCTCACAGCAGAAATATATTTGAGACCATACAAAAAGCCTCTGCGTAATCATTTTCAGTTACAATTCTAACATAGCATGGCAGGGAGAGGGGAAAAAAGAAGCAGCAAATTCTGCAAGCTACAGGAATGTTCCATACACTTGCAGTAGTCCCTCTCTTCATGTGATGGGTATTATGTTCCAGTGTAAAGGCAAGACTCCTGTTTGCACCGTTGCCAAAATTTGTCAGCTTCCAAATGAAGTTCCTTATGACTTGATCCTTATTCCATAGGCATGAAACTAAGCTGCTCACACAGATGAGTAGAAAAGGGGCTTCTAATACACAGCCAGTTACCTCTGCTACAAGAGTCACCTTAGTCAGTTTTAAGGCAGCCTGACCCAAGGGAATGTGCATCTTTATAAGATAGTGAGATGACCTTAATGCAAACATGTTTGTATCTTGGGTGCTTTCTCCCCTCCTCTCTTTTCCCCAAGAGAGATGGCACTGATATCAGGGTTAGGGAAATATAATTCAGGGTACCTCTGTGCATTAGTTGTGTACAGCAGGAATAGCCAAGTGATGTATTCCCACTGGTCAGGAGGCACGGAGGGGTGGCGTTTTATTTTGTGCTGCACAAACTGATCCCCTTAAGAGAAGCCAGACTCCATAAGAAAGCTGGTATCACCCAACAGAAAAGGTAACACAACCTTGCTTAGGAGTGGGGAACCTGTTGCTCTCTAGGTGTTGTTGGACTCCAGGTCCCATCTGCCCCAGCCAGCATGGCCAATGATCAGGGATGATGGGATCTGGAGTCCAGTGACATCCAGAGGGCCTCAGGTTCCCCACTTCTGGCTTAGGGCATGGTGCTTTCATGCACATTCCAAAAGACAGAGAATGGCTTTCAAAGCTTAGTGTAGCAGTTAGAGTGCAGGACTAGGCCTGAAGAAACTTGCGTTCAAATGCTTACTCAGACGTGAAGCTCACTGGGTGATCCTTGTCCACGCACCATCTCTCAGCTTAACCTAGCTCACAGTGCTGTTGTGTAGTGCAGTGGCTGGAGTGCTGGACTGGGAGTTGGGAGATCCGAGTTCTAGTCCCCACTTGGCCATGAAGCTCACTGGGTGACTTTGGGCCAGTCACAGACTCTCAGCCCAACCTACCTCACAGGTTTGTTGTGAGGATAAAATGGTAAGGAGGAGGATTATGTATGCTGCTTTGGAATACTTGGAGGAAAGAAGGTGGGCTATAAATGCAATGAATAATAAAATAAAATGGGGGAGGGGAATGCTGTATGCTGCCCTGAGTTCCTTGAAGGGAGAGAGAGAAATGAATGAATGAATGAACATGGAATATCTCTAAATTTGTTATAACTTGAAACTGCACTTCTTTGCCTTATGAGTGAAAATGGTGGGGGGCATTTTACTATGCTCCGTTTAAAATTTGATGGGGCAGCCTGATGTTTGCTAAAATAGCTGAAGGAGGCCAGATCCAACCTGCCAGGTTGCCTGTTGGCCAATCCAGATATAGCCGTGCCTTCAGTGCCAATAAGACAGGGTTGTTGCCAGCTGTCAACCTGGGGAGCTTGCTGGCCTCATTAATGAGACCACAGCAGCTTGCGATGATTTAGATGCTGTCTTGCCAACAGAACTGCTCCACAGTCCATTAGCCCATCCTCCCTCCCATGCCGGCTGGGGATGATGGGAGTTATAGTCCAATTGACCTGATCAGGGAAGGTGGGCAGTTTGCAGAGGGAAGAGGAAGGCAAGCAGTGGGGCAGCTGGACGTTCACTGGATGATGGGTGGGGCCATGATGCCCTTCCTAGGAGGCAAGGAGTGCAGCCTTGGTCCCATGACCAATGGCATAGGTCAGAGCGTGCCTTCCTGCAAATCTGCAATCTCACAGCAATTGGAGGTTGGAGCAAAGTAGTCCATCTGGCAGGGAGGGTGACACAAGGTCCCATTCCCTGAAGCTGCTCCTTCTCCAGCCAATGGCTGGGGACACAAGGTCCCATTCCCTGAAGCTGCTCCTTCTCCAGCCAATGGCTGGGGACACAAGGTCCCATTCCCTGAAGCTGCTCCTTCTCTGGCCAATGGCTGGGGCCAGGTTGCTCTCCTCCTTGCTATGATATTTTTTCTGGAAGGCAGGGAATACAGCCACCGGTAGGGATGTACAGACTGTGGAAACGCCACTCTGCCTGTGTTTTGTGGATTGTCAGGCGCCTTTTGTTCTGTCGTCCACTTTTTTTCCTGTCATGAGGAAAAATACGCAAAGAATTACGCAAGAGGTTTCATAACAATTTACATAATTTACCTTAGAATGTAATGTTTAGCGAATTGTCCCCATTCCGTTCAACTTTTCCTCAGCAGAAACTTGCATATTTTCTTACGAATAAATATATGTACATTTCAGGAAAGTGAACCCCCCCCCCGAAGTCCACAGATTCCACGCGGCCTGAGGGGGCAGATTCCCTCTCAGGCAGATTCTGCAGGTTGGATTCTTAGAAATCCGACCTCATTTTAGTCTGTCTCAAATTTCTCCAGCATCCCTACCCAGTGGCCCCGGGTTTCCTGGCTTCTTACTTTAGAAACATAGGAAGCTGCATTATACTGAGTCAAACCATTGGTCCATCTAGCCCAGTGTTGTGGACACTCATTGGCAGAGGCTCTTCAGGGATTCAGGCAGGAGTCTTACCTGGAGATACCGGGGATTGAACTTGGGACTTTCTGCATGCAAAGCAGGTGCTCTGCCACTGAGCCACAGCCCTTCCCCTGACATCGCCCAGTCTTTTTGGTATGACTGAGTGATGGGAGGCCATACACTTCTTGTAGGCTACTCCATCAAAGAATGGAATGTAAGAGTGAGAGCGTCAGATGTTTTCCTTCCATATGTTGGTGTTTAGTGCAGTTAAAATGGGAGTGAAATTAAGGGCAATTTTTTTAGAGGGGGTAAACAGAGCACCATCAGCAGTCTCACTGTTATTAGGCCTTACTCTCCATGGCAACACTCTAAGGAGAATACAAGGAATATCAACAGGCTGGGCATTTTTAAATGCATTTTTAGTAATGTGGAAACCTCATCCTTTTGAACAGTCTTTAGTATTTTACCCAGCCACTAAAACACAGCTTCTAGCAAATTATTCAATGAGAGGGAACATTTAGGCCATGAAATCCTTTAAGGGCACAATCCTATCAATCCTATGCATGTTTACACACAAACAACATGGCTGACTGGGGCATGCTGGGAGCTGTGGGACCTTTGTCTGTCTAAACATACATAGGATTGTGTCCTAAAATTCTTAACTTGCGCATCCTCTGAATAAACTTGTAAGATTAGTTGTTGTTGTAGTTGTTGATATGATGATATTCCTATTTTACAGATGAGAATAACTTGACCAAGAATCCCTGTAAATTATTTGCAGAGTTGGAATTTGAAGTGTCAACTCCTGTTGTCTCATCAGTCTCCTAGCATGGTTAGGTCTCCCTTCCACAACTGTGGCTCCAAGATCCAAATAACAAATGAATAGAGGGGTTCCTTCTTGTCTCTTCCGAAGTTCCGAGTTTACGTATACAGAAGCGACAAGAGAAAGCTCCAAACTTTTTAGCCTTCTCTGTGTATCAGTGGCAAAGCGGCGACAACACATATAGTCTGAATATAGTTTCACCTCTCTTTATCACGGCTTTTTATGCACCTTTGAAAATCCATTTGATGCGCTGTCAGGTGGTGTAAAATAAACATCAGTTTCTTTTATCATCAAGGGTGTACAACTTGTAATCGTGAATTATGCATGCCAGTATCGGCTGTCTTATCATAAGAAGCAGCAGCTGCACGCCAGGCTTAGAGAATAAGCGTTGCGAAAGGTGGTTGGATACGTCACCAGATTCTGAAATTAAAAATGAAACAAAGCGAACACACCCCAACGCACCACATGCCTCTGTAGTATTCCTAAAGTGTTGCAAGTTACTGCTGGCCAGATCTATCATTGCGCAATTCACACATCATCTTTGTCCATGCAAGCACGTGCCTGAGGAGGCTCTAGGGCTGGCCCGAAGCAGACTCCCCCGCATTTTTGCAATCCCATTCACAGACCATGAATGAGGGGTGTATGTATTAGAAGATAATATATTGGCAGGGTAGTTAGAAGATGATATATAGGCAGTTTCCGGTTAGGGTCAAGCAGTGGAGGCGGGTGGCTCCAGTTTTGGTGGGGCTGTGAATCCATTCTAGGTTTCAGTCAGAACCAGCCAGAACCCTAAAGGAGCTATCCAAGGTGTTGACCCCTACCCCCAAACTAGGTACAGCTGTGGCTGTGAATCCGTTCTAGGTTTCAGTCAGAACCAGCCAGAACTCTAAAGGAGCTATCCAAGGTGTTGACCCCTACCCCCAAACTAGGTACAGCTGTGGCTGTGAATCCATTCTAGGTTTCAGTCAGAACCAGCCAGAACTCTAAAGGAGCTATCCAAGGTGTTGACCCCTACCCCCAAACAAGGTACAGCTGTGGCTGTGAATCCATTCTAGGTTTCAGTCAGAACCAGCCAGAACTCTAAAGGAGCTATCCAAGGTGTTGACCCCTACCCCCAAACTAGGTACAGCTGTGGCTGTGAATCCGTTCTAGGTTTCAGTCAGAACCAGCCAGAACTCTAAAGGAGCTATCCAAGGTGTTGACCCCTACCCCCAAACTAGGTACAGCTGTGGCTGTGAATCCATTCTAGGTTTCAGTCAGAACCAGCCACAACTCTAAAGGAACTATCCAAGGTGTTGACCCCTACCCCCAAACTAGGTACAGCTGTGGCTGTGAATCCGTTCTAGGTTTCAGTCAGAACCAGCCACAACTCTAAAGGAGCTATCCAAGGTGTTGAACCCTACCCCCAAACTAGGTACAGCAACTTGGATAGCTCCTTTAGAGTTCTGGCTGGTTCTGACTGAAACCCAGAGTAGATTCACAGCCCCAGCAAAATTAGAGCCACCTGCCTCCACTGGCATCAAGCCCCAGGTGACTGGGCAGCAACTGGATTTGGCTCCAAGGCCTGAGATCCTGCACCCCTCTAATAGGCAAACCCATTTGTGAGAGGGGGCGGGCGCGGCACAATCCAATTCCAGTTATTGTTATCTTACAGTTGTTCCTTGCCAATAGAAGAAGAAATTCCAGAGAGTTGTGTGTGTGTTTTTCACTACACACTCCCTCGCTGACAATTTGGGGTCAGATAATGATCACAACTCTGCAGTCCTGTCACACAATCATGTCCAGGAAAGGTGAGTCAGGAGTTCTGGTCCTGCCAGGTGATGTTGATTTCCTTTGATCTTCAAGCTCCGATTCCAGCCTTGGACATGGACATAGGACAGAAGTGGAATGTGGGGCAATCTGGCCAGGCAGCCGGCCAGATGTAGCTAATAAGTCTACTAAATAATAAATAATAATAATAATCTTATTCCATGATTGTTTAAAACAGGCAGGGAGAAAATTCGTGTGTGTGTGAGAGAGAGAAATGAGGAGGCAATATTTTGCCAGAACCCCAGGATTTTTATCTTTATGCAGAATCTGCCTCCAATATACAGGGCCTGTTATGTTGTTCAGTGTGGCAATGCTCGTAGATTCTTATTTACAGCTCCTGAAATTATTTCAAATACCTCCCAGGACAATAATTTCCATTTTATTGTCATTCAGGGGTGTGTTAAAAGGTTTCAGACAATTATCACCTTCTTTTCTCAGTACTGTTCTGGACTACAACAAGTTCAGTCTTCTTGCTCTTTCCTTTAAGGCAGGAGAGGAAAATTTCAGGAGGTCCAGGGCTCATCCCCCCCCCCCGACTGCCACCTCCCCACACTCCACAGCACCAGGAAAAAAATGGTGCCCAGACTATTTACAAAGCACCAAAAGGCTAAAAATTAGCTTGTTTAAACACTAATTTTGACCCGTTGGGTGCCTTATAGTGGCTATGGAGCAATAACAGCATCAAAATTAGATTGCAAACAAGCTAAGTTTGACCCGTTTGGTGCTCCAAAGCTGATCCAGAAGCTATTTTTTAAAATAAAGCAAATCTGGGGGCAGCAGGGGTGGCAGTGGCCACAGTGTGGGGGGGCAGCATGCAGTCTCCATTCTGCATGTTGACCACCCCTACTTTAAGGCCTTCCTTATATATCCAGCCTTGATGTTTCTCTTCATATCACTGCCCTCTGCAAACACAGCAATGCCCCCTTTATAAGTCTGTCTGAATGGATATCTGAGAGCTTCTTTGCCCGATGTAAGCATGTGTGTGTCTGCATTCTCTTTAAAGGAAGCCAGCATGACACCCTATCATCTGTTTGGCAGACATGGGGGAGCATATGGGGGAGATGGAATCCCCACAGTGCCCCAACCGAGCAGCCAATTTGTACGACTGCAAATTTTCGGAAGGGGTTGTGCGCCCTGTCTGTTGGATCAGACTGAGGAAATGTGCACATAGCTCCTATTTGCAGATACTGTTCCCCTGGCAGCCAAGAATTTATGAGAAATATCCACCATGCCCACCCACTCACCTTTTCCCTTCAACATTCAGGTGCATTTTCCTTTTACCCCATGAAATGCCAAAAAAGCTGGGCCAAAAGCTTTCGCTGATATATACACAACCCCAATTTGGGTTGTCTGAGCCTAAGGCTGCTGTCCTCTGCATACTTATATGAAGTCAGTGGGTATATATATATATATATATATATATATATATATATCACTGCATATATTGCTTTTTGTTGTGTGTATGCATGTATTCATTCAGATTTTTAAAATTGTCCCTATTGATATTTTTCTTCAGTAAAATGCAAACCTTATTCTTTACACTTCTGTGATCTCGTTTTTGGATACTCACCCCATATCTACAGCCAGCCACCACACTACTCAAAGTAGATACCTGAGAGCCAGAGAGTTTTAAGGCTGGTTTGGGGGAGGCAGCCAGAGAAATAAAGACTTCCAAAGGGTAACAAGAGAAAAGGAAAGAGCCAAAAGGAGTGTGGGTACACCATTTTGCCTTTTCCTCCTTCCACTCAGGGAACAAGGCCTTGTCAGTCTAAGACACCTTCCATGAATGGAAGGGCTCCTTCCATTCACGGAATGGCATTTGGTCCAGTAGAGGCTTCCACTGGTCAAAGATGGGGAGGTGACCTTTACTGATTCTCCCTGCAGCTGCCTGTGCCACCTCTTATGCTGCTCTGGAGGGGACCCTTAACCCTCCTGAGCAGATTTTCAAGGGCAAAGGGGGCTGCAGGGGTAATAAATGAAAACACCTTCCTTCCACAGTTGGGAGCATCCAGTGACCAAGTTCCATTCGCTGGATCTCAGGATCCAAGCCTCCCATCTTTTAAAAATGCACACCCATGAACATACACAAGCACACAAATGAAGTCTTACCAATGGAACCTCTAGACCAGACTTCCCCAATCTGGAGCCCTCTGGATGTGTTGGGCTGCAAGTCCCATCATTCCCAGCCAGCATGGCCAATGGCCATGCTGGCTGGGAATGATGGGACTTGCAATGCAGCACATCTGGAGGGCACCAGGTTGGAGAAAGCTGTTCTATACACTCTTTAATAGTTTGTTCAACTGTAGGTTCAGTCTATAAGAGTTTTTGCCCATATGCACAAATATTTTATTCATTTATAGCAGTAATTTATAGGCTGGCTTTTAGGGAATAGTCCTTACAAGATGGCTCACAACAATAAATAAAAGCATAAAAACAATAAAACCCTAAATTGTATTGTAAAATATAATAAAACCTTAAATATGGTTATATTATGAACAGCTGTTAAGCCTGCCTGCTTTATTTTAAATGTGTCTGAGTATCTTCCTACTGAATTTGGCATAGGTGTGTGTGTGTGTGAGAGAGAGAAACATAACAGGGGCCATAACAGAGGGATAGGCAGACAGCTATGCCAAGCCCTAAAGCACTGCCATCTAAACAAAGGTGCCTTTTGAAAGAAATTCACCTTTTCTGTGAAGCCTCTGTCACAACCCCTTAGCCTGATCACAGAAGCTAAGCAGGGTCAGCCCTGGTTAGTACTAGGATGGGAGACCGCCTGGGAATCAGTATATGGAACATGTAAATTGTTTTTATATTACGTTACAATATTGTATTTTTAACGGTTGTTAATCTTTGTAAACTGCTAAGAGAGCTTTGGCTATTGGGTGGTAGAGAGATGTAATAAATGACATGAAATAATTATTTCTGAGGTGCTTTCCAAATCCAAGCACTTTCTAATAAAATAAAATAAAATAAAATAAAATAAACATAAATAAATAATAAGTAAAATAATTAAGACAAGCTCTGCCTGCAGGCTTTACAATCTATAGAAAATGAACAGTCTTGCGGTAAGCTTTTTGTTGCTTTTCTCTTCACCTTCTCAGAGCCTCATTAACCTCGCAGCATATACAAACCATTTTAGACTAGCAGTGTGAAATTCTCACATTTGAACAACATAGGCCAAACAGTGATAAAGGTAAAATATACTACTCCAGAAGAGCAGTTTCCTCAGCATTTAGAAACCCATGCCTCTGCCTTCGCTGCATCACAGATGGCAATAGCAGTAGTTTCTGCTCAGATAGGTTCATTATTCCCCTTCCTTCATAAAATGAACAAAGCTTTTGGCTCACTAAGGGTGCAATCCTATGCCTGTTTAGACAGAAAAGGCCTACAACTCCCAGCATGCCCCAGTCAGCCTAGGCTGGCTGGGGCATGCTGGGAGTTGTAGGCCTTTTCTCTGTCTAAACATGCATAGGATTGTGCCTTTAGTGTGTATATATGTATATATATATATATGTGTAGATAGATAGATGGATGGATGGATGGATGGATGGATGGATGAATGGATGGATGGATGGATGGCAGGAGCTTCCATGGCAGCTCATCGTAAGGGCTGTTACTGAAACACAACACTGGGAAGCCAAAGCTGACAGCAGTTCTGGTCCTGCCTTTCGTCATTGATGACTTGGAGCTTGATTGCTGCCAACAGAACTAACGCAGCAGAAATTAAAATGGATGCCCACTCCCCCCGGCCATATCGGTACTTGAAATTAGAAATGGGGCGCTTCTTGTGACACCCACAGCTTCCTTTATAAGCCAGTCCAAAAGATGTCAAGTGCATTTGTTCATAAGCAAGTTCTGTTGATCTCAACGAATTACAGAGGAGCTCCACTTTAAGGCAGTAGGAGCACAGTGATGTTGCAAAGCTTCTTCCTGCATCAAAGACATACAGCATGGGTGCACTGTAAGAACATAAGAAGAGCCCTGCTGGATCAGACCAAGGTCCATCTAGTCCAGCATTCTGTTCACACAGTGGCCAACCAGCTGCTGACCAGGAACCCACAAGCAGGGCACAAGCGCAATAGCACCCTCCCACCCATGTTCCCCAGCAACTGGTATATATAGGCTCACTGCCGCTGGTACTGGTACCAATCAAAACTGGTACCAAGTGGTGTCGCAGAGGGCTGAAACAGACATTATTTTACATCAGTATCTAGCAGCTGTGCCTTGTTCCCATTTTTATACTAGAGTAGTCACAGGGGCCCATTGTGCAATCTCCCCCTCCTCCAATTCTGAAAGGCTGAATTGCTTTTCCTGAGGCTTACTTACTGGCAGTAGGAGCTTTAAGCTAAAATATCCCGGTATTTTCGGCCCTGCTGCTTTTCCCTTCAGCCCTGCCCACCACTGGAATGTGGTGCCCTCGCGCTTCTCCAACATGGAATTCAGCCCTTGGGCTGAAAGAGGTTCAACACCCTGAGTTACAGTCTACACATTCAGGTAAACCAAGGGTAGTCAATCTGGTGCCTGCCAGCTGTTTTGGACTACAGTCCCCAAACTCCCTGACCATTGGTCATGCTGCTGGGGATTATGAGAGCTGTAGTCCAAAACAGCTGAAGGGCACCAGGTTGCCCTATCCCTGAGGTAAAGCATCTGTTGCAGTCCTCCCAGAGCTGTACCACATCACACTGCAGTATGCCAGAAGACCTGGAGTTAAGAGGATTATTTGCAATCCATTTTCTAGACACGTGTGCTTGAGCTAGTGAGTTCCACAAACATGTGTTTAAGACCCAACATGGAACATCATGGCTGACTTGTGGGGGGCTTAGCAAACAGGGCCAGATTTCATGAGCAAGCAGAACACCAGCCCACATTGGATCTATCTATTCTCCCTGCCTAATTCAGAGCCAAATTATTTGGCTTCAATCCTTATTTAATTAACAGCAGCCTGGACGTTTTCTCTCCATCATACTGATGTGCACGATGAAATACAAGCGGGGCTGCAAAATGTATAAGGGTTTGTTGGCATGGCAGAGTTTATTTGTACCTGTGGAGGCCAGACTGGGCAGGGCTCCTGATGCACAGATGGCTTTGGAACTGGTGTAATAGGGGCTTTTCTTTTTTAATAGAGCATGGTTGATTTGCAACCTACACATCTTGTACTTGTTACTTTGAAACACAGCCATCCAAATGGGATATGTCCAATGTTTTTCGCATGCCATGGCACCACAGAGGCATTTTATGGCCTAGCTGTGTTGGAGAAGAGCAAAGGAAAAGAAGGATGCTTGGGCAAGGGGTGAGAAGTAATGCTCAGCAATAACTCAGTCGGGGGTCATGCTGTCCATTTATTTTTTTAGTGAGAAGCTATTGGCTGTCATGATCCCAGCCTTGAGTGCCAGCTGGGACTCAAACACAAGGGAAAAGCATCCAATTTGATCCATGTTATCAAGACCACCTGCAGGCGCATGGGACCCCAGACCCCAATACCCATGTTGTACCTGGCAGCCAGGAGCCCCTGGAACCTGAGACTCTCTCAAAGGGATCTCCAGAAAGACAGCTCCTCCTAAGCCCAATGTCCCCAATGGCCTGAGCTCCACCTCACCAGGCACCTCCCACTTCCAGGGTGCAGCCTGGGAAAGGCAGTCAGGGCCTGGAGAAATGCAAAATCTCAGTTCGATGAACTTGTTTGCTCCTAGCAATCTGTCTGCCTGTGGTCTCGCAAGCCTTGTGGCTGATCCTACTTATTCCTCTGTGTCTGTTTTTCTTTTCCTAGTTTGCACATCACAAACAACCCACAATTTGCTAACCATGGGTTCTTGATAAGAAGCAGGAGTAACCAAGTGTGCAGGCCCCCACCTGCCCACTCCTGTTGTTAAACAACTCAGGGATGCTCTGTCCCTGGGTTGTTTATCGTGATGTCTGGATCTGGAATTGGAGGTTGTTGGGGGAGCAACAGCCTAGACTTGTAACCCAAGTTTAACTCAATGGAGTGGATGGGTGTTTGGGAGCCAGCATGCTCCCTCACTCCTGCTCGTTCATGGCTATCCAGGGTTTCTTTAAACCATGGGTAGCCATGACATGCAGACCAGGCCACTGTCTGTGTCTGCTAGCCTTGCCCTCCAGGATTGTGGACTGCCTGCCTTGGTGATCCTGATTCTTTCCAGCACCCTGATCTGCTGACTGGACCTCCTGCCTCCCGTCCTTGGGGCTTCTGCCTTCCCTCAAGCAGGATGTTGAGTTCCCAATGAAGATAAAGATGCCAGGAACACACCTAGAGCAAAGTGCTATCATATGTGGTAGCCAGCATGGCATAGAATTCTGTTTGAGTGCTTGATTCCAGTTTGGGGTGAAACTCAACAGAAAAGGGAATGGAGAATATTGGCTGGGTCAAGGCAACATTGACTGTTGCATGAGGGAAAAGCTAACCTACCAAATTTATTTATTTATTTATTTTATTTCATTTCTATACCACCCAATAGCCGAAGCTCTCTGGGTGGTTCACAAAAACTAAAACCAAACAACACACAATAAAACAATTTAAAATATATAGAACATTAAAACCACAATATAACAATACAACCACAATAAAACCTAGCAGCAGTACAGGAGTTTAAAATACAGATTTAAAACAGCAAAGATAAAAATTTAGAAAGCTAAAATGCCTGGGAAAATAAAAGGGTCTTCACCTGGCGCCGAAAGGAGTACAATGTAGGCGCCAGGCGAACCTCACTAGGGAGCTCATTCCAGAGCCGGGGTGCCACAGCAGAAAAAGCCCTCCTCCTAGTAGCCACCTGCCTCACTTCCTTTGGCAGGGGCTCACGAAGAAGGGACAAATCTGTCTCTCTGCCACACAGCCTTTTAAAGATGCTTTCTTGAAGTCACACAGGTTCACCATTCTGAGCTGAGCCTGTGTACCCACTAAGCAGCCATGTATGACAGGCCACCAGGGGCTTGAGAAACCTGTTTTCTTCTGAAATTGTAAAAAGATGTACCTTGTGGGCCTTGTCGTCTGTCCAGTCTCCATGACTTATTCAGACTCTACACAATTGCTGGCAAGTTAACAGATTCATTAACAAGTTATATACAATAATCTGGCAGGGCTCTTATTCCAGGCCTGCAACAAGAAATCATCCAGCCCAAGGGAACAGAGGAAGTGGGGAGTCAGTTGTCTGTGCTGTGGCTTAAGAGGACACTTTATTTGAATATAACACCCAGGCCGCAATACATGGCTAGAGGGCTGCATTCAACTTTGTCGGTCACAACTTGTGCAAGTCTCTTAGTTCATTATATCAAGCTAATTAACATCACATGTTCAGTCTACATATGACCATAGGATTTGTATGCATCTAGATTATACACCCAGTGGCTCACTTTTCTGCTTAATGTGCACCATCTATTTTCTCTCACTATCAGTCCCCCTTCCCCAACCTAGTGCCTTCCAAATGTTTGGGATTTCAATTCCCATCAGCCCTAGCCAGCATGGCCAATGGTCAGGAATGCTGGGAATTGTAGTCCAAAATATCTGGAGGGCACCAGGCTGGGGAAGGCTGCTCTACAGCAAAGCTGCTTCAAATATACCATGGCAAAAGTACTCTAAATCAACTACTTTGCAAATGTTTCAGTGATCACTATCAATTAAAGTGTGGGGGGAAAAGAGACGACTGTGGTGTTAGGCAGATAAACATTAACCATGCACAGTAGTTTAGCAAGTGAAATTAGCAACGCGAAAGGCACACCGCTTCAGGGAAAGTGTCTAGACTATGTAGAACATGGCTATAAATAATACTTGAAAAGACAGAATTCTACTCTGCACACAAAAAAAGCACAATCCAAAGATGTCTGCCTTGCAATAGTTTCTACACTAGTATCTTTAAAGTGGTTAATAAGAACTTGAGTTGAAAGACATTTATTTGCATTCCCCTGATTTAATAAGTTACAGAGCATATAAAGTAGTGAATGACAAAGATTTAAAATGCACACAAGTTAAACCGAAGCACAGTTGCAGCAAAATGAACTGCAGGAATATTTTAACAGGACTGCTTCCCCTTCTGTAGATTCCAGGTACTCTAGTCTTTCTCCAATATGTCATTTCATACACAGCATGTCTCCACTAAACATGACGGAACTCCAACAAAGTTGTCTCTTTATTAATGCAACCATCAAGACCTATTTAAAACTGATTTTGAGATCAATTAAATTATACATTAAAAATTTAGTCTAAAACTTGTTTTAAATTATGTTTCTGTCAAAGATTTTTCTTATCAATTCAAATTCCATCTATAAAGCCAACAAAAGAAAAGACAACTGTACTCTCTAAGGAGCATTTGTAGCTTGCTTGCTTGCTTGCTTGCTTTCTTTCTTTCTTTCTTTCTTTCTTTCTTTCTTTTCCTGCATTCAATGTTTTCTTTCATAGCATTACTTTTCAGACCAGAACACTGTTTTGCAAATAAAATTTAATTTTGCAACTACATTGCAATACATTTCTTGCTGTGTGGAGCCCACCACCTTGTGTGTTGCGTTGGCTTAACTAAGTTCCTGGTGTCACTGCTAAGTCTCTTTCCTTCAGCAATCTGTATTCTTTCTTCAAAGTTCTAATGTATTCTTCCATTTTGTTTGGATGACAACAAACAAAACCCATTTTGCGGAGGATGCCTCAACCTTTATATTTCAAAAATAAGGACTCTCCGGTACTATAAGAATAATTTCAAGCCTATTTGAGAAGGGGAGTGTCTCTTGCATGCTTTTCCTCTACAAAATAATCCTAAAACCATATCAAAAGCTCTTGAGTTAGGACCCTATTTTCCACACATTTTTGTTCAAATGGCAAAATGCTCTGGGCATATCACACTGTACCATTATAGCACCTAGAAGTACCTCAAAGCCTTTTCTGTTGCACTGAAGTGCAGTGGCAGGGGTTTGTGATAGTCCTTTAAAAAGGTAAAGGTGTCCCCAACCAGTCGTGACCAACTATAGGGTGCGGTCCTCATCCCTGTTTCTAAGCTGAAGAGCCAGCGCTGTCCGAAGACACTTCCGTGGTCATGTGGCCGGCATGACTGAACACCGAGGTGCACGGAACGCTGTTACCTTTCCCGCCGAGGTGGTACCTATTTATCTACTTGCAATTTCTTGCTTTCGAACTGCTAGGTTGGCAGGAGCTGGGACTGAAGACGGGAGCTCACTCTTGTCACGCGGCACTCGGGTCTCGAACTGCTGTCCTGCTGACCTTCCGGTCTGCAGTTCAGCGTCTTAACCACTAAGCCACCATGAATGTGACTAATCAGAAGACTGTAGCATTTCACATGTGTTGACTCCCCAAAACCTATTTTAAGGGTGGCTTTTGTTTTGCTGAATGAGCTTACTGGATGCTCCTCCCAGTACACAAGCTGTATTAGTATGAAAAGGCAAGCACAGGGCTGCACTTCTAGCTTACTTCCCATGTGGATTCAGTTTAAATATGCTTGCAGTTGTTATGTTGCAAGGTGGGTGAGCATCCAAGATCAACACAAAAGGAGAGAATGGTCTCAGGATGCTGTAAACGTCATGGATTAAAAGCTTGACGCGTTTCAGCCTCTTGCTATTTTGTTAGGTCTTCTTCAAAGGGTTATAATAATATCTGCAGAGATTTTACAACAGATTGTCTTGTGCTATGTTTACAAAATAGCCAGAGGCTGAAATGCGTCGGGCTTTTCATCAATAACATCGTTTATAGGATGAGACCATTCTCTCCTTTTGAGTTGTTAAATTGCAACAAGTTGGCTTGGATCCTAAGTTACGAAAATTCACAGAAGGAAAGCTTGCCCTCCCCTCTTCCTTCCTGCATCCCACCCCACATTGTTCAGGAGGGCCCCCTAACCACTCCAGAAGAATTTGCGTTCCCAGGATGCATGTGTGTGACTACATTTGGGTTTTGTGGATATAAAAAACTACTCAGTCATATTTTATCCAAACATGCTAAAGCAAATGAAGTAGAGGCTGTATCCAGTGTCACTCTAACTGAAGTCCCATTAATTTCAATAGGTCTATTCCAAGCAGGACCAGTGAAGGCTGTTGGCTCCAATTTCAGTGGGTGTGCGCATCCATTCTGGGTTTCAGTCAGAACCAGCCAGAACTCTAAATGAGCTTTTTTTGGAGCTCAGGTTCAGCACATTGGATAGTTCCTTTAGAGTTCTGACTGGAACCAGAATGGATTCACAGCACCACTGAAATCAGAGCCACCAGTCTCCATTGAGTAGAACTAACACTGGATACAACCCAGAAGATTTAATTCTGGGATTATTGTACTCCATCAGAACACAAGGATTGCCTTGCTGGAGCAGCCCAGTTAGTCCCACTCTCTGTTTCCCATAGTGGGCAGCTACTCATAGGAAAGTCCAAGGCAGGATCTATGCCCTACCGTTTGCCCCCCTTGCCCAACAATCATGTCCCACAATGCAATAGCTACCTAAACCAGTTAAAGGAACTGTAGGGAAGACTAAAAGCAGGAGTGGGCAAGCTCTGGCCCTCCAGATGTTTTTGCCTATAACTCCCATCATCCTTCACCATTGGCTGTGCTGGCTAGGGCTGATGGGAGCTCAATGCCAAAACAGCTGTAGGGCCACAAGTTGCCCACCCCTGATCTAAAGCGACAATGTCCATATGTGGATTTGCTATAGCAATTAACATGTGGAGAAAGAAAAGTGGTTCAATATGAATTTAATAGTGAAATGGCATTTTCCTTATGTCTGAAGCAAGGTTTGAATAGAAACAGCTGGTCCATTATTAAGGATGCTCAGTATAGATGGGGGTTGCCTTGCTAGTCCTCAAGAACAAAATATGCAAAAGGAGCATCTCTACTGGACAAAAACAGATGGCCATTGCAGGCACATTACATCTAGCACATTGTAACCAACAGCCCAGCAGCCACCACGTGCATGAAACCAAATAGACTTTGAGAGCTTGCATGAACTCACACAGACAAATGATCATGAGCAATAGCAGCTGATCAATCCCCTGCAGCTTAACCTTTCTTCCAACACCATCTCTCTCCCTGAGTCCTCCTGATACCTCAATGCTTCTCCTAGACAGAAACTTGCACCACAGCACCTTTAGAAAGTGTGCCTGGGGATTCACTCATAAGGCCTCAAAATCATATGAGGCACTATATGAGCCATTAGCCAGCCCCTCAGTCCATCTTATACTGCTTGTGCCCGGAATGTGAATCCTGGTAACTGGACTATATCAATTCCCAACATTATAAATTGTATAAATTGTACTATCCCTTTCTGCAGTCTCTCTTTCCGTCCCGTTCCTCTTGCATTTTGTCTACATTTAGATTTGGGTAAGAACCTGTTTTTATCAGTTTTATCTGTGAAGTGCCTAATTTATTTTAAGCATGATGGTGGTGATGACGATGAAGACCATGGAAATTATGTTGATGATGAAGACCTTTGGTGCTAGGTCATAATGAGAGACTGTGATCCCCTTGCTTGTTACAGCATTTTCACTGGGAATGCTACAAGCAATAGATTCCACTCCTAAGTGCCTGCATCTGTAACCGGTCTCACCCATTATATGCTTTAGATTGGGTTATCTTTCCGTTTTGTCTCAGAAAATGTTCTCCGCATCTCCAAATAATGCACACTCCTAACCAAAACAAAAAGCAGATCCATTAAAGAAATTGCTTTTCCTATGTTTTTCTTTTTAAGTATAGATCATAAACATTACAAAGCCAGTATAGGTGGCATTCTCAGAAATTTTCACAACCATTCCATTTCATATTTGCCATCTGCATTTATCCAAAGTGTGTATAATTATATTGTGGCACTACCAGTATTTTATGCCTGATGAAGGAGAAGCAGTCGTTTCTGTGTGATCAAAGGCAGATGTATCCATGTCATTATAATATCCTTGTCCACTAGAACATGAGAACTTGGAGGATTAGATCAAGGTCCATCTAGTCCAGGGATGGGCCACATGCAGCCCCACCATGGCTGTTTGTGCAGCCCCCACCCGATCCTTTCCACTGCTGCCACCTGCAAAATCCCAGCGCTTCTACAGAGAAACATGGAGCACAGGCATCACATGCTCTCTTTCTTTGCAAAATGGGGCTCCCAACAGCCCAGCAAACAGCTGTTTGTTAGACTGTGGGGAGCCCAATTTTACTGGGAAGACAATGGAGGTATTTATTTATTTATTTATCCCCCCCCCCCAACCCAGGAAGCAAATGGCTGTGGGAGAAAGGCTTAAACTTCCCCTGATCCCAATCCAGATTGGAGTCATCCACTCTCATTCTAGAGTAAGTAATACACGGAGGGATCAGCAGCATGCTACACCATTCATATAGCATGTAGTTTGAACCCCAGTCCCAGTGTGCATCACATATACTGGCCTTACATCAAATTTCATTTGCATTCTGTTGCCCACTCACACTATTTGGAGGGATCCTGTTGGAGCTCTAAACTGCTTGGAAATTAATCTTTCTGGATAATGGAGTGTCATCTGCAAGCTTGCTGATTGCCTCCCTGTGTCAGGGATTCTTAAGCCCTCCCTCTGAGTAGTGAGGCAACACAGACTCACTGTGCAATCCACAAAACCTTTATTCCGTTAATAACACCACATCACACCTGTAGCATTACACCTAATTAGCTAAACAAACCAAGGCAGTTACCTGCCAACTCAAATGGATGGTTTCCACGGTGCCCAGTTTTTATGCCCAGTTTTTTCCGGGCGCCTCCTTCAGGGTCCTCTTGACCCAGTGTCTGATGGTCCGCCAATCTTGCAGACCACCTCCCATCTCCTCTCAACTCTGCTCACTTAACTCTGCACCGAACTCTGACATCTGTCAGTTCCGGTACTCCCTCCCCCTCTGACAAAGGATGAGTTCCCATGGGCAGGGGGGATGATGGTCTCTGAACCTGGGCCTCCTGTTTGATAAGCCCCTAGGAAGATTAATCCCTGACTCCTGGTTAGTCTTGGGCAATTTCCTCCCCTGCTCCCTGTCCTGGATGGGCTTCTCCTAGCTCTGTATCCAAATCTGAATCAGAGTCCAAAACCAAACTAGGGAGCTTGGGCCCAATCCTGACACCCTGCTCCCTCCTGCATAAGTGAAATATAACACCAGCCCTGATACAGATGTAAACTAAGTTCATACAGATGTAAACCAACCTCTGCCCCTCAAGATGTTGTTGGACTCCATCTTACATCAGCCGCAGGCAGCATGGCTGTTTCTGATATGGACCCTGCAGAATTATCGGATGAGGCCTACCAATGCTTCTCTTGATATGATTAAGACTTGCCAGGCTACCAACTTGTGGAAAATCCTCTACCACGCAGTGTTTACTCTCTATGTATCTTATACCAGGGGCATAGTTAGGCCTGGGTCAATGGGGGCCCAGCTTCAAATCTATTGCCCAGGTCCCAGATCTATTCCCCAGAGCCCTGATGGCCATTGATGCTAATGGAAGTTGCCATGCAGGGGAAATTTTCCAGAGTGATTACAGTTGGGGAGGGTTAACACATCCCTTCCCACATGCTGGAACACCCCCCAATCCTCCCACCCCTGGCATGGCAATTCCATGGTGCAAATGGAAGCTTTTCTTCTAACCTTAATTATATGGGGAGGAGATTTTCCTCCTAGCTGGAAAGAGAAAGAAGGGGACAAGGGGCTGGGGGAGAAATTGCAAATGAATTGTAGTTGAAGAAAAGCTACTGACTTGAATGATCTGAGGTAAAGTGCAAACTAATTGAAGAATTTATTTTATTTGAGGAGATTTGGATGAGAAATTAATTGGCTGGCTTTGCCTTCTTTGAAATTTAAATAAATCCAAGCAATTATTTCTAAATTTGCATAGATATATAGACACATTCACACATGCAAAATGCATGCAGATTTGTGTGGGCCTCTTTGAATGGCTTAGCAATGCCTCTAGGGAAAAGAGTTGTTTTTCTATTTAATTTTCTTTCTTTTCGCCTAAACTACTTCAGTAGAATTGTCAGGGCCCTCGACACATGTAATGAAGCAAGCCCTTCTTTTATTACTGTTTCAGTATACCTCATCATCCCATTAAGAAAGTGGCAGCTGATGCAGGTGCCTTGCAATCTTTGTCTGCCCCAGACAGACAAGAAGCTGAGTTTGTACCACTCAGTAGCAAGTTCTGATCAATAAGCTAAACGGAGTGACTGTTGCTGCTTAACAGCACGCGCTGTGTGTGTGTGTGTGTGTGTGTGTGTGTGTGTGTGAGAGAGAGAGAGAGAGAGAGAGAGAGAGAGAGAAAGAAAGAAAGAAAGAAAGAAAGAAAGAAAGAAAGAAAGAAAGAAAGGCTGTTCCTTTTGCAGAGACTGAGTAGTCTGGATGGTGGTGGAGTGAAAGTTCTGTATAGTAAAAGAAGAAAAAAAGAAAAAGCAAGGACAAGATTCTCTGTCTCATAATGCTAAGATCTCTCAACAGTTCCAAAAGGATCTGGAACAAATTAATCACTTTAATGTAGTAAAGCAAATACATTTCCCCCCCCTCTAAAATCAATCTGTCTTGAAGGCCATGTGCTCTCATCACAACCACTATGAAAATATCTGGAAAATACCACTCAGATTGTCCAGGCTGAGATATATTTGTGCCAAAAAAATACAACTCTTAACAGGTTGTGCATGGAAAGAGAGGAGCTCAACTTGATTCACTTCTTAGTCCATCGGTAATAAAAATGTCCAGTCATGAAACAAACAAACACATACACAATCATTTTGCTACAGTTAGGCTGCAACAGTCGTGAGTTTGCCTGAGGCTGGAATCTTGGATAAGGCAAAGGTTACACTAGAAGCCAAAAGGGAATTTTGCCTTAGTAATAGCAAGAGGTGGAATCACTTCATGCAATCTCCATGAAAGTGCTGATTTAAGAATATGCATTAGAATTGACTCTTTAGACACAGCTGGAGACTTGAAGGGACACCACAGATGGCTTCTGCTTCTCAAAACCAGTTGTGGAATATTAATTAATTATCCCCCCCCCCTTAACACAGGACTGGCAGAATTTTGATTCTACTTTTTTTTTAAAGGCTAAACTTCAGTGTATTGCAGTGGTGGGCAAATGGCCGACTTGTGGGATCTACTTTGTTTTTCACTAGAACCCTGAGGTCAACCAGTAAGACAGCCAGGTACAAACAGTGGCTTGTGGATAGACAGACACTTAGAATTAAAGAACAGGATACCTCTGAGCACATGTAGGTTTTCCCCAGACTCTCTTTGTTTCAACAGGCTAATTTGGGGCTGGTGGTGAGGAAACCTTTCTTGCTTCTGCTATTGTTAGCCAATTAGGAGTCAGAAATCTTTGCTGATCCACTGCAAATCACCAAGAGGTCTACAAATAGATCCCAATCTACCTTCCACCCACCTCTCATTTATTGTAACTTAATGGATACGTTTTCTTTGGGTTGTTTTAATTCACAATGTGGCTCCATTTAACTCTCTGCCATTTGCCTTTTAAAGCCACATGTTTCACATTTACTGTTTAGCCCTCTGATCCAGTTTCGCTCAGGTGTTACTATTTATGCCAGTTTACTATCATTTCCAGATAGTTTTTACTGCCATTGACTTCCTAGGGATTAAAGCAGCTTAGAGTAAAGTACTTTGCCATAACTGAGTTGTAAACCTACATTATGCACTATGGGTTGTATCCAATGGGTAGTCTAACTTAAGTCACATTCATTTCAATGGGTCTACTCTAAGCAGGACTAACATTGGAAATAGGACTAACCCTATTTCTTATTCGTTTCTATATATAAAATAAGAGTGGGGAGCATAGCAAGCAACATGCTTGACATATGAACAGTCCCAGACTCAGTTTCCACCATCTTCAACTAAAAGGATCCCAGATATTACAGCTGGGAAAGACCCCCACCTGGGACCCTTGTGAACCACTGCCAGCCAGATCAGGCAACCCTGGGCTAAAGGGACCAGCTGTCTGACTCAATTCAAGATTTCATCACATGGTCATATTGGTTGCACTGCCTTTGCCCCCAATACAGCTTCTTGTCTTCTTCGGCAATGTTAATTCTCATTTCAACATAACTTGAACAAATCTTCTACTGAACAAATTGAGTTTTCCCACTAGACTGCACACCGTACTTACAGTCTTTCCCATTCACTCTCACAACAGCCTGGCACAATAGAGAACATTCCCATTTTACAGATGGCAACCCAAGGTGATTGGCAACCCAAGGCTAGCCAATGAACTATGGCTGAACAGGCATTTCATGTCTTCCACATCAGAGCTCAGCATCCTTAATCTGCATTGCCCCTTTTGTCCACCTTCAAATAAAGTTATCTTTGCAAAATGCATTAAACATTTCACTGCTGATGTTCCCTTTCTTGTATCAAACTGGAGAATTTACAGAGCATTGGGGAAAACAAGGGCAAAATGCAACAGTGTCAGCGAGTTGCAATGTGCTTCCAAAAACCCCAAGGCAATAATATACAAATAATCAGCATGATTATCAATGTATCCCTCCCAGCTAATAAAGGTGTACGCATGTTTGACCTTCCATCAGCTCCGAACTCACCAGTCAATCCTTTCTACAAACAGTGTTGACCTGATATTCTTTTCTAGCTCTTTATGCTCAGATGGGCTAATAATAGCTCTGTGGTGCGACAGAACTGAATGGATGTCATTCTCCTCAATATGTCCTAGAGACTTACTCTGGTTCAGAAAGGGCACTGGCAGGAGTGGAGCCACTCTGGGTCCCTAAAGCTACATTTGGTTTTGGATTTTGCTTCATCTTTTTTTTTTTTTTAAGACTTAAAGGGGGAGGGGAAGCATCATGTGGCTGCCCAGCGGACAATGGGAAGGGAGGCAGATGTATCTGAATTGTCTGGCTTCTCTGACAAAACATATAAACCCAAACTGATTTGCTACAATTGACTAGGAGACAGATGACTGTGCCTTTATAAATGAAGGTGTCAATAGCATTCTTTTTATTGGCTGCCAAACTGTATTGCCTGTTTCAAAGTCCACCTGAGCCTCCATCTCCCTCCTTACTCTTGTTTTCTTTGTTTTGATACATCACTTTCCTTCTAGCCTTTGGCAAATATATCCTGTAGGTTGGGTCAGTACTTTCTCTGGAGAGGAACATTTCTTCATACTGTTAATAGTAAGCTGGTATTCATTCAGAGATATAAAAGTATCTGATCACAAACATGTTATCCAGGCTAGGCCTTAGTGGAGTTCTGATTTTTCTTTACCATCTTAGGGCTCCTATTCCACAAACTACTTATAGATGAATAGCCCTACCGCAACCTTCCCCAACCTGGTGCCCACCAGGTGTTTTGGACTTCAACTCCCAGCATTCCTAACCTTTGGCTATGCTAGCTGAGCTGATGGGAGTTGAAGTCTAAAACATCAAAAGGGCAACCAGTTTGGGGATGGCTCCTACTGATTCAAGGGAATACTCCACAGCAGGGACTTTCAGGTTTATAACCTTCATTTGCATATCAAAGATTGTACCAGAAGGCAGGAGAATTTGCAACTTTTCTTAATCAGATCAGTCTATTCTTCACATTTTGCTAGGAACTGAGGAAATGTAAACACAATACTCAGAAACTCACAATTTACTTTAATGCAAGGAGTCCAAACATTGGCTTAATTGCACAATGCACTACCCTACTCTGGTAGAAAACTTCATAGTGCAGTGGGAGTTTTTCCATTGACTTCCATGAGATGCAGATTGGGTCTTCAGGCTACAGTCTTATGGACACTTCCGAAACATCCCATTCAACTCAGTGAGACTTACTTGCGAATAAACATGTTTAAGACTGGGATGTTATATTGGACCAAGCTCTGAGACATCTTGGATTAAAAATCCCTCCTTTGCCAAGAACTTACTGGCTGATCTTGGGGAAATTGCTCCCTGTCTCTAAGCCTTAGTTTCCCCACCGTAAAGCTCTGCTTCATAGGGTTATGCGCCAGGGTGGACAGAAAAGGAAGACAGCAATGCTAAAGCACTTTACATATTAAAACCGCTAAATAAGAAGTAGAAAATACATTGACTACTGGATGCAGGATAACTGTGACTGGATTAATGGCACATCTTTTAAAATAGATCCTGTTCAGAAGGCTAGGATGGCAGCAGAGTATTAAGCACATGAGTAGTAAAGGTTTCCCATTCCCTTTTCCGTTTATTCTAACCTTGGTTGCTTTCTTGGGTTATTTAAACTTGGCATGCATGTGTGTGGATCCAATTGTTAAGCACAACAAGCTAACATTAACACCAAACATAGGTTCTGCAGGCACCACTGCCCCTGGCCCAAAAGAATTATGCAGAACCTATACATGATGGTGTTTCCAATTTGATAAGAAAGAAAAGCAGGGGGAAAAAGACAAGTAGAAGAAAGTGAGCTGAACTTGGCGTGAAGCATGTTATGCTATTGTTAGACATCAAATGCTGCACCAAGAAGGCATATGGCTGGGTCTCCTCCAGCAGGGATACAAAAGCTTTGATGCAATAATTGGTTCTCACAGCAGCACAAGCACAGCAGGCAACTGGGCCAGCATAACCTTTGCTCAGAGCTCCGGGAGACAGCAACGGCTTGGCTGTTTTGCTCAGGCGGGCGCAGCACCAGTCATCTTGGAATGAAGCGAGGAACTCAGAAGGAAATGCCAGGGTGGGGGAGTGAAGGAGCCCCTCAGGACGACTCAAGGAACACAGGTCCCTCTTGTCCTCAGCTTTGTAGCATGCCGACTTTGTTTCAAAATGCCAGCCCCCTCTGGCCATTGCTGCAGTTACATAAGGCACTGGGGGGAAAGCAGCCAAAAGAGGATATTTCTGACTAGAGAAAGGGACTCTCGCCCATTTGCCAGCACTATCACTGGCCAGGCAACAATGCAGCAGGATGGAAGCTAAGACTTCATTGTCTGGCACTGCCCTGGTTTTTCATTCCCTCCTCCTGCAATTGTTGGAATCCCTGCTTAGTTTCCCATTTTCTAGCGCCTTCCTTAACCCTGGGCTAAGGTGAGGCTGCTTTGTTTCCCCCTTGTGTCTCCCTCATGTCCTTCCTACTCCCTCTGCTCCTGCTGCATTCTCCTACTGCAGGTGACTCTCAGACCTAGCTCAGCCAGCCAGCGTCCGTCTCTGTAGTGGCGTCAACAGGCCGTTGGACTTGGACCAAAGAGAGTTGGGTTTGAAACCATACTTGGCCACAGGGCTGGCCCTACCATGAGGCAGAGCGAGGCGGCTGCCTCAGGCAGCTGGTTTGGGGTGTCATGAAAGGGCAGCTAATTGTTGGCAATTTCATGTATAATGATTGTGTTTTTACTCCTAGGGTGTGTGCATGGAATTTTCTGCGTGAGGTGCTAAAATAACTTGGACGGCTTTGGAGAGTATGCACCTTGATTTGGGAAGGGGTGGGTGAGGAAGGCACCACTTGCCATTCCTCATCGGCCAGCAAAATGCCTTCGGCCAGCCCTGCTCAGCTGTCTCCCCTCACCCCATACGAGTTCATTCTTCCTGGGCTTCAGGGACTACTAACAACCTCCCTCAAGGGTTTGCTGAGAGGACGGATGATATCACTGCCGCACGTGCACTTTTCAGAAGGGATGGCTGCCAATGGTGCCAAATCCACTTCCAGTCCTCTCCACAGGCTGGCAGGGAAACTTGCCTGGGGAGGGGCCCTGCTTGGACCTGCCAGCCACAGAGAGCTCCAGCGGCCCTCTGGCCAAGCTCAGGGGAAACTTTCAGCTGCAGTATATCAACTGCACCTGGAGGGTGAACTCTCCACTTTCCTCCTCTTACTTCTTTCTTGAGGAATGTTGGGAGATCCTGGATACATTATTATTAATTATTATTATTATTATTATTATTAACCCCTTCCCCCTCCTCTTTGCAGCAGGTCTAGCTGGCTCTATTGTTCCCCCCCCCCCCCGCCCGGCTGTTACCTTCTGCTGCCTCCTGGCCATGTCCGTGGGCTGCTTGGCATTGAAGGGGTAGGCGATGCACCTCATGACGAAGACGTAGAGCTGCAGCTTCTTCTTCCTCTCCTCTTCCTCCTTCTGCAGCCTCTCGAGCTCTTCCTTCTCCTTCTCGCTCACCACCGAGGGGCTGGGACTGGAAGGCCGGACGCTGCTGGCGCTCCGGCTGCTGGGCTGCAGCCCGCCGCCGCCGCTGCCGCCGCCCGAGCTCTCGCTGGTCCGGCTGGGGGAGAGCCGTGCCCCCGAGGCCGCCGGGGCCAACACTTCCTTGCTGCTCTCCTCTTCCACGATCTCATCGGATTCCTCTTCGCTGGACGACGGGTCCAACATGTTGTCGGCAACGCCGCCTTGGCGGGCAGCTCCGAGGGGCAAGCGGCGAAAGGATCAACGGCAGGCAGGCAGCGGCGCCGACACAAAGCCTCGGGGTACTTCCAAGATGCCTTCCTCCTCCTCCTCCCTCCTTCACAGCCTCATCCACCTCGTCTGGCAAAGGGCGTCTGACAAACAGACCGACCGACCAAGCCGCCGCCGCCGCCGCCGCCGCCGCCTCCACCCGCTCTGCAACTTCAGCGAACGCCACAAAACCGGCCAGCCGAACCGGGAGGCGAGCTCGGGAGGAGCGGCGATGTCCGAGCAGGCGGCGAGCTGTCGATGCAGCGGAGAAGCCGAGCAGGCACTGCCGCTCCCGCCGCCGCCGCCGCCGCCTTCCCAGTCGGGGCGAGAGCGAACGAGCGCTTACGTGGGTCGGCGGCTTTAACTCTTGCAGGCCCGGGCCGCCGCCGCTGCACGCACGCACGCACACAGAGTGAAAGGGAAGCGTCGGGCTCAGGCGCGGCTGCTGGGCGAGCTCTCTCCCCCTCCAGCGAGGCCGGCTGTGCCCCGCCTGCGATCGATCTCTTAATCTAGAGAGGCAGATGGTGACTCGCTCCCCCCCCCACCCGCCGCGCTTAGTTCCCTCCCAGCCAATAAGCCCGCAGGGCGAGAGGAGCTGGCCAAGGTGCTGGATGCGAGCCGCCAACTGCAGACGCATCGAGAGCGCCCGGCGCGCCAGCAGCAGCCACAAGCGGAACTGCCCGCCCCTGTGTGCGCACGCTCAGTGCACCCTTCTCCTCCTCCCTCCCCGCCTCCGTAACACGCGAGCGGTGCACATGACTGTTTGGGGAAGTGAAGCCCCCCGAAGAAGCCTCTGCCCTCACCCGGAGGCGCTTTTGGCCCCGCCCGCCCCGCCGCCTCCGCTCCCCCTTTCCGAGTTCTCAGCGCGGAGTTTCCGCTTAATTGACCGCTGATTGTCCGCCTGCCGCCTCGCCGGCTCACCCGCGGATCGCGGGGCGGGGCGCGGAAAGATGGAGCGAGGAGTTCAGACGAGGAAGAGGAAAAGGGTCGGGATGTTTAGCCCCCCTGTGAGGAAAAATGACAAGGTCTGGGGCTTTTTTAGCTTAAAAGAAGGCGAGTAAGGGGTGGGGGCATGAGGGAGATGTACAAAATTATGCTTGGTGTGGAGAAAGTGGGTAAGGAGACGTTTTTCTCCCTCTCTCATAATACTGGAACCCAATGGGGTCATCCCATGAAGCTGATTGGTGGGAGATTCAGGACAGATAAAAGGAAGGACTGCTTCACACGCCGCATAGTCAAACTATGGAATTCACTTCCACTAGATATAGTGATGACCACCAATTTGGATAGCTTTAAAAGGGGATGGGACAAATCCATGGAGGAGATTATGCTACCTCCCACATCAGATGCAGTACATCTGCATATCAAAGCAGGGGAGGGTGCTATTTTGCTCAGGTCCTACTTATGTGTTACCCTGGTTGTCCACTGTGGGGGGGAAATGCCCCCCCCCCGGTCTTATCCAGCATGGCTGTTGTTATGTCAGTCTGGCAAAAGAGCAGAAGATCTTTTCTGATCTGGGGATGGGGATGAGACTGGGGTGGAGGAAAAGGATATTCTGTGGGAGCAATATGGGGGATGATGAGAAGAAATCAGGCCGTGGGGAGTGGCAGAGGGGAAAGGGCAGGAGATGCTCAGAATGTGGTAGGAGCAGCTTGGAAGGTTGTGGGGGGCTGGGAAAAGAGATGGATTACTGGTGGCAGGAAGTTGAGTGGGAAAGAGTGAAGCAGCTGAGTCAGGGTGTCATAGAATTCATCATTATCTAATTTAATTTCTTATTATTGTTGTATTTTATTTCTCCCAGGGAAAGGTTCATACGGATTTTTTCTTCTCAGGTGGTGCCAAAATAACATGGCCAGCCTTATGTACTATGAACCTTCACTTGCAGGCGGCGGGGTGTGTGTGTGTGCATTTGCTGTTCTGCCTTAGGAATCAAAGTGTCTTGGACTCCCCCTGGCACTGCAGATCAGGAAAAGAGGAGGCAAAAGAATAGGGAGCAGACCTGGGGAATGGAAGGGCAGGTGAATCAACTGGGGGGAAAGCAAGGCAACTCATTTTATTCCTTTCCTTTAACATTAGAACTCAGAGACAGCCAATGAAAGTGTTTGGCCATAGGTTTAGGAGAGACAAGGGGAGGCATGTCTTCCTGCAAGGCATAATTGTGGACTAATGCCACCGAGCAGCCACCATTCCATCAGGCTACATCAGTTGTTTCCACCCCAGCTGGTTGTTAGAAGAACCATATCCTTAAGAACTGGTGCCTGAGTTCACTTTTTCCTCTTCCCTCTCCAACCATTTTCCTTTTGTGTTGTGTCTTTTCGGTGGTGTCTCTTTTTTTTTGTAGTGTCTTTTTAAATCATCTGAAGATGATTCAGACCTGGGGAGACATTTTGGCTGAAGAGTAGGGTAAACATACTTTAAGTAAATACACAATAAGGAATTAATAATTAAATTATGGACTTCACTGCCACAAGATGTGGTGATGGCAACTAGTTTAGGATGGTTGAAAAGGGGAATAAACACATTCATGGATGGTAGATCTATCAGTGGCTACTAGTCATGATGGATATGTGGAGTCTCCATGGTCAGAAGCAGTTTGGTACTGAATGCCAAGTTCTGTGGGTAGCAACAGCAGCAGCTCTTGTATTGCACAAAGGCTGCAATGGCAAACATACATGGGAGTGAGTCCCACTGAACGCATTGTGCAACCAATGAGCTAGGGCATCCTTGTTTCAACACCACATATATCCATGAATATCCTTAGTGCTGGCTCCAGGTTACTGAAGGCTCTTGGGCCAGAAACCCTCAATAAGCCCCCTCTTTCAGTGAATCTGTCTGCTCATTGCTGTCGCCAGCTGCTGTTGCTCCTTATCCTCTCTCTCATCATTGCTACCACTTGCTTGCTAGGTAGGTAGGCAGAAAGCCCGTGACAAGGAGGCAGTGGCACCTACTGCTCCTCCTCCTCACCATCACTGTTGTCTAGGTGAGAGTGGGAGGCAGGTGAACCAGCAAGGTGCAATCATGAAGAGGAGGAGCAAGTCCAGGGGGCTCTTGTCAGTGGGCCCCTGCTGGCCTGTAGGCCCTCAGCAGGTGCCCAACCATGCCTACCCTTGACGCCAGTCCTGAACACCCTCCTCAGGAAGGAGCCTCCTGGATGCAACTATGTCGAAGAAGTAGGAGCTGACCCAGCATGACCATGTTTATAGGTGCAATTTCCCAGTGGTAATAAACACAAGTGTAGTGGCTGAAAAATGTGCTCAAACAAATTGATACCAAGAAGTGGTGCCTCTAATTTATTTAGAGAGCAATCCTATGGCCACTAGACACTGTCTAGACAGCCATAGGATTTTTCAGTTTCTGGAAACTGTGCTCTCCACCCCTCCCCCTCCCCTCATAGCTGACGCAGTTCTTTTCGCACTGCCACCATTAAGATCCATGTGGAAGCTTTCCAATCCAAATCAATGAACTTGGACACACAGCAACAATCCTATCCACACTCACCGGGGAGGAAGCCCTATTGGACACAGTGGAACAGAGGAAACATGCACAGGATTGTGCTATCGGTTCTGCGCAGTGTACAAAGGGACAACTCATATGTATTCCATATTAGGAGATGCATGAGTTTGTTTTCCCGTTACACAGGATGCACAAAAAGAGGGAGCATGCAACACTAATGCTTTCGCTGTTGTCGATTACAAATGACGGTGTCTTATCAAAGTACGTAGCCATGACTGGGTATAGCAACTGCATGTTGGGCATTTCTCCAGGAAGAGAGTGCTGATGGAATCTGTGGATGACAGCTACTTAGGTTGTGTGGTGTACATGCCCAAAAGAGATCAAAAGGAATGCATGGCAGTGAACTCAGAATTGCTTTGTTCAGAACTACACTATGAACCCATTTGCATGTCTGAGGCTGCAATCTGACACACATAAATCTGGATGCAACTCACTGCATTCTGCAGTTACTGCTGTAAAATAGTAGTGCAGTCCTGTGTATGCAGAACAGTTCTGTGTATATTTACTCAGAATGAAATCCCATTAATTTCAATGAAACTTAGTTCCAATAAGAGGAGTCCTTTTTTAAGGGTCTTATGATCATAAAGTTACTTGATCTCATGAAGGAACTTGGGCCTATGGCTACTGCTGACATGGGGATAACAAAACTGACATCATTGGAGAGTACCAACACTTGCTGTGATGAATGTTGCTGTGAGGTTGTTTGTGAGGGGAAAATGTGATTATTCCAAGAGTGCTTAAGCGGATACCCATTAAAATTTAAAGATCTTTCTGATCAGGCTCAACATGTAGGATGCACATAAATGAAGAACCCGGCTGCCTGTGGAGAGTTTTACAAGTCCCCTGCAGAAGCTAGGAGTCATAACCTTCATGATTCATTTCTCTGCAAATGGGAATAGGTGGAATGGACAGATGTCAAGTAAAATATTTGCATACTTTGCTGTTTCACACATAGTTTAGTGGTAACACTCTTGACAGCAGCCCTAGTTCTTCTCTCTCTGTACACTGTTCAAAGTAATGCTGTCAGCTCTGGCTTACACATTAGAAAATTGAAGATGAAGCTATTAATATAACCATAGAGCTGTTCATCATAATGTAGTTCTCATTTTGGGAAGTATTGGGTACTGGCCTATAATCTGTCTGGTAGGGTCTTTTCTGGCAGCCATTGATGTACTACTTGAACATCAAGCAGTCTTTAAATGATTTCCATAATTTCTATGTGAAGGTATTACTGTTTTAATGATCAAGTATATTTACTTTCTGTCTTTTCCTGTGAATAACAATAATTTTCACAGAGTCACTAAGGCACCAGATTTCCCATTACTATATGTCAGTCTTTCCCAACCTGGTGCCTCCAGTTGTTTTGAATGACAGTTTCCAGCATTCTTGATCATTGGTCATGCTAATGGTGGCTGATATGAGTTGAAGTTCAAACATATGAAAGGTACCAGTTGGGGGAAGGCTGCTCTATGTATATTCCTGAGTGATGGAATTAGGGTTGTCAACATTTTTCTAACATATGGCTCCTGTGCCATTAAAAGGCACAAATCCAACAGGGAAATCTTTCCTCACTTCTCAAAAAGAAAAGGTTCAGCTGTTGACTTTTTTTTTAACTTTATACAGCTGTAAAAAAAAAAAAAGGCATAGAGCTCTACTAGGAAAAAATAGTTGCTCTAAATGTAATGGTCTTATATAACTTTTCCTTTTTAAAAAAATCAATGGGATGACTTCATAAACTTGACCATGAAATCAGTGTATGTATGTATGTATGTATGTATGTATGTATTTGATTTGTACCCTGCTTTCCTACCAAAAATGGCACTCAAGGCAGCTTACAACTAATAAACCTTGATTAAAAACAATAATAAGCAAGCACATTATAACACAATTAAAAACAATTAAAATCACAACAATAACAGAGTAAAAACAGCATCCTGCTCAACAGACCCACTTACACTCCAAAGGCCTGCTTGAATAATGTGGTCTTTGCCTGCTGGCAGAAGGAGAGCAGAGAGGGAGCAAACCTAGCCTCAGCCAGTAGGGAGTTCCACAACCTGGGAGCTGGCACCAAGAAGGTCCTGTTTCATGCTGTCATCAAAGGCAGTGGTCTCAAAAGAAGGGCCTTTCCTGAAGATCTTAAGAACTGGCCAAGCTAGTATGGGAGAGGGCAGTCTCAGTTCCCAAGCCATATAGGGCTTTAGAGGTAATAATCATTGAATTCTGCCCAGAATTAGACCAGTAGCCAGTGAATCTGTTAAAACAAGGAAGTTGCATGTTCCTTGTAACCAGCCCCAGTCAACAGTCTAGCCACAGCATTCTGGACCAGCTGAAGTTTCTGAACAGCTTTTGAAAGCATCCCCATGTAGAACACATTACAGTAGTCCAAACGGATGTAATGTAACTAAGGCATGTGTGACTGTGGCCAGACTAGACATCTCTGTTTTACTATCCCAATTGCATTTCATGACTGATTTTCATGACAACATGGTTTGTATAATATAGGGTCCAGACTTTGCTTGTCAGTGTTTCCAAACCTATTTACTTGCTTCTGTTTGAAAGAGCTCCTACTGTCCTCAGGTTATGTATCTGGGCACTTGTGTTCCTATCAGAGTTGGATGGTCTTGTACTGAGGCATTTCTTTACTGCATGGTGGTGCCTGTGCTGGACAGCAACTCCAGCAGGCAATGGGGAGGGGAAAGAGGCTGCATTTTCCAAATTGGCTCCTGCATTGCTAAACACCTAGGCAGCCCACTGGTTTTATAAATACTTCCAGGTCAGGCCTGGGTATTTGTTTCAGAACAGCCTACCTGCTTCCTTGCCTGCCTTCCCAGTTACCTCTCTATATATCTTGCTTCTAGACTGCTCAGTTGGGTGCCTTAGCGATGACCCTGGAGAGCTAGGTAACCTCCAGTCTGGGGGTCAAATCTGGCCCTGCTGGGCTCCCAGTCCAGCTCTCCAAGGATCCCTGATGACCATGCCCCTTCCCCTGGCCCCACCCCCTTTCCTCAACCACTAATTGTTGGGAGGGGGGTTTCCCAGCATTTGTGCCACTTTCCCACCATTCTATATGGTTGAAATACCTCTCCTAAATTTTAGTTACTGATAGTAAGGGCTTTAAGCTAAAACATGGTGACATTTTTAAATTTTAGCCCCACCCCATCTCGCCTTTAGTCTCACCCACCACTGGAATGTGGCCCCCAAGAGTGTCTCTGAAATTGAATTTGGACCTTGGACTGGAAGAGGTTACCCACCCCTGCTATAGCGTAATGCAGAATCTTGTTCTCATTTCACTCTAGTGCAGCGGTCCCCAACCTTTTTTGGCACCAGGGACCAGTCCAATTTTTCCACAGACCGGGTGTGTGTGTTTTCCACTGGCAGACTTCCGGCTGCTGGGACACAAATGGCTTCCACTATGTGGATGTCATTTGCGTCCCTATTCTTTGCAGTAATTGGCTACGTAAAGATTTACGTAGCCTATTACTTGTAGAACAGGGATGCAAATGGCGTCCGCATAGCGGATGCCATTTGCGTCCCAGCGGCCAGAAGTCCACCAGCAGCCAGAGCCGGCCAGCAGCTCTGTGGACTCGCTGCGGAGTGGAGCCAGCCGGGGCTGGCGAGGATTCGGGGGGGGGGAGGGACAGATCGCCTCCACACACACCCCCGCGGACCCCTGCGGACCCAAGGTGAGGGGGTTTCGCACACCCCTGCAGCCCGGTTGCTGACAGGCCACGGTGCCAGTCCATGGCCTGGGGGTTGGGGGTTGGGGACCCCTGCTCTAGTGCATGATACTTATGCAGTCTGCTACTGGGCCTATTTCTTTTAGAGTTCCCTGGCAATGCTGGCTCCTGAGCCTGGTGGTATTTAGTCCACTTAGGACCTGAGATTTATCTAGGATGGTCATAGCCAGCAATGGCAGATAAAGAGAAATAAGACTGTAGAGAAAATTGACAAAGCCTGGGATCTAATAATGCAGTGGAATTCCAGTTATATGTAGTCTCGATAGCCATAGTTAGCATTCAGCACCTTGGACAGGGGCTCAAAGCTTCCCCATCTCTATGGCCTTATCAATGTCCCATAAGCAACAGGGAGGCTCCAGGATTGGTTGGTTTCTGTATCAGTTACTGGAGTTAAGTGAGAAAGCAATTGGCAGTTGCTTAGCAACTATCAAATATGTTCTCCTTGAACATGGTTGAGAGCATGTCCGTTATTTGCTAGGGACAATTGCCAAAGCCCATTGTGACAGACAAAAGAGTCAGCCAGGAGTGAAGCAGTGTTACCAGCTTGGAGACTGGGAATGATGATGAAGAAAGTGGAACTGAAAACCTTGTGTATGACCTGTTTAAATGAAGCAGTGCTTGGTGGGTTAGACTCTAAACAACTTGGGAACTTGGTGTGTTGTGATGTTTGGGAGCTTGCAGAATGGTTGTGGGATGGTAGGATTTCCAAGCTTTTAGTGCACACATCTAGCCCGCAAGACACAAATTAACCTCCTTTGTTCCAGCTTCCTACTTGCTTAGCCTACTTCTCACATGCTCATTCAATCCAGCTTCTCTCCCTGGCAGGAAAACAGAAAGACACAAGGCAACACCTACATGTGGTCAAAAGATGCCTAATATAAAATGCACACCTACAAAAAACAAAACAAAACAAAAAACCCCCATCAGATGACAAAAGAAGCTAGTCTTCAGTACTTCTTCAAAAGGAGTAAAAAGGTGTGCCTGTCTGTTTTTGCACTGTGCTGAAAAGCAAGCAATGTGAGAGGAGAAAGGATTGCAATTAGGCATATGCAACATCCAGTAGTAATTTTTCTTAATAGTTAATTGTATGAAATTACCCACTATGACTAGATAAATGAAAGGATCAACTACATATCTTCTAGAGGGATAGCCATGTTAGTACTGTAGGAAAACCAACAAAGAATCTTGTGGTACATTAAATCTTGTGCTACAGTAAATCCATAACGGATTTATTGTGGCATGAGCTTTGTGGATTAGAGTCCATTTCTTTAGAAGCATTAAGTGTGGCACATGGAGAAAACTGTAAAGAGTGGGGCCCATGAAATATGAGAGGCACAGTAGGTCTGTGCTGTGGCACTTCTCTGCAGACTCCAATTTATTTATTTATTAACTTACTTACTTACTTACCTACCTACCACTAAATATAATAAAAAACCCTAAGCCGTATACAAGGTCAGAGAGTGACCCATTCACAACAGCAACCATAGGTGATAATATCCTGCTTCTAACTATGCTAGGCTAATGTGACACCTGTAGTGGGAAAGACACCCACAGTCCTGATTAAATTAAATTAAATTGAATACAATCAAATTTGATGGTAAATTCTATTCACCAATTTCATGCTTTTTCAAAATTCAAATTTTCCCTTTGAATTTTATTCCAGATCTAGCCTTCTACATACATAAAAGGAACTCCTCACCCCATCTTTTGTTGCTTTCTTCCTTGTCATTCACATGAACCAAGATTCTAACACACACAATTCTTACAGAAACATATAGAGAGGCTCATTTTGAATTCATATATAGTTGAACTGTATAATTTATAATAATGGTTTAAAATATGCTTTAAAATATTGGGTTTTAATAACCGCTCTGAGATTCCTATTAACTGCAAAGGCCTAGGTGTCTTTTTGTTTATATACATTATTATTATGTTTATGTTTATAGCCTGCCTTTTTCCTCTTGCAAGGTAGCTTACATGATTCTCCTCCTTTCCATTTTATCCTCACAACAACCTGTGAGGTAGGTTAAGCTGAGAGTCAGTATCAGGTCCAAAGTCACCCAGTAACCTTACAGCCAAGTGGGAACCAGAACTCAAATCTCCTGAGTCCCAGTCCAACACTAACCATTGTGGCACTATACCACACTGGCTCTTGATTTACATTGTTTGATGATTTACATCATCGCTCTCTGTTTAGTAACTTTTAGCTAAAGGAGGCAGGATTGCCCTTTCCTTTAGTTTTTAATCCCCATATCTATTGGGAGTATTCCCAACAGGGCACTGAATGAAGGGGTGGTGGTGTATAAATGCTCAGAATGAATGAATTCCTTTTAGGATCGATTCTCACGAGGATTGTGATTGGCCATGAAGATGGGAATCCAGATGGGAATTTCAGATTGCTAAAACTGCTTCATGTCTGTGGGCACCACTGTGTTCTTGGAGGCCTTCTTGTCTTGGCAAGATAACAGACAAATTATCTTTCCTGAATTTCAAGTGCCATGACCTTGGGGAGGAGCTGCAAGATGACAATGAAACGGACTATTGTGAATACTTGGAATAGTACTCACAAGTTCTGATGATTGCAGAATCCATTAAAAATAGCCTTGGAAAATATTTAATTGCTTTGCCATTGAGCATATTACATTAAAGAAGCATTCTGATGGGAAATCCTTGACCTGCTGTGATGATTGCTTTGATCTCTTCAGCGCTCTGTGGATGTGCTCACACTAAGGAAAGGTCCTTGAAAATGCTTTTATGCCATTAAGGGTTTACATATAATGTGGCCTTTTAAAGCCGTAGCAGGTGTTTTGCTGTAAATCACCTCCCTACATGACCTGCAGTAAAGCACTCTAATGTTAAGACAGCAGTGTGAATGGCTGGTGTTGATGCTCAGAGTTGTCCTAGGTTGTCCTAGGCAGTCTCAGGTGAATCGGGATGTTCCATAGCAGCCTTTCTTAACCTGGTGCCCTCCAGATATTTTAGACTTCCACTGCCATCAGCCCTAGCAACCATGACCATGGTCAGGAATTCCGGGATTGTCATAATTGGGAGTATCTAACGAGGCTGTTGAGCAAGTGGCCCCTCCCGCTGATTGCGCAAACAGGACCCACCACTTGTATAGGAAGCCCTGAAATGAGCGGAACTGCTCATTTCTGGATCAGATTGGTGGAGCTCCCTCATGCGAGCTTCTCTGTCCTGCCTGGTATCAGAAAGGAACATTTTCACTTGTTTCAGTTGCTTCTGGAAGTGCTAAATCTCTGTTGTGCGACTGGTGGGTCTCGCTTGTGGAAAGAATAAGTGGGGATGCAGCAGAATTGGTGGGGGTTACTGCCCAAAGATATCTGGTGGGTACCAAGTTGGGGGAGGCTGATGTACAATAAGAGGGCACCCCAAGGTTGGTCCCCAGCAGGATTCAGTTTGGCTCAGGGTTTAATCCCAGGACTTGTTTACAGTATGAAGACATGTGGAATGGCAATAGACAATAGAGGATGTGAATTTCCTTCACCCTTGAGCAACTGAAACATCTGTGATTCAACTAAAACATAGAAGGGCATCCAAAGATCATGGCCTCCTGCAGGCTTGAGCTTCATTGCCTTTTATTTTAGAAATTGAACACTGATCTCCATGGCAAAGTCTTGAATATCTTTTGTGCTTTTACCGATATGCAAAAACCAAGTCACTTAGAACTAAAGTGCTTTAACCCTTTTGAATCACATCCACAAGGTCAGCTCCTTCAGACTTGACATTCACGTCCTTTCTGTTTTCTAGCGCTTCCTGTTCTCCTGCATCTCTTTCTTATCTAGAATGGAGCTTTGTCATCTTCCTTGTTCCTGAAATATGCACAACCTGTCCCTGCCTTAGCCTGTTGGACTGGGTAGGGGTTGTCATTTCCTTCGCTTACGTAATCTGAGCCTCTTTCATAGGTACATAGGAATCTGTCCAGTATTGTCTGTTCTGATGGGCAGCCACTTTTAAGAGTCTCGGCCAGAGGTCTTTCCCATTATGTGCCACCTGACCCTTTTCCCTGGAGATGCTAAGGGACTGAATCTGGGACCTTCTGCATGCAAAGTACCTGCTCTTAACCCTTAATAGTTATGGATTTAAAACTGGACTAGACATTACTTCTGCACTGTATGTTTCTCTACCACTGTGCTTTAATTGATGCATTCTTGTGTTACATAAATACCTGGTGTGATTTCTTCCCACACTGCTCAGGTAACATAAAAAGCCCTGGATCACATGGGAGGAGCCCATCCTATGGCTTTTCCCTAGCTACCACTGGCCCTATGTATGTATGTATGTATTTTATTACATTTATATACTGCCCAATAGCTGAAGCTCTCTGGGTGGTTCACAACAATTAAAACCATAAAATACAGTATGAAATACATTATTAAAAAGTATAAAACTACAGTATCAAATGAAGTAAAAACCAGAATAAAACCTAGCAGCAATGCAGAGATTTAGAATGCAATTACAGATTTAAATCAACAGAGCAGTTTTGATGTGTGGAGAAGCTGCAGAGTGGGTATCTCCCACATGGACTATCAAAAGCTGCCTTATACCTACTCAGACCAATGGTCCATAAAGCTCAGTACTGTCTACACCAGAGGTAGGGAATTTTGTGAGGTCCTGGGGCCATTTTTGCCCCCTGGACCCCCCCATGAGCCACAGTGCCCACCCATGGGTGCCAAAATGGGGAGAAATAAAATGATGTCCGCAGCTATGGAGTGCCAAAAGGGTCAAAATTAGCTTGCTTGGTAATTTTACTCCTTTGGGGACTTCATAGCAGCTATGGATGCCATTTTCTTTGCAAAAAACAATAACAATTTAAAGATTTTGTGTGTGGGGGGGGTACCCCTGAATTGGGTGGGGGACACCAGGGGCCACATGCAGCCCATGGGCTGTAAGTTGCCCACCCCTGGTTTACACTGACTGGTAGCAGCTTTCCAGGGTTTCAGGCAGAGAAGATGGCATCTGGGACCCTCTGTATGGAAAGCATGTGTTCTACCCAAGGCTTGCAAGGGTGCAGAACCTCAGGCTGGGGGCGAAATCTGGCCCTCTGGGTTTCCACAGGTGGCCATGCCCTCTTCCCTCTGACCCACCCAGAAGAAACTGGGGTATTGGTTCACTGACGTCTAGACCAGCTCCTAGTCCTGGTTGTACTGGAATAACTTGAAAAGGATGACATGTTGGGGAGCTTCACTGCTTTGAGAAAGAAAAGGGAGGGGGATTGTTATTGACTTTTCTGGGCTAAAGCACATGTGCTATTGTCTTGTCCAGATTTATTCAATTTCTTAGCATTTGTAGTGTAAATGGAGCAGGGAACTGATATCAGGTAGCCTAGCGCCATGTCTGTTCCATCATGCTATCTTTTCAACAGGCAACGCATCAAAAATGTTGACAGTTTTGTAACTTTGCAAGTAATTGTTCTGACAAGGTAGGGATTGTGTTTTGATCTAAAGATGGAAATATGGCAATGTTTTCAAATGGTTATTTCATTAAAACACACACACACACCACCTTACCCTGGCATGCTTGTTCATTCCAACACTCAAATGAACACCCTCCTTAAAATTAGGAGGTCGTTAAACAAACAAACAAAAACACTCATCATTTTCTTATTTATTTATTCATTTTTTAAAACTTTCCTTTAGCCGTATTTATTTTGGAAATGTAAACCTGAAATTCTCATGAATACCTGCTCGGCATTTTGAAATAAAGAAAGCATTCTGATAGATATGGTAAAATTATGAGTTTTGCTAATATTACTGGCATAAAGAGGGCCCCAGCGTTAAAACTCTTTGTCGTGATCCACCTTGGCTTGTCAATTCCTGCCTTGAAAGGGGCATCTTAGGCTTTGAAACCCCCTAACCATCTATGTTTGATTGAGGAGGATCAATCTACTCCCAAACATTTGATGATAAGATTTTTAATGGGACCTGGGATTTTTATTGTTGATTGTGCAAAATTGTTTTATATTTATTTAAGCAAATGGTTTTATATTATATTATTACATGGGTGATATAGAACTGTAATGGATGAATGAATATACTTGTTTATATTAAGGCTTCAACTGTAAACATGGCTTACCCAGAAGTAAGTCCCACTGCAAGCAATATGAATTACATCTGAGTGAAGAATTTTAGGATTAGGACAGAGCAATCTGAGGGAGGCCTGGAACCATTTTCACACAGACACAAATGGCCCCTTTGGCAGATATAGAGCACTAAAAGGGTCAAATTTAGTTTGTAAACAAGCATTCTTTTCGCTCTGAATTTGGCAGGGTGGCAGCGGCCGTACCAGAGGTGGCTGGTAGGGGCAGCGTGTGGCCCACTCCTGGATTCGGATGTAAGGAAAAAAAAGAGGGTAATTGTATTGGAGTGAGCCACAGCAATTAAAGCTCTCCTGAAGAATGTCTGAAATAGCCCTCTGAATGGGCATTTACCCACAACTTTGAAAACATCTTTTAACATAGGTGCCTTCATATGTTCCATTGGTCCATCTTGGCCAGGATTTCTACTCTGACTGATAGCAGCTTTCTAAGGTCTCCAGTAAAGGCACACACATCCCTTCTGCTACCTGGGATCCTAGAGATGTGCTTTATATGTAAAGTCATTACCTCTTCCTGAAGTTAGTTAGTTAAAATACGTTAGATTGCATTAGCTTTCTAGGAGAGCCAAAGGCACATTATTGAACCCCTTTAATGGAGGTTGGACTGGGTCTATGTAGTAACAGCTTGTATCAAAAGTACAGTTGCTTAAAATATATATTAAAAGATATTTAAAAAGATATTCCCCAAACCTAGTAGAGCACAGTAGAGTAGTTAGGTAACTTTAGACTCTGGACCTAAAGGTCTTACAGGGCTCCCCCCACTTTAGATGGTAATATGTATTACTTTGCTTATTTCAAAACATGGCAAACCAGCCATGCTGTGTTTGGGGACCCACCTGCTTATTCCGCTAAGTGTGGGCTCGGACTTCTGCCCCAAAGTCCGGTCCTGACAGCACCACTGGAAGAGCCATTGTTTAAAGAAACAGTGTTCATATGACCCTCTGAACCAGTGGAAAGCGCAGTTTTTCATCCATTATGCTGCCATAGGCAGAGACATTCATGTGAATGTTGACAACACATATTGAGCTCAGCTTGGATCAAGCTTGGGGAATGAATCACAACTAAGAATGCTGGAGAAATTCGATATGGACTACAATGAGCTCAGTTTTCTAAACTTATGACACGTGGAATCTGCTGCGGAGCGACCCCCTCAGGCAGAGTGGTTTCCGTGGACTTCTGGATGATTTTTTTTGCTTTCCCAAAATTTATGTATATAAGTTCATAGGAATCATAGAATCATAGAATAGTAGGGTTGGAAGGGGCCTACAAGGCCATCGAGTCCAACCCCCTGCTCAGTGCAGGAATCTAAGTCACAGCATCCCTGACAGATGGCTGTCCAGCCTCGTCTTGAATGCCTCCAGTGTAGGAGAGCCCACCACCTCCCTAGGTAATTGGTTCCATTGTTGTATTGCTCTAACAGTCAGAAAGCTCTTCCTGATGTTCAGCCAGAATCTGGCTTCCTGTAATTTGAGCCCATTATTCCGTGTCCTGCACTCTGGAATGATCAAGAAGAGATCCTGGCCAAGAGATCTCTGTGACAACCTTCCAAGTACTTGAAAAGCGCTATTATATCTCCCCTCAGTCTTCTCTTCTCAAGGCTAAATATGCCCAGTTCTTTCAGTCTCTCTTCATAGGGCTTTGTTTCCAGTCCCCTGATCATCTTTGTTGCCCTCCTCTGAACCCTCTCCAGTTTGTCTGCATCCTTCTTAAAATGTGGTGCCCAGAACTGGACACAGTACTCCAGATGAGGCCTAACCAGTGCTGAGTAGAGGGGAACTAGTACTTCCCGGGATTTGGAAGCTATGCTTCTATGAATGCAGCCCAAAAGAGCATTTGCCTTTTTTGCAGCCACATCACATTGTTGGCTCATATTCAGCTTGTAATAGACAACAATTCCAAGATCCTTCCCGCTAGTAGCGTTGTTGAGCCACGTATCCCCCATCTTGTAACTGTGCATTTGGTTTCTTTTTCCTAGGTGCAGGACTTGGCATTTATCCCTATTAAATGTCATTCTGTTGTTTTCTGCCCAGTGCTCCAGTCTATCAAGATCACTTTGAGTTTTGTTTCTGTCCTCCAAAGTATTAGCTATCCCGCCCAAATTGGTGTCATCTGCAAATTTGATCAGCTTTCTCTGCACCTCCTCCTCCAAGTCATTAATAAAAATATTGAAGAGCACTGGGCCCAGGACTGAGCCCTGCAGTACCCCACTCATTACCTCTCCCCAGTTGGAGAAGGTCCCATTGACAAGCACTCTTTGAGTCCGATTCTGTAGCCAACTGTGGATCTACCGGATCGTTGTGTCATCTAGCCCACTTTGCGCTAGTTTGCTCATCAGGATATCATGGGGCACTTTGTCAAAAGCTTTGCTGAAGTCGAGGTATATGATGTCCACAGAATTTCCACAGTCCACAAGGGAGATTACTTGATAAAAAAAAGAGATCAGATTTGTCTGGGCAGGGTTTGTTCTTTACAAATCCATGTTGGCTTCGAGTAATTGAAGGAAAATACATAAGTTTCTGCTGCGCAAACATTGAATGGAATAGGGGACAATATGTTAAATATTATGAAGGTAAATTATGTAAATACTTACGTAAATATTTACATAATTATTTGCACATTTTTCGACACGACGGAAAAAAAATATTCGCATTTGTCTGTGTGCAGACAATGGAACAAAAGACACCTGACAATCCACGAAACACAGACGGAGCGAATTTTACACAGTCTGTACATCCTAATCACAACTTGAACAGTACCAAAGGCCAATTTATGCTGAGTTCAGGGCTTGTGACTTCCTCAACCCCATGACTACTAGTTCAAAGAGCTGTATGAATAAGTGCTAAGGAGCACGTGCACACTACAGATTTAAACTAACTGTCATTTCCTCTGTCCAAGGAACCCTGGAAATTGTAGTTCTTCGGTGGGGGGATATGAATCTCTAAAGAGAATTCTCAACGCTTCAACAAACTAAAATTCCCCAAAGTATTTTGGGCAGGAAGAGTCCAGCTGCTAGTTTCCAACCAGATGTAAGTTCTGGTGTTCAGCTTGTTCATGTGAAGCACAGAGGGGGTGTGGAGTGGGGGAGAGTGCACGCACACAGGCCCTGGCCCCAAATGCCTGCTCAATGCACAACCTGCCCATGCTGAGCCAGGAGATCTGAAAGGGCTTCTACTCACTTTCACTTGAACACAAGTATAAGTCGTCACACAATGGGGAAACCTGAGTTCTCACTAGGGATGAGTTTTGTTTCACTTCAGTGTTGATAAGAGTTTACCAACATTTGCAAGGTTGTCCATATTTGGGACAAAAAGAACTTAAGATTAGAAAGGTTAAAATGTGGGAGAAATGGAAACTGACAGATCCGTCCATACAGGCCCAAGGCTTGGAGTGCTTTGCTCTGAAAAATCCGCGTTTGAATCCCTGTGCTTTCAACCATGTTTGTGTGCTGAATTAGGGTTGCAAACGTGAGCAGAAGCCTGTTCAGACTTTCCCCACCAACACAGGAAGGTCAGGGACTGAGGAGGCAGGGACATGGGGCGGGTGTCTGATGCCCTTGCCCCACCCTTTTAGCCTTCAGGCTGAACACCTGCATAGGGCTTATATGCAGCCAAGACCCCTGTGAAAGAAATATTTCTCCAAGGTTTTGGAAATGCGAACAGGCCCCAAGAAAGAAGGGAAAAATAACACTGGAAGGGTCCATTTATGGAATTGCAGACTTGTTTCTGTGGGGAGGTTCATATTTGCATTAAAATGATCTCTCCTTCTCTCTTTTTCATAATCCAAGTTAAAGGGACCCAAACAAAACCTTTTCTTAAGTCTGGAACCAACTAACGCCTTTGTAAATGGTGTTACAAAGGCGTTTATGCATTTGAGTAAATAGTGGTGAGTCATTAGAAGGGAACATATAGCAAGGAAAATGTACAGCAAAGATTTTTTTCCCCTCCTGGAGCTGGCTCTCCCCCTGCCCTCCCTTCCCTGGCATCATGTGGTACCTAATGGAGGAGCACTTTCTGGAGCAAGATCTCATCTTTTGAACAAGTACTGAACGGGTGTCTTGCTAATCCATCTCAGTCTCTTTGTTTAATGCATTTGCTGATTCAATTACAAATGGAAAACTGGTCTAATGAGGAGAGGTTGCAAGAGGCAAGCCTGCCTCTTTACCCGAGTAAAAACAAGGCAAAGAGGATACAATTGCACTCTGCAAATACATCATTGGGGTTAACATCGCCGAGGAGATGACTCATATAGGAGGCAAGAATTAGTGACTATAAATATTCCATTCATGAAGTTAGGTGGACATTTTTACAAAAATGTTTCTCATGCTTTCTAGCAATCCTGAAGTTAGGTGGGCATTTAAAAAAAACATTTCCTGTGCTTTCTAGCTATTCGAGGTGTAATAGCAAGTACAGGGGTAAAAGTTTAAAGACCTCCTCTCACCATACCATAAATTTTGATCTGGATGCTTCTCCCCTCTCACACTGATTATTTAGGGGTGGTTTTTGTTTTGTTTTAAAGCAGCTATGAAGTGCATATGTCATAAATGCCGTATCTAATTTGGCCCTCAAGGTACCAGTTTGGTTATCAGTCTGTCTCTAGAAATCAATGGTGATATGCCTATCTCATGCGGACTGCTTAAGGCAGTGGGAGGCAACTAATGCCCTCCAGCTGCATTGGACTACAGCTCCCATCAACCCCAGCCAGCATGGCCAGTGATAAAAAATTATGGGAGTTATAGTCCAAAGCATCTGGGGAGGGCACCAGGTTGCCTGCCTCTGGCTGAAGAATTACCTTTAAAGCCCTGAAGGACTTGCAATCAGGGCACTCAAAACAGGGGTGGGCATCTACTGGTAGATCACTGCGTGATTTGCAGTTGATCAGCCAGGGTTTCTCCTCCATTCAGTTGTTCTACTACTCAAAACACATCCCTGGCCTTAGAATTCTTTAGTTGTATGATGACATCTTTTGTACCAGGCTTCAGTTACTGGATCTTCAGGTTCTAGCCAAAAATCAAAGTAGATCCCACAAGCCTGAAGACTGCCCACCCCTGATGTAAAGGAATGTCTGTCGCCTTGTCCATGCTCTGATGTCATCATGCGTGGCCCTCCGTCAGGGGGCCCTTGGAGGGCAGTGCATGATGAAGATGTCAATGGTGAGGTGTGTGGTGGGTGACTGGGCAGAGGGCCTTCCCAGTGGTGGTGCCCATTTATGTAACTGGGCAGAGGGCCTTCCCAGTGGTGGTGCCCATTTATGTAACTGGGCAGAGGGCCTTCCCAGTGGTGGTGCCCATTTATGTAACTGGGCAGAGGGCCTTCCCAGTGGTGGTGCCCATTTACGTAATTCTCTCCCTACTTTACTATCTTTCTAGCACCAAGCAAAGATGCTTTATATTTTCTCAGACTTTTCATTGTTACCTGTCTCCAGTGATAAAGATGGCAGCAGGATAGCTGGCTTGAGTGGCCACTCGTTGCCAATTCTGCCCTGCCAACTGAATGTGCTGTTCAAAGTCTTACCACTGCTAGGCAGTGGTGTAGTGGAGCCAGGATTTGCAGGGGCACAGTACTGGGACTCATTTATTAGCAGGGACAGGGACATTATCTGCCACCCCCACCCTCAGAACTCCCTGGTCCCTCTGAGTTTAGCTGAAACCTTCACAATAGCTGAGGCAGGGGGCAGCCTGAAATAAATTTTCCCAGCGGCAATATTTTGTTATAAGCTATCCCTGTGGTGATGCAAACTATTTTGGGGTGGCCTGGTCTTGAAGGGCAGTTAAGTCCTAATAGCTTTATAAAAGTCCTGCTCCTAGTAGAGATGGATACTGCTAGAACTGGTGTGTTGATATGGATCAACACAGTTGCCCACATTTTTGGCCTCCGTGAGGGTGTGGCTATGGGGATTGTCATGCTGAGTGCCCGCACTTCAACATTTGCCCTTACACCATTGATGGTGGACGCTCCACCAGCAATAGCTTTATGGCCCCAAAGCTCTACCTCACCCCCCACCCCAAGAATGCGCCAGATGCTCCATTGTTTTGAAGCATTCCATCAAGCAAATAAGCAGGGATGGATCCAGATTTATGCTGGATCAACTGTGCTTATGGAAGTGGACTTCCCCAACCCCTCCTTACCATGGCAGCCTCTCCAGCTGCAAATGCTACACAGAGACTCTGGAGACCCTGCTGAATGGAATGAGCTGTGGCGTGGAGGGAGGGGGAATCATCAAAAATTGGGCAAAGGAACTTTAGGAATATAAGAGCCATGCTGGATCAGACCAAGGTCCTTGTAGTCCAGCATTCTGTTCACACAGTGACCAACCAGCTTCTCCTGGGAAACCCACAAGCAGGACACAAGTGCAACAGCACCCTCCCACCCATGTTCCCCAGCAACTGCTATACACAGGCTTACTGCCTCTGATACTGGAGGTAGCACATAACCATCAGGACTACTACCATTGATAGCGTTCTCCTTCAGGAATTTCTCTAACCCCCTTTTAAAGCCATCCAAATTGATGGCCATCACCACGCCTTGTAGCGAATTCCATAGTTTGGCTATGCGCTGTGTGAAGAAGTCCTTCCTTTTGTCTGTCCTGAATCTCCCATCGATCAGCTCCATGGGATGACTCTGGTTCTAGTCTTATGAGCAGAGCCATTTCTCTCAAGGAAGACAGATCCTGGATCTAACCCACTAACTGGTGTCCTTCAGAATGGCTACCTGTAGTTTACTGTAAACCAGTATAAACCATTGTCTAAAAGCTGCCATTCTTTAAAAAGATCTCCCCATTATAGAACACACTATTTTGGCTGTGGCAGAACTGATTAAGAGACAGGCTGGTTTGGGATGGTACAAGTAGAGCATATTTTGTATTCGCCTGGGGACATCCTGTCATTTCAGTGTACATTTTGATTATGTGGTACAGGGGGATTGATCAAGGAGCAGCTGCGTGGTTGAAAAAACACACACGACAGAAGCGGAGGAAATTAATAATCAGGTGTGGAGTGGGCAGGCCTCAGCCGAGGCATGCTTTGTTTTATGTGTAAATAATGTCCAGTTGGTGGCATTGTGAAATTTTGCCTTTCAAGGGCTGCCAGTAATGATACTAATTTACAGTAAGCAAATTGTGATCCTGTTGGGTTGGGTTTTTGTTTTTGCCATACATTTGCAACACTGGCATGTCCTAAAATAGATTGTCAGGCCCATGGTAGTTGTAATTTCTTATAAGGAGCGCTTGAACCATGCTGAACAGCGGGATGCCTTAAAGCTGTCTCTGTGCATGTCTTCTCTTCTCTACCAACAATGATCACATCTAAATTTGGGACTGATGCTCGGGTTGCTCTGAGTCAATGGCAGTCATCACTTGGGTAGTTTTGTATATACTGTGACTGGAGTGGCTGCAGCCCAGTTTTAAAAACTGGGCTGCAATAGGATATGATCGGTGTTTTGAGAGGAGTTTAAAAATAAAGAAATGCAAGGCTCCCCATTATGTCAGTCTATTGATTCCAGTGAGAATCAGTGAAGGAACATTTCGCCTGCACAACGCAGCATCTCCTAAGTTAATGCGACTTGTGCATCCAACTCGCCAATCTCTAGGGAGGCCCAGATTTCCATATGGATGCAGCAGTCATCTAACTCAACCCTGCACCCATGCAAAAAAATTAAAAATTAAAATAACACTTGGTTCTGCTCTGCTCAATACTTCACAGTCCATTGCTTTCATTCAGGACCAGAAGTAACAAGTGTATTTACCTCTAGGGAACGTGAGCCCTAAAGTGGTAGATACAACTGCAGGGGTAACCATGTCACTAAAATGGAGCTGAGGGTATGGATACAGCCCTCGGGCATGTCCAGACAGACCTATCATAGGACTGTTTCCCGCCTCCCAGCTAAGCAGAGCAGAGCACAGCAGAGCAGAGGAAGCTGCTCCAGCTGGTCTAAGGACTATAGAAGCAAGCCAGCTCCCAGAAAGCGAGCAATAAAGGTGAGCGAAAAGGGAGAGCAAAGAAGAGTTGGCCAGGGGAGTTGCAGTGGAAGAGAAGACAAAAGAGACAAAGGAGACAAAGGCAAAGAGGTAAGTGGCCTAGAGGAAGCCAGGGGGCTGTCCTTTTCCTTCTGCATGGCTGTGAGCTCACCAGGTGCTCCTGAGAGCTCCAGTTGAATTGAGAGGGTGTGGACTGAGTACTCCCAGCAGCTGTGCGGGCAGGAAGTTTCAGTCTGTTTCCCGCCTCCCAGCTGAGCAGAGCAGAGGAAGCTGCTCCAGTTGGTCGAGGGACTACAGAAGCAGGCAAGCTCCCAGAGAGCGAGCGATCAGAGCGAGCTAACAGGGAGAGCAAACAGGAGTTGGCAGGGGAGGTCAAGGGGGAGGCCCCTAACATTTTTTTCATTTCTTTCTCATTTTTTAAAATTTCTTTTTCTTGTAACACACTTCCATACCAGTGGGCCAGTGTTTTTAACCTCTAGTGAGTAGAGGAATAGGCACAGGCTACTCTAGAACAATCAGAAAGCTAGACACAAAAAGGGAATAAAGGCTATGGAAGGAAAAGACTCTCCAGTGGTAGTGACCTGCAACGTTTGTGCCATGTTCGTTTTCTTGCCTGAGAACAATATGGCCTAAACATGCAACAAGTGCAAGTTGATCACGCTGTTAGAAGAATAAGTAAGAGGACTGGAGTGGCGAGTGGCGACCCTCCAGGGAATAAGAGAACATGAAGAGTTCTTGGACAGAACAGTGGAACTACAGCAGCAAAGTAAAGAACAGAAGCTAAAAGACCAACAGCAAGCTGAGGCAGAAGAGGAAAATGCTGAGGCAAGGAAAAATGAACTAGAGCATACTCCTTGGAAAAGAGTGACAGGAGCAGAAGAACTAGAGGCCACTCTACACCAGTGGAAGCAGTGGAACTATGGAACCGTTTCCAGGTACTTGAGGATGAGACTGGAGTACAGCCTGCAGAAGAAGAATTACAGAGGAACCTGCATGAGAGTGAGCAAGAGGCTGAAGGTCAGTCAAGCAGAGGCAATGAAACCAAGGCCTACAACAACAGAAAGAGAAGAGTAGTAGTAGTGTGAGGCTCCTTGCTGTGTGGGATGATCAAAATCCAAGTATGTCGTGACGAAGATGGATTAGAGATGTGACTGAAAGGTTGCCAGCACTCATAAAGTGCACTGGCAGGTATCCCTTTCTCCTCATCCATGTGGGAACAAATGATACCGCCAAGCAGAGCTACGAAGAAATCACATCAGACTTTGAAGCTTTGGGAAGGAAACTCAAGAACTTTGGGGCCCAGATAGTTTTGTCATCCATCTTTCCAGAAGTTAGAAGAGGGACAGAAAGGGAACAAAAAATACTCTGGGTGAATGACTGGCTACAAAGGTGGCACCGGCATGAAAGATTTGGATTCTGGGACCACGGGCTATACTTCCTGGAAAATGGGCTGTTGGCAAGGGAAGGGTTACACCTCACAAAAGCTGGGAAGAATGTGTTTGGCCACAGCATGAAGAAGAAACAGCATAGGTGAATTCTGCTGTTATCTCCAGTCTATGACTGGAGATAACAGGGGGGATTCCTCACTGCTCAGCCTCCACAGCACTTGCTGGAGCAGAGGGGGTGGGACCCATGGAAGTGGCACAAGTTTCCACAGGCTGGCTGTGGAGGCAGATGTTCTGAACCCCTGATATAGAAGATAAGGATGGACAAATCTGTCAGTTTCACCTGAAATCAGAACCACTGTCTATTATCTTTGAGAAATCATGGAGGATGGGTGGAGTGCCAGATGACTGGAGGAGGGCTAATGTTGTCCCTATCTTCAAAAAGAGCTTAAAGGAGGAACCTGGGAACTACAGACCAGTCAGTCTGACATCAATCCCTGGGAAAAGTCTGGAGCAGATTATCAAGCAATCCATCTGTAAGCACCTTGAAAACAATGCAGTGATTACTCAAAGCCAACATGGATTTGTCAAGAACAAGTCCTGCCAGAGGAATCTGATCTCATTTTTTGATCCGGTAACCTCCTTTGTGGACTGTGGGAATGCTGTGGACATAATATACCTCGACTTCAGCAAGGCTTTTGACAAAGTGCCCCATGATGTCCTGATGAGCAAACTAGCTCAAAGTGGGCTAGATGAAACAACGATCCGGTGGATTCATGGTTGGGTACAGGATCAGACTCAAAGAGTGCTTCTCAATGGGATCTTCTCAAACTGGGGAGAGGAAACAAGTGGGGTACTGCAGGGCTGTCCTGGGTCCAGTGCTCGTCAACATTTTTATTAATGACTTGGAGGAGGAGGTGCAGGGAATGCTTATCAGATTTGCAGATGACACAAAGTTGGATGGGATAGCTAATACCTTGGAAGACAGAAACAAAATTCAAAGTGATCTGGATAGGTTGGAGTGCTGGGCAGAAAACAACAGAATGAAATTTAATAGGGATACATGCCAAGTTTTGCACTTAGGAAAAAGAAACCAAATGCACAGTTACAAGATGGGGAATATTTCGCTCAAAAATACTACAAGTGAGAAGGATCTTGGAATTGTTGTCAATCACAAGCTGATTGTGAGCCAAAAATGTGATGTGGCTGCAAAAAAGGCAAATGCTCTTTTGAGCTGCATTAATAGAAGCATAGCTTCCAAATCCCGGGAAGTACTAGCTCCCCTCTACTCAGCACTGGTTAGGCCTCATCTGGAGTACTGTGTCCAGTTTTGGGCACCGCACTTTAAAAAGGATGCAGACAAGCTGGAGAGGGTTCAGAGGAGGGCAACAAAGATGATCAGGGGACTGGAAACAAAGCCCTATGAGGAGAGACTGAAAGAACTGGGCATGTTTAGCTTTGAGAAGAGAAGACTGAGGGGAGATATGATAGCACTGTTCATGTACTTGAAAGGTTGTCACAGAGAGGAAGGCCAGGATCCCTTCTCAATCATCCCAGAGTGCAGGACACGGAATAATGGGCTCAAGTTACAGGAAGCCAGAAGAGCTTCCTGACTGTTCGAGCAATACAACAATGGAACCAATGACCTAGGGAGGTGTTGGGGTCTCCCACACTGGAGGCATTCAAGACAAGGCTGGACAGCCATCTGTCAGGGATGCTTTGTCTTAGATTCCCGCATCGAGCAGGGGTTGGACTCGATGGTCTTATAGGCCCCTTCCATCCCTACTATTCTATGATTCTGTGATCAGCAATTCATGGAACGTGAATTGCCAGATGTACAAGTTGGGTTTAGAAAAGGCAGAGGAACTAGAGACCAAATTGCCAATATCCGCTGGAGAATGGAGAAAGCCAGGGAGTTTCAGAAAAACATCTATTTCTGTTTTATTGACTATTCTAAAGCCTTTGACTGTGTGGATCATAACAAATTGTGGCAAGTTCTTGGTGGTATGGGGTACGAAGTCATCTTGTCTGCCTCCTGAGGAATCTGTATAATGACCAAGTAGCAACGGTAAGAACAGACCACCGAACAACGGACTGGTTTAAGATTGGGAAAGGAGTATGGCAGGGTTGTATACTCTCACCGTACCTATTCAACCTGTATGCAGAACACATCATGTGACGTGCTGGGCTTGATGAAGCCAAGGCTAGAGTTAAAATCGCTAGAAGAAACATTAACAATCTCCGATATGCAGATGATACCACTTTGATGGCTGAAAGTGAGGAGGAGCTGAGGAACCTAATGACGAAGGTGAAAGAAGAAAGTGCAAAAGCTGGGTCGCAGTTAAACCTCAAAAAAACCAAGATTATGGCAACCAGCTGGATTGATAACTGGCAAATAGAGGGAGAAAACGTGGAGGCAGTGACAGACTTTGTCTTTCTAGGCGCAAAGATTACTGCAGACGCTGACTGCAGCCAGGAAATCAGAAGACGTTTACTTCTTGGGAGGACAGCAATGACAAATCCTGATAAAATAGTGAAGAGCAGAGACATCACACTGACAACAAAGGTCCGCATAGTTCAAGCAATGGTATTCCCCATAGTAACCTATGGCTGTGAGAGCTGGACCATAAGGAAGGCTGAGCGAAGGAAGATAGATGCATTTGAACTGTGGTGCTGGAGGAAAATTCTGAGAGTGCCTTGGACTGCAAGAAGATCAAACCAGTCCATACTCCAGGAAATCAAGCCAGACTGCTCACTTGAGGGAAGGATATTAAAGGCAAAACTGAAGTACTTTGGCCACATAATGAGAAGACAGGATACCCTGGAGAAGATGCTGCTGCTAGGGAAAGTGGAAGGCCAAAGGAAGAGGGGCCGACCAAGGGCAAGGTGGATGGATGATATTCTGGAGACGATGGACTCGACCTTGGGGGGCTGGGGGTGGCGACGGCCGACAGGAAGCTCTGGCGTGGGCTGGTCCATGAAGTCACGAAGAGTCGGAAGCGACTGAACGAATAAACAACAACATGATCAGCAATAGTGAAAATGGATAAGAATAGATAATTAAGAAGTACTGCATATATAGAAAAGATCACCGGCAACATAGTTCATCCACATTCACCAATAAGCTTAGTGCAAGCCCAGACATGTACATTCATCGCTTGACTACAAATTCAAGTGATAACTTGCCAAGCGCTTCCATCCACCTGAGAACTTCCTTTCTTTTACCTGAAGTCTGGCTGGAGATCAGTGCAGACACTAAAATAAGTGCACTTCAGGAAATACATGGAAGGGACAACCCCCCCCCCCCGACCCATGCAGCCCACAGAAAAGCCCTGTCCGGTGTGTTGGGGGCTCTCCTGAAAAATGTAGGATGGGAACCAAGGGAATCCCCCCAAATCAGAAGGCAGTCTGCCCAATTCCCCTGTTAGCAGCCCCCTTCCCCCCCCCCTGCATCATCTCACATTGTTCAGGGGGACCCTTGACCATCTGGAGAGACTTTTCAGGGGGTAAGGAGCTAGGGAGAGGAATATCTCTTTCCAGGAACTGCCAGAAGAGAGCAATCCTATGGCCACTAGGCAGTGTCTCGCGAGCCATAGGATAGTTTGGATTCCTGGATCTGAGGTCGGAGACAGCGCTGATCTCCCCCTCCCAGCTGGTCGCCAGTGTATGAAGAATCCTCCAGCCTCTCCAGCCTCCCACTCCCCGACACCTTAGTTAGATGAGCGGAAAAGCCCATCAAACTGAAATGCAGAGCAGGAGGAGTGTGGAGGTGAAGGTCTCCTCTGCTGCTCCTCCCACTCTGCATTGGATGGCTGTAAGCCTCGAGTTTGGGGGCTTACAGCCATCCTCATAGGATTGTGCCCTAAGTTAACTTATCTTCGGATCCAAGACAGTATCTTAAGGCACAATACTATGCATGTTTAGACCAAAAAAAGTCCTACAACTCCCAGCATTCCCCAGCTAGCAGTGCTGGCTGGGAGTTGTGGGACTTTTTTCTGTCTAAACATGCATAGGATTGCACTCTTAATGGGTTATAGGGCCAGATAAAATCATGCTTTGCAGGGGCCGCCAATTGCCCAACATTTAGAAAATGTATATCCCACTTTTCTTTTTATCAGAGGACTCAAAACAGATAACACAAACATCTAAAAACAATCAAGATAATGTAAAGAAACAAACACAAAGCCCGATACAATAAGAACATTACAATAATAGAAGGAACAAACAGAAAAAAAAGCAGTTAATTTTTTAAAATAAAACCTCAGCAGCAGTAGGAACTCCCTCCTTAAAAAGCCGTGCCTATACCAGTCAGCAGAATACATATGGTAGTGGGACCAGGCAGGCATCTCTGAGGAGGACATTCTCTAGAGCACCGGAGCCACAAACAAGAAGGCCCTGCTCCTCATACCCACCTGCTGCATCTCCATCAGCATGGAGGAGAAGCTCAGACATTGAACAAAGTATATGGGAGGGAGCATGCAGGAGAAGGCATCCCATATGTTACCCAAATTCCAAACTGTTTAGGCCTTTAGAAATCTTGCAATGGGTCTGAAAATGGATAGGTAACACTTGAAGACTCGTTGATAGGCTGGCCATGTGTCCTACTTTACAGAGGGCACTCCTCTGTCTGAAGGGCCATCAGAGGGCAGTCCTCTGTTTCAAGGCATCCTTTATTTGAAGGGCTGTTGGTCCAAATCCAGTATAAATAACCATAAGAAGCCAAAGGGCGGGGGGGGGGGCTTGAATTAGCCCATCAGCTTTTAGCATCTTGACAGCAGACTGAGCAAACACACAAGTCACCTGGTCACAGCCTTTCGTACTATTGGGAGATGTATTGTATTTCTATTTAAGCTACAGTAATTCTTCCTGTATGAGTCAATTAACATATGTACATTTTATGCATATTGATGTTTTCTTTTCCGGTGATACGTGTTGTCTTTTTTGGAGATGTGAGGCTGAATAACTTTCCCCTGATTGCTGAACAGAGCTGGAGTCATATGTTCTATCTGGCCAGCTGCAGACAGCAGCCAAGCTGCAGCATTTGGGACCAATGGAAGTTTCCAGAATGTGTGCACCAAATGTGTGCACTACCTTGTGTCATTCGTACACAGAAAGGCCAGAGAAACATTTTATAGATAAACAGATAAGCTTGAACAGCTTCTGTGACCTATGCTTTATTCACGAGCCAAAGCTGTTTCAGCAATAACACAAGCTTTGAGAGTGCAGTGAAGAAGCAGTATGCACTTAAGGAATACAAAACAAATAAAATGACTGCCAGCCCTTTCCTCTGCCCAAGATGCCATGGGAGAAACAGCAGCAGTGTTGACAATATTACTTTCTCGGGTAACTGACAGGATCTCTTCAGCACTAGACGCCAGTGGGCTTGCCAAATAAATGGGAGCATTGAGATGATCCCGAAATGAGGACACCAATTCAGCAGTATGGATCTGTCACCCTCTTTTCACGGCTTTCCCCCCCCAAGCCCACCTCCTTAATCCTGAGCAGGTGGGTGGGTATAGGCAGTGATTTCTCAATGGTAAGGGGAATGCACTCTGTGCATGCTCAGAGGCATTCTTGTTCTTATTTCATGTATTCTAGAACTTGTCAGATTTCAGCTAGATACCAATTAAGCCCAATGCAAAGCTGCTGCATCAACTGCCACTTGTACTTCTAGAGCGCTCCTAGTTTCCAGGGCAGTACAAAAACTGCAATGGATTAGTCTGCAATGGTCCTTGCTCTGAACAGTGTCATGGAATGGATCCTTCATGAATGCTACACAGAAGCATAGGTAGGGTGTACCTTTATCAAATGTGAATTTTTGGAGCTGAGCAACACACATTTCGCATGCCTTGGGACTCCCAGAGGCCTGAAGATGTTGACATGGGCCTTTTAAGATCGGGGACTCTGGCCCATTGTGGTCTCCAACAATGGGTCATCTCAGTTTCCATGTGAGATGTTCTGTGCTCCACTTTTATGAAGGCAAGATGTGGACTTCAATCGCCAGTGTTTCTAAAGTTTGTTTCTGCGTTTGTGAGTAGTGATGTTATAATAAGCAGAAGTGGGCATTTTGTAAAGAATGGAACGAGAGCATAGAATCATAGAATCATAGAATAGTAGGGTTGGAAGGGGCCTACAAGGCCATCGAGTCCAACCCCCTGCTCAATGCAGGAATCCAAGTCAGAGCATCCCTGACAAATGGCTGTCCAGCCTCGTCTTGAAGGCCTCCAGTGTGGGAGAGCCCACCACCTCCCCAGGTAATTGGTTCCATTGCCGTATTGCTCTGACACTCAGGAAGTTTTTCCTGATGTTCAGTCGGAATCTGGCTTCCTGTAACTTGAGCCCATTATTCCGTGTCCTGCACTCTGGGATGATCAAGAAGAGATCCTGGCCTTCTTCTCTGTGACAACCTTTCAAGTACTTGAAGAGCGCTATCATATCTCCCCTCAGTCTTCTCTTCTCAAGGCTAAACATGCCCAGTTCTTTCAGTCTCTCTTCATAGGGCTTTGTTTCCAGTCCCCTGATCATCTTTGTTTCCCTCCTTTGAACCCTCTCCAGCTTGTCTGCATCCTTCTTAAAGTGTGGTGCCCAGAACTGGACACAGTACTCCAGATGAGGCCTAACCAGTGCTGAGTAGAGGGGAACTAGTACTTCCCGGGATTTGGAAGCGATGCTTCTATGAATGCAGCCCAAAAGAGCATTTGCCTTTTTTGCAGCCATATCACATTGTTGGCTCATATTCAGCTTGTGATCGACGACAATTCCAAGATCCTTCTCGCTCGTAGTGTGGTTGAGCCACGTATCCCCCATCTTGTAACTGTGCATTTGGTTTCTTTTTCCTAGGTGCAGAACTTGGCATTTGTCCCTATTAAATGCCATTCTGTTGTTTTCTGCCCAGCACTCCAGTCTATCCAGATCACTTTGAATTTTGTTTCTGTCTTCCAAAGTATTAGCTATCCCTCCCAATTTTGTGTCATCTGCAAATTTGATCAGCATTCCCTGCACCTCCTCCTCCAAGTCATTAATAAAAATATTGAAGAGCACTGGGCCCAGGACTGAGCCCTGCGGTACCCCACTTGTTACCTCTCCCCAGCTTGAGAAGGTCCCATTGATAAGCACTCTTTGAGTCCGATTCTGTAGCCAACTGTGGATCCACCGGATCGTTGTTTCATCTAGCCCACTTCGAGCTAGTTTGCTCATCAGGATATCATGGGGCACTTTGTCGAAAGCTTTGCTGAAGTCGAGGTATATGATGTCTACAGCATACAGCAGGGGTGCAGAACATCAGGCCTGGGGTCCCAATCCAGTCCTCTGGGGTTCCCCAGATAGCCACCCCCTTCCCCTACTCCCCGCTTTCCCCAGCCACCAGTCATTTGGTTGGAATGCCTCTCCTAAGGCTTAGTGAGTGGAGGTAAGAGCTTTAAGGTAAATATGCTGGGTGTCTGGCCCCACCTCTTTTGCCTTTGGCCCCCAAGGCCTTCTTCAAAATGGGATGCCTCAACGTCCCTGGTTTAAGGCTTGCTTAGGCCAGAAATGGACTGATCCATCCCTTAGGACAAGTCACCAGTTCCTACATTTAGGGTGCAATCCTATGCATGTTTAGACAGAGAAGAGTCCTACAACTCCCAGTATTCCCCAGCCAGCATGGACGTTTTGTGTCTAAACATGCATAGGATCGCACCCTTAGTGCCCCCAGGGAATCCCAGCCATGTTGCAAGCCCACCGGCAGTCCCTCATATTCACAGAGGCCCTCACATGCCACGGGCCAGCTGTATACCCTGAACCAGCCTAAGATATAAAAGCAGCAGTATAACGAAGTCATTTTGAGAGAGCTTTATAGCCAGGCAAGGATTTGAATGAAGGTCTGCCATAGCCAAAGTGAATGTACTGTTATCATAGTCTGGGCTTCTAGGTTGCTGTCAGGCCCCATACAATCTCAGGCCAGATGTCCCAGCTGCTGTACCCCAGCAGGCCCCCTTGAAAACTTCCCTGGGAAACCAGCAGATGTGCTGTGCTTGATTAAAGCCTTGCATGGCGTTTTTAAAAGCTGCCTTCGGTTGGCTCCTTCTTAGCCATCTTAGGTAATTCCAATCAAGACCGTTTTTCTTCCTCTCTTTTGTTCAGTAGGATTCACCCCATACACCGAGCTGCAGTGGTTGATCATCAATTCAGTGGTAATTACGAGCTTGCTGAGAGATGGCTTCCTTGAATGTTCTGTACTCCCACTGCTACAATAAATAGCAAACAAGTTCACAAAGGCTCAGGAAATGATGGTGTTCTAGCATGCAGGCCAAATTCCCACATTGTACCATTTGACCTGAATAGCGCATTGCAGACACTAGGTGGGAATGAATACGTCCTGCCCCCATGAGAACCTCCGTGAAAAGAACGGAGGCTGTGTAGGAGAAGTGGTTGGGTAATTGCAGACATCTTGTCTCAGGTACTTGGGCAGATTAATTCCAGGGCATACTTCTGGGAAGGAATGGCTGTGGCTTTCAGGCAGCCTCCGCCCCTCCAGATGTTTTGGACTACAGCTCCCAGAATTTCTGACCAATAACCATGGTAGCTGGGGATGATAAGAGTTGAAGTCCCCCAAATCTGGTGGCTACCAAGTTGGAGAAGGCTGAGAGGGAGCACCGGAATTGCACTGGGGAGATCCAAGTTCAAATCGCTGCTCACCCATGAAACTGAGTAGGTAACCTCCTCTCTCACCCTAACCTACCTCAGAGGGTTGTTATGAGGATAATAAGGGGATGGGGGACAGCCATCTTGGAGGAAGAATGGGATCAAAGTGTAATAAACAAACATTAAAAAAATTCATATGTGGCCCAACCTTATGTACATTAAGGGAAACGCACATGATTTATTTCAGTGGAGCTGACAAGTATGCATAGGTTTGCCACCCATGGTTGAACACCTCTGTTTTTGGCAGCAGCCTTCACATGTATCCCAGCTGTTACTCCCTCCTCTGACAGGTTGCCATTTTCAAGCATTGCTTTGTGGTCATTCCCATCTTCCTGAACCATGGTTGACAATGGGATTAGGGGTGGTCTCAAGCAGCCGCAGTGAACTGTGGCTTAAATGGAGCCATGAGTAAATCTATTATGTGCCTGCTGGGAAGATTAAGGTTATATTAACATCCCACTTCAGTAAGTAGGGCACTTGAGCAGAATGCTAGGAAGGGAATAAATATTTAATGCTTTTTTAAATTCCCTGTTTAGTGTGAAACATGCTATTAAAATGCACGGCGTACTTCCTATTTTCATGAAAATGGCCAACTTAATATAGTTCAGGCTGGGGGGAGTATTATATGTCAATGCTACTGAGTTTGCTAGAAATTGATTGCTCCATGGCTTGGAAATAGTTGAATCTCAATTTCCTCTCCTCTGTCAATATAGCAGTTCCATCCTGTTGTGAATATCGCCAGCTGGATTGGATGCTACTGAGATGGTGATCTTACAAAAAAGTAAATCTGTATCTGAATCCTCAGGATCTCTACATTCTGCAACCCTCAAACCTGAATTTGAAAGTCGGACATTTTTATTTTATTTTTTTTGCAGAATGACAGGGCAATCCTAAACACCCAGATCTGCTGGCATGGAGCACCCAGAAGTGCTCCATGCCAGCAGAGAGTAGCAGCACCAATTGGGGATGGCATGTCTCTCCTTGCAGGCGCCAATTTGCCTGCAGAAGGCTCTACAGGCATAGATCCACAGATCCATTCATTTATTTCATTTCTATGCCACCCAATAGCTGAAGCTCTGCGGATGGTTCACAAAAATTAGATTTACTGCAAGCAGTGTTTCTACTAGTGGTAGGCCCTGAACAGGGTGTTCTGGGGGTGTGGGTGGATCAAAGACAGTCTTGGATATATGTGAGCCAAGGGCCCTTCATTGTTCTGAGAGGCCCAAGGATCAGGTCCCTCACTCACACCAGCCTGGAGCTCTGGCATAGGTTTCTTCCTCTCCTGCTGAAACCAATGGGAGGTAGAAAAGAAAGGACAGATCACTTCTTGTACCCAGTCTGGCTGGAATGAGCTAGCTGGGCTTTGGAAGTGGCAAACAATCGACCATTTTCATTACTCCCCCCCCCCCCCGGATTACTCAGCCTGCCAGTTTGCATCACTCTGTCTGCCTGTCTATCTGGTTCTTCCAATTGCAAAACCTGATTTTTCTCTCTTGAGTTGGTGAATCTGTCAGTTTCCCTTTCTCCTGCATTTGGATGTTTTTAAATCTCAAGTTCTTCTTGTCCCAGATATGGAGAACTTTGTGAATGCTGGTAAATTCTTATCACCAAATCGAAACTAAATTCTCATCCCTCCCTCCTTTTGAGTGATAGATGGGAAGGCTGGATTTGGCACAGGATGAACAATATAGGATGCTCCCAGACAGAGGGTCCCTGGCCCCACCACTTAGCAGGCATTGTGCAGTTATTCCATCTTTTTCTCCTCAACTGATCTTCTGTGGTAAGAAAAAAAGATGGAAGGAAGTGGTGGGGAAACATGGGAGGGCTACCAGTGGAAGACGATGACATAAAATTGGACCCTTGTAAAATTCTGTGAATGAGGTCAGGTGATTTATCTGGAAGTACTCCTTGTCTTGCTTTACATCTTTATTGCCCCCACTTCCAAAAAACCTGTTCATACAGGTCCCATAATTAAGCACAGGGCAATGGATTTCCATTAGAATCCTCAAATCTACGCTATACTTGTTTGGATTCCGTATTTTGAAAAAGATCTGTGGGACAAATGTACTTTGTGTACTTAGGTACAGAACCAGGAACCTTAACTCCCATATATGTGTGTATTTGACATCACTCCCACTGCCACATGGGGATTTGACTGAATCATCCTTGCACATATGTCTGCATGAAAACAGCAGCTGCATGAATACCAAATGGATGTTGCCTGTAGTATGGAAATGCTCCATATGTCCTGGATAGAAGTACAGAGGATTTAGAAAAGCATTGTGGATTTGGGTATCAGAATTACCTCATAGCCCCAATATTAGGGAGTCATATTAGGGATGGATAAGACTTTTGAAAAGTGTGTGTGTATGCTCGTACAGAAATGAACCCCCCAGAAATGGGGGGTTCAGAAGCCCCCCAGCCATTATAAGACAAACCTAACCCACTCCAAAATTTGCCTCTGTTTGTAATCCTATGCACCAGCCCTCTAATCTACCACTTTCCCTCCTCCCCAACTTTTCTCATTAAGTACAAGGGCAGGGCAGGAAAACAGCAGCCAAGTCTCAAGCTACAGGGTCCTTTTAAGCTGACTCTGCATTCTATTGATTGTTTATTACATTTCCCTTCCAGAGAATTGTGTAGAAAAAAAATACACCCATTCCAAATAAAGATTCATTTATTTAAAGTATTTATAGATCACCTTTCTTCCCACAAGGGCCATCAATGCCATAGACAATTTAAAAAAAGAATAGAATAACACATCAAACTACGTGACTGCATTGGGAATGGCCTTACAAGCAAAAACAGTAGCCCTCACCAGTTACTCCACTAGACTAGGTCCCCATGCTATAGCAACTTCCTCAGAAGAGTGAATTCCACCTATCACCTCTAGCAGGATCTGCAGGGAAATCTGGTACCTTCCTTTTTAATCACTCCAAACCGTATAAAGCCAACTCCTTCTCTGAGAGCTTGGCTTCATGCTTTTCTTTCAGTGCCCCATTCTGTGGTACCTTAAGGCTCACAGGGAAAGCTAGTAGCATCAAATAACAATCAGAAAAAGAGAAGATGAAAATAGGACCTTGGATATCTGTGGTTCTCGTCTTCCCTACTACAACAATAAGAGAATATTGTCTCAGCAGGGAGTGAAAGCCAACTGAAACCTTATGAAGGCTGAGACACCTTGTAGTGTGGTCACCTCCACCCCTCCTGGACGAGTTGACTGGACTGTTAAAGGCTGCTTGCCTGTTTTTGTAGCCCAAGAATTCTGCAATGCTGGCAAGATGGAGGTTCTATAGGGGACTTATCCTCTGAGCCACAAAATGATGGCAGGGCTGTGTTCTCTGATCAGGAGGGCCCTGAATAAGGCACTGACTATCCTACCCTTAAGGAAGTAGCCTGTGTATAGTCCTCATCAAAATCCTCTACTGCATACTGCAAGGTCCGAGAGTCATGACATCCATAAGCCAGTTGGCACCGTCTCTACTATTGCCAGGCTAAGCTTAAAGGAGTTTCCTTCCTGTCTTCCTAAGGTTGTGCCATGCACCCACTGGAGGAATCTTCCTCTGAGGTGGAGCTAGAGCTCCCAGAGACAGATAATGCCAAGGAACCACCCATGTCAGGAGACTATGATTGGGGAGATTACTGTGGTCCCATCCCCACAGGAGGAGGGGAGTCCCACCTCTGAGGCAGAGTCTGGGTGACCACCTAGTCCCTGAGAGTATCATTGCCTCAAGAGGCAGCCCAGTAGAGCTCTTTTGAGAAGAAATGCTAGACTGCAAAGAAGTATTTGCAGTCATGAAAAAGGACTCCTTGGGAGCAGGGCCCTCCTGCTGAGCAGAACTTTTGCCAGAGACCCTGTAATGCCCTGCAGCTGAGCCCAGGGTGGGGCTCAGGAAGCTCTGGCTATATAATCCTTCAGTGTTAGCTGAGCTACTGCTGGATCAACATTGTTCTAGTAGTTTGAGATGTTGTTTTCCTGACCTTGTGATTAAACTGCCATGCTGTTGACCTTTAGACTCCCACTTGACTCTGCTTCTTGGACTATGTGTTATATCTGATTGTTTAGTTGTGTTTGACCTTCACTGTGCTTTAGACCTCTCTTCTGGAAACCACCTACGTGCCTGGTAGATGCTTTGACCATTGTCTGTATTTTGACCACTTCTGCTTTAGTCTGATCTCATACTGAACTGAAACCTTTGTGCTTGACCATTTGCCTGCTTAACTGACTTGCCTTTTGTATTGTCCCATAATTTGCCCCAACACTGACTCTGATTCAGTTATTGCAGGACAGGTATGGCTAAGCCACCAGGAACTTGTGTAACCTGTCCTTCACCCATTGTAGCTCACTTGGAGCTGAACCACCTATCTAGAGCCATGTCCCTTTCCCTGTGTGTTCTTTTGGGGGCTTCAGGGTCCCACAAACTGGCCTCAGAGGAGTACCTGCATTGGCTTGTCTGCATTGTGCCTTGTGTCATCCTGGAGTGGGGGTTGTCCTTGGGTAGTGGACAGGGTAGTCACTGAAGCTCCCATGGGCTTGTCTTGGCCTATCTGCTGTCTTCCCTGGTCTCCTTCTCTCTCCTCTCTCAGTCCTTTCTCTGGAGACCAGTCCTCCCTTTTTTTTTTCTCTTCCTTCCTCCTTTTCCTGGCCTTTCCCACATTTCTTCTCTTCTTAGCCGTGGAACCATTCAAAAGGCTTCCCCTCTGACACCCGGCTCCTCCGTTCCTGCCATTATGCAGCTATGGTATTTAGCAGTGCTCTGTCTGGCTGTTGGACATGCGGCACTCCCTAGTGTTGTCATATTGAGGTGCTGCCACCTACTGCTGGCCCAGCCTGTTCTCTTAACCAGTAGATTGGGAAGGAGCAGACTCTCAAGGTGAGCTCTGGTTGTTGTTCAGTCGTTAAGTCGTGTCCGACTCTTTGTGAACCCATGGACCACAGCACACCAGGCCTTCCTGTCCTCCGCTCTCTCCCGGAGTGTGCTCAGGTTCATATTCATTGCATCGGTGATGCTATCTAGCCATCTCATCCTCTGCTGTCCCCTTCTCCATTTGCCTTCGATCCTTCCCAGCATCAGGGTCTTTTCCAGTGAGTTTTCTCTTTGCATTAGGTGGCCGAAATATTTGAGCTTCCGCTTCAGTATCTGTCCTTCCAATGAGCGGTCAGGGTTGATTTCCTTTAGGACTGACTGACTGGACCTCCTTGCAGTCCAGGGGACTCGTAAGAGTCTTCTCCAGCACCACAGTTCGAAAGCATCAATTCTTCGGCGCTGGAAGTATATTAAAAATAAACCAGACAGCAATATTAAAATCCAGCAAAAGGCAGAATAGAGCAGCTCTTATTGCCCCCCTTAAGGAAGGCATAGAGTCAACCTAACCTCCCTTGGAGGTTGGGTTGGGTGTTGCCAAAAAGGCCCTGTCTCATGTACCCACCAACCTAACTTCTTCTGGTAGTGAGACATACAACAGGGCCTCTGGAGAAGATTGTGAATTTCAAGCAGGCTCATATGGGAGGAGGTGGTCTTTCAGATATCCTGGCCCCATGCCACTTATCTCTAGAAATATTTTGAGGTGATGGAACCGTAGTGTTCAGTGTGAATGGTCCTACTGTTCTGTTTTGGCAGAAGAAATAGATGAATGCCACTTAAGAGGAAGGGACAAAAACAAGAGGTGGAGATGGACCAGTTTTGAATATAGCAAGCATGATATGTGCACTATTGAAGGCTCACCTACAGCCCTTTTAGCTTCTCTCTTTTTAGCAAGCACTGAATATATTCTCCAAATTCATGACCAGGAATAGTTCTAGGCTATCTGCTCCTACAGCCTAACCTACCTTACAGGGGGGTTGTGAAGATAAAAGAGAAGGAATGCACGCTTCCATAATCATTGGATGAAGAGCGGAATACAAATGTTGCTACTGTTTCTATACTACAAGAGTTGGGGTTTGCATAGGAGAAAATTCCCCTAGGACTACAGTGCCCCTCCCATATCATGTAAAATGCTAATTTCTCACACTTTCTAGTCCATGCCTTTTCCCTTCACTTCCTATGTGGGGTCAAAAGTATCTTTGCTGATATGTAAGGTAACTGTGAATGTTTCACGCACCATGAGCACAACCTGCAGCCCAGCTCACATTTCTTGCACACTTGCTCAACCCACTCTTAGGGCGCAATCCTATGGGGATAGGCGGCCGCCTCTGAACTTGGAGGTGACTGCCTAACCAATGCAGGGCAGGAGGAGCGCAGAGGGGATTGTCCTCTCCATGCTTCAGCCTCCCTGCATTTGTGGCTAGACAGCCTATTTCGGCTGTCTAGCCATGGGAAGGTGGAGCAGGGGAGGCAGCTGCCAGACAACACATAGGATGTGTCGTACTGGCATTTCTGCCTTCCCCGCCCCGGAACACCCCCCCTGAATGCTCTGTTTCCACCACTCTGCGCTCCTCTTCCAAGCGTGGAGCACAGGGCCATTCCGAGCTACCTGTGAGGTAGCACAGGAGGGGGGGGAAGGTCAGTTCCCAGAAACCCACATATCCTATGGCCGTCTAGCTGCTGACTAGCAGCCATAGGATTGCTCTCTCAGTGGCTCTGTGATGGGTTAAATCAGGTGCTGGCAATCCTTTTGGGTCATGGGCACACTTGGCAATTTGAGAAACTGTCCTGGCCACACCACAAAATGGCTGCCATGGGATGAGCAAAGGATGAGTAACCTGCCCAAAAGTCTTGAGTACAAGACAGAAGTGAGGTCTGATGCACTAAACAGCTCCTTTGAACCCACAGTTTTCACCACCAACAGAAACATATTTCACAAAAATCCCAGTAAGAAAATGTGCTAATTTTTTTTTAAAGTGGGAGGAATAGGGCACCTTGGCAGGCACAAAGAAAGGTGCCTGGGGGTGCATTGGTGTATATGGGCACCACGTTGCCTACTCCTGGTTTAAATTGTGCCCAGATTGGCAGAGTAATGAGCAAGCTTATGAGGAGTGCAGCTTGTTGGGTGAAATTTAAAGCTCTTGGTCTGGGGTTCCAGTTGCCAAACTGAAGATTCAGCAGCATGCAAATAAGGACTGACACCAAGCATAAAGTGCAGTGCATCACAGAAGTCAAAGCCTGATTGTGGCTGAGGCAGTATGGCAGAATTTGACTTTAGCAAACTAATTGTCTCAGTAGGACATTTAAGGGTATGATGATCAATTGTTGGCAGTTACATACATTAGAAATCCCAATAAGTAAAAGTGTTAAGAAGCATTCGCAAAGATGAATAAATATGAACGAATGTTCGCTAACAGACAATAAGGCATTGGTCGTCTTATAAACAGGTCATAACATTTCCACCCATAAATGATTTCGTCTCCCCCTACCTTTTGTTTTACACTTTACTAAGGTAGTAATGCTAAGCGTGTGAAGTCACTAAGGAGTCTCATTGAAGTTGGGACACCCCTATGTGATTGCCTATGAGACTGCTGGAAAAATGGTCTCCATGACTGCACACATTAGAGTAGCTATGATTATTGTTCTCTGCCTTGAGAGCTCATGTGAAAAGTGGGCAACAAATCCTAAAATATGTGCATGGCATAAAGAGTGCTGGAAGGATGAAATAAGTGAAGTCAGGCTTGGGCGGGGGGGTGTGTGTGCTGAAGAGTACCTTGTCATCCAAATCTGTCTACATGATTCCACAGTCTTGGTGAAGCCAATTGGCCAGAACTCATGTCCTCAATTGTCCTCTGGAGGAAGGAGGTAAAAGAAATATGTTTGTTCTCTCCCGTTAATTTAAACAAGTGTGTCTTATCAAAGATGAAAGACCCAGAACACTAATCCCCTCTCCATAGCATCCTATACAGAGTTGGCATCTACTTTGATTGCTCCTAATTGACCGAAATAGAAAGTGCTGTGCTACAGAGTTTTCTGAGATTTGGCATCTGTATCCAGGATATCTGGTGATGGCAGCGACAGCAGCAGCTAAAGTACAAGAAGAATCTAGAGTTTGATATTGGCTGTAAAAGGCTTGCGTTGGAGTTCTTCCAAGCCTCTATATGCCGTGAGAGTGCTCACTATCCCCCCCTCAAGTACTCTTTGTTGTGACGAGGCCCTCATTTTAGATGCAGAATTGTCTTTAGTGGCAGAAAAAGAAAGGAGGGGGACACCTCTTTTTGTTGAAACTCTATAATTTCCTAACTTTTAGATTCACTGAATACTGCATTGATAAAAGAATTCATTTTAACACTTAATTGGAGGGAGAGATGATTATAATAATAAGAGACAAATGGCTACAAATGACAGCAAATCTATCTGGGGGGGGTGTTTTTGTTTAAAAGGATAGTCTGCATGCAACAGACTAAAAACTGTTCATTTTGGATCAACTATATAAAGCCATTTTAAAAGGATAATTATCCTGTATATAACATTTCTGTATTGCACACAGGAGGACAGCACTTTCTTTGGCTTTACCAGAGATTAATCATCCAACAACTTCATTGTTCTTCTCATGGAAGCAAAGTTTATTGCACCAGGTCCAGAATCCATACAGGGAAGGCTTGTTCAGCGTCAAAATGCATCTGCTCTTGCCAGAAATTATGTGTTTGTTATTATTGTTTGAGATATATTTTGCTCTGTTCTGAAAGCTCACGTCGGATAACAATAATACAGCAAAAATATGCAATACAGTTAAACAGTTCTTCCTACCAGCCACCCTCCACACAAAATTAAGCTTATCTATTAGATTGCAGCCTATACACAAATATATTAGGGCTGCTTCATATGTTATATTTTAACTACACAGAATTACTTTCATGTAGAGGGCAAAACATGTAATTCCTGTAGCTAGTCCCTTTACGCACATGCTCTGTGCCAACCGCCCCTCCATATTTCACAGCATGTACCCATGCTGGTAGATAATAACCAATCAGTTCCCCAGCATATGTCCTCATAGTGAAATACATGCATGTGTGATTGTCACCTGTGACAGTCATGCCCATTACATATAATTTCATATATGCATGATCTTTCCACAAAGGAATGCATCCATCTAGGAACTCCTACACCCCTGTCAAAATGAGGATTCCTAAAGCTACCTCTGCAAATAAATGTGTTTGATTCTGTATCAGCCACAGAAGGAGCAAAACATCTTATTGTACAGTCATGGAAAAGAGGGAAATCTGGCTGGTTGCCTCAGTTATCGCCTGGTTGTCCCTATGTTGCCTAGAGAATTTTCATTGCTGTGCCCTAACTCAGGGCCAGCATCAAGGGAAGGCATGGTGGGACACCTGCCAAGGGCCCACACTCCAGCATGGTTCCACTGAAAAGAGCCCCCTAGAGTTGTTCGCGTCTTCACTGCTGCACCCTGCTTATTCACCTACCTCTTGCTCTGGCCCAGATAGTGGGGGTGAGGAGCACCAGCAGATGCCATGGCCTAAATGCTCACTACCTATCAAGCAAGCAAGTGGTAGCAGTGCTGAGAAAGCGGAGCAGGAGGTGACAATGGCATTGAGAAGGTAGACTCGCTGAGGGAGGAGGCCCGTTGAGGGGGTTGTGACAGAGGGCCTTCAAAACCTGGAGCTGCCACTGCTCTGACTCACAAGCACAATGTAGGAAGAGAGGGAAGCCTCCTCTTGTTGCCTAGGCAATGCACGAATGCTCTCCTAGCCCCCAGCACAAGGGGGCAAACCTGGCTCTTTTTCAGAGCCTGAAAACCTGTCCTCTACAATTCAGGAATTCTAGATCTGGACACTGCTGTGGTATATAAATCTAAACCTGTCTCTATGCGTTAAGATTAGGCTGGAGAGTGCAGTGTATTCTGGAAGTGGCCTTTCCCTCTCTCCTATCTTTGGGTGTGCGTGGGGAGGCCTTCCAGTGATGATGGTCAGGAGGGAGTGCGGCCTCAGCAGCCAGGGCTGACACTGATCAGCAGGCTGGCAATGCAACTGGGAGAGAAAGTACTGTAGCAGAGGGAGATGGGGAGAGGAGTATAGAGAGAGTGGAAGAAAGGTGGTGAGGTGGAGGAAGGCAAAGAAAGGGGTGGGTGCGTGGAGGGGTGGGTGGAGGAAAGAGGTTGAAGTGATTTTCTCAGGAAGGGGAAAGAAGAACCATGGGGTGAAGGAGGGGAAGGAGAGCTAGGAGGTGCTCAGTCTTTCTGGAGATGAAGGTGGGATGAAGATCAGCACTTGTGTATCACTGAGCTGAATCCCAACCCCATTCCATGGGACTCAGGTTAGTGCCAGGATTCTTTGGAAGTGGTGATGCCATCCACTCACCCACTCATGAAACTTCCCTTCCAGGGTTTCTCATATGATCATAGAAATTGTTTGCATTGCCTCCCTCCCCCTTTCCCGCATCCCAGGCCTGGCAGCAGCTGCTTCTTTACCTTTGCCACCTCCTTCCTTCCTTGTCTCCCTCTGACACTGCAAGACTGGCTTCTTTCACAGTTTTTGCTGATTGGTGAAAATGTGTGTGTGTGTGTGTGTGTGTGTGTGTGTGTTCTAAGTACTTTGGCCCTCTGGGGGGAAACAGTCCTCTCCACTTTGGTGATTTGTATTGCATGTCTATCTAAATTATAGTAATTAGTTCTAAATTTGCATCTATTCATAAAAATTAGTATATGCACATTTGTGTCCACTTTTGTCTTCACTTTTGGTGATGCAACTTCTCTTTTTGGTGATGAGTATCTGGACACCCTAGCAACAGCATGCTCTGTGATTTCACCCTGCTCTCCCCTTCCAAAGCCCAGCTCACTGTTTAGGGCTTGTGTGCATGCGGCATTCACCCCAAGTTGAATTAGTGTCAGTTTATAGTACTTGCCATGTGTCCTCATGTAGCACTAGGCTGGAAGGCCCAATGCAAAGGATGAGGCTCTCATGGTGGTAGACGAGAGGGAATGGCCAGCTGCTCTTCTCACCCCTTCCCGACAAGCTGCAACTGCCACGATTCTACCTTGTACATACACCTGTGGAAGGTACAGGAGCCCTGCCTTTTTGCATGCATCTGATTGTTCTTAAGACGGGTGCAGCGACCAAGCGATAAAGTGTATAATGCTGTGCACCAGCTGAGAGAGTGTTGTGCAGCAACCATATCCCATTAGGGTTAGGTCCGGCTTAGGACTGCAGGGGCGGCCTGAGACGTTCTGCTGCCTTAGGCAAAAGACAGGAGGGCATGCCCTCTATTCCAGGTACAGATGCCCACTGGATTGGCAGTTGAATCTTACTTCAACACGGCAATAGGATAGCATCCTCCACCATACCTGAGGGCAGCAAGCTAGCTTAGAGGGTGCAGGACAGGCTGCGTGGTACACACAGCTTTGTCCTCCAAGAAAGTGGAATGGCTAGGGGGCAGGGGAGGCTGAAATGGAAAAGCTAGGGAGTAGTGCTGCCCCCAGCCCCAGCATGTGACTGAGGCAGTTACCTCTCCCTGCCTAATGGTAGGGTTGCCTCCTGGGATGGATGAATGAATGCATGCATTTCCATCCTCCCTTGAGGTAGGGCAGGCTGCAGATGCTCTTTGTGTTATGTTAAGGGCAGACCAGAAGCTTGAAGAGCAACAGCAAGATGAGGCAGTGGGAAATGCTGAGGTGAAGAAAAATGGAATAGAGGATACTCCTTGGAAAACGGTGACAGTTAGGAGAAGAAGAACTAGACGCCACTCTGCACCAGTGGAAGCAGTGGAGCTGTGGAACCGATTCCAGGTACTTGCAGATGAGACTGGAGGACAGCCTGCAGAGGAAGAATCACAGGGGAACCTGCATGAGAGTGAGCAAGAGGCTAAAGGTCAGTCAAACAGAGGTGATGAAACCCAGGCCTACAAGAAGAAGAAGAAAAGAGTGGTAGTAGTGGGAGACTCCTTGCTGCGTGGGATCGAGACCCAAGTATGTCGCGAAGACCTGTGGACTCGCCAGGTATGTTGTCTCCCGGGAGGACAGATTAGAGACGTGACTGAAAGGTTGACTGCACTCATAAAGCCCACTGACAGGTATCCCTTTCTTCTCATCCATGTGGGAACAAATGATACCGCCAAGCGGAGCTACGAAGAGATCACATCAGACTTTGAAGCTTTGGGAAGGAAACTCAAGAACTTTGGGGCCCAGATAGTTTTCTCATCCATCCTTCCAGTAGTTAGAAGAGGGATAGAAAGGGAACGAAAAATACTCCAGGTGAATGACTGGCTATGAAGGTGGTGCCGACGAGAGAGATTTGGATTCTGGGACCACGGGCTATACTTCCTGGAAGATGGGCTGTTGGCTAGGGATGGGTTGCACCTCACAAAGGCTGGGAAGAATGTGTTTGGCCACAGCATGAAGAACTTCATCAGGAGGGCTTTAAACTGAATTCTACGGGGAAGGGAGATGTAATGTTGGGGGTAACAATGGACATAGGCGCATGCACTGCAATGGAGAGAACAGCTCTGATAGCGCCCAATAATAGTCTTCAGACACATGTAGGAAGAAAGCCAGACTATGAAGCACATGGTCTTCGATGTCTATATACTAATGCCCAGTGTATGGGAAACAAACAGAACGAACTTGAACTCTTAATGCAAGAGGGAAATTATGACCTCATAGGTATAACTGAGACTTGGTGGGATGACTCTCATGACTGGAATACAGCAATTGAAGGATATAACTTGTTCAGAAAGAACAGGAGGAACAGAAAGGGAGGTGGGGTTGCACTGTATGTGAAAAATACATATCTCTGCACAGAAATACAGGAGGAGGAGCTTGGTAGCCCCATCGAGAGCATCTGGGTTGAAATAAATGGGGCAAAGAATAAAAGGAACCTGGTGGTCGGAGTCTACTACCGGCCACCCAATCAAGGAGAAGACAAGGATGAAACTTTTGAAAAGCAAATAGCCAATGTTTTAAGGAAGCATGATGTAGTAGTAATGGAGGACTTCAATTTCCCCGATATTTGTTGGGAGCCAAATTCTGCAAAACATGGCCTCTCCAGGAAATTCCTGACTTGTGTGGCGGATAACTTCCTCCTACAGAAAGTAGAGGAAGGAACTAGAGGATCGGCTATCCTTGACTTGATCCTAACCAACAGAGATGACTTAGTGGATAAAGTAGCAGTTACAGGAACTCTGGGGGAAAGCGACCATGTTGTACTTGAGTTCTTGGTTCTAAGGGAAGCAAAAGCCGAGTGTAGTCAAATGCGTACCCTGGATTTTAGGAAAGCTGATTTTCATAAACTCAGAACAATGATCAGTAAGGTCCCATGGCAAGCGATGCTAGCGAGAAAAGGAGTCCAAGATGGGTGGGAGCTTTTAAAAAAGGAAATTCTCAAGGCACAATCACAAACAATTCCAACAAGAAGAAAAGGTGGAAGACAACAGAAGAAGCCAATGTGGCTTCACAAAAAGCTTAGGGATGACCTGAAAACAAAAAAGGACACATATAGGAAGTGGAAAGAAGGCCAAGTAACAAAGGAAGAGTACAGGCAGATAGCACAGAATTGCAGGGATGGCGTCAGGAAGGCTAAAGCTGAGAATGAGCTGAGGTTAGCAAGGGATGTTAAAAACAACAAAAAGGCTTTCTTCAGCTACGTGCATAGTAAAAGGCAGAGGAAAGAAATGGTGGTTCAGCTATTAAATAAGTATGGAAAAATAATAGCAGATGACAAAGAAAAGGCAGAGGTGCTCAATTCCTACTTTGGCTCAGTCTTCTCCCAAAAGAGGGTCTATGACCCCCCCTGGCAAAGGCGAAGTACAGGCTGAAGGGGCAGGATTGCAGCTTGAGATCGACAGGCATATGGTCAAGGAACACCTCATTACTTTGAATGAGTTCAAATCTCCAGGGCCAGATGAACTGCATCCTAGAGTCATAAAGGAACTTGCAGAAGAACTCTCAGAACCGCTGTCTATTCTCTTTGAGAAATCATGGAGGACGGGGGAAGTGCCAGATGACTGGAGGAGGGCTAACGTCCCTATCTTCAAAAAGGGTAAAAAGGAGGAACCTGGGAACTACAGACCAATCAGTCTGACATCAATCCCTGGGAAAATTCTGGAGCAGATCATAAAGCAATCCATCTGGGAGCACCTTGACAACAATGCTGTGATTACTCGAAGCCAACATGGATTTGTCAAAAACAAGTCCTGCCAGACAAATCTGATCTCATTTTTTGATCAAGTAACCTCCCTTGTAGACCATGGGAATGCTGTAGACATCATATACCTTGACTTCAGCAAAGCTTTCGACAAAGTACCCCATGATATCCTGATGAGCAAACTAGCTCGAAGTGGGCTAGATGAAACAACGATCCGGTGGATCCACAGTTGGCTACAGAATCGGACTCAAAGAGTGCTTATCAATGGGACCTTCTCAAGCTGGGGAGAGGTAACGAGTGGGGTACCACAGGGCTCAGTCCTGGGCCCAGTGCTCTTCAACATTTTTATTAATGACTTGGAGGAGGAGGTGCAGGGAATGCTGATCAAATTTGCAGATGACACAAAATTGGGCGGGATAGCTAATACTTTGGAAGACAGAAACAAAATTCAAAGTGATCTGGATAGACTGGAGCGCTGGGCAGAAAACAACAGAATGGCATTTAATAGGGACAAATGCCAAGTTCTGCACCTAGGAAAAAGAAACCAAATGCACAGTTACAAGATGGGGGATACGTGGCTCAACCATACTACGAGCGAGAAGGATCTTGGAATTGTTGTCGATCACAAGCTGAATATGAGCCAACAATGTGATGCGGCTGCAAAAAAGGCAAATGCTCTTTTGGGCTGCATTCATAGAAGCATCGCTTCCAAATCCCGGGAAGTACTAGTTCCCCTCTACTCAGCACTGGTTAGGCCTCATCTGGAGTACTGTGTCCAGTTCTGGGCACCACACTTTAAGAAGGATGCAGACAAACTGGAGAGGGTTCAGAGGAGGGCAACAAAGATGATCAGGGGACTGGAAACAAAGCCCTATGAAGAGAGACTGAAAGAACTGGGCATGTTTAGCCTTGAGAAGAGAAGACTGAGGGGAGATATGATAGCACTCTTCAAGTACTTGGAAGGTTGTCCCAGAGAGGAAGGCCAGGATCTCTTCTTGATCATCCCAGAGTGCAGGACACGGAATAATGGGCTCAAGTTACAGGAAGCCAGATTCCGGCTGAACATTAGGAAAAACTTCCTGAGTGTCAGAGCAATACGACAATGGAACCAATTATCTGGGGAGGTGGTGGGCTCTCCCACACTGGAGGCCTTCAAGACGAGGCTGGACAGCCATTTGTCGGGGATGCTCTGACTTGGATTCCTGCATTGAGCAGGGGGTTGGACTCGATGGCCTTGTAGGCCCCTTCCAACCCTACTATTCTATGATTCTATGATTCTACTCCTGGGTAGCTGCCACCACGTCCTTTTTAAAACCATCTAGGTCAGGGTGGAAAGAGATCCTGGCCTTGCTTTCGGGCAGCCAGAGTTCCATCTGGCATTCCTCGAACATCTCCTTCAAAACGTCAGAGTGTGGGTGAAATGGCTGAGGCAGTGTGTCGAATACACCACAAAATGTAATTAAATTCAGGTAAAAAGAACAGATTTATTCAGTGTAGGAGAGTGAAAGAAATATGCAGTTGCTGCCTTAAAAAGAAAGTGTGTGTGGCTATCTGTGGCTATCTATCTGTGTCTCTGTGTGTATAATTTACAATCTGAATTGAAGGTAGTTCAAGCAATAGCACGTTGCCAAATAATAGCACGTAAGTGGGCCTTCTCAGTAGTGGTGCCCAGCCTCTGAAACACTCTCCCAGGTGTGGTTCAAGAGGCAGAAACTGTGGCGAGTGTCAAACACCTCCTGAAGACGGATGCTGCCCTGTTCTATTGTCTTTGCTGTAAAACTATGTGCTGTTTTATATTGTTTATATATTTCATATATGGATTTTAGTCTCAACTGATTAGCACAATGGAGGTTGGAATGTGTGGGCCTCCAGATGTTGTTGGACTGCAGTTCTCAGCATCCCTCACCATCATTAGCTGTGCTGGATGGGGCTGATGGGAGTTGTAGTCCAATAGGGCCACATGTTTCCCATCCCTGGTTTACAGATTTCATTATACTGAGCAGTACAGAAGTGTAATAAATAACGTAAGGCTCAATCCTATGCACCATTGTTAACAACTGTGCATGAAGGAGGCCATCCGGGCATTTTCCATTTGGACTCTGATGGATCTAAAGCAAATGTTATTTATCACATTTTCTGGGGGAACGTTTTTAGCTATTATACAAAGAGAAGCAGCAGGCAAAAGTAATGAGAAACCATACAATCCCCCTAAAAGAGCGTTGGAAATATTGAATTAATTTGCTTGTTTGGATTGCAAATTATGACTAATCGTTGGCCAATAAACCAAGGCAGGAGGAATGTGTACAATATCTCGAGAGTTCTACATTGCTCAACTAAAGGCACAATCCTATGCATGTTTAGACAGAAAAAATGACACTCCCCAGCCAGCACCGTTGTATTGGCCACTCCCACTGTTTTTGCTATCTCTCTAATGGGTTTATTTTGCTTCCTCAGCCTAATGATGGCCTTCTGCACTCACATGGACACCTCTTTGGACCTCATGTTGGGAGTTCCAGTGAACAGCTACCAAAGGCAAATGTCACACTCAGAACCACCTCCAGGCCTTTTATCTGCTTGATTGGTCATGGGGTACCCATGAAACAGGACACACCTGGCCATGGAGCTGCTTGTCAGCCATTCGTTCCATTACTTATGAGCCACCAATGATGGGTGTGTGTGTATATGCCACTGGCTGCCCTTCCTGAATGGTTAGTGCCTCACTTTTGTCAAACCCCTTGAATTACAGCTGAAAGTCCTGACTTCGCTCCCATCTGGGTGTGTTTCCTTTCAACTTCAATGTGGCGGTGTACAGAGGCCAACGGCCAAAACAGTTATCCTTGTTCCAATATTTCTGGCTCTGATTGTAGTTGCTTGAGATATCTAGGACAAATTCCATATAGGATGTCTCTTCACTCTGATGGAAAAGAGAGGCTGTTTGCAGAGAAAGAATCCTGCAGAGCAAAGGTGGGAAAATTCTGGTCCTCTAGAGCAGGGGTGCAGAATGTCAGGCCTGGGGGGGGGGGCAAAACCAACCCTCTAGCCTTCTCCAAATGGCCCCACCCCTTTTCCCCAGTCACTGATTGTTTGGTGCTTTCATGGCTTTTGCACCCTTTCGCGCCATTCTAAAAGATTGAAATGCCTCTTCTAAGGTGTAGTTACTGACAGGAAGAGCTTTAAGCTAAAATACGCTGGTATTTTTGTTGTTTTGGGCCTCACCCCATTTGCCTTTGGCCCTGCCCACCACTGGGATGTGGCCCACGGGAGCTTCTCCCAAATGGAATCCAGCCCTCAGGCTGCTGAGGTTCTGCACCCCTGCTCTATTTGTTGTTAGACTCCCATCAGACCCAGCCAGCATGGCCAGTGTTTGCGGATGAGGTGAGTTGTAATGCAATATCATCTAGCAGCCCACAGGTTTCCCACTCCTGCTGTAGGGGGACAGGAGGAGGAGGACTGGCTCTGTCATTTCACCACCTATGGTTTTCTTTCTGACACAGCTCCCATGGATATAACCATTGCAGGGAAGACAGAGGGCATTTCTACACCAGCCTAAAAACCTGCATTTAAAACGGGGCTTTCTGCTTCCGTTTTAAATGCAGGATCACAACTGATTCCCTTTACACGTGCTTCCCCCCCCCCCCCGTATCTGAGTCTTCCATTATCTTCCATTATCTTTCATTGATCTCGCTCCTCTTCTTGCCGCTTTTACTCTTTTCACGGAGGGAGCTGAAGCAGAACACAGCGGGGTAATTTGATAGCTCATTATCTGCAATCTCTTTAAAAATGGAACAACAGGCATTTAGTGCAGGAGGGTCACGGCAGGGTCACTGCATCATGTAAAGAGCCCGCAAACTTCCATGAAGGAGCAATCTCAACCGCAGGAAAAAAGCCCGATGTGAAGGAGCCCATCGATTCAACAGTAGCAGATTTGGCAGGCATGGCATTATGGCCAGTAATGGGGCAAATTGTAGCTCCAGAGTTTCTGTCTGTTATGAAGCAAAACAGGGTCAGAAAAATAGTTTGCAGCTCCACTCATTTTCTAGAAGAGGTCAGAGAATTGGAGCCAGCTGCTGGCGACCGATGACTGACAAGTTTCCTTGCATCCTTAAATGCCTCTGAGCTCCAGCAATGGCCAAGGTGCTCTGCCCGGCTGCATAGCGCTGAGCATGCAGCTCTGACTCCCTTGACTATAGCATGCATGAGCAGCTTTCTGCTTTCTCAATTATCATACCAGGCTGGGATGTCTCAGTTTAACAAGAAACAGTGTTAACACAGTCTTTGTGCTAACAAGATTCATGGGGGACTCGGAGACCCTGAATGGCCTGTTCTTGTACCTTTGACTCAACAGCAGTTTGATCTGCAGGAATCAGCAGTTTTTCATAGCATGGAAATATGCATTGTTAACCTGCTAAAGGATGAAAATGGTCCTGCTGTTAAAGACCGCAAGAGCAGAGAATGGTAAAAAAGTTGGCAACCATACTTGCCAGTATATTTCTCAATATAGTTCTATGCCATTTGCTGCTGGATAACAGGCAGCTGTTAAACCCAACAGCGATAACTCGCCGCCCCCAACCCCCATCACTGCCTTTCTGTGCCAGTAAAATCAGCACTGTTTGAATTTCTGTAGACATATTTTAGAGAATATATCATGGTAAAAATGTCATGATGGGCAAAGAAATTGCCCTTCCCTGCTGTTGAAGGTACCTTTTATTCAGTTGTTTAAATGCAGGGAGAATGACTTCAGCTATTCTCAAGGGTCCCTCCCAAAGATAAGCAATTTCTGAAATTGAATTCTTGGCTAGGGAGATCCTTCAAGTCATTTCCTTGCTTTCTTTCCAGTGCTAAGTAAAAACACTGCCATGTATAAGACTGTAGACGATGCTGTGAAATTTTAGTAGAAAACCTGTTGAGCAGTATCTGTACCCCTCTGTAGGTGTGGTGGAGAGGTTACCAGAGCATGGGTCATTCTGGCTAAGCCATCTCTGTCCAAGAATGGCCATTGCTGGCACTCAAGCTGAACAAAGGCAGTCCATGCCACTAAGGCCATCTGGGCCTCCAGTGACAATGATGGATCGAAGAGCAAGGGTCTGGGGTTACTCTTGCTCTTTCAGGGGCAGTGCAAACCCATCCAGAACAGGCCATCTACTCAATACCCAGACCCCAAAACTGGCCACTGACAGGACCTCCATCTTATTGAGATTCAGTCTAAGTTTATCGGCCCTCATCCAGTGCATTACTATCTTCAGGCACTGATCCAGCACCTGTGCAGCCTCACCTAATGCAGATCGCAAGGAGAGATAGAACTGGATGTCATCAGTGCACATTCTAAGTATGGCTGCACAATAGATTTGTAGACTTGTAGTAATCATTAAAGCATTGCAATATTGGCAGTTTTATTTTCAATTCCTTTCATAATGATCCCCAACATGGAATTCATCTTTTTCACAGATGCCACTCATTGTTTTCACTGAGGTATCCACCATGATCCCAAGATCTTTGTCCTGGTCAGATACTGCCAGCTCAGACCCCATCAGTGTATAGTTCGGATTTTTTGCCCCAAGAAAAAAAGAAACAAACTTTATTTACTTACATTGAACCTCATTTGCCAGTTAGTTGCCCAGTTTGGAGAAAGTCTTTTCTAGCTCTTCACAATCTGTTTTTGTTTGAACAATTGGCAATAAACTTGGGCATTTCACTACTCACCCTTAAGTCTAGATCCCTAGTGAGATTCGCCTGGCACCTTCATTGTATTCCTGTCGGCGCCAGGTGAAGACCTTTTTATTTTCCCAGGCATTTTAGCATTCTAAACTTTTAGCTTTGCTGTTTTAAATCTGTATTTTAAACTCCTGCACTGCTGCTAGGTTTTACTGTGGTTGTATTGTTATATTGTGGTTTTAATGTTCTATATATTTTAAATTGTTTTACTGTGTGCTGTTTGGTTTTAATTTTTGTGAACCGCCCAGAGAGCTTCGGCTATTGGGCGGTATAGAAATAAATAAATAAATAAATAAATAAATAAATAAATAAATAGATCATTAATGAACAAGTGAAAAAGCACTGGTCACAGATCCATGAGGGACCTCACTTCTTACTTCCCTTGGTTCTGTGAATTGTCCATTTAGTTCTACTCCTGGCTTCCTGTTCTTTTAACTAGTAATGAAAAATTTCAGGGGAGGTAATCGGAGCGCTTACCTTTCTTTCTTGGTGTTTTTTTTTCTTTTCCCTGAACAATTCAGAACATTTTGCCTCTCCCCTCCCAAAACCCATGCAAAATGGCTAATCTATTTCACCAGCTGTGAATGGGTTGGTTAATTAGGGAGACCATTTTGGTTCAACACCAACTGTATGCATTTGGGGGGGGGGGGGTGACTTTTGTCTCTATCCAGTAGTTTATTGTTGGAGCTTCCTTAGACTTCCAGTGTTGCAAAATGATGTGCCTAGATTCATTTATTCCCTTTTAATCTCTCAGCAAACCTGTGAGGTGAGTTAAGCTGAGAGAGAGTGGCTGGTTGAAAGTCACTTATTGAGCTTCATGACCCGAGTGGGTGCTAAAACCTGGATCTCTGCAATCCAAGTCCAACATCCTAACCACAGCACCACACTCTCAATGCAGCCTAATAGGAGATGGCTGAAGGAGAAATTTATACAGGCTAACGGAACCAGGCTAATCTACTGTCCTACTTCATGGCAGATGTAGTAATTCCAGGACACAGCCAAAATAGATATAACAGATTCGAATGTGATGCATTACATCTCCAGCATAATTTTCTCCTAATTATACCTATCTTGATTAAAAGGGTTGATTAAGGTGAACCAACGTAGTCCCTAGCCCCACAGCCCAAATTTCTTTCCACTTCTTCTTTTGTTCCAGTCCAAATCACATCACTCTCTACACTTTGCTTCTGCTTATCATCAACTTAATTTGAAGTTTGTCCAGGTAGTATTACCTACTCTAAAACAGCCCCTGGGCCTTCAAATGTACATTGCAAGGATTAGTGCCAGACCATTTGTTCTCTATAAAAGTGGGTGGGCCTTTTTGGTGGCTTTTTGGGTTATGTGACTGCATTCTCTTAATTTTTGAAGGGATAGCTGGCCTACCATTTCTCATAAGACAAGGTGGCCAAGAGTGTTCCATTTCTTTCCTTGACAAAAAGGAAGACATTTTGCTACCACTTCAAACACTGCCAGAGCTATAATCAGCAGTCCAGCAGTGTCCCTCCTGTGTAGGGTGGCCACTTTAGAATCGCCAACAAAGAGGAAATGCATCATCAAAAAAGAAGACAATGATTTGTATAAAATGTGTATGTTAATTTATATTTTTCTTTTCCTTTTTTTCTTTTCTTTTCCTTTTTCTTTTTGCTACTGTTGTGTCCTCATAAGAATATTGCATTGTTGGGAAACTGTAGTTATTGATCAGGTTGTTGGTATTTATTTCATTTATAAAGACAAAATACATAAAAAGTATTTTCAATTTTTTTGTATGTATAGATGCAAATGTAGCAATTATTATAAAAATTTAAATAGAAATACAGTACATCTGACCATAGCATTGAAGACTGTGATCAGGTGACCTGTGTGCCTGCCTATTCAGTCTGTTGTTCAGGTGCTAACTGCTGTTGATGGGCAACAGTTCTTATGGTTCTTTCTTTTTAAAGCAGAATTGGACTGGATAGCCCTTCTAATAGAAGAGGCCTTCAAATAGAGGACTGTCCTCTGTAAAAGAGCACACATGGCCATGCTACATTTGTCACACAACAGCAGCACTACATCATGACATAGCATCATTTTCAGGGACAGCGTTGGGAGGGGGGAAAGATGGCTGCCCACAGCACTAGAAGAGATATTTAGCAGATCGCTTTTCCTGTGATAGTGAGACAAGACAACAGTGGTTTGAAATGGTGAAACCCTCAACTCCAGCCCTCCATCCTTTCATGGATAACTCTGGGGAATGGCAATAGAGAGGACTGTCTGGTGGCAGACAATTCTGACACTGGGATAAGCCGTTATGAGCCAGGCTGAACATTAAAGGGTTTGGGCTTGGTTCATAACAGCCCATCTTTTTCTAAACTGGCGGAGTTCATTTAAACTTTACAGTGGTTCCCAAGATTGGCTGCTCATATAATGTTGGACTATAATTCCCATCATCCACAGCCAACATAGTCAATGGTCTACAAAACTCTACCCTCAAGAATTAGAATTTCTAGTTCTAAATATTGGTGCCATCATGATGTGATTTGGCTATGCAACAAGGCCACTAATGGCAAATTGATCTAGTTTTGATAGAGGGCAATGACAAAGCTTCTTTTGCTCTCAGCAATCCTTGCCTAACCAAATTGGCTGAGGGATAATACCATTATGACTGGTGTGTGGGTGTGTGTGTATTATTTTTCAGGCCAAAACAAGAGTCATAAGTAACATCCTTGAGATTAATGTAATGTTCAAGATCCCACTGGTAGAGATCTGTGCTGCTATTGTGGAAGTCTGTTTAGCCTTCTTGACCTGCACTGGCAACCACAGACCTTTAGGGCAAGGGTACAGAACCCAGGGCCAGCCCTACCATTAGTCAGAGTGAAGCAACTGCCTCAGGTGGCAGATACTGGGGAGCAGCAGCTTCCAAAGTGATTCCTCCAGAGTGCTTCCCACCCTACACCGAGGCAGTCCTCTCTCTTGGAGGTCAGATCTATGTGTACCACACAGCTTGTTCTGCAGCCCATAAGCTAGCCTGTTGGCCTCAAGAGTGGTGAAAGATACTATCCTGCTGCCAGTGTGTGGCCACTGTAAAAAGGTAAACTCCATGTTAGGCATAATAAGAAACAGAATTGAGAATAAAATTGCCAATATCATACTGCCCCTATACAAATCTATGGTGTGGCCACGCTTGGAATCCTGTGTATTGTTCTGGTCACCACACCTAAAAAAAGGTATTGTAGAACTGGAAAAAGTGCAGAAAAGGGCAACTCAAATGATCAAGGGGCTGGAGCATCTCACCTATGAGAGAAGGTTACAACAGCTGGGCTTGTTTAGCTTGGAAAAAAGGAGGGTAAAGGAACACATGATAGAGGTCTACAAAATTATGCATGGTGTGGAGAATGTGGGTAGGGAGACATATTACTCTCTCTCAGAATACTAGAACCCGGGGTCATCCCATGAAGCTGATTGGTGGGAGATTCAGGACAAATAAAGGGAAGTACTTCTTCACACAGCATATAGTTAAACCATAGAACTTGCTACCACAGGATGTAGTGATGGCCACCAATTTGGATTGCTTTAAAAAGGGGTTAGATAAATTCCTGGAGGAAAAGGCTATCAATGGCTACTAGTCTTGATGGCCATGTACTACCTCCGGTACCAGCAGCAGTGAGCCTACATGCACCACTTGCTGGGGAACGTGGGTGGGAGGGTGCTGTTGCACTCATGTCCTGCTTGTGGGTTTCCTGGTTGACAGCTGGTTTGCCACTGTGTGAACAGAATGCTGGACTAGATGGACCCTTGGTCTGATTCAGTTCTTCTTTTCTTATTATTCAACTGCCAGTCCAGTTGGCTTATGTATGTGGAATGGAGAGTGGTGTCCTCTTGCCCTTTGCCTCATGCATCTAAATATCTTGGGCCAGCTATGGCAGAACCCTGGGCCTGCAGCCAATTCCAGACCTTCTGAGATCCCAATCTCCCCCTCTGGTTGTTCTCCACATGGCCACACCCCTTCCCCAGGCCTAACCCTCTTTCCCCACAACCACCGATTACTTTGTGGTTTCCCAGAACTTGTGCAGTTTTTCCCCCATTCTAAAATGATAACATGCCTCACCTAAGGCTTAGCTACTGGCAGGAAGAGCTTTAAGCTAAAGCATGCTGCCATTTTTGGCTGTGCCCCTTTTGCCTCTGGCCCCACCCACCGCTGGAAAACAGCCCCAGAGCGCTTCTCCAAAATGGAATTTGCCTTTGGGCTGAAAGAGGTTCAACACCCCTGCTTTAGGGAATTCAGTAAAAATATATCTACATATTTTCTTCCACCAGCGAATTGAATTGTTCTGGCTTTTCATCTTCAATTTTGGATGTCTTCCGCATTATCTATCTGAGGTGTTGTATGGCAAATGAAACAAGTAAACCTTTTCCTGTTCCATGAGTACAATGGTGCTAACTGCCTTGTATGGTCACATCTCAATTTTGGTGACTGATGATTCAGCTGCTTTGCATTGCTATGGAATCGGGAGGCACCTGCCAAGTGGAATTTTTGAGATGGGAAGTAACCTAGTGCAGTTGTCATAACTCTTTTTCCCCCTGTCATCTCAGCTGAGAGTTATAAAGATTAGATAAAACGGGGAAATGATAATTAAAGAACAGCTACTCATGCACTTTATTGAGTCAGGCTGTCATATATCACTCATTTTCACTCAGCAGTTCAAGTTTTTGAGAACGATCAGACCATTCATTTCCAGTCTTTGTGCACTTCAGCTATCGCACTGAGTCTGCTGGGGACACTGTATATTGTAGCAAATGTACCAATCTATGAAATTTCTTGTTGTTGTTATTATTAAGTTGAAATGTCTTTTAAAAAAAGATGCAGATGAGACCCGCTGCCCTTGGCCACCTGAAAATAATCTATAGCAAGCCCATCAGTTGTGAACGATTATTAATGTTCTAGAATTTGAATTCTGCTTTTTTAAAAAATTGAGCAATTTTGATTTGGCAAGCCTAAGAGCAGGTGCATTAACACCTATTTCCTCAGTCAATATATTGGAGCAGAAAGCTCAGCAAATATAGTACTTCAGTTCTGTGCTGTCCTTAAAGTCCACTGAATTTACTCCTCATCTGTGCAGTATGGATAGTAGAGAACCAGAATACTTTGCTGCCAAACTAACCCTGGAGTAAATTACTGCTGTTTCAGACTGAGTTGTCAGTGTCCACTATATAGGAGTGAAGTACATCACTGCTTCAGAAGATACTACTGAAATAAATTAGCATTGTTTGAGATCGTAGATGCAAACACATCTCATGTTTACCTGAAAGTAAAGCCTATTGGGTACAGCTTTCATGTACTTTTATAACAATGGCAGACAACTACTAATGTGAATGATTTAACCTTTTCCTTAGCTACTCTTTAAAAAAATGCACTGTATGTATAACACTTCATTGTTCTATACCATTAGGCTTTTCCATCAGTTAATTAAAGTTAGCTTATGCAGCTGAGTCTGATAAAACAAACCAACCAGGAGAGCATTAATTGTGCAATCTGTTTGATTAATTGCTTAATGCATTAACATCTGATTAAAGTGTGAATTTTCCCCCAGATTTAACTGGATTTGTCCCTTATGCAAGGATGTTAATATAATCATAACCAATCTTCATAGATCTCTTGAGTTAGGTAGTTCATCTGATATCACTACACGATCTTATTCAAAGAAGGAAAATTATAACCTTCGTTTAAACATCCTCAAAATATGGCCTTCTATCATGCTTATTTTACCCTGTTAATAAAAAAAACACCCATTAATCAACCAAAAATGCTTTTAATCAGTTTAATCCAGTATCCATAATGAGAGACTTCCCCAGAAGCTGATGAAGCATTATTTTAGCTATTTCTAGTTCTATTTAGGGATTTATGTCTTACCACGTTGTCCTATAGACACAGGGTATTAACAGTTGCAATCCTGTGGACAGTTCCATGCTAGCAACGTGACTTGGGCATGCATGGCAGTATCCGATTGTGGCCATGTGCCAGCGGGGATAACCACTGGTGCAATGGGGATTTAGCAGTTCTAAAAGTAACCCCAAATCAGCAGAAACACTCATTTCCAGAGTGGGGCGGGTTGCAGAGCTCAAAGAAGGGAGCGCCACTGACCTGTCCCAATCCAGAAATGAGTGTTCTGCTCATTTCTGGGGTTACTTTTAGAACCACTAAAGCCCCATTGCACAAGCGGACGCTCCCACTGGCACAACATAATCAGGGAGAGCGCAGCAATCCCACTAGATGCTGCTCAATACGCGTAACTCCTTTTAATAAGGAAAACCTTATTGTGCTTTGTTTCCCCAAGTCATTTGCAGCTCCATTTTCTTTTTTTAAATCTGGATCTTCAGGGCTACAATTGGGGGCTATCCGGTCACACAAGGAGAGTCTCCTTGTAATTTTTCTTTCATCACTGAATCAGGAAACAAGACAGTTTTGCTCTCTAATTCTACTCTCCCTACCCTGGTCCTTTAGTTGCCCCTCTGCACCCCCTGTAGGAAACACAACTCCAGCTTTGCCACACAGTAAACATAGTGTGTGCGGGGAGGTGACTGAAAGGACCAGGGAGAAACAGCTGGGAGGAGCCATGGCTGCATTGTTTCCTGACCCTACAACAAAGGTGCAGAAAACTATTGGGGTAGGGAGCTGAATTGCCCCCCCCCAGACCCTCCATGGACCAGATGCCCACTGATGTCATCGCCCTACCTATTTTGCCCTTCTCCATTCTGGGAGAGGCATGCAGTGCCCTGCCTCTCTCAGCATGGAGAAAGAGACTTGGCTGGTGCTGGGAGAACCAGATGCTTCTCTCAGTGCTGGCTGAGTCCCTGGCTTCATGTGACAGCCAAGTCCACTGCCGCCTGCACCCATGCTGTTATCTCTGATCTGAGATTACAGACAACAGCAAGGATCCCTCCCAAGGAGGCTGCATGGGCTGGATACAGAACATCAGTGGGGCAGATTACTCATAAGAATGTAAGAGCCATGCTGGATCAACCAAGGGTCCATCTAGTCCAGCATTCTGTTCACACAGTGACCAACCAGCTGTTGACCGGGAACCCACAAGCAGGGCATGAGTGCAACACCACCCTCCCACCCATGTTAGGGGTGTATGAAACCCTGCTTACCTGGCTCCACTGGGTTCCGCAGGTGGGGGGAGGCGATCCGTTCCTCCCCCCGGAATCCTCGACAAGGTGGAGGCGATCTATTCCTCCCCCACGGAATCCTGCCCGGTCGGCTCTGTGGCCAGGCCGCGGAGCCGCCGGCTGGTCCAACCCGCAGCGGGGCCTCCAGCCGCTGCCGGGCTAGCATGGACACAAAAGGCGTCCTGAGTAGGGGATGCCATTTGCATCCCTATGGTAGCCTGTGATAGGCTACGTAAATATTTACTCAGGACGTCATTTGCGTCCGCACCAGCCTTGCTGCAGCCAGGTAGGCTCCGTTTCGTGGGGCTTTTGCAGGGTGGAGGGGTGGGGGGCTCCGTTCCGCCACGGATTCCGGGGGGGCGAATTCACTGGAATTTGGCCCCCCTGGGATCCATGGCGGAATTCTCTAACATCCCTACCCATGCTTCCCAGCAATTGCTGTACGTAGGCTCACTGCCTCTGGTACTGGAGGTAGCACATAGCCATCAGAACTAGTAGCCCTTGATAGCCTTCTCCTCCAGGAATTTTTCTAAACCCTTGCAAAGCCATCCAAATTGGTGGCCATCACTACATCCTGTGGTATCGAATTCCACAGCTTAACTATGCGCTGTGTGTAAAAGTACTTCCTTCTGTCTTGAATCTCCCACCAGACTCTAGTCTTTGTGGAAGGATGTCAGGCACAGGGCAATCACTGCGCAGTGATTCCCTTCTCCAATCACCAGCTGGGCTTAGGTTGCTGCAGTGCAAGGAGTACTGGGATTGGAACCTACTGCTGGTGTAAGGCACACAGTTGTAAATCCCTGCCCCATGTGATGTTGTCTTGCAGTACAATCGTATATATGTCTACTCAAAAGTAAGTCTCGTGGGGCTTATTCCCAGGCAAGTGGGTATAGATAGCAGCCGTGGTCACATAAGTTCACTCTGTTGCCCTTTCCTCTACCTCAACTTAAAAAAAACCCTAAATATTGTCTTGAAGCCCCACTGAGGTCTTGCTTGTCTGGATCAGTCTTCCCAGACCTCCTGCTCTCCAGATGTTTACAAGTCCCAGCATTCCTGGCTGCTGGCAGGCGCCACTGGGAGTTGGTCCAAAACGTTTGGAGTGTACCAGCTCGGGGAAGGCTGATCTGGACTATTAAATAACAATTTGGGAGTCTCCAGACCATTCAGATAAAAGAACCAATACCTAGGTCATAAAAAAACAGGGATGATCATGGGGATGATCAGCATCTTTTCATGATCTGTATTTTATCTCACTAAGCCGCTAATGCTAAAGGAGACAAAAATACTCCAGCTCTTATTTGTGAAATGCTTGTGGGTGTCCTGGAGACTAGGTGGCTGGATACAGTCTGTAACATCTGCTAAACCATATTTGGCTGAAACCTGAAGAAGTAAGTAAGCAGCGCTTCATTTTGAATTACTACAGCTGCAAAGACATGTCTCCAGACTACACAATCGCTTAAGGAGTCAGCACTCTGTACTGCCGCAGTCTTATGGATGTATGAGAACAGGATTTACGCTGTACGCTTTCCCTTTTGGAAAATCTGGAGGCATTTCAGCACACCTTCTTGTAAGTGTCTTAAGGTGTCATTCACTGACAACACCAAAAAGAGAATGCTTATTGAGCTCCTTAAGAGGTGTGATGTTTCCTCAATTTCTATTTGATCAGCCTCAACCCCGCATCTGCGATATGGTTTACCTCAGAGATGAATGTGCTTCTACCTCAGAAAAATTCCATCTCATTGAGTTTTTCCAGTATCCAGTTCCACCTCAAAGCTCATTCTGCCTCATCTCCATATTGCATTTGGCTCCATATTCCATAGACCTTTTCTCTTCCCTGCCCCCCATTCCCCCAGCATGAAAGTTCATGTGTATTATTGTCTGCATTTTGCCAAATATATGAATCAATTGTGCCTATTTTTGAAATGCACACATTCTTCTGTCATTGACTAAAGCATATTTGTGCCCATTTTCAAATGTATGAATTTTCCCATGCAGATTTTTCAAATGTACATGTTTTGGGGTACATTTTTTAATTGTGTGAATTGCATTGCAAATTTGGAAATGTACGGAATTCAGACAGCAGATTGCAATCAGATCCATCTTCGGTTATGGGAGGTGCAAATTGGATAAATTCTCATCAAAAATGAACAAATTAATTTCTCACCCATCCCCCAGGGAATGCTAGGAGCTGTAGGACCTTTTTCTGTGTAAACATGCATAGGATTGCGCCCTAAGAATAATTAATTTTAAAAAATCTTTTTGACTAATTAAAAAGGTGCCCTGATTAGCTTAAGAAATATATGGGTAGGATCCAAACTTAGTCATGCTTACAGTATTTATTTCTTAAAATGTTTTTTTTTTTAACAGACCTTCATCCTTGTGGATACAAGTGGAAATACAGAGTAGTATACAAATATACAATGAAATAATAGAGCAGCAACAGCAACGTAGAAGAGAGGTAGCCTAAACATTAAAACAGACAGACATTAAAATGGCTGGGAATTTTTTTTTAAAAAATGAGCATGACACTGAAAGAACTGCAGTGTCAGCGCCAGTCATGTTTCTGTGAGGAAAGTATTCCATAACTGGGGTACCATCAGAGAAGAGGCTTTCTCCCTTGTGATCACATAGTCTACTTTCCCTACCAGGGGTATACAGAGAAGAGCCTCCACTGAGGACATGGGCAGGTTGATATAGAGAGAGAGGCGCTCCTAGAGGTATTTGGGTCCCAAGCCATTGAGCGCTTTGTTTGAAGGCAAGCATCAGCACTTTGAATTGGGCCCAGAAATCAATATGCACCCAGTGCAGTAAAGCCATTGAAATCAATGGGACACGTAAGTCATGACTAACTTCAGTCTCATTGATTTCAGTGGGTCTACTCTACACATAACTAAGACTGGATCCAACCCTATTTTTTCCCATGTAAGTACTTAATAAAAACTTAAGATTGCAAAGACCATCATAGAAGAGGCATTCCCTCCTGTATGTGAAAGAAGTGGAATGCCTCTTTTAAGAAAAATTCAGCACCATGGAAGCTCCTTCAATGCACTGCTGCTTAGTTTCCTTTCTATACCCTAGGAACAGAACTCTGTCTGAAGGATAGTGCTTGCTAAGTTGTTAGTCCCCATTGAGTTCTAGTGGACAGTAGTAGGCTATATAGATTCTATCCAGCCCAGTTATTTTAAAATCTGCACTTCCCGGTAGAATCATAAAATCATAGAATCATATAGGGTTGGAAGGGGCCTCCAAGACCATAGAGTCCAGCCCCCTGCTCAATGCAGGAAGCCTGATTCCCAAGTGGTCTCCCATCCAAGTACTAACCAGGGCTGACCGTGCTTAGCTTCCAAGATCAGACAAGATTCATGTGATGATGTATGAAAGGCAAATAGGCTCTGCTCTTTCACTCAGCTCCTACCATGTCTGTGGGGTTGAAGTCTAGGGAGTGGGGCAAGGCAAGGCTGGCTATGTCAAAGCAAAGATGTCAGGGACCAGTAGCTAGTGAATCCCCTCTTTGTTCAAACCATTAAAAAAAGCCCTCTCCCAGAAGCCTTTGGTAGGAAGTCAGGCCTTATCAACAGACTTGCTCTGGCTTCTTGATGTTCAATAGATCTCTTGCAGGACTGGGTACCATAGGCTCAAGTCCTGACACCCATCAACCTCCAAAATGGGTACCCCCTGGGCCCCTTATTGGGTCTGCTACTGTAGAAAGCCAGCGCTAATGTCTGAATGGAAAATGAAACATGAAGACCTATGAAACTGTGGCTAATACTGCACATTTCATCCAGTAAACCTAGCTATCCATTTTCATCTTGAATGCTATGCCATTGTTTCAAATGACCTCATTTGTACTCCTGTGGTTTCTTTGGAAATCCTGAAACATCTTGTTGTGGCTTCCTTTAATTAGCTATTTTATCCCTTCTCCCAATCCCTGGTGTCTCTTCTCCCACCACCCCCACCAGTGTACTAAAAGCAAATAGTAAACAACAGCCACAACCACATCCCCTGGCACCTAAATTTACCACAGCTGACCAATCTGTTCTCATTTTTCTAACACTGATATCAGAAAGATGGCAAAGGTAGCTGCTACTAAAGGCCCAGAATATATCAGCTGTTCTGCTTGCATCCTCTGTTGTGTTGCATGCTATTACTGCCATACCCAAGAGCAGCTCAGAACAAACGGCCAGGGGTGCTGCCACTGCTTCCCCCACCTAACATCCTCTGCCTGAGGTGGTCACCTCACTCTGCCTAATGTGAATCCACACTCAAAATCAGCTTCCATTCCCTTTGCAGATCACAAACTGCACAGACACAAAGTGAATCCAAACTATGATGCCCACCTGAATATTACACAATTCATGTAGATAGATCCCATTCACACTACAAGGTGTGGAAGGAGTGGAATATTTCCATTTCAATGCAAAGTGGAATCTCTAATCTTAGATGGATAGCATCCACTTGTATTCAGTGATGGGCATCCTGTATACTGTGTCCAGTTTCTGGTATATAAGTTTCTAATATTTAAATGTATGTAGACTATTAGATTAGAAAATAGATGCACAGCAGAGGTAAATTGCCCTCTTTTCCAAGTATGCTTTCTTTTTGGCTTCTAACATATTTTCAACCCTTCTCTTCTAATCTCTGAGGAGGGTTGGGTTTTTTTTTCCTTTGTAATCAATGGCAGGAGGACCACAACCATCATCACTCGTACCTGCCAAGTCTCGTGTCATCTCACGTCCTTGGCCTCTGTAGAATACATGATAGACATTTTTCTTTTTATCTGAAGGATTAGATAACACCTTCCTATATATGTGTGTCTGGATGGGAGGGATAAAGAATGAAAGATTGGGCTCTTTTTGTTCTTGGGGGTATGCACAGGAGGAGCAAAGCATTATTACCATGCCTTAATCACAATCCCTTGAATGTTAGGGGGCTACTCATCAATTATTTGGATTGAATAAACACCTTTTGATTAAAAACAACAACAGTTCAGTGGATCCCTATGAGCTTTTGGCAGCATACCATCTCCGAATAGTATATTCTCTGCCATAAAACACAGCCTACTGAATCTATAAAACAGATAAAGAATAAATACTCCTGAGTCAGAAGTTGAGCTGTTGTCATGTTGTTATGATAATACTACGAGAGGGAGGGAGGGAGGGAAAACCACTGTGTACTTTTTGTTATTGGACAAGAATGGATTTCAGAAATCTTTCTTTCATTCCCAGCTGGATGCAAATTGTGAAAAATAAGCAACACCCACCTCTAAAAAACTGATAGATATTTAAAAGTAGCTGTTGCTTATTTTTCAAACAGAGCCAGCCCTACCATAAGGGAGAGTGAGGCAATCACTTCAGGTGGCAGATGCTGGGGGGGGGGCAGTGATGGCAGCCTCCCTGGTTATTTCCTTCTGTTGGGGCACAGAGTTGAATATACACTCAACCTGTCCAGGGCCCCCTAAACTAGCCTGCTGCCTCAGATATGGTAGAGAACACTATCCAGTCACCTGTGTTGAAATAAGACTCAGCTGCCAGTCCAGCTGGCTTTTGTGTGTGGAAAGAAGTGGGGGCACCATCTTCCCCTTTGACTCTGGAAGCAAAATGTCTTTGAAGTCATGATGGATAAAGTCTGCGATCTTACAGCACTCAGGTACTATTGGTTTCAATGATGTTATCATCATCTTTACTCAAAGATCAGTGTCAATTCCAACTTTGATGCACCTCATGAATATGAAGCTAGGCAGAATTTACATGGTAGTTCCACTGGTGTGAGCCAATGGTTCCCTGTGGGAACACAGGATGCCTTATACCATGTCAGACTATTAGTCTATCTAGCCCAGTTTTATCTAGTCTGACTGGCAGCACCTCTCCAGGGTCTCAACAAGAGGTCTTTACCATCATCTGCTACCTTATCCTTTCAACTTGAGATGCCAGCTATGAAGGAACAGAACTGTCGTTCATTTTAATATTTAGTTGGGGGAGGGCATTTACTGTGAAATGGGATTAAATCCTTCTAATTTGTTGTGCTAATAGTTTAAACAGCTTTCTCCAGCCTGGCATCCTCTGGATGTGTTGGACTACAATTCCCACAGTCCCCAGCTAGCATGGCTAGATGGGCATTCTAGGAGTTGTAGTCCAACAAGTCTGGAGGGTGCCAGGTTGGGGGAAGACTGGTTTAGAGGGCAAAAGTTTATAGTTTAGATTATAGAGTAGGAATTTATAACGTTCAACAAGAGGTCAGTGGAAGAAGCAGAAAGGTTTAACTAAGGAAACAAACTTAGTTGGCAGAAATGAACAAGAACCCACTAGAGGTGTGCACCAGCTCTTCAAGTTGGATCCCAATGTGGCTCTTTGGAAAATTGTCTGCTTCTGCTTGGACTGATTCAGAGTTGGTCTGCTATGACTCAGTACCACTAGTGTAGTGGCAAATTCAGAAGTGTGACAGTCACAGCCACGCCCCCTCACAGCCACACCCCTTCTAAGATTATACAACCTTGTAAGATATACAGCCTTCAACTGGGATCCAAAAACAGTGCAGCTGAGAATAAGGCAGTGGTATTTCAATTGGATGTGAGGAAAAAATGCAGGGGTGTTAAAATCTTTTTCACCCACTCACAAACATTTTAGGTTTTCAAAATATGAAACTCAGTGGAAGTTTCACCCTCCCAACTCAGCCCTCATGGACAGATCCCTTCTCATTTAAACACCCCCCTTGCGCACTCCCTTAGCACCCCAACATTACCCATTAGCTTTCCCTAAGCTCCTTCATTATATCTCCCCCCTCGCCCTCCAACAGAAACGTCCACACACCCAGCTGGATTGAACTATACACACACACAGAGTGGTGTAGTGGTAAATTTGGAAATGCAGGAGCTCATTGTGATAGTCTCCAAGGGCAGTCCCAAAAATTTCAGGCACATCAGCAAACCAGTACTAGGAGTTTTCATCTCCACCAGGAACACATCTTCGGTAGAGCAATAGGTCTAAATTGCCCATTCCAGACCAAGTCATCCCAAATACTTTGCATTCCAACATGGAGCAATATACTGTTGCTTGGAAAATTCATTCCCCCCACAGCTACAGTGAGGATCGCAGCTAAGCTCAGAGGGAACAGGGAATTCTGAGTGGGGTGGCAGATGACATCAGAGTCCCTGCTAATGAAAAAGTGTCAGGGCTACATCCCTGTGAGCTCTGCCTCCACTACACCACTGCTCAGTTCTGAACCTGAGTTAAAGTTTGGAAATCTGATGCTTCATGCTTCCCGTTGTCTGTCACGGGAAATAACAAATGGCTATCACTTTCTTTTCTCCTTGTCAGAATTGGATAATTTCAGGCATAGTATCCCCTTAGAGGTAGATTATGCCTGCCAAATGTCAGAAAAATAGGTGTAGGGGTCTTTGTGTTATGTGCTTGATGTTCAAAAAAGGGAATTGTGATTTTTTTATTTCTTGGCAAAACTGGATGACAACTGCGGAGATAGTTTCCCCTTCTGAGGGGATCAAGCCTACCAATTTCTGAATGACAGCTTGGGGGTGGGGGATGGGGTTCTTTTCTTTTTTCTTTTTAAAAATAAATTTATTTATCAAGCTGCAAGAGTAGCCTTGACATTTTGAGAGTCTTCAAAACAGGATGTGCTTTCCCCTCTAAGTTCCTTGTGGACCATTGTTCTAAAAATAACACACTGCCTAAGTAAGAATCATGCTGCCTAAGTAAGAATCGTGCACAGTTTCAAAAGGATAGGTGCAGCAGTTCATGTGGAAGAGAAGTCTTCAAATTGGGGGGGGGGTTGAGGAAGTGATGCACTTCCTGTTCCTTCCTCCCCTAGTTTTTGGGGCAATTTGTATGAAATTAGCAGACATCATAGAAGTGTTCCCAGGCAAGACACCTTCAAAATTTCTTGACAGGGCCAGGGGCTAGGGAGTTATGGTAATTGAAAACCAGTTTAAGGCTTTTTTCATACTGATGTCTGCTGGCATTGGAAGAATGTCCATCTCACCATCCCATCTTTGCTTTCCCTCAAAGCATAGTGATCAGAACACATGTTAAAATCTGCCCTAAGATTAGCTGAACCTATCACTCATTCTACCATACTCCCTCCCCCTGCTTATATTGAGCATAGCATTTAGAGGAACGAAACTAAAGACACTATTTGCAGGAGACATAAAGTCTCCACATCTCCTGCCTGTCCAAAACATTAATTGGTAATGAAGACTTGTTTGGCTCCAGCTTAAATTCTGTTGGCTTTAGAGGGAAGCCTGCTTCATCTTGGGAAGCAACAGAACCAGACCGAAGCAGCCCAGTTCTGTTGGGGCTTCAGACTTCACACAAACCTGATGCACATTCCTAGAGACTACCATTGTGTCTGAAGTTCAGGAAAGAGAAGAAAATTAGAAGAGGCAGAGGCAGAGAGAGAGAGAGGGCTAGAGTCCTAGAGGAAAGGAAGTGTCAGAACTGCTAGAACTGGAAATACAATTGCAAGAGATGGCCCAAGGACAGTAAGATAGTGCTTGAATAAGGGACCTGGATAAATTAGGGACTATCTAGTTATGTTAGCTGGAAGCATTTATCTCCGGTTGTTTTATTACCCTATTGCTCATATGGTTTTTGAGTGTCAGTGTGCATCCATTCAGATATTAAAACTTTTTCTTATTCATATTTTGTATTTCAGTAAACTTTAAACTTTCTTATTTTAAACTTTGTGGTCTCTTTGGTGGTAGGGAAGAGTTTACCTACACCTAATAGCCAACCCACAGTAGATACCTGAGACCCAGAGTGGTTTAAGGCTGGTTTGGTGGAGGCAGCTGGAGAAATAAAGATGTTGTAATAAAGACCTGGTGATAGTGAAAAAGGCACAGGAAGGGAAGAGCAAAAATAGTAGTGCTGTGCTGAATCCTGCCCCCTACTTTGGGATTTTTTTCTCGCCCTGCAAAAGAGGCATGGGGCGGGGGAGGCTCTTTCACAGGGTGGGGAAAAATGTTGAATAATTTTCACCTTGGGGAGGGGGAGGACTGGCTTTCTGCATACCTTTTTCAGTTTGGGAGGTGGCTGAAGGATCTTATTTCTATTTTTCCTGCTTTTTCCTTGAAAAGAAAGACCCAGGCACAAGACTCTTTACAGACACACTCTTCCAGCCTGGCAGCACTCCTTAAACTCCTATGAGACCATGTGGCCATGCCCTCTCCAATAGGCATTCAGGAAGAACTCCTGGCTTGCAAAGTCCTGGGCTTCTTTGCAAAGCTTCTTTGCAAAGAGTCCTGGATAAACAAGAACAAATGGGACTTTGGGTGCTTTAGAAAAATTCTTATCTTGCTTGCTTAGTGTTGTCGCAAGGATGAGCAGAACTTTTCTAAAGCTTTAAAAGCCCTATTTACTTTTGCTTTGCGGAGAAGTTTCTCAAGCCCAGGAGTGCTTCCCGGTGGCCTATTGAAGAGTGTGAAGTCACATGTTCTCATGGGAATTCTGAAAGAGCTGCCAGGCTGGAGGAGCTTCTCTACAGAGTCCTGGGCTGCTCAAAGTGCAGGGGGTGTTTTTAAAGTAAGAGAAAAAAAAGAAAGAAGACTCCTCAGCCACCCCCTACACTTTAAAAGGTAAGCAGAAATCCTGTCCTCCTCCCCAAGGAGAAAGTTATTCAAAATTCTCACCTCCCAGCCAATTTCAGCAGAGTTTCATTGCCCCCTCACCCCCAAAATGTCAAAAATGGAAGAATATAAATTTTCAGTACAGCACTAAAAAATAGAGCAGGAACACTATTTTTCCTGTTCTCCCATTCGCAGAACAGGGTGCTGCCAGTCTGAGATACCAATGACTGAACCTGGAGCTTCTTGGGAGCAAACCACGTACTCAGTGGTGTAGTGGTACATTTTAAAGCACAGGCACACATCATGGCAGTCCCCTTAACCACACTCCCCAGGAGAGTCCAAACATTCAGGCAGCTGTGTTAAGCCATATCAATGAGCCAGTTCTAACTCTTTTCATTTCCACCAGGAGCAGGTCCTTCCCAAAGCTAACAGGCCTTAATTGCCCATTCAAGACCAAGCCAGCCCTAAATACTTTGCATTAGAACAGGGAACAAGATCCTGAATTGCAGCAGGGGACAACAAGATGTTCATTCCCTCCCAGCCACTGTGAAGATTGCAGCTAAGCTCAGAGGGAACAGGGAAACCTGAGACAGGTGGTAGGTGAAGTCAGCATCCCTGCTAATAAAAAAAAAGTGCAGGCACCTACGAACCCTGGCTCCACTACCCCATTCTGTGTGCTCTACAACTAAGCTGTAGTCCCTCACCAAGCTCTGGTATCTCACATGGTGCAGGTTGTAGATGTGTGTTCACTGTGACTTGCACAAGCAAGGTGGCTCAAAAATGTGCTGCTGTGATCTTCAGAATTGTGGCAGCTGCATATACAGCCCCACATGGAGGTGCTAGTTCACACAGTTGGGAACATGAAAGCTATGAGTCCAGTGATGATCCCATGTGCTCCTGGGCACTCGCTGGAGTCTGCTCTCAAATGTGAACCAACCTGAAGTCCCCTTGATTCCAATGCAACTCCAATAAAAATAAGCACACTTAGGACTGGAGGCGTCTAATGATTTAACCAGTAGCGTAGTGGCAAATGCAGAAGAGCAGGGTCCCTTTGTGATGGTCACAGCCACACCCCCTTTAAGATTATACAACTTTGTAAGATATACAGCCTTCAACTGGGAACCAAAAACAGTGCAGCTGAGAGTAAGGCAATGGTATTTCAACTGGACATCTGAGAAAAAAATGCAGGGGTGTTAAAATCTTTTTTACTCACTCAAACGCAGACATGTTGGGTTTTCAAAATATGATACTCTATGGAAGCTTCACCCTCTCAACTCAGCCCTCATGGACAGATCCCATCTCATTTAAACAGCCCCCTCGCACACTCCCTTAGCCCTCCAACTTTGCCCATTAGCCTTCCCTAAGCTTCTTCATTATATCTCCCCCCTCCCCCTCCAACAGAAACGTCCACACACCCAGCTGGATTGAACTACACACACACACACACACACACACACACACACACCTTCTTTCTCCCCTTCTCCCAGCTGATTTTTTCCTCTTTCCCTTCCATCCACCAGAGCTTGTTTGCCCAGGTACATGCCAACCCTGTACCCAAAATTGTAGTTGACAGAACAGGTTGCATTTGGCAATTCCACTTACTGTAGAAATTAATGTTCAAGAATTAACAGTGCAATCCAATGTGCATTTATTTCAAATTAAATTTACAGAAATCTTAGAAAGGCAGTCCTATGCACTTTTACCTGGAAGAAAGCCCACTTGGCAACTGAACATACTGACTTCTGAGTAAACATGCATAGGATTGTGCGATAAATCCTAAAAACTGGTACAAACCAACTCTTACAATAAATAATAATTCAATAGCTGAACAAGACATCATCTTGCTTCTCATTAGCACCATCCATCTGCCGCCATCTTTTTCATGTTCATCAAGATGTGAAACTTTTCCATACCATTTCTCCAGCCCCCTCACTCCCTGCACTGTACAGCACAAAAAGACACTAATCCTAAACACACTTACTGAGGGAGCTGGTGAATGGCAGGGAGAGGTGGCCCTGCTCCCCTTTCCTGCCCTGGAATTGTGGGAGTGGGATAGGATGGTGCTCTAGCTGGCTCTGGCTGCTGGTACTGGAGTATAGTTTGGAGAACTGCCAAGAACAAGTTTAAGCATCAGGTGTTTCAAGGGTGATGCAGTAATGAGGCCCCCCACCATAAACAAACCTAAGTTAAGGGTATGTAAATCAGATTTATGTGTGTGTTTTAATAAAAGGCGCAAAACAATGGGGCATATTTTCAAGAGGAGGACAAGGATCCAGGCCATTCACATCTCTACACCCTTACTTCCTAAAGGCACATTATAACTAAAAGGTGTGAGGAAAAAGCAGATCATCACCACCACCACCATAGCTTGTATAATCAAAAATTAAGTTTCGAACAGCTATGTAACTTTAGATTACAAATTAAATTTAAATTTAGATCGTAAGTTTCTACGGGCAAAGTCCTGACATTTTTTTGCTTATGATTCTCTGTAAAGTCCCACATATATTGTAAACACCAAAGTCAGTGCATCTTCCAGAAGCAGCTGAAGACATGTTTTATTCAAACTGTCTTTTGGTGACCAGCAACAGGGAAAGATAAAGTAGATTGATTAGCATATTGTTACCAGCCCTGAGCTTTTGGGATGAAGTAGACTATACATCCAATTATTTGCATAAATAATACGTCAGATACGTACAACAATGATGATGTATTGTTTGCGTGCTGGGTTGCTGCCACTCTACAAATGGCTGGGCTTGCTGGGGGCACGGGATTGACAATCAGGATCAGCGTCTCCAGCAAGCAACTTAGCCTGACCACATGCTCTCATCCTTCCCCGAAGCCAGATGGCTCAGGCATGGCGGGCAGCAATTCCAGCTTGAAGGGAGGGAAGGCTGCAAGAGAGGGTGAATTAACCCTTAGTTGGGCGAGGCTGCCTTGCCCAGGTGGGCTCTTTGGATGGGAGAGGGGCGGAATTCGCTGTGCTTCCCACTCATGCCTGGTGCTTCAGGAAGAGTGGCTGCTGCAATAGCAGCAGCAGTGGTCACTGAAAACAGCATCTCAGGCTCTTCCAGCCACCTGCCCTGCCCCACAACAGTAGGCTGGGAGTAGAAGGGACCCAGCTGAGACCCGGCTCCAAAAAAAGTCCCAGGTTTTCCACCTGGTGAGACCCGACCCCCCCCCCCCCACACACACACACAACATCTCTGGATTTAACTGAACATAAGACTGCATCAAAAGGTGAAATACGAGTAGAAATGCACCTGAGAATTTTTGACTGGAAGTCAAGGCAAATTGCTCATTAACCTGCTGTAATATTTCATTTCATTTGTGAGTTCTAATGTTGATATGAAGAAGGTTCTATATGTTTTATATTCATCTTTGGAATATATCTTTTGTTTATAAAACTCTAAATGGTTTAGTTTATCATTACTGAAAAATAAAAGCAGCTTTGTAAAAGAGCTCCTTAATGGACTGAGATCAATTGAAAAAAAATTGGTATTATAATTAAATAAAGATCATTGTGAGCATTTCAGTAAGCATCACCAAGTGCTCTAAGGATTTATCAGAGTCTCCCAGTAAATTGCTGCCACTGCAACTGAGTAATTTCGTTCACGTTATAACCATTATTTTGACATTATGTATCACTGATGGATTAGGTTTTGGGGGGATAAATTGGTGTTATGAGAAGGTGCTCTCTCATTAATGAAGAACATAGTGCAGATTTTACATATTTAGTTGGGAGTTTTAATTTGTCCTCATACAGTTACTTGGGCTGACCAAGAGTATTCCCAAAACTAAGTGCATACGAATTTTAGTAGGGCTGTGCTGACCCCCCCGATCTGACGCGGAAGCCGCAATGCAGCTTCCGAGGCAGGCCCGATCCACCTCGGGCAGATTCAGGGGGGCCCTGACCTGCCTCAGCCCCGAACCCAAAGCGGGTTCCCCCCCACGCCCCCACGAGCCCTCAGCTCCTTACCTGGGCCACTGCCTCCTCTGCCGCCGCAGCCTCCTCCATTGCGCCGCCTTTGCCGCTGCTGTCAGGAGCGCCCTAGCTGCCTCTTGCAGTCCCCTCCAATAGCCAACTCAGGACTCAGACGACGAGGATTCTTTCCAAGGCTTTATTCCTTTATCACTCTTTCAGATACTAATCACTAGTGACTAAGCAAGGAACAGCACTCGGGAAAGATAGCAGAGTAGCCTAAGCTCCAGGTAAGGCAGTTGGTCCCCGTTTGAAGGGGAACCACAGTAGGACTCCTAACTTATGGGCTAGGGAGAGATCCTCCCTCTTTCCCTTGGGTCCTCGGGACGCGACCGTTGCTTGCGCGCCAAACAAGCGGAGCTCCTCCTTTCAACGCCCTCCATCTGTCGTTGCTCCCTGCGTCTGCACCAAGCGTCCAGCAAGCCCCCCTCCAGCGCTTTCTCACTGCCAGGGTCACTATCTATCCCAGGAACGCTGGCAGGAGGAATCTCTGCCAGCTGCTGTGCTTGTGAGAGATGAGTGAGCTCCTCTCCCATGGATTGCTGTTCTTCCTCAGAATCAGAACTGCTCTGGGGCTCTATGGGCTCAGTTTCCACCCTGACAGCTGCCCGCTGTTGCAGTCTTTGCTGCCGCTGCCTCCTGAGGCCTGGACACGTGGCAACTCTTCTTCCAGGGACTCACCATTTTTAAAATGGCTACTCCCTGCAAGAAGAGTCGCCGCACATCCAAGCCTCAGGAGATGGCAGCGGGTGGTGGCAGGTGGTTTCTGCTTTTGTCCCTGCCGCCACCACCACTGCCACCATCGCCTGAGGTCTTCTTGCAGGGAGTCACCATTTTTAAAATGGGAACTTCCTGGAACTTCCAGGAGGTTGCCATTTAAAAAATGGTGACTCCCTGGAAAAGAGTCACTGCGCATCCAGGCCTCAGGAACCTGCGCAGCAGCATGGCGGCAGAGGCGGCGGCGAGGAGAAGGTGGCTCAGGTAAGGACTTGGAGGCACTGGGGGGGGCGGGCCAGGGGGACACTGAGCCCCCAACCTGCTCCGGGCCACTTCATGCCCTCTCCGCTTCGGCTCGGAGGGGGCACAAAGTGGCCCGGGGCAGCCTGCTTCGACTCGGCGTTTGGGCCTTGGGCTGAAGCGGTGCACAGCCCTAAGCTTTAGTATCAAAGAGAGCCAGGGGATTGCTTTCAGATGTTCTGTTGAGATCAGTTTCATTATCTCATCCCATGATGCTCACTCGCAGTATACCTATGTCCCTCCTGACTTGTGAAAGTCAACCAAGGAGAAGCTGTGAGTCATGTGTATTGGGAGGTCCTGATCCTGTTTATTGAGCATCATCCATATCCTTGCTTGTGACTTCTAGCTAGCCACTGATTGATTTTTTCCAGTATTGCCAATGCATCCAAAGCTGAGTGGTTGGACCAACAAAGCATCCCCATGCCTTTTTTTGTTGTTGTTACTAGAGCTACCAGTTTGTACAGGAAGACAATGTGACATGCAATTCAATACAAAGCTGACATTTTCAGTGCTTGCTTTGCTTCTGGCAAACTCTTTCTGAATACAGTTCTGCCATTTATCATACCAGAGTGATTACGCAGGACCTTCGAGTGGTGCCTGCTTGGCATTCTCACTTTCAGCCCCAGGCTGTCAGTCAGATCATGAGTGTCAAACGCATCACAGAGCCTGTATTTCTTTTGGGGGCAGAGGGAGGAGAGCTTGTGCTACCCACCAAGGTCATCTGCTTTGGAACATTTCAGACTGACTATCATTACAAAGATCATGCAATAGTGACAGTGAAAATACGGAGTCTAGAGGAACAGATCTATGATTATGGGGAAAAAAACATTACAGCACTATAACAATAAAACTGCATAGTAACAGAGTCCCTTATAGGTGAGGGGAAAAGCCTGTGTGAATAGGTGTGTTTTCAAGAGGCATTTGAAATTTGCCACCATTTCTGCCTTTCAAACCGCACATGGGCATGTGTTCCAAAGGTGGAGGCCACCACTAAGAAGGCCCGCTTCTGAAGAACACTGGTCTCATAACACTTTCGAAGAGTACTATTGAAACAGGAATTGTTCACCACCACCACACCAAGCGTGTGTACCTTTCTCAAAACCATGGAGTCATAAATGGCGTGGGACTCGAGTATTTACAGGAGTGTCTCTTCTTACAGGAGTGTTTCTTCCTGTGCTAACCTGCCCATACATTCAGCTCGTAGGTAGATGTGAGGTTTGTTACAAGAGAGAGGGCTTTTTTGGTGGTGGCACCCCAGCGATGGAATGCCCCCCAAGGAATATATGCTTGGTGCCAACTTTGCTGTCTTCTAGGTGCCAGGCAGAAACTTCAAACATTTTTGCTATTTTAAATTATCTGACTTATAACTGCATTTTTATCGGCTGGTTGTTTTGGATATATTTATTGTTATTTTACTTGTCTTAATTTTTGTAAACCCCCTTAAAATCATGAGTCAAAGGGGGTACAAAAATGTTTTAAACCAATAAAGTAATGAAAGAAAGACCTTCTTGACAGAAAAAAGTGTTTTCTCTGAGAAAATGTCTCATGAAGTCCAGATCTAATGTTTGGACCACACATACATGTATATCACTTCTGATTAGAGCCAGTGTGGTGTTGTGGTTACAGGTTGAGCTGGGACTCAGGAGAACTGGGTTTTTGTTCCCACTTGACCATGAAGCTCACTGGGTGAATCTGAGCCAATCACTGACTCTCAGCTTAACCTGCCTCACAGGATTGATGTGAAGATAACATCGTGAGGAGAAGGATCATGTGTACCGCCTTGGGCTCCTTGGAGGAAAGGCAGGATATAAATGTAACAAATAAATAAATAATGCATGTGCATCATTTGATTTCCCTATACTTGATTAGTGTACATAATTGTATCCTACCCTTCTCCACACAAAAGGGCTTCATGGAGACAGCTGCATGGAGGCAAGGAGGCGGCATATGAGCCAATGTATCTGTATTGACAACTGTCAGTTCCCAGAAGCAATTCGTAGGAGGTTTTCAGCCAACCACTCTTACACGTTGTCATCAATGGGAGGCTATTCCTAGCCCTGTTCAGTGTTCTCTTACCATGTTCAATAAATGCAAGAGGAGAGGGGGAACACTGATTTTCCAGGGTTCTTAATCACGGAGAGAGCCCCCACAGATACAGGAGGCTCTCCTCTTCAGACTGTCATCCCTCCACGAGTACAGGTTGATGGATGCAACAGCGGAAGGGGTCAGGGCTGGAGCACCCCCTCTCCTCATGCATTGACTGAATATGGTAAGAGAGCACCTGAACATGGCTTCTGTCAATGTGGTTGTCCTGATTCTTATGTTTCTTCCTCCATGTGGGTGGAATGGTCTATGGATGGACCATATTTTAGAGTATACAGGCTGGTCCTCAGAAACCTGCAACTGAATATAGTGAAATGTGCGAACTGACTGTATTACTTAAAGAAAACAGTTTGGAATGGTGTGAGGTGATAGAACAGTTCTGTCTGTGATGCTATTTCCATGATAGCCCATTCACACATGCAAGCCACCACCTGAAGCTGCAGTAATGTAGTGATGATGAGTAACATTGGACCAGGCTGGAAGAAAGATAAATAAATCAAAATCCTGATTTATCTGAACTCCACTCCAGTCAGCAACTCAGTTATGCTGAAGTGCTTGGATTAAAGCTGACTACAGGCCTAAGGCTTCCAACAGGCCTTTAATTTAGTTGCTGCATAGATTTTTTTCCCCTTCTTGTTTAGGCCTAGCTCTTCCTTTATTTTTAATTCTTACTTTAAGGGCATTGCTTTTCCAGGAGTGCTTCTCCACTCTCCTTGGTTTTCCTCCTTACCTTCAACTCCCAAACAAGTAGGATAGTTACACTGTAGACACCTAGAAGAGGCCAAGGCAGCTTTTTATTAAAATGTATGAATAATTATTGAAAAGATGAATATGGAATATTGTATTATTACTAAATACATTTCCAGGAACAATTTGAAGTGTTGGTGATGATTACCTAAGTGGCATGGGTCCAGGATACCTGAGGGATCATCTCTCCCCATGCCAGCCTGCTGGCTTCCTAAAAGCATAAGGAAAGCCCCATCTCTGTGTCCCACCTAAGATGAAGGCACAATTGATGGAGAAAAGAGATAGGGCCTTCTCAGTAGCTGCACCAAGAAAAATGTTGGGTGTCTTTTGCCAGCTGGTGAAGACACTTTTACCAGCAGCCCATATTGGGTTACAAGAATGCCAGTGACTTAAGTGGCTTACCTTAGTCTTACTGCTGCTTTTGTATTTTACTGATTTGTTGTTGTTTTAATTAATATTTTTATTGGCTGGTTTATTGTTGCCATTTACATCAAGCAGCAGACTCCATGTTGGATAAGAAAAGTTCCCATATAAACAAACAAGGATGCCATTGAAGACTCTTTGGCATCCCAGGGGTGCCAAACATCCAGGCTACCGGATTTGACTTTGCTTTAGCTCTCTCTGAAGTTTGTTGTTTTTCACAGGCTGCTTCTGAGGTGGCTATTGGGGTGGGGAATCCAACACTGCCAATGGCACCCTGTCCCAGTTCTAGGCTTTGCTTTCTCTTTGACTACCACTATGTGAAGGTGGAGGACACACCTAGGACATTGTCCTTGTAATGATCATGGCCTTACCCATGACCCCAAATATCTACCAAATGGTGAAAACAATTCCATAGGCCAGAAGAGCAGTCAGTTCTTCCTTTCTGATCATCTCTCCTGCTTTCTGATGCCCTTTAAGGAGGCACGCTCTGTAGTTGAAAAACCATCTGCCTCCCTTGTACTGAATCTGCAGGGCTGCTGATTCACTGCGACAGAAGCAGCAGTAGGGAGCTTTTAAACACTGCAGTCTGTGAATGTCAGGACTGGTTCAACAAAACGTTCTAAGCGTCTCTTGCAGCAGGGGCAGTTGGCAGCGCAGCATCTCATTCAGAATGGAAGGGTTACAACTGGATTACTTCACAGCAGATGTGTGGCGTTCCTCTTGCGAAAGATCTCAGGGAGACTTAGAACATAAAACGCCTGGATGCTCGCTAGAAGGAGAATGAAAAAGGGTATGTATAAGGGCGATTATTACAAGTACTTCCTTGGCCTCCAAGGGAGTTATTGTTTGTTTATTATTTATTTAAAGTCTTTGTATCCTGCTCCTCAGCCAAAAAAAAAACTCTCAGCGCTGCTGACGTATGCAATTAGTAAAACAAGTCAGTCCCTGCCCACGGGTTTAAAATCTAAGAAGTAATGACACACAAGGAAAAAGGAATGGGGCAGGAAGAGGAAAAAACTAAGTCTTTCAGGAGAGCTGGTGGAATGGCCCTGCTTTTCCTCTCATCTCCCTCTGTACAGCCTGCTGGAATGGCTGCTGGTGGTGACTGCTGAGGGTGGAATAGTGTGGTATTGTGAACTTAGATCATTTCTGTAGCATCTGGGACCCACTATTGTTTATTTTATTTATTCACACACACGCATGTACACAGTGACTAACATAAAGCCTTAAAGCAAAACATTTTGGCTTTCTGCCTCTTTCAGCAGCAAAGCATTACAGAAAACCATAGCCTCACTAGTTTGTCAGCCATTGCAGTAGAGATATCATCTGGTACAAGAGCACTGGAAACAAGAGAAAACTTCTTGATATGTAGGCTTGCTGCTTTAACACCACATGGCCTCAAACTGGAGGATATCCCTTGACAGCACTCATCTACCGCAAATGTTGGAATTTTCCATCCTCAGTTTTGTATTGCTGCCAAGGTAGCTGCCACAGTATCTTTTGATTCACATCAGAGCAGTTGAAGAAGGTAGAACGTTGATCAACTCCTTGAGTACAACATGTGAATTGAATTGAGAATTAGCCTTAAGTGGAATCTGAAGCAGAGTTTTCCTGGCACAAATCCAGGACTTTAACCACAAAAAATGTTCTAGTCCACTTCTCCCTCTCTCATAATACTAGAATCCCGGTCATCCCATGAAGCTGATTGGTGGGAGATTCAGGATAAAGGGAAGAACTTCTTCACACAATGCATAGTCAGACTATGGAATTTGCTACCACAAGGCATAGTGATGGTCATCCATTTGGATGGCTTTAAAAGGGGGTTAGACAAATTCCTGGAGAAAACTATTAATGGTTATTAGTCCTGATGGCTCTATGCTTCCTCCAGTATCAGATGCAGTATGCCTATGTACACCAGTTACTGAGGAACATGGGCTAGAGTGTGCTGTTGCACTCGTATCCTGCTTATGGGTTTCCCATGGGCAGCTGGTTGGCCACTGTGTGAACAGAATGTTGGACTAGATGGACCCTTGGTCTGAACCAGCATAACTCTTAGGTCCTTATGTTCTTAAGTCCATAGCCTTGATTCCTTGTAAGCTGTAAGCTCACAAGAATGATAATATATGTGTGTGTTTAGTTTCCCAAGTAAAGCCATCTAGTACCCAACAGTTCTCAGATGGCACTGAATAAAACAAAGTACATAGGAAGCTACCTTAAACCTGGTCAGACTATTTATCCAAATAGATCAGGATTGACCACTCAGAAGGAGGTCTTTCCTAACTCCAGCCACCTGAACCTTTTTAACTGGAGATGCTGGGGACCTTTGAACCTGGGACCTTCCGCATGCAAAGCATCTGCTCTGTCACTGAACTATGGTCCTTCTCTAATCCAGCTGAAGCCTGGACCTAGATGGTGTCCCTCAACCCAGCCTGTTGTCAATCTATAGATCTCCTTTGTATTTCACCCTTCTTCCAAATTGCTGCAGGAGATACACAAAACTTTACCCCATCTTATCTTCTTAACAGGTGGTAGTAGTGATTCAGAATCAGAAATCTCTGAAAAACTTGCATGTAATCCTTAGAAACACAAAGGACTATGACAATGGGACAGAACAAATTACGTTACCTGATATATAGCCCTAGGGGACTCTGTGACTCAGAGACACCTTCTGAATTATTATTGCTTGGAACCAGTGAATTACTCATATGATAGCAGCAATTTATACGCTATACTCACTTTTCCTACTGATATATTATACACTTAAGGATTCGACAGATTTTAACTATTTTATCATTGGCTCTGAAGCATTGACACATTTCCTATTGATTTTTGATGGGATTCTTGGCAGCATTCTCCACCTCATTACTCAGTGCTTTCCCCCCTCTCACCATATATGAAAATGGCCTGTTTGTATTGAAGTATCTTCCCCAAAACTATTCAGCAATCCCAACAACAACAACAAGAAAACCTAAAGCGGAGCAGAGATGTTAGAACCAGTTTGAATCCCATGGGTAAGATCAATAGATCCATAGGCTGGGCCCACAGCAGGTGCCAGGGACTTTTACTATCTTTAAGATTTCTTCTTACTGACTGTAGACTGGATATCTCCCTGCAGGTTCAGTGTAATAAGGGAGTCAGATCACTCAGATGGTCCCCATAGCCAGTGGAGGCAGGTGGCTCCAGTGTCAGTGGGGTGGATGAATCCGCTCCGGGTTTCAGTCAGAACTCCAAAGGAGCAATCAAATTTTGCACCTTGGATAGATCCTTTGGAGTTCTTTTATTTTATTATTTCTTTATTTCTTTATTGCATTTCTATACCACCCAATAGCCAAAGCTCTCTGGTTCACAGAAATTAAAACCATAAATACAGCATAAAACAATATAAAATATAAAAGCATTAAAACTGCAGTGTAGAAGTACAACCAGCATAAAACCTAGCAGCAATGCAGAGATTTAAAATACAGTTACAAATTAAAAACAGTAGAGCTAAAAGTCTAGAATGCTAAAATTCCTGAGAAAAATAACTTCCTGAGAGTTCTGACTGGTTCTGACTGAAACCTGGAGTGGATCCACTGACATCAGAGGTACCACCCTCCACTGCCCATAGCACTGCTTCTCTGTGGGTTGCCTCAGCCTTAAAAAAGGGAATGTGATAGCTCACTACTAGGTGGGGAGGGAAAGGTATGTGTTTCTACCATGTTCCATCCACTGTATCCCCATGTGGGGGTGGGAGCCCTTCACACATAGGTGTCAAGTGCTGGCACCCATGGGACTAAAATCTAGGGTGTGCAGAGTAAAGGGATAGGGTATTTTCATGCTGCATCCTAATAGTTTTGCAAAACAGTGTTTGGGAAGAATGCTTCCCATGAACATTTCCATATTTTGAAGCAAAGAATTTTGTGATCTTTGTAATGTTGTTGTTGTTTATTTGGTCAGTCGCTTCCGACTCTTCGTGACTTCATGGACCAGCCCACGCCAGAGCTTCCTGTTGGCCGTCATCACCCCCAACTCCCCCAAGGTCAAGTCCGTCACCTCCAGAATATGATCCATCCATCTTGCCCTTGGCCGGCCCCTCTTCCTTTTGCCTTCCACTTTCCCTGGCATCAGCAACTTCTCCAGGGTATCCTGTCTTCTCATGATGTGGCCAAAGTACTTCAGTTTTGCCTTTAATATCATTCCCTCAAGTGAGCAATCTGGCTTGATTTCCTGGAGTATGGACTGGTTTGATCTTCTTGCAGTCCAAGGCACTCTCAGAATTTTCCTCCAGCACCACAGTTCAAAAGCATCTATCTTCCTTCGCTCAGCCTTCCTTATGGTCCAGCTCTCGCAGCCATAGGTTACTATGGGGAATACCATTGCTTTCACTATGCGGACCTTTGTTGTCAGTGTGATGTCTCTGCTCTTCACTATTTTATCAAGAAATAAAATGACAGCATTTTGTCATTGCTGTCCTCCCAAGAAGTAAACGTCTTCTGATTTCCTGGCTGCAGTCAGCGTCTGCAGTAATCTTTGCGCCTAGAAAGACAAAGTCTGTCACTGCCTCCACGTTTTCTCCCTCTATTTGCCAGTTATCAATCCAGCTGGTTGCCATAATCTTGTTTTTTTTGAGGTTTATCTGCAACCCAGCTTTTGCACTTTCTTCTTTCACCTTCGTCATGAGGTTCCTCAGCTCCTCCTCACTTTCAGCCATCAAAGTGGTATCATCTGCATATCGGAGATTGTTAATGTTTCTTCCAGCAATTTTAACTCCAGCCTTGGCTTCATCAAGCCCAGCACATCACATCACATGATGTGTTCTGCGTACAGGTTGAATAGGTAGGGTGAGAGTATACAACCCTGCCGTACTCCTTTCCCAATCTTAAACCAGTCCGTTGTTCGGTGGTCTGTTCTTACCGTTGCTACTTGCAACGGTAAGAACAGATTCCTCAGGAGGCAGACAAGATGACTTAGTATCCCCATACTAACAAGAACTTGCCACAATTTGTTATGATCCACACAGTCAAAGGCTTTAGAATAGTCAATAAAACAGAAATAGATGTTTTTCTGAAACTCCCTGGCTTTCTCCATTCTCCAGCGGATATTGGCAATTTGGTCTCTAGTTCCTCTGCCTTTTCTAAACCCAGCTTGTACATCTGGCAATTCTCGTTCCATGAATTGCTGGAGTCTACCTTGCAAGATCTTGAGCATTACCTTACTGGCATGTGAAATAAGTGCCACTGTTCGATAGTTTGAACATTCTTTGGTGCTTCCCTTTTTTGGTATGGGGATATAAGTTGATTTTTCCCAATCTATGGGCCATTCTTGTGTTTTCCAAATTTGCTGGCATATGGCATGCATCACCTTGACAGCATCATCTTGCAAGATTTTAAACAGTTCAGCTGGGATACTGTCATCTCCTGCTGCCTTGTTATTAGCAATGCTTCTTAAGGCCCATTCAACCTCACTCTTCAGGATGTCTGGCTCTAGCTCACTGACCACACCATCAAATCTATTTGCCGATATTCTTATCCTTCCTATACAGATCTTCCGTATATTCTTGCCACCTTTTAATGACAGAAGCCCATTCACAAATACCTTGAATGCCTTTTAAAAATAACTTTTAGTTTTATTTTATTTCTTAAAAAAAATATACACGTACTAGCTTCGATATACTGTAAACCAGTGGAGGCTGGTGGCTCTGATTTCAGTGGGGCTGTGATTCCATTCTGGTTTCAGCCAGAACCAGCCAGGAGCTATCCAAGGTGCTGAATCCCAAGATAGGTTTGGCACCTTGGATAGCTCCCTTAGAGTTCTGGCTGGTTCTAACCAAAACCCAGAATGGATTCACAGACCCACCAAAATCATAGCCACCAGTCTTCACTGCCCAAATGCAATTCTCCTTTGTGTAAAGAGGCAATGGAATTCCCTCTGCCTGCCAGTAGTCCCTCTCATGTGCAGTTTAGCTTGCTCTGTGCTGGAATGTTGGTCTCCATTGTGAGGTACACTTCACACCCCAAGTTTTTACTGTTACCTAAAAATTATCTATTTAGAGAAGTTTCTAGTAATGTCTACATCTTGGGCTATGTATGTACCAAATTTCATTTTCTGGGTAGCCTAGAAATACCTCAATGACTTGTACACTCTAGCCATACATTTTGGGGAAGACGTGTTCTCCCTACCCCCCTCCCCCACACACACACTTCAGACTTTTCTAAAAATCAGCATGCCTTACACTATATATGTTACAAATATCTCAAACTCAAGGGGTGGCTCCCCAATAATATCCCCATCCTGTCCACACCATAGATACTAGCATTTACAGAATAGGACAAAAGCTCTTTAAGACAGCACTTACAAGAAGGTGGGACCAACTTACATAAGGCATCAGATGACTTGAGTTCTCTGTGGAGATATCTCTCCTGAGCTCAACCAGCAGGGTTCATTGGGAGCTGCCCAGGGTCCTGGACTTTGCCTGTCGTGTTCTGATTGGGCTTTGCCTGACTTTGCCTCTGTTTGCCTGCTTCCCGCTTCCCCGGTGAGCCCAAGCTCGGGTGGATTGGGATACCTTCTGGGAACGGCCATCGTGGTAGGAACACTGTCTGCAACACACTGTCTGCAATAATTTCAAAATTTCTGTCAGAAACCTGTCACCAGTGTACCTCAGGGCAAATAAGTGTTTATGCCTCTTATGTGCAGCAACCCTACAATTAAGTCAAGCACAGGTTTGTGCAGTGATTGCAGGCCAGGGTTAGTGACAGACAGTCATTTACAAACTTGTCAGTGAAATTCACTCTACCTTGTGTTCCCATATCAATGTACCAAATAATGCTATGAGATGGAGACAGGAATGTGTGTACAAGCAAAGTTCAATCTTACTGAAATTCTCCAAATTCCACTTCGAAGCTCACTCTATTTCATGCCCATATCAGACTGTAATCTTTGTTTTTTTTCTTTTTGCATGAAAATTCATTTGTATTTTCATGCATATTTCTCCAAATGTACACATCCATTGGGCATTCTTCTTCCCATTGATTAAAGCACATTTGTGCACATTTTTCCCCAAAGTATGCATTTCTCTTGCATTTTTTTTTTCATGTATGCATGCTCTTGAACACTTGGGCGGGGGTCCATGAATCACATTGCAAGCTCAGAAATATATGGACTTCGACTGCAGAATGCGTCTCAGTCTGTGTTCGGTTTGGGTGATGCGAACTGGATAAACCCTGATAAAAAATTAACTGAAATGAGTTTCTCATACAGTCCTAGATGGAGACTCCAGATATCACTACAAATATTACTGGAATTGTGTGGCTGAGTAAAAGGAGTATTTAAGAGAGCTTCGGCTATTGGGTGGTATAAAAATGAAATGAATACATAAAATAAATTAATAAATAAGATATCTATAGCAGGTCATACCTTACTGTACATAGGAAGTTGGCTTTTACCAGGTCAGACTCTTCCTTCTTCTAGCCCAATCTTGTCTACCCTGATTGGCAGTGGCTGTTCAGGGTTTATGCAGAGAAGGCCTTTCTCAGCCCTTCTACATGAGATATTTCTAACTAGAGATGCCATAGAATGAACCTGGAATTTTCTGCATGCAAAATATGTTTGCCAGGAAGTGATGGGGCCAGATGCCATGATCTTCGTTTTTTTAATGTTGAGTTTCAAACCAGCTTTTGCACTCTCCTCTTTCACCCTCAACAAGAGGCTCTTGAGATCCTCTTCGCTTTTTGCCATTAGGGTGGTATCGTCTGCATATCGGAGGTTGTTGATAATTCTCCCGGCAATCTTAATTCCGACCTGTGATTCATCCAACCCGGCGTTTCTCATGATGTACTCTGCATATAAGTTAAATAAGCAGGGTGACAATATGCAGCCTTGTCGTACTCCTTTCCCAATTTTGAACCAATCGGTTGTTCCATGTCTGGTTCTTACTGTTGCTTCTTGACCCCCGTACAGGTTTCTCAGGAGACAGGTAAGGTGGTCTGGTACTCCCATCACTTTAAGAATTTGCCACAGTTTGTTGTGATCCACACAATCAAAGCTTTAGCGTAGTCAATGAAGCAAAAATAGACGTTTTTCTAGAATTCTCTTGCTTTCTCCATGATCCAGCGAACGTTGGAGATTTGATCTCTAGTTCCCCTGCCTCTTCGAAATCCAGCTTGTACTTCCGGTATGAAACCCAGCTTGTACTTCCGGTAGTTCTCGGTTCGCATACTGCTGAAGCCTAGCTTGTATGATTTTGAGCATCACCTTGCTGGCATGTGAAATGAGCGCAATTGTGTGGTAGTTTGAACGCTCTTTGGCGTTGCCCTTCTTTGGAACTGGAATGTAAACTGACCTTTTCCAGTCTTGTGGCCACCGTTGAGTGTACTCTGCCTCTAAGCTTTTGTTTGTTTATTAAGTTTATAACCTGCCTTTCCACTACAAATGATGCTCAAGATGGCTAACAAGCAAATACCAGATAAAATGCAAAGGAAGGACTTCTTCACACAGTGCATTGTTAAACTATGGAATTCGCTACCATAACATGTAGTGATGGCCACCAATTTGGATGGCTTTAAAAGGGGGTTAGACAAATTCCTGGAGGACAAGGCTATCAGTGGCTACTAGTGCTGAGGGCTCTATGCTACCTCCAGTATCAGAGGCAATAAGCTTATGTAAACCAGTTGCTGGGAAACATGGGCAGGAGGGTGTTGTTGCACTCATGTCCTGCTTGTGGGTTTCCTGTGGACAGCTAGTTGGCCACTGTGTGGACAGAATGCTGGACAAGATGGGCCTTGGTCTGATCCAGCAGGGCTCGTCTTATGTTATTAACATTATAATTAAAACATAAATTAAAATCAGTAAAAACAACAACACATAAATAAAAAAGGAATAGACGGCACCCTCCAGCTAAAACCTACTTTGGCAAACAACTTAAAAACCAAATGCCTCTGTGAATAAAATTGTCTTTACCTGCTGGTGGAAGGGAGCCAGCCTGACCTCCCTCAGGAAGGAGTTTCAGAGCCTGGGAACAGCCACTGAGGTCTTTCCCATATCTTCAGATGCTTGATACAAACCTTGACGTATCGGGTACCAAATTACAGCAGTACCCAACTGATAGTTCTTTGTATACAAGGGCTTATCTTATCTTAATAGGCTGTTAAGTCCTAACCCAGCCATTTTTGGAGGGTGCAGGAATTCTAACGCACCAGTGGAGCTGCCCTATTTAATTCCATACAGATGTGCTTGTGTCAGGGATATTCCTGCCCTTTCTGGCTCTTCTTCACAAGTCATACATGCATGTAGATCATATGATTTCTCAACTTTTAGTGACTTACAGCTGCATGTGTGAAACGACTACACTAAAAACCACTGTTATGAAGTAATGCGAGGTGACGGGATATGAAAGCTCCGTCTGTGATGTTTGTTCTATGCTAGCTCTGTCTGAAATGTGGCTGAAGTTGTCAAGTCATGAATATAGTAATGAAATGTCCCTGAGTTTATTTTGGAACTATAGAGAGAAGTGGGACCTGTAAGAAAATATTGCGGTGTATCCTCCCTCCTAGAAGGAGTGCTCCTGTTCAGAACTCTTCTCCTGGTGTTTCATTTTTTCTTGTCTAACCCCTTCTCTACATTCTGTGGCTACTTAGCATGCTCAATCCTCGTTGTGTGTTAATCTGGGGGAGGGAGTTGCTTCCTTGGGTATTTTAATACGTTCTTTTTTATTTCAGCAAACCTGGGGGATCTTCTGAGCATGCTGATAACTCCCTCTTGCTTCTCAGTGGCCATTTTGGCTACAAACCTGTTGGTGCTTGCCACCTCAGTTGGCTATTAGAAGGAGCTATTGGAATCACCCTGGTACATTTTACACTCATTTTATTGAGATGGATAGGGAAAAATTGAGTCAAGAATAGCAGTTTGAGCTTGCTACAACTCTGGAATGTTGCAGGTTTAGGTGAACAACCCAGTCCTGAAACATGGGCTGTTCTCATGAGATGAGAGCTTATGTATATAAACCTTGACGTGAAATGGGGTGTGACTAGGGATGTTAGAGAATTCTACCATGGATCCCAGGGGGGCCGAATTCCAGTGAATTCGGCCCCTCACAATCCATGGCAGGACAGAGCCGCCCGCCCCACCACCCAGCGAAAGCCCCGCGAAACAGAGCCTACCTGGCTGCGGCTCCGGCCACCTCTGGGCTGCTGCGGCCGCCATTTGCGTCCCTACACCGGCCCGTGATAGGCTACGTATATATTTATGTAGCTTATCACGGCTATCTGTCAGGGTGGACACTGAGCCCATAGAATCCCAGAGTAGTTCTGATGCTGAGGAAGAGCAGTCGCTCCTGGGGGAGGAGCGCGCTCCTCTTTCCCAGGGCCAACAGCTGACGGAGATTCCTCCCACCAGCATTCCTAGTTTAGTTAGCAGTCCAGGGAGTGACCGAGCAGAGATAGCAGACTTGGTGGACGCGCGACGCAGACGCAGAGAGCGGCGCCAGATGGAGGGCGCGGAAAGGAGGCGCAGTGCCAGGTTGGCGCGCAAACAACGGCTGCGCCCAGAGGCTCCAAGGGAAAAGGGGAGGGACTCTCCCTTAAGTTCAGGGGTCTGCCAGTAATTCCCTTTCAAACGGGGACCAACTGTTCCAACTTAGGGCATAGGTACTGTGCTGCTCAGATCTAGTTGCTAACGGTAGAGTTGTTAAGTTGTAAAAGAAGAATAAAGCTTTGAAAGGAATTCCTTTGTCTGTGTCTGGACTTGGCTACTGGTTTAGACAGAGAGAGACCTCCAAGGAGCCCTTGACACGATCACACCTTGAATACACACTGAAATAAATATCCAAGAATGGATGCGCCTGATCTTGTCTGATCTCGGAAGCTGAGCACGGTCAGCCCTGGTTAGTACTTGGATGGGAGACTGCCTGGGAATCAGGCTTCCTGCACTGAGCAGGGGGTTGGACTCGATGGTCTTGGAGGCTCCTTCCAACCCTGTGATTCTATGATTCTCTATGTAGGCAAGAATTTCTCTAACAACTCAGTATACATCTACGATCGGTACTCTATTTTTGACTCAAGAATTTCTTCCATGCTGGATTTGAACACTGGTGTTTTTTTCATCAACCTGGGCCCTAAATATTTTGACATGTTCCTGACAATATAATTCTACAAAATGGTTCTGTACTTTCATTAGCAGGTATGAGTTAGAACACTGTGAAGCAACTGTGTGCTGATAAGAGCTGATGGGAACACCTGTCCCTTCTTGCCAGCACCAGGTGTTATGCCTCCTGCAGGAATCGGCAAGATTTACATGACCACTGTTTCAAAGGCCTCATCTGAACCCACATAAACACCAACTTTTCTATATCTGGATCTAATCTATTGCTACCTGGTGACAGGCAAGGATTTAAGCTACTTCTCTCTCTGGAAAATATGCTATTAGTAGGATGACCAGATACAAAAGACAAACATGGCTCTTGATTTTTTAAACAAATGTGTAGGGACGGAATTTGGTAGGTGCAGCTTGTTGTGTAGCTTTGCCAAAATATCCTCTCCTATACATTCATCCCATTTATTCAATTTATTCATCACCATATAGCTGAAGCTGTCGGGGTGATGTACATAATAAAAGCAGAAACAACGATAAAACACATTAAAGATACTGTTTTTAAAAGCAGCAACAAAAACTCAGCATTGAAAAGGCATAAATAACTGAGCAGCTAAAACACAGAGAGGATGATTTTAAAACGCAGCATTAAACATATTAAAAATAAAGCAAGCAGCAGTTCAAAAAATATTTTCAGAAGACTGGTGCTGAAAAATCAACAAAGAAGATGCCAGGCGGACCTCTCCATGGAGGGCACTCCACAATTCAAGGGCCACCACAGAAAAGGCCCATGATATAGTCCTAAGGAAATATGGCCAGTGGCCACAACTGTAGGCAGAAAAGTGCAGATGACAGTTATCATGTAGCACAGCTTTCACCAACTTGGTGCCCTTCAGATTTGTTGGCTGGCTGGGGGATGCTGGGAGTTGTAGTCCAATACATCTGGAGGGCACCAGGTTGGGGAAGGCTGATGCCTTGGTATGAACATCCAATAGTTACTAGCAAACCATCCTGGGTGGAGTCAGGCATCAGCAGTGGAGCCTGTTGGCTCTGATGTCAGTGGGGCGGTGAATCCACTCCAGGTTTCAGTCAGAACTCTAAAGGAGTGATCCAAGGTGCTTCACACCTTGGACCGCTCCTTTAGAGTTCCGATTGAAACCTGGAGCAGATTCACCGCCCCACTGACATCAGAGCCAGCAGCCTCCACTGGGCATCAGCAGTATGTTCATTTCTCCTCTATAGACGGGAGCCTTGTGTTACCGTTACTGTTGTCCATCAGTTCAGAAGCTCCAAATTTATGCCTTTTTTTTGTGTGTGTGTGTTATTAAGATGCATTGCATTCTTTTTGCATTTATTCTCTGAGATCACCTTGCTATATCTTTTGCATGATATAGGAAATTTACTAATGCAATGTGCAGGCAGCACACCGGTGACAATGTATAGCAACACTGGGATGGGTCTGTTATGTGCTGTTCTATCACCTCCAAATCAATAGACACAGGAAGAATAAGTCCCCAAATACTTATCTTCCAAGAATTTAACATAATTGCCAGACTCTTTAGAAAAGAAGTATTTTGCACTCTTACTTAAGTAGGCTTTGGAATAAAAGGAACTAGTTGGTTTCCCAGTTCTGCTATTAGTGCTGTTTTGTTAGACAAAATAACAATGGGGGCTTGTTTTCTGTTTTGTTTTTTAAATACAGATCAGAATGTTTCAGTAAAATAAAATTTTTATTTTTTAAAAATAAAAATCTTTATTTTTTCAAAATTTTGATTACACCTCCAAACAATATAATTTGATTGTAACAGATGATTTTTTTTTAATGGAAAATTAAAAAAAAGCAGCTGAGAATTTTGTGCATTGTTTCTCATTATCTGAAAAGCAACCTTGACATTTCTCATGCAAATATCCAGGTTAATACCCAGGTTATTGACTTGTGGTTCTGTTTGCTAAAAGGCAGGGAATTCTTGCTTCAGCCCTGCTGTATGCATTAACATTCATAGAAAAAATATATGCATGGATTTTGTGCGGGCAGAGCAGAGTGAATGATTTAAAGTCATTGACATGCCACATTTTCAAGAACACTTTGGTTTGGAAATGAAGAAAGTTCTGGTCCTTTGCTGTGTACAGCAATTTAAAATTAATGGTGCGCTTTAAGTTTTAAAGAGCTCTTCAATTTGCAAGCGATCAGGTTCTGGGAACAGAGAGTAAAGCATTATAAGTAACTGGAGTTCTTGAATGCTTTCTTTTTTACAACAGAAAGCTATAGCGAGGGTCAATCGACATTTCCTTCACACGTCTCCATTTCTAGACGTCAATAAGTTGGTTATAGGGATTTTTGCACTACTGGGAAGTCACATCTTCAGCCAGTCTCTTAGGATTCCGCCCATCAATGTGCAAATTCTATCCATGTTAATTGCCCTGGAAAGGTCAGCCAGGGAAAGCTTTTCTTCCATCGATAGCTACAGCTTATGCTGTTGATAAGGCTACCATGGAATAGATCTAGTGCACAACAGAAGCTTTAATCGACGGTTCTAACGTGAGATAATTGGAACCACTACACCACTAGTGGAACAGACTCTCCCACCCATGGAGCCCACTGCACACACACCCAAACAGGTTGGGACACCATCTAGAGAGGATTTGGGGATGCAGGCAAGGAAAGGAAGGGAGTTGTCCTCTTAGAGAAGCAGACTTCTACTTGAGCCATGTTGCACGTCACCCTCTCTCTCTCTCTCTCTCTCTGGCATTCTAAGCTTCTGGCAGACATTCTCAGGATAACCCAAGCTGATCGCCATATTTATGTGAGATCTTCCCATTACAGCTCCCTTGGAGTTACTCCCTTCAGAGTCACTCCCTTTGGCAGGAGAGGCAAAGAAAGTGTTACCAGTCTGGAGTTCAGAAGGCACCACCTATTGTGTGAGGGCTTTCCCTTCCACCCTTGTTGCCACAACCTGCAACCATTTCTAGTGTTTCTTATACTGTCTTTCCTCATGCTCTTCTTCCTCCTGCTCCTATCTCTGCAGGGCTTCCTACTTCTTCTCTAGATGTTCATATATTATACTATCCACAGTTGCGCAAACTTTTATTAGGAACAACCAAAATGTCACAAAAGAGCGAGCAAGCTTTCAAGCTCCCCATAACTCTTCATCAGGTGGATGGTACACAAAACAGAAAATGGAGAAAAGAGGAAATGTTTTAAAGGGCAAAAATGTTGTAGCCATAATGTCTGCATTCAGACCCAGGCACAAGATGGAGATTGCAGGCAGAATGAATACCAGGGGGTCTCCAACCTTTTGGGGACCATGAACACCTCTGGAATTTTGAGAGGGTGTTGTGGGTGCGGTCACAAAATGGCTGCCAGGGAGTTGTGCCCATTCACAAAAGACAAGTTTCACAGGAGACAAACAGGTGAGGCTGAGAGATGAGTAACTTCCCCCAAAACCAGATTACAAGGCAGAGATGGGGTCTGAGCCCCCAAACACAAAACCACTCATTTGAACCCAGTTTTCTGCTCCGACAGAACACCCATTTCATAGAAGGCAAACTTTATCTCTCTGTCAGCCAGCTCATACCCCCCCCACACACACACACTCCCAGGACATAGAGACACATACACACAGAAAGGGTAAAGAACATACACACTGATATACAGAGTGACAGAGAGGGAGAGGACACAGCCATGCATACACAGAGGGGAAAACATACACATCCCACTCTTCCCCTGGTCCCCTTTCCTGCCCTTACCCTTACCCTTTCCTTTCCTCCCTCCACATGGCCCCATTGTTCCCTTTCCACCCCCTCCAGCCCCCATCTTCCCCATTTTCTGTCCTGCCCCATTGCTCAGTGTTACCTGTCTTTCCTCCTTCAAACCATCAATACAACCGCACAACTTGGGCACAGCTCAGCCACCAAGGCTCCTTCTCTCTCTCCTCTCTAACCAATCTAAAGGCTCGTTGCTACCAATCAGAATGGAAGTGGGCACATCCTGCAAAGGCCCTGAAGGAGCAGTAAGCATCCACATGGGTTCTAGGCCTTCCATGGCCTGGAATGATTCTAGCCTCCAACTCCTAGTCAGGCAGTTTCTGAGAAAGGGAGAGAAAAGCCACTCCTGCCTAAACATCTCATCTCAACAACCCAAAGCTCCATCTTTCCAGTGTCTTGGGCCAAAAATACAGCTGGAAATCTAATCCTGAAATCTAATCCAAACATCCTGCAATGGAACTGGGTAAGTACATCTCTCCCAGATGCCAAAGCCCATAAAACATTTAAATTTGGACTCCTAGGAGGGGAAGACAGCAAAGTCAGTGCTCCCTGTGTGCAACGGGCTATTCACTGTTTGGGACAAAGTGGATTAAAGAAAGGAAGTGATTGAAACATATATATGTATAAATTAGAATCCATCATTCATTCATTCCTAATCAAAGTAAACAAATGACTTTTATGTAAGGCAAAGATTTACAAGGATAAAAGCACAATAAAACATTGATATTACTAATGGCTAAGATTAAAACTTATCATTAACCTAAAAAATAATTATAATACAATTCTTCATTTCAGTCATGTCCCTTGAGTCTCATATGGATGTAAGTTGTACCACCTGTTTCTTCATTGGGCAGTTGCAATGATCAGTATGGCTGCTGTATGAACTGCATGCTGTAGGAAGAACTGCAGCAGGACGCAAAGGCCTAAAGCTGGTGCAATGTAGTGGTTAAGAGAATGCGCTACAAATCAGGAAGTCCCTGGTTTGAATCTCACTTCAGCCATGACCTCATTAGGCAGGCAAGCCGCTCTCTCTGAGCCTCAGTCCTCCCATCTGCAATATAGGGGATAATAAAGACCGATGCTGTAAAGAACAATATTGTTTAGGAACCTGGAATGTAAGATCAATGAATCAAGGTAAGCTGGAGGTGGTCAAACATGAGATGGCAAGACTGAACATTGACATCTTGGGAATCAGCAAACTACAATGGACAAGCATGGGCGAATTTAATTCAGGTGACCATCATATCTACTACTGTAGGCAAGAATGCCTTAGAAGAAATGGAGTAGCACTCATAGGCAACAAAAGGGTGGGAAAAGCAGTACTGGGATACAATCTCAGAAACGACGGAATGATCTCAGTACGAATCCAAGGCAAACCATTCAACATCACAGTAATTCAAGTCTATGCCCCAACCACTGAGGCCGAAGAAGCTGAGGTTGATCAGTTCTATGAAGACCTACAACACCTTCTAGAACTAACACCAAAAAAAGATGTCCTCTTCATCATAGGGGGTTGTAATGCTAAAGTCGGAAGTCAAGAAATCACCAGGATAACAGGCAAGCATGGCCTTGGTGTACAAAATGAAGCAGGACAAAGGCTAATCGAGTTTTGCCAAGAGAACACGGTGATCATAGCAAACACTCTTTTCCAACAGCACAAGAGGCGACTCTACACATGGACATCACCAGATGGTCAATATCAAAATCAGATTGATTATGTCCTTTGCAGCCAAAGATGGAGAAGCTCCATACAGTCAGTAAAAACAAGACCTGGAGCTGACTGTGGCTCAGATCATGAGCTGCTTCTTGCAAAATTCGGCTTAAATTGAAGAACGTCGGGAAAACCACTAAACCGTTCAGGTATGACCTAAATCATATCCCTGATGAATATACAGTGGAGGTGAGGAATAGATTTCAGGGATTAGACCTGATAGACAGAGTGCCTGAGGAACTATGGATGGTGGTCCATAACATTGTTCAGGAGGCAGCAACTCAATCCATCCCAAAGAAAAAGAAATGCAAGAAAGCCAAGTGGCTGTCTGATGAGGCTTTACAAGTAGCTGAGGAAAGAAGGGAAGCGAAAAGCAAGGGAGAAAGGAGAAGATATACCCAACTGAATGCGGTTCCAGAGAATAGCAAGGAGAGACAAGAAGGCCTTCTTAAATGAACAATGCAAAGAAATTGAAGAAAACAATAGAATGGGAAAGACTAGAGATCTTTTTAAGAAAATCGGCGATATCAAGAGAACGTTTTGTGCAAAGACGGACATAGTAAAGGACAAGGAAGGCAGGGACCTAACAGAAGCAGATGAGATGAAGAAGAGGTGACAAGAATACACAGAAGAACTATACAGGAAAGATCTTAATGTCCCTGATAGCCATGATAGTGCGGTCACTGAACTTGAGCTGGACATCCTCGAGAGTGAAGTCAAGTGGGCCTTCGGAAGCATTACTAACAACAAAGCTAGCGGAGATGACAGTATTCCAGCTGAGCTATTTAAAATCCTAAAAGATGATGCCGACTATGCTAAAGCCTTTGATTGTGTGGATCACAACAAACTCTGGCAAATTCTTAAAGAGATGGGAGTACCAGACCACCTTACCTGTCTCCTGAGAAACTTGTACAAGGGTCAAGAAGCAACAGTAAGAACCGGACATGGAACAACCGATTGGTTCAAAATTGGGAAAGGAGTACGACAAGGCTGCATATTGTCACCCTGCTTATTTAACTTCTATGCAGAATACATCATGAGAAATGCCGGGTTGGATGAATCAGAGGTCGGAATTAAGATTGCCGGGAGAATTATCAACAACCTCCAATATGCAGACGATACCACCCTAATGGCAGAAAGCGAAGAGGATCTCAAGAGCCTCTTGTTGGGGGTGAAAGTGGAGAGTGCAAAAGCTGGTTTGAAACTCAACATTACAAAAACTAAGATCATGGCATCTGGCCCCATCACTTCCTGGCATATAGAAGGGGAAGAAATGGAAGCAGTGACAGATTTTACTTTCTTGGGCTCCAAGATCACCGCAGACGGTGACTGTAGCCATGAAATTAAAAGATGCTTGCTCCTGGGGAGGAAAGCTATGGCAAACCTAGACAGCATAGTAAGAAGCAGAGACATCACCTTGCTGACAAAGGTCCGTATAATGAAAGCTATGGTTTTCCCAGTAGTAACGTATGGCTGTGAGAGCTGGACTATAAGGAAGGCTGAGCGCCAAAGAATTGCGTTCGAACTGTGGTGCTGGAGAAGACTCTTACGAGTCCCCTGGACTGCAAGGAGGTCAAATCAGTCAATCCTAAAGGAAATCAACCCTGAGTGCTCACTGGAAGGACAGATACTGAAGCTGAAGCTGAAATATTTTGGCCACCTAATGTGAAGAGAAAACTCCCTGGAAAAGACCCTGATGCTGGGAAAGATTGAAAGCAAAAGGAGAAGGGGACGGCAGAGGATGAGATGGCTAGATAATTCATGTGAAGTGCTTGCAAGCACTGTAGGAATGTTTATTAGTATTATTAGTATTATTCACCAATAGGCAGTTGTCTCTGCTAGTCCTGACACTTATTCCATCAGCCGCCTCTTAGTCTCAGTTTCTCATCTGTAAAATGACCGTAATTATATGGGAAAAAATGGAAATAATCATCTGCTGCAAAAAAAAATTGTTATGTAGACTAATGCAATATATTAAACACTTTACCAGTGATTAGTTCACTAATGGGAAGACCTGGGAAAGAGGTGTCATTTTATATGCATCTCCCCGCCCCCCTATAATTTTCCCCCCTGTAGTTTTGTTTTGTCTTGTTTTTTTTTTCTTTTTACTACAATTCCATATTTTCAGGAAGCCAATGTTCTTTAAATGATACTCCCTCCACACCAAGGTTTTCTCTTCTATCAGCTTCTCTTTTCCAATTAAGTGGACTTGAGATTAATATACTTTAGGGCCCTTTGTGTGATGGATGAAAGAGATGATGTGGCTCATAACTTCATATTACCTTAGGCTTCACATTTTACTAAGTGGCAGCTGACCTCCAGGTGCCAAGACCTTGACTACAGCAGCATAGTTTGAGCTTCATTAAGATGAGATTGTCAGTCAATTTCCCACCTGGCAGAGAGATGTGAACCACAAATCATAAAAAGGCCGACTTGTTTTTACAGAGAATTCTACACTTATTCATATGATGAAAATTAATGCTATTTACAGCTACAACACTGTGGGGTGATTGTTGTTAATGTATTCATACAGTGCTATCAATGCAAATGATGATTTCAAGAATTTCATAAGCAAAAATAGAGTCCCCTGCCCCAAGGACCTTACAATTTCAATGACTGGATAAACTCACAGAAACTCTGGAAAACTAGACTTTGTACAGACTATAGTTGGGTTTCAGATCATAGTCTGATTGTTGTCTGAATGTTACTAGTTAATCTCAGCCTGATCCTAAGGACATATCCAGTGCAAAGCTGCCTTTGCTCTCAGTTCTGCACTGCAGAGCACACACTAAGCATAGTGGGAAAAGGCAGGTACACTTTCTCTGGGACAATCCCATGCTCATAGCAGAAAGCCATTCATATTGCTTGGTCCATGACAGCTACAGGGACAGAAAGAACTACCCTAGGCTGAAACACTCTTCAAGCCTTTGCACCGCTATTCAGGAGTTCTGGACATTTCCTGATACACAGGCTGACCTAAGATGACCAAAACATGATGTTAAATGAACATTTCAGCAACTTGATGCCAGCAGATACATCAGTAGAAATGTTAAGAATCAAGATACCTGTCACCATTATGTGTTTTTAATTAACATGTTCAAATTGTACATTATGAGTTTTCTCCTTGAAATCTTGGGACAATTTCCAGATGGATCTGTTGAAATTAATGGCATCCATCCATCTGGCATTATTTCTCTTTTATGTTTTTGCATTTCCCCTAGATTCCAGGGCTGGTCTTGTTTGACACAGAGCAGGATTCCATCTCAAAATTACAGACTTCCTATTGATATGGTTGAACAGGTTCCATGGGAATTGTCATTTTCTCATCTGAAAACAGTCATCATTCCTTCTCTTCTCTTCTTTTTTTAAAGAGAGTTGTTTCAAAAAGCAAATGATGTGGAAAAACAATCTGTCAGCGGAAAAGAGAATAACATTTTAAGAGCTTGTGGTACATTCTGAAAAATTCCAGGTGTCAGAGTGAAAGCTATAATCTGCCTCACCCACGCAGAAGAAATACAGAAGCTTAATTTCTCCAGTTTTTTTTTAAAAAACGGATTTTGTATTTTGTGTTGGTGTAATAGTTTTGCTTGGCTGGCTTCACTCTCAAACAGAAGAAAATGACCTGCAGTACATGATAACAAGTTAATCAGAAGCCTAGCAGTGCCATGGAGAAGTTTCAGCCAGCACAAAGGCTGCTTTAAGGCGCAATCCTATCATGTTTAGACATAAAAAAGTCCTACAGCTCCTGGGTGGGGCATGCTGGGCGTTGCAGGACTTTTCTTCTGTCTAAACGTGCATAGGATTGTGCCCTTAATTTCACTACCTTTTTATTAAGAGAATACAGCCATGGATGTTTGTCTTAGTTGGACCTACCCACCAATTCCAACACTTGATCTGAAAGTGAAATCCCTTACAGCAGGTGTGGCGAGCCTCAGACTCACAGGCCAAAATCCAGCCCACCTGGGGTCCCAATCTGGGAAGAGTGTGTGGCTATCTAGAGAACCCAAGAGGGTAGGCTTTGGCCCCATGGGGCCAAGGTTTAGCATCCTTGGGCAAGCGGCTCCCATACGAACCTGTTGAAGTACTGAAATTGTCTCCAGAGTCAGTTCCTTCTCCAGCCCTTAGAGGAAAGGGGTTTTTCATTCAGTGTTGGCACCCCACTTGTGAACCAAACCCCACTCAGGTGGTGCCATATCTTCTGTCAGGCAAAACACGTTCTGTTTATTCAGCACTTTTAATGTCTTATTCTGTTATCTGTTTTTAGTACTATTTCTGCTGATCCTTAATCTGTCATAGTTTTTAGTTACTATATCATAATTTTGTTGGTGTTGGTGGGCTGGATCCAGATTTAAGATGGATCAAATAAGCTGGTGGAAGTGGATTTCTCCACCCACCCCATGGCAACTCCTCCAGCCCCCCAAACTGCTACACAGAGTTAGGAGTTAGGAGGCCACGCTGAATGGAGTAAGCTATAAAGTGGGTGGAGGGGGTATCCCCCAAAATCAGGTGGAGGAACTGCCTGTGAGAGGATACATTCCTCACATGAAAGGCAGGTCCTCAATCCAAGCTGGTGCTTTTTAATTGTAGAACTCTTGTAAAGTGCCCTTTTATTTGAATTGCAGGGTGGGACACCAAAATTGATAAATCAAGGCCCTTCTCTAGCCCCCTTCAGAAGTTTTCCTCCATGCATTCAGACAGTGGGTGGAGAGGGAGTGGGCCATGTATGCTATCCCAGCCCACAATGTTGCCATCCCCACCAGCTGCTCCGCCAACCTTTACACACTGAGGCCAAAAATCTGGAGGTAGATTATTTGCATGTTGGGCTGAATGCCCGAAGTGGGAACCCTCCACTTCCAAATGCATGGCAGATTCTAAGCACATTCAGCCAAATGCATGAAGAATCTCCTTTCAGTTTTGGCATGTGAAGGTTGGGGGTGGAGCCAGTTGGGAGATGGGGATGTTGGGGGTGAGGCTAGTGCACACAGCGCCTCGACTCATTACTGGAATGCATGGCGTAAAACTTCTAAAAGGGGCTAGAGGTGGGAGCTGGTTTATCACTGTTGGCATCCCTTTCTTTCAGAAAGCTTTGCAGGGTGGGAAGTCTTTATTTATTTATTTATTTATTTATTTATTTCATTTCTATACCGCCCAATAGCTGAAGCTCTCTGGGCGGTTCACAAAAATTAAAACCAAAGAGCACACAATAAAACAAAATAAAATATATAAAACATTAAAACCACAGTATAACGATACAACCAGAATAAAACCAAAATAAAACCTAGCAGCAAAGCAGAGATTTAAAATACAGATTTAAAACAGCAAAGCTAAAAGTCTTGAAAGCTAAAATGCTAAAATGCCTGGGAAAATAAAAAGGTCTTCACCTGGCGCCGGAAGGAATATAATGTAGGTGCCAGGTGAACCTCACTAGGGAGCTCATTCCACAGCCGGGGTGCCACAGCAGAAAAAGCCCTCCTCCTAGTAGCCACCCACCTCACTTCCTTTGGCAGGGGCTCACGGAGAAGGGCCACTGATGACGATCTTAAGGTCCGGGCAGGCACATATGGGAGGAGGCGATCCTTCAGATAACCTGGCCCCAAGCGGTTAAGGGCTTTGAATGTTAATACCAGCACTTTGAATCGGGTCCAGAAATGGACTGGCAGCCAGTGCATCTGGAAAAGTACTGGTGTAATATGAGCTCATTGGCCAGTCCCTGTTAACAATCTTGCTGCCCTATTTTGGACCAGCTGAAGTTTCCGGACCATTTTCAAAGGCAGCCCCACATTAGGGATGGGGGAGAATTTCTCCCCGAAACTTCAGGGGGCTGAGTGCCAACGCATTCGGTCCTCCGAAGGTTGTTCGGGGAGAAATTCTCCGCCCCCCCCCCCGGGATGGAACTTACCTTTCACGAATGTCCCTCCCGGCGGCGGGTCCCGGCGGCGGTTCGGCAGGTCTTCATCAGGGGTGGGGGCGGCAGCTGATCTTTCGACCGGCTGCCGCCGCCGCCATTACAAGAAAAGTAAAAAAAAACAACACGCCCCTGTGATAGGCCATGTAACGATTTACGTAGCCTATCACGGCTAGATTTGCAAAGTCAGCCGTCATAGGCTACGTTAATCGTCACGTAGCCTATCACGGGTGACTTTGAAAAAAAAAACACGCGCGTACGGCTAATGGCGGCCCCCATAGGGAGCCGCCATTCGCGTTCCTTATTTGGTCCCTGTAGTCTATGTAAAGATTTACGCAAATAGCGTTGCCCTTATTTTCGCCGTAGTCTATGTAAATCTTTACGTAGACTACAGGGACCAAATAAGGAACGCGAATGGCGGCTCCCTATGGGGGCCGCCATTTGCGTACGCGCTTTTTTTTTTTTTTTTCAAAGTCACCCGTGATAGGCTACATGACGATTAACGTAGCCTATCATGGCTGACTTTGCTGATCTAGCCATGATAGGCTACGTAAATCGTTACGTAGCCTATCACAGGGGCGTGTTTTGTTTTGTTTTCTTTTGAAGTTCGCGGCCGGGCGAGGCGGGAAGCCTCCCCCCCCGGCCTGAATTTCGGCCGGGCGAGGCGGGAAGCCTCCCCCGCCCGGCCTGAACTTCGGGGGGAGCAGCGAAGCGCCTTCCCCCCACCGTGAAGCAAGCTGCGAGACCAGGTAAGTGACTTTCGTGCATCCCTACCACATATACATTGCAGTAATCCAGATGAGAAGTTATCAGAGCATGGATAACTGTAGCTAGGTTATCTCTGTCCAGATAAGGGCGTAGTCCAGCGTAAGCTGATAAAAAGTGTTCCGTGCCACTGAGTTCACCTGTGCCTCAAGTGACAGTTCTGGATCCAACAGCACCCGCAAAGTATGAACCTGATCCTTTAGGGGGAGTGCAACCCCCTCCAGAACAGGTTGAATATCACCTAGCTGGGCAGACGAACCACCCACTAACAGTACCTCCATCTTGTCTGGAGTGAGTTTCAGTTTATTGGCCCTCATCCAGTCCATTACCGTGCCCAGGCCCTGATTCAGAACAGCCACTGCCTCACCTGGGTTTGATGAGAAAGAGGTAGAACTGGGTGTCATCCGCATATTGATGGCACCTCAACCCACACCTCCGGATAACCTCCCCCAGCGGTTTCATGTAGATGTTAAACAGCATAGGGGATAAAATAGAGCCCTGTGGAACCCCATGGCATACTTGCCATGGCACAGAGCAATAATCCCCCAGCACCACCTTCTGGAGTTGGCCATCCAAGTAGGAGCGGAACCACTGCAGTGCAGTGCCTCCAACTCCCAACCCAGACAACCTATCCAGAAGGATACCATGGTCGATGGTATCGAAAGCCGCTGAGAGGTCCAGGAGAATCAACAGGGTCGCATTCCCGCGTCCCTCTCCCAGCAGAAGTCATCCCACAGGGCGACCAAGGCAGTTTCCGTTCCAAAATCAGGCCTGAAGCCCGATTGAAATGGTTCTAGATAATCCGTTTCATTCAAGAGTGCCTGGAGCTGTCCTGCAACCACCCGCTCAAGCACCTTGCCCAGGAAGGGGATGTTGGCCACTGGCCTATAATTGTTAATGTCCTCCGGGTCCAGGTTAGGCTTTTTCAGGAGTGGTCCGATTACTGCCTCTTTGAAAGTCTGTTTATGAAAGTCTGTTAACTGCAGATAGTTCCACTGGATTTTCTGGTGTTACCATTGTCATTTGTTTTGTTGTTGTTGTTGTTGCTTAGTCGTTAACTCGTGTCCAACTCTTCGTGACCCCATGGACCATAGCACGCCAGGCCTTCCTGTCCTCCGCTCTCTCCTGCTGAAGTTCATGTTCATTGCATCAATGATGCTATCTCATCCTCTGCCATCCCCTTCTCCTTTTTCCTTCACTCTTTCCCAGCATCAGGGTCTTTTCCAGTGAGTCTTCTCTGTGGATCCGTTCCTATCAAAGTAATTAAGTATGGCCTAAGAGATTTTTTTTTAAAAAACTCTATCATATTACTACCACCACATAGACTAATCCGAGTGATGGGTATACCTGTCAGAGTACATGCATATGCGCACACACACAAGTCAGGATAATTATAACCAGCTGTGATGACTACTGTAGTGCTGGGTGATCGTATCTAATCCAGAGCTCTTTCTCTGTCGGCTGGATTGCGAAATGCTGTAGCTCAGGGACAGAGCACCTGCTTTGTATTCAGAGGGTCTCAGGTTCAATCCCTAGCATCTCCAGGTAGGTTTAGGAAAGAATCCTGTCTGAAATCTTGGAGAGCCGCTGCCAGTCAACGTTGACAATATTTGAGCTAGATGGACTAAATAACTCAATATAAAGCGGATTCCTATGTTCCTTATGTTTCCTGTGATATTTAGATCCTTATCAGACCATTAAATATTTATTTCTAAGCTACTGTATATATGTCCAGTTCTTCTTTTTGTGACCTTTGCTGCTGTCATGGGAATTTTCCCTAGCCTGGAGGTGGTCAAAATCAGTCACAGTACTCCAGAAGATAATAGAATGTACTGAGTGAAATTTTCCCTCTGGTCTATGCTGCGTTTGCAGGCATATTTGTTTTTTTCCTGTTAGGAGTGTTGTAATATTAAGCATGTTTGCTTATATGTTTTTGCCAACCTTTTGATGTTTGTAAGGAGGAAAGCCATGCAAAGAGATCAATGACTCTAGGTGGTAGAACTCCCTATTTAGAGCATCACCTCAGCTAATGTGCTCTTTCTTCGTTGCTCTTTATTCCAAAAACAAAGGAACTTTCCCTTATGTAATTTTGTCCTTGAGAGCCTTAAAATCAATGCAAGAGCTTGTTATCATTTCTTTTAAAATTCCACAGAACTTTACAAGGCAGGCATGAACACCTAACAACATTTTGCTAGGCTTGTGCTGGCATGCTTCCTCCTCTCCAATCAAAGGGGATGGCCCTATGCTGACCAGTAAAATGGGGTCATTTACCTTAATGGGGTAAAATGGGAACCCCTACCTTAGGGGTCACCAAGATTTTGGGGTCAGTGATTATATTTGGAATTGTGTGAGGATACTGTAGGAACTCTCACAAAATGGTTTCTTGGGGGAGGGGCTTGCGCATTCATGAAATGGCTGCCATGTTGGGCATAGCTGATGACGAAACACTTGTTTCCCAGAATGGAGACTGGTGAGACTGAAAGCAAAATAACTTGCCCAAGAAGCTGAGCACAAGGCAGAGGTGGAGTCTGAGCTCCAAAACACAAAACCACTCTTTTGAATTCAAATAGAGATGGCTGCTTTGCAGCATGCGAGTTTAAAAATAATTAATTAAAAAATCTTAAGAAATAAAATTAAAACCATGAGGGGCAGGGAGCCTGGCGCCCAGAGACATGCCCATGGGCACTGACAGTCCCCAGGCCTACCTGAATAGGAGCTGGTACCACTACAGCACATCTGTTCTGGGCACTAGCAACCCCCTAACAGGAGTATTATAGTAACGCCAGCACTACAGAATGCTCCAGTTCAGGTCTGGCACAGCATGGAATCCCAAACAGGACTGCAGCATAGTTCTACAAAGCTCTCCTTCAGCCCCTGCACACTAATGCTACAACACTCACGGGGATGCTATAGAGCACTCAGTGTCAGTGTTTCCTGGAGTTACAGGAATGCTGTAAAGCTCTACTGCTTTATACGCCACTCCTCTTTGGGTCTAACTGGAGTTCAGAACAGGAGCACCATAGTACTGTTTATTGTATCCAATTAGCCTCGCCGGCTGACACAGGGAAGGGGTCCGTTTCCTCTGAAGCCCTATGCATGCTCCCAATATTTGCTCCTGGGGGTTGAGTGAACCTCAGGATCAGAGATGAGGAGGGGGCGGGGGCAACAGGGTGAGGAGAATAGGGGAAAGAAGACGTCTGCTCTTGCAATGTTGGATTTTGTCCACAGTGCTTCGTTTAGAATCCGATAGGGACCCACTGCAACATTTTGTTGTAGGCCTTCACTGGTATATTTCCGTTATCCAGTATTCTAAGTGATATTTATTGTACTTTACCTAAGTTGTTGATGCAGTAGACTTGGAAGTCTCATTTCAAATTTCGTGTGTTCCTGTTTTCTCATTTTATTTAGTACAGTCTGTTTATTGCCTAAAACACCAGTCTTGGGCCTAATGGTAAGTACAGTCAAAAGCTGTCTAGCCTAAACACTGGAATTTATGCAATGAAAGGTCCAGTTTCTCCGGATTTAAAGGAGATACCAGCAAAACATTTGGAGGATAAACCTCGACGGCACTCAAGCTGGGATGCCTTGTGAAATACTCGGTATGTTGGATCCATATCCGTTCAGAATAAACCCACTGAAATCAATAGGGCTTAAGTTAGCCATGTATTTGAAATATGGGAGGGAAAAGGAACTTTTCTGTGATCAAAGTTTCTAATTTGTGTTAAGATTACCATACAGTGGTTTGGATCCAGTTTTACTTATACATAGAGTAGGTTCATTAAAATCAATGGGACTACGCTATGTATGAGTAAATCTGGATACAAAGCAGTGTATAGTAACTTTAACTCAAACTGGCAACTTTGAGGACTGCATAATAGTTCCTTTTTACCAAATTTCAAATCCAGATTATATAATTTTTAATCATGGTTATTGTTTGCTTTCTCTCCTCGCTATGTGTCCTTCATAGTCTGCATTTTCCGCCAAGACATGAAGTCCAGTTAAAAACACTTTTAATACCCACCCTTGGATAAATTAGGAGAATTGCACTGGAAAGGAAAAACTATTATGCTGAGAGAGGAGGGGAACCACTTGCAGGCATTCTTGTAGACCAGGGTTCCCAATGAGGCACCCGCAAATGGGTCTTTAGTGCAGGCACCCTAAAAAAAAATCCCCATTTTTTAAATATGCATACATAGATTTGTATGAAATGCCTACAACTTTCTAGCAATTATACATGGGCTGCAGCAAAAATGGACCAAATAACCAAATATTCATTTGAAAGCAGCATCTATATGTCACCCTTTCAAAGACTGAAAGCGTTCTAAGTTCCTCAACCCATTGCATTAAAGGAGGCCAACCCATTGCATTAAAGGAGGCCAGTGTTTATCCTTCTAATGTTGTAATATCAGTCTTTTAGCTGTCAAAAGGGTGCAGAGAATCCATTGACGCTGACAATTTGTTCATTTCCATGAAGCAGGTAAGTAATTTAAAAGTGTGTACATAGGTGAATATTAAAGACTGTTCCAGTACAATTTCTTTCTGTGTAATAACCTCCACACAAAAAGAAGCAACTACTGGACATTGCCAAAACATATGTTTAAAAGAAGCATTACCTGTTTTGCACTGCCAGCAATTAGCTGAATTAGGCAATCCCATATTAAAGAGATGTTGTTGTGTCCAATAGACATGAATCAAAAGTTTTTGCTGAATAAGACACAGCCTAGGATCCATAGACGCGAAAGATAAGACGCCAAAGCGGCGATCCACTAATTAGGCATTTTGTGATGATGCCCACAGCAGTTTCTTAAATGCCCAAATGGGCCCACGGGTCCAAAAAGGTTGGGGATCCCTGTTGTAGACAATCAGCTGGCAGGGTAACTGAATTGTGAAGAAGTCCATTTATTTGTCTCTTTGTATTATTTAATTTTTGGTCATAATCTGTCTGTCCACTGAGATTGTCACCCCAGGGTATCCCTGTCATTTAAAGTGCAATGAGTGGACAACAGAGAGAGAGAGAGAGAGAGAGAGAGAGAGACTTTTCAATGGTGACTCCTCATCTTTGGGATGCCCCCACTCCCAGGAAGGCCCACCTCATACCTACGTTACTATAATTTAGGTGCTAGGCAATAAATATTTCTGTTTTGTCAGGCATTTAAGAATGGTTATTAATTTTAGTATTTCAATTTTCAGGCAGTGTAGATTTTTGTGTGTGGTTATTTTAGTGGAGTGTTGTTGTCTTCGCTGTTGTTTGCTTTGTATATTTTGTATTTTTAACTGTGTGTGTGTGAGAGAGAGTCATTCTCTCTCTCTCCTATTATATCTATATTGTTAGCCACCGTAGGAATATTTATTTATCTATTTATTCATGACATTAACATGCTGTCCAATAACAAAACAAATTTTGTCAAGAACAAATCCTGCCAGCTGAATCTGATCTCATTTTTTGATCAGGTCACCTCCCTTGTGGACTGTGGGAATGCTGTGGACATAATATACCTCGACTTCAGCAAAGCTTTTGACAAAGTGCCCCATGATATCCTGATGAGCAGACTAGCTCAAAGTGGGCTAGCTGAAACAACGATCCGGTGGCTCCACAGTTGGCTATAGGATCTGACTCAAAACAGTGCTTATCAATGGAAACTTCTCAAACTGGGGAGAGGTAATGAGCAGGGTACCGCAGGGCTCAGTCCTGGACCCAATGCTCTTCAACATTTTTATTAATGACTTGGAGGAGGTGCAGGGAATGCCAATCAGATTTACAGATGACACAAAATTGGGCGGGATAGCTAATACCTTGGAAGACAGAAACAAAATTCAAAATGATCTTGATAGACTGGGGGGCTGGGCAGAAAACAATAGAATGACATTTAATAGGGATAAATGCCAAGTTCTGCACCTAGGAAAAAGAAACCAAATGCACAGTTACAAGATGGGGAAGACTTGGCTCAACAACACTGCAAGCGAGAAGAATCTTGGAATTGTTGTAGAACACAAGCTGAATATGAGCCAACAATGTGATGTGGCTGCAAAAAAGGCAAATGCTATTTTGCGTAGGGATGGCGGAGAATTCTGCCATGGATCTCAGTGAGGCCAAATGCCAGTGCATTCGGCCCCCAAAATCCATGGCGGAATGAAGCCCAACCACCCACCCTGGCGAAAGGCGCGTGAAATGGAGCACGTACCTGGTGCCATTCGCGCTGCTTTTCGAATGGCGGCCACTATTCACTTCACGATTTTCCCCATGATAGGCTACGTAAATACTTACGTAGCTTATCACGGGTAACGCAGGGATGCCATTTGCATCCCTGCGCAGCTCAGCAGCAGCCGGATGTCGCTGCGGGTGGCCCCGGCCGGCAAGGATTTCAGTGGGAGGGACGGAGCGCCTCCCCACCACCACAGATGTCACGAAACGAAACAGGTAAGTCGTTTCGTACATCCCTAATTTGGGGCTGCATTAATCGAAGCATAGCTTCCAAATCCCGGGAAGTACTAGCCCCCCTCTACTCAGCACTGGTTGGGCCTCATCTGGAGTACTGTATCCAGTTCTGGGCACCGCACTTTAAGAAGGATGCAGACAAGCTGGAGAGGGTTCAGAGGAGGGCAACAAAGATGATCAGGGGACTGGAAACAAGGCCCTAAGAGAGACGGAAAGAACTGGGCATGTTTAGCTTTGAGAAGAGAAGACTGGGGGGAGATATGATAGCGCTCTTCAAGTACTTGAAAGGTTGTTCCAGAGAGGAAGGCCAGGATCTCTTCTCGATCATCCCAGAAAGCAGGACACAGAATAATGGGCTCAAGTTACAGGAAGCCAGATTCTGGCTGAACATCAGGAAAAACTTCCTGACTGTTAGAGCAATATGACAATGGAACCAATGACCTAGGGAGGTGGTGGGCTCTCCCACACTGGAGGCATTCAAGATAAGGCTGGACAGCCATCTGTCAGGGATGCTCTGACTTGGATTTCTACATTGAGCAGGGGGTTGGACTCGATGGTCTTACAGGCCCCTTGTTGTTGTTGATGGTCTTACAGGCCCCATGGACCATAGCACGCCAGGCCTTCCTGTCCTGCGCTCTCTCCCGGAGCGTGCTCAAGTTCATATTCATTGCATCCGTGATGCTATCTAGCCATCTCATCCTCTGCCGTCCCCTTCTCCTTTTGCCTTCAGTCTTTCCCAGCATCAGGGTCTTTTCCAGGGAGTTTTCTCTTCGCATTAGGTGGCCAAAATATTGGAGCTTCAGCTTCATTATCTGTCCTTCCAATGAGCACTCAGGTTGATTTCCTTTAGGATGGACTGATTGGACCTCCTTGCAGTCCAGGGGACTCGTAAGAGTCTTCTCCAGCACCACAGTTCGAAAGCATCAATTCTTCGGCGCTCAGCCTTCCTTATAGTCCAGCTCTCATAGCCATACATTACTACTGGGAAAACCATAGCTTTGATTAGACGGACCTTTGTCAGCAAGGTGATGTCTCTGCTTCTTACTATGCTGTCTAGGTTTGCCATAGCTTTCCTCCCAAGGAGCAAGCATCTTTTAATTTCATGGCTACAGTCACCATCTGCGGTGATCTTGGAGCCCAAGAAAGTAAAATCTGTCACTGCTTCCATTTCTTCCCCTTCTATATGCCAGGAAGTGATAGGGCCAGATGCCATGATCTTAGTTTTTTTAATGTTGAGTTTCAAACCAGCTTTTGCACTCTCCTCTTTCACCCTCAACAAGAGGCTCTTGAGATCCTCTTCGCTTTCTGCCATTAGGGTGGTATCGTCTGCATATCGGAGGTTGTTGATAATTCTCCCGGCAATCTTAATTCCGACCTCTGATTCATCCAACCCGGCATTTCTCATGATGTATTCTGCATAGAAGTTAAATAAGCAGGGTGACAATATGCAGCCTTGTCGTACTCCTTTCCCAATTTTGAACCAATCGGTTGTTCCATGTCTGGTTCTGACTATTGCTTCTTGACCCTCGTATAGGTTTCTCAGGAGACAAGTAAGGTGGTCTGGTACTCCCATCACTTTAAGAATTTGCCACAGTTTGTTGTGATCCACACAATCCAAGGCTTTAGCGTAGTCAATGAAGCAGAAATAGACGTTTTTCTGGAATTCTCTTGCTTTCTCCATGATGCAGCGAATGTTGGCGATTTGATCTCTAGTTCCTCTGCCTCTTCGAAACCCAGCTTGTACTTCCGGTAGTTCTCGGTTCGCATACTGCTGAAGCCTAGCTTGTAGGATTTTGAGCATCACCTTGCTGGCATGTGAAATGAGTGCAATGGTGCGGTAGTTTGAACACTCTTTGGCGTTGCCCTTCTTTGGAATTGGAATGTAAACTGACCTTTTCCAGTCTTGTGGCCACTGTTGAGTGTTCCAGATTTGTTGGCATATTGAATGCAGCACTTTAACAGCATCATCTTTTAGGATTTTAAATAGCTCGGCTGGAATACTGTCATCTCCGCTAGCTTTGTTGTTACTAATGCTTCCTAAGGCCCACTTGACTTCACTCTCGAGGATGTCCGGCTCAAGTTCAGTGACCGCACTATCATGGCTATCAGGGACATTCAGATCTTTCCTGTATAGTTCTTCTGTGTATTCTTGTCACCTCTTCTTCATCTCATCTGCTTCTGTTAGGTCCCTGCCTTCTTTGTCCTTTATCTTGCCCGTCTTTGCACAAAACGTTCCCTTGAGATCTCCAATTTTCTTGAAGAGATCTCTAGTCTTTCCCATTCTGTTGTTTTCCTCGATTTCTTTGCATTGTTCATTTAAGAAGGCCTTCTTGTCTCTCCTTGCTATTCTCTGGAACTCTGCATTCAGTTGGCTATATCTTCCCCTTTCTCCCTTGCTTTTCGCTTCCCTTCTTTCCTCAGCTACTTGTAAAGCCTCATCAGACAGCCACTTGGCTTTCTTGCATTTCTTTTTCTTTGGGACGGATTTCGTTGCTGCCTCCTGAACAATGCTACGGACCTCCGTCCATAGTTCCTCAGGCACTCTGTCTATCAGGTCTAATCCCTGAAATCTATTCCTCACCTCCACTGTATATTCATCAGGGATATGATTTAGGTCATACCTGAACGGTTTAGTGGTTTTCCCGACGTTCTTCAATTTAAGCCAAAATTTTGCAAGAAGCAGCTCATGATCTGAGCCACAGTCAGCTCCAGGTCTTGTTTTTACTGACTGTATGGAGCTTCTCCATCTTTGGCTGCAAAGGACATAATCAATCTGATTTCAATATTGACCATCTGGTGACATCCATGTGTAGAGTCGCCTCTTGTGCTGTTGGAAAAGAGTGTTTGCTATGATCAGCATGTTCTCTTGGCAAAACTCTATTAGCTTTTGTCCTGCTTCATTTTGTACACCAAGGCCATGCCTGCCTGTTATCCCGGTGATTTCTTGACTTCCTACTTTAGCATTCCAATCCCCTATGATGAAGAGGACATCTTTTTTTGGTGTTAGTTCTAGAAGGTGTTGCAGGTCTTCATAGAACCGATCAACCTCAGCTTCTTCGGCCTCAGTGGTTGGGGCATAGACTTGAATTACTGTGATGTTGAATGGTTTGCCTTGGATTCGTACTGAGATCATTCTATCATTTTTAAGATTGTACCCCAGTACTGCTTTTCCCACCCTTTTGTTGACTATGAGTGCTACTCCATTTCTTCTAAGGGATTCTTGCCCACAATAGTAGATATGATGGTTACCTGAATTAAATTCGCCCATGCCTGTCCATTTTAGTTCGCTGATTCCCAAGATGTCGATGTTCAATCTTGCCATCTCATGTTTGACCACCTCCAGCTTACCTTGATTCATTGATCTGACATTCCAGGTTCCTAAACAATATTGTTCTTTACAGCATCGGATTTTCTTTTCACCGCCAGACACATCCACAGCTGAGTGTCCTTTCGGCTTTGGCCCAGCCGCTTCACTCTTTCTGGCGCTACTTGGAAATACCCTCTGCTCTTCCCCAGTAGCATATTGGACACCTTCCGACCTGAGGGGCTCATCTTCCGGCGTCATAACTTTTAGCCTTGTGATACGTTCCATGGGGTTTTCTTGGCAAGAATACTGGAGTGGGTTGCCATTTCCTTCTCCAGTGGACCACATTTTGTCAGAACTCTCTGCCATGACCTGTCCGTCTTGGGTGGCCCTGCACGGCATAGCTTATGGCTTCACTGAGTTACGCAAGCCCCTTCGCCACAACAAGGCAGTGATCCATGAAGGGGGCAGGCCCCTTACAACCAGATTATTCTATGATTCTATGAAAAGTTCTCTCGGTGGTTTACAGTATAAAAAAACTTAAAAAACAATCACATACAAAGGTAAAAAAACCACGAAATTGTAAAATGTAAATACGCTATAACACCAGCAGCAGGAGAAAACAAAACTCAGAGCAACACCAAATATTTCACAAATCCTGAAGAGTTTTAAGGTTTTGAAACTGGGAAAGTTAAAGAAAGGTCTTCACCTTCTGCTGAAAAGACCAAAGTGTAGGCTCCAGGTTGAGCTTCTCTGGAGTGTGTATTTCAAAATCAGGATGCTATCATAGAAAAGGCCCTGTAATTAATAGGCAACCCTGTTCACAGCAGCATCTGAGACAGTCCTCTGAAACACATCTTATGATCAGGAAGGTAAATGTGGGAACAGGTGATACATTCATAATCTCACTCAAGGTCATTTATTGCTTTAAAGATTAAGGCTGCTATCCTAGACATGCTTACCTGGGAGTAAGTCTTATTGAACTCCATAGGATATACTTCCAGGTAGATGTGTGTAGGATTATACTGTAAGAATCTTAAAACCAACAGTTGGAATTAGGCCTGGAAACAGATAGAAAAACATTGCAAGTGACAACACACACATGTCATATGATCACACCATCCAGCCCCTTAGCAATGTTGCTGCCCTACTTTGAACTATTTTTAAAGGCATCCCCATATTGGGTCACACATTGCAATAATCCAGTCAAATTGAAAATGTGAGATATAAGTTGCATATAAATAAATAAATCTTGTGTGAGAGCTGGACTATAAGGAAGGCTGAGCGCCGAAGAATTGATGCTTTCGAACTGTGGTGCTGGAGAAGACTCTTACGTGTCCCCTGGACTGCAAGGAGGTCAAATCAGTCCATCCTAAAGGAAATCAACCCTGAGTGCTCCTTGGAAGGACAGATAGTGAAGCTGAAGCTCAAATATTTTGGCCACCTAATGCGAAGAGAAAACTCTCTGGAAAAGACCCTGATGCTGGGAAAGACTGAAGGCAAAAGGAGAAGGGGACGACAGAGGATGAGATGGCTAGATAGCATCACCGATGCAATGAATATGAACTTGAGCAGGCTCCGGGAGAGAGTGCAGGACAGGAAGGCCTGGCGTGCTATGGGCCATGGGGTCACGAAGAGTCGGACACGACTGAACGACTGAACAACAAAATGAGATTTCCATCTTATTGAAATGTTAATGAATAATGGCTTCCATTTACATTTAAGGGAGTTTCTTATGCTATTTCCAGTTTGTGGAGCTGTTCATTATCTTTCTTAATCATTGTCATGTGTATTTTTCTCTATGCTTTCAAATCACGCTTCTCTATGTTGTGGTATAATTTTGCTTCCCTTCTAAAACATTAGATCCCTTCTTACATGTGAATAGTATAAATGGTTGCAAATTAGTCATTAAAGAGTGGATGAGCTTAATGCCCTAATTTGTTTTAATTTGCCAATCAAATCAATGTCCTTGTAAATTAAGCCACCTTCGAGTTGATTGCAATTTTGTCAGTACATTTTCATTGTTTATCAGGAGATGGTTTACTGTAAAGCAATTATGAAATGAAAGCCCACCTATGACACCCAGAATTCTGTAGATCTCTACTTGTTGTGTTCAGATGTGATTTTCTTCCCCACAAAAAGATGACTACTTGGAGAACTGCAAAGGCAGCCTAACAGTCCCTCAAACACTAACAATAACATAGGTTTTAGAAAGCTGTAGGAAAATTGGTTTCAACAAGCTGATTAAGGGCACAGTCCTATTGGGAGGCTGTAAGCCTCCGCTTTGGAGGCTTCCGGCCATCCAGTGCAGAGGGGGAGGAGCCGCAGAAGCAATCTTTGCCTCCGCATGAAAATGAGGTTCTGACTTTGCCCGATGGGTGAGACAGTGTAACCAGAGCGGATTTAAGGCTATTTAAAAGTTCAGTGTGTTTGAAAATGTATTTTAAAACTTGGGAAACAGTGAATACTCAACTTGTTAAATAAATGAAATATGCCAGGAAGTCTTAAGGTATGAACAGTTTACAGATAAAAGTAAATGCAAAAGAACAGCACAAACAGAAGAAGAATGTAAAACGTGCCATGATTACACAGAAAATACATGTGTACACTGTGCACGAATACACTACGGTTTAACTCCTGCTAATGTAACACTTTTCTTCAGGGTCTCCAAAGGCATTCACAGCAAAGGCCTTGTACAGGGACAATTAACATATCTAATTTTAATTTCTTAATTATAAACAATAATGCACATGTAATAATTTTACATGCTTAACAATTCACTTATCACTGAAACAATAAAACAGAGCACAGCCGTCCCAAAGTTCTGTCTTTATTATCTATTTATTACATTTATATCCTGGCTTTTTTCCTCTTGCAAGGAACCCAAGGCAGCTTACATTATCCTCCTCCTCTCCATTTTATCCTCACAACAACAACCCTGTGAGGTAGGTTGGGCTATGACAGGCCCAAAGTCACCCAGTGAGCTTCCATGGCCAAGTGGAGTCTAGAACCCAGATCTCCTGGCTCCCACCAGTCCAGCACTCTCACCACTACACCACACTGGCTCTAGCCCGCAACAAACATATGAATAAACTTCTCTCTGAAGCTTGACTTTTCTGTTGGTGAAGAAAGAAAACAGTCTATACTCAGTTCACTCCAGCTAGGGATGTACGAAAGTCACTTTCTCTGACTTTTTTTTCTCTTTCGTGAAAGTCACCAACAGAATTCGTGGATTCTGTTTGTGGTGCTGGGGGAGGCGCTCCGTCTCTCCCCCCGGAATCCTCGACGGGGGGGGAGGCGATCCGGTCCTCCCCCCTGGAATCCTCAACGACTGGCTCTGCTCCGCTAAAATGTAGGCTAAAACAGCGAATAAAAAAGGAACGCAAATAGCGCCCACTACGCTATTTGTGTTCCCCTTTTTTTCGCCGTAATAGTCTACGTAAATGTTTACGTAGACTAAAACGGCAAAAAATAAGGAACGCAAATGGCGGCTGCCATAGCCGCCGCCATTTGCGTACGCTTTTTTTTTTTTTTTTTACCCAGACGTCTATCACGTCTGGGTAAAAAAAAAAAAAACAGACTGCAAATGGCGGCTGCAGCAGCCGGTCGAAAGACCAGCCGCCGCCTGGAACATCCACCCCAGCTAAGTCTCGTCCCGGGGGGGGGATCCGCGGGGGGGCGGGGGGGCAGGCCGTTCCACCACGGATTTCAGGGGACCAAATGCCAGTGCATTCAGCCTCACTGAAATCTGTGGCGGAATTCTCCGCAATCCCTAACTCCAGCTCCACAGCAATCTTCTCAAAATGGACCAGGATCCAGCAACATAGGAACAACTTTGTAAACAGCCCTTTATATATATATAAAAGAACATAAACAACAAGGAAGTCAGTGTTTGTAAAAAAAGAAAAAGAAAAAATCATGACTCAATCCCCCCTCCGTCTCAAGGGTTCAGGGTCTTACAGAGAGGAGAAAGCAAACTTCTTCCACACTGCACTTTGGTAACTGCCTAAAATGGTGGCCACTCCCCATATCACTCGTTTACTGACCATGTGCAGGAATATTCCCCCTCAGAATTCTTAAAGAAAAATATACCAGTGGGTTACACTAAGGCCTGTTAGAAAACTGTTAGGATAGTCATAGGCCCAACTAGCAGCAGTTGAATTGTTACTTAGCCCCACTTAAACTTCCACCAGTCCAAACTAGTTAAATGCATTGTTCAAAGAGTTTAATTATATAGCAGTATAGTTGAAATATTTAAAGGAAAGGAAAGAAAGAAGGGGGAATTAAAAGGAAAGTATAGCTACCTACCTAACCCAGGCAGAGATCTGAAGAACAGCCTTTTGTGTGGAAGGTTGAGAGAGACCTCTCCTAGAATCCAGGGTGCAGGACCCAGCAAAGTCCAGATAGGAAATTTAAGCCAGGTAGAAAATGGAGAGAATGTTTTAAAATGGGAAAAGGTGGTGAAGTATGAGCCTCACTGGAGATTAAAATAAAACAGTTGGAGAAAGTTGGATCAAGCTGCTTAGGAGCCAGGCATCTAGCCCTCAAACGCTAGTTCAGAAACAAGGGCTAGCTGCAGCCTTAAAAACTGCATTCCTTCCTTGGACTTACTTTGAAGTCAAAGCAAGACATCTCTCTCATTCTCTCAGGAAGAAGGCAAACATGGAGACTATGGCTCAAAAGGCCTCAAAAATTGAAAAAATCTGTTAGCCAAAGCTTTTGTTGTCGTCCAGTCGTGTCCGACTCTTCGTGACCCCCTGGACCACGGCACGCCAGGCCTTCCTGTCCTGCGCTCTCTCCCGGAGCGTGCTCAAGTCCATATTCATCGCATCGGTGATGCTATCCAGCCATCTCATCCTCTGCCGTCCCCTTCTCCTTTGGCCCTCAGTCTTTCCCAGCCAAAGCTAGAGCTAAACGAAACAGGACAAAACCTGAAAGAACTGAACTGACTCCTCTTACGGTCTAGTCCCTTTTTGATTCACTGACTCTGACTCCCCTTAAACATTTCTTGCTTTCTAATGGGCCTTTTTCGTTCTTTTCAGTTGTCAGTTAGAAATTTGGTTCTGGATTCGTGAAAGATGTATTGGGGAGGCAGAAACTTACGAAGTCAGTATTTTTTCATAGTTTTAGGGAGCTGATGTTACCTTAGGCCTTATCGGGGTATATGGGAACATTCTGGACTCATGGAGCTGCTGGATGGGGGGAAATAACAAACATTGCAACTTCTTCTCATAGTGGCCTATTGTTCCACAAGTTGACCATTCCTTTGTCAGCATGATTGCCTGTATATATCAGTATCTCAGACTCCAGGCAGCATATATCAGTATCTCAGACTCCAGGCAGCAAAACTCTCTGCCCTCAAGGAAAGACAGGCCTGCTTGTGAACCAATGTTTCACTCCAAATCCATTCCATGGCTTCTTTCTAAGCCATCTGTTCCCAGCACTTGAACCCCAAAAGGAACCTGAGTTACACTGCACTCCTCCCACTCTGCATTTTGGCTGGATGGGCTTTTTCGCCCGTCTAACGGGGGCATGTCAGAGCAGGAGGGAAGGAGGCTGGGGAGTCCTTGAGATACAGTGTATGCTGGCCTCCCCAGGCTCTTGTGAAGTAGGCCTCTTTAATGTAATGCAGCAGAATAATCACCAGGTTAGACAGAAGATCAGTAAGGAATTGGGGCTTTGGGTCAAAGGAACATTTTGATGGGACTAGTTTCTCCATCTACCACAGCACTTGGATGAAGGGCTGCATATACCAATATTCTTCCTTCTACTAAATCAGTAACGGCACAGAACTTTTCCATAATGTGGGCAACTGCATCTTATTTAAATATTTTGGATGGGGAAGTACTGCCACAAGGTAATAAGAACATAAGAACAGCCATGCTAGATTAGACCAAGAGTCCAACATTCTGTTCACACAGTGGCCAACCAGCTGTCAACCAGGAACCCACAAGCAGGGCATGAGCACAACAGCACCCTCCCAGCCAGCAACTGGTGTACATCGGCATACTACCTCTGATACAAGAGGTACCATATAACCATCTGAACACGTAGCTATTGATAGCCTTCTCCTCCAGGAATTTGTCTAACCCCCCTTTAAACCCATCCAAGTTGGTGGCCATCACTACATCTTGGGGTAGCGAGCTCCACAGTTTAACTCTGCACTGTGTGAAGAAGTACTTCCTTTTATTTCCCCCCCCCCACTGTTTTCTTGTGTTTAAGATTTTAATGAAAACACTTTAGAAACAATAACGACAACAACAGTAGTAGTAATAATTAAAATAATAATAGTTGTTGTTATGATCTTTGGATTTAAAATCCATTGGTGCAGAGGGCAAGAATAACAAAGGGTGCTTCCAGATGAGGCATTTATTGTGCAATCACTCTGTCTCACATTTTATGAGAAGATCCAGACATTTATCATCTTCCATTTCTAACTCTCCTGTGTATCTATCTGTGCATTCCCACCATTTCTTCCATCTTTTTTTCTTACCACAAAAACTCCATTAAAGAAGGAAAGACAGAAGAGCTGCACAATGCCTTTTGATTGGAAGTGCTAGGAGCCATCCATCTGGAAGCACCCAAATAGGCTGGGTAAACAAGTACAAAAATAGCAAATACAGTCTAAAATACGCTGGCATTCATTATAGGAAACAGTAATGCCAAGATGGAAATGAGTGGTTTATTATCTGGTTCTCCATTATTATAAAAGAATAAGGGTGCAATCCTATGCATGTTTAGACAGAAAAAAGTCCTACACCTGTCAGCATACCCAAGCCACCACAGGGCAAGTTGGGAGTTGTAGGACTTTTTTCTGTCTAAACATGCATAGGATTGCACCCTAATACATTTTTCCACATGAGCCATGGTCAAGGTTCCCCTTATGACCTGAGCAACTCCTTAAGGATCTCTTGCCTCCTTAAGAGTTCCACCTTCTTTTACCTTCCCCTTTCCAATAATGTTGGGTTTGGTTGTAGGCATGGGGTGATTGACACTCTGCACACAGGTTCAGCCACAACAGTTTACTGGTAAATTAAAGCAAGCAATGACAACTATAGGTATTTAAACAATACAGCTGAGTGATTCAAAAGGCCTTAAAATAAAATAAAAGTTGCAAAACACAAGTTCCTTTACTGTAGCTGTGCTTAGACTCCTCTAGGCTGCTCCTTCCTGGTCTGGTCTTCTGACTCAGTTCTCACTGTTCTGATCTTTTTGACTCTCTGTTTTTATACTGTCCTCCCCCAAAACCAAAAGTACTGCTTCAAATGTGAAGAAATGAAACTTAACTGGGAAAACGAAACTGAAACTTAGCCAGGGAAATGAAACTACTCCTCTCAGGAATATTTATTTTTTATTTATTAATTAAATTTATTAATCGCCCATCTGACTGGTCACCCAGCCACTCTGGGCGATATACAACCCACCATAAACAATTTAAAACAATAAAATGTTACCATAATTTTTTTTTTAAAAAAATACCCTAACCCACCCCAAATGCCTGCCTGAACAACCACGTTTTTAATGCACGACGGAAGCTCATTAAAGAGGGGGCATGACGGAGTTCCCTAGGGAGGGAGTTCCACAGAGTGGGGGCCACCACAGAGAAGGCCCTCTCCCTCGTCCCCACCAGTCTAGCTGTCCTGGCTGATGGGACAGAGAGAAGGCCATCCGAGGCTGATCTTGTTAAGCGGCCTGTCTGGTGTTGCTGGAGGCACTCCTTAAGATAGGCTGGGCCGGAACCATATAGGGTTTTAAAGGTCAAAACCAACACCTTGAATTTGGCCCGGAAAACAACTGGTAACCAGTGCAACTCCTTCAGCACTGGAGTGATGTGATCTCGCCGGCGGCTGCCTTTAATCAGGCGAGCCGCCGCGTTCTGTACCAGCTGCAGTTTCCGAACCGTCTTCAAGGGTAACCCCACGTAGAGCGCATTACAGTAGTCTAAACGAGAGGAGACCAGGGCATGTACTACCGATGGGAGCAGATGGTCGGGAAGGTATGGGCGCAGCCGCCGTATCAGATGGAGTTGATACAGCGCTGTCCGGCTCACAGCTGACACCTGAGCCTCCATGGACAGCTGGGAGTCCAAAATGACCCCCAGGCTGCGGACCTGGTCTTTCAAGGGTAGCCGTACCCCATTCAACACCAGGTCTACATCCCCCAGCCTCCTATTGTCTCCCACCAAAAGTACCTCGGTCTTGTCAGGGTTGAGCTTCAGCTTATTCCTCCCCATCCAGCCACTCACCGTCTCCAGACATTTGGACAGGGATTCTACGGCCAACCTTGGTGAAGATTTGAATGAGAGGTAGAGCTGAGTGTCATCCGCATATTGATGACACTGCACCCCAAACCTCCTGATGACAGCCCCCAGTGGCTTCACATAGATGTTAAATAGCATCGGGGAGAGGATGGAACCCTGTGGCACCCCACTAGTAAGTGGCCACGGGTCCGAAACCTCCTCTCCCAGTGCTACCCTCTGGTACCTGCCAGAGAGGAAGGACTGGAACCACCGCAATACAGTGTTTCCAATGCCCAACCCCTCCAGGCGGTCCAGGAGGATACCGTGGTCAACGGTATCAAAAGCCGCTGAGAGGTCGAGGAGAACAAGGAAGGAGCATTCACCCCTATCCAGAGCCCTCCTCATATCATCCACCAAGGCGACCAAGGCCGTTTCTGTCCCATGCCCAGGCCTGAAGCCCGACTGAAATGGGTCTAGATAATCAGTTTCTTCCAAGTGTGCCTTCAACTGCACCGCCACCACCCGCTCAATCACCTTGCCCAAAAATGGCAGATTTGAGACTGGGCGAAAGTTGTTCAGAACTTGAGGATCCAAGGAGGGCTTCTTTAAGAGCGGTCTTATCACTGCCTCCTTGAGGGCTGATGGCATCACTCCCTCCTCAAGGGAGGCGTTCACCACCGCCTTGATCCCCTCACCCAGTCTCTCTCTGCAGCTCATAATGAGCCAAGATGGGCAAGGATCAAGTAAGCAGGTGGTTGGCCTTACAGATCAAAGCACCTTGTCCACTTCATCAGGAGGAAGAAGCTGGAACCGATCCCACAAAACCGGTTTGCCACAGGCCGCCTCTTGCTCACTAACTGTATCCACAGTGTGCAGAGTAACACACCTAATCTGATCAATTTTATCTGCAAAGTGCCTTGCCAAAGCCTCACAGGAGGCCTTAGAATGCTCCAGTGGTTCCGGAGCTACAGGACCGACCAGGCTCCGGACCACTTGGAACAGCCTCCTGGGGCAGCACTCTGCAGACGCGATGGAGGCAGCATAATATTCCTTTTTTGCTGCCTTCACCGCCACGTGATAGGCTGAAGATATAGCTCTAGCCCGTGTCTGATCGTCTTTGGAGCGACACTTCCGCCACCGGCGCTCTGGCCGTCTCACCTCCTGTTTCAGAGCTCGTAACCGCGGATTGAACCATGGTGCAGTCCGAGCCCTGTTCAGGGGGAGAGGGCGTTTCGGAGCCACCCGATCTAATGCCCCAGTGATTGCGGCATTCCAGCCACCCACCAGGGTCTCGACCGAGTGGCCGTTGGCATGCCCCAGAGAATCCCCAAGCGCGTTCAGGAATCCATTTGGATCCATAAGACGCCTGGGGCGGACCATTTTAATGGGTCCTCCACCCCTGCGGAGGGGTTGTGGAACCGAGAAGTCCAACATCACCAGATAGTGATCTGACCATGACAAGGGGGTGGTGGATATACCCCTGACTTCCAGATCACTCCCCGCTTCTCCAGAAACAAACACAAGGTCTAGTGCATGACCGGCTACATGGGTGGGCCCAGTTAGAATATGGTGCAGCTCCCAGGAGGCCATGGTCTCCATGAAGTCCCGAGGTGCTCCTGTGAGGATGGCCTCCGAATGTACGTTGAAGTCCCCCAACACCAGTAAGTTAGGGGACTGTACACGCACATCAGAGACCACCTCAAGCACCTCGGCCAGGGAGTCAGTCGTGCAGCGGGGTGGACGGTACACGAGCAGAATCCCCAGACTGCCCTTCGGGCCCAACCTCCAGTACAGGCACTCAGCAACCTTGGTCTCCCGGAGAGGGGGTCTGGTGAAGACCAAGGACTCTCGGTAGATAACAGCCACTCCCCCTCCCCAATCCCCAGCCCTCAGCTGCTGTGCATACGAAAATCCAGCTGGACACATGGCTGCAAGGGTTGGAGCAGCAGCCTCGGCCAGCCAGGTCTCCGTAATACATGCCAGGTCTGCACCCTCATCCAGGATCATGTCATGGATGAGGGAGGTTTTCTGGGTAACAGACCTGGCATTGCAGAGCAGCAAACGAAGGCCAGAAGATGGGGTCACGCCTCCCCCAGCCATCCTTTGGCTCTGGACAGGCCCGGAGCAGGGGACAGATACTACACATCTCTCCCTTGTTCCCCTTAGCTGGCATGGCCTGCCCCTAGCGCTCCGCCAGCGCCTGCCGCCCAGCCTCGGTATGTTCTGGCCCCCAACACTCCCCCCACTGCCTCCATCAGGTGGACACATGCCCCCTCGCTCCCGCCTATCAGGCAGGCTACCCACCCCTAAAAACACAACAAAATCCCCCCCAACAAAATAAAACAAACAAACAAAACAATTCAAATCCCCTTAAAAATGCCAGGCAGGAGTCCACAGGGAAGGCCTGGTGGCGGTGGTAGCGGCGACGGCGGCAGCAGGCCCAGCGGCTGCAAGCACGCCTCTTCCCCGGTGGTGGTGGTGGTGGCTTCTCCTGCAGGCCCTGGCTCTCCCAGGCCACCTCAGCCAGCCAGCTTATGTAGCCCCTCCAGGGAGGGGCAGGTGGAGCAGCACAGCTGGCTCAGTACCTGGGGGCCTGGCCCTGCAGGGACTGGCGGTCTGCCAGGCAGAAGTCCACAAGGAAGGCCTGGTGGTGGTGGCAGCGGCGGCGGCGGCAGGCCCGGCGGCGGCAGGCCCGGCGGCGGCAAGCACGCCTCTTCCCCGGTGGTGGTGGTGGTGGTGGTGGTGGCTTCTCCTGCAGGCCCTGGCTCTCCCAGGCCACCTCAGCCAGCCAGCTTATGTAGCCCCTCCAGGGAGGGGCAGGTGGAGCAGCACAGCTGGCTCAGTACCTGGGGGCCTGGTCCTGCAGGGACTGGCGGTCTGCCAGGCAGAAGTCCACAAGGAAGGCCTGGTGGTGGTGGCAGCGGCGGCGGCAGCAGGCCCAGCGGCGGCAGCAGCAGGCCCAGCGGCGGCAAGCACGCCTCTTCCCCGGTGGTGGTGGTGGCTTCTCCTGCAGGCCCTGGCTCTCCCAACAAATACCCCCTCCCAACAAAAAAAAACTCCAGGCCTTTAGGGCTGACCTTTTTCCTTGCCTCTGCAGGCCTCAATCTTCACAGCCCTTTTTTCAACTGAACAACAGCTGGACAGTATGTAATGCCATCTCTGCCCTGCCTCACTCTTCCAAGTGATGAGCCAGAAGTAAGCCTTCTTTGCCTCGGGATAAGCAGAAGTTTGGCCAAGCCCTTTTTTGTGTACTTGAGCAACTCACTCGCCACCATTTGCCTGTCTTTGGCATGCTCGCAGGAGTGAGCAGCCATGGCGCATAAGAAGGGGGAAGACTTTTCCAGAGGCTCTCTTCTCTGTTCACGCTGCAGTTAAGAGAGCCGCTTTCCCAAGAATGCTTGGGAGAGTTTGACTTTGTCTAAGAGAGGAGTGCTTGGAATCAAAGCCTATGCTAAGAGCCAGATAGATCACAGCAGTACTGCATGGTCTGCTTGCCATAGGTCCCAGGTTGAATCCTGTTAAAGACCCAGGTACCTGATGATGGGAGTGATCTTTCCGGAAATTCTAGAAAGCTGCTGCCAGTCCAATTAAACACAGAATTGCATGGACCAATGGTCTGACCTGCTATGAGTTTCCTACAGGTTGCATCTATATTACTCCTACTTAGAGTAAAAGGTAAAGGTAAAGGTGCCCCCAACCAGTCGTGTCCGACTCTAGGGTGCGGTGCTCATCCCCGTTTCTAAGCCGAAGAGCCAGCGCTGTCCGAAGACGCTTCCGTGGTCATGTGGCCGGCATGACTGAACACCGAGGTGCACGGAACGCTGTTACCTTTCCCGCCGAAGCGGTACCTATTTATCTACTTGCAATGTCTTGCTTTCGAACTGCTAGGTTGGCAGGACCCACTGAAATGGATGGGACTTAAGCTAGTCATGATTAACTTAAGTCTCATTAATTTGAATGGGTCTACTCTAACTAAGACTAACATTGGATACTACCCCGTGTACCTGTGTCAAGGTTTTGGCGGGCAGAATTAGGTCCCCAGGTCTCCAGTTGCCCTATTCAAGGCTTATTATTTCATTAAGACTTGATTATATTAGACTTTTGTGCCAAACTCCTCTTTTGCAGGAAAGAAAATGTATTAGAACTATTTCATGCTTGCCCCCCACCCACCCCCACTCCAAAATGCATTATTGCCAATCCTCTTTGGTGTATCATAACAATTTATTAGAGTATTAATCTGCCATCAAAGGAGAGAAGGCCTTGGCACCTTTATCCTTCTTCCACGGTCTTGAGATGACATCCTTGGCTTTGATTATTTTGTACAAAATCACATTTATCACCATCTAGAGGAGTATTAGTTTTTTTTGGGGGGGCGGTTAAGGGGTGTGTGTCTGCAGATAACACAGGCTCTCTACAGCAGATGTTAAATATCCCCAAATTAGACACATGAAACTGCAGGCTTTCTTCTAAAGAATAAATATAAAGACATTCATTATACTGTCACTGCATCCTACAAGTCAATAATTGTAGATGCTCTTTGGAGGCAGGGAGACTTAAAGGGCCAGTAGAAGTCCACAAATTGTGTCTGGATTTGGTACCCCATTATTTTCCAGTAGCCAGTTATGGAGTCCAATAATTATCAGACAAATCTGGCCTTATAATCAGAACTACAACAAAGAAAGGAAAAGCAAATGGAATTACCTCTGCCTTTCATCTTATCTGAAGCTGCAATCCTATGCACATTTACCTGGGTGTAGGTTCCACTGAACTCAATGGAATCTACTTCTGAGTAGACCTGTAAAGGATTGTGCTGTACAGCTGTAGTCCTAAACACACTTAGTAGTGAATAAATTCCACTGAACACAGTGGGACTTACTTCTGAGTAAAAAATGCTTAGGATTGCACTGTTCTTTCAGGAACTTATGGATATATTTTTACTATTAAGCTGTGATTAATTTAAACACCTTTGACAATCTTTCCCTTTCAATGTTAGCTTTGTTATTTTTGGCTTACATCCATGATTATTCTTCATTTAGGCTTTTGGCACTAATGTGGGATTCCCCCCACGCCCAGAGCAAATATGAATTTCAGAGGAGAGATTTTCTCTGGATCACAGCAGGGTATGAAAACTTTAAATTCCCTCTCCATGCCAGCCCTGATCCTGTCAATTATCAGCCCCACGACCCATTGATTCAATTTGCATTTTTTAAAAACCGGCAGATTAGATGCAAAGACACATTTAATGTCACATCTGGTTTGGCCCTGAGCCCCAAAGAAATTGATTTATGGGTCACTCTAGCTTTGGAAGCTTTTAAAGGGTATTTACTGGCTGCAGTGCTATTTGCAAGAAGCAGAAAAAAGGACAAGGAAGGTACTCAGTTGCAAATACTCTGCAAATCATCTACTGCTGGCAAAAAAAATACTGTTCATTGAAGATTGACATCCTGATCTTATGCATGCTGATTTGGAAGTGGGGCTGCAGCGGCTTGTTGATTAATCAGTGAGTTCAATAAATCAAATATGTTTTGATCATTTAAAAAGTGTCTTCAATTAACTGGGCAACTTTTTTAAAAAAATGCTAATTGTGTTTAATAAAGGTACTTAGGAAAACTAAAGACGTCAGGTGCCACCTTCTCTCTCACGCAAGAGGAAGTGCCTCATCTAAGATGAAGTTTCCTGCCAGATGTTCATGCTTCATCTAAAAACAAAGAAGAGAACATTGGTCCCCCTTCAGAATTATTGCTGTGTTCATTTTCAAATGTGTGCTGATTTAACTGGTAAATCACTTAATTCTCATACAATATATTGTTTTGGGTTTGGGTTTGGTCTGAATGACCCTTCTAGGGCACTCCATAGTTCAGTGCCTCTGACTGAAAAGAACTTCAGATTCCCTTCCAACTCTGTAGTTCTTGACTTGGGGTGAAATCCAATGCAGCTTTTTTTTCTGCTGATGAAGCTAGTTCTGTCAGTAGTTCTGTCAGTAGAACAGGGAGGGGGGATTCCCCCTCCCCCCTGCAGCCCAGGACCACCCCTCAAAATCTGCTCAGGAAGGTTGGGGTAGGCAACAAGGTGAGAGTCCCAATGGGTGAACCAACTTCAGCACATGTTAGGTTGGCTTCCACCCTCAAATGATTTCTGTAAGTAGAGCTGTCAAGTGTGGATGCCTTGAGGCAATACTCCTAAAACCAGACAAAGGGAAGTTGATAGCCAGCTAACAATCTGGTGATGTGTGTCAATGGGATCTGCAATGGTCCAAAAAGGCAAAAGGATGGGTGGAGATGACACATCTTTCTTCTCACCACCAGCTAAGGGGACGGGATGAGCTGGGTCTGAGTATGTAGAAAGTCAGTCTGTGCTGGAACTGAGAGCTGGCTTTGTGATCTGCAGGAAATCCTATGGCTATATTGGTTCCTTTAGATGTCTGATGGGGAGCAAGAATCTGTTGGAGTGTTAATGCTGTGGACCCTCATCTTATGCTCAGCCTGTATAGATTTGTGAATAATCCTTATACCACAGACATGCTGTAAGTCTCCAGTGACCTTCTTCTAAGGAATCTCTGGGTAAGCACTGGAATCACCGCAACTTCTCACAGCTCAGACATGGGGTGCGCCTGTGTAACGATATCAATCAGATTTCTCTAAGTGGGTGGCAACCCTATTTAAAGGCAAGTTCCACTGTGGGCTTACTGCCGGATACATGTGCATAGGATCACAGCCTTGTGAAAAAAAGAGAACATGCAGAGTGGGCAGCTAACTGAATAAAAATCTCTGCACCACAGAGTTGAATCAAATCATTACCTCCTCTTATCCATTCACACCCAAGGCATATGATTAGAGAAGCAGCATCTAAGACGCCTGCTGCTGCAACTTCTCAGCCATGGTTTCCTGGCCCGTGACTGAGCACAAAATACAAGGACAGCACACAACTTCACATGGCATGGTGGGCTTGAGAAGCGGTGAGGGGACACACACATTGCAAACAGCTTCATTACCAAATTGCCCCACTCTCTTCCTCCTCCTGAGTGAGGATGCCTCCAAATTTCATAATTAGCCAGCTCATTAGCCAAAACTGGTGTGTTCGTAATGCTCACCTTTCTAGTGAACTTGGATTGCTATCTTACAAATCCGTTATTAATTTTCGAATAGACTGTGAGCTTTGGCGCATGCACAGTCTGCATCGACATTACTGCATTTTGGCACATGAACACTGAGTTTGTTGGATTAATGTCCTTAACACCAGCCGAGGTCCTCCAGAGAGGCATCTGCCTTGAATCTTCTGTCTTTGCTGCAGCAGCTGTCTTTCTGTGCAGAGGACTCAGTGGTGCCTTCCATTTCTCCTCCATACCGAACTGATTGGCAAAGGTGAGTAAATTAAAGGAGAACTCTCATTCAAGTTTATGTGAGTCAATTTGTTACTTTCTGTGGAAATAGCAAACTCATCTGGGGCACGTTTGCCTTTCACTACTCCTAATGTTGCTACCACCATGTGACAATGCACCAAAACTGCACACAGTTCCAATTTCTACTACTTCTGCTGTTGCTTTGTGGATATAGGGCCATTTGGTCCCTGCATTCCATTAAAATAACCCCAAAAACAATGCTATCAGGAGCCTGGCGATTGCATTTGTGGAACATTGGCAGACAGTGACTTTGGTCCGATGCTTCTAGAACGGTTTAAAAATATATTTAACACCAAAACAGTTCTGAAAACAGTCTCTTCCTTCTTCTTTCTGCAACTAATGGCTTCAGAAGTGGCTATGGCAAAGAAGACTTCTGGAGGACTTCTTTTTTGTGTCCCCCCTTTCCTTCATTTCTTCTAGCTTTGCAGGATGCCACTTTGTTCTAGCTTCTGCCTCTGGGCACCTGAGACATTCACTCCAATAAGCAGTGCCTCCCTCATTAAAAAAACAAACAAAACCAAAACTGCTCTGTGCTTTGATAGCACTCAAAGTTCATCAGTTCATGCGTGTCCTAATACACATACTGTAATTGCAGTGTTCCAGCTTTACACAGCTGTGTCCTCTGGCCAGAAGGGAGAAGGATCTGTGACCTCTGCTGGTGCGCAACTGCCCATGTTCTCTTTCCTTGTGTGGGACAGGCTGCTTATGAATTGACTGCTGATGGTCCTGCTACCAAGTTTGCTGATGCTACTTATGCTACTAATGCTCCTACTGTAACCATCTCTCTTGCCTCTTCTCTTTCCCCTTCCAAGTCTTCTCCCATTTTACTTTTTTTTCTTTAAAAGAAACAAGGATAGATTTGCAGATATCATATTTATGCCTTCCCATGGATTTTAAATATTCCATTAAGCTAATGGAACTAAAGAAAACATTCCTTTCATAAGAACATAAGAAGGATCAGATGCTGGATCAGACCAAGGGTCCATCTAGTCCAGCATTCTGTTCACAGAGTGGCCAACTAGCTGTCTCTGGGAAACCCACAAGTAGACATGAATGAATTTTGTACACCTCTATCGTGTCACCCTTCACTCCCTTTTTCTCTAAGCTAAACAGTTCCAGATATTGTAACCTTCCCTCGTAGTGGAGATGCTCCAGCCCCTTTTTAGCTGCCCTTTTCCAGATCTTTTCCAACTCTACAATATCCTTTTTTAGATGTGGTGACCAGAACTGTGCACAGTATTCCAAGTGTGGTTGTGCAATAGATTTGTACAAGGGCAGTAGGCTATTGACAGTTTTGTTTGTAATTCCTTTACTAATTATACCCGACATGGAATTTGCCTTTTTCACAACGAACAGGCCCAACATTTTCATTGAGCTGTCCACCACCACCCCAAGATCTCTTTCTTGATCAGTCACCTCTAGCTCAGATTTATTTATTGAATTCATTTCTATACCTCCCAATAGCCAAAGCTCTCAGGACAGTTCACAAAAATTAATTTTCTGTTGTATGAGCTCAGCCATCTGCTATCCAAATAAAAATTGCAGAGCAGTATAGAAAATTCCAGGATTCTTAGCTCATCTCCCATCCCACTACCCTTGCCCTCTGGACACAAAAAGCCAGGCAGCTTGATGACTGCTTCAAAGAGACTTTCAAGGTCTTTGGCTCATCTTTTTCAGGGTACAATTCAGCTCCTCAAACTTATGAATCTGGTGGATGAAGAAATTCCCATAGTGGTGAGCAACCTTTGTGTCTGCAGTATGGATCATGTCCTTGTCAATGTAGAAGTACACCTCAGAGGATGACTGGAACTCCCCATCCAGGGCAGAAATGCCACTTGTCCAGTCCATGTTCTTCATCTAGTGTTTGAAGACCAGCAACTGGATGTGGAACTCCTGCACTGTGAGGTCTAAGAAGCCAGCCAGCTTGGCGACAGGCATAGTGGTGTAGAGCTTTAGGAAGCTGCAGATGCTGGAAAGCTGGGCTTGCTGCTGGACAATCAGAGTATGCATGAAATTTCCATTAATGAAATTTCAAATGGAACATTCCTTTTAGTAAATGGAACATTCATTCACATCTTTATGCATACTGTTATGCTGGGGTCATGTAACAATGCACACTTGGATGCACTCTAAAATGTGGACTAACTGGTCAGGACTGTTGCAAGCACTAAAAAGTATGTTGACTCTGTACAAGATCATATGCTGAAAAAAATGTGTTGTTTCATTGTGCACAATTGCCTCTGAATATGGCTTACCTAAATGTGGGGGAGAGGGAGGAATCATGTGAACTGAAGAAATGGAAAACCACAGCAATGACCCTCTCTACACGTTCCAGGAATCCAAGCTGGTATAATGGTGGAAAGCAGACACCTCATGCTGTTCCACAACCAGGACAAGACAGATCACAACAGCTAGATCCAGGGGGAAATTGTGGGGTGGGGTGGAAGTTGGAAGAATCCTTAACCAGATCCAGTTAATGGTCAAAGCATCCATATTGTTCTCATGGTACCAATGGTTTAACACCATTGTCTGCACCACTGCAGCTTAACAAGAGGATTACCTACTTTTGTGGCAAGCAATTAATTGTTATTTGTCTGTGTAGAAATGTTCTGATTGTTGAAGACAACGTATGCAATTTCAAAAGCACTCATTCTTCCATATTGCTGAGGTCAGCATCTGCATCTCTGTCAATGTCGGCCCCCTTGATGTTGCTGAGCATGCTCGAGCTTCCAGCACATGCTCAGTAGCAGCTCTGGAACTTGCAATTAACATGGCCATCACTCCTTGTCAAAAATCTGCTACCTGGCATAAAGTACAAAGCTGGGGTGGAGACAGGGCGACTGTAGGACAATGGATCCAAGATGTTGCTTAGCTTTCAAAAAGCCATGCTGACAGTGGAAGCATGCCCATAAAAGGGTGAGGTTGTGCTTAGCTGTCCAGAATGGCTTCTGACAATGCCAGGAGGAGAGACATTGTAGACTGGGTAGATACTCGATCATAAGAAGAGCCCTGCTGGATCAGACCAAGGTTCCATCTAGTCCAGCATTCTGTTCACACAGTGGCCAACCAGCTGTTGACTGGGAACCCACAAGTAGAGCATGAGTGCAACAGCACCCTCCCACCCATGTTCCCCAACAACTGGTGTACGTAGGCTCACCCACTTTGGTACTGGAGGTAGCACATCGCCATCAAGACTAGTAGCCATCGATAGCCTTTTCCTCCAGGAATTTGGCCAACCCTCTTTTAAAGCCATCCAGGTTGGTGGCCATCACTACATCCTGCAGTAGTGAGTTCCATCGAGTGTCAGAGAAGCATCACATCGCTTGTATTTTGTTTCTTGGAGCAAAATGGGACAGATGTAGCACCACAATGTTGGACCCCAGAAGTTGCTTCTCTAAGCAAAGGCTAATGGCTACCTTAGACCGGCTCTCTTTCATCGAACCAAGCACAGGAGATCATCGTGGGACCCAGCCAGACTGAGTTACTTCCCACCTGCAGTTACTATATGGTAAAATATAATGTTATATACTGTTCTGCTGGCCAACTGAAAAGGAACAGCTAGATGTTCATTTTATTTTTTAAAGGGAGTCTGTTATAAAGTTTCACTGTTATATGTTCTTTTCCCAATTTAGATAAACAGAATTATTCTATTCTTGTCCCTTTTCCTGCTAAAAACTCTTAGCACCTAATTTTTTAGTTACCATGAAAGTACTTTACTTGTCATAATAATATAACCCTTATGTATAATGTAGACAGAAGAACACACACCGCAGCAATCCCCATGCAGCAGGTTCTCCTGACTCTCTGTGTTGCATTTTCAGGGGTCTGGAGGGGCCGCCGGGGGAAGGAGAGGGCCGGGAAGTTCGCTTCTACCAGTGCAGTGGATCCAGCTTAAATCCTGATCCAACCCATTGAATTTTATGATTGAGGATACTGTACTTTATACTAAGCCGCATTGTGAGGGTTTTTAAAGGCAGATTTAAAATGTGTACTGAAATAAACAAATAAGTAAACTCTTGTTATACACATTGTCCCATCTCTTGAATCACTTTAGTCATTCTTCTCTGCACCTATTAATGTGTTTTAGGCATTGTGTTTCAAATGATGACAGGGGAATGAAATGGGGTGGCATAACTGCCAAGGCAGTAAAGCTGAATCACTGGGAACAGAATGGATTTATTGCAGACAATGGGGCTAAACCAGGAGCTAGTCTAGACTATACAATATGGGTGCCATCTGGAGGTTTTTGCAAACAACATTCATACAGCAGCTTCTCCATGTATTGCACCTAACGCAGATGCCCTCAACATGCTTCTGCTACATTTTTATTTCAGTTATTCATACTTCATTTTTCCAACTGCATTTTCATTTATTGTCAAAGCAGCTGACACTAAACACATAACAATCCAACAAAATTAGAAATCAAAATGGTGGTTTTGATTAAACCTAGTAGAAAACAATAAAACAGCACATATCAATCATAGCATGTCTTCCAGAATAAAAAAGTAGTTACAAACACTGGAGGGAGGGACGGAGGGAGGGAGGATCCCACTGCTGTGGCATCAGCACAGAGAAGAGCTGTCCTTGGCACCCACCATTCAAATCTATCCTAATGACAGGCAGACATCACATGAGTCACTGGAACAACATCAGCAACTGCCTTATAGTATGTCAGACTCTAGGACCATCCAGCCCAATATTGTTGACACTGACTGGCAGCAGCTCTCCAGAGTTTCAGCAGGAGTCTTCCCAGGCCTAAGTGGAGTTGTTCAGGACTGAACCCGAGACCTTCGGCATGTAAAGAGTGGGCTCTACTACTGATCTACTGCTCACCGCCATGGCTCCTATTCAGGTATGAACGAGGCAAGGTAAAGACAGAGGTGATCTATAGCCAGCAAAAGCAGATCTATGTGAAGCCGCTGGGGGCTGTCATCAGGAGGTTTGGGGTGCAGTGTCATCAATATGCGGATGACACTCAGCTCTACCTCTCATTCAAATCTTCACCGAGGTTGGCTGTAGAATCCCTGTCCAAATGTCTAGAGACAGTGAGTGGCTGGATGGGGAGGAATAAGCTGAAGCTGAACCCTGACAAGACTGAGGTACTTTTGGTGGGAGACAAGAAGAGGCTGGGGGATGTAGACCTGGTGTTGAATGGGGTATGGCTACCCTTGAAAGAACAGGTCCGCAGCCTGGGGGTCATTTGGACTCCCACCTGTCCATGGAGGCTCAGGTGTCAGCTGTGAGCCGGATAGCGCTGTACCAACTCCATCTGATATGGCAGCTGCGCCCCTTCCTTCCCATCAGTAGTACATGCCCTGGTCTCCTCTTGTTTAGACTACTGTAATGCGCTCTATGTGGGGTTACCCTTGAAGACGGTTCGGAAGCTGCAGCTGGTACAGAACGCGGCAGCTTGCCTGATTAAAGGCAGCCGCCGGCAACATCGCATCACTCCAGTGCTGAAGGAGTTGCACTGGTTACCAGTTGTTTTTCGGGCCAAATTCAAGGTGTTGGTTTTGACCTTTAAATCCCTATATGGTTCCAGCCCAGCCTATCTTAAAGAGTGCCTCCAACAACACCAGACAGGCCACTTAACAAGATCAGCCTCGGATGGCCTTCTCTCTGTCCCATCAGCCAGGACAGCTAGACTGGTGGGGACGAGGGAGAGGGCCTTTTCTGTGGTGGCCCCCACTCTGTGGAACTCTCTCCCTAGGGAACTCCACCATGCCCCCTCTTTAATGAGCTTCTGCCACGCACTAAAAATGTGGTTGTTCAGGCAGGCATTTGGGGTGGGTTAGGGTATTTTAGAAAATGTTTTTATTGTAGAATTTTATTGTTTTAAACTGTTTTATTATATGCTTTACATCGCCCAGAGTGGCTGGGTGACCAGCCAGATGGGCAATTAAAATAATCTCCTAGTTGCTCAGTCCAGTGTGCAGAAGCCTTTATAGGGGTCAAGGAACACCACCTGTTGGTGCAAGGAAGCTTCCTTAGCTGGTGTGGGGAGTGTCCCTGCAGTTTCCTTCTTTGGGTTGTGGTTTGTTGTTTATTCGGTCAGTCGCTTCCGACTCTTGGTGACTTCATGGACCAGCCCACGCCAGAGCTTCCTGTCGGCCGTCACCATCCCCAGCTCCCCCAAGGTCGAGTCTGTCACCTCCAGATTATCATCCATCCATCTTGCCCTTGGTTGGCCCCTCTTCCTTTTGCCTTCCACTTTCTACTCAGCACTGGTTAGGCCTCATCTGGAGTACTGTGTCCAGTTCTGGGCACCACACTTTAAGAAGGATGCAGACAAACTGGAGAGGGTTCAGAGGAGGGCAACAAAGATGATCAGAGGACTGGAAACAAAGCCCTATGAAGAGAGACTGAAAGAACTGGGCATGTTTAGCCTTGAGAAGAGAAGACTGAGGGGAGATATGATAGCACTCTTCAACTACTTGAAAGGTTGTCACAGAGAAGAAGGCCAGGATCTCTTCTTGATCATCCCAGAGTGCAGGACACGGAATAATGGGCTCAAGTTACAGGAAGCCAGATTCCCGCTGAACATCAGGAAAAACTTCCTGACTGTAAGAGCAATACGACAATGGAACCAATTACCTGGGGAGGTGGTGGGCTCTCCCACACTGGAGGCCTTCAAGACGAGGCTGGACAGCCATCTGTCAGGGATGCTCTGACTTGGATTCCTGCATTGAGCAGGGGGTTGGACTCGATGGCCTTGTAGGCCCCTTCCAACCCTACTATTCTATGATTCTATGATTCCCTAGCATTGGGTTGTGGTGCACACACTGAATCCCTGCCTGACATGCCTCAGGTCATCAGTTCAACACCTACTCAAACTAGAACTGCTATTGTGCCACTGCCGCATGCTAATGCACTTCCAGAGCTGGCCCTACCATTAGGCAGAGTGAGGCAGGTGCAGCCGCAGCCTCCTAGCTCTTCTTGCTGGGCTCTGTTGGAGGGTGCTGTCCTTGTGAGGGTTCCATCCTTAAAGGCAGCCTAGAAATAACTTTAGATGATTGATTGATATAGATAGATAGATAGATAGATAGATAGATAGATAGGACAGAGCTGTCTCTGCCACACAACCTGTCCTCGACCCCCTAAACTAGCCTGCTGCCTCAGGTCTGGTGGAGGATGCTATCCCATTGCCAGTGTTAAAGATTCAACTACCAGTCCAATCAGCTGCTATATGTGGACTGGAGAGGGACCTCCATCTTTGCTGCATTCAGCAAAAGGCCTTGGGCCAGCCCTGTGCATGGTGGTGGTGTGGAGAATCTACATAGTACGTAAAGCTGTGCAGGGGGGCTGCTGCACAGAGAAGTAGGGATGGGAGAGAATTTCATCTCAGTTTGGGTTTGATACAAATTCACAAAAATTGCACAAAGTTCTCCTCATTCAGGGCAAAAAGGACTTGAGTTTAAAAAATTCAAATGTGGGAGTAACCAAAACTGACCGATTCATCCATCCAGGCCCAGGACTTTGAGTGCTTAGCTCTTAAAAGTTTGGGTTTCAATCCCTGCGTATTCAACTATGTTAGTGCTGAATTAGGGCCAACACCTCTTTTTTCTGGCAGGCCCCCCATCTTTAGTAGCTATATGGTGGGCAGGTACATCGTTTGGAAATGGCTGTAGCTATTGAGTTTGGCTGTTGCAGATGGGTGAAAAATTCAGTTAATTCTTTATAAGAAACTACCAATATTTGCAAAGTTCTTCATATCTGGGATAAAGAACTTGAGATTTGCCCATCTGTATAGAGAAGTTATCAAATGCAGAAGCCATAGTGGGGCAAGCAGCCATGAGTTCTGTATAAGAGTTTTAGCAGAACTGCACTGTGCATCAAACTTTACTAGTTTATGGGTGTATGCTTACACGTTCAAACCATGTGAAGAATGCTTTACAAGAGATTTTTACAGGGGTTGTCAAAGTGAGTCTTCTTTGCTTGAATCAAGGGGAAAAATGTCTGAACCTTCCAGAAGTGTAGTCTCTCTGTCTCAGGGACAAGGATCCACTGTAGCTGGTAGATGGGGAGGTTTCAGCTGCATTGTTCCTGTAAGGAAGAGCTGAAGTCTTGAGGAAAGTAAAGCACTAAGGGCATTATCCTATGTGTATTTAACCAGAAAAAGTCCTACAATTCCTAGCATTCCCCAGCCAGCATGGATGGATGGGGAATGCTGGGAGCTATAGGGCTTTTTTCTGTCTGAACAAGCATAGGATTGTGCCCTAAGTGACAGAAACATTCCCTGTAACCCATTAATCCCACACCATCATCACCTGGCATATTCTGGGGTTTCCCTGAACTGGAAGGAATTGTCAACCCAGGAAAGAAGGAAGAAACAGTGCCAATGAGCCACATCTCTTCAGAAAGGGCAGACTCCCATTTCAAGACTTGTGGCCTACAGAAGAGTAAAAATGCTAAAGCCTGTCTGCTAAGCAGGCATACTCAGTTATTATTCCGTGGATCCCACCCCTCTCACAACACATTAGATTAATTGCTAAGCCAAGACTTCAAGCAATGATTGATTAAGCAGCAAGTAAACCTAATTAATTCACCAGATTTCCACCAATTCTCCAGCGACATAATGACAGAACTACATGTTTTGAGATTTTTCAGAATTACATGTGTGGGATAATGGTGGAAGGCTGTGAACTCAACTGTGCACACTGTAAAGCATGGTTGGACAAACATTTTGGCACCAAGGGCTGCATCTAGTGCCTGTTGGGGAGCCAGGAGTTGCACACATGTGCACACACATGTTGTCACTAGTAGGGCATGTCATTTCTCTGCCACCAACAGTGGGGTGGAGAACCTTTTTCTATGCATAAATAAGCAGGACTGAATCACTCAACGGCACTTTCAAACAGCATCCCAGATACCAAGTATCTGTTGTCTACTAAGAAGTAAACATGAACAGCATGTCTGCTCAGAAGTTAGCAAGACAAGTGTCAGAAATAAGCAGGAATGAATCATTCAGCAGCCTCCTCCCCACTCCTTACCCCCTCTGCCCAGCTGGGAAATGCTCTTATCTCTGACCAGCAGCTGATCGGAGATAAGAGCTATTCCCTGTTGGGAGAGGGGGCGGGGCCTGGGGAAGAAGTTGGTTGGCAGATCAGCTGGGCTGTCAGATAAAGTGGGCGGGGTGTCATTGTTTTTGCAGGCAGCACAAGGAGTGGCCAAGGGCCCCACGCGGCTCGCGACCTGCAGATTGTGCATCCCTACTGTAAAGAATGTAACTTTTTTACTCTTCGTTTCTGTTACATGAGCTTCTCGAAACTTATCTTCAATTCAGTCCTTGTTCTGACCCAATGCCTTAACGTACTAGAGCTTGCAAAGACAGCTTCGGCTATTGGGCGGTATAGAAATGAAATGAAATGAAAAAATACATACATACATACATACATACATAAATCAAATTGCAAAGAGACCACCAGTTTGATAAATTGTATTCATGGTGCCCTTAGGGCTGGCTCTGACCTATAGTATTAGCAGCATCCATCTGCCTAAGATGTTCAGCATTTTGCTTTGAATACCCTAACCCTAGCTGATCTTTAAATTAGTGGACCCTATAAGGCTGAAGATGATGTTTTCTCTCTTTTGATTTAACTGTATTTTTCTGCACTATTTAAGTAAGCCCTTGAGTGGTTTGTAACAAAGGGAAAAGACTGAATGACCTGGCAAAAGCTGCATTTATTTTCCTTTATTTATTAAAACATTCAGATCCCATCCTTCTGGTGCAAAAGCATAACTCAGCTTATCTTACAACATTTTTGGTGCAATCCTAAGGCATGCCTACTCAGAAGTAAATCTCATTGAGCTCAGTGAGGCTTACTTCCAGGTATATGACTTCAGCCTTAAAAATTACAATTCATAAAACATAATGTTATGAAACAATCAACAAAAGAGACATGATCAGCAGTTAAAACCAAAATTATAAAAACATTTTCTGCCACTTACCACAGGGGCCTACCGTATAAAGTGGTCTTCAGTAACCAGTGAAAAACAGCAAGAGAGGGATTCAACCACACTTCAGAGAGCCAGGTGTTCCATAATCTGGTGCACTTAGAATATCCTGGAAAGGTTTTTGGTATAGTAGTTTGTTTAATAGTTTATATATTTGGCATAATAGTAGAAGTGACAGGGATGGATGAACCAGCCTATTTCCGGCCCATGTCACTTTCACATCGGTTCTTTCTAAATCTGTTCTGTCCTGTTTCTGCATAGCATTTATCTATGGTTTGTTTGTTTTTAGTCCACATGAAAATGTATAGCAAGTGAACTTGCCTCAGGAGAATCAAGATAGAGCGCTAGAAGAGTATTCATTATTTTACTGCCAAATGCCTTTATTGCTTCTTCTTTCTTAGGAATATTTGCCCCACCCTCACTGCCTTTCCTCTCTGCATTTTGTACTACGTTGCAGATACATAACTTTGAGCAACAAACTGCAAATCCCCTTTCCTTCCCTCTGAGAAACTGGCTATAACCTAGATGTGTCACGTGAAAGCAGACGGTTTGTTTGTATATGCTAGTTTTGCTTTCTCCTGGAAAAAAAGAAAAGTATGGATGATATTGTACAATATAGTGCACTTTCTGTGACCCCTGGAAGACCTTTTTCTGCGCATGGGTTCAAGTAAACTCTCGCTTGGAAATGTCACCACATTTTTAAACAGGCATCTTTATTATTATTTTTGTGAACCTCCCAGAGAACTTTGGCTATTGGGTGGTATAGAAATGAAATAAATAAATATTAATATATAGAAAACTCAGATGGCAAGTTAAACAATATAGGTCACCATTAAAACAGAAAAATAAAAAGCAGTTTATATCTATGCATGTAGGATTCCTCCTCTCTCCGCCTGCTGCCGCCACCACCATGATGGGGGGGGGGTGGCCTTGGGAGCAGAAGTGAGGTGTAGGAACAGCTTAGCTTGGAGTAGTCACTTTTGGGAAACTGTCAGGGAAATAGAAAGTACTACATACAAGAGAATAGTGTGGGAGAATGTTAGAGGCTCCCAAGGAAATGGTATAGAATAGATTCTAGATCTAGGAAAATTTGTGCTCCAAATATTTGGGTTGGACCCAAGATTAGTCATGCTTAGAGTAGACCACTGAAATCAATGGGACAAGTAAGTCATGACTAACTGAAGTCCCATTGATTTCAGTGGGTCTACTCTATGACTAAGTCTTGATACAAACGCTGGTGTTTTGGATGGTGATCTTCATGTATTCTTCCCCAGAGAAGTAAAGGAGGTTCCTGGCATGTCTAGCTAGCTAGCTAGCTAGCTAGCTATAAAAGCAGTTTGCATGCAACATGACTAAGAAACAGATCATTCTAATATGACCAAGAAACAGATCCCAGGGCAGGGCTCTGTAGATATGAGCTGGTTTGGTTCTGCTCACCAGGTTTGCACAACACAACAAGCCCCAAGTGGGGGTTAGATATGCAATGTTGGAATGTCGGAAGTGGGCAGCAGGGATTTTCATGTGTAGGGAAAGGATAAAAGTCACCTGCCCCTCTGAATGTCACCAACAGTCTCTGTATCTGGAAGTTCACAAGTCTGTATCAGGCTATTGTGTGTGTGTGTGTTTACCTGTCCTTTTCTTTTAATTTACAAACTTATATATTTGTGCTTACCTAGGGAGTCCCCCAATTATGTGGAAACTTCTGCCTTATTTTTGGTGGCCCTGTTGTACTTCCAAACTGATAGGCACTTAACTACTGCATATGTAGTTAACGGGGAACAGGTGAGGCACAATGTTGCAGTTTGGACTGCTTCTGTTCAGGGTTCTAGCTGCTCAGCCAGCCATACCCTCTTCCAGAATATCCCATTACGTTCCCCCTAATTCCCACATTTCCTCCCGCACCCCCCCCCCACACCCCCAGCTTTCTATAGCCACTGAGCATGGCCAGTCCTCACTGGGCTTAGGTTCCCCTGCTAAAGATTTAGAAAAGCTTGGAGTTCCACTGAGCGTGGTGATATCTCCCTCTTGTTTGTCAGTGGCCCCATGTTGTAAACAATCCTGTTGGCACTCTCCTGGTGAGATCACTATTAGAGGGAGTGATACTGGAGATAAATGACATGAATGCTCAGATGAAGTACACAAAGGTGGTGCTTCATAGTTCTATTCAGTTTCATTATTATAACTCTAAGTCACCACGATATAACAGAGAGAAAATATCCAGCATATTACAGAAGTAAAGATGGACAAATTGAAATTAAACATAAATCAAAGAAAATGATAGGCAGTGAAATGATAGAAAAGCAACAAAAATATAAAACCACACTCCAGGGATGAAGTCACTGGAAGTCAGAATGAATTTCCTTACTCATTAATGTGGTAAATGATAATAAGCTTAATTTGAATGCTAAGAAAATCAGAGAGGGCTTGGAAACATTTTCCATAGATTCATTTCCATAGATTGGTATTGTTGTTCTGTAAGTATCTGCAGAAGTGAATCTAAGGGTTTTTTTTAAAAGCCTCTCCAGTAGCCAATTCCCCATTGTAATTTATCCCAAATAATGATTTTAGGTTCATGCTGATCAACAGCTGTTACTGACATTTCTTACCTTTAGGATGTAACATTCTTTAATTTAAAAAACTGAGTTCAAATCATACAAGTCAAGACTCCCCAACTATCTAGCCACTTCATTGCATGAAATATATGATCATATAAAGGCCAATTTACTGTACATTTCTTAGAGATCGGATTTGTGGTGCAGTGCACCCTTTCCACTGGGGTGTGTGTGGGGGGGCATAAACAGAAGTGAAGTTGTTGTTGTTGTTATTTCATTTCTATACTGCCCCATAGCTGAAGCTCTCTGGGCACTTTACAACAGTCCCTGAGGTGAAAGGAGACAATGGGCCAGTTCGCATGTCACAACAAGCCACCATGTGTTAATTAATCCTTGGGGTGGTGCAGCATGTGCCAGATGCCATTTTGAATATGCAAGCCTCAGCGGTTGCCATGGCTTGTTGTGTCATGTGAACCTGGGCAGCAAGGGTTGCGTGAAGATTAAATAACCCTTGCATAATCCTAGAACAGACCATGGGTTATGTGAGGGTTGCTTAACCCTCGCACAATCCCCACCAGCCAGATTTGGATGATGTGACAAGCCACAGCAACTGCCAGCTGGGGCTTGCATATTCAGAATGGCAGCTGGCATGTGCCACGGTGACCCCAAGGGTTAATTAACGTATAGTGGCTTGTTGTGATGTGCGAACACAGTCAATGGCTCCCACCTAAACTGTGTCCTCAGTTGCATAGATTTAACTTTCTCCCATTGACACAATGGCCCCCATTTATGTCTATGGGAGAACCTTGCGATGCTGCAACTGGAAGGATGACTGAGATTAGGGCCAAATATATGTCTCTCTTGACACTGGATTCGCTATTTTCTGGAAGCATTTTCACCCTCTGTACACGTAGAGGTCAATAGTGAGACATTCACTTCTATGGGAAATGAGTGGTTGGCATTGCAACCTCTGCTCTGGGACAGAGCCTCCATCAGCAGACCTCATGCTCTGTGGAAGCCCCTGCTTGACTTAGATGTGGATAGGGTCTTTTCCAGTGTTGAGAAGACACATAAAGCAAGTGAGGGAGAGGGGCAGTAGCAATGGCCCTTTGCACCTCAGTTTAGGGGCTGTCAGAGTGGCCCCATTTTCCCTAACATGGTATGTTGAATGTACCTTAAGAGGCCTGTAGTGAAGCAGTCTGGCTTCCCCTCTGATATTCCCTTGGTGAGTTTCAGCCCCGCTGCATGTGGCTCTGGTTTTGTTCCGTTGCTGTTGGAATGAGAGTAAGACAATATGTGCTGCTTTGCATTACTGCAAGAAGGTTGCACATCCATGCTTTTTTCTGAATAAAAAAGCTGTTTATCATCCTACATGTCTCTGTTGAGTTTTGATCTGAGAGCAGGACTTATTGGAACATGAAAGCCACTCCACCCTTGGAACCCCAGGGCAAAGAGGAAAAATCATACCTAGTACATATCTACTGTTTCAACTGAAAAATCTCATAACAAGAACGTTATATGTAGTGAGGCAACATATCTCTGACCAACTTGTAGGGAGAGGAATCTGGTTTTGCTGCTTCATCAGTACAAACACCTGCAGTTACTAAATTGGTAGAATAAGATTGAGTTTCTGTTAACAGTGAAGAACAACAAATGATTCTTCATGTTGCAAAGTTTATCTCTAGGCACTTTGATTTCTCCTGTCAAGTTTGCTGTGCAGCCCTACCCTATGCAAGTTTATTTAGAATTAAGTCCCCTTAAGCTGAATGGCTTTTACTCCCAAGGAAACAAATGGATAGCACAGTTGTTGGCTTCCTTAGGCCATCTGCATTCATTTTTTTTTAAAGTAGCCCTTATGGCTGCAGAGATAAGCTTGGAAACATGTGTACAGCGCCTGGTGACTTGAGTGGTCTGCATAGCACCTTCTCCTTCCCAATACCCAGCAGAAACAGAATGAATCCTAGATTATATGCAAATGAGTTTAGTTTGCATAATTGGGTCACACTGAAGAATTTTGTTTCGCGCATTGTACACACAGCCTCTGCCAAAAACTGTGTGGGGTGGCGGGGGTGGGGTAGGAGAACAAAGGCATTACAGTTCCTGATGCCCACAGATGTCACATGGCAAATAATATGTCAGAAGTAGACTGTGGGAATCTTGGAAAACAAGATATTCCACTTCCCATCTGAAGCACTAATTGATATATACTGGCTTTTGACCAATAGGGGTGGATGAGAATTTCGTTTGGTTCATTCTTTGACAAAAACTTACTAAAATTTTCTTCATAAACAGACAGAAAGAATTTGAGATTGACATTCTTTTAATGGGTGGTTCGTCTGTCCAGTTAAGAGGCATTCAACCTGCTCTAACTGGGGCTGCACTCTCCAGAAGGGCCAAGTTGGTAGCGTGGAGGTGCTCATAGATCCAGCTCTCTCACTTGAGGACCAAGTGGCTTCAGTGGTGCAAAGTGCTTTTTATTTATTTGGTTGATATACCAGCTACAACCCTACCTAGGCAGAGATAGCCTGGCAACAGTGCAATGGTAACCTCCCACCTGGATTATTGCATGCATTATATCTAGGACTAACTCTGAAGATGGTCTGGAAACTTCAGTTACCGCGGAATAGACTAGCCAGGCTGTTTACTGGGGCTGGCCATTTTGAACTTCTTACTCCCGTGCTGCGTCAACTACACTGGTTGCCACTCAGTTTCTGGGCCGATTCAGACTGTTGGTGCTTACCTTTAAAAGCCCTTAATGGCTTAGGGGCAGTCTACCTGAGGGAGCCCCTTCTCCCACATGTTCCTGCCTGATTGCTAGGTAATATTCAGAGGCTCTTCTCTGGGCGCCTGTGCCCACAATGGTGTGATGGGTGGCTACCAGGGAAAGAGCCTTCTCTGGAGCAGGCCCTGGTATATGGAGTGCCTTTCACAGGGAGATTTGCCTGGTGTCTTCACTGTATATATCTGGGTGCCAGGTTGACCTTCCTCTTTAAGCAGGCAGCTCACCATTAATCTGTTGCTTTATTAATTTTACTGTAGCCAATTAAATTTTAAAGTGAGTCAGCCTGGTTCATCTATCACTAACAGCAACTACACTGACTGGAAGTGGCCCTTCAGGAACTCTTCTAGCCCTGAATTAAACTCCATATCCAAACCCCCAATGCACAGCTAAATTATTGATCCTATCTTTACTCTCTTTCCAGAAATACTGTTGTATAATACTAAGGTATATCCATACTGTGTTGAATTTTCTCCCAGGCTTGTCTGTTTGGAAAGAAAGAGCACAGGTTTGTTATCCATCTTGATAACTGAGTAATTGCACAGGTTTGATTAACTCATTAATTTGCAGGTCAAAGATATCTGGAGTAGCCACTAGCCAAACCTTCTAGCATGAGATGAAATTGTTCTTTTGCATTTTTTTCACACAGGAAATTTCAAGCCAGCTCTTAAATGTTGTATAAAAGAACATACAGTGTGTGTGTGCACGCATGTGTGTGTGAGTGTGTGTATGCACACACGTATTTCAAACATAAATATGCATCTTCAAAAACCAGGTATTTGTTACCACACATGCTCATTTTGACCTCACATTTACCAGATGTACAGACAGATATGAGATTGTGAAAGTCACCTAGCTAGCCAAAGAACCTGCAAAACTTGTGGGTATGAATGAATAAGTCCTCTTGTGGGTATGAATGAATAAGTCTCTGTGAAATTCCTCAAAGCTCTGCCTTCAAATTTTTGAAGCACTGTTTCTATTTTTAACTGATGCCAGCAGATGTCCCACAAACCTTTCACTGCTGCAGCCATTATAAATATATCAATAAAAGCACTATCGTTAGATAACCTTGTTGACTGTCTCTGCAAAGGCAGATGTCAAGCTGCGTCACCAGAACATGGGACACAATGACTGGCTGCATAGCAACCTCTGGTGAACTACCAGAGCTTACTTGTTGGAGAAGTCCTGCTTTGTGTCTGTTACAGTATGGATGGCAGCACTGGAATATAGCAGTTTAAGGCAGAAAAGGCTCTGTGGTCTCCTTGTTGTTCACTCGTTCAGTCGTGTCCGACTCTTCATGATCCCATGGACCATAGCACGCCAGGCCTTCCTGTCCTGTGTTCTCTCCCGGAGTGTGCTCAAGTCCATATTCATTGCATCGGTGATGCTATCTAGCCATCTCATCCTCTGCTGTCCCCTTCTCCTTTTGCCTTCAATGTTTCCCAGCATCAGGGTCTTTTCCAGTGACTTTTCTCTTCGCATTAGGTGGCCAAATTTTTGAGCTTCAGCTTCAGTCTCTGTCCTTCCAATGAGCACTCAGGGTTGATTTCCTTTGGGATTGACTGATTTGACCTCCTTGCAGTCCAGGGGACTCGAAAGAGTCTTCTCCAGCACCACAGTTTGAAAGCATCCATTCTTTGGAGCTCAGCCTTCCTTATAGTCCAGCTCTCACAGCCATACGTTGCTACTGGGAAAACCATAGCTTTGATTATACGAACCTTTGTCGGCAAGGTGATGTCTCTGCTTCTTACTATGCTGTCTAGGTGTGCCATAGCTTTCCTCCCAAGGAGCAAGCGTCTTTTAATTTCATGGCTACAGTCACCGTCTGCGGTGATCTTGGAGCCCAAGAAAGTAAAATCTGTCACTCTTCCATTTCTTCCCCTTCTATATGCCAGGAAGTGATGGGGCCAGATGCCATGCCCTTCCCCAATTAAGAATGGCCCTGTCATTGACTCTTTGCAGTCTCTAAAAATGAAGGCCCTGTTCAGACATAATCTGTGCTGTGTGATTTTTTTCCCATATGAAAATGTAATGTTTATCCAGCTAGAACATTGTTTGCTTCATTCTCCCCACCCACCCAAATCCATTCATAAAACTATGACAATACAATAAAGTAATAAAAGGAAGAGACAGGAGCAGTACATAAAAACAACCTAAAGCAAGGTAGTCAGTCACCTAAGAACTCATCAACCAGGCAGCCCAAATGCCTGTCAAATAAAAACATCTTGACCAGTGCCAGCTCCAGGTTTTTGAGGGCCCTTGGGAGCTCACTGAGGCCAGATCTATGTTCGTGCTTTTTATTGGCATTGAAGAGCACTGATAACTGTTGGGAAACATTACGCCTTCTGTATACTGCTTTTCTAGCGTTATTTCCCACTTTTTATTCCATAGTATCCAAGAGACCACAACAGATGTCATTGTGTGTGCTATAAGGTATAAATGTGCAAGAGGGATATAGTGTCGCCATGATGGGATCGTATAGATATGACCCGAGGTGTACATCTGGCCTGAGCCCGCCTTCTTACCGCCAATGTCACCAGCTGCCATTGCTCCTCCTCCTCTCTCATCATTGCTATCACTTGCTTGCGTTATAGGCAGGGCACCAGTGAGCAAGTAGGCAGTGGTGTCTACTGTTCTTCTTCTCACCACCGCCTTGGGGGGGGGCAGAGCAAGAAACAGGTGAATAAGCAGGTTGCAATGGAAAAGAGGAGGAACAACTCCAGGGGGCTCATATCAGTGGGCCCCTGCTGGGGGTATGGGCCTCAGCAGGTGCCCAACCATGCCTACCCTTACTGCTGTCCCTGATCTTGACTTTTATTTATTACATTTCTATATTGCCCAATAGCTGAAGCTCTCTGGGTGGTTCACAATAATTAAAAACATAAAATACAGCATGATAAAACATTATATATAAACACTACAGTATATAAAACCAAAGTAAAAGGCAACAGCAGTATAAAAAAAATTAAAAATAGATTTTAAAACAACAAAAACTAAAGAACTAAAATGCCTGGGAGAATAAGAAGGTCTTCACTTGGCACTGAAAAGATCACAACGTAAGTGCCAGGTGAGCCTCTCTGGGTAGAGCACTCCACAATTGGGGTGCCACCAGTGAAAAGGCCCTCTCCTTAGTAGCCTCACCTCTTTTGGCAAAGGCACCCCAATTTGGCAAAGGGCTTATGAAGAAGATCTTAGGAGCCAGTGTCAGAAGCTCAAGGTGAGGGGCCAAATGGACTGCCCGAGGGAGGAAGTTTCATAATTAGGTACAGATACAAAAAAGGCCTTCTCCCATGTCCCAGTCAGTCACACCAACTAAGGTAAACTGGGCAGGTCTTTCTTGCTCAGAGTCAAAGGGCAGACCCCAACAGGGTGCTCATGCCCCCGCCAATTCTCTTGCACCCTGCAGTTTCTGTTGCACAGGTGGTGGGTCCCACCAATTCCATTGCACAAGTGAAACCCATTGCTTGCACCACAAAGATTTAACACTTCCCAATGAAAGCCTGCAACAAAGAGAAACGCTCCTTTCTGGATCAGAACAGGTTGGTGGAGCTTCCATATGCGATCTCTGCTGACCTGACCCACTAAATCTGCATTCTGCAAGCAGCGAGCACCACTTGCAGATGGGAATTGGCAGGTGCAAGAGAACTGGTTGAGATGTGAGCACCCTGTTGGATTCTGCCCTTAATGTCTAGAGAGACTTGATCTGTAGGTATTAGGGACAGCATTTTTTCTGGTGACATTGCAGCTAATTAATGTCCTCTGCAGGAAGGCCTGAAATACTCTTTCTTTCTTTCTTTCTTTCTTTCTTTCTTTCATTTCTGTACTGCCCAATAGCTGAAGCTCTCTGGGCATTCACAAAAAATCAAATCACAAAGTACAGAATAAAAACAGTATAAAATATAAAAACTTTAAAAACTATGATATAAAAATACAACCAGAATAAAACCTAGCAGTAATGCAGAGATTTAAAATACAACAGATTTGAAACAGCAAAGTTAAAAGACTCTAATGCTAAAATGCTGGGAAAATACAAAGGTCTTCACCTGGCGCCTGAAAGAGTACAATGTAGCCACCAGGCCAACCTCTCTAGGGAGCTCATTCCACAGGTGCAGTGCCACAGCAGAAAAGGCCCTCTTTCTGGTAACCCATTTCCTTCTCACTTCCTTCGGCAGGGGCTCCCAGAGTTTAACTATATTCGCAAAAAAATTTTGACCTACGAAGAATTTGGAAAGATTAAGTTGCTGCTATTGTATTCCTTGTTCACAGTTTTATCAGTGTTGATTCAATTCTATGCTTGGTTTGAGGGGAAGAGTTGGAAAAATATATTTAATATTTGTGCTTGATGACATTTTATCATTGCTGTTTCTTCGTTCATTTTAACAGCAAAGAGTCTTGTGGCACCTTAAAGACAAATTTATTTTAGCATAAGCTTTTGTTGACTATACGCAAGTGCATGAAATATTATGGAGAGTTTCAGATTTGATGATAGTACATATGATGTGTGTGGGGAGGAAAGATCGAAGGAACATCAAAGGGAGATTAGAGAAGGAGACTGCTGAGTTAGAATTCATTAACAGATTTAATTCTATTGCCAGAGGTTGAATTGGGATAAAGGATTCTTATCACACTACATGTGTTAATGGCTTACCAAGTGCCCGGATGTTTATGTTCTCAGCAGCAACAGCACTGTAAATGACCACTGTTATTGATGAGGTTCTCACTGTCATTACTTTCTGTATTTAATTTTCTTCTGACCTTACTGTTTACAATTCTTCACACACACCATCACCACCACCACCATCTTACATACTGTATATAAACCTGAAACTCTGCAGAATACTCCATGTATCTGATGAAGTGGGCAACTGAAGTCCACGAAAATGTATACCAGAATACATTTGTTAGTCTTTAAGATGCCACAAGACTCTTCATTGTTTTTGCTGCAATAGACGAACACAACTTCCTTCTGGAATTTCTTCGTTTTGTATGTCATGTTGTATGCCTAATTTGGTGGAAGAGCAACTGAGAAATAGTATTTTCTCATCTCACCTTTCAACAGCAAGATCCCCAAGTCAGCTCAGTAGACATTTTAAAAGATATATACAATAAAATCACGGCAATAAGATATTAAAATGCATCATGTTGGTGTTTTAAATTTACTTTCTGCAATGTGGCCATGACATAAGTGATGAACCAATTGTCATCTTCAGATTAAATCATTGTGATGTCACAAGATCACTGCCACAGGAGCATCGCATCATGTTTCATAACATTCAGCATGTTGAGCCAGAGGAGCTCCCAATACTAAGTACTTTCATGCTGCCACTGGCCTGGGAACCTTAGTATCAGCCTATGCAATATGGATAAGTTATCTGATGTTCAGGGAGGATCAGAATTAAACTTATCTTACATATGAACTCATAACAGAAAAAAAAATAGCATAATTAACTCTTTCTCCCTTACTGCATGCCAGTCTATGGGTTGGTTCACATATGCTTATGTTTGTCACATAGGTTATCTCATGAATAGGATCACATGAAAATACTGCATTGTGCATTGGACTGTGTAACCCACATCTCTACAATCACAGTGGCAATTCTCCCAGCACCAGCAATGGCAGAAATTCACCAATGGCTATTGTGGATGTTATCCATACATAACTGCATTCACAACAAGTTTTCTTCACATTATACTTGACATTGGGTGAGCCAGCACCAACTGTAACTTCTTTAACAAAGCAAAATGACTGCTGTTAGTTACATTTAAAAAAAAAAAAAAGAAAACGCTTGGTCTCAAATCAATATTTATGTGAGCAAAGACATTATAGAAATGCAGTATGTTGCTCTTTAATTGGGTCATCCATTTTCAAATCATCCTATTCCCAAGTGAACTAGGTAAATAGGTATTATTGGCATTATGATCTTTTAAAATGCACAGCATAGAATAAAGATTCCTAGCTCTCTACTTTGAAGAGTGGCTGTGTTCCAAAAAAAGGCAAATGCAACAACAAAGAAGAGAGAACTGGCAATGGAAAGAGGGAGAAGGAAAGGAAACAGTGGTATTTGCAAAAACTCAGATGGTATACTGTGCAGACTGATGGTCTGGTTTTGTTTTTTTTTATGTGAGAAAGCAAACAACTCTCTCTCTCTCTAAATGTGGGAAGATAATCATGCAATTTAACTTCACACTTAGCACAGACATGCCATAAAAGGACCATCATTTTTAAGCTACATGCACTGCTGTTAACTGGAGACATTCTGGAATATATTTCTGGTTCTATTGTTGTGGACACATTGTGTTCTAAATACTTACCATTAGGACTATGTCTTGGTTTGGTTTACTCATCATGGCTACTATGTGAAGAATGCTTTAAATCACACCACATGGTGGCTGTCATCAAACCACGTGATTAAGCATTCATGTGCAATGACTCATCACCATGCTGCAGGCAGCAGTGACCTGTTTATATTACAGGCGCAATATGATGGCTGCTACTTGGGCAGCTGTTATCATATGGTAAATGATTTGTGCAAACTACCTTGCTGGGTGGTTGGAGCGCATCTCCACACCACTGTAAGCCATTCCTGTCTGATGTGTGCGTTATATCTCTACTTGCTGGTACAACACTAGTACTGGAACTAAGACAAGAGAGAGTAGAAAAAACTGAAGAGGAGATGGCATTGCACCTACTCTTCTTCTGGCCACTTAAGAATGTAAGATGAGCCCTGCTGGATCAGCCCAAAAGTTCACCTAGTCCAGTGTTACAGGCATGTGTCATCTAGTCCACAATATCTGGTCCAGTCAGAAAGCTAGACAAGAACTTTATTGTGTCTCCCAAACAGCAACAGGAAATTCTGACTCCTCCAAGGTACAACTAAGTCTAGTTCTGGTCACCACACCTAAAAAAAGGTATTGTAGAGCTGGAAAAGGTACAAAAAAGGGCAACTAAAATGATCAAGGAGTATCTCCCCTATGAGAGAAGGTTACAACAGCTGGGATTGTTTAGCTTAGAAAAAAGGAGGACATGATAGAGGTCTACAAAATTATGCATGGTGTGGAGAATGTGGATAGGGAGACATTTTTCTCCCTCTCTCAAAATACTAGAACCTGGGGTCATCCTACGGAGCTGATTGGTGGGAGATTCAGGACAGATAAAAGGAAGTACTTCTTCACACAGCACATAGTCAAACTATGGAATCCTCTACCACAGGATGTAGTGATGGCCACCAACTTGGATGGGTTTAAAGGGGGGTTAGACAAATTCCTGGAGAAAAAGGTTATCAATGGCTAGTAGTCTTGATGGCTATGTGCTACCTCCAGTACCAGAGGCAGTGAGCTATGTACACCAGATACTGGGGAACATGGGTGGGAGGGTGCTGTTGCGCTCATGCCCTGCTTGTGGGTTCCTGGTCGACAGCTGCTTGGCCACTGTGTGAACAGAATGCTGGACTAGATGGACCCTTGGTTGATTCAGCATGGCTCTTATGTTCTTATGTTCAGTGCTTCCTAGTGACTAAATTTTATCATGATGCTATGCACACATCAGTCATCCTCCCTTTGTGGCTAAGCAGATACTTCAAGGAAGCCCACAGGCAAGACATAGGGGTAATAGCCCTCTCATGCTCCCCAACAGCCTTTGAACCTGCCCCACCATCAACATAAAACACATAACAAACAGTAGCACTACGATTATAATTTCAGAGAACAATGACGTGATTGTGCAAAGAGGCCTTTGATTACTTTTTTTTAAAAGGAAATTTTATAGCAAACTGCACAGTCTAGAATTTTGAACTGTTTTGCTACCATATCTACCTTCCTTGCTGATTAATGTTCATTCCTCTCTTGGAATGTCAAGTCCAATAAATGTCTAGACAGGCAAACATGCCCCTAGAAGCATTATAAGCAGTGCACTTTATATATCTGTGGGAAATGCTATAGAGTTCCAGTGGTGGAACTCAGTTTGGGAGGAGGTTTTGCCCACTGAATTTCATGGGTAGATATGCTTGCGAAAGTGTTCATTGATGCTAGGAAGCACAGGAACCACACTTCTCTTGCTTTCTGTGGGTCTGAATGCTGCCATGTATTTTTTCAGCAGCATCCGGACCTCACATCTGAGCTTTATGGTTACTGAAAGTCCTTCCTGCCATTGATCCCTGCTCCACCCCCACCCTCACCCTCACTTAGGTAAGTCTTGGAAAAAGGAAACAGTGATGGGGAAAGCCTTTTTGTGACAGGAAGGCTTTTAGGCTCTATTCCACTGATGACATCACCAAAAGCTTGTCAAGTCCTTGGTTTTGAACAGGGCTGAGTAAAAAAGAAAGATTTCGAAACATCCATTGCACATTCTCCAAAGAATTGTTTTTAACTGATCCATTGTGATTCAGTCTGGGGAGAGTTTGCCCAGCGCTACTGTAGTATAGCCATGCAATATTAATCTGCAGTTCTTTCACCATCTATTTTCATCTGAGTCTCCCAATTGTAATTATCATTTTGATGCAAACTTTTCAGCTAAGCTATGAAACTGTGCTTTCATACTAGGGATTACTAGGGATGTTGGATAAGTCTGCAATGGATTCAAATGAATTTGGATTTCTATGGATTTCTTTGAATCCTACCTGAGGATTCTGCACTGGACCAGCTTTTTCTGAGTTGCATGGATTCCATAGACTTGCGGACCACTTTTTTTACTTTGGGGGGGGATTTGCACAGATGTGCACTTGCGTTGATGTGCATTTGCACAAGTGCAAATCAGCACAAGTGCACATTAGTGTATGTTAGCATATTAGCACTAGCGTGCAATTGCACAAGTAGAACAAAATTCTAATACATCCTTAAGAAAATCCAATTCCATCAATGAGCAGGTGACTGAATGAAAGACACCTGACAATACGTGAAACACAGATGGAACAGATTTAACAAAATCCATACATTCATAGTGATTGCATGTGGATGGTTGTTACAAGCCTGATAGTGTATCCAGAACCTGAATCAGTTCCTTGGCTGATATAGAATGGTTAGAGCTTTTCCACTGAGCACATACCTACTTAGAGGTGCTTTGGATGCCCCAAAGAAGCAGCATGACATGAAACAGATGATGTACACTTCTTCTCCCACACTCATCTGAAAGGGAGGAGATGTCAATATCCCATATAGAAAATGTGTGTTGTTCTGATGCATCTATGTAGCATGCATCTTTGAATGAGATTTGGACACATGCAGAAAAGAAGTCACTCATCTTTCTTCTCTTGCTACATCCTTGAGAGAGCTGGAGCAGCTCCCAGAAACAATCTTTATAGCTATTTGTAATTGATTATTTAACAATGCTATAAGACAAAAGGAAGCTAGACCTTAATATCTGGTCACTTCAGAATGTCAGAACCCTTATTCAGATTAAAGGAGAATGCACTCTTGCTTTCCTTAGGGATGTCCGGATTTTGTGAAATCTGCTCTGTGTGTGTTTTATGGATTGTGCAGTGTTGTTTTTTGTTCCAGCATCCGTTCACAGACAAATTTGATTTTTTTCCTCTGTTATGCAGAAAAATACACAAATAAATCTGTAAGACGGTTTGCAACAATTTACGTTAGTATGTAACATTTAGTGTATTGTCCCCCATTCCATTCAACTTCCCCCATGTATTTTTTCCAGGATGACATATGTCTTGGCAGAAACGTGTGTATTTTTCTACAAATAAATTTGCGTAAATTTTTTCAAGGAACTAAAAAAAGATCCCCAAATCCATGGATTCCATGCAACCTGAGTAGACCAGTCTCCAGCAGATTTTGCAGGTCAGATTCTTAGAAATCCAAACTCATCTTAGTCCATCTCGAATTTCTCCAGCATTCCTAGCTTTCCTACAGGGTAGGAAAATGGGCTGGTTCAGCACAGGGCAGGAATTGCCTGGATAATGACTTGAAGCTGTTAAATAAACAGGTGACCTTTCCAGGACAAGAGCTGGCAACCCTATTCTCTACCACACCTCTACTGTTAGGTCAGACACATAAAGTTTCTCCCTCCCCCCTTTGCCTGCATGAAGTCCAGAGTAGCACACACATCCCTTGTGATGATTCCATTCCACAAGGGTATGATAGTATAAGGAGCTTCTGATTATTTCAAAGTTTGGAAGAAAAAAGCCTCTTAGGATTCAGTTATTAGGATTCAGTTATCAATTATCAGTTGATCAGTATTGCTATGCATGGTTACACAGCATTGATTCCCTGATTCTATTGTATTTTCCTTCTCTAAGCAAGGAAGTTCATCTCTAAAGCAACACAGGCAGTATGATGTACGAAGAGGTCTTGTACCTCAAGGGTAAGCAGGAAAAGATAAAATTCAGAGAGAATACTGGTAAGGTAGTAACTCACAGAGATTACTTGAATATTTATCTGTGTAGCTGATGTGGCTCATAATGTTGCTTTCTTAAAAATATTTGAACAAGTTAGAATTAATATAATTTATAAGTCCCGTTGTTGATTTAGCATTAGTTGAATGAGTTAAATTTTGGCAGTTGTGAGATTCAGTTTAACAGAACTGTGGGGGCTTAGGTCAAAAGCACACAAATGGGTCAGGAGAGTAATTGTTCTTTGCTCCATTTCACCCATCAGTCATGGTTGTCTCCGTCTCCCCCCTCCCCCCATAATCTTAGTCGTACTGTGAGCATTGACTCATCCTGGCTTATCCTTACCTAGCAATACATAGGGCTTGCTTCTGAATAAACATGCATAGGCCTTAGCTAGAGATCTCATGGTCAGTAATGAGACTGAAGCGACTTGCAACTTCCATTGGTTTCCATAGAAGCTAGCCACAACTAATTTTTAATTCAAACAAAACAAGGAAGCCGGAAAAATGGACTTCTCTGTCTAATGTTGAGCATTTCCACTGTCTTGGCTAGTGATGGGCCCCAGGGGGCCTTGCATGGTCAGTCGGGTTCTCCAGTAGGCTCTGGTAGAAGGAAGCTACAACTGGCAAAGCAAGAGTCATGGTCAGTCGGCAGTTATGCTCTGTAAACACGAGCACAAAGACTAACAGTTCTCTGGACAGCACTGTGCAGGACCTCCTAGGCTGCAGGAGCTCCTCATAGAAGGAGCCACTGTACCAGCAAGGAACTAGCAGCGACTGAGGGCTTAAGTAGGCCGGTCAGCTCAGGCCCCTCAGAAGCCCCACCTCCCACTGGGTACTGACTGTAGCCTTAAAGGGCCCATGCTCATTTCTGTAGCCTTAAGGTCCTATGCAGCTGAAAGATCTGAGAGGCTTTGGGAGAGCCATTCCTGGAGGCTGAGTCTGATGAAAGGGCTGAGTTCTTGGGTCTCTGAGGTGCATCAGGGGCTCCTGGGGGTCCTCGCCAGAGTGGAGTGATCAGTATCTTAGGCTCAGATCCCTCTTTGGGGTGATGCTGAGCCACCAGACCTAGAGTCAAGACACCCACATGTTTCCATGTAAAAGTGTGTGTCCCATAAGCAATGAGCTGGAGCACAGACAACCCTTTCAATCAATGATGTGGTGAGTGACTCAGCTGGAGTAATTTTCCAGTAGAGATAATTCCCTATGACTCTTCAGATAGTGAATGGCATAAATATCCAGAACATGGAATGATTAATTGCAAACCATGTGCTGTTTTTATTAGGAGGTGACACAAATTATTGAGAGGAGGTGGTGAGCAGGCAGGAGCTGATGCACAGGGAAGATGCATTGCTGGTTTCTGATCCCTTGAAGCGTCTGAAAACAAGTAGAAGAGCTTTGGGAGAGAAGAGCAAGCGTGATTTGGGCAAAATGGTCTAATGAAAAAATTCCCTTCCTTCCTGGCCTTGGAAGCAGGGCCAGAGTCAAAGGTTGGCATGGTCAGAAACCTGCTGAGGAGATGGGGGGGCACTGACAAGAGCTCCATGGACCTGCCCCCCTCTTCACCATTGCAGCCTGGTTTTTCACAGACCTCTCTCTGGTCCAGATAATAGCAGTGGAATGAAGGAATAGTAGATGCCATCACCTCCTTGCCCATTAGCTGGCTGCTTGGCAAGCAAGCAGGTGGTAGCACTGATGAAGAAGAGGGGACTCAACAACAGCTGGTAACAGTGCTGATGAGAAGGTAGACTCACTGAGGGAGAGGCAGCCATTGAGACTATCTTGCCCAAGGGCCCTCCAACACCTGAAGTCAGCACTGCTTGGAAACCAGAGGCAGTAATGAAAAGCTGAAAGGTAGATTGGACTGAGCAGTTTGGATTCAGCCGTTATTGAAAAATATGGGTCAGGGCACACAGGGCATACAGACGAGGGTTTAACCAAACATGCTTTTATCCTGGGAAATGTAGCTCTGTAATGGATTCTAAGGGTCCTCCCCAAACTACAATTCCCAGGATATGTTGGGGGGAGCCATTACAGCTAAACTGGCATAAAAATAAATTGGTATTTTTTTGTTTATTCGTTCAGCCGCTCCCGACTGTTCGTGACTTCATGGACCAGCCCACGCCAGAGCTTCCTGTCGGCTGTCGCCACCCGCAGCTCCCCCAAGGTCAAGTCCAAAATTGGTATAAAACTATTTATTTATTTATTTATTTATTCATTTATTTATTTCATTTCTATACCACCCAATAGCTGAAGCTCTCTGTAGAAGTTATCTACTTGTAGAAGCTGATTTTGCTATTTTTCACATAATCTCAAAAGTTTTTGCCTTGGGAAAATTCCATTCAAATTAAGTGATTCTACAAAGCATGGCTTGCCTGCTAAAAGCAAACTGGTATTTACAGTTTAACCCCACCCCCCAGCTTTCAATTACTTTGGATGTTCAGATGATTTCCAATCTAGAAATTACCACCTTTACAAAGCTGAAAAGCATTTGGGTAAGGATAGGAGAGAGAAACAAAAGTGATATTGTTGTGGCAGAATACTACAGAGCGCCCAGACAGCTGGAAGGCACCGATGATGCTTTTCTGAAACAGATTACGAACCTTTAACAGAGGTAAGCCATCGTAGCAATGTGGGATTTCACTATCCTGACATCTGCAGGAAGTCTAACTCTGCTAAGAGTGGAATGTCCAACATATTCTTCCCTTGCCTTGCTGAAAATGTCATCTCTCAGAAGGTGGAAGAAGAAACAAGGGGATTTGCTGCTCTGGGCTTAATCCTGACCAACAGGGAAGAACTGGTCGATGAACTGAAAGTGGCAAGAACCTTGAGGGAAAGTGACCATTTCATCTTGGACTTTGCAATAGTGACAGCTGTGAAAACTGAGCTTCGTTGGACAATTACCTTGGACATTAGGAAAGCCAGTTTCAAAAAGCTCAAAGATAAATTGGTAGGATCTCATGCCTAGAAAAAAGAGTTCAAGATTGTGGAAGATCCTGGAAACTGAAATAATGAAGGCATGATTGCAAACTATTCCCATAAGAAGGAAAAATAGAGAACAGCTAAAGAAGCCAGGGTGGCTGCAGAGGGAGTTATCAGATGAGCTGAGACTCAGAAGAGACATGGATAGGAGATGAAAGGAGAGAAATATAAGCAAGGAGGAGTACAGTAGGGTAGCTCAGACATGTAAGGATGCTGTCAGGGAGGCTAAGGCTCACAATGAACTGATGCTTTCAAAGGATGCTAAAAACAACAAAAATGGCTTCTTCTGCTATGTTAGGAGGAAGAAAAAGACCAAAGAAGAGATATCATAGAATATTAGGGTTGGAAGGGGCCTATAAGACCATTGTGTTCAACCCCCTGCTCAATGCAGGATCCAAGTCAAAGCATCCCTGACAGATGGCTATCCAGCCTCGTCTTGAATGCCTCCAGTGTGGAAGAGCCCACCACCTCCCTAGGTCATTGGTTCCATTGTTGTATTGCTCTAACAGTCAGGAAGTTTTCCCTGGTGTTCAGCTGGAATCTGGCTTCCTGTAACTTGAGCCCTGGCCCAAGAGATCCTGGCCTTCCTCTCTGTAACAACCTTTCTAGTACATGAAGAGCGCTATCCTATCTCCCCTCGCTCTTCTCTTCTCAAGGTTAAAAATGCCCAGTTCCTTCAGTCTCTCCTCACAGGGCTTTGTTTCCAGTCCCCTGATCATCTTTGTTGCCCTCCTCTGAACCCTTTTCCAGCTTGTCTGTATCCTTCTTAAAGTGTGGTGCCCAGAACTGAGGCCAAGATGAGGCCTAATCAGTGCTGGGTAGAGTAGAATTAGTATGTCATGTGATTTGGAAGCTATACTTTTGTTAATGCAGCCCAAAATAGCATTTGCCTTTTTTGCAGCCACATCACGTTATTGGCTCATATTCAGCTTGTGATCTACAATTCCAAGATCCTTCTTGCTTGCAGTATTGTTTAGCCAAGTATCGTCCATCTTGTAACTGTGCATTTGCTTTCTTTTTCCTAGGTGCAGAACTTGTCATTTATCCCTATTAAATGTCATTCTGTTGTTTTCTGCCCAGCCCTCCAGTCTATCAAGATCACTTTGAATTTTGTTTCTTTCTTCCTGGATATTAGGTATCCAACCCAATTTTGTGTCATCTGCAAATTTGATCAGCATTCCTTGCACACCTTGCACTCTGCTTTTGCTTCCTTTAGAACCAAGAATTCAAGTATAACGTGTTCACTTTCCCCCAGAGTTCCCGTAACTGATACTTTATCCACTAAGTCATCTCTGTTGGTTAGGATCAAGTCAAGGATAGCTGATCCTCTAGTTCCTTCCTCTGCTTTCTGTAGGAGGAAGTTATCCGCCACACAAGTCCGGAATTTCCTGGAGGGTCCATGTTTTGCAGAATTTCTTGGAGGGGGCATGTTTTGTGGAATTTTTCTCCCAACAAATATCGGGGAAATTGAAGTCCCCCATCATTACGACTACATCATGCTTCCTTGAAACCTTGGCAACTTGCTTTTCAAAAGTTGCATCCTCGTCTTCTCCTTGATTGGGTGGCCGGCAGTGGATTCTGACCACCATGTTCCTTTTATTCTTTGCTCCATTTATTTTAACCCAGATGCTCTAAATGGGTCTACCAAGCTCACCCTCCTATATTTCTGTGCAGAGATATGCATTTTTCACATATAGTGCAACTCCACCTCCCATTCTGTTCCTTCTGTTCTTTTTGAGCAAGTTATATCCTTTAATTGCTGTATTCCAGTGATGGGAGTCATCCCACCAAGTTTCAGTTACCCCTATCAAGACATAACTGCCCTCGTGTATGAAGAGTTCAAGTTCATTCTGTTTGTTTCCCATACTCTGGGCATTAGTATATAGACATCAAAGACCATGTGCTTTATAGTCTGGCTTTCTTCCTACATGTTTTTGAAGACTACTGTTGGGCACTATTAGAGCTGTTCTCTCTGCTGTGGTACATGAGCCTTCATCCATTGCTAAGGGCTAAGGAGGTACCTAACCTAACGAAAGATAGGTTAAGGGCACAATCCTATGGCTGCTAGACAACAGCTAGATGGCCATAGGATTTTTCAGTTTTGGGGATCCGACCTTGGAGCCTGTGCTCCCGGGTCAGTTCCCAGAAAACCACCTCCCCGCTCCCTCATAGGTGGCATGGAAGAGCAGCATGGAGGAGGAAGAAAGGGGGCATTCTTGGGGGTGGGGAGGGGCAGGGATGGCAGAAGCCTCATTATGATGCTTCCTAAGTGTGATCCAGTCACCTCCCCCCACTCCGGCTAGACAGCTGAAATCGGCCATCTAGCTGGTAATGCTGGGCAGCTGGAGTGTGGAGGAGAAGATCCCCTCCACACTCCAACCACCCTTCATTGGATAGGCAGTCACCTCTGAGTTCAGAGGTGGCTGCCTATCTCAATGGGATTGCTCCCATCATGAACAGGGAAGATGGTGAATTGCTAACAGGAGGTAGAGAGAAGGTGGAACCACTCAACTTCAGTTTTGTTTCTGTCTTCTCCTGCAAGGGGAGTTGTATTCAACCTGGGGCAATTAAACCAAATAACAAATAACTTGCAGTGCAGGGTAGGTAAGCTGATGCTTAGAGAACACCTAGCAACTTGAAATTTCAAGTATCCAGGGCCAGGTGAATGACTTCCCTGGGTGCTGAAAGAACTTGCAGATGTTATTTCAGAGCTTTTATTTACACATATTCCGGTTGAGCATAAGTGCAGGCAGATAGCTTAAGCACCCCAACAGCAAATCCCATTACCTCATAACAGCCCCCAAAAGACACTTGCTAGAGCCTTTTGCATCTTTTCTTGTTCTCCTCAAAACTGCAGTCTGCCTCCCAGAATGCTTCTGTTTTCTAATCACGCCTAGCTTGTCCCTTCCCCATGGCTGGAGCTGGCTGAACAAGGAGGAGTCATCTTCTCTGCTGGGCCAGTTACTTAATTTCCTAACAGAATATGGGCTTGGCACCATTGCCACTGAAGTATTATATTAAGGAACATTTGCAGTCATTCTTTCCCCATAAACCCTCTCCTGTCCACCCCACTCCCCAAGCTTACAACACTATTTTAATGTGTACCTCACTCCGCAGTTTTCTCCAGGTAGCCATATTTTCCTGTGTATACCCAAGCACAGTATTATACAGGAGCTTAAAATAGTATTGTCAATAGTACTTTTCTCTGTGGGATTAAATGCTGCTAACCCATTATTCAGCAGAAATAAAGGCCTAAGATTTGAGAACTTCATCCTCTCTCACACGGACACACTCTTCACAAAGGTTACCAAACTGAGGAGAAAACATGCACTCCTGGGTATATATGTAAGGTTCTATGTAGCTTGACAATGGGATGTATTGTTTGGGCTGATTCAAAATGCAAATGTAATCAAGATGGCTTCCACTGCACAAGCCACACATTCTCCATTTCTTCTTTCCTCTAAGACTATATTTAATACAATAAGAGTTTTAAATTAAAGCTGTCAGTTATATTGTTGGATACAAGAGTCTACCCTTTAGGAGTGAGAGTTATGACTGGACAAGTAGAGAACTGGGATTGTTCATGGTGGGCGGAAGGGGTTGGCAGAGGAGGAGGGAGGAGATTCTGCATGTCTCCCTTAACTTTTTCCCTCCCTTCTGCATATCTTCATAGGTCGATCCCTATGGAAGTGACTCACTGAGGGGCCAACACAAGCTTATGCCAGCTAGGAATGTTTGCCTCCAAAGCAGTGGAGGCTGGTGGCTCTGATGTCAGTGGGCTTCAGAAACTTGGATAGCACTTTTAGAGTTCTGACTGAAACCCGGAGTGGATTCATTGTCCCACTAACATCAGAGCCACCAGCCTCCACTGTTCCAAAGAGAGATGGGTACAAAGACCAAGGAGATGGTAAGCCTTAATGGCTTGGGGCCAGGTTACCTGAAGGATCACCTCCTCCCATATGTGCCTGCCCGGACCTTAAGATCATCAGCAGCAGCCCTTCTCCGTGAGCCCCTGCCAAAGGAAGTGAGGCGGGTGGCTACTAGGAGGAGGGCTTTTTCTGCTGTGGCACCCCAGCTCTGGAATGAGCTCCCTAGTGAGGTTCACCTGGCGCCTACATTGTACTCCTTTCGGCGCCAGGTGAAGACCTTTTTATTTTCCCAGGCATTTTAGCTTTCTAAATTTTTATCTTCGCTGTTTTAAATCTGTATTTTAAACTCCTGTACTGCTGCTAGGTTTTATTGTGGTTGTATTGTTATATTGTGGTTTTAATGTTCTATATATTTTAAATTGTTTTATTGTGTGTTGTTTGGTTTTAGTTTTTGTGAACCGCCCAGAGAGCTTCGGCTATTGGGCGGTATAGAAATGAAATAAATAAATAATAAATAAATAAATAAGATGGTAGGAGGATAAGCCATAGCTCAGAAGGGTCTAGGTTCAATCACCAGCATCTCCTATTAAAAACATAGGGTGGCCAATGTGTTTCCATTGTGGCCCTGAGATTGGAGGCAGGCTTAATTTCTTTGGAGGCCCATGCATGGATTTCTGTGATAAACGTCTGGCTCAAACATGTTTTCGTCCCATAGGGTTGGCTCCATTGACCCTAACAGACACTTTTCAGTCAACATGGAAAAGGATGTTGACAGAGAAATTACTGTCCTATGGGTTCACACCCGGCAATTTAATAACCCTTGGATACTCCAAAGCTAAAGTAATTATTAAGTAATGTTTATGGGATACAGAACTTCAGACCTGTCTAAGCTCTGTCACTTAGGGCACAATCCTATGGCTGCTAGGCAGTGGCTGGATGGCCATAGGATTATTCGGTTCCCAGAAAATTGCCTCCCCGCCCCCTCCCCCTCATAGGTGGTGTGGATCGTCCCAGGCTCCGGGCTCATAAGAGCAGCACAAAGCAGGAGGAAAGGGGCTGTTTCCAGGGGGGAGGGGCAGGGACATCGGAAGGGCTGGTACAACACTTCCTGTCAGTTCTTGCCAGCAGACTGCAGCTGGCAGCAAAAACTCCCTAGCCGATAACAGGGTTGTAACCCTGTCCAAGGCTGAGAGAGGGAAAAGGAGGCTGAAGCGGGAAAAGGAGGCTGAAGCGGGAAACTTTACCAGTTCATTCAAATCCAAGGCGATGTGGCAAAGAGAAGTCTGTTTTCCAGTCCAAAGTCCAACATACAAGGGAATACGAGCAGGGTCAGGACCGGAGGCAAGGCTGATGAGACCCAGTGTGTGAAAACAGTGTTGTTCTCCAGCAGCTTTGCCCCTGCCTGCTTCCTACTTTTAACTGCAGCATCCTGAGGCAGCTGCATGTAATCTAACTTCTTGCTTCTGAGATACTCTCTGTCTTAAACAGACAGAGGCCGGCCTACGCTGTTTTTTTACATGCAGCTGCCTTCACTCTGCTCGCTGGGGTCAGTGACATTTCGCTCTCTGAATCCTCTGGGGAGGCTGCAGCCAGGGAAGGAACATCCACAGGAGATGAGGGGGCTCAGGCACCTTCTGAGGTGGTCCCTTCCCCTGGGTCTGGAGCCTGCAATTCCCTTTCATCCTCGGAGGAGTCCGAGGGAGGCATGACACTTCCTGTGTGTCATCCAGCTGCCCCCGCCGCTCCAAAGCACTGAGGCTAAACAGCCGAAATTGACATCTAGCCACAAATGCAGGGAGGCCGGAGCATGAAGAAGATCCCCTCTGCATTCTGCCCACCCTGCATTGGATAGGTGGTCGCTTCCAAGTTCGGAGGTAGCCGCCTATCCCCATAAGATTGCTTCCTAAATATCCCTTCTCTGAGACTAAGGTATCCGCACCGACTAATTATCTGACTAATTTAATCATTCCCAAACACAGAAAAACTTTTACATTAGCCAGATTCAATGTGTTACCTTCCATGCTTTTAGAGGGAAGATATTGAAAGGAGCCATATCACAGACGTACATGTCCTTGTGATGGAGGGGAAGTGGAAACTGTTGGGTATGTATTAGTATACTGTTCCTTTTACCAAGATATTTGCTGTGTTTGTATTACACCTATTTTACAAAAAATGCCAGGTAGATAAATGAATTTTATCTTTTTTCTTCTTCTCTCTGACCAGGACCCCCAGATTACTGATTAGGTGGCCAGGTTTTGTGCAGCGGCCAGTGTGTGCCATAGACCTTCGACAAAACAGTAATATCCTAATTGGCTAACAGTCCGGGGTCAAGGCAGTCTGTTTGAGCCTTGTTGTTGTAGTAGTATATTTATATACACTGTGTGTAATTATGTAATTATTAGATATTTTACATGTGCTGATCTTGGATCATAATAAATTATCTATCCAACACATAGATGGTGAAAAAAGTTGATGGAGGCCCTCTCTGGTTATTAATATAAAATTAATGGTTTGCAGCCTCATCATTAACATATGGATCACTTTGTCCCATATAAGCCTGCTTGCATTCTTTGATGGTCAACTGAAGATCAAACTACATGGTTTCTTAAATACATAGTATGCAGTTGACCGTGGGCTCCTTCACATGGAACGTTTATCCTGCTATTGAGATTGCTCACTCACAGAAGTTTGCGAGCCCTTTAGATGACATCATGAACCTCCAGGGCATCTCCTGCACTAAATGACCCTTATTTCATTATTTAAAAGATTGGAGATAACGAGCTATTAAATTACCCCACTTGTGTTCCATTTGAGTTCCCTCAATGAAAAAGGAAAAGCTGCAAGAAGAGGAGCTGGACCAATGAGACGTATGGAAGACTCAGATAAGGAGGGGGAAAGGGGTGGGGTGGGGTGGGGTGGGGTGGGGTGGGGAAAGGAAAGGGTGTGATCCTGCATTTAAAATGGAAGCAGAAAGCCCTAAATGTGGGATTTTAGGCTGGTGTAGAGATGCTCCATGTCTTTCAGTTTTACTGACACAAGTAAGTGTGCAGCACCTTGATCTGGATCAGGACCACCATGCATTGGGAAGGAAAAGTTTAAACCTTCCCCTCCAATCACTTGTTTCCCCAAATTCCCCCTGTGCAAGGCATAAAAAAGAAGAAAAGCCTCCATTGGTGCTAATGGAAGCTTTTTTCTTTTTATAGCTCCAACATGCACGGGAGGGTGTGTGGAAAACAAGTGGTTGGGGGGCAAGGATGGAATCTCCCCTTCCCATGCATGGTGATCCAAATCCAGATTAGGGCCCTGCACATTTTCTTGTGAGTAAAACAGAAATAGAGGATCAGCTACATGCTAGATCTTTAAGATATCAATTAGTTTTATCCTGAGGCCTTCCTTTGCATAATACCACCTTTTGAGGTTAGGCAGGTAAGGGGCCCAGCCTTTTTGGCTATTACAGCCATTCTCTGGAACTCACTCCCCCAAAAAGTCAATTTGGCCCCCGCCATCTTGACTTTCCACTGGAGTGTCAAATTTTTCCTACTCCAAAAGGAGGGATGGTTCATTTCTCTCTACTGTGTTCTTATTTTTTCTGGTTCCTGCTGTTTTATTTTTGTCTGTTGGATTTTATTATGTGATGATTATTTTGTAGTCATGGCTATGTTTAATTGTATTTGTTACTGTATGCTGCTTTGGATACGTTCAGAGCCGAAAAACAAGATAACAAATGTTATCTCTGTTTATTATGTAAACTTTACATTGTAAAACATTAAAAGAAACATAGAAAGAAAGATTGATGGAGAAGGGGATCAATAGTACTCTCCTGGTAGCCCCTCCACCCCCTGAAAATGCTATACAGAGAATCAGGAGACCCTGCTGAATGGGGTGAGGTGTGGTATAGGAAAGAGGGGGTCTCCAAAAATCAGGAGGAGGGATCTTCTGTGAGCAGAGCCCTTCATCTCACGGAAAGCAAATCCTGGATCCAACCCAATATAACCAAGAAAATAATAGAAGAAAGATTTTAAAAACAAATGGTGGTGAACAATCAGAAAAAGTAAAAACAAATGAACAGAGGTAATACCAGGGCTGTGAGTATTCTGTGATCACACTGAAGTGTAGAATGTAGTTTTTGAGATTAGAACCGAGGTGTGTGTGTGTGTGTGTGTGTGTGTAAAGAATACCAGCTTTCTGAAAGAAAGAAAGAAAGAAAGAAAGAAAGAAAGAGCACTTTTCAAGCCTGTTCAGCTGCCAAGTTAGTTTACAAAATATGTTGACAATTCAAGGTGAAATAAACTCAGAAACCACGACTGTGGAATGAGATGCTCAAGAAACAGTGTAGCTCCTTGCACCTTCACATGACTGGCCAATACAGAATAAAGAGTGCAAACTAAGAAGAAGAAAAAACCACGGTAACCCTTAGGGCCATCACGAATAGCAGGAAGCTCTGCCTACAAGCTTAATATATTTCACTTTAGTTCAGCTTCACCCAACTCCTCCTCATCCATTTTTCAGCTGTCTTGTTTGTTCCCTCTCTCTTTCCTGCTGAGCACCACAGACTTGCAAAGATTTCATAAAGCAAGATGTAAGCATCCCTCTTCCTGCCTGTCTCCAGTGGCATAATTCCTTCTCAGCCTGTTTGCAATATGCTTTCATTTTCCTATGGGGATACTGCTTAATCCATTTGGAAGAATGGCAATGATATCCTTTGGAAGTCTTACTTAGGGGTCAACCCTATGGATGTTTAGACAGCAATAAGTCCTGGAACTCCCAGCTTGGCTGGCTGGGGAATGCTGGGAGTTGCAGAACTTACTGATTTCTAAACATCCATAGGGTTGTGCCCTTAGGGAAGCTATTTGAATGGCATAAACACAGGCAAAGGTCTCATGATGTCACTAGGAATTTGTTGAGAGAGTAGTGAGTAGCATCTGATTGTTGTGCTATAGGCTGCTCCTGGCCTCAAGATCAGTTGTTGTTGTTGAGTCGTTAAGTCATGTCCGACTCTTCGTGACCCCATGGACCATAGCACGCCAGGCCTTCCTGTCCTCCGCTCTCTCCCAGAGCGTGCTGAAGTTCATTCAAGATCAGTGCCTACTCCTTAAATTTGTTATTAATCACATCCATAGCCCACCCTTCCTCCTAAGTGATCAGGCTGGTGCTGAGCTAAACAAGGATGTGAATTTCATTCAGATTTTTACATCCACAAAATGAGCCTTCAGTTTCAAGTAATCTTCACACCCTTTGCAAAGGAGTGTGGAACTGTTCACAAGGGGGTAGGTGTTGGGGTGGTGGTGGTGGTAGGGAAGGGAACAGAGCCCCAGTGTTGAGGCAACTGGGCCATTAATGTACTGGGATTAATGACGTCACCAAGATTTGTATTTCTGGGCTCAGAAAATGCTCACCTCAATCTAAATTCAGATTTGGTGAATTACTTCCAAGCCAGTTTCCCTATCTGGGAGGAAATAGGTTGGCTTGTTTCTGAGCCAATCTGATTCAAGCCAGGTGATGCACTGACCAATAATGGACCATTGGCCATGCTAGCTGGGGCTGATCGTAGCTGGATTCCAATAACATCTAGAGGGCCACAGGATCCCTGAATTAAGCCCTATGTGTGCAAAATAAAAAGCCTGGTGGATTCCATAAGCAGGATTAAGACAAAGTTTAACCTGGTAAAACAGCCTCTACACACCAGCATTAGCCAGTGACAGAATTATAGGTTTCTTTCCACCATTTTCTGAAGGGCAACAATTCAGAATTCTGATCAACCCCCAAAGACAGATAATTTTAACAATGTCCGCCTTTTGCAGAGTGTCCTTCCATTAGTTCCTTGAACATGACATTTCTAGTTTGTCACCAACAAGTCTCTGCATTGGGGAAGAGGTGAAATTTTGGGTAATGAGATCACAAATGATAGTGCATGAATCTGTTCTAGCTCAAATCAACATCATCTTATTTGGGGGGCAAAATTCTATTAGCCACGCGGGAAATGTATCAAGAAGAATCTCAAGATTATAATTGGGTGGTAACTATAGTGTAGTAACTGCATTGTGGAAAACTGGAGTGCTCTACTACTAAATTGCTAACAAGATGTCTTGATTTGGGGTTGCGTGCACTGAGTAGTGTTTGCATTTCTGTATTTTCTTAATTTAGGGAAAGAAAAGCAGTATCAGAGAATAATGTAGCACTACAAAGGAGGGGTAGAGAACCTGTGTGTACATTTGGCAACTTGAGGAACTATCTTGGGCACCAACACAAAATGGCTGCCATGAAAGACATGGCAAAGAACAAGTAACCTGCCCAAAAGACTGAGTACAAGATGGAGGTGGGCTCTGAACCCCAAACCTCTAAACAACTCCTTTGAACCCACAGTTTTCAGCACCAACAGTCACCTATTTCACAGCAATCCCTGCTGCCAGTAAGAATATTTGTATTTTTTTTTTTTTAAATGGGAGGGATAGGTCACCTTGGCAGGCACCAAGAAAAATATTTAGGGGTGTATTGATGCCCAGAGGCACCATGTTGCCGTCCCCTGTTACAGAGCATGCAAACTAGTGCTGCTAAAGAAGCTGCTAAGTCTGCTAAACTTTTAGAGTGTTAATAGAAGACGATTAAAGCATGGATACAACTGAGCCAAAGTTAAGCCCTTCTGGCCCCACTGATTTCAGTGGGACTCAAAAGAACAAGACGGACTGGTCATGGCAGAGAGTTCTGACAAAATGTGGTCCACTGGAGAAGGAAATGGCAACCCACTCCAGGATTCTTGCCAAGAAAACCCCATGGAACGTATCACAAGGCTAAAAGAGATGATGCCGGAAGATGAGCTCCTCAGGTCGGAAGGTGTCCAATATACTACTGGGGAAGAGCAGAGGGTATTTCCAAGTAGCACCAGAAAGAGTGAAGCGGCTGGGCCAAAGCCGAAAGGACACTCAGCTGTGGATGTGTCCGGTGGTGAAAAGAAAATCCGATGCTGTAAAGAACAGTATTGTTTAGGAACCTGGAATGTCAGATCAATGAATCAAGGTAAGCTGCAGGTGGTCAAACATGAGATGGCAAGATTGAACATCGACATCCTGGGAATCAGCGAACTAAAATGGACAGGCATGGGCGAATTTAATTCAGGTGACCATCTTATCTACTATTGTGGGCAAGAATCCCTGAGAAGAAATGGAGTAGCACTCACAGTCAACAAAAGGGTGGGAAAAGCAGTACTGGGGTACAATCTTAAAAATGATAGAATGATCTCAGTACGAATCCAAGGCAAACCATTCAACATCACAGTAATTTAAGTCTATGCCCCAACCACTGAGGCCGAAGAAGCTGAGGTTGATCGGTTCTATGAAGACCTACAACACCTTCTAGAACTAACACCAAAAAAAGATGTCCTCTTCATCATAGGGGATTGGAATGCTAAAGGAGGAAGTCAAGAAATCACCGGGATAACAGGTAGGCATGGCCTTGGTGTAGAAAATGAAGCAGGACAAAAGCTAATCGGGTTTTGCCAAGAGAACACGCTGATCAAAGCAAACACCCTTTTCCAACAGCACAAGAGACGACTCTACACATGGACATCACCACATGGTCAATATCGAAATCAGATTGATTATGTCCTTTGCAGCCAAAGATGGAGAAGCTCCATACAGTCAGTCAAAACAAGACCTGGAGCTGACTGTGGCTCAGATCATGAGCTTCTTGTTGCAGAATTTCGGCTTAAATTGAAGAACGTAGGGAAAACCACTAAACCATTGAGGTATGACCTAAATCATATCCCTTATGAATATGCAGTGGAGGTGAGGAATACATTTAAGGGATTAGACCTGATAGACAGAGTGCCTGAGGAACTATGGACAGAGGTCAGTAATATTGTTCAGGAGGCAGCAACGAAATCCATCCCAAAGAAAAAGAACGCTATTTGCGTTGCCCTTATTTTCGCCGTAGTCTACGTAAACATTGACGTAGACTACAGCAACTAAATAAGGAACGTGAATGGCGGCTCCCTATGGGGGCCGCCATTCGCGTACGCGCTTTTTTTTTTTTTAAGTCACCCGTGATAGGCTACGTGACGATTCACGTAGCCTATCACGGCTGACTTTCCAGATCTAGCCGTGATAGGCTACGTGAATCGTCACGTAGCCTATCAGGGGACTTTTTTTTTTTTTACTTTCGTGTTCGCGGCCGGGCGAGGCAGGAAGCCTCCTCCCCAGCCTGAATTTCGGCCGGGCGAGGCGGGAAGCCTCCCCCCCCGGCCTGAACTTCGCCGGGGGAGCAGCGAAGCGCTCCCCCCCACCGCGAAAAAGCTGCGAGAAAAGGTAAGTGACTTTCGTTCACCCCTAGTCCCTGATAGCCATGATAGTGCGGCCACTGAACTTGAGCCGGACATCCTAGAGAGTGAAGTCAAGTGGGCCTTAGGAAGCATTAGTAACAACAAAGCTAGCGGAGATGACAGTATTCCAGCTGAGCTATTCAAAATCCTAAAACATGATGCTGTTAAAGTGCTGCATTCAATATGCCAACAAATTTGGAACACTCAACAATGGCCGCAAGACTGGAAAAGGTCAGTTTACATTCCAATTCCAAAGAAGGGCAATGCCAAAGAGTGTTCAAACTACCGCACAATTGCGCTCATTTCACATGCCAGCAAGGTGATGCTCAAAATCCTACAAGCTAGGCTTCAGCAATATGTGAACTGAGAACTACCAGAAGTACAAGCTGGGTTTCGAAGAGGCAGAGGAACTAGAGATCAAATTGCCAACATTCGCTGCTTCATGGAGAAAGCAAGAGAATTCCAGAAAAACGTCTATTTCTGCTTCATTGACTACGCTAAAGCCTTTGATTGTGTGGATCACAACAAACTGTGGCAAATTCTGAAAGTGATGGGAGTACCAGACCACCTTACCTGTCTCCTGAGAAACCTGTCCGAGGGTCAAGAAGCAACTGTCAGAACCAGACATGGAACAACCGAGTGGTTCAAAATTGGGAAAGGAGTACGACAAGGCTGCATATTGTCACCCTGCTTATTTAACTTATATGCAGAGTACATCATGAGAAATGCTGGGTTGGATGTATCACAGGTCGGAATTAAGATTGCTGGGAGAATTATCAACAACCTCCAATACGCAGACGATACCACCCTAATGGCAGAAAGCAAAGAGGATCTGAAGAGCCTCTTGTTGAGGGTGAAAGAGGAGAGTGCAAAAGCTGGTTTGAAACTCAACATTACAAAAACTAAGATCATGGCATCTGGCCCCATCACTTCCTGGCATATAGAAGGGGAAGAAATGGAAGCAGTGACAGATTTTATTTTCTTGGGCTCCAAGATCACCACAGACGGTGACTGTAGCCATGAAATTAAAAGACGCTTGCTCCTTGGGAGGAAAGCTATGGCAAACCTAGACAGCATAGTAAGAAGCAGAGACATCACCTTGCCGACAAAGGTCCATCTAATCAAAGCTATGGTTTTCCCAGTAGTAATGTATGGCTGTGAGAGCTGGACTATAAGGAAGGCTGAGCACCGAAGAATTGATGCTTTCGAACTGTGGTGCTGGAGAAGACTCTTACGAGTCCCCTGGACTGCAAGGAGGTCCAATCAGTCCATCCTAAAGGAAATCAATCCTGACTGCTCATTGGAAGGACTGAAGCTGAAGCTGAAATATTTTGGCCACCTAATGCAAAGAGAAAACTCTCTGGAAAAGACCCTGATGCTGGGAAAGACTGAAGGCAAAAGCAGAAGTGGACGGCTGAGGATGAGATGGCTAGATAGCATCACCGATGCAATGAATATGAACTTGAGCATGCTCTGGGAGAGAGCGCAGGACAGGAAGGCCTGGCGTGCTATGGTCCATGGGGTCACGAAGAGTCGGACACGACTGAACGACTGAACAACAACAACAACAAAAGAACTTAACTCTTACTGGACCATGTCTACGATTAACACACTCACCAGCTTAGTATAGATCATCCAGTAATTTTCTGCTTAAACAAGGCAGCTTGCTAGCTACAAAGCAAGAACAGAAAATGGCTAACGCCTATCACTGATGCTGCTTTTGAGCTTCAGATGTAAGGACTTGAGGGGCCTGCCTTTGGTCTCTGAAGCAGAATGCACGTCCCTCTTACACACATATGCCCAGTGTAACCTTTGTACTGGAGTAACAGCACGACGGTCTAATTTTTATCTTTTAACTTTACTTACAAGAGCTTGTTGGGATGTATTGTTTCTATGATTATGAGCACTGCAGTTCGACAGCATCCTTTATTATACATAAATGAAACTTTAATAATTATTATTTAATACTGAGGAATGACTTTATTATTATTGTAGAAAGCCCATCTGAAAACTCTTTCCTGTTTTCATAACACATCTGACTCTAGTCTCAGTAAGTCTACCCCTGGAGCAATTATGTACATTGCTTAAAAACATTTTTTATTCAAGAACTGGAAACTCATCTATCTTAAATGTACATCTTTTTCATGCTGCATTTTAATCATTTACCTTCCTGGTTATAACCCAATTATCTCCCTGCATGCATCAGAGTTGTGTAAAGAAAGGAGCACTCATCCTATAAGCAATGGAAGTTCTCTGTGGTATTTTGATTGGTGTTTTTTTCCCCCTGTTGATCATGGTCATTAGTTTTTGAATAATTTAGGACATGACTGGGTTCGCTGCAAAGGCCATTGGCCAAAAGCAATAAAATTGGATTGAATTGGACTCACCATTTTCAGGAGTGTACTTGCTTTCCACCTATAGTGCATGAGATCTCCCACATGTGCCATTTTGTCCTTACTGGGTTCCAGCAGTGTAGTGTTAAATTTTCAAGTGGAAGCACTCAGCATGACAGTCCCCATAGCCACACCCTCAAGGAGAGTTCAACATTGCAGGTAGCTGTGTGGATCCATATCAACAAACCTGTTCTAGCGGATTTCATCTCCACTAGGAGCAGATGTTTTGTAAAGCTAATGGGTCTTAATTGCCTATTCACGGCCAAGCCACCCCAAAATACTTTACATTAACAAGGAACAACAGAAGAAGCCAATGTGGCTTCACAAAAATCTTAGAGATGACCTGAAAACAAAAAAAAGACACATATAGGAAGTGGAAAGAAGGCCAAGTAACTAAGGAAGAGTACAGGCAGGTAGCACAGAATTGCAGGGATGGCATCAGGAAGGCTAAAGCTGAGAATGAGCTGAGGTTAGCGAGGGATGCTAAAAGCAACAGAAAGACTTTCTTCAGCTACGTGCATAGTACAAGACAGGGGAAAGAAATGGTTGTTCAGCTATTAAATAAGGATGGCAAAATGATAACAGATGACAAAGAAAAGGCAGAGGTGCTCAATTCCAACTTTGCTCAGTCTTCTCCCAAAAGAGGGTCTATGACCCCCCCCTGGCAAAGGTGAAGTACAGGCTGAAGGGGCAGGATTGCAGCTTGAGATCGATAGGCATATGGTCAAGGAACACCTAATTACTTGGAATGAGTTAAAATCTCCAGGCCAGATGAACTGCATCCTAGAGTAATAAAGGAACTGGCAGAAGAGCTCTCAGAACCACTATCTATTCTCTTCGAGAAATCATAAAGGATGGATGAAGTACCAGATGACTGGAGGAGGGCTAATGTTGTCCCTATCTTCAAAAAGGGTAAAAAGGAGGAACCTGGGAACTACAGACCAGTCAGTCTGACATCAGTCCCTGGGAAAATTCTGGAGCAGATGATAAAGCAATCCATCTGTAAGCACCTTGAAAAAAAAGCAGTGATTACTCGAAGCCAACATGGATTTGTCAAGAACAAATCCTGCAAGACAAATCTGATCTCATTTTTTGATCAAGTAACCTCCCTTGTGGACCGTGGGAATGCTGTAGACGTAATATACCTCAACTTCAGCAAAGCTTTCGACAAAGTGCCCCATGAGCAAACTAGCTCAAAGTGGGCCAGATGAAACTACGATCAGGTGGATCCACAGTTGGCTACAGAATCGGACTCAGAGTGCCTATCAATGGGACCTTCTCAAACTGGGGAGAGGTAACGAGTGGGGTACCACAGGGCTCAGTCTGGGCCCAGTGCTCTTCAACATTTTTATTAATGACTTAGAGGAGGAGGTACAGGGAATGCTGATCAAATTTGCAGATGACACCAAATTGGGTGGGATAGCTAATACTTTGGAAGACAGAAACAAAATTCAAAGTGATCTTGATAGACTGGAGCATGGGGCAGAAAACAACAGAATGACATTTAATAGGGATAAATGCCAAGTTCTGCACCTAGGAAAAAGAAACTAAATGCATGGTTACAAGATGGGGGATACATGGCTCAACAAGACTACAAGTGAGAAGGACCTTGGAATTGTTGTCGATCACAAGCTGAATATGAGCCAACAATGTGATGTGGCTGCAAAAAAGGTAAATGCTCTTTTGAGCTGCATTAATAGAAGCATAGCTTCCAAATCCCAGGAAGTACTAGTTCCCCTCTACTCAGCACTGGTTATGCCTCATCTTGAGTACTGTGTCCAGTTCTGGGCACCACACTTTAAGAAGGATGCAGACAAACTGGAGAGGGTTCAGAGGAGGGCAACAAAGATGATCAGGGGACTGGAAAGAAAGCCCTATGAAGAGAGACTGAAGGAACTGGGCATGTTTAGCCTTGAGAAGAGAAGACTGAGGGGAGATATGATAGCGCTCTTCAAGTACTTGAAAGGTGGTCACAGAGAGGAAGGCCAGGATCTCTTCTCAATCATCCCAGAGTGCAGGACACGGAATAATGGGCTCAAGTGACAGGAAGCCAGATTCTGGCTGAACATCAGGAAAAAGTTCCTGACTGTTCGAGCAATATGACAATGGAACCAATGACCTAGGGAGGTAGTGGGCTCTCCCACACTGGAGGCATTCAAGACGAGGCTGGACAGCCATCTGTCAGGGATGCTCTGACTTGGATTCCTGCATTGAGCAGGGGTTGGACTCGATGGCCTTGTAGGCTCCTTCCAACCCTACTATTCTATGCTTCTATGCTTCTATGAACAATATATTGTTGCTGGGAAAATTCATTCCCGCCCACCCCCGGCTGCTCTGAGGGCTGCATTAAGCTTGGAGGGAACAGGGAATTCTGAGCATGCAGGGGAGGCAGATGATGTCAGCATCCCTGCTACAAAGTGATGATAGTATAACCAATTATTAGTCATAGTAGGTGTAACATTTCATCCCTGCTAAAAAAAACAAAAGGTGCTAGCGCTGCATCCCTGTGAGCTCTGGCTCCATTACATCACTGCTAGGTTCAAAGCAGTACATATTCCTCCCAGTTCTTGGACAATTTGCATCACAAATAGGGATGTCCATTGTTTGCAAATCTGGCCCTTTGGGGCCCGACAGATTCCTGCTGCCCACCCAGCTCAGCATGCATTTGTTCATCCATAACAATTCCTAGATAGGAAAGTCTAGAGATGGTGTTTAAATCTTCACATCAGCTCCCAGTTATTCAGGCTTCTTATATCGGAATGCTTAGAAAACAAACCAGGCAAGAAACTAGACCAAAAATTATTGTCTCCCTTAAGCAAGAACAGACACAGAAAACTGCTGACTCTCCACAGATACAATTAAGTCCAGCACCACCTGGTGAGTAAGCTATATAATGACAATTGTTCTCATACTTGGCTAGAGCCACCACTTCCTCTGTGTACCCCAGACCTGGGCAACCTCCAGATATTTGGGCCTACAACTCCCATGACCCCTCACCGTTGCTTATGCTAGCTAGGGCTGATGGGAGTTGTAGGCCAAAGCATCTGAAGGGCCCAGTGTTTCCTAACCCTGGTCTACCAGTGCTCAGTTCAAGACGTTTTCAATCTCACAGAAGACTTGCTGCGTTTCCTTTGGCAAACCACCAATACAAATAACATTTTTTGATAGTTTTGTGAGTTTAGCCAGTTTTCATTAGGCACTTTGATGTGCTTTTGGTTGCTATAAAGTGGAATATACGTTTTAAAAATGAAAATATCATTTCTCAGTCTTTGTTCCTAATCTAAATAAATGTTACACCTACTATGACTAATAATTGGTTATACTATAATCAGCAGTAACATATCCCCAATTATCTTTGTACTTTTGCAAGATCATTCTCTAACAAGGGCAAGGATGGATAATTCATTCTTGATTTGGATTATTTGGATGATTCAGTCCTTGATGCTGCTTCTGGCTGAAGTTGCTTGGAAATTACAGTTTTACTTTTACCATTTGTTTCCCTAACAGCACTCTGAGCATTTAATGTATGTGTGTATACCAGTGTATGCCACCCTTGGTTACTGGTATGAGTGCGCAGCAGTTTAGATTAAAGCAACCAAGACATTCATTCAAGTCACATCTGTCCCACTACAAGCTACATGACTTTCAGAATTCATATAATGACTCTTTCAATGCTTATTGGGTCTGAGGCTCCTCATTAGTCCAAGGAGGATTCTGGTTTAGATGGGTCACAGTGGTCACCCCACTTTAGGGGAGCCCTCAGCACTCCCTTCTATACTTTTCTGGGCAGAGGATGTAGCTGTCCCAGTATCTGACTCAGAATGACTCCCCTGCAGCTTCTCCTGTCCTTCAGCCATGCAGGAGCATGATACTGCAGAAACAGAGACCAGCTCTTTAAGAACTACAGTCAGCATGCAGCAGGGATGGAGCCACTGAAGGACAAGTCTCTGCCAGCCCTCTTAGGGCCTCAGTTGACTGTAGTCCTTTGCTGGAACAACAGCTCCTTATGGGAAAATACTCCAGCCATCACTTCACGTGGTGTGCTCTCCAAGGTCCTGCCTTGACTTCTGCCTTGCTTAGCATGACCCAGAGCAGATTGTAAGCACTGTTGTCCCATCTGCTTCCCCTGGGCCTCACACCTAGCCAGGACTGTAAGTCAAGTACATTTGATATTTAGCTCAAAATTTCATCAGTGTATTTCACAAAGTAAATAGTCAGCATATTTAAAGAGGATCCCCATCCAGCCAAGTGCTTGTACAAAGAGTGCACTCCAACGTTCTCTTCATCCTTGCTTAGCAACCCACCATCTGTAACCATTTGTGTGACCCTGAGTTGCAACACTGATAAAATTGGTCCATATATCTCTAGTTGTCAAGCTGATTAGTGAAGTATTGAACTGGAATGGTTTACATAAGGATGGCAGAAATCAAATAAGTGATGAATGCCAACTGCAACTATTCTTTTAAAGGAAAAGTTACAAGCAGGTCATGGAGGCCATGGATTCAGTAGAGGCTAAGGTGTGTCTATGTGGGGCAGCCTTCCCCAACCTGGTTCCCCCCAAATGTTTTGGACTACAACTCCCAGAATTCCTAACCATTGGCCAAGCTGACTGGGGTTGATGGGAGTTGAACTCCAAAACATCTGAAGGGCACCAGGTTGGTAAAGGCTCATGTAGGGACTTGACTATGGATATCTTGGCTGAGGCAGCACCAAAGAATGGAATGGAAATCTGTCCACTGAGCCATTTCAGTATATGATGAATCAGTTGAGAGCATTCAATAAAGGCACAGTATATTTAAACATTCAAGGGAGGGGGAAGCCTGGCATTAGGTTCAGCTGTCTCACCAGTTGCTAGAAGCCATAGAGGTCCCCTCATCCGGAGACTAAAAGTTACCCCCATCTGATCTCTGACCACTCTGGAGCAATGCCAGGATTACACATCTGCCTGCTTGTGAAGTGTGCTGTAAGTGCTTCTTTTGTGACAAATACACAGGCCAATGTACGAAAAATGCAGGGGAGGGACCAGATCTCAGGATTTGACCTGAAGTTTAGCCTCCTTCTTAGCAAATCCAGGTCAGGGGAGTAAAATGATCTTAGGATGAGGGCATACAACAAACCTGAGAGCTTTTGCTGTTTGATCTTTTCCGATGTCCATCAGGTTGAGCACAACTCAGGCTGTGTTCTCCGACCTTCCACATGACAATCACTGCCATGGTTTTGCCCATACCACATCAGTCTCCATCCCCTAGCACTCAAGATTCCTGGGGTCTGAGCCACAGGAGATCTGGCAACCAAAGAACCTTTCGGCCTGCTGCTATGGGGTTGTTTTGTTTCGTTGCTTGTTTGTTTCACTTGCAGGGCATTTTTTCTTTCTTTTTTTTTAATGTAGGGAAACATTAAAAAGCTGTGACATACATCTCCACAGTTTGGAGTGGTAAAGTCCACTCTATACCCTCGAGGTTCTACTGTCTCATTCTTTTGCTGCCTGTGTAGGTCAGGCCAAAGAGACAGACTGTTATCCTCGCTGTATTCTGAAATGGTTGCCATCTGCTCACAGTTAAAACATATTTACCAGTGTTCAGTAGGATTACCCCTAGTTTGCTAAAATGACAAAAGTTTACTCTTTTGGCAAGTTCAATGGCCAGTCAACTTTTTACATTTAATTCAGCTGCGGTTTTCTTTCTGCCAAGGGAATTCTTTTCATTACACCGAGTTCTTGTGCCAAGTTCCCCTGCAGTCCGGTGATGCCAGAAAATCAATGTGAACTCTCATGTTCAGAGGTTAGTTTGCAGCCTCATCTTTGCTAGGCAGTGGTTCGATTCGAAGAAAAGGCTAGCAGCGAAAGCTACCTTGGTTCCCTCTGAGTTATTCTGCTGAGTCAGTGGTCTGGTTTAGCTCCTGTGCCGGAGGCAGCTGGACATATAAGGATGGATTTCCATGGTCTTGGGAAGTTCTCAGCAGGTGAGAAATCAAACTACAGCAGTCTGGCACAAAAGGACTGCCTCCTACTGCTGTTGCTAGGATGAAAGAGATATACTGTGGTGGTAATTTCTGAGATTCTACTATCAAGTAAGAGCCTTGAAAGGTAAAGCTCTCCTTTTTCATTAATGATGCTTCTCTTGCAGGAGAAGGAGAAAGAAGCCAAAGATGTTCAGTCTTTCCCAGATAAAAGCACTGAAAGATCTTTGTGCAAAAGCTTATGAAATTTCTAGCAGGAGAAGAAATGATGATTACAGAATCTCCCATGCAGTTATCAGGATGGTAGTACAGTGAGGAATGGCCATCAATTCTTATGTTCAAGTTGTCTTTGAATTCAAACAGCTGCTCCTCTTGAATTCTAATGGCCAGTCCTCTCCCCTTGATCTTTTTAAGCCTGCCCAAACAGAGTATGCCACACTTCTAGGGCTACATAGTGTTCAGTGACTTCGGAAGGTTCTGAAATATTTCCTGCAAAACAATTTAAGTGAGTGAACATTCTCATTTTAATCCTGTTTGGTGCCACTGTTTCCCCCAGCTGCTATTGGTTTGGTGCCATTTTCCCCTGATTTTTGAGCCTCTCCCCTTCTCACAGGGGCAATTCCTGCTAATCAGGGATCATGCAGTACTGAACATGTTGATGCCACAATTTACACAGCAAATCTTATTGGGCTATAAGATTATGTCACTGAGGGCAAATGAAGTCAACTAAAAATGAGGGCAATGCTTTCCAGGTTAGTCACATCAGTAGTCCCAGCCAATCAGGGATCATGCAGGAAACAGAATGACATCACTATATGATGTAGCCATTCAGAATTGACTATGTACTGATATAAATGAGAGCAAATGAAGTCAAGGGTGAGAAAAGAAGCAACGTTAACAAATAGCAAACACATTGAAAGTACTGATGGAAAAATCATTGCAATGGTGAGGTATATTTTGACAGTGGAACTCTAGTTGTAGGGCTCATCCACAGTTCCTTCCCAGTTCTTCTCACTGGTTTTTCTTGTCTTCCCTGGTCATGCTTCAGTTTGAAGGTCCTGGTTCAGTTTTTGTTGTTCAGTCATTCAGTCATGTCCGACTCTTCATGATCCCATGGACCACAGCACGCCAGGCCCTCCTGTCCTGCGCTCTCTCCCGGAGCGTGCTCAAGTTCATATTCATTTCATCGGTGATGCTATCTAGCCATCTCATCCTCTGCCGTCCCCTTCTCCTTTTGCCTTCAGTCTTTCCCAGCATCAGGGTCTTTTCCAGAGAGTTTTCTCTTCGCATTAGGTGGCCAAAATATTTGAGCTTCAGCTTCAGTATCTGTCCTTCCAATGAGCACTCAGGTTGATTTCCTTTAGGATGGACTGATTGGACCTCCTTGCAGTCCAGGGGACTCGTAAGAGTCTTCTCCAGCACCACAGTTCGAAAGCATCAATTCTTCGGTGCTCAGCCTTCCTTATAGTCCAGCTCTCACAGCCATACATTACTACTGGGAAAACCATAGCTTTGATTAGACGGGCCTTTGTCGGCAAGGTGATGTCTCTGCTTCTTACTATGCTGTCTAAGTTTGCCATAGCTTTCCTCCCAAGGAGCAAGCGTCTTTTAATTTCATGGCTACAGTCACCGTCTGCGGTGATCTTGGAGCCCAAGAAAATAAAATCTGTCACTGCTGCCATTTCTTCCCCTTCTATATGCCAGGAAGTGATGGGGCCAGATGCCATGATCTTAGTTTTTGTAATGTTGAGTTTCAAACCAGCTTTTGCACTCTCCTCTTTCACCCTCAACAAGAGGCTGTTGAGATCTTCTTCACTTTCTGCCATTAGGGTGGTATCGTCTGCATATCGGAGGTTGTTGATAATTCTCCCGGCAATCTTAATTCTGACCTGTGATTCATCCAACCCGGCGTTTCTCATGATGTACTCTGCATATAAGTTAAATAAGCAGGGTGACAATATGCAGCCTTGTCATACTCCTTTCCCAATTTTGAACCACTCAGTTGTTCCATGTCTGGTTCTTACTGTTGCTTCTTGACCCTCGTACAGGTTTCTCAGGAGACAGGTAAGGTGGTCTGGTACTCCCATCACTTTCAGAATTTGCCACAGTTTGTTGTGATCCACACAATCAAAGGCTTTAGCGTAGTCAATGAAGCAGAAATAGACGTTTTTCTGGAATTCTCTTGCTTTCTCCATGATGCAGCGAATGTTGGCGATTTGATCTCTAGTTCCTCTGCCTCTTCGAAACCCAGCTTGTACTTCCGGTAGTTCTCGGTTCGCATACTGCTGAAGCCTAGCTTGTAGGATTTTGAGCATCACCTTGCTGGCATATGAAATGAGCGCAATTGTGCGGTAGTTTGAACACTCTTTGGCGTTACCCTTCTTTGGAATTGGAATGTAAACTGACCTTTTCCAATCTTGCAGCCATTGTTGAGTGTTCCAAATTTGTTGGCATATTGAATGCAGCACTTTAACAGCATCATCTTTTAGGATTTTAAATAGCTCAGCTGGAATACGGTCATCTTCGCTAACTTTGTTGTTACTAATGCTTCCTAAGGCCCACTTGACTTCACTCTCTAGGATGTCCGGCTCAAGTTCAGTGACCGCACTATCATGGCTATCAGGGACATTCAGATCTTTCCTGTATAGTTCTTCTGTGTATTCTTGCCACCTCTTCTTAATCTCATCTGCTTCTGTTAGGTCCCTGCCTTCTTTGTCCTTTATCATGCCCATCTTTGCACAAAACGTTCCCTTGAGATCTCCGATTTTCTTGAAGAGATCTCTAGTCTTTCCCATTCTGTTGCTTTCCTCGATTTCTTTGCATTGTTCATTTAAGAAGGCCTTCTTGTCTCTCCTTGCTATTCTCTGGAACTCTGCATTCAGTTGGATACATCTTCCCCTTTCTCCCTTGCTTTTCACTTCCCTTCTTTCCTCAGCTACTTGTAAAGCCTCCTCAGACAGCCACTTGGCTTTCTTGCATGTCTTTTTCTTTGGGATGGATTTCGTTGCTGCCTCCTGAACAATATTACTGACCTCTGTCCATAGTTCCTCAGGCACTCTGTCTATCAGGTCTAATCCCTTAAATCTATTCCTCACCTCCACTGCATATTCATAAGGGATATGATTTAGGTCATACCTCAATGGTTTAGTGGTTTTCCCTACGTTCTTCAATTTAAGCCGAAATTTTGCAACAAGAAGCTCATGATCTGAGCCACAGTCAGCTCCAGGTCTTGTTTTGACTGACTGTATAGAGCTTCTCCATCTTTGGCTGCAAAGGACATAATCAATCTGATTTCGATATTGACCATGTGGTGATGTCCATGTGTAGAGTCGTCTCTTGTGCTGTTGGAAAAGAGTGTTTGCTATGATCAGCGTGTTCTCTTGGCAAAACTCGATTAGCTTTTGTCCTGCTTCATTTTGTACACCAAGGCCATGCCTGCCTGTTATCCTGGTGATTTCTTGACTTCCTACTTTAGCATTCCAATCCCCTATGATGAAGAGGACATCTTTTTTTGGTGTTAGTTCTAGAAGGTGTTGTAGGTCTTCATAGAACCGATCAACCTCAGCTTCTTCGGCATCAGTGGTTGGGGCATAGACTTGAATTACTGTGATGTTGAATGGTTTGCCTTGGATTCGTACTGAGATCATTCTATCGTTTTTAAGATTGTACCCCAGTACTGCTTTTCCCACCCTTTTGTTGACTATGAGTGCTACTCCATTTCTTCTCAGGGATTCTTGCCCACAATAGTAGATATGATGGTCACCTGAATTAAATTCGCCCATGTTTGTCCATTTTAGTTCGCTGATTCCCAAGATGTCGATGTTCAATCTTGCCATCTCATGTTTGACCACCTGCAGCTTACCTTGATTCATTGATCTGACATTCCAGGTTCCTAAACAATATTGTTCTTTACAGCATCGGATTTTCTTTTCACCACCAGACACATCCACAGCTGAGTGTCCTTTCGGCTTTGGCCCAGCCGCTTCACTCTTTCTGGTGCTACTTGGAAATACCCTCTGCTCTTCCCCAGTAGTATATTGGACACCTTCCGACCTGAGGGACTCATCTTCCGGCGTCATCTCTTTTAGCCTTGTGATACGTTCCATGGGGTTTTCTTGGCAAGAATCCTGGAGTGGGTTGCCATTTCCTTCTCCAGTGGACCACATTTTGTCAGAACTCTCTGCCATGACCTGTCCATCTTGGGTGACCCTGCACGGCATAGCTTATGGCTTCACTGAGTTACGCAAGCCCCTTCGCCACAACAAGGCAGTGATCCATGAAGGGGCTGGTTCAGTTTACATCAGTGGTATTGGAGCAGCTGGAGCACTGAAGTGAAATCATAAAGGTGGGAAATAATCTCAACTAAACTCTCCAAATCTGGTGCCTTCCCATGCTGGCTGGGGATGATGGGAACTATAGTCCAACACATCTGAAGGGCACCAGGTTAGGGAAGGCTGATCTAAACCAATCTTTTAAGACAGGGTATCATGTAACTGAAATCATCCCAGTAGATGACTGTCCAACCTTTCTTAAAACCTCCAAAGGAGGTGAGTGCACATATGAAGGATCTTCACTGAGGGCCAAACTACACATTAGATTTATCTTGTGGTTTACCCTTGGGTACAAGGTTTTTCTTTCACAAATAGCCAGCATGGGATCCCTGATATGGATTAAGACTCTAGCATGAGAGGTACAGAGGAACACAGGAAGCTGCCTTACACCGAGTTCACTGAAGAAGAGAAAGACAAGCTCTGGTGCTCAAGAAAACAGAATTTATTGTGCTCCACACATTTCAGAATGCTTCCTTCCTCAGGAGCTTATACAAGCCGTTTGATCTCTTGCTCTAAATACATGAATGTTCCTACTTCCGGATACTGGCAAACACTGTTGTTGAAGTCTATTGCTCTCACAAGAGCAGATCTACTACACAGGACTAGGGGGTGAAGGATTTGCTGGTGGGGTTTACTTATAGGTACCCCACCCCACTTATAGGTTGGATCCACTACTGCTGCTTGAGTGTTCTCTCAACAAGTTTTGAGAAGTGCCCTTGTGTTTCCCCACAACAGCATTGAGAAGAGAAGACAACCTAATATAGTATTGTCATAGTATTGTCACAACACTGCAAGCAATTTGTATTTCTGCAAAGAGAGGCTGATACCCTCATTCAGAGAATGCGACTGACTGAGACTGACTTAGGATCAATGAGAGGGGTTTAAAAGTTTATATTGGATATTTTTTATCATTGTGGGAAAGGAATCTCCTAGTGGTGTTTGAGTGGGGCTGGGGAAAATAATTTTATTCTGCGCTTTTAGATATTGATTTAATATTGATTTTTAAGTTTTTGTTCTGCTTTCAACTTTTAGTCATTATTGATATTAATAATTGTTTTAATATTTTAGAAATTTACAGCTAGTTTTATCATTTTACAATTCTAGCTTGACAGTTAACTTCTTTTATTTTTAAATGAGAAAATCTAAACAAATCAGTAGTCCTGGAGATTACGATCTCTTGCCCACCCCCCGAACAGAGTAAGATAGTGAGTTCTTTTTAACCACTGGAAAATGCAATAGATTTAAATAGTACTTCCACAAGAAATGGTTTTGACATTTTGTTTGATGATGTGCTGACCACAGTAGTTCCAGTTATAGAAGGTAAACACAACACTATAAATATATCTCCTGAGAAGCATAACTTTGAGAATGTGCAACAATTTGGGGATGTCCTTTTAGAAGAACAAACTTTATTAATTGCTAGAATCGTTCAGCATATTTACCATCAATTAAGTCAAATAGGAGACAAACTTGACAGTTTAATTACATTATTGAAACCTCTTGAAGAACATATAAAAGGTACAACATACCATTCTAACAAATATAAAGTATTCAGGAGGGAAGCAGAAGTTAAAACAGATCAAGCAAGGGAGATATTTGAAACAGGGAAACCTAAGCAGATTCCCCAGCAACCTAAGAGCTTACAGTGCAGCTTAGTATTGCAGCCCTCCGAATTGGCTTTGATCATCTTCCCTTATAACGGGAACATTCCATACTGGGGTTCAAAGAGGTTGGCAGCTGAACACTTAAGTTACCTTTTTGAGATCACAGAATAAAACTAAGATAAAACTAGCAGCAAAGAATAAAACCATTACATCATCATCAGACCAAATTAAAACCAGCAGCACAGTAAAGTACTAAAAGCACTACAGTTTCTAAAATGCCTGGGAGAATAAAAAGGTCTTCACGTGGTGCTGGAAAACCTATAATATAAGGTGCCAGGTGAGCTCTCTGGGGACAGCATTCAGTAAATAAGCTGCCACCACGGAAAAGGCCCTCTCTTTTGTAACCACCCACCTTGCCTCATTTGGCAAGGGCCCCTGGAGGAGGGCCTCAGATGTAGCCAGTTTCTTCACTGCTGCTGCCAAATACATTTTGGGAAAGGAGCAGTTGTGGGAGGCTCACAGCAAAGCTGGAGGTGTGGAGACCTCCAGAACTAGTCCTGTTCCCAATGAATGTGGATGAGACCTGGAGTTCAGAATGGGCTTGAGTTTAAAATGAGCTAATTTGGGCCTGGGCATGCCCATTCCCAAGTGAGCCCAGTTCAGTTCATCCATCTTTCTTCCAAGCTTTACCATGGATATGACTCCAACACATTATAGTAATTATACGAAGCGACCCTAGGATGTGATGAGCACTGCAAGTGACTTCACCACATTACAACTTTATCGTCCAGGGACTATTTCCTTGTCTTTGGAGTCATGTAATAACACATTGAACCAGAAACATCATATGTTTTTTTAAGGATTTTGTAAGGAACCTCTGGGTGCCTAGGAGATCCTGCTCACAGTATCATCCTTGGAAAAAAGGCATAGTTGCCTTCAAGTATGTGCTCACTAGATGATGTTCTATGAGTCCAAGTTATATTGGAAGCCCTGGGGATGTGACTCCTGCACCACCCTTTGAATAACCATAAGAAGAGCCATGTTGGATCAGACCAAGACAGTAGAGGCTGGTGGCTTTGATGTCAGTGGGGCAGTGAATCCACTCCAGGTTTCAGTCAGAACCAGTCAGAACTCTAAAGGAGCTATCCAAGGTGCTAAACCCTACTCCAAAATAAGTTCACATGGTGCTGGTTTACACGGTGGCCAACCAGCAGCCTGAGCAAAACCCTCAGGTAGGACATGAGCGCAATAACACCCTCCTGCTCATGTTCCCCAGCATACTGCCCTTGATACTGGAGGTAGCATATAGCCATCAGGTCTAACAGTCATTGAAAGCCTTTTCCTCCATGAATTTGTCTAATCCTCCTTTTAGACCCTTTTGAGTTGGTGGCCATCACTACATCTTGTGTCAGTGAATTCCGTAGCTTAACTATGTGCCATGTGAAGAAAAGCCCCACTGAGACATTTCTAATTTTAAATATATGAGAAACATACAGTGGGAACTGTTCCAGCGCAAGCACCCTAGCTCTTGGACAATTCCCATTCATTTCAAGGGGCTTGTACAAGAAGACTTCTTGCGAGATTTATGCTCCTTATGCTGACCAATTTCAGTTGTCATTTACATACAGTGGGAACTGTTCCAGCGCAAGCACCCTGGCTCTTGGACAATTCCCATTCATTTCAAGGGGCTTGTACAAGAAGACTTCTTGCGAGATTTATGCTCCTTATGCTGACCAATTTCAGTTGTCATTTACATATATTTTAAACTTCCTACATATAAGCTATATTATTATTTATTCAGCATCAACTGCAGCAGTGATGATTGGGAGATTCTTTTCAAGCAATGAGCAAGAGACTGCTTGAAGCGGTTTCTAAAAAATTAATGACTAGAAATGAGTAATGGCTTTAAAAAGTTATATAACTAAAAATGGATAGTTAGTTACTGACACTAAATAAATGCTTGGCTGCATGGACTTTTTACAAGTCTTAGATGCTGGCTTTCAGTACATTTTTGCTGACTGACTGTAACAATTTTTTTCTACATTTTTTTTCTACCCTTGTTGGTGTCTACAGCAGTTAACAAAATATTAAAGAACATCAGTAAAATAACAGTTAAAATTTAAAATTGCACACTGTATCACACAATTGCACAACTAAAAAGAAGCAGCAGAAATACCCTAAAAGCAGCAGTTGAAACATTGTTTATAGCAATATTAGGAATATTTTATTTATTTATTTATTTATTTATTAAATTTATTAATCTCCCATCTGACTGGTCACCCAGCCACTCTGGGCAATGTACAACCCACCATAAAACAATTTAAAACAATAAAATTTTACCATAATTTTTTTTTAAAATACCCTAACCCACCCCAAATGCCTGCCTGAACAACCACGTTTTTAATGCACGACGGAAGCTCATTAAAGAGGGGGCATGATGGAGTTCCCTAGGGAGGGAGTTCCACAGAGTGGGGGCCACCACAGAAAAGGCCCTCTCCCTCGTCCCTACCAGTCTAGCTGTCCTGGCTGATGGGACAGAGAGAAGGCCATCTGAGGCTGATCTTGTTAAGCGGCCTGTCTGGTGTTGCTGGAGGCACTCCTTAAGATAGGCTGGGCCGGAACCATATAGGGTTTTAAAGGTCAAAACCAACACCTTGAATTTGGCCCGGAAAACAACTGGTAACCAGTGCAACTCCTTCAGCACTGGAGTGATGTGATCTCGCCGGCGGCTGCCTTTAATCAGGCGAGCCGCCGCGTTCTGTACCAGCTGCAGCTTCCGAACCGTCTTCAAGGGTAACCCCACGTAGAGCACATTACAGTAGTCTAAACGAGAGGAGACCAGGGCATGTACTACCGATGGGAGCAGATGGTCGGGAAGGAAGTGGCGCAGCCGCCGTATCAGATGGAGTTGATACAGCGCTGTCCGGCTCACAGCTGACACCTGAGCCTCCATGGACAGCTGGGAGTCCAAAATGACCCCCAGGCTGCGGACCTGGTCTTTCAAGGGTAGCCGTACCCCATTCAACACCAGGTCAACATCCCCCCCACAATAGTGTTAAAAACAGCAAACAGTAATAATAACAAAGGAGGAAAAACATGCAGTGAATCAAGCTGAGTTACCCACCTAATGCCCAAATGAACAGGACAGACATTGCTTAAAAGATAGGCAATGCCTAAAAGATAGGCACTAGGCAAGGGAGGGAGTTCCAGAGTCAGGGTGCAACCACAGAGGAGGCCCTGTTTCCAGTTCCTACCTGCATAACCTCAGGATGTGACAGGGTGGTCAGATATGCATCACCCAAAAATAAGACTTGCATCACCAAAAAGAGGGCACAAATGTGTATATGCTAATTTGTATAAATAAATGCAAATTTAGAAATAATTACTACAATTTAGATTGTAATAGAAATACAGTACAAATGACCATAGTTGGGAAGACTGTTTAGCCTTGAGAAGAGAAGACTGAGGGGAGATATGATAGCACTCTTCAAGTACTTGAAAGGTTGTCACAGAGAAGAAGGCCAGGATCTCTTCTTGATCATCCCAGAGTGCAGGACAAGGAATAATGGGCTCAAGTTACAGGAAGCCAGATTCCGGCTGAACATCAGGAAAAACCTCCTGACTGTAAGAGCAATACGACAATGGAACCAATTACCTGGGGAGGTGGTGGGCTCTCCCACACTGGAGGCCTTCAAGATGAGGCTAGACAGCCATCTGTCAGGGATGCTCTGACTTGGATTCCTGCATTGAGCAGGGGTTGGACTCGATGGCCTTGTAGGCCCCTTCCAACCCTACTATTCTATGATTCCCCTCAGGCACCCCTCAGAGGACCAAAGTAGTAAGAACACACACACACACACGTGCGCGCACACACACACACACACAGAGATGTTCACTGATCAGCAGAGACTATGAAAGAAGCAAGTCTTGCAGTGCAGAGGGAGAGTTAGGAAGGAGGTGGTGAAGGTAAAGAAGCAGCTGCTGCCAGGCCCAGGATGAGGGAAAGGGAGAGGGAGGAAATGCAGGCAATTTCTATTGTCACATGAGAAAGCCTGGAAGGGAAGTTTGGTGAGTGAGTGAATGAATGAGTGGATGGCATCACCATTTCCAAAGAATCCTGGCACTAACCTGAGTCCCATGGAATGGGGTTGGGATTCAGCTGAGTGATATGTGAGTGTTGATGTTCATCCCACCTTCAGCTCTAGAAAGATTGAGCACTTCCTAACTCTCCTTCCCTTTCTTCACTCCATAGTTATTTTTTCCCCTTCCTGAGACAATCTCCTAACCCCTTCCCTCCAGCCTCCCCCGCCTTCTTTCCACTCTTTCTATACTCCTCTCTCCATCTCCCTCGGCTACAGTCATTTCCCTTCCAGTTCCACCCTGCTGATCAGCATCATCTGGAAGCAGCCCAGACTGCTGAGACCATGGCCCCCTCCCCACCATCATCACTGGAAGGCCCTCCTCACACACATCCAAAACTTTCTGGGATTTGTAGTCTGGTAGGGAGAGATAAAGACAGAAGGAGAGAGGGAATGACTGCCAGCTCCCAGAATACACTGCACTCTCCAACCTAATCTTAACCCATAGAGGTAGAAGAGGGTTAGATATATATACCAGAGCAATGTCCGGATCTAGAATTCCTGAATTTTAAAGGACAAATTGGAATCCAGACACAGACAGTACTATAGACAGAGGGCAGCCCAGGATAAAAGAGGACATCTGGTCACCCTAGGAGGCAAGGGCATCAAAGAAAGGTGCAGAAACATGATCTCATCTTTTGGGCAGACACATAACCGGAGTAGGCAGTGATTCTTTGGGTAGCTGGGTCCTACCTCTGATACCCATAAGCTACACAGCACACCAACAGTGTTCCAGGCAGTAGATGACTGCCTTCTCTGCATGGGTGCTGTGTGGTTTTGAAGGGATGGGTGGGGCACTTTCAGTTGGCAAAGGGCATGGCCAGGTTTGTCTGGTGGAAACTCCAGTGCTGCCTTGTTTTTTTATGTCCTTCTGGTGCCTCTATTATTATTATTATTATTATTATTATATAGCCGAAGCTTTCTGGGTGGTTCACAACAGATATAGAGGATTGTGGGTTACACGTCACCCTTTACCTTCTCCTCCACTTTGTCTCTCAGTGATGCAGGGCTGTTTCAAGATCCCCCCCCCCATGCTATCACTATTAGCTCCTGAACAGCATGAAATGGGGTTTTTTTTGGAGGGGCACACATTTCCTAACCCTAACCCTTTCCATCACACAGACACACACAGACACATCATGAAAGGGAAGGCTTCTAGCCGCTTCAGTGCTCTAACTGGCTGCACATACTCCAGAGTTTATAAGCTGATTGGTTCAGATCACTGCCCCTCACACTAGAGAAAATATTGTGATTTATGGCACACAGCTGCATCCTGGACTAGCCAATGCAGCACTTCCCTTTACTGCATGCCGAGCCTTGCCTGGCTGCTATTGTTCCTGCCTGCCTGGGAATCATTTGGTGCCCTGGATCTCTTGGTGCACTGGGCGACCACCTTCTTTGCCTTCCCCTAGAAATGGCCCTGCAGTAATGGAGCAAAAGGCCGCAGCTGTCTTCCTCAGCCATCTCCCTCCATCTGCCATAAAAGGTGCTGTTAGCAGCACAGCCTCTAGAGAAGCATCCAGCCTCTTGAAAGACATCTAGGTCTCCTGATGAGGGAGGCCATGTCCCTCTCACCATGGCAATGGGGATGCCATTCACCTGGCTGATCTTGACCCACCTTCTCAGTCAAAGGGAGCCCTTAAGCAGTCTTGGACTGATTTGAGGTCCCAATCTGCAGCCTTCAAAAATCAGCACTGGGGGAAATAACTACTGGCTTTTAGGCAATCAAGGTGTTGAGCAATCAAGGAGGAGGAGGAAATGGAGCTGAAGGATGGGTTCAGTGCTCTGAACACAGTGCAGTTGTCCCTTGGGTTGAACATGGCATGCTGCAAAGCAAATGTCCCCTGACAGAGCTGTGACCTAATACACATACTAATGCCATCTTTGGAATTTGTCACGGACTGTTGACTGGTGTGAATTATTTGTTCCTAGTTATTATGGTGAAATGATCACAATCAAAAGGAGCCATTCTAGGGCTAGGATTAAGGCGATGCTTTTAACAGAATAAGTTTTGAAACAGAAACATGCCTTACAGCAATAACCCTTGTTTCTTTAAGTAGAAACTGTCTAAAAGAAGATGAACCACCTGCAAAGCCACAGATATGATTTTTCTGCTTGTAATACTTCCGGGTCATGAGAAATGCCGGGTTGGATGAATCAGAGGTCGGAATTAAGATTGCTGGGAGAATTATCAACAACCTCCGATATGCAGACGATACCACCCTAATGGCAGAAAGCGAAGAGGATCTCAAGAGCCTCTTGTTGAGGGTGAAAGAGGAGAGTGCAAAAGCTGGTTTGAAACTCAACATTACAAAAACTAAGATCATGGCATCTGGCCCCATCACTTCCTGGCATATAGAAGGGGAAGAAATGGAAGCAGTGACAGATTTTACTTGCTTGGGCTCCAAGATCACCGCAGACGGTGACTGTAGCCATGAAATTAAAAGACGCTTGCTCCTTGGGAGGAAAGCTATGGCCAACCTAGACAGCATAGTCAGAAGCAGAGACATCACCTTGCCAACAAAGGTCCGTCTAATCAAAGCTATGGTTTTCCCAGTAGTAATGTATGGCTGTGAGAGCTGGACTATAAGGAAGGCTGAGCGCTGAAGAATTGATGCTTTCGAACTGTGGTGCTGGAGAAGACTCTTACGAGTCCCCTGGACTGCAAGGAGGTCAAATCAGTCCATCCTAAAGGAAATCAACCCTGACTGCTCATTGGAAGGACAGATAATGAAGCTGAAGCTCCAATATTTTGGCTATCTAATGCGAAGAGAAAACTCCCTGGAAAAGACCCTGATGCTGGGAAAGACTGAAGGCAAAAGGAGAAGGGGACGGCAGAGGATGAGATGGCTAGATAGCATCACCGATGCAATGAATATGAACTTGAGCACGCTCCGGGAGAGAGCACAGGACAGGAAGGCCTGGCGTGCTATGGTCCATGGGGTCACGAAGAGTCGGACACGACTGAACGACTGAACAACAACAACAACAAATACTTCCGGGACAATGTGATGTGAAACCAGTACTTCTTGGTAGCATGACATAAGCTGTTGCATGCTGTGAAAAAGAACATAGTCCCCTTCTGTGCTAAAGGGTTTGAGCAATCCCTGAGGTTTCTTAGTGTAATTTGTGACACTATTGCCCCCTGACCAGTGATGGGAGGGGAATGGGCTTCACATCCTTACTGGTGGGCATTCCATGGTGGTGTTGGAGACAGCAAACTCAGCACCATGCAGGTGTGACTGCTGGCTTGCCACAGCACTCCATGCTGGCATGGGCCAATGGCAACAGTGACCCATGTGGGTCACACAATGCTAATTGATAAGGGCATGGGACAAACTATTCCTCAGTACCACTCATTGTGGCGTCCGTTTACTGCTACCACATCTCTGTAGCGATGGCCCATTTGGCCTCCATCTCTCTATAGTTTTGATGATAGGCATAATGTGAAGTGTGGGCACTTACACAAGCATTCCCTGACTTGTAATCACACTGGTCTGTTTTACAGTTTGTTTAATGTTTTTAATGTATGTATTATTCTATACTGTTTTTACATTTGTTTTTATCTTGTGTTTTATGTATTTTTAATGTAAACCGCTTAGAGATCATAGGATATCAAGCGGTATATAAGTAGTTTAACTAACTGAGCAGATGGAATTTAGGAAGAAAAGCCATAGCTCAGTGGTAGGTAAAGGTAAAGGTGTCCCCAACCAGTCGTGTCCGACTCTAGGGTGCGGTGCTCATCCCCGTTTCTAAGCCGAAGAGCCAGCGCTGTCCGAAGACGCTTCCGTGGTCATGTGGCCAGCATGACTGAACACCAAGGTGCACGGAATGCTGTTACCTTTCCCGCCAAAGCGGTACCTATTTATCTACTTGCAATTTCTTGCTAGGTTGGCAGGAGCTGGGACTGAAGATGGGAGCTCACTCCATCACGTGGCACTCAGGTCTCGAACTGCTGTCCTGCCGACCTTCCTGTCTGCAGTTCAGCATCTTAACCACTAAGCCACCGCGGCCCCCCTCAGTGGTAGAGCACCTGCCTTATATGCAGAAGGTCCCAGGTTCAATCCCCAGCATCTCCAAGTAGGGCTGGAAAAAATCCTGAACCCCACTGGTGCCCAGAAGTTGCCCAAACATACTAGGCATTGACCCTGACGCTGGCCCTGTTTGTAGCAAAGCCTCCCATCGAATATATAAGTGACACGAAAGAAGGGCAACTTCTGTAACAGCAGTGGGCAGAAGGTAGATCTCCAGATGTTTTGGATTTCCAACTCCTAGAAGCCCCAGGCAGCATGGCCATTGATTGGTCAGGAATGCTGGGAGTTGAAGTCCAAAAGAGCTGGAGATCTACTTTTTTTCTGTCCTCCCCCACTCTATAACACAACATCTCAGTGTTATTCCCATTGTATCAGGGAGAGATATCAATCACTCCCTGCAGAGGTTAACACCATTACTAGAGGCAAATAGAAAATGGAAGACCATCCTAACTAAGAAAAGATGAGCAGCAGTAACAATTGACATAATGGTGCAAAAATATCTTATTTCAGTTGTTCCAAGGAAGGAACAAAGGAAGGCACATGTTTAAAATACTGCTTGTGTTCTCTCTGACTACAGGTAGTTTTGTATAGTCATATAGCAATTCAATCAGATCAATTTCTCTTGTCTGTGCAGTGACAAATGTGAAGCCTCGCCGCCTTTAAAAGATGTTCTTTGGTGAAGTTTCTTGTGCTATTTCTTTAAAAACAAAACCATCTCCCTTTGCCTAACCCTCATTTTTTCAAAATCTCATTTATCTAAATTGTTTGGGGGGACATGCACAAAACATTTGGTAGTGAAATGTTCAGCTAAATAGAAATGATACTTCTGTAGTCTTATATTGACTTCAGGGTACAAGAAGAGGAAATTGATCTGATAGCTGTGCCACAACATTCAGAGAAGTGCAAAATTCCATGGGTAGCTATGGTCCAATCTGTACATCAGTTTATATCTGAATTCACAAATATTGAATTCTTTAAGCATCCTTATTTGACAGTACTGATAACTGATATGTCATGAAAATGGGCTCCTTCACACTGGGCCTTTATCCTGCTATGGAGATTGCATACTCACAGAACGTTGCGGGTCCTGTACACAATGCAGCCCTCCTCCAGAGAACCTCCGGCTCTTTGTGAGCTCTATTGCGTTGTCTTCCATGATGACAAAAGTCTGGCATTTTCCCTCCTCCCACTATGGAGTCAATATAAATGAGGGTATACTGTTTAAAGTTGCTTTTATTGCAAATAAAACAACAGCGCCACCTCGTGGCTTTGTAATGAAACACATAGAAGTTTAGTTTTTTGAAAAAGCCACATGGAAAGGACCCGATCTAATCCCACAAAGATACTGGAAGCAGAAGCCCCAGTAAATTGTAGGATTTTTATCCTTGTGTGATGAAGCCCAATGTCTGCCTTCAGCAAACGCTTCCTACATTGACAGCTGCCAAGGACTCTCTGATCATCTCCCACAAAAGTCCTTCATTTGGCAGGGGATAGGTTCTATGGCACACATGTTCTCTATTTGAAGGTGTCCTCTGTTTGAAGGTTTGTCCAGACCCAAGTCTAAAGATGAAGAACCATAAGAAGAGAGATCAGGGCAGTGGCCTTGAAGTTACCCATCAACTGTTAGCACCTGGACAGCAGACTGAGCAGGCAGGCACATAAGTCACCTGGTCACAATTTGTCACACTATGACAAGACATACAGTATTTCTATTTAAATTATGATAATAATTTCTAAATTTGCATCCATACACATGGGTTAGTATATAGAAAGGTTATGCAAATCACTGCCCTCTTTTGTCCTTGCAACATATGCCTGTTATATTAATGTATGTGTTTGCATTGTTAAATGTGACTCAGATAAGATAGGGTTAATAGAGAGTGTTAGAGAGCGAGTGAAAGGTGGGAGGGGCTTGTGTCTGTGTGTGAGTGTGTGTGAGTGAGTGAGTGAGTGAGTGAGTGAAAGAGAGACAGAGAGAGAGGATTCTGAGGCTACAAAGGAATGAACTGACAGTTAGGAGTCAGACAGGGCCTTAACGATTGTGGAAGCAACATCCAGTAAGGGGGGTTGTGTGTAGGATTTTAGAAAGGGTAGAGTAGGTAGGGAAATTAGGACCAAGCATTAATTAATGCAAATAATATAGAACTCTCCATGTTACAAGTAAATATTTTATTGGGTTTAAAAAAAATACAGACTTCCAGGTGTTGATTGAATTGCTACGCTGCTATTATTAAATCTATTTCTTTGTTACTTCTCCTGTAGTGGGTTCAGCGAACCAATTGAGCATATTAAATTTCTCTGGAACCCAGAGAAAATAAAATGGCTGAAGCTTGGGTGTCAGTGGGAACAACTGATCTAGGTGAAAGCAGGTGTTTCCTGAGGGGGTTGTTTCTCAGTTTCAGAGGTGGAGCTGGGGAAAAGGTGGAACCCAGGCAGGAATGCCACAGTCCTCTGTTTAGGTGATTCATAAGTGGCCACCCTATGTGTGTGTGTGTGTGTTGCACTTGCACTCCAAAACAGTGACTGTGAGAAGTATATAATAAGGAGATTCAAACTCCTGCCTGCAGGGATGCTGTGACAGGGTCATTACTAGCTATGCCACCGGAGACGATGCAGTGGGCGGCATCATCTTATGTGCTGTGTGTGTTCTGATTCGGGGGGCATGCTGAGGCATGTTCGTGTCTTTGTGACTTCATTGGGTCTCTCCATGTATAGGTGGCCTATGGGCATCATTGACTGGTGAGCTATAGCAATGGTTCCAGGCACACTGTGGCTGTGGCCATTGTTTTTCCTGCTCCCTGCCCCCCCACCCAGTTTCCTGGTTGTGTGCATCCTCCTCTCCTCCTGGGAGAGCTTAAACAGAAATACAGTACATCTCACCATGGTGTGGAAGTCTGTGACCAGGTGACCTGTATGCCTCTATTCAGGTGCTGGCTGTGGATGGGCAATAGTTCATAAGGTTATTTATCTTTACATTGGACTTGGACTGGAGAGTCCTTCAAATGGAGGACACTTTCAAAATGGAGAACAGCCCTCTGCAGCCCTTCAAATAGAGGACTGTTCTCTGTAAAAGAGGGATCATGGCCACCCTACTCCCCCACAGGCTTCGGGGGGGGGGTTAATGTGGCTCCCCAACCCCCATAAATTGCTTGTTTTACACAAAGGTGAATTCTTAATAAAAAAAATAAATAAATTGCAATCCGCAGGGCCTGTTCCACCACCTAAGAATATTTAACATTTCCAAAAGCATTTCCTAGTCGTCAAACATCTCTCAGCTTCTTTTCACATGACTTTAAAAATGAGCCAAATGAACTTCAAGAATATTTTATTAAAAAATAAAATAATCTCTCCTCACCAGAGACTGGAAATGTCAAGTGTGAGCCAGGAGTATATTTTTCACAGTCAACATTTAAAAACCTCCTCTCTCCTCAGAAAGCAGGATTTAATCATGGTAATCCTGACAAAATCTATGCAGCAGCAAAAGCTTGTGGGCACCACCATAACAATCCTCTATCACAGCCAGCCCAACAAATACCTACTGAGGAAATAATTTATTGTTTGGCACTTGCTGCAATTCTAAAAGGTATTTTCATTTGAAGGTGTGTGTGTGTTCCCCCCCACACCTCTTTTGAGTCTGAATCATGAGACAGATTGATGACTGTAATTTCTTCACTGGCATTATTTTATTAAAACATGCTGGAGAAAATTATGACAGTTATTGTTCAGGGAAGTCACAGGACTAGTTCCCCCTGAAATGTGCTCAAGATTTATTCCATTGTGCCCACCAAAACAACTGTGCTGTAAAAGTTCTTCTTGCTATGTCAGTTAGGGCCTGACCAGACGAAGGTTGGTTTGTGTTCCCATCCCCCATTCCCCTGCCACAGTGAAGTTTGGATTTGATCAAATTCCAGCTCTCCATCATGGCTTGGGACATTACAAGATGTGTAAGGGTGCAATCCTATGCATATTTAGACAGAACAAAGTCCTACAGCTCGCAGCATTCCCCAGCCAGCCATGCTGGCTGGGACATGCTGGGAGTTGTAGGACTGTTTTCTGTCTAAACGTGCATAGGATTGTCCCTTAAGATACTTATTAATGAGGTACAACGGAATCCCTAATATCTAAACCATGGTTCTACAAAATTCAAATTACCCACATCCACTGCATGCCTTTTGTGCATGCATTCAAAGTATTTAGAATGGACATTTCAAATATCTGTATTAACATCTGTTAACTTGCAGCAGCACAAAGTTCTGGTGAGAACAAACAACAATTTGGATGAAAACCCTGCAAGAGAAGACCCCCTTCTTGCTTATGTTGTTCTGCAATATGTTGATGCATTTAATGTGACTGATTTTTCAAACTCATACTGCTTGGTGTGTGGGGTAAGAAGGTGATTACAAGCAGAACTGTGGTGAGCAGGGAGGGGGACTTGAACCCTTCCCCACTGCTGTGGTCTCAAATTGCCCCCCACTCCGACTGAAATTGCTATTTTGTATCAGGAGGGAAGCTCCCTTGGTGTCAGAACCATAGTAAGGATGTGTGGGGGTAGGGGTGTCAGAAAAATCTGCAATAGAACCAAATGAGTTCAGATTTTCATGAATCTGACTTGCAGATTCTGCAGTGGACCGGCTTTTCCCTTGTCTGGTGGATTCTGTGGACTTGCAGACCAGTTTTGTAATTTTCCCTAATTTTGCACAAATTTCATCATAGAAAGATAGCAACAACAACAACAACAAAATTAAAAATGGCCCCTAATGTGTATTTCCCCCATAGGCTAAGGTGTGAAAATGCGCATTTGGGGGAATTTGCGTATTTTTGCATGAGCAAAATTGTGCAAATTCAGAAAGAAAAGAATCCGATTCTGTCAGCGGGCAGATGATGGAACAAAAGGTGCTTGCCAATATGCGAAATGCAGACAGAACAGAATTTACACAATCCATACATCCCTAGTGTGGGGGTGGGGGGGAGTTAAATTTTTCCCACCCTGCCCACTATGATGCAGTTCCTTCCCACCCAGAGACTGAACCATCAGTCACATAAAATGAAACAGAACATTTAAAATAATGTGTAGTTTGGCCCTAAAGCACCATGTACATGTTGATGATGCTATATTAATGACAATAATCAATAATTAAATATGATAGAGCCCTTCTGGGTATTACAAATATGTATGATATATCATAGTAAAAGAATATCATAGAATCATAGAATAGTAGGGTTGGAAGGGGCCTACAAGGCCATCGAGTCCTACAAGAATACACTTCTTGGTACCTAATAATACATATATTCCAGGTAAATCAAACTGTAATATCACTTCCAAATATTTACTAGTATTATATGGAACATATCATTTTGATTTTTGTCTAATCCATTTAGGTGTACCTGAGTGAAATGCGATATTATTATCAGTATTATATTTTGCATTAGTTATACAAGATTTACCTTTCAGTGCTGATCTCACTCTCTTCCATCCCTGATCTTCCATCTTGAGCAGAAAATCCATTGGTGATTACAGAAGGTTTATTAGTACCATCCTTGTTGTCAGAGCGTATGAAGCTATAATGGTTTAGTGATGAGTAATGAAAAACAATTCAGTAATTGTAATCCCAAAGAGCAAGTGAGGTCAGAATCAGGGTAGGTAAATCATGATGTGTTTGTTTCAAAAGCATTGTTCTCTCTGCCCCAGATGCATTTGTTCTGCGATCTCAGGGTACTTAAAAGATGCAACAGAAAACTTAGAAGGAAGGAAGACCCATTGTACTTCGTGGGATTTACTTCCAAGTAAATATGTTTGAATTGGGCTGTGCTATCTATGACACAAACAACAAAGTGATATGATACCTGCGCAACAGCTTTTTGTGGTAGGCCAGCGTTATGGTTCCCATATTGCAGATGAGGTTCTTAAGGGGTGGAAGAGAGGCTTGCCTAAAGGCATCAGCTGATTTCATGGTAGAGGTGAGCTTTGAACTGAGGGCTTTCTGGTTTCCAGCTCAATTTCTTACTTGACTTAGGGAATTCCTTACTCTCACATCTTGGCATTGAGTCATGCACTGGTCTTGCACAGTTCTGGTCTTGCACTTTGAAGGTTGGTGTCTGTTATCACAGGGGTGCTGTTGACCCATGACTGATTCTCAGTCCTGCCAAGGGTTGTCACATGCCTTTACAGACCTCTGTCTCCTAGGCAGGAGCAATGCTGGCATCAAGGGTAGGCATAGTCAGGGAACTGCCGAGGGCCCACACCCTAGCAGGGCCCACTGACAACAGCCCCCTGGACTTTCTCCTCCTCTTCACTATTGCAACCCACTTGTGCACATGCCCAAGTATAGGCTCTGGCCTATACAACAGTGGTGGTGATAGTCATGGTGAGTAGGTAGACTCAAAGAGGGATGGGGCCCATCAAGGGTCTCTTGCCCAAGGGCCTCAAATAACTGGAGACAGCACTGGGCAGGGGAAACCATGGGAGGTGCAAGTTAACTTCAAATCAGGGTGGGAGCAACTGCCAGCGAAATTTACTCATCACTACAAGGCAAATCTAGCCCATCCTTTCCTTTTTCACCCCTTCCAAGAGTGACAGAGTGACAGCAGTCTGGCACATGGGAGAGGAGGTGCTTGAGTGTCTGACACCAAAAATCTAGATACAAATGAAAAAGGATTGATTTAGAATCAGAAAAAGGGAACTGAACTACAGGTAAACAAATATTTAGCAGAGATCAGATAAACAGCATCAGAGATGAATAAAAAGATGCTTTCTAACCTGGTTTCTTAAAACCAGCATTCCAACACAAGATAAAGATAACTGAAATAAGCACATGTATGTATGTATGGTGGATGCTGGCAGTCTCCAGGAAATCCTTCTATAATAGGGGTGGGCAAATTGTGGCCCTCCAGATGTTTTGGCCCACAACTCCAGTCAGCCCTAGCCAGCATAGCCAACGGTGAAGGGAGTTGTAGGCCAAAACATCTGGTGGACCACAAGTTGCCTGTCCTTGTTCTATAAGCTGCAGTCAGTTACCACAACTGAGCCAAATATTTCCAGCACTAGTCAAAAAGTTGCAATTACACAATACAATCCAACTTTTGTTGCCAAAAAGGAAGCTGGTGCCCCAATTAACATGCTTTACTTTGTTCCCACATTCATGATGTAGATTGCCTGCTTCTCGCCACCACCTACTGTTCTATTCTCTCTTGATAACCCAAAGAAAAGGTGCAAGGAGATGGGACAAACTCTCCCTTCCTTTATCTCTCTTCTTGTTTCCATTCAAATGAGCAGGTTGAGAAGTTGCCCTTTGTAAAAATGTCCTGTCACTCTTGCTTCCTTTGCTTGAGAGATTTTTACTGGCAATAGCCTTGCTAATATTTCTTCTTTTTCACTGCCATTTTCACTTAGCACAAAGTTACTGCAAGGAAGTGATTTGTGTAGGTTCTGGGGGTGGACAGAGCATCTTTGGTGGAATAGGAACCAATTTAATGTTACTTCCATTTTCCAAGGACATCACTCAAAATGATGAGACATGAGAAAGATCACTGCCTTCCAAGCCACATTGCAATTCTCTTCTTAACCATATTTAGATATTTAAGCATTTGAATGCAGAGAGAGATCAGCTGCTTACTTAGTTTGGGCTGGGGTCACAGGGTCATATTCCATTAACATTTTGGAAACTATTCAAATATTCATGCATATGTGCTCATGGAAATGAGCACGCAAGTAAATAAGAATTTTAATAATGGGATGAGACTATTGCTCAGTAACGGACCACTTGCTTTATATATACAGACACTACCAGGTTCAATTGCTAGCATCTCCACTTAAAAGGATCAGGTAGCACGTGACTGGAAAGATTCCTCTCTGCCCAAGATCCTGAAGAGCACTGCTGGTTACAGAACAATACTGAGCTAGATGGATAAATACTCTGACGTGGCAGAAGGCAGCTTCCTGTGTCTCTTACATGCATTTATTTATTTATTTATTTATTTATTTATTTATTTATTTATTTATAATACTTTAATACTGCTTAATATCTGAAGATCTCTGAGCAGTTCATAGTACATAGACACAGACTCAGACACACACACACACACCCCAATATAAAACCAATATATAAATAGTGAAAGCACCAAAAAAACCCAGCCCAATAATACATAAAAATATTGTTGTTGTTCAGTCATTCAATTGTGTCCAACTCTTCGTGACCCCATGGACCATAGCATGCCAGGCCTTCCTGTCCTGCGCTCTCTCCCAGAGTATGCTCAAGTTCATATTCATTGCATCGGTGATGCTATCTAGCCATCTCATCCTCTGCCGTCCCCTTCTCCTTTTGCCTTCAGTCTTTCCCAGCATCAGGGTCTTTTCCAAAGAGTTTTCTCTTCGCATTAGGTGGCCAAAATATTTGAGTTTCAGCTTCAATATCTGTCCTTCCAAGGAGCAGTCAGGGTTGATTTCCTTTAGGATGGACTGATTTAACCTCCTTGCAAGAGTAAGAGTCTTCTCCAGCACCACAGTTCGAAAGCATCGATTCTTCGGCGCTCAGCTTTCCTTATAGTCCAGCTCTCACAGCCATACATTACTACTGGGAAAACCATAGCTTTGATTAGATGGACCTTTGTGGGCAATGCATTCGGCCCCGCGAAATTAGTGGAGAAACGGTCCGCCCCCCCCACCCCCCCGGAATGGGACTTACCTTTGGGACTTACCTTTGCCGAATATCCCTGGCGCTGGCGGCTTCTGGCAGTGGTGCGGCGGCGGCGGCGGCAGCCTGTCTTCTGACCGGCTGCCGCCGCCGCCGCCATTTCCCAGTAAAAAAACCAACAACAACAAACGTGATAGGCTACGTAAAGATTTACGTAGCCTATCACGGTTAGATTTTCAAAAAACACAGTGATAGGCTACGTAAATCCTTACATAGCCTATCACAGCTGACTTTGGGGGGGAAAAAGCGCGTACGCAAATGGCGGCGCCCATGGGTGCCGCCATTTGCATTCCTTATTTGGGCACGTGTAGTCTACGTAAACATTTATGTAGACTACGGCGAAAAGAAGGGCAACACAAATAGCGTTCCCCTTATTTTCGCCGTAGTCTACGTAAATGCGTCCCGGCCGGCCAGGAGGATTCGCGGCCGGAGGGACGGGGCGCCTCCCCCCCGGCCAGAATTTCGGCTGGAGGGACGGGGCGCCTCCCCCCTGGCCAGAATTTCAGCGGGGAGGGATGGGGCGCCTCGCCCCGCCCAGAATTTCGGGGGGAGGGATGGAGCGCCTCCCCCCCACCGCAAAGCAAGCTGCGGGATGAGGTAAGGGACTTTCATCCATCCCTACCATTAAGGGTGTCTTGCCCAAGGGCCTCCAAAATCTGGGCCGTCACTGTGTATAACCTCCTGAGGAATTCAGGTGCTAGTCTGAATAGAGCACAAATGGTAGCTCAGGATTAGGGCCAAGGTGGTTATGGTATGAAGGACACCGGGGAGCTGGGGGTGGCGACGGCCGACAGGAAGCTGTGGCGTGGGCTGATCCATGAAGTCACGAAGAGTCGGAAGCGACTGAACAAATAAACAACTACAGCAGCAAAAGTGTTCTTTCTGAACTCTTGGCTTCCTGGTTATTATGCTGGAACGATTTACTTTCTAGAATAAGAAATTATTCCATATTTATTTAATTAATTAATTCAACTTTAACTAAGAGCCACCTGGCAGCCCCTATCCAAGGCAATGTTGCTCACATTACCAGAGTCCATAGCATATAATGAGTGGAGAGGTGGCTTAGTGGGGGGAGGAAGATCATATTCAGCTAGGATTTCTGATCTCTATTTTAAATGTTTACTTCTCAGGGAGGGGGATACTACTATAAAAGCAGCTGCAAACACGCAGGTGTATCTATCCTCGTTAATTATTTCTTCCTGACTTCCCTGGAGCCAAATTAAGCGATGATCACTGAAATACAGAATGTAGCATGTGGCATGGGCTGATGACACCATCCAACTATTTATATTTTGGTGGGAGACAAGAGGAAGCTGGGGGATGTTGACCTGGTGTTGAATGGGGTACAGCTACCCTTGAAAGACCAGGTCCGCAGCCTGGGGGTCATTTTGGACTCCCAGCTGTCCATGGAGGCTCAGGTGTCAGCTGTGAGCCGGACAGCGCTGTATCAACTCCATCTGATACGGCGGCTGCGCCCCTACCTTCCCGACCATCTGCTCCCATCGGTAGTACATGCCCTGGTCTCCTCTCGTTTAGACTACTGTAATGCGCTCTACGTGGGGTTACCCTTGAAGACGGTTCGGAAACTGCAGCTGGTACAGAACGCGGCGGCTCGCCTGATTAAAGGCAGCCGCCGGCGAGATCACATCACTCCAGTGCTGAAGGAGTTGCACTGGTTACCAGTTGTTTTCCGGGCCAAATTCAAGGTGTTGGTTTTGACCTTTAAAACCCTATATGGTTCCGGCCCAGCCTATCTTAAGGAGCGCCTCCAGCAACACCAGACAGGCCGCTTAACAAGATCAGCCTCGGATGGCCTTCTCTCTGTCCCATCAGCCAGGACAGCTAGACTGGTGGGGACGAGGGAGAGGGCCTTCTCTGTGGTGGCCCCCACTCTGTGGAACTCCCTCCCTAGGGAACTCCGTCATGCCCCCTCTTTAATGAGCTTCCGTCGTGCATTAAAAACGTGGTTGTTCAGGCAGGCATTTGGGGTGGGTTAGGGTATTTTTTTTAAAAAAAATTTATGGTAAAATTTTATTGTTTTAAATTGTTTATGGTGGGTTGTACATCGCCCAGAGTGGCTGGGTGACCAGTCAGATGGGCGATTAATAAATTTAATAAATAAATAAATAAATAAATATAATGCGTTCTGGCTCTTATGGGTTTTTAGTAGCTAGAAAACAAATCCCAAGTCTTGTGTTAAGTTCCATATTGCCAGGTAAATAAATCCTCAGCATTTAACATGCACATTCTGCAGTGCTAAGGAGCTGAACCCTGATTTCAGAATTGCCAAATAGGTGAGAAGCAAAGGCGGAACAGACACTTGGTTCACAGACAGTGTTTAATGTCCACTTCCCTAATGATAAATTAAGATTGTACATTAGATTAGATTGTACAGGTATTCAGCATGTGGGCTCAAAGTGGGGAGGGGAGCACATGCAAGCCCCACCTCTAACATCCCTGCAGCCCCATTGCCTGGTTTCTTTCTTTGATCTTCACACTCATCTGGATGCTTGAATAGGGCTATGGTGTATATCTATTCCTCCAAATCAGGGATGAGCAACTTGTGACCCCCTAGATTTTTTGGCCTACAACTCCCACAATCCCTCAGCATTGGCTGTGCTGGTTAGAGCTGATGGGAGTTGAAGGCTAAAATGTCTGGAGGGCTGCAAGTTGCCCACTCCTGCTCATGTGCTCCAAACATAATGGTGTGCTGCACATTGACATGCATGCACACAATATTTGGGAGAGAAAGATAGTAATTGGGTTTGGATGATCGCAGTGGGGGAAACAACCATTGTGGCTGCTCCCCCATCCCCACATGTACTGGCTTGTGACCTCCATTTGCATTATTCCCCATACTGCAGCATGGGTTGGCGTGTCATCCAAACCCAATGTGTGGCGCAGCGGGGGGGGGTACTTTGTACCCACCCTACAATCTCTACTGCATGTCATGGTCTGTAGGGTGGGTATGATGCCCACCACCACCACGCTGTGTGCTGGGTTCAGATGACACACCAACCCACACTGCAGCATGGGGAATAATGCAAACGGTGGTCGCGCAGGGGGAGAAGCCATGATGGCTTCTTCCCCCCTCACAATCATCTGAACATGGCCATTCTCTCTCTTCCTCACCGCCCAGGGCAAAGTGACAAAGCTACTCTGTACCCACGGGCACCTCTTAATACTGCACATTATTTATCTGTTGTCTTGTTGCACATTTTAGCCTGGATGACGCTATCTGTATCTGTTGCAGTGTAGGCCTTCATGCACGAACAGATGACTGAACTAGCTGATTTTTAAGGATCTTCTAGTTCAAACATGATAAAAATTTTCCATTACAGTTATTGAGATTTATGCGTTTTTATGTGGGATCTGGATTTATCGATTACATGGAACAAAATATTGACTTCATGTTTGGGTAGTCCTAAATAGGGATGTACAAAAATTCCGCCACGGATCTCGGAGAGGCCGAATGCCAGCGCATTCGGCCCCCCGAAATCGGTGGCAGAACGGCCTGCCACCCCCCCCCCACCCCCCCGGGACGAGACTTACCTTGGGCGGATCTTCCTGGCGGCGGCGGCTCCGGTGGCGGCTCCGGCGGCGGTTTGGCGGCGGCGGCGGCGGCTCCGGCGGCCAGTCTTCTGACTGGCTGCCGCCGCTGCCATTTCCAGTTTAAAAAACAAACAAAAACAAAACGTGATAGGCTATGTAAAGATTTACGTAGCCTATCACAGCTAGGTTAAAAAAAAAAATGTGATAGGCTATGTAAATGTTTACATAGCCTATCACGGCTGACTTTAAAAAAACAAAAAACAAAATGCACGTACGAAAATGGCAGCGGCCACGGCCACCGCCATTTGAGTTCCTTATTTTGGCACGTCTTAGTCTATGTAATTGCGTTCCCCTTATTTTCGCTGTCTTAGTCTACGTAAATGTTTACGTAGACTAAGACGTGCCAAAATAAGGAACACAAAAGGCGGTGGCCGTGGCCACCGCCATTTGCGTATGAGCATTTGTTTGTGTTTTTTTTAAGTCAGCCGTGATAGGCTACGTAAACATTTACATAGCCTATCACGGCTGACTGCAGGGACGCAAACGGCGGTGGCTACGGCCGCCACCATTTGCGTCCCTGCTAGCCAGTGGCCGGATGTCCGGCTGCTGGCGGAGCCAGCCGGCGGCTCTGCAGAATCCCTGCGGAGCACAGCCGGCTGGCCAGGATTCCGGGGGGGGGGACAGAACGCCTCCCCCCCAACCATAAACATAATCCGTGAAAGGTAAGTACCTTTTGTACATCCCTAGTCCTAAAATATTAAACACATTCTGTGTTAGGGATCATGAGGGAGGGCAAAAACATACAGTCCGCAATTGATTGCCATATCTAAGTTTGATTGAAATGATCTTGCAGCCCTGTTGGCTGGTATCTTTTGCAATCTAAGAACATAAGAAAAGCCATACTGGATCAGACCAAAGGCCAATCTAGTCTACCAGTCTGCTTCCACAGTGGCCAAAAAGAAGCCCTAAAGCAATAGTTTTCTCTCAGTGTTGTTTTCCAGCGACAGGCAAGTTAGGTGCATACTGCCTCTGAATCTGAAGGTAGCACACAGCCATCATGACATGTACCCACACTCCTTCTGTAGTATGTGTGGTAACTTTTTCCTCGGTTCCATTTTCTCTCTCCTCCTTCTGCCACATCAGAACAGGAGTTTTCAACCCAGCAGAGAATCATAGAATAGTAGGGTTGGAAGGGGCCTATAAGACCATCGAGTCCACCCCCCTGCTCAATGCAGGAATCCAGGTCAGAGCATCCCTGACAGATGGCTGTCCAGCCTTATCTTGAATGCCTTCAGTGTGGGAGAGCCCACCACCTCCCTAGGTCATTGGTTCCATTGTCGTATCGCTCTAACAGTCAGGAAGTTTTTCCTGATGTTCAGCCAGAATCTGGCTTCCTGTCACTTGAGCCCATTATTCCGTGTCCTGCACTCTGGGATGATCAAGAAGAGATCCTGGCCTTCTTCTCTGTGACAACCTTTCAAGTACTTGAAGAGCACGATCATATCTATCCTCAGTCTTCTCTTCTCAAGGCTAAACATGCCCAGTTCTTTCAGTCTCTGCTCACAGGGCTTTGTTTCCAGTCCCCTGATCACCTTCGTTGCCCTCCTCTGAACCCTCTCCAGCTTGTCTGCATCCTTCTTAAAGTGTGGTGCCCAGAACTGGACACCATACTTAAGATGAGCCTAACTAGTGCTGAGTAGAGGGGAACTAGTACTTCACATGATTTGGAAGCTATACTTTTCAAAGCGCAAAAAAATAATAACACAAAGTTCCCCATGGCTGACTTGGATTAAACCAGGTGTAAGCAACCTGGTGCCCTCTGGATATTTTGGACTACAATTTGCATCAGTCCCAGCCAGCATGGCCAATGGTCAGGGATTGTGGGAGTTGCAGTCCAAAAGATCTGGAGGGCACCAGGTTGCCTACCCCTGGATTAAACAGTATACTACATATGTCACAGAGTAGCATCCCTAAGCAAGTGGATTGTGGCAGAGAGGATACAGTTTCCCAGTGTGGAGAGCTTGCGCATCCTACCCCTTTTCAATAATCCATTGAGTGCATCACATGATAGAATGTCCTGTTTGTCACTGGACATGTTCCAGCACTGAGTGGGAGAGAGAGAGCAAGTAATAACAACACACACAGTGACTGACTGTGCATGTGCATCTATGCAGTGGAGGCTGGTGGCTCCAATTTCAGTGGGCTGTGAATCCATTCTGGATTTGTGAGAACCAGCCAGAACTCTTGAGGAGCTATCCAATGTGCTGAACCTATTTGGGGGCTAGGGTTCAGCACCTTGGGCATCTCTTTTAAAGTTCTGACTGAAACCCAGAATGGATTTACAGCCCCACCAAAATTGGAGCCACCAGCCACCACTGCACCCATGATTCAGGATTTCTTCACCTCGGTGAAAAAGGAAAAGCTGAGATCAATGAAACATATCGAAGACTCAGATAAGGGGGAGAAGGAGGGGGAAAGGGGATGGGAAAAAGGAAGCATGTGTAAAGGGAGTCTGTTGTGATCCTGCATTTAAAAGGGAAGCGGAAAGCCCTATTTTGAATGTGGGATTTTAGGTTGGTGCAGAGATGCTCTCAGATACATCAAGTAATGCCCTGGTTCCTAGCAAATCCTTGCTCCTTTGTTACAGTATTCCTCCAACAAGAGAAGAGGGGGTCCAGAATTCAGGGCTAGCCCTACCATTAGGCAAAGTGAGGTGGTAGCCTTAGGGGGCAGAGATTGGAGCCAGGGTATGGCAGCAAGGTGTTGGAGGGCAGAGTTGTGTGTGTCACATTGCCTGCCCTGTTTCCCTTGAGCTATCAGGTGTGGTGGAGGATGCTGTCCTGTCCAGATTCAACTGCTAATCGAGTTGGCTTTTGTACATGGAATGGGAGCAGGCACCATCTTGTCCTTTGCCTCAGGCAGCAAAAGGTCTTTGACCAGCCGTACAAGAATTATACAGTTCCATCCAAATGGAAAACACCATGCAGTTGCACCATGGGGGGAATGAGCTCAGAATTCAATAATATTTTATTCTATAAAACTAAACAATATTTTTGACTCATGCTGAAACCGGTTTATGATAAGTTTTCATTTTTAATAAGGTTTCATTTACAAGATCTTGATTGCTAGGTCAGGTTGAATAATTAATAGTGGGAGATAGTCAAAGTAGCCTATTCTGTACAGTCTCTGTCAATGAAAGTTCCTTTGTCAATGTCTTGCAATATATTTATCTGCTTGGAGCAATAAGAAAAATGATGACTCAATAGTAATAAGTGTGCGTTTTTAAACATTGCTTCTCCCAAACAAAATGTTCGGGTTCCTCCCTAGCACAGTTCTTGCTTTAGATGGAATAGTTTTTACTGTCTGTATTTGACAACCATTATGTTTTACAAAATTGCTTTTGGCAATCCTGCACTCCAGCAAGTGTAAACATGCCCATGTTTTAAGTCTAACTCTAGCATTATTTACACCTCAGTAATATTATCACTAGGGCCGCGGTGGCTTAGTGGTTAAGATGCTGAACTGCTGACCGGAAGGTTGGCAGGACAGCAGTTTGAGACCCGAGTGCCGCGTGACTGAGTGAGCTCCCGTCTTCAGTCCCAGCTCCTGCCAACCTAGCAGTTCGAAAGCAAGAAATTGCAAGTAGATAAATAGGTACCGCCTCGGCGGGAAAGGTAACAGCGTTCCGTGCACCCTGGTGTTCAGTCATGCCGGCCACGTGACCACGGAAGCGTCTTCGGACAGCGCTGGCTCTTCGGCTTAGAAACGGGGATGAGCACCGCACCCTAGAGTCGGACACGACTGGTTGGGGACACCTTTACCTTTACCTTTAATATTATCACTAATGATGGTGCAAGACTTTGAGTGGGGGAAACTCAAAATGTGAGTTCCCCCTGCTTGAAGAAGCTGGCCTCAATTGGGGGGGGGCAAGTCCAGTTTTATTTGAGGTGGGGATCTGAGTCAGAATGGGGATAGTGCCCTGCCTCTCCTTCTATCTAGCCCTCCCTGCCATTCTTTCCACCCTCCCAAACAAAAACAAAAAAAGTGGTTGAGTGTGGGTTGATGGTGAACCATGGGTTGCTTGTTGAACCATGGATTAGCATGTTGTCTGAACCCAGGACATTTTCCTCAGGGTGGCTTGTTAACCATGCAGTGTGGCTTATTTTTTCTCAAACAAGCCACCTTAAGAACCCATGGTTTGTTGCTGGGTTGTTCAGGGTGGTTAACAAGCCACACTGTATGGTTAACAAGCCACCTTGAGAAAAATGTCCTGGGTTCAGACAGCACGCTAACTCATGGTTCAACAGACAACCCATGGTTAATCAAACAACCCATACTCAACCACTGAATGTGGGTTAGCGTGTTGTGTGAATATCCTCAAAATTACCTTGGGCAAAGGGAGACAGGGCAGCAGGGAAAAGTTTCATTCATGCAGAAGAGGACATGAAAGACTCTCCTTACCTGCAAATAATGCCTGGAGGATCATTCTATGGGTCATTTCCAGCTAAAGAGAGGCCTTGCAGGACTTCCTTTGTCTGTAATCAAGAATTTTCCTTCGCCAATTACCTCTCCCCTTTTCCTCCTGTAATGCTTGATCCTGAAACAAACAACTGATTCACACTCTTAGTTCTATTCAAGTAAGCTCCATCTGAACAGCTGGAAAAAGCCATATAGTAGTGGTGGGGAAAAGTGTGGTCATCCAGATGTTGGACTGTGACTCCCATGATCTCTAGCTCGTACACCCAATGGTGAGGGATGCTGGGAGTTGCAGTTCCCCATCCCTGCCATGTAGCCTCCCACATTGTCCAATGGAGAGAGCAATCCTATGTCCCTGAACAAGCAGGCTGGTGTGGAGAGAACTCCGAAGTCAGAAAGTTGACCTCAGAGAGGGGAGAAAGGGGGTGTTCAGGGAGGGGAGGAGACCGGAGAGGACAGGATATGATTTATCCTGAGCCTCCATCAGTTTTGTTTCCTCCCCCTCCAAAGTGCCCTCTAGAATAAAAGAAAAGAACAGAGGGCAGGGAGGCCATGATCACCTCCGCTGCTTCTCCCGACATGCCAGCTTCAGTCTGGCAGGGCATAGGAGTCTTGGAAGCCTCCAAGTTAGGAGGCTTCCAAGCAACAAGGGCTCAATCAATTGGATTGCATCCTAAATGGCTAATGGTGCGATCCTATTCATGTCTAATTCAGAAGTAAGTACCACTGAAATCCATGCGAATTACTCCCAGATCAGTGTGTTTACAATTACAGCCGAAGCCTTTCTTTCTTTCTTTCTTTCTTTCTTTCTTTCTTTCTTTCTTTCTTTCTTTCATGATACGCAAGGTCCATTCCAGGCATATTCCAAGTGGCATTTCATAGCAAGGTTATTTGAAAGAGGTTATTACTAGTGGCAAAATACAATCAACGGGCGCCATACAACATTGCCCTTTGCCCCTCCACACTTAAGCCCCCCGGAGCCTCTGGAGCATTGCAGGGGCAGCACAACAGGGCTGCAGGAAGGAACTTCGCAGTGGTGGTGCCCTCCCCAGAGACATTCAGGTGGCACCTACCCTCCTGTATTTTAGGTGCCAAGTTAAAACCCTCAAGCTTTGGCTGACTAATAATAACATAACCTTTTTCTTGTTTGTTTCCAGCCTATTGCACTCCTGTGGTTCCATTGCAATCCTTTGTGTTTTTTGTTCTAGTTTTTTTTTTTTAATGTAGCTGTTTCCCTATCATTTTAACTTGGATTGTAAGCTGCCGGAAGACTTGATGTGCAAAGCCAGGATAGAAATATTTAAAATAATGAAATGAATAAATGAATATTTAGCACATAACAAGGCATTCTAAAATATTACATTGGAGCAGGAATTGCATGAGGGTAACATTTGCTTGCAGATACTTCATAGGCAGGAGTAAAGACAATGGTATGTTGGACTGCAATTCCCATCATGGGAATGATGGAGTTGAAGTCCCACACATCTGGAGGGCACTAGACTGGGGAAGGCTAAGTCAAAGCTAGCAAAAGTCTTGATTTCTCTCCAGTTATCTCTTGTTGGTCAAACATAATGTTCTATGTTCGTGATGAAACGTCAACAAACCCTGTCCCCGTTATTCACTTCCCAGTGTCAGCCCACTTGATGTAAACTGGTATGAGTTGCCAATTTAGCAGCAACACTCAATTCCACAATATTACAAAGTAGTAAATCATATCCAAGAGGACATGAAATTTGCTGAAATCTAAGCAGATTTCAGCAAATACGTTCCACCATCTTTCATGGGTAGAAACAGCTTTGAATCAAGTGAAACTTTTTCTAATGGGGAAAAGTAGGTACTATGGATTAAATTCCATTCCAAAGTTTTTGAACCTTAGGCTTTCATTTGTAAAATTCAGAGTTTAGGTTTCAAAATATATTTACTTTGTTCACAAAAATTTTTGTTTGGATTTTACATTTATCTTTTTTCAAAATGTTTTTTTCAAGCTCTATTTTTAAATTGTGCTGAATTGCTCTGCTGTATTTTGGCAGAAATTGAGACACCAATTTTATTTGTTGGTTTTTGAATTTATTCAATCAAAAAAAATTCTTCCAAGTATTTCCAAAGTTTATTCACTTCTTGGTAGCAAAGATTTGAAGGATTCTCTTTATATTACATAATATATAAAAATGTATGCACTGTAGAAATACTTTGCCTTTTGAAATCAAATTCAAGTCTATGCCCCAACCACTGATGCCGAAGAAGCTGAGGTTGATCGGTTCTATGAAGACCTACAACACCTTCTAGAACTAACACCAAAAAAGATGTCCTCTTCATCATAGGGGATTGGAATGCTAAAGTAGGAAGTCAAGAAATCACCGGGATAACAGGCAAGCATGGCCTTGGTGTACAAAATGAAGCAGGACAAAAGCTAATAGAGTTTTGCCAAGAGAACACACTGATCATAGCAAACACTCTTTTCCAACAGCACAAGAGACGACTCTACACATGGACATCACCACATGGTCAATATCGAAACCAGATTGATTATGTCCCTTGCAGCCAAAGATGGAGAAGCTCTATACAGTCAGTAAAAACAAGACCTGGAGCTGACTGTGGCTCAGATCATGAGCTTCTTGTTGCAAAATTTCGGCTTAAATTGAAGAACGTAGGGAAAACCACTAAACCATTCAGGTATGACCTAAATCATATCCCTTATGAATATACAGTGGAGGTGAGGAATAGATTTCAGGGATTAGACCTGATAGACAGAGTGCCTGAGGAACTATGGACGGAGGTCCGTAACATTGTTCAGGAGGCAGCAACGAAATCCATCCCAAAGAAAAAGAAATGCAAGAAAGCCAAGTGGCTGTCTGATGAGGCTTTAAAAGTAGCTGAGGAAAGAAGGGAAGAGAAAAGCAAGGGAGAAAGGGGAAGATATAGCCAACTGAATGCAGTGTTCCAGAGAATAGCAAGGAGAGACAAGAAGGCCTTCTTAAATGAACAATGCAAAGAAATCGAGGAAAACAACAGAATGGGAAAGACTAGAGATCTCTTCAAGAAAATCGGAGATCTCAGGGGAACATTTGTGCAAAGATGGGCATGATAAAGGACAAAGAAGGCAGGGACCTAACAGAAGCTGATGAGATTAAGAAGAGGTGGCAAGCCAAGAATACACAGAAGAACTCTACAGGAGAGATCTTAATGCCCCTGATAACCATGATAGTGCGGTCACTGAACTTGAGCCAGACATCCTAGAGAGTGAAGTCAAGTGGGCCTTAGGAAGCATTAGTAACAACAAAACTAGCGGAGATGACAGTATTCTAGCTGAGCTATTTAAAATCCTAAAAGATGATGCTGTTAAAGTGCTGCATTCAATATGCCAACAAATTTGGAACACTCAACAATGGCCACAAGACTGGAAAAGGTCAGTTTACATTCCAATTCCAAAGAAGGGCAATGCCAAAGAGTGTTCAAACTACTGCACAATTGCGCTAGGGGTGGACGAAAGTCACTTACCTGTCCTCGAAGGACGTTCGCGGTGGGGGGGAGGCGCTTCACTGGTCCCCCCGCGAAGTTCAGGCCGGGGGGGGAGGCTTCCCGCCTCGCCCCGGCCGAAATTCAGGCCGGGGGGAGGCTTCCCGCCTCGCCCCGGCCGAAATTCAGGCCGGGGAGGAGGCTTCCCGCCTCACCCGGCCGCGAACACGAAAGTTAAAAAAAAAAAAAAACGCCCCCTGATAGGCTACGTGACGATTCACGTAGCCTATCACGGCTAGATCTGCAAAGTCAGCTGTGATAGGCTACGTCAATCGTCATGTAGCCTATCACGGGTGACTTAAAAAAAAAAAAAAAGCACGTACGCTAATGGCGGCCCCCATAGGGAGCCGCCATTCGCGTTCCATATTTAGTCGCTGTAGTCTACGTAAATGTTTACATAGACTATGGCAAAAATAAGGGCAACGCAAATAGCGTTGCCCTTATTTTCGCCGTAGTCTACGTAAACATTTACGTAGAGTACAGCGACCAAATAAGGAAGGGGAATGGCGGCTCCCTATGGGGGCCGCCATTATCCGTACACACTTTTTTTTTTTTAAAGTCACCCGTGATAGGCTACGTGACGATTGACGTAGCCTATCATGGCTGACTTTGCAAATCTAGCCGTGATAGGCTACGTGAATCGTCACGTAGCCTATCAGGGGACGTTTTTTTTTCTTTTCTTTCATTGCAATGGCGGCGGCGGCAGCCGGTCGAAAGACCGGCTGCCGCTCCCGCCTCGCTCGAACACCCGCCGAACCGCCGGCCGGACCAGCCACCAGGAGGGACATTCGGTGAAGGTAAGTCCCGTCCCGGGGGGGGGGCGGGGGGCGGGGTAGTTCGGAGGATTTCTCCCCGAAACTTGTTCGGGGGGCCGAACACGTTGGCGCTCAGCCCCCCGAAGTTTCGGGGAGAAATTCTCCGCCACCCCTAAATTGCGCTCATTTCACATGCCAGCAAGGTGATGCTCAAAATCCTACAAGCTAGGCTTCAGCAGTATGCGAACCGAGAACTACCGGAAGTACAAGCTGGGTTTCAAAGAGGCAGAGGAACTAGATATCAAATCGCCAACATTCGCTGGATCATGGAGAAAGCAAGAGAATTCCAGAAAAACGTCTATTTCTGCTTCATTGACTACACTAAAGCCTTTGATTGTGTGGATCACAACAAACTGTGGCAAATTCTGAAAGTGATGGGAGTACCAGACCACCTTACCTGTCTCCTGAGAAACCTGTACGAGGGTCAAGAAGCAACAGTAAGAACCAGACATGGAACAACCGAGTGGTTCAAAATTGGGAAAGGAGTACGACAAGGCTGCATATTGTCACCCTGCTTATTTAACTTACATGTAGAGTACATCATGAGAAATGCCAGGTTGGATGAATCAGAGGTCGGAATTAAGAATGCTGGGAGAATTATCAACAACCTCCGATATGCAGACGATACCACCCTAATGGCAGAAAGCGAAGAGGATCTCCAGACCCTCTTGTTGAGGGTGAAAGAGGAGAGTGCAAAAGCTGGTTTGAAACTCAACATTACAAAAACTAAGATCATGGCATCTGGCCCCATCACTTCCTGGCATATAGAAGGGGAAGAAATGGAAGCAGTGACAGATTTTACTTTCTTGGGCTCCAAGATCACTGCAGACGGTGACTGTAGCCATGAAATTAAAAGACGCTTGCTCCTTGGGAGGAAAGCTATGGGCAACCTAGGCAGCATAGTAAGAAGCAGAGACATCACCTTGCCAACAAAGGTCCATCCAATCAAAGCTATGGTTTTCCCAGTAGTAATGTATGGCTGTGAGAGCTGGACTATAAGAAAGGCTGAGCGCCGAAGAATTGATGCTTTCGAACTGTGGTGCTGGAGAAGACTCTTACGAGTCCCCTGGACTGCAAGGAGATCCAATCAGTCCATCCTAAAGGAAATCAACCCTGTGCGCTCCTTGGAAGGACAGATACTGAAGCTGAAGCTCAAATATTTTGGCCACCTAATGCGAAGAGAAAACTCTCTGGAAAAGACCCTGATGCTGGGAAAGACTGAAGGCAAAAGGAGAAGGGGACGGCAGAGGATGAGATGGCTAGATAGCATCACCGATGCAATGAATATGAACTTGAGCACGCTCTGGGAGAGAGCGCAGGACAGGAAGGCCTGGCGTGCTATGGTCCATGGGGTCATGAAGAGTCGGACATGACTGAACGACTGAACAAATTAATATTGCTCCACTCTAAGAGAGAATAGTTAAGTGATAAACCTTACTGCATTTCACATAGATAGCCATAGATATATAATACTAATTAAAATTAACTATAGTTGGTGCATTTTAATAACTTTTCATCATTGCTGCACTCACGGAGTCTGTTTTAATAACCCACTATAATGTCATATTAGTAATGAAACATCTCTACACCAGCCTAGAATCCTGCATTTAAAATCTGGCTTTCTGCTTCCATTTTAAATGCAGGATCACAACAGATTCCCTTTTTCATGTGATCCCCTTTCCTCGCATCCCTTCCCCCTCCTTCTCCCTGTATCTGAGTCTTCCATCATCTTTCACTGATGTCACTCCTCTTCTTGCCGCTTTTCCTCTTTTCACGTGTGACAAGGGAGTCACATGCTCCCTGTAATCAGTAATCATGTGGCTACAGCATGCTGGAGCAACTGCGGTTTCTGGACACTTTTCAAAGGCAACCCCATATAGAGCCCATTACAGTAGTCCAAACAGGCTGTAACTTAATCATGTGTCACAGTAGCAAGATTAGACAGGAACATTTTTCTCCCTCTCTCATAATACTAGAACCCTGAGTTACTCATGAAGCTGATTGGTGGGAGATTCAGGACAGGTAAAAGGAAGTACTTCATCATACAGCGCATAGTTAAACTATGGAATTCACTACCACAGGATGTAGTGATGGCCACCAATTTGGATAGGTTTAAAAGGGGATTGGACAAATTCCTGGAGGAGGCTATCTTGATAGAAGGCTATCAATGGCTACTAGTCATGGTGGCAAAATGCTACCTCCAGTATTAGAGGCAGTATGCCTATGTACACCAGTTGCTGGAGAACATGGGCAGGAGGGTGCTGTTGTGCCCATGTCCTGCTTGTGCATTTCCCGTGGGCAGCTGGTTGGCCACTGTGTGAACAGAATGCTGGACTAGATGGACCCTTGGTCTGATCCAGCATGGCTCTCCTTATGTTCTTATAATAGGTACAGTTGGCACACTACCCTCAGCTGTCCAAATGGACTCCAGGCTACCACCAAAACCTAGACATCCAAGTTCAAGTCTGAATCCAGGAGTATACCCAACCTGTGAACCTGAGTCTTCAGGGGGAGCGTAACCCCATCCAGCCCAGTTTGAATCACTATTCCTTGATCTGAGTTTTGACTAACCAAGAGCATCCCTGGCAGTCCGGATTAAGTTTCAAATATGAGGTGACATTTGTAGCTCTTTTGATCAAATAGTCATTGATTAATCTATCTATCATGAATTCATCTAACCCTTTTAAAAAGCCATCTAGGCTAGTGGATAAGGTGACATTTTCTGGCAAGTAATTCCATATGTCTGTTATGCCTTGAAATGAAGTATTTCCTTTTATTTGTCTTGAAATGCTGCCAATCATTTTCATACAATAGCCCTGCATTCTAGAATTATGTCTGTCTACAAAGTCCCCAACTCTCAGTTCTGTTTTCCCCCATACTATGTCATCTGTCAACTTGGGTGAAACCTGTTCATTTATTCCTAAACTGTGTGCTTTAATCAGTTACCGGTCTACAAGAGGACATGCTGGATTCATCCTATTTGTTAGATTTCCTTAGTGGCCTTTGCTGTTCAACTTTGTAAAAGGCTTTTTGAAGGTAAAAACTATGTGATATCTACTGGATTATCCCTGTCTGCATGCTTGTTGTCCACCAAAAATAATTCTGAAAGGTTGGTGTGGCAAGGTTATCCTTTGCAGAAGCCATGCTGTTTCTTCCTCAGCAAGGCTTGCTCTTCTACACACACAGTCCAGCATAAGTTGATTGTATCTAAATCTATTGAAATAAATGTGATTTAAGCTAGCTGCTATAAAGATGCAGCAGTATGCTTGCCAAGTATTGTTTGTTGGTTTATTTGGTGTATTTATATTTTGCCCTTTAGCATGAAACTCCCAGGGAGGGTTACGTATTTGTTTTTTTTAAGCACAATAAACATTTAATTTTTTTTAAAATGCAGAGAGCAGCAAGACATGATAAGATAAAACAATCAATTAAAATCAGATATAACATTCTGGAAAGCCTGCACAACTAAAAAAGTATTTGCCTGCTGCCCCCCAAAACCATCAAATTTAGCACTAGGCAAGCTTCTCGGGGGGGGGGGGACATTCCATTTCAGGGTGTTTCCATCATAAAAATAAATAAGTAATTGATAAAGTCCAGCCCAAATGATGACTTTTGTGAATTGGTCCATCATAATATGTCATATTTTAATTTTGATTCTTATATGGGATTTCACTTGCATGATGATTATTTAGAGGCAGGGGGTTCATCACAAGTACCTGAAATCAAATTCAGAAAGTATTATCCAAAATGATCATAAAAACTGCATTGTTGGGCAGACAGCTAAATAGAATGGCTTGATTGATCTGATAGATATTGCATTTTCAGTTTCCAAGGCCTCCTGTGTAAACAAAATTGTCATGGGATAAGAGAATGGGTCCTTCTATAGATTAGAAGATGGCTAAAAAACTTGGAGCAGAGGTTAGAAAAACATGGACCATCCTTGCAATAGAGGGAAGGCTGTAGTTGCACCCCACCCAAAACTCTGTATTGGGCCCAGCGTTATTTAAAATTCATAAATGATTTCAGCCCTATTCACACATTACTCACATGTAAAGCTATCACATGGAGAAAGGAGAGAGGTACCGCACTGTTAGCTGTACCCTTTATTGATTGATTGAGTGATTGATTTGATTTGATTTGTACCCCACCTTTCATAGATAAATAAAACTTGATTAAAACCATAATAAAATAAATACAGTAAAAACACAATTAGAAAAAGAACAGTAACAGAATAAAAAGAGCATCCAACCCAACAGACCTGTTTACATGCCCAAGACCTGTGTGAATAAAATGTGTTTGCCTGCAGGCAGAAGGACAGCAGAGAGGGAACCCTCAGAGCCATCCATCTTGGAGCCCTCCATCTATTGGAGCACAATCCATAGGATTGCACTTGAGGCTTGCCTGACTGGATGGGCCTGCGGTGTGACCCAGGAGCGGTCTTCATATGTTCTTGTGAGAATCCGTTCTCCTGCTGACCCTCTGCTGTGTAAGCACAGAGGTCAAAGAACAGATTCCTTAATTTAAAATGTACTCCATGTATGTATGTATGTATGTATGTATGTATTTCTATACTGCCCAATAGCGAAAGCTCTCGGGCGGTTCATGAAAATTAAAACCACAAAGCACAGCGTAAAACAATATAAACGTGAAAGCTTAAAACCACACTATAACAGTACAACCAAAATAAAACCTCATCATCATTATATGTACAGTAAAGCATCCGTAAGGAAACAGTCTTGGAATGGTAGCGTCTCATGATCTAATAATGAGAACATGAAGCATCTTTGTAGAAAAATCCCAAGATGACTTCTTCATTTTTGCATTGTTCTGTTAACAATGCCTTGTTCTCTTTCGCTGTTCATCAAAGTAATTAACTGGGCGCACCTGACATTAAACTCCTGCCAAGTGTGACACAGGAAGATGAAGAGATAGCCGCTTACACTAGGGAAGTAATTTGCTTTCATTTTCCTTTCTGTGTTATCCTCCACCATTCCCCCCACCCATATTTCTAAGCTCAGCTTACCAACATACTGTAGCTGTGTGTGAGAACAAAAGGCTTGTGGTAAATTTAGCTCCTTCATCCTTTTATTGAGAGGCCTCCGTTTCACTCAAAATGTTATTGGAGCAGAAAAGCCTCCTGAACAAAACGTTTTACTCCATTATTAGGATATTCTGAAAGCTTCTTCACACATTATGTTTTCAGGAGGAAACCCAAGATTTCCTCCTTAGAGGTAAGAGGTAAAATGTTCACCTACACGTATAATCTGTGAGTGTGACTAACATATTTGCAAGCATCTATGTAGTATGGGTAGACTTACCATACTGCTAAGACTGACAGCAGCATTTCTGCACTCTTATGCCTATAGCCTGATCTCTCAATGTACCTGCATTGTGTGTTTGTGTGTGTGTCAGCCTTACCCAAACTGGTGTCCTCCAAATCTTTGGAACATGTTTGGGTGGGCAGAAAGTAGATCTCCAGATGTTTTGGACTTCAGCTCCCAGGATTCCTGACCATTGGCTATGCTGCCCGGGGCTGATGAAAGCTGAAGTCTAAAACATCTGGAGGGTGCCACATTCCCTCAACACACACGCAGGCCCAGCCAACTGGAAGAAGTGTGGGATATAGGATGGTGTGACATCCCTGACACTTCCTGATGATTAGTTGACTAGTGGGCAGAGTGTATCTAGCATTGGGGTGTTCCTGGTGAGTCACACTGGGGTGAATCTGAGACACTGGAGCGTATGATAGTTTTTAGCTCCATGATATTCCACATAGGGCTAAAATGAATAGCTGGCAGTCTCAAAAAGTTATATTTCTGTGATTTTTCCAGGGGTTGCTCCAAAGAAAGCTAAATTCTTCATCTATTCATAGTAAGAGCATTGCTGATCTAGGAAGCATTGGTCTAACTCCCAATTGTCTTTGTAATATTGTTCAGTAGCCAAACTGGTTATGTACCATCATGACATCATTCCATGCACTATGGGATCCCTGGTTGTCTGGGATTGCCTAAGTAACTATTCCCATGAATATCACACAGAAAAACATTGCACCAAAGCAACAGCAGAAGAGGAGACAACGGCAGCGAACCTAAATTAAAAAGGTAAATGTTTTGTATAATTTAGCGTGTGTTTTTCAGAAACCATTTCAACCTTCCCACCCCACCCAAAAGAACCGCTTTCAACCTGGAAAATGAAGTGAGTAAACATCCAGCATTCCACAAGATCACAGAATAGCTCACATGATAGGGGAATGAAAGATGAGCGGTTTTCTCTGACCTCTTCTCAAAATATTACTAGATCTTGAAGTGAAGATGAACGGAGCACTGAGTTGGGCTCTTTTCTGGCTAAGGAAAACATGTCCTAAACGTTGCTATTTTTATTTCTTCTTCTGGTAGCTTGATGACTTGGCGAATACAAACTCTTTCAGTTTTTCAAGAATCTCCTGTTAGTGTTAATATTCTTTTCAGCTCCTTTTGTCTCAAAAGAGATGTGGTAGCAAACTATAAAAAGATAAATCAATATTGACAGAACTTGGAATCCAACTGCTTCTTTTATGGCTAGTGTTCAATAGTTCTTGATTTTTGTTGTTGTTCCACTTCCTTCCCATCAACTACCAGCTGAATTACTAATCAACTCCTTCCAGGGAGCAAGCATTTAAAATCTGCCATAGCCTATTATAATGGTTCCTGTGAATGGGCCCTTTTCTTGTTCCTCCTGCTGCTGGTGTGTGTGTGTGTGTGTGTGTGTGTCATTTTTGGTAGCACTGCACTTTGGTGGCCTTGGATTCACCTCAGTTGACTTAAGGCTGTTCTCATAGAATTGACACATATCATATTTTAGTCATATGTCATGGGAATGATCAGCACCTTCCACTTTGTTCCTGGGCGCAAGTAGGGATGTCAGAGAATTTCGCCACAAATCTCGGGGAGGCCGAATGCCAGTGCATTCAGCCCCCCGAAATCGGTGGTGAAACGGTCTGCCCCCCCACCCCCCCCCGGACAGGACTTACCTTGTGCGAATGTCCCTGGCGGTGGCAGCTCCGGCGGCGGTTCAGCAGTGGCAGCTGTGGTGGCCAGTCTTCTGACCGGCTGCCGCCGCCGCCATTTCCAGTAAAAAAAAAAAAACACATGATAGGCTATGTAAACATCTACGTAGACTACGGCGAAAATAAGGGGAAAGCAAATAGCGTAGCGTCTACGCTATTTGCTTTCCCCTTATTTTCGTCGTAGTCTACGTAAACGTTTACGTAGAGTACATGTGCAAAAATAAGGAATGCAAATGCCGGCGCCCATGGGTGCCGCCATTTGCGTACGCGTGGTGTTTTTCTTTTTTTACTCAGCCGTGATAGGCTACGTAAACATTTACGTAGCCTATCATGGCTGACTGCAGGGACACAAATGGTGGCGGCTACGGCCACCGCCATTTGCGTTCCCGGCCAGCCAGGATTAGCGGTGGGAGGGATGGGGCGCCTCCCCCCCGGCCAGAATTTCAGGGGGAAGGACGGAGCGCCTCCCCCCCACCGCGAATCCAATTTCGGGCAAGGTAAGTGACTTTTGTACATCCCTAGGCTCAAGTGGTGAGAGAGAGCATCAGCATGAGGAAATGCTGACTTGACTTGATACACCGTGTTTTAATGAGGGAGAGGCAGGAAGAGGTTGGTTGATGTCTGTGGTTTGGATGCCTTTAGGAAAAAGAGCTAAATATTACAGACGTCATTTGCTAGGTCACAAAACAAAATACAAGTTGGGGGCTGGGGGAATCACCAAATGCCTATTACAATGAAGATGATTGTCCATAGAGTTGCAGAACAATCCCCCCAGATGGATAGATCAATTGGGTCAATTAGGTCAATTGATAATGGCTCAAAGTTTAAAGGCAACCTGCACAGTGTTTGTTTGTTTATTAAATTTATATACTGCCCAACAGCCAAGGTTCCCCAGGCAGTTCACAACAATTAAAATAATAAAATGCAACACAATAAAATGTAATATAATACTTTTAAACTAAAAAGTAGCACGTAAAACCAGCGTAAAATCCAACAGCAGTTACAACCCAAGGAAAGCCTGGGTGAGAAGGTGCATTTTTAGGAGGCATTTGAAGATGCCAGATTCTCTGCCTCCCGCACTGGATGGGGGAGGGTTTTCCAGAGGGTGGGTGTGGCTACAGAGAAGGCCCGCCATCGGGGTTCTTCATGGTGTCATGCCTTTCATTTGGAATGACCAACAAGCCCTCCTCTGATTATCTTAGATGTCGCCTGGGTATATATAAGGAAAAGTGACCTGGTGGGTATCCTGGTCCAAGTTGTTTAGGGTTTTATATGACAATAACATAACCTTGTACATGGCTCAGTAGCTAATAGGCAGCCAGTGCAGTTCTTTTAACACAGGTGTTATGTGAGCATAGCTGGGTGTCCCAGGTTCTCTTCATTCCTGAGTTTTTGAGCAGGATCATTCTTCTTTAATCACTGGTTTTTACAGGAGCTTTAGATGACGCTGCTGCTCTCCTGCTGCTGTCTCACAACTTCCCTTCCCTCTTCCCGGCATTTTCTGTGCTTGCGATTGAAATTTTCATTTCCCACCTATGTATTTCCCCTTTAGTGCTTTGTCCCACTTTGTGTTGCTGGGCGGTGTTGAATAACATTGTCATGACAACAAATTGGTGGGGAGGTGGGCAGGTTACTGACAGCACTTCCAGTGGCTGTTTCTGCCTCTCTCCCATTCCGCTGCAGGATCTGAGATCCCCTCGAACACAGCAATGCTTACTTCTGAGTAAACTCATTGGCTGTAAGGCTTTCCTTTCCTGGGAGTAAGTGCCATTGAAATCTGTGTGGCTTGCTTCTGAGTAGGCATGCATAGGACTGCATTGTAAATCTACTTAGACTAGAAGTCTTAAGATCTCCCATCCCCTTCAATGCATTTACTTTGAACCTCCCCCTCCCATTGACTTCACTGACTGCTTCTTCTCCTTTTTGCCTGCCAGAGTGATGGGTATTTTTCCTCCCAGGGTGGATGGGGGAGTCTCCCTTCTCAGCCACACAGGAGAAAGGCTTAACAGTTAGGATTTCAATGGGTATTAAAAGTGCCTTTTCTCCTCCCCTGAATAAACTCATCATGCAGAGCTTGAAATGGTCTTTTTTAATAGTTTCCCTTTTGGGTGTGGAGTTGTTTTAGATAAGGCAGTAATGCTGAGGTGGTTTTCCATAGTACTTCTTCCCACCTAGCCAGCCACTATCTCTTCTCCTAGCCCACCTTGCAGGGTTGTTGGGAAGCCAGAATAAGGGGGAAGAGCAACAACAGCATGCAGGGCGTAGGGGAAGCAAGCTGGGTCTAATGAAGATGTCCCCCGTGAAGCGATCACAGGTGGGGGGGGGCTGGTAGGGATGGCTTGGTGCACTGACTCTATACAAGTCTGTTTGTGGAGTTCTTACTCCTGTAGTTGGGAACCCAGAAATCGGTATACTCTTCAAACTGTAGTGCAAGCAGTATACTGTATTTAACTCCATCACACACTGACATATTTAGCAGAGAAGGACGAGCAGAGCCAGCAACCTCGGGGTAAGTCACTGAGAAGACTCTCCCTTGGAGAAAGGAAGGGACCAGCTCCCATAGCCCCCTATCCAGATCATTTAAGACTCCCCTCCTGCTGTGGAGGAGTGGAGGGATGGGGTGGAGCCATCAATCATGTTACAAGAACCAATGATCAGAGGAGGGGAGGGGGTATGGAGCCAGCAGCCCCCTTCTGACCTGATTGTTCCATGCAGCTCGGCCCAGCCATGAAAAGATATGAGAGATGAGAAACGCCTGTATACAGGGTCTGTGTAAATCCCAGAAAAGATCTGTAATCAAAAGGACCAGTTTATAGTGGGATAAAATGCCAGGTGTGAAGAGAGCCCCAGTGAGCACCCTGGCTGCTGCATTCTGCATTAGCTGCAGCTTCTGAACCATGCACAAAGGTAGCCCCACGCAGAGTGCAGCAGCGTAATTGTAAAGTTACCAGTGCATGGATCACCATGGCTAGGCTATCCCTATCCGGGAATGGACATAGTTGGCATACCATCCAGAGCTGGTAATAGCCACTTTGGGCTACTGAGGCCACCTGGGCCTCCAGTGACAAAGATGGATCCAAGAGCACCCCCAAACTACAGACCGGCTCCTTAAGAGGGAGTGCAAACCCATCCAGAACAGGCAAACAGCCCAACTCCCAGACCTGGGAACTGCCAACCCATAGGGTCTCTGTCTTATTGGGATTCAGCTTCAGTTTATTGACCTTCATCCAGTGTGTTGGGTAGGGAGAGAGGAGGCAAGACAGTGGTTGTCTGTAGCCAGCAAGAACAGGTCTCCTAGTAAGGAATCCTAGTCAGGAAACTTTCATTGGGGCCAGGAATATTGCCTGATCCACTCTGGCCTATTTGGATGAAGAGGTTTCCTTGGCTGGTATGATTGTGCCCTTCTTTGGCGAGATCTGAGTGGAGGCACACAGGCTGGGCACATGCCTAACATCCTTCAGGTCTCCAGTTCAAGAACCACAGTATGGCAGGCTCAAGTCTTGGTGAAAAGCATCTGCTCTCATGTAAACTACTACTGGGAACCAATGTCTATGTCTATGGATGCACTAGATCAGATAGTACTTCCTCCATATATGGCCACTATACTCCCTTGGTTGCCCAAGTCTCACTCTGTGTAGAGCAATGTCCTGATGTCTGGACTGGCTCTTAATGCATCCAGATCCATTCTGCACCTCTCTGACATCTTTTTTCAACAATCCAGTAATTAGAATAGGGTGGACATGCACCCTACTTTACAGAGGACAGTCCTCTATTTGAAGGGCTGCCAGCCCTCTATTTGAAGGTGTCCTCTGTTTGCAGGGCTGTCTGTTCCAAGTTTAGTTTGAAGACAAAGAACCATAAGAAGGAAGAGCAGTAGGGGCCTTGAAGTTGCTCATGAACAGTTAGCACCTGACAGCAGATCGAGCAGCTGGACAGGTCACCGGATCACAGTCTTCCCTACTATGGTAAGGTGTACTGTATTTATATGTACAATATTTCTAAATGTGCATCTATGTGTATAAATTAGCATATGCAAATTTTATGCAAATCTCTGTCCTATTTTGTCTTCTCTCTCTCTTTTTGGTGATGCTTTAATGGCCCCTCTAAACTGATTGCCTGTTTCGACCCTCATTGTCCTTCCACAGTTTCTTAATTACCCTTCAACTGGAAATTGGAATGTAGCATGGTGAAGAAGGGCTCCAAGTGAGTCACAGATAAAAACAAAGATTCACAGCTTGCTACACACGGCGAGGAATGATGGAAATGCATTTTCAACAATAATGATCCCTTCTCTCTGTTGATGTCTATTTCAAGGCAGCTTCTAATACTCATAAAGATGCAGCATTAAGTATCCAGCACCTCATTTCCATTATGCTTACTAAGCATTTAGTATTATTAGCCTCCATAGTTGTTCATATGTGCTAAGTGAGGTTTCAGCTCTTTGGCTGCTTTAAAAAAAAGCTCTATGATGTAGCTAATGGGGTTTCTATGTGGACTGTGGGATGAATTTGTGTGTGTGTATGGGTGCTGCTGCTTCTCAAATATATGCGCAAATATATGTTCATTTCCCCTCCCAGTCACCACCACCACCACATGTTCTTAAGCACAACAATCGATATTTTATTCCACTGCTGATCTATTACTGGCAATATCGGTTTCTATGAAATGTGCCCATATCTCAACCAACAACTTTGCAGTGGTAATAAGGCCAACTGCAACTTGATTTTAGTCATGCTACCTCAAAAGTCAGACCATTGAGTTCAATGGGCCAAAGTCCCAAGGAAGTAAATTTAAGATTGCAACCATGCAGCTTGGGCCTATGTGTATTTGTTCAGAAGTAAGGCCACTCTGTTCAGTGGTGCCAGCTTGTTCCCATATAAGGGGGCACATGGTCTCTGGCCTTTGGCCTTTCCTGTATATTTTCTCCATTCTTGTGAAGTAAACAGCCCATAACCCAGAGAGAACCTACAGTGAGAAAACGGAGAAATCTAATAAAGGCATGGCCTTCCCATGCCTTAATCATTACCACAAGAATCCCTCTGGGTTTCATCTCACTCTCAGAACTGTCCATACTGAAAGGTATTAAGAGGTAAAGGGCAAGAAACAGGGCAAATACTGCAAAGAAATAGTACAATTAATGTATAGATTGCCTTTACATTTGCAAAAGGTTTTGCTCAGTTCAGACACGAAAGACCCCTGTGAGTGTCTACTTCATTTTGGTCTACAACTCCCATAATCTTTGGCCATTGGCCATGCTGATTGGGGCTTATGGGAGTTGTAATCCAAAGCATCTGGAGGGTACCCAGTTGCCTACCCCTCGCCTCCATAATACCCCTATGGGCCAATGTAAGCCTTTGATACTCCAGCATCGTTTCCTACATAATGGATTCAGTAACATTTAGTACCTTGAAACCTGTAGTGAAAAAAAACATTTCTGCGGGATAGAAAAGAAGCTTCTCTGGGCCTTATCAGGATTTCATCTAGCCCAGTACCCACCCTCAGACACTAGCCATAATCAGAAGCTAAAAGAAATGCATGAACCTGATGATTGCCCATTATCAATTTATCATAGCATCCAGAAATTGAACTCTTTATTTATTTCTATCAAAGGTCTATCAGCCATTCAGTAGAGCAAGAAACTTGGTTACAGCATGATGTTCTATGTTCTGTGTGTGCATATTTTGTGTCTGGAGTTCAAGCGATGTATATGCATATTGCTTCGCATGGGGACTTTTCCAGAATTATTGCTGTACCTTATTGTTCCAGCATCACAAGATTGCCTCACAAACATCTGAGATTTCTATAATAAATATTCATACTTTTTAATTCTACTTTCTGGTTTCTTTCGCTTCTGAGTGTGCAAACTGCAATCACTCTTTTGAAAATGTTCTCCTGCCATGATTCAATCTACAGGATTTTGAAAGTTGTAGGGCCTACAATATAATCTCATTTCAGACTTGTTTTAAAACCCATCCAGATCAGAAGTTTTAGAATAAAGGATGTACTGGGACTTCATAACATTGGATTTTTGGTACAATAATCCTTCTTTCAGAAGGGTTGAATTGTTTTTGGAGAATTCCAGTCAACAAAATATTGAGTTTTATCCAATGTTAGTTTAACTTAAGTCCTATTCATTTCAATGGACCTACTCTAACTAGGACTAACATTGGATACAACTTCATGGAGATTTGTCTTGAAAATGGTCTCATAAAATGTCTCATAGAATCATAGGGTTGGAAGGGGCCTACAAGACCATCGAGACCAACCCCCTGCTCAATGCAGGAAGCCTGGTTCCCAGGCAGTCTCCCATCCAAGTACTAACCACGGCTGACCCTGCTTAGCTTCTGAGATCAGACAAGATCACATCCAGCCTTTTGCTGGTCTTCTTGGTTTACATAGTTTGTGCTCCATTGTTTGCATTATGATTTTTATGAAGCTTTCATTTATCCCTTATGGTTTCAGTATTATGAGGCACCTTCCTGAGGTGTCTATTCAAGAGTATTTTCTGCCCCCCCTTTTAACTGTTAAAATGGCAGTCATTGTTAGATTTTTGCATCTAACAAGAAAAAGAAATAGAATCATGAGCTGGTGAAGGATTTGTGTAGAGGTTAGGAGGTTCCTATGTGGTGGTTCCTGGCTCTGGAGAGTGGGTAAAGGAGAAGGAGTTGACAACAGAGCAGCAGCCATGGCTTCATATCAAGGTGTAGGAGCCATGGATCTGTGTACTGCTGAGGTGAGTCCTCAGAACTAAACATTGGACCATTCTCTGGGCAGTAAAAGGTATCCAGGCTCCAGAGTGACTCTGCCAGTTCAGGCTGGCTGTTGGCTTTCCCTGACCGAGAAGGTCTATAAAGACTTCTTGTTCAGGTTGGCACTTTGCCTGGGCAACAGTAAGGGTGTTTTTTAAAAAAGATTTTATTAATTTCCCAGATACAAAGACAAACACAAAAACAAACAAACAAGAAAATTACATCAGGCTTAAGTTTAGTTGTTCACAGAGGGTAGTACATTCAACAGACTCTTTTCCCCATTTACTTTACAGGCAGAAATAAGTGTCTGGATACAGATTTAAGCTGGATCAAAAGTGCTGATGGAGGTGGCCGTTCCTGCCCCCTCCTTCCCACAGCAGCTCCAGGTGTGGAGGGGAGGAGGGATCCCCAACATTAGGGAGAGGGACCAAGTGAAGCACTTCCTCTTGCAGAAGGTAGATCATGGATCCAAGTCATGGGTGGAATCCATTAGCTGGTTAGAGCTTTTCTTTATGGTTCTTCAAAGGGCTACGATAGTCTTCCATTCCAAAATCCATATTAGTGTAATACCTTTATTAAACCAACCAGAAGATAACAAAAAATGTGCACGCTTTCAGGATCTCCAGATCATCAGGCAAGATGTTACAAAAAGCAGATCAGGGCGAGGGGGGACCTGAACTGCTGAAGTTTTGGTGTCTGCATCATCACAATCTTGAGATGGAATAAAGGAGGAAGGGTCTGCAGATATTCAAATAAAACTCTCGCAGGTGATGTGATGGCTTCAGGTTTCACCTACAATTTGCTGGAGCTGTTCTAGGGCTGCTGGGAGGGCAAATTTTTGATCCTCCATTTTTGAAAATATAAAAGCCAGCTAGTTCTTTGTTTGGCTTGCTGCCAACAATCTAACTCTTGATTGGCAGCTGCCAACAGTCCAACTCTGACAAGTTGCTGCTGTCTCTGAAGTTTCCACAGCTGGCAAAGACATCTGTAAATATCATAATGATAGTATGCAGCCAATAGGATTCTGGGCTGGAAATATCATGGCATGACATGCTGATGCATAGCACAGTCACATCACTGATGTCACCACAGATTCACATATGCCGACTGTGAAGGAATATGGATCAAAATGTCCAGGAGGAGCCCCTAAAAAACTGGCCAACTTCACAGTTGGTCAGGACAAACATGAAAATAGACCAACAGTCCTAGCTGCAAGTACATTTCTCAAGAGAGAGCTCCTGTTAGTACAGAGCAAGTGGAATTCTGACTGCATTAACTCCTATTGCATTTCCTGCCCAAGAAGAATCTCGTAGCATTATCCTCAGTTTGAGAAAGCATTTCCAGTGTTGCAGTCACTTTCAGATGATGAGGGAATTACCAACGCTATTGGTATGAAAGTAGTGCCTGTGGGCTTCTTCATCCCGCTGCCTCTAGCGATGAGACACCTAATAGAATCTCTTATGTGATAAATTCACTAGCCTCCATCAGCCTTTCACCAGTCTTTAAAGGCTTAGTAAGCATTTTCATTTATCACAAAGGGGTCATTACAGCCGCTCTGCAGAGGCAAATGGTAAAGACAAGCCAGTTCTCTCATGCAGATCTAATTCAGGTAAAAGAGGTGGTTCCTAAGGGAAGTGCACTACTTAGACAGTTTTGGAGTGGGCATCTTATGCCATGCAGGGAGTGTTTCTCAATGTTATTTCCCTTCAAGATGCTGTAAATAATAAGGCCCCAGTAAGCCAGGAAGCACATTACTGCAAAGGCTAAATTTCTCTTGTGAGGAGGTGAAAGTTGGTTTGGGCCTCTCCCAAAGGAACATTTAGAAGGAAAGTTGTCTTGCTTCAGAAAGACTGCGCCAAAGCTGTGGCCAATGCAATTTTGAAAAGCTGCTGCTAAAAGCTGGCATCCATTCTAAGATCAAACCATTTCCTCAGGAGAGCAGGGGTTTTTTCTCCTTTAAAAGCTAATTTTCTGCAAAATGATTGCCTGTTGCTTTGAAATGACAGGGTCTCTCAGATACTTATGTAAACATTGTTGCTCCATTCATTTTCTATCTTATCTATCTATCTATCTTAAATATGTATGTATCCCACCCTTCCATGAAATTTTGCTCAACAACAATAATACAAATACAAGAAATTCTAATAACAGACATAAAACTTAAAAAGACAAAGACTAAAAAAAGATAAAACCAAAGCTGGTAAAAACCTTACTCAAATCAATACAAACAGTTAAAACCAATTGGATCATATTTTCACATCTGCTTGTGAGCCAAAGGTCTGTCTAAATAAAAATGACTTTGCCTCCTGGCAGGAAATCATCAGAGCCCATCTTTGTTCTAAGTAGACAAGGGTCATGGCATTGGTTGTTTTTCAACCCCTTTAGGAAATCATGTCCTGTGAGTAGCATACCAAAGGAAGTTGCTAAAGCTGTTTCTAGGTTTTTGCCCTTAATCAATATGGTGCCTCTACCACTACCACTTACCGCCAACATCCAATTTGTTAGCTTTTCCATATATGTTAGTGTGAAGAGACAGTGTGGTGTAATGGTTAGAGTGTTGGACTAGGACTCAAGATATCTAGGATCTACGCCCCACTCAGCCATGAAGCTCGCTGGGTGAGCTTGGGCCAGTCACTGCCTCTCAGCCTAATCTACCTCCGAAGGTTGTTGTGAGGATAAAATGGACAGGAGGGGGAGGACCATGTAAGCCACTTTGGGTTCCTTGCAAGAGGAAAAAAGGCAGAATATAAATATAATAATTAATTAATAATGCCATTCCCTATTATTTGGCATGATGACATTTTGCACGATGATAGTCTGTATAGGATTTCAGCATAAGTAATTAATTGTATTTATTTTAAGACATTTCTACCCTACTCCTCCTATGCTCAAGGCTGCTCACAGCATTCACAAGATCTATGAAATATATGAAATATCATGAATGCAGTGAAGGCAACCAAACAGCAAAAAGCATCAGCAACAGATGATAAACATATCTGATTAAATATCCCTCTCCATCAGCCATTTTTTTTTTCTTTTTTTAAAGGATGGATTTCATATGGTCTTCTGAAATGCACAAGAGATGTGCTCCAGTGAACCTTGGAGGTCATTTAATCTCAAAAAGGACAGCACACCACTGGAAAAATGTAGAGGAACAGATGCTGAAATAGCATAGTCTCCATGAGGAAAGGCTAAAGCATGTAGGACTTTTATGATGCAAACTTATGCATTGTCTATTCAGAAGTAAATCCCATTACGTTCAATGGACTTACTCGCAGGTGAATGTGTATAGGATTGCAGCCTTAGGTCTGAGGGGGGAGAGATAACTATGGATGGCAGCAGGAGTGGGAGCAACAAGATTTGTTGTTGTTCAGTCGTTCAGTCGTGTCCGACTCTTCGTGACCCCATGGACCATAGCACGCCAGGCCTTCCTGTCCTGCGCTCTCTCCTGGAGCGTGCTCAAGTCCATATTCATTGCATCAGTGATGCTATCTAGCCATCTCATCCTCTGCCGTCCCCTTCTCCTTTTGCCTTCAGTCTTTCCCAGCATCAGGGTCTTTTCCAGAGAGTTTTCTCTTCACATTAGGTGGCCAAAATATTTGAGCTTCAGCTTCAGTATCTGTCCTTCCAATGAGCACTCAGGGTTGATTTCCTTTAGGATGGACTGATTTGGCCTCCTTGCAGTCCAGGGGACTCGTAAGAGTCTTCTCCAGCACCACAGTTCGAAAGCATCAATTCTTCGGCGCTTAGCCTTCCTTATAGTCCAGCTCTCACAGCCATACATTACTACTGGGAAAACCATCGCTTTGATTAGACGGACCTTTGTCGGCAAGGTGATGTCTCTGCTTCTTACTGTGCTGTCTAGGTTTGCCATAGCTTTCGTCCCAAGGAGCAAGCAAGCGTCTTTTAATTTCATGGCTACAGTCACCGTCTGCGGTGATCTTGGAGCCCAAGAAAATAAAATCTGTCACTGCTTCCATTTCTTCCCCTTCTATATGCCAGGAAGTGATGGGGCCAGATGCCATGATCTTAGTTTTTGTAATGTTGAGTTTCAAACCAGCTTTTGCACTCTCCACTTTCACCCTCAACAAGAGGCTCTTTAGATCCTCTTCGCTTAGCAAAAAGATAGAGATTTATAAAATGACTAATGGTATGGAGAGAGTGGATATGGAGATCTTTCTCCATGCCTAATGATGTAGAATGTCGCATCACCCAGTGAAACTGACTGGAGTTATTTCAGAACAGACAAAAGGAAGTACTATTTCATACAATACATAGTTAACTTACGGAATTCACTGCCACAGGATGTAGCTTAAATATTTTTTTATAAGGGTTAAACGTCTTCTATGATTGCCTCCTAAGCCTATTTTAAGCAACGTAGCCAGATGTTGTTGTTACCCAGCCTGTTTTATAGTGAGGTCAGTTCAATTTGTTTTGGCTCAGTTTCATTATGGAATGGGCAATTTTTAAACCCATACAAATATTAACATAGATTAAAATACGTAAATGAACAACAACCAGATTTCACACACACACACACACACACACACACACCACACCCAGAACAGCACAATTCTACTTTATCCTACTGTGGTTCCATAGTGCTGCATACCCAGAACCTTTCTACCAGAGGCATTTATTGTGCACTCATGATTCCTCATTCATGGTAGTCTGCAGGTATTTTACATGATGTCAGCATCCTCCAGGGCCTCTCCCATTGTTTGCAAGCATTACAGCATTGTCTTTTCTTTTCATTTTCTAACAGGCAAAGTCTGGTATTTCTGTGAATGGCAGCATGAAACCCTGGTATATTTGCACATTTCCACTATACCACAGCACCACCTAGTGTTTGTGTAATGGAACATATAGAAAGGCAGAGAAAGAAAAACCCTGGGGGGGGGAACATGTGTACAGGAGCTGAATTTAACCCCCCCCAAAATCCGGAAACAGAAGCCTTGGTAAAATAGCAGGTTAAAAGCCTCATGTAGAAATGCCCTCAGACTCTCATAGGACACACTAATTAGGTTCGGATATACTTAACTACTAGTTTACTTGCAATGAATACAGATTGGTGAAAAGGTAGATTTTCACCCAGCTTTTCAGTGCAATGAGCCATACATCCCATTAAATTAAGTGGGACTTTAATTCTGTCTAAACATGCTTGGGATTAGGGCTGTAAGGCTGAAATCCTGTAGCCCGACCCTATGTATGTTGATTGAGAAGTAGGTAGGGATGTATGAAAGTCACTTACCTTTTCGAAGGGTGACATTCGCAGTGGGGGGGAGGCGCTCTGTCCCTCCCCCCAAAATTCTCCCTGGCCGGCTCCGCTCCGTGGCAATTCCACAGAGCCGCCGGCCGGGGCTGCCCGCAGCCGGACATCCAGCCGCTGGGCAGCCTGCACAGTGATGCAAATGGCGGCCACCGTAGCCGCCACCATTTGCGTCCCCGTATTTTGCTGTGATAGGCTATGTAAATATTTACGTAGCCTATCACGGCAAAAAACAAAGCAAAACAGCGAACGCAAATGGCGGCGGCCACGGCAGCTGCCATTTGTGTTCCCTTTTTTTCCTGCCATAATAGGCTATGTAAATATTTACGTAGCCTATCACGGCAAAACAGAGGGGCGCAAATGGCAGCCACGACACCATTTGCGCCCCTCTGTTTTGCTGTGATAGCCTACGTAACTATTTACGTAGCCTATCACGGCAGGAAAAAAAGGGAACGCAAATGGCGGCCGCCGTAGCCGCCGCCATTTGCGTTCCCTTAGTTTTGCCATGATAGACTATGTAAATACTTACATAGCCTATCATTGCTTCTGCAGGGATGCAAATGGCGACCCTGCGTTAGCCGTGATAGGCTACGTAAGTATTTATGTAGCCTATCACGGCTATATGGAAGAAGTGAATGGCGGCCGCAAATGTGGACAGCAGCAGGTAGGTGCTCCGTTCTGGGCCCATTTCGCAGGGTGGGAGGCGGAGGGGCTTCGTTCCACAATGGATTTCGGGGGGCCGAATGCACTGGCATTCGGTCTCACTGAGATCCATGGCGGAATTCTCTGACATCCCTAGACGTAGGGTCCACTGAGTCCAATAGAGATTTCTCCAAAGTTCACAGTATTACCATGCTGCAGGCAACTAGTTCCCATATAAATTACTCACTCTAGAGTCCAGCTGCAGTACACCAAGTTTAGTAGTGACAAGGACAGTGAATGCAAATATTTTCCTATATATACTACTCCAATCTCCCTTTGACAGTTTCTATGTTCCAGTTATGGCTATCTATACTACAAGGGTGATGCATTAATTTATAAAGTGTAATGGAGAGGAATCATGCTGTATAAGCATTTTTTTTTTTAAAGGATCAGACTATGTTAACAAGCTTTTAAAATCTAAAGTAGGTCACTGGTGAAGCAAGGGAATTATATAAACAACTTGATTAGAGATTCAGTAAACATAAAATAAATTGCTAAGAATCTTTTGAGGGTTATCTAGTGAAATTCACTAACAGCATGAATTGTTTGCAACTGCTCTAGATATCTGCATTAAAAATAAACACCATCCAATATCTGCAATCAAAACTAAAGCCTCCCACCCTCCCACGTACGCATAAAAGTAATTACACAAAATAAAAACTTTTATATATGCATTTTTCCCTTATTTACTTTTTTGGTTACACACAGTGGATTTGTGAAAAATTTGGATTTTGTTTTCCACTGATACTGGATAAATGCAATGTATTTAAATATTTTCATTCAGACCAAATGCTCATGCACACACATATGCGTGCATGCGTGCACGCACACACACACTGAAAATGTATTAGGGCATTTTCTTAATATTTGTCTTTGTTCTGTTCTGGAAATTGGGGTCTTAGGCAGCCATCCTATACACCTTTACCCAGGAGTAAGTTCCACTAAACTCAGCAGGACTTACTTCTGAGTAGACATGCATAGGATCGCACTGTTAGCCTGCAATTCCATACATACTTGCCTGGGAGTAAGTCCCACTGAATTCAATGGAGCTTACTTCTTCATAAACATGTATAGGATAGTACAATCATGATCTCAATTAATTTGCATTTGACATTTTCTTGCATAACATACTTGCAAGGAAGCTCTTGTAAAGAATTGTAGCAGTTCAGATCTTGCAAATGCATCTTAGGGAGCAATCCTACCCAGATAGGTGGCTGCCTCCAAACTCAGAGGCAACCACCTATCCAATGCAGGGCAGGAGCAGCATGGAGGGGATTGTCCCCTCCGTGCTTCACCCACCCTGCATTTGCAGCTAGACAGTCGATTTCGGCTGTCTAGCCGTGGGAAGGCAGAGCGGGGGAAGCAGCGCCTGGACAACACGATGGATGTGTTGTACTGGATTTTCGACTTCCCTATCCCGGCACACCCCCAGGAACGCCCTGTTTTTGCTGCTCCGCACTCTTCTTCCGAGGCAGCACGGGAGGGGGGGAAGGTCAGTTTTCAGGAAGCCAACCTTGGAGCGCTCCGAGGTTGGTTCCCAGGAACCAACATATCCTATAGCCATCTAGCTGCTGACTAGCGGCCATAGGATTGCACCCTTAATTGCTTAAAAACCCCCCACTGTGATTGAAGAGAGTGACATATAAAGTCCAATCCTATGCAAATTTACTCATCAACATCCACTGATTTAGGCAGGGATTATTCCCAGGAAAATGTACATAGGATTGCAGGCATGTGGCCCAATCTCTGAAGTAGGTCTGCATAGGACTGCAGCCGTGTGAGTACTTTAGACAATACTAACTGGAACAAAGCTAGAAGGAACTGGAACAGATTGAAAACTGTCTGGCAAGCAGATCAAATTTACTATTAGTAATCTGCTGATCATGAGGTCTAGGCTGTGTGTCTTCAGTTTCCTGCTTGTTCCCTTGAGTGGTTTTTCATCATGTGTAATCCAATATTTTCCTTTGGCAATGAAAACTTGATGCACCATGCTGTTAATTTCTTCATAATGTAATGAGACTGCTAAGAAAAAATGATAAAGTCTGCAAACTCCAGCTGGCTAATACATAGGAGGAGGCTAAGCAGGTCTCTTTTGATTGCTGTCTATATGAGGAACAACGTCATGTGGTCCACATCCAGGACTATCACATTCAGGTCACTTCCCGTGCTGATCTATCTCTCATCTGTCTCTCATCTATCTCTCATCACATCTGCAGCCCATTCGCCCTCAGGGTAGCCTACATGTGACCAGGGCCGGTGTCAGGGTAGGCAAGGTCAGGCACCTGCTGCTGGTGGCCCAAGTAGGAGCCCACTGACAAGAGTCCCCTGGAGTTGCTTCTCCTCCCCATCACTGCAACCTGCTGCTCACCTGCCTCTCGATCTGGTCCAGACAATGGTGGTGGTGCAAAGGAGGGGCAGGAGGTGCCGCTGACCACTGGCTCTCTGCCTGTCAAGGAAGGAACTAGTAGCAGCAATGAGAAGAAGGAGAGTGAGGAGCTGGTGGCAATGGTGGTGAGGAGGTCGAGTCACTGAGGGAGGGAGATACGGGAGTTATACTCATTTTATCTTCACTACAACCCTGTGAAGGAGGTTAGACACACATACGCATGCGCGTGCGCATACGCGCACACAAAGATCTGCTTAACTTTGGTGAGGATTTGAACTCAGGTTTCCTGGCCCAACATGCTGTTATCACACATTGGGTCTTGTCAGAGCTGAAATGAAATCTCAGTTTTAAAAGTAAATGTTCAGGTTTCAAACTGAACTGCTAGAATTTTGAAACTTCTCTAAACTTGGTTTTGAAATCCCATTTTAAGGAATACTTGCAGTATATGTAGAGCTTGCCTCATAGCTGGCTGCTATCCACATCCACGCTGCAAACGAAGTGCATTGAAAGCGGTGGTAATTGCCAAGAATTCTGGGACAAATCCAGAAGGCCTTCAAAGTGCCCCCTGCCTTTGCAAGAGGTGCGATATTGTAACAAAAGGGCTCATATCTATGTTTGCAGGCTGCCTGCCTGCCTACCCACTCAACCAACAAACCAACCAACCATCTCCACCCCTGTACAGCGACAAAAGATGCCCCTGGCATGTGCAGGAACATCATTACGTTCTGGGATCTTGGGACTCTTAGATGGGGAGCTTCCATATTAGCAACACTAATTTTAAGAAACTGCACACAGGAAACGCTTTTTAAAGGGATAAATACCTGCTAAGGCTAAAATATATCCCTAGTCACCCACAAGAGCCCCTTAGGGGACCCATAATGAGGCCTCCAACTGTCGCACCAAGTTGAGGCCAAAGCACAGGCTGGCTGATATGTTTAGGGGAAGCAGGTGGGTCATGGCTAAGCTATGAGCCTAGTGCTGTGCTGAACCCTGCCCCCTATTTTGGGGAATTTTTTCTCTCCCTGTGAAAGAGGCATTGTTTTTTCTGCCTCTTTCACAGAGAGGGGAAGAATTTCAGAGAATTTCTGCTTGAGGAGGGAAACAAGGTTTCCACATACCATTTTAAGTGTACGTGATTCTTGAGGGGTCTTCTTTCTGTTGTTGTTGTTGTTGTTGTTGAAAAAACACCCCCTGCACTTGCAGGAGCCCAGGACTCTTCTCAGCCAGGAGTTCTTCCTGAATGCCTACTGGAGAGAGTGAGGTCTCCTGGGTGTTCAGAAAGAACTGCTGATGAAAAACAGGCCTGGGCTCCTACAAGTGCAGGGGGTGTTTTTTAAAAAAAATAAAAAATAGAGAGAAGACCCCTCAATAATTGCTTACACTTTAAAAGGTATGTGGAAACCCTGACCCCCTTCCCAAGAGAAAACTCCCTGAAATTCTCACCCCTCCCAGCCGCTTTCTCCAGAGTTCTAATTTTTCTTCTACCACCACCCTGAAATGCTGAAAATGGTAGAGTCAAAATTTTGGGGGCAGCACTATATGAGCTACATGCTTTCCCCCATTTTTTTTCCTGGAGCAGATCCTGAGATTTCAAGAGCCACCTGGCGATGAGAAGATTGGGAGGAAGAGAAGGGTACCTGAAGGGAGGAGAGCAGGGGGGAAGTACCTCAGGCCCAGGGGCCAAATCCAGCCCTCCACTGTTGCCCAGATGGCCACACCTCCTTTCTCCCAACCACCCATTGTTTGGTGGCTTCCCAGCTTTTGTGCAGTTTGTCACCCATTCAAAAAGGTTGAAATGCCTCTCCTAAGGCTTAGTTGCTGGCAGGAAGAGCTTTAAGCTACAGTAGGCTGGTATTTTTGGTATATTGCCCCCCCTCCTGCCGTTTGCCTTCCGCCCTGCCCATATGTGGAATGTGGCCCCCAAGAGCTTCTCTGAAATAGAATTGGCCCTTGGATGAAAGAGGTTCTACACCCCTGGGGCAGAGCTTCAGATCCCTTGCCTGGAATCTGTTAGTGTGTTGCAACAAAATGGCAAAATCATATTACAGCACAAGCTTTCCTCTACAAGAGTCCCCTTCGCATGCATGAAGAGCTAACGCTATGTATCTGATGAAGGGGACTCTAGTCCATGGAAGGGTATGCTGTAACTTTGCTAGTCTTCAAGGTGCTACAGTACTCTTTGCTTTTGCTGCAGTGCTAGTTTTCCTGCTTCCAGTTTAATACACAGGTATCATGCTAAAATTATTAAGACTATGCAAATAGCAAACTAGCGACCTGCTACTTTTTATCCTTGTCCCAAGGGGGGTAGGAAATACCAGCAGTTGAGCATTTTTTAAGCTTTGCCTGAGCAAACTAAGGGTCTAATGTTATTTTAAAGGTGTTACTTGAAGTGACATCAGTTCTTTTAAAACATTAAAACCAAGCTGGGGAATGGGGGATCCAGATTTGGGCCGCAGCATGCACAGAGGGAAGATTTAACTTTTCCCTCTCCTGCCATGATCCTGGGAAAAAATCTCTCTCTCTCTCTCTCTCTCTCTCTCTCTCTCACACACACACACACACACACACACCACATGCTGCAAATAGCAATAGTAAGAAAAGAAAAATAATAACAATACCATATTGCTACTTCTGCATGGGGGGGGTGTATTTCATGTCTGTGGTTGGGGAGGGCAGGGTTGTGTGCTGTGGTTCCAATCCAGATCAGGGCCCCATGTCTGGTTTTAATTAAATTTTAGAAAACCTGACATTGCTTCAAGCAACACATTTAAAGTACTGTGGACTTCAGTCCTCATTTCATGTGAAACAAGTACAGGGAAGGGATTTAGGGATGCATAGGAAGCTACAGGTATTAAATAATTCAGGGGAACTTATATTATGGCTAAAACCTTACACTGGGCCTTATATAATTATGTGTCCTTATTAAATTGGCCCAGTGCTGATGGATGAGGATGGGATTTAAGTAAGGTTAGTTTACTCTACAAAATCAATGTATTAAATGCATTTGTAATGTAGTTAAGCTGCCGCTCCAGAGACTGTAGTGTTCTCCATTAATTTCATTTTCATTTTTGTTTCAGTATGCAAGTGATTTGTAGCGGTAACTGATGGAAGGGGGAATAAAACAGGGTAAAGACAATCATAATCATTATAGCCATAATATTTGTGATGAACCCATCCCTCACAAACATATTTCTATATGTTTCCCTTGCGCTACTAGGATATGCTCATTAGCTATGATCTGCCTACTCATATTTAGGACAGGGTGGCAACTTGTAATTTGTGAAAAAAGAGGAAATGCATCACCAAAAAGATTACTAAGGAGGGTACTGATTTGCATAAGTTGATTTATATGGATAAATCCATATAAATGGATTATATGGAAGTTATTTAGAAGTTATTATTTAGACGTTATTATAAAAAATTTAAATTTAGAAGTTGTTATAATATTTTAAATAGAAACGCAGTACATCTCACCATAGGATGGATGTCTATGACCAGGTGACCTGTGCGCCTGCCTGTTCAGTCTGCTGTTCAGGTGCTAACTGTTGATTGACAACAGTTCTTAAGTTTCTTCTTTCTCTTTAAACCGGACAGTGGTTCAAATAGAGGACACCTCCAAACAGAGGACAGTCCTCTGGCAGCCCTTCCAATTGAGGACTGTCCTCTGTAAAAGAGCTCACATAGCCACCCTACATTTAGAATCAGATGTAAAAGGCTCCTGTATGTTTAGCATTGTCAGGTGCCTCTAGTCATGTAGGGGTAAAAAAAACAAAACTGTCTATTATTACAGCATCCCTCTCATGCTCTGGAACTGATCAGGCCAGATCAGAAATGGGGAATTTGTGGCCCTCCAGATCTTGCTGGACTTCAGCTCCCATCATCCCTGGCCATTGACCATGCTGGCTAGGGCTGATGGAAGTTGGAGTCCAACAGTGTGTGGATGGCCACAACTGCTCTGTCCCTGGCTAGATGCTTTAAAAGTCATCCACAAAACCTGAGGGGATAGAGGTTTCCTCCGTGCCCTTAATTTCCTATTTGTGGTCGTGCTAAACAATTGCTGGAAATGTCTGCCTTTTTAAAGCCACCTCAAATAATTCCCTTATGCAACAGCTCTACTTCTTAGTACACTGTTCTCACAGCTTTATGTAGAAAAAATGTTTATCAGTGCAGGTTAAAAAAGCTGTTTACAGCCCATACTACAATTTGCTGCTTCCCAAATATTTTATTATTCCTAGGGCGCCCCCTCCTGCTCTTTGAATGTAATACTGTTTGGCTTTGTGAATTTTTTAAAAAATATATTGGACTCTGGCTACATACACAGTTTACAGCTTCATTGGACCCTTCCTTTCTCTAAAGTCATGATACAAAACACTGACGGGTGGAGGTGAGCCCACGTGACTTGCTGGGAACGAAGTCTGGAATGCACCTTTGGATATGTCATCTGAACCATATTATGCCACATCAAACCTATCAGGACTGAAAGATTTACAGGTATCCAGGGAACTCTATAGAAATGTTTCAGCTTCCCTCTAAATGAGTGGTTTTCAAACTGTACTCAAGGGAATCCTAGGTACTTCCAAAGCTTCACAGAAGTTCCACCATTGATTTATTTTATTTAAACCATTTCTATACTGCCCTTCATCAAAAGTTTCCAGATTGGTGTACACTACAAATAGCCAATTATTGTAAAATATATACAGTAAAACTAAAATCCCACAGCCAAAAAAAAATAAACAGCTATAACATTTTCAATTGCACAGGCAGACTGAAAAATGAATGTCCACCTCCTCCCATATGAACCTGCCCATAATTTATGACCATTATTGGTGGCGCTGTTATATATCCCACCACTGGCCAGATCTACACCTCACGTCATAGCGATACAATCCCATCATGATAATACTATATCCGTCTTGTGCATTTATACCTTGTAGCACATACAATGACATCCATTGCAGTATTTTGGATAATAGGGAATAAAAAATGGGAAATAATTCTAGAAAAGCAGTATACAGAATGCCTAATGTGCCCCAACAGTTATAGTGCACTTTAATACCAAAAAAAGCACTAGCATAGATCTAGCCTGGATTGGTAGGTATTCTGGACAGGGCCTTTTCAGTAGCAGCACCCCAATTGTGGAACTATCTCCTGAGGTTGTTGAGATTGGCTCCCTCATTACTGTTTTAGAAGGGCAGTAAAGACTATTTTTAGCTGTTTTTAGCTGACTAGTGCAATCCTATGGCCACTAGTCAGCAGCTAAATGGCCCTAAGATAGGTCAGTTTCCGGGAACCAACCTCCACCCCCTCCCGCACTGCCTTGTAGGCAGTGTGGAACAGCCTCATGTTCCATGCTTGGAAGAGGAGCGCTGAGTGGTGAAAATTGGGCGTTCTTGGCAGTGTGCCGGGGTGGGGAGGGCGGAAGCGCCATTTCGATGCTTCCTATGCATCGGCCGGCATCCCACCCCCCCGCCCCGCTTTACCTTCCTATGGCTAGACAGCCGAAATTTGCTGTCTAGCTGCAAATGCAGGGCAGCTGAAGCCCGGAGAGGACAATCCCCTCTGCACTGCTCCTGCCCTGCATTAGACAAACAGTTCAGAGGCGGCTACCTATCCCAATAGGATTGCACCCTAAATTGTTTTTAAATTTTGATTATTTAAATTTTTATGCTGTGCTTTATCTTGTGAATTGTTGTGAATTGCCCAGAGAGCTTCAGCTATTGGGCAGTATAGAAACAAAACAAACAAACAAATAATATATATTTTTTGTCAAAGTTTTAATGCTGCTTCATGTTTTTTTCTCACACTCTGATTTTGATTTCAGCTCATGGACTTCATTATATTTAAAGCTGTACTCCTGCTGTTTTATCATGTGGAGTTTTTAATGGTATTTGTATTGTATATTGCCCCTGGTGCCTGTTAGATGGAGGGTGCAATTCATACATGTTTTACATAAATAAAATGCCTGGGTAAAAAAAATGAAATTAAAAAGCATAACTTGGCACTGACAGATCGTAAATTAGGTGCCAGACACACCTCTTTAGGGAGGGCATTCTAGTGAGAAGATCAGTAACAGAGGACACGTTTCCCTGAAAGACAGCTTTCCCTTATGCTCCAACAGCCCCTATTTGCCAGGAACTGTCCCCGATTAATAATTCTCCTCATTTTGCCCTCCTTTTTGCCATTTGGTGAATGCCTTAATAAATAGCTGGACAGTGTGAATTGCTAGGTTTCCCATTCTTCAGGCTTCCCAGGGCAATGGAAGTTAAATTTCAGAGTTAGATAGCACTGGCCCCAGGTTTTGGAGGGCCCTTGGGTAAGATGCCAGCAATGCTCCCCCTCCCTCAGTGAGTCGACCTTCTCACCACCGTTGTCACCAACTGCTGCTGCTCCTCATCCTCTTTCTTATCATTGCTTCCACTCGCTTGTTGGACAAGTGAGCAAGTTGGCTGTCGCATCTACTGCTCCTCCTTCTGAACCACCAATGTTGTCTGGGCCAGAATGAGAGGTAGGTGAACAAGCAGGCTGGAATGGTGAAGAGGAGAGAGAACCCTAGGGGGCTCTTTTCTGTGGGCTCCTGCTGGGGTGTAGGTCCTCAGCAGGTGCCCAACCATGCCTACCCGTAACACCAGCCTTTAGTTGGGTAGTGGTGGTAGAGGCATCTTTTTTCTGAACACATGCATGTGCACGTAAATCTACAAACCAGTGGTGTAGTGGGGCCAGGGCTCCCAGGGACACAGCATCGAGGCTTTTTTATTAGCAGGGCTGCTGCTGTCATCTGCATTAGAAGTCCCTGTTCCCTAGCTGCAATCCTCACAGCAGCTCGGATGAATATGAGTTTCCCCAGCAACAATACATTTTTCCCTGTTGTAATGCAAAGTATCTCAAGGAGCGCCTCCAGCAACACCAGACAGGCCACTTAACGAGATCCGCCTTGGATGGCCTTCTCTCTGTCCAGGACAGTTAGGCTGGTGAGGACGAGGGAGAGGGCCTTCTCTGTGGTGGCCCCCACTCTGTGGAACTCCCTCCCTAGGGAACTCCGCTATGCCCCCTCTTTAATGAGCTTCTGCCACACACTGAAAATGTGGTTATTCAGGCAGGCATTTGGGGTGGGTTAGGGTATTTTTAAATAATGTTTTAATGTATAATTTTACTGTTTTAAATTGTACCATTGTACATCACCCAGAGTGGCCAGGTGACTTTTAAAGAATTTTAATAAATCAAATAATAAATCAAATAAATACAATTTGGGGATGATTTGTTCTTGACTGGCAATTAAGACCCATTAGCTTTACCAAAGACCAGCTCCTGGTGGTGATGAAAACTTCTAGAACTGGTTTGTTGATATGGATCAACGCAGCTGCCTGAATTTTGGGATTCCCTTTGGGAGTGTGGCAATTGGGATGGTCATGCTGAGCCCCTGCACTTCAAACGGTGCCACTTCACCACTGCTACAAGCACATGAACATTAAAGCACCACCATCTGCTGCCTTGCCTACCGTTCCTCACTCACCGGTGATGCTAATTTCAAGTGGTTGATAACAGGTTGTTTTAGGAGAGTGGCTGTTTTTCTAGCATCTCTGTAGCCAAAAGAAAAATCAACTTCCTGGTTTATAAACTCAGTGGACAGGCTATTGCAGAGTCAAATAATACAACATAGGACAGGTGGAGAAATGTGTAATGGATGCTGTGCTAGATAGGGGGCCTCTAATGAAATCCAACTCTCCTCCACTTCCCCCACCCCACGCGCACAACTCTCCTACCATCTTAGCCAAATCATGTCTGCCCTGTACCTTTCTGAAAACAGTAGCTAAGGGAGCCATAAAAAAAGGTAAGGAGGCCAGGGCCCCTCTGCCCCCCCCCCCGCCATAACTTGAGCACTGAAAGGGTGGCACTAAGCCAGTGATCATTTGTACGTGAATAGGGGTATAACCATTTTCATCTTGAAAATCTTATGCTTGCCCACTGCTAGACAGCATGTTTGCCGCCTTCCCCATACAGTGCTCAGTTCCAAGTGGGTTTGAGGTCTGTTCGCAGGGTCTACTCAGATAGCTTGCCAAACCATGGTTTAGCACCCAAGCCAAAATGTACAAGCAAACCATTGTTGTTTTAAAATATTTCTATGCCACCTTTCAATTAAAAAACAAACAACATAGCTTGCATTAGCCAATATAACAGAATTCCAAAATACTAAAGCAGCAGAGTAGACGAGATAATGAAACCAACAACTAAGAGCTGAAAAGTAACTATGTCCAAAGAATTAAACATAGAAGAGTTAAACTTTTTTTAAAGCCTGGGTAAATAAAAAGGGCTTTGCCTGGAGTCTGAAGGCCATCAAGTTAGGTGCCAGGTGAGCCACCCTGAGAAGAGGGTTCCATAAATGGGAGGCCACTGCTGAAAAGGCCCTTTCCACAGTAACCATGGTGAGAGAACCCTGAGAAAGACCTCAAATGATGCACTAAAAATCAATCGAGTTCATGAAGGCAATGCAGTCCTGGGTCCTGTATAGGGCACTGAAAGTCAAAACCAGCGCTTTTATTTGTACTTTAAAATGGACCAGCAGCCATTCAAGCTGTTTTAGAACTTGTGGGATATATTCCATCCAACTAGTCCCAGCACAGGAGTGGGCAAGATGCAGCCGGTAGGTTGCATGCACCCCCATTCTTTTTTCCGGCCCTCACCACCCTGAAATTGCCATGGGCACTACTGTTGCACTGCTGAATTGATGCCAAATTCTAGTGGTGCAACAGCATAAAAGCTGCATTTTCCATTAAAACCAAGGTGCACGGGGAGCACATGCCTGGTTTTGATGTAAAATTGGGCTCCCCTGGGACATCTGGGAATGCTGTTTTGGATTACAACAAGACATGTGCTTCCCATGCACCTAACTTTAAATGGAAAATGCAGCTCTTTTGCTGAAAAAACCCAACAACAACAACAAAACCCCAGCAACAATTCAGCAGCATGGTGATTTTGGTGTGGGGGTATGGCTCTCAGCAAGTTCCAGGCGGGAAAATTGACCCCAAGACCCTCAAAATTTGCCCATCCCTGGTCTAGCAGGTCTCACTGGTGCACTTAGACTTTAAGCTGAATAGTTTTGTGGAAGAATCTTTAAATGGAAACATGACTTATTTATTTTATTTTAAAATGTCTAACTTACATCTCATTGATTTCACTGTCTACTCTGATTATCCCAATGTATGCCAGACCACTACATTTGGGGAGCCCTCCTGGCCGTTCTGCCAAGTGATGCCCTGGACTTCTATCCTGAAGCCCTGCACTGAGTGATCCTCTGGCTATTGTATTTGGAACCACGTATACTCTGATTAATCTTCAAAGGAAGCCCCACCTTTATGTATTGTATTAGTCGAACAGGGATGTTGCTGTACCAGAGATACCATCTGAGCATCAAGCCGGGATCTAAGAACTCTGAATGTGACCCTTTTGGTCAGGGTGGACAACTTGTGGCCCTCAGATGTTTTGGCCCACAGCTCCCATCAACTCTAGCCAGCATAGCCAATGGTGAGAGAAGATGGGAGTTGTAGGCCAAAACACCTGGAGGGCTACAAATTGCCCACCCCTACTTTAGATAAAGTGCAACTTAATCCAGAACTGATTGAACATCACCTCCCGTGTCAGATGAACTGCCTATCAACAGTAGCTCCCTCTCCTCTGGATTCAGTTTATTTACCTTCATGTTCAAACACTGATCTCAAATACCAATTCAGCAGATCCACTGCCTCTCCTGGATCTGATGAAAAGGAGAAAGAGAGCTGGATACTGACAATATCTTACTCTAAATTGCTGGATGACCTTACTCAGCAATTTTACATAGATGTTAAACAGTGCTCAACGCTCCTATCTTTAAGTATGGCAGCCTCCAGAGACTATGCTTTGTCAATTAAAGCATCACACCAATAACCAAAACCACAGTTAGCATGAATCACAAACCACTTTATACTATGTTTGCTGATTCTGGTTTCCCAGCCAACCACAAGCCATGGTTTGTCAATACAGACAGCACGCTGACGTATAGTTAACTTTCCTTAACCATGATTTAGCACAGCCTTACCCATCCTGGTGCCTTCCATATGTGTTGGACTACATTTCCCAGCATCCCCCAGACAGCATGAAATTGTAATGTAAAACATCTGGAAGGCACCAGGTTGGAGAAGGCTGATTCAGTGTATGGAACGACTTGAGCCTGTAAAATGAATGGGACTTAAATTACTAATGACCAAATTAAGCATCATTGATTCCAATGGGTCTACTCTAAGCATGGCTAAATCTATCTAGATCCAAAGTAATAATGTTAAATGTAAATCTAACTGATTTATATTTCTCTCCTTTTATCAAGATCTTTAATGTTATAATATTAAAGAAATATATTAAAGAACTTTCTAAGGGCAGTCACATCTTTCAATGTGAAAAAAAATCTGTAACATTACAATGGTGCATGGAAGAATATCGACACCATTTTTGCTATTATTATTATTATTATTATTATTATATAACCTCTGACAGTTCTTATTCAGCTTACTTCACAACATATAATTAGCACTTTAATTGCTCTATTATAAAATATTGTAAAACACATGAAAATAACATTTTGAAAAGGTTAAAGGAAAGGAAGGGAGGCCAGACAAATTGAAGTATGTGTAGAAATCAAGGGTGGGTCACCTAGAAATGTTTTCAGTGATATTTTTAAAGGGAATAGAACAGAAGTAGGCAAACTGGCTCCCTCCAGAAGTTGTGAACTACCACTCCCATAATCCATTATCATTGACAATGCTGGCTGGGACTGGGAGGTATAGTCCAAAACCTCTGGAGGGCTGCCTACCCCTGGAGTACAGCAAGACATATGAACATCTGGAGGGAACTGTTTCCACTGTGAGACTCACCACAACAAAGACTTGTCTTCTTCCCTTGCAGTTGTGGGATGCCTGAGCAGTAGGTTGCTGGCCAGTGCTGACTAAGGATGGCCAAACTCACCTGCTGTGAGCCAGTGCACTGTCCATGGGTGCCTGGTGCATGATGCGCAGTGTCCCATTTTTGTAGAAAATGGTAAGCTTTCCATTTTGTGGAAAAAAGTGGGTAAGCTTTTCACATAAATTGCTGTTTGTGCAAAATGATGGCTGTAAATAGCACCATTTACGCAAAATTGCAGGTGTAAATGGACTAATTAATTTATTAATTTAACATAAATAACACCATTTATGCAAACTTGCAGGCATAAATGGCCTAATTGGGCCATTTATGCCTGCAAGTTTGCATAAATGGTGTTATTTATGGCTGCCATTTTGTGCAAAATGGCCACTTATATAAAAAGCTACCCGCCGCTTTCCACAAAATGGTGGCTCGTGGGTAAGTGGGGATCCCCTGAGCTTGCCCGACTTGGCGTGTGCCAAGTCAGGCAAGCATGGGAGTCCATGGACTGGCATCTGGGGAGCCAAGCGGGACGATGTCCACTGGACTCCATCCGCTTCCTGATCTTCCGTGATGCCCCTAGTGGTGACAATGGACTCAGGAACTCCACCCAAATATTTGTCACTTATATTGAGCCAGGCTTGAAAACTACATTCACACCTATCTAATCCTCCATTTCCTAGAGATATTTGGGAGACCAAACTGTGTCTTTCTATGTACGTTGTATGTATCTTGTATCTTCATAAGTCACCATGGGCTACGGCAGAAGTGTTGAACCTTAGGCCTGTGGGCCAATTCCAGCCCATGTGGGGTCCCAGCCCAGCCTTCTTGGGTCCCCCACTCCCCCTTCTCCTCACCCCGTCCCCTTTCCTGATTATTTGGTAGTTTCCCAGCCTTTGCACCTCCCCCACACCATTGAAAAAGGTTGAAATGCCAGTTGTAAGACTTAGTTACTAAGAGCCTTTTAAGTAAGAGGCTTTTAAGCTAAAACATGCTGGTATTTTATTTTTGGTCCCCTCTGTTCTTGGCTCCACCCCTTTTGCCTTCAGCTCCGCCTACCACCAGAATGCAGCGCCTGAGAGCTTCTCTGCAATTGAGTTTAGCCCTTGGCCTGAACGAGGTTCTCCACCCCTAGGCTAAGGCTCCTTAGCTGTAACTAACTAGGTTTTTATGTTTTAGAAGGAGTATCACATGTTTCAGGAAAGAAGTTGGGGAGGGGGGAAGAGGAGTGTTGTCTCTTTACTATCTACTAAGTAATTTATTTTTGACAGACATATGTTGAGAGTCTGTAGCACAAATGTAATAACAGAATGACAGCTTCTCTTATTAGCAGGTGATGGAATGCTGAAGAGAGAAGCATGCCAGATGATCCTGCTAAGTCACTGCAACAGATGTGTCTTTTTCCGGGAAAATGTCAGTTATGATTTGAATGCAGGAAAGTAGAAGGCAAGACTTGTGTAAGGAGGGAAACTACAGTTGCCAAAGGACAGGACAGGAAGGAATTTAACTTCTTGTCAGATTGTGACAAGTGACACTTTTATTTATATATATTTTAATTTGTATTGATTTACTTTGTTGTTTAAAAATATTTCTACCCAACTTTCATACAATACATCAAAGCATTATTTGGATAAAATAATTCAAAATGCTACATGAAACCCAAAAGAAATAATGGTAATACTGTAAAATAGTTGTCAGCAAGATCATCAGATAAGGATACTAAAGGCTTCTGCGTGTTCCTTGAGAAACATCTTCCATAGATCAATAAGTAGCCTGATGGCCGTATCTATAGAGGGTTTATTTTGGGAGGAATTCCCACTTTTTATTTCGGACCTTATGGGATTATTCCTCAAAAACAACTATATCTGTCCAGCTCACTGGCTCTACAGGTTGAGTGATTATTGTAATATAAAACCAAATGGGCTTCTGAACCGGACATGGCACAATTCTGAACCAAAGGCACAAATCCCATTCCTTCAACATAAACATGGGTGCCTGCATAACACTGCATAATTATTGTTTGCTACAAAAGAGGATCACAACAAATTCTCCAGCTACTATGTGGAACCACTAGTGTAGAGGTATTTAGAAGAATAAAATACAATACAATAAACAATAAACAGCACAGGAATTGATGAAACAGCTTCAGTAGTCTAGAACTACATCTCTAAAATGCCTGGGAGAAAAGAAGGTGCTGCTGCTGGTGTGACAAATCTTACAGCAGAGTGTAACTCACTAGTTGAATACCAGCAGTCTGGGATACCAAGCTAACTTGGGCCAGCCCTGAATAGGGATGTCTGTTGCTTGGGCTTGAACTTCTGCTGCCCACCCAACTGGGCTTGCATTTGCGAGCTGAGATGCAGGTTTTCCCTGAACTCTGGGGGCTATTTCCATCCATATATATATATATATATATATATATATATATATATATAGTCAGACGCAATTTACACAAATAGAGATTTGAGCAAATTGCAGCTGTACTTTGCACAATTTGCTCAAATTACGTGAATTTGTGCAAAATTCAGCTGTAATTTGCATAAATGAAAAACACGGAAAATCCACTAACTGGCCCAACTCGCTGCAGAATTAGTAGGGCCAGTTAGTGCGAAACGAGCTGAAGTCCGGGGGGCCCAACTGAAAGAGATATCTGTTTGGGCGGGGGGAGCACTCCATGTCCCAAACAGATTCCACTGACATCCCTAGCCCTGAATCTGCACAGAGAAATGCAGGGGCCACAATCTAATGCACTGTTAAGTCCATGGATTTCAATGGTCTTCAGTATGCTTCAGTCTGTATTGGTTTGTGGCCAGGGCTCCACTCACGTACATCATTATCGCACATGGCAAGTAGAGACAGCTGCAGTGGGCAGTGAATTGACAGTTATGACAATGAACTTCTCAGTAAGCTGCTGGTTTTATCTACAGTACGTCAGATAAAGTTATATTATCTTCATGGCTGCCAAATATCCTGTCAAGACATTGAGTTCATTACCACAAATGTTCAACAATTAATTTTTAAAGATAATCCTAATCAACAAATTGATCCAAACTGAAGGCAGCACATCACAGGAAAAAGACATGCCAGTTCTTAATTAGCAAAAATATCAATTACGAAAGATCTGTACCAAACTGACAGCAGATTTTCAGACCCAACAGGCTAGATAATCATTAAACACGTTCTGCAAGATGTGGAAGGGAGGCAGTTTCCCCCAAAGCCAGTAACAATGAGAACATTTGCTCACACCAGAAAAACCTTTGGCTGATAGGGATGTGTAAAAACCACGCAAGACACAAAAGCGCTTCTTGGGGCTTGAGGTGATTCTGAAATAATCACTCTGATGTAAGCTGAGCATCAACAAGATCCACTAAGGGCAGCTTTCAAAACTACAATCCAATGACAAAGGAGCATTGTTGCAAGTTCTGCCCATCTGTGAAAACAAAATGTAGGAAGGAACAATACAATTGAAGCTTATACAGTTCAGCAGAGAGAAAAGTTTTTCCCACTCAGAATACCAGAATGTGGGGTCACCCTATGACGTTGATTGGCAGGAAGCTCAGGACAGTCAAAAGCAAACATTTGACACAATGTGTAGTTATCTTGGCATACAAAATAAAGACAGAGACAAACAAGAGAAAATAAAAAGAAACAAAACCTTTTCAGAACAGAAGAAGAGCCCTGTTGGACCAAAACATAGGCCTCACTCCAACATCTTGCTTCCCATGGGAGCCAAGTAGATACTAGTGCTCAGGAAGGCACAAGCTTGAAGGGAATGAACTTTGCCTGCTGTTTGTCCACCCCACCCCCACCCACAGCAACTAGTGTGGAACAGGGAGCTTCTGTGAGCTCATCATAAGAGACCCAACAGAATCTGTGTGGCACCTACCTCCATGTGTCTTTGAGTACCAGTCATGGGGGGTGTCGGGGATAGATGGCCATCAACTTCAGGGCCAGCCCTATGATTAGGCATAGTGATGTAGCCACCTCAGGCCATGGGTGCTGGGTGTGTGTGTGGAGGGGGAAGCAGAGGTAGGCCCCCAGACACTTCTCTTCAGGCCCTTCCCTTTACAACCATTACCCTCTGTCGGAGGACAGACTGGCATATGCCAGTCTGAAGGATCATATTAGTCCGAAACAGCAAAAAGAAAGTGTTGAGGCACAGTTTAGAGTATGTGGCTTAACGGAACTCATAAAGTAGGCCATTTCCTAACAAAGTCACATTACAACATACTAGTTAATATCTAGTGCTGTACCACCTCTTTGCTTGATCGTTTTAATGTTATTATTGTATTATTATTATTATTATTATTAGCCATCAATTCCCCCCCCCCCCAATGCTATGGTGTTAGATGAGAGCAGAGATGAAAGTTTGGTTATTTATTATTTTCTCTTGTTTGTCACTGTCTTGAGTTTGTATGGCAAGCCATAACACATAAATAATAATTCATATATATTAAGAATAGATCTTTTATCATTCCTTACTAGATCTTGAGTGGGACCTGAATAACCTCACCATTCCTTACTCTTTGTTTAGAAATGCAACCTACAACCTGAAGGCACTCTCGCTCAATTTCAAATTCGTATCTACCCTACTGGAAGAAAAAAAAAAAAATCCTCCACTGCCCTATTTCCTTCATCTGTCTAGAACATTTCCTGCCCACTCTTCCTCTGCAACAGGATAACAGCTTTGCCTGATTATTTTGTTCCAGCTTTATCCCCACTGTGATGAAACAGGAGCTCAGTTCAGTTCTGCCCTGATAGTCTCACCTAGGCTGACTTTCTCTCAGGCCTCGGTATGGGTCAGGCTCCAGGCCACCAGGTTCCAGGATGCGGCTGTCAAGCCAAGTAGGCACAGGGAGGGACATGGTATAAAACAGGCAGGCAGGGAGTTCCAGAGTGGCAAACACGGATCAGAGGGTCTGGACGCACCTATGGATGGTAACTGAAGACCTCAGACTCATTGCCATTGTACATATTTCATTCATGTCTCCAGTTAACTCCATTTTGCCTGGGAAGGTGAATCCAGCCAGAGGCTTGAGAAGGCGCAGCAAGACAGCCCATCGTTTAGCTGCTGTCTTCCCTTTACAGCAGGGGTGTTGAAAGGGCCGAATTCCATTATGGAGAAGAACGTGGGGGCCACATTCCAGTGCTGGGTGAGGATGAAGGCAAAAGGGAGCAGAGCCCAGAATTACAAGAAATACTGAGAAATTTAGCTATAAGCTCTTCCTGCCAGTAACTGAGCCTTAGGAGAGGCATTTCAACCTTCTAGAATGGGGCAAACACTATAGAAAAGCTGGGAAACCATGAAATGATCAGGAGTTGGAGCAGTGGCAGCAGCTGATTCCAGTTCCAGAGAGGTGGTGATTCCATTCTGGATTTTAGTTACAACCAGCCAAAACTCTAAAGGTGCTGTCCAAGGTCATAGAATGATAGAATCATAGAACAGTAGGGTTGGAAGAGGTCTATAAGACCATAGGCCCCTTCCAACCCCTGCTCAATGCAGGAATCTAAGTCAAAGCATCCCTGACAGATGGCTGTCCAGCTTCCTCTTGAACGCCTCCAGTTTGGGAGAGACCCACCACCTCCCTAGGGAATTGGTTCCATTGTCGTATTGCTCTAACAGTCAGGAAGTTTTTCCTGATGTTCAGCCAGAATTTGGCTTCCTGTAACTTGAGCCCATTATTCCGTGTCTTGCACTCTGGGATGATCAAGAAGAGATCCTGGCCTTCCTCTCTGTGACAACCTTTCACGTACTTGAACAGTGCTATCATATCTCCCCTCAGTCTTCTCTTCTCAAGGCTAAACATGCCCAGTTCTTTCATTCTCTCTTCATAGGGCTTTGTTTCCAGTCCCCTGATCATCTTTGTTGCCCTCCTCTGAACCTTCTCCAGTTTGTCTGCATCCTTCTTAAAGTGTGGTGCCCAGAACTGGACACAGTACTCCAGATGCTGAGTAGAGGGGAACTAGTACTTGCCGGGATTTGGAAGCTATGCTTCTATTAATGCAGCCCAAAAGAGCATTTGCCTTTTTTGCAACCACATCACATTGTTGGCTCATATTCCGCTTGTGATCGACAACAATTCCAAGATCCTTCTCGCTTGTAGTCTTGTTGAGCCCCGTATCCCCCATCTTGTAACTGTGCATTTGGTTTCTTTTTCCTAGATGCCAAACTTGGCATTTATCCCTATTAAATGTCATTCTGTTGTTTTCTGCCCAGCCCTCCAGTCTATCAAGATCACTTTGAATTTTGTTTCTGTCTTCCAGGGTATTAGCTATCCTGGCCAATGCTGTGTCATCTGCAAATTTGATAAGCATTGCTTGCACCTCCTCCTCCAAGTCATTAATAAAAATGTTGAAGAGCACTGGGCCCAGGACTGAGTCCTGTGGTACCCCGCTCGTTACCTCTCCCCAGTTTGAGAAGATCCCATTGATAAGCACTGTTTTGAGTCCGATTCTGTAGCCAACTGTGGATCCACTTGATAGTTGTTTCATCTTACCTACATTTAGCTAGTTTGGTAATCAGGATATCATGGGGCACTTGGTCGAAAGCTTTGCTGAAGTCGAGATATATTATGTCCACAGCATTCCTGTGGTCCACAAGGGAGGTGACCTGATCAAAGAATGAGATCAGATTTGTCTGGCAGAACTTCTTCTTGACAAATCCATGTTGGCTTGGAGTAATCACTGCATTTTTTTCAAGGTGCTTACAGATTGATTGCTTTATAATCTGCTCCAGAATTTTCCCAGGGACTGATGTCAGACTGACTGGTCTGTAGTTCCTAGGTTCCTCCTTTTTGCCCTTTTTGAAGATAGGGACAACATTAGCCCTCCTCCAGTCATCTGGCACTTCCCCTGTCCTCCATGATTTCTCAAAGAGAATAGACAGTGGTTCTGAGGGTTCTTCCGCCAGTTCTTTTATAACTCTAGGATGCAGTTCATCTGGCCCTGGAGATTTGATCTCATTCAAAATAATTGGGTGTTCCATGACTATATGCCTATTGATCTCAAGCTGCAATCCTGCCCCTTCAGCCTGTACTTCACCTTTGCCAGGGAGGTCATAGACCTTCTTTTGGGAGAAGACTGAGCCGAAGAAGGAATTGAGCACATCTGCCTTTTCTTTGTCATCTGTTATCATTTTGCCATCCTTGTTTAATAGTTGAACCACCATTTCTTTCCTCTGTCTTTTACTATGAACATATCTGAAGAAAGCCTTTTTGTTGCTTTTAGCATCCCTCGCTAACCTCAGCTCATTCTCAGCTTTAGCCTGAGCTTTGTCCTCTATTCACTGGAGGTTAACAACAGAGTCCCACTGGTATGGAAGTGTGTGTTACAAGAAAAAAGAAATAAAAAAAATGTTAGGGACTTCCCTCTTGACTTCCCCTGCCAAACTCCTGTTTGCTCTCCCTGTTTGCTCGCTCTGATCGCTCGCTCTCTGGGAGCTTGCTTGCTTGCTTGCTTGTATAGCCCCTAGATCAGCTGGAGCAGCTTCCTCTGCTCTGCTCATCTAGGAGACAGGAAAAGACTGAAACTCCCTGCCCACACAGCTGCTTGGACTACTCAGGCCATGCCTCTTCAGTTCAGTTGGAGCTCTCGGGAGCACATGGTGAGCACATGACGAGTCAGAATGGAAAGTCCCTGGGCTTACTCCAGCCCACTCACCACTTTGCCTTTGTCTCCTCTTCCACTGCAACTCCCCTGCCAAACTCCTGTTTGCTCACTCTGTTCACTCGCTCTCTGGGAGCTTGCTTGTGTCAGGGTGGAAACTGAGTGTCAGGGTGGAAACTGAGCCGATAGAACCCCAGAACAATTCTGATTCTGAGGAGGATCAGCAATCCATGGATAGGAGCCAGCTCATCCCTCACAGGCACAGCAGCTGGCAGAGATTCCTCCTGCCAGCATTCCTGAGATAGATAGTGACCCTGGCAGTGAGAAAGTGCAGGAGGGGGGCTTGCTAGATGCTCGACGCAGACACAGGGAGCGATGAGCGATGGAGGGCGCGGAAAGGAGGCGTAGCACCCATTTGGTGCGCAAGCAACGGCCGCGTCCCATGGACCCAAGGGAAAGAGGAAGGATCTCTCCCTAGCCCATAAGTTCAGGGTCTTCAAGCAATTCTCCTTCAAACGGGGACCAACTGCCTATCTGGAGCATAGGCTACTCTGCTGTTCATTGCTTAGTCGCTGGTGATTAGAATCTGAAAGAGTCATTAAGTTGTAAAAGGATTAAAGCCTTGAAAAGAATCCTTTCGTCTGTGTCTTGAGTTGGCTATTGGAGTGTACTGAAAGAGGCTGCGAGGGCGCTCCTGACACTGAGCCCATAGAGCCCCAGAGCAGTTCTGATTCTGAGGAAGAACAGCAGCCCATGGGAGAGGAGCTCGCTCATCTCTCACAAGCACAGCAGCTGGCAGAGATTCCTCCTGCCAGCATTCCTGGGATAGATAGTGACCCTGGCAGTGAGAGAGCGCTGGAGGGGGGCTTGCTGGACACTCGGTGCAGATGCAGGGAGTGACGACAGAGTGACGACCACCAGGATAAAGGGAGACCCATGCCATGACCTCAACCCTCTTTTAATGCCCAGCCCTGGCAATCCAAGGCAGATTTTCCTTCAGCCAATCACTGGCTCAGTCCCTGGGTTGACCGCCCTGGCCTCTAAGAGGCTGGAACTCCCCACCAACTCCAGCTGTTGGCACTTTCTAATTAGCAGGAACAGCACCCGGCCTTGAGCACAGGGGCGGAGGAGCCTCTAGATGACACACCATCCCAGGTGGTTACCTCAGACGTGACAGCCTGACCTAAGCTTCTGGTGGAAAACAGGCTGTCATTCTTGACAACACCTAAAAAGAGGCCGAAGATTTGCATACATTTTGCATATGCTAATTTATATTGTACATGCAAATTTGGAAAGTATTACTACAGTCAAAATAGAAATAGAAATACAATACAATACAGTGTCTTCCCCATTTCTACCTCAATGGGGAAGACACTGATCAGAGGACTTGTTTGCCCACAGTCCAGGTGCTAGCTGTTGATGGGCAACCTCAAGGCCCCTGCTGCAGGCCTGGACAGCTGTTCAAATAGAGGATGCTTTCAATACAGGATTGACAGTCCTTCAAAGAGAGGACACATGACCACCCTTGCGATCAGGAAAATGGAGCAGTGCTTATGCAGCGTGTTCTCACAGAAGAGGCAACTTACTCAGGCTGAGGGGCAAGCTCCAAGACTAGGGCTTTATAAGGCTCGGTCGACAACGGTCAACCTTTGGGATCAGCTGGCAATGTTCAGGCAAGCTAAAACAATACAGCCAGGCTACCACTGCTAAATATCCCAGTGCCTCCTGAAAATGCACTTTTTCACCAAGGCTTTCTCTGGCTTGTAAATAATTGAAATTAATCAAATACTGCTCCATTTTACATGCTCCTTGTACCGTTTTGTGTTGTTATGGAAGTTTTAAATAGTTTTAATAGTGTATTTTAAATGTATTTGTATTGTTATTGTAACTGAAATTGAAATAGTTTTAGGGTGCAATCCTATGGAGGTAGGCAGCCACTTCCGAACTCAGAGGTGACTGCCTATCCAATGCAGGGCAGGAGAAGCACCGAGGGGATTGTTCCCTCCGCGCTTCCCCTGCCCTGCATTTGCAGCTAGACAGCCAATTTTGGCTGTGTAGCCACGGGAAGGCGGAGCAGGGGAGGAGGCTGCTGGACAACACATAGGGTGTGTCATACCAGCATTTTCGCCTTCCCCTCCCTGGAACACCCTGTTTTGGCTGCTCCACACTCCTCTTGCGAGCATGGGGCCATTCCGCACTGCCTGTGAGGCAGCGAGGAAGGGGGGGAAGATCAGTTCTAGGAAAACCACATATCTTATGGCCGTCTAGCCGCTGACTAGAGGCCATAGGATTGCGCCCCCCATAGTGTATTTTAAATGTATTTGTATTGTTATTGAAATTAAAATTGTTTTCTCTCTATATAAAGTGGTATATAAGTATAAATAAATGAATAAATGTGCTATGCACTTCGAGTATACCCTTCTTGTTGAAAATTCAATGAGTTTGTGTGATGGACCAGCTGATCCACAGGGCCAGCCAGCTATGGTCATGGTTAGAATAATATGGTAGAAGATGTCTACCACAGTGTGTCCCTTTGGGATTACAATGTGGCTTCTGAGAGTTGCCCACACATTTAACTTCTCATGGCACAGTGACTAGTGACAGCACAAGACACTGTTCCTGAATCATCCTGTTCCAGAGTCATCATGTTCTTAGATATTACCATGCTCGTGGAGTTTGACAGCATTTCCAGATGGCTCTAGCTGTGGGAAGTGCAATGCTCATTCAACACTTCAAACCAGGACAGTCCAGATTAACATAGCTGCCTGTGGGATTAAGTGAGTTGTAGTCCAACACATCTGGAAGGCGCGGTGCCTAGAGTGTTGGACTGGGAGTCGGGAGATCTGGGTTCTAGTCCCCACTCAGCCATGGAAGCTCACTGGGTGACTTTGGGCCAGTCACAGACTCTCAGCCCCACCTACCTCACAGGGTTATTGTTGTGAGGATAAAATGGAGAGGAAGGAGGAGGAGGATAATGTAAGCTACCTTGGGTTCCTTGCAAGAGGAAAAAAGGCAAGATATAAACACAATAAACAAACACTTGGGGATTTTCAACTCTCCTTCTTAAATGGCATGGATGATGGACCAGACCAACATCAGGCTCAAACCGGCCAGTTTGCATGGCCAGAGGTTCAAAGCCCTGGCTTATACTTTGTGGTCAGACTTGGAACACTGCTGGGCACACACTGTTTGGGATTGCATGGCCTATCAAGATAAGAAGAGATGGATAAAAGCATGTAGGCACTTCTAAAAGAAGCAATGAGGATATACATGGTGTAATGTGTCCTCTTTTCTGACTATGATGATTTGATTAAAATATTAGCATAAAATTTTGGATCTAAGTCTACTTACATTAAATTTAATCAGGATATGCAGAAATTGTACTTGCTACAATGAACATGAATTACAACACATACTTCAGTATAGATATGATTTGCATAAGCACATCAGTGGAAGTTTCCTGTTACCCAGCTGACAGAAATTCAGAAACGAGCACCATTCACAAGCTTCTGCTCTGCAAAGCTTTGGCATTGTGCCTTTCTCAGAGTCTGGCTTGGGCAAACATATTCTAACAGCACTGATAATCACCCAGTTTTTCTTGAAAGTGGTGCCAATTCCTTGCAATCTGACTTCTCTTTGAGGCCAGTCATGTTTGGGAGACATTTGTCACTGCTGCTTTTTTCTTCACCTTGATTAGGCTAAACAAAATGGTGGGCAGGGAAAGGAAGAACTTACCATAAAATTAGGGAATGGGTCACAGAGCATAAGGCTTGGAAAGGTGACCCACAATTCTGGGCAGCAACTAGCCTCAGAAGCAGCTAATGAGGAATGCCACCAGAAGTTAAAAGTGTGGGCAACTCAGCATATTTGGTGAATCTGCAGCTTTATAAGGATGAGCGACCAATGAGTAGTTAACTGGGAGTCAACATGTCAATGACTCAGCATATCACTGAACAGAATTGCCACTAGAGCTGGGTACAAATGGCTCATGGTGCAAATTCTCCACCCTATTTGTGGGCAGAGAAATTGGGGAGCCATTTCAACAAATTTCTCTAGCAAGAGGAGAAATTCTTCAACACTTTCTTGGGGCTGAGGCTCACCATTAGGAGCGGCAGAGGAACAGCTTCTTTCTCTTTTCCTAAGATAGGTGTGTATGTGTGTGTGTGTGTGTGTGTGTGCTGCTGCTGCTGCAAGCCAGTTGCAAAATCAGTGTGTTGGATCCAGATGAATTGAGCTGCTCTTTGTTCCCACTGAAATAAATGAGACTTAAGTCATTCATTTCAGTGGGTCTTAACTTCAGATAACTTACAGAGCTATCCTACCTAACGTTGATGGCAGGGGATGGGAGGAGATCTGCATGCAGAACAACTGCCAACTCATGTGCAGGTAGATGGGAGTGGAGCTTTTTCTTTTTCCCTACCACTGACTGCAATTGGAGGGCACTGGCTATGGCAGCCCCAGGTGGACTGGCCACAAGTCACCCCAGTTCTTGGGGTATTTCGGGGAAACAAAGGGCATTAGAATGTGTCTGCCCCCGATATGCCCCATTTCACCCTGCTGTGCTAGTGGAACATTGCTCATGGAAGGCCATTTATTTATTTGTTACATTTCTATATCACCCAATAGCCGAAGCTCAATGTGATGTCATGTATATATATGCATTAATGTTATAACTCTGTATTTTTCTGGTTAGTAGGTCTGGAGCGTGAGTGGTATGAGTGACTGGAGGTAGGGTGTATTTGCATATGTGAGATGAATGGCCAAGTGAGTGGGACAGGTGTGTGTGTGAAATGGTGTGTGATATATAAACAGGGAGCTGTGCCTGTTAAGACAGGGATAGATAGGGACTGGGAAGAGATAAGATAGGGATAGATAGGGGAAAGTTAGATAGGGCTTGTGGAAAAATAGATAGTGGCTAGGATCTGTGTTTATAGGATTACAGTGGGATTCAGCATGTGTGAGTGAGAGATATTTAGAAGGTTTTAAAGTGACATTACTGTAAGTCGCTTTATGTGGAGAAGGAGAGTAAAGTAGTTATTTACTGTTTAACATCTTAACTCTGTAATTAATAAATATTTCTCTACTTTTCAAAATCCAATGCCTATGGCTCATGGCTACCAAAGGGAAAAGTGATAAGAGAACAATATGTATCAGAATAAAAAGCCAGCGTGTCCTCATATTTCAAGAAGTAAAGCATTTGTCCTGAGGTAAAGGTCCTGGTAGCAACATACTCTGTGTGCGGTGGAGGGTGTTGCCTGCAGTGGGAAAGGCCTTATAGAAAAGGTATTCACACTGGTAAATAGGCAGGACCACCACAGACTACAACTCCCATAAGCCTTAGCCAGCATGGCCAATGGTCAGGGTTTATGAGAGTTGTAGTCTAAAAACCTGTGGGGGGCACCAGGTTGCCTATCCCTGACCTAGGGTGATGGAGTTTTCTGCATGCAGGCTGGAGGACTTCTGGAGGCATGTTGTCCCACCAGTGTGGCATATCTGTCTCTGCCAGCACAATTTAATATGACCATGACTAAGTGGATAATTTAATAAGATTCTGACTATCAAACATCTGTGTCTGTATGGAACTGGAGTAACTGAGTCTGTTGATCATGTAGTCTTGTATTGTAATCGATAGAGAAATTGTAGAGAGGGGTTGATTCTCCCGCTACTAACTCTCTGAAGGATGATCTTCTGAAGGTCTGCTATTGTTCTCCTTAAGGGATGATTCCTCCTATATTACTGAGAGGGTTGCAATTTTGTGACTTCTTTTTTTAAAAAATACTTTTTTATTTATTTTGTCTTTATAAATGAAATAAACAATACCAACAACCTGATCAATAATTACAGTTTCCCAACAATGCAATATTCTTATGAGGACACAACAATAACAAAAAGAAAAAGAAAGGAAAGGAAAGGAAAGGGGGGGGAAGGAAAAGAATTCCCCCCCTTTTTCCTCTCCTTTCTTCCCTCTCCTCATTTAAAGGGTTCAATTTAAACTCCAATACCCATGGCCTTCAAATGCCATCCTATTTTAAAAATTATACCTATATCACTAGCAATATTACAATTTAATAATCAACCTTACATTTCAATATCATATCATCAATCTTATAACAAGAAAGCAGGCCTACAGTTCATCCCCAGTAACCATATATTGCCCTTAAGCTAAAATATAATAGTAATAATAAAGCTTAACAATTCAACCAACCAAAAATCTTACTAATCTTATAGTAACGATGATGATGATGATGATGATAATAATAATAATAGTAATAGTGATTTAAAAAAGATGAAATTATAATATTATATAATAATAAAGCTTGAAAGCAACCTTAAAACAATCAGTGATATATTTTATACTAGATATATAAATGAGCATGCACAATACACCCTCAAACAATATATTTAAATACAGCATATCATATCTATTTTGGAAAAAGAGAATTTAAAGAAAAATAAAAAAGAGAAGAACAATGAAAGAAAGTAAACAAATATATGTATAATCTGATATCTTCAGGCCTAGCCTGAATCATGTAGACTAAGCATAAACAGTTAACAAAGCTTATTTAAAAATTCCAGTTCATGGAGCTGAAACAGAAATCTCATGCATTTTTACGTTCAGCCATGCCTCCGCCATTTCATGGTTTAGGAATTTCTTCGTCTGACCTTCAGAAACAATGCAAAATGTAGCAGGATATTTTAAATAATATTGTATGTTTTCTTTTGCCATATTCTTTGCCTTGATGAATTGCCTTCTTTTATTCGCCGCCTCTTTGATGTAATCTGGAAACAACATAACTTTATCTTGTTTCCAGAAAAGACTTCCACCCTCTCTTGCCAAACGCAGGATATAATTCTTTGTGGAGACTCTTACAGATTGGACTATAATTGTATGGTCAGTCCCTTTAGCATTTGGCATGAAATGCCTGCTCAATATCAAGTAAATAATCAGATGGCACAGGGAGTATCTCATGCAAAAGCTTGTCCACAAAGGTAGGCAAATTTACATCAGTAGGCAGATTTTTAATCCCAATAATACATACATTGGATCTGCACGTGAAGGCCTGTAGTTGCGAAATTCTGGCAGAGATATTTTTGAAAAGAGCTTGTGTCATAATTTCATTCGTTGTGAGCCTATCTTGTAGCTCATTAACTTTCATCTCCATTTTTTGCCAGGAAGCGTTAATTAAATCCACAGCTCCTTGCAGGGCGGTAATGAAATTTTGGATTAAATCCAACCTCTTGGCTTGCTCCACAAATTGCGAAGATAAAGTTTTTATCAAAGTAAATAATTCCCCTATATCTTCTGTTCTCGGAGCTTTTGGCAAAGGAGGTATGGGAGGAGTGGGCGGCGTTGCAATCCCCTTCCTTCTCCTCGGTGTAGCCATGTTTCTCTTCAAACAAATCTTGCAGGTCCTCAGATAGTCTCAAATATTGTTGATATTCTTAAACCATCCCTCAGGTGTTGTTGATATTTCTTAATCCATATATTACAATGGAACATGTCAGCCCTGTTTTCTCCTATTAAATAGGAGTTTCAGCACAGCTTTTTGAGGTGGTTAAGCTCTGGGAAGATAATCCTGGAATACAGCCCCCCCCAGCCTGCCTCGTGGGGAGTACTTTTCTCCAAGATGTTATCCAGATGCTGTCTTGCTCCCTTTTTAATTCCAGGGGGGAGATGAAAAGGTTTTTCAACCTTTTAAAAAGCTGTCTGAGATAGCGTCCCGCAGGATGCGCAGGTGTTGAATAGCATCTTGGGTGATAGGAGTGGAATTTTCATGAGGAAAATGACACAGGAGGGAAATGACCCTAACCCTGCAGTCCAGTTTGAAATACATACATATACATACAGAGCTGTTATTCAAGATTTTTAAAACAACTATGCATAGATAGATCTCGTAAGAACATAAGAACAGCCATGATGGAGCAGGCCAAGGGTCCGTCTAATCCAGCATTCTGTTCACACAGTGGCCAACCAGTTGCCCATGGAAACCCACAAGCAGGACATGTCTGCAACAGCACCCTCCTGCCCATGTTCCCCAGCAAGTGGTGTGGAAAGGCATACTGCCTCTGATACTGGAGGTAGGATAGAGCCATCAGGACTAGTAGCCATTGATAGCCTTCTCCTACAGGAATTTGTCTAACCCTCTTTTAAAGCCATCCAAATTTGTGTCCATCGCTACATCTTGTGGAAGTGAATTCCATTGTTTAACTACATGCTGTGTGAAGAAGTACTTCCTTTTATCTGTCCTGAATCTCGCACATTGTGTCTAGTTTAATTTAGATATCCTTGTCAATTTACGATGTATCTGTTTGGCTCACAATGTGTAGGCAATTGAATGATGGTGTAAAACCAAATGCACAGTTCTTCCCTTTCAATGGGAGAAGAAGCCGTTTGGCCCCACCCAGTGGTTACAGTGTAGACTGCAATAAGGAACAAGACAGAAATAAGAATATTGCACTGTCTGGAAGAGACAAAGGGGATGTTTGCCGAATGATCTATTTAATTTAATTTAATTAAACACACATCACTTGCCAACCTGAAGCACTGCCTTTGACTGTTAAATCTCACACTAGAGAGGCAAAGTGGAAAGATAAACCCTTTCAATGGAATAACTTCAATCATTACAGAACAATGCTGCAGGCAGGTGTGTGGTATGTCGCCCACACATCCTTACTAGAAGAAGAGAGCAAAAATTGGGGAATGCGGTAATTTGTTGTCACAAAGCAAAATGAAATTAGTAAGGGAAAGAAAATAACTATAAATTTGTTATCTAATTGAGTGCCATTTACTGGAGGCGGGTGTTTGTAGAAGGTAGAAGGTCTCGAAGGGAGTGTGCACTGATGTGCTTTGAGCATCTTTTCTGTTGCAATTTATCCAGAAAGGTGGTTTAAAAACCCATGAAATAAATAAAAAATACCAATCATATTTTAAATAACGTGCATAAATTTCCCCATTTCTTGTGGTGCAATTTTACAGCCCCTTACTTCCTTGACATCAGAACTCCAACCTCGGAGAAAGGGAAAAGGAGGCATGCTTGCAGGGGGTGAAAGTGGGAGATCCAGGCCCCAGCCACCACCACCCCCAAACTGGCCAGGGATCTACTCTAGCTCTGGAGCTGGGGTAGATTAATCCCCTCCCATTGATTTCAACTGGGGGAACAGGTTTCAGTGGAAGGGAGTCTGTTAAAAGACAGAAAAACCCCAGCTGAGTGGTAGGGGAAGGAGCAAAAATGCTGCTGCTCCCTCCCTCCCTTCTGCCCTAGCAGCATGTGCCCAGCAGGGCTTTGGATACCCCAGAAGCTGCAACGTCAGAACTCTCCAAGATAAGGGTATGAGGATTAGGTTTGCCCTGCCATTCTGTACAATAAATCAAGGGTGGGCAGATTTTAGGCTTATGTGCTAAACTTTGTATTTCACTAGGATCCCAAGGTCCACCGACTGGATCCAGAGGTGCACAAACAGTGGCTCAAGAAGGTGGGCCTAGAATTGCCACATGAGCTGCCTCTGATCACATGGGCAGCCCAGGTATTTATTTCAGGACCTGAATTCAAGCTCGCACGCAAATCCTTGCACTCAGACTTCTATTATGTTCCCCAAGCTTTCAGCCTACTTTGGGAGAAAAAATAACTTTTTTGTTGTCATTATTGTTAACTCATTGGGAGTGGGAAACCATTCCTGATGTTCTGCAAACCACATGGGGATCTACTGGTAGATCCCACTCTACCTTCTCCCTGCCCCTGGCAGGATAAGTTAAACAGCACACTAACTTCCTTTTATTTGGTATGGTACTGAGTTAACAGGTCTAGGGCGCAATCCTATGGGGATAGGCAGCCGCCTCTGAACTTGGAGGCAACCGCCTATCCAATGCAGGGCAGGAGAAGCACGGAAGGGATCATCCCCTCCATGCTTCAGCCACCCTGCATTTGTGGCTAGACAGCCAATTTCGGCTGTCTAGCCATGGGAAGATGGAGTGGGGGAGGAGGCTGACAGATGACACATAGGATGTGTCGTACCAGCATTTACACCTTCCCCAGCCCAGAACGCCCCATTTTTGCCGCTCCGTGCTCCTCTTCCAAGCATGGAGGACAGGGCCATTCCAAGCTGCTTGCAAGGCAGTGCGGGGGGGGGGGGCAGTTCTCTGGGAACTGACCTCAGAGCACGGGCTCCAAAGTCCATTGCCGGAAACCGACATATCCTATGGCCGTCTAGCTGCTGACTAGTGGCCATAGGATTACTCCCCTCCGTCTGTAACTTGTTATCTGCTCCATCCAGTATTCTCATACTAGAATCTTATCCATGCAACTGGGATATTGGGGGAGTGGATAATCCCTCAGAGTATTTGATTTCCACCATCACCCTAGGTCAGGAATAAGCAAACTTCTTGGGTCCATAGGCACATCTGACATGTTCATATAGTGTCTACAGGCTATTGCCATCACAAATTGCCATCAAGGTGGGGCTGCAGCTGCACATTTCCCAGATCTTGCCTGCGATTTCCCCCCTCCTCCCCACCCTGAGGATTTCCCCCTTCCTCCTCCCCACTGCTCAGATCCACCAACTTCTGACACTGCTTCTGCTTCCTACTGCACATTCTTTTCCTTCCTTGGGATTTCCTCTTCTGCTGCTGCCACTTCTGCCTACCTCCGTGGCTGCCTCAGCAATGAGGAGGGAGGAAGTCTCCCAATCTGCTGACTTCCTGCTTCCTCACTGCTGAGGTGAGCAAGGAGGAAGCAGGAGATTGTGGCCGATGCAGTAAACCCCAAGCAAGGAGGATGAAGAGAAAATCCAAGGTAGGCAGCGGAAGTGGAGGGGAGGTGGAGGTGGTAATCCTAAACAAGGATGGTGGGGAAGGTGGTTGGGGAGAGCACAAGGGCATCTGGTGGGTGCACTCAGAGATTCTGGCAGGCACCAATGTTCCCGCGGGTGCTGTCCCCTGCCCTAGGCCTTTTCTAGGGCTTAGTTAGAACCAGGGCTCTCTAGAGATCAGATCAGCCCTGACACCTGTTTTCAATAGCAGGGAAGCAAGTGCCTCTGAGGATACACAGAGTATTTTTTCCAGTTGCAAGGCTTTCATATATTAGGGGAAATGAGTGGCGTGGCAAAATTGGTAAAACATTTAGTGACTATATGCACTGGCATGACATGTGTGCCAATGCAAGTGGCATTGCTACATCATGGCTAATATATTTTTTCAGCTGTCTGGGCTGGAATTGATTTGTTTGTGGCCATCCCAGGTCCATAATAACAATAAATAATACTGAAAATAAGGAGACACAATGATATTCATGGATCCAGAAGCCCGGAGAATTTCAAAAATTGCAAATTAAAAAAAAGAAGAAAAAGCATGAGGACTAATAACCCTGATCAAGACTGAGCCACTAAAAACTCTCTTTATGATTTAGTAACAACATGATCAAAACGTTGACAGCTGTTTTTGCTAGCATGGACCTGAGAATAGTTTGACCTTTGAAGCAAGTCTCTAACAGCTAGAATCAGTTAATTAGATTCTCCCTTGTGTACCCTTTGTTATGTACCTGTAAGGAAAATTCCGTCTAAAAATAGATGTTGCTAATTCAAGCGAATGTCGCAGCCCATCTGAAATGTGATCAGCCGGCACCCTGCTGATTACTTCTTCCACATGATTTTGGAGTGGTAGAAATGATGTAGTTGAGAAAAAAATCCTTATCAAATTGGACAAGAATAAAACATGAGTATTTCTAAAACCTGCACTTTCTTAAATGAATGTTCTAAATAGTGGGTGGACAGGAAGTAGACACCAATGCCTAGGCCAGCACCTGACATCAAGGGAAGTTACCAGGGCCCCTGTGCCAGAGCAAGGCCCACCAGTAATAGAGTGGCCATGTGTCCTACTTTACACAGGACAGACCTTTGTTTGAAGGGCTGTATTCTATCCGGAGGGCTGTCTGGGTTAAAGATAAAGAACCATAAGATGCCTTGAAGCTGGCCATCCACAGTGAGCACCTGGACAGCAGGCTGAGCAAGGCACACAGGTCACCCGGTCACAGTCTTTTGCACTATGATGAGATCTCCTGTATTTCCTTCCTCCTCTCACAGGCATCTGGCAGCACATGATGTGTTTTTAATCGGTCCTGAATAGGGACGTCGGATAATTTCTCCACGAATCTCCGGGAGGCCGAATGCTAACGCATTTGGCCCCCCAAAATTGGTGGAGAAACGGTCTGCCCCCCTGGCCCCCCCCAGGATGGGACTTATCTTCGGCGAATGTCCCTGGCGGCAGCGGCTCCCGGCGACTTTTCGACTTTTTTGACTTTTCGAAAGTCACAAAAGTGACTTTCGTCCATCCCTAGTCCTGAATCTGTCTTTGGTAAGTTTGGTTATGACTGACTGATCAAAGTTGTTTTTAGTTATATGTTGTCTTTGTGTATATTGTCTATGTGTTTTTTGTAAATGGCTTTTAAACATTGTATATTGTGTTTTAATGTTTTAATTTCTGTAAACCACCCAGAGAGCGTCAGCTTTTTAATTTAAAGTAAAATAATGATGTCTAAATTTGCATCAATACATCTAAATTAGCATATACAAATTTTATGCAAGTTCCTGTCCTCTTTTGTCTTTCCACAAGATGTAATGATGGCCACCAATTTGAATGGCTTTAAAAGTGGATTGAACAAATTCCTGAAGGAGAAGGCTATCAATGGCTACTAGTCCTGGTGACTATATGCTACCTCCAGTAATTAGAGGCAGTAAGCCTATGTAGTTGCTGGGGAACATGGGCGGGAGGGTGCTGTGGCACTCATGTCCTGCTTGTGGGTTTCCCGTGGGCAGCTGGTTGGCCACTGTGTGAACAGAATGCTGGACTAGATGGACCCTTGGTCTGATCCAGCAGGGCTCTTCTTATGTCCTCTTTTTTGGTGATAGATTTCCTCTTTTTTTCCCCGGTGATTCCCAAGTGGCCACCCTACTGGATGGAGAGGCCTGGTGGGTTGCATCTAGTCTGCACCATGCCAGTTCCCTACCCATGATCTAGCATATCCAAAAAGGTGGAATGGGGTGGGGGGGGGGTTATGTACAACTAGAACATATACAGCTGCCTCTTTGCTTTCACATGCTTGCTGTTGCTTTTTTCCACATTCTCAAAGATCTCCATAAAGACCTCTGATCCAGCCAAATAAGTAGAGCATGAAAATTATGTTTAGGCTTGAATTTTATCCGTGACATTGACTCTGCCTCTTTCCCTCTCTTTTCCTGCAGGGTAAAATCCTTGTTATAAAGGAAAAAGTCACTGCTAATAATTTGGATGAGAGCACCCCCCGCCTTTTCAGCCTGAACATTCCCATCTGACCAGGCAAGGTACATTTTCAAAAAGAGAAGAGGTTTGTTGTATGTACTTGAAAAGTGCCCCCCTTTTTTTTTACCTGTCAAAGCCTTAACAGCATGCAGAGAGCCCTTGTGCAGATGGAAATGAACTTGGTTTGCTTACTTGGCTCAACTATGTGCTGAACACAGAGTGGTCAGTTACGCATTGCCAAAAAAAAGGTGAAAGCCATCCCCCAAAAGACAGTACAGATTTGCACAAAATGTGCATATGCTGACATATGTATACATGTAACTTTAGAAAATATTGTAACAGAAATCCAATACATCTCACCACAACAGTGGAGAAGGCTGACTGCTCAGCCTACTGTAGGGATGTCTGTCACTGGAAAATCTGGTCCTTTGGGGACTTTCTGGACTTCTGTGACATGCCCAACTCGGCTTGCTTTGCTGAGCTGAGCTGCATGGTTTCCCCATGTTCCAGGGACTTTTAACACTTTTTGTGTGTGTCTCAGCTATAACTTGTGCAAATAGAAATTTGCACAAATTTTGGCTGCAAATTGCTCAAATTTGAATAATTTGCACAAATTCCAACTGTGATTTGTGTAAATTATGCAAATTTGTGCAATCTGTGGCCAAAATGTACGCAAATATTATTTTACACAAAAAAAGAATAATTTACGGAACTTCCACCAGAGCTGGCCCAACCTGTTGCACACTGAGTCAGGCCAGCTGGTGGAAGACAGAACAGAGTTGGGGGGCGGGGGGCTGAGCCGACAAAAGCTCATCAAGCTCCACCACCACCCCAACTGGATTCCTCCAACATCCCTAGTCTGCTGTCCAGGTGTTAACCATTGGTGGGTCACTTCAAGGCCCCTGGTGGTTCTGTCTTTAAACCAGATTCAGTCTGGACTGCCTTTCAAACAGAAGAAGCCTTCTAAAGATGGAAGAATCAGTAGGGCTTGAAGAAATCCATGTTTCCCGATTTTCACCTCGAAGCTTGGGATTTTCATTCCCATTCGCGAATGCAAGCTATTTTCTACTTTTTTTTTCAAACAGGAAAAGTGCTTATTTGGGTGTGCATTTTTTAAAGCACACACTCAAATGCATATTTGCCCTCCATTCACTAAAGCATCAATGTGCACACTTTTAAAAATGTGCACTCTTTTGGAAGCAGCATCGCAAGCTTTGGGAATGTACGAGCTTTGCTCCCAGAATGTGCTCATGTCATGTTCGCGTTCAGGGGTGCTATTCCTATTGCGCTCATGCCCCTCTTGTGGGTTTCCCATAAACATCTGGTTGGCTGCTGTGGGACTATGCTGGACCAACTAATGCTGGACTAGATAGGCCTTTGATCTTTGATAGGGTCCATCAGAAGGTATATAGTTTTGTACCAGCCAGCTCTCTGGGATTCATGGTAAGGGATTCTACAGTACATACCATGTGTGTATTGGTAGGACTCAATGCTAGATCCGTGGGCTAGAACTAGACCCAGAAACAGAGCCCAAAGCAGTCCCGCATTCTCTAGCAAATCCAATAATTTTTGTAGCCAGGTAAATAGCCCATTGGACACTATTCCAGCTCTCCTAGAGGGGGGGGGGAAATGCTAAGAAGCAGGCTAAGACAAGAATGAAGCAGAAATCCAAGGAAGAGGCATAAGAGGAGAGTCACAAGGTCAGTCCAAGACATTTTGCTATATCATGCTGAGCAGCAAATGGGCATCCCTCCACATCAAGGTGCATATATTGCCCCAGACAAGCGCCTGCATTAAAATTCCAGTCTGCCTTTGTAATTAGTAGCTTTAAAACCCCTTTAAGTTATTATAAGCTATGGAAGGGGAGTAATAGCTTTTAGGAACTTAAAGGGTTTGGGGGGATATTTTCTGAATTTTAAAGTTCAGTTTAAACACATTTCGTGCTGTTGAAATGCCTGCTGTATTGATTTTATTCTTTGCTGCTGCTGAGCTTTTATGCTGCCATTTTATATTGTGGTTTTATGGTTAAAAGAAGGTTTTTTTACTGGATAGCACAAAATGCTATAAATAAATAGCTTTTAATGGTAAACAAGTGCTTATCTATTGATTCTAATATATTTATCCTTTAGTTTTTATATACAGAGGTTGGGCCTGGGACCAGGGTGGCCATGTGTCCTACTTTATAGAGGACAGTCCTCTTATTTGAAGAGCTGTCAGGGAATAGCCCTCTATTTGTAGTTGGCCTCTCTCTGAGGAGCTGTCCAGTTCAAGTTCAGTATAAAAATAAAGACCATGAGAAGGGAGAGCAGGATCCTTGAATTTGCCCATCCACATTTATCACCTGGACAGCAGACTGAGCAGGCACACAGGTCACCTGATCATTGCCTTCCCCACCATGGTGAGATGGATTATATTTATATTTAAATTATGGACATTATTTCCAACGTTGCATCTATACCTATAGATTTGCATATGCAAATTTTATGCAAATCCTCTTTTGGGGGTGAAGCACAAGTGGACACCTTTCCTGGAACTGATCAATCCAGGTTGCCCAAAAATGCACATGAAAAGTTGCCCGTTCCACAGCCACCTCCAGGAAAATGAAAGCAACCAGTTTATAATCTATTTAGAGCCAGGGTGGGGAACTGGCAGCCCACAGGCTGGATGTGGCCCACAGGGCCTCCTGGACTGGATCACAGCCCCCTTCTTTGGCCCCGCCCCCTGCAGCAGTTAGGCTCAAAAAAGGCTTCCCACTGGAGCGTGCAGATTGATGGATGTTTAGGACTGAGGTCTTTATCTATGCTACTTACGTGAGACCTTAGTTGTCATTATTACATTGTCATCTTTTCGGAACTAAGTCAAAACTTTCCTCTACCCCTAGGCATTTGAAGTATATGTTGGGCTTTCTATGTATCAGTTGTTTTGGCTATAGGTTCTACTGATATTTTAATTGTTTTATTATGTTTTGGTATTTTGAATGGAAATTGTGTTCAGCTATTTTATATTTTATTTTGTATTAATAATGTTTCTGTAAGTTGTCTTGGGTCTTTTTTTAAGAGAAAGGCAACTAAGATATTTAAATAATAATAATTTATCTTCAGCTGCCACTTTTATTGATTACATTTTATAAATTTGTTTTATCTTGCTGTTTTATGTTGCTTCGGTTCTGCATATAAAAATGTTTTATTGTTTTATAGGGATGTTAGCCATCTTGGAGTTTTGTTTTAAGGAAAAACAGTGTGTAAATGGTAAATAAATGTGAACCTCTGTGAACCTACAGATAAGGATCTCAGGACTGTTGGTGAATAGAAAGAGAGTAAAAGAGAAAATGGATGTGCATATACATAGATATAAATGACCATGTAAGAGAGAAGTGTATTGGATGCACATAGTGGGAACTAGGAACCCACATACCATGAATTGAATGTCCTGATTGCAATCCATTGACACAAGCAGGACCACATTTATGCATAGGTAGACTTGTTAATCCCAAGAACTGGAGCATTTCTCCCCTCCTGCTATTAACTGTTTATTTACAGCTGCAATACAGTAACAAGCATCAATATGAGTGTCACATACTTCTATCAAGGGTGAATAAATCCATCATATTCAGTTTCTGCAAATCAGATGTGTTACCCTTCCCCTGTTCTATCTCCTCCCTTCTTACCTGCCACTATGCACATAGGGCTACTTATAAATTTTTCCCCATTTGAATTCCTCCCAGGATTTGGAGGTTCCAACCAATTACCAGACTTGAGTACCAGTACAGCCCCAATATATTAGTGACCTGCCATTTGTACACTTTTGATTCTGGATTGTGTTCAAACCACTGCACATGCACAGTTTTCACTTATGTGTTATGAAAGACCATGTGTGCATATGCACATTGATTAAAACACTGCACAGAGAGGAATCCTGATGTGATGGCGCAATCACATCAGGTTTCCTTTTGCACTGTGATGTAATCAATGTCCAATAAGCAGATGCCCACATGCCATTCCAATTCCATTCTTGTTGACAGGCAGTATTTATTTATTTCTTATTTTATATATAGCATTTAAATACCACTCCACATCTAAACAGGTTCCGGAGCAGTGAAAAATAAAAGATAAAAGAAAAAGATAAAAGAAATAAAACACCATATTAAAAATTGTTATTTTAAAAAACAGTACAGATAACCATGGCTAGTCAGTCAAGGAAGGCTTCCAGGAATAAAGGTGTTTTCAGGAGGTGCCGGAAACAATACAGTGCTGGTGCCTGGCTGACCTCCAGGGGCAGGGAGTTCCATAGAAAGGGGGCCACCACACTGAAGGCTCTTATCTGGATGGAGTCCTGGGCCATGTCCATGCAGAACCACCAGGGGCATGCCCAGGCAGTATATCTGTCAATAGCTGTCATTGGGGAATGATACTAATGCTTTCATGTCCCGCTTGAAGGCTTCCCATAGGCATCAGGCTGGCCACTTGGGAACAGAATGCTGGACTAGATAGTCCAGGGGTACGAAACCTGTAGCCACCCAGATATAGTTAGACCACTGTCCCCATCATCCCCAACCATTGGCCATGTTGGCTGGGGCTTATGGGAATTGGAGTCCTACACCATCTGGCAGGCCACAGGGAGTCCTTTGGTCATATCCAATATGGCTGTTCTTATTTTATGCTCTTATTGTTCCATGGGTTGGCTCCTCCTCAGGTTGGCTCCTCCTCAGTTTTGCCTGCTTTCCGGCTTAACATGGATAATTGCATGCACAGTATGCCACAATGTATATGTCTTTTTTTCTCTTAAAGGTTACTGATGCACGGGTGTGCATTGCTTAAATTACAGCCCCACAAAAGGAATTGTGATGTTATGACCTTTCCATGGCATTATTTGAACCTGTTGCCCATCTTGTCTTTTTTTCTTTTAAAGGTTTTTAGAGTTTGTACATTTATTTCCTGTGTTGCAGCCCTTCAAACATTTGATCAAATTCCAATCAAGTACAGTTGCCTATATTTTTTTGACGAATACACACACACCAACACACACTTGTATACATTCCTTATGTATGCTGTATAATTTGTATTTTCATTCTTTCATTAGATAGTGAGCTCCTACTTAGACTGTCTTACTGCAGATATTCCACAAACACATTGGTGATTATAAGATTATAAGACTAAGATTATAAGACTAAGACTTATAATCAGTGAATGTCTTTGTTTCTTTAGTGATCTTATTGTGTATGTTCTTCTTCTTCCCTTTATTTTTTCACTTTATTCCAAAATAAAATAAAATTGTATGAGTAAAGTTTGTACTGTACTTTTGTTGTTGCTGTTCAGTCGTTAAGTCGTGTCTGACTCTTCGTGACCCCCTGGACCATAGCACGCCAGGCCTTCCTGTCCTGCGCTCTCTCCTGGAGTGTGCTCAAGTTCATATTCATTGCATCATCGGTGATGCTATCTAGCCATCTCATCCACTGCCGTCCCCTTCTGCTTTTGCCTTCAATCTTTCCCAGCATCAGGGTCTTTTCCAGTGAGATTTCTCTTCGCATTAGGTGGCCAAAATATTGGAGCTTCAGCTTCAGTATCTGTCCTTCCAATGAGCAGTCAGGGTTGATTTTCTTTAGGATTGACTGACTGGACCTCCTTGCAGTCCAGGGGACTTGTAAGAGTCTTCTCCAGCACCACAGTTGGAAGCCATCAATTCTTCGGCGCTCCACCATCCTTATAATCCAGCTCTCACAGCCATACATTGCTACTGGGAAAACCATAGCTTTGATTATACAAATCTTTGTTGGCAAGGTGATGTCTCTGCTTCTTACTATGCTGTCTAGGTTTGCCATAGCTTTCCCCCCAAAGAGCAAGCGTCTTCTAATTTCATGGCTGCAGTCACTGTCTGCGGTGATCTTGGAGCCCAAGAAAATAAAATCTGTCACAGCTTCCATTTCTTCCCCTTCTATATGCCAGGAAGTGATGGGGTCAGATGCCATGATCTTGGTTTTTTTAATGTTGAGTTTCAAACAGCTTTTGCACTCTCCACAGTTTCACCCTCAACAAGAGGCTCTTTAGATCCTCTTCGCTTTCTGCCATTAGGGTGGTATCGTCTGCGTATCTGAGGTTGTTGATAATTCTCCCGGCAATCTTAATTCTGACCTGTGATTCATCCAACCCGGCGTTTCTCATGATGTACTCTGCATATAAGTTAAATAAGCAGGGCGACAATATGCAGCCTTGTCGTACTCCTTTCCCAATTTTGAACCAATCGGTTGTTCCATGTCTGGTTCTTACTGTTGCTTCTTGACCCTCGTACAGGTTTCTCAGGAGACAGGTAAGGTAATCTGGTACTCCCATCTCTTTAAGAATTTTCCACAGTTTGTTGTGATCAACACAATCAAAGGCTTTAGCGTAGTCAGTGAAGCAGAAATAGACGTTTTTCTGGAATTCTCTTGCTTTCTCCATGATCCAGCGAATGTTGGCGATTTGATCTCTAGTTCCTCTACCTCTTCGAAACCCAGCTTGTACTTCCGGTAGTTCTTGGTTCACATGCTGCTGAAGCCTAGCTTGTAGGATTTTGAGCATCACCTTGCTGGCATGTGAAATGAGCGCAATTGTACGGTAGTTTGAACACTCTTTGGCATTGCCCTTCTTTGGAATTGGAATGTAAACTGACCTTTTCCAGTCCTGTGGCCACTGTTGAGTGTTTCAAATCTGTTGGCATATTGAGTGCAGCACTTTAACAGCATCATCTTTTAGGATTTTAAATAGCTCAGCTGGAATACTGTCATCTCCGCTAGCTTTGTTGTTAGTAATGCTTCCTAAGGCCCACTTGATTTCACTCTCTAGGATGTCCGGCTCACGTTCAGTGACTGCACTATCATGGCTATCAGGGACATTAAGCCCTCTCCTGTATAGTTCTTCTGTGTATTCTTTCCACCTCTTCTTAATTTCATCTGCTTCTGTTAGGTCCCTGCCTTCTTTGTCCTTTATCATGCCCGTCTTTGAACAAAATGTTCCCTTGAGATCTCCGATTTTCTTGCAAAAATCTCTAGTCTTTCCCATTCTATTGTTTTCTTCGATTCCTTTGCATTGTTCATTTAAGAAGGCCTTCTTGTCTCTCCTTGCTATTCTCTGGAACTCTGCATTCAGTTGGGTATATCTTCCCCTTTCTCCCTTGCTTTTTGCTTCCCTTCTTTCCTCAGCTACTTGTAAAGCCTCCTCAGACAGCCACTTGGCTTTCTTGCATGTCTTTTTCTTTGGGATGGATTGAGTTGCTGCCTCCTGAACAATGTTACAGACCTCCGTCCATAGTTCCTTAGGCACTCTGTCTATCAGGTCTAATCCCTGAAATCTATTCCTCACCTCCACTGTATATTCATAAGGGATATGATTTAGGTAATTCCTGAATGGTTTAGTGGTTCTCCCTACATTCTTCAATTTAAGCTGAAATTTTGCAAGAAGCAGCTCATGATCTGAGCCACAGTCAGCTACAGGTCTTGTTTTTACTGACTGTATAGAGCTTCTCCATCTTTGGCTGCAAAGAACATAATCAATCTGATTTCGATATTGACCATCTGGTGATGTCCAAGTGTAGAGTCGCCTCTTGTGCTGTTGGAAAAGAGTGTTTGCTATGATCAGCGTGTTCTCTTGGCAAAACTCTATTAGCCTTTGTCCTGCTTCATTTTGTACACCAAGGCCATGCTTGCTTGTTATCCCGGTGATTTCTTGACTTCCTACTTTAGCATTCCAATCCCCTATGATGAAGAGGACATCTTTTTTTGGTGTTAGTTCTAGAAGGTGTTGTAGGTCTTCATAGAACCGATCAACCTCAGCTTCTTCGGCATCAGTGGTTGGGATATAGACTTGAATTACTGTGATGTTGAATGGTTTGCCTTGGATTCGTACTGAGATCATTCTATCGTTTTTGAGATTGTACCCCAGTACAGCTTTTCCCACCCTTTTGTTAACTGTGAGTGCTACTCCATTTCTTCTAAGGGATTCTTGCCCACAGTAGTAGATATGATGGTCACCTGAATTAAATTCACCCATGCTTGTCCATTTTAGTTCACTGATTCCCAAGATGTCGATGTTCAGTCTTGCCATCTCATGTTTGACCACGTCCAGCTTACCTTGATTCATTGATCTGACATTCCAGGTTCCTAAACAATATTGTTCTTTACAGCATTGGACTTTCTTTTCACCACCAGACGCATCCACAGCTGAGTGTCCTTTCGGCTTTGGCCCAGCCGCTTCACTCTTTCTGGCGCTACTTGGAAATACCCTCTGCTCTTCCCCAGGAGTATATTGGACACCTTCCGACCTGAGGGGCTCATCTTCCGGCGTCATCTCTTTTAGCCTTGTGATACGTTCCATGGGGTTTTCTTGGCAAGAATACTGGAGTGAGTTGCCATTTCCTTCTCCAGTGGACCACATTTTGTCAGAACTCTCTGCCATGACCTGTCCATCTTGGGTGGCCCTGCACAGAATAGCTTATGGCTTCACTGAGTTACACAAGCCCCTTCGCCACAACAAGGCATTGATCCGTGAAGGGGGTACTGTACTTTATCAGCAGACATAGTCCTTTCACAGACTTGCCTCCATTGCTTATTGCAACGTTATAAGATTCTGTGTTTTTTCAGCCTGCCAGATCAAATTGATGAGATAAAGGAGATGGACACGCCAGTGAGAGACAAGTTGCTGCCTATGCAGAACTACACTCAAGCTTCTTGATTCCCAGAGCAATTCCCTTAGGGACAGAGCCCTGGATTCTTTGTAGCTACTGAAGCAATTTGGATAAAAGAGAACCAAGAAGCCACTCTTTGTTCTACGCTTCCTGTTAAATGCTGCCATTAAACCATCTAAGAAAAAAGATTGTGCAACTGCTGTTAAAAATAAGACTGAGCAAAATTCTCCCCCTGCCCTCTGCCTTCCTTCAGTGTAGCTCAGCATTATTGAAATAAGCCCCAATGGAGAAGTACTGACTTTGATTCTCCAGGACTTTCTTTCCAGCCCAGAGGACTTCTGGAGTGTGTCATGATGCCGGTTACACAGATCTGCTCGAGCAAGAGAAGACTTCCCACTAGTTCATCCTACAAGGCATTAAGATAATTTAATGTCACCAGCCAGGATACCCCTTCCTTCCCCACCCCCCATCCCCAGCATCCTCCATTATCTTCATATGTTGAGATTTCCCCCCTGCTCTAGCTTCTCAGTCAAGGTTGACCTGAATGGTAAACCTCAAGATCGAATGTGAATTTGCAGTCATTACTCATAACAGCACAGCATCTTCTTTTATTGGGATTAAGGAGCTGTACTTTAAGACAAGAGTTTCACTTTTATTGGGTTTGGAAAATATAGAAGCAGTCCAGTTAAAGGCATGATGCCTGCAAGCCAGTGATGGAATATAAAAATAGCTTTTGCTGTCAGCATAGCTTTCTCTTATTTGTATTCCAAGGATCATTGCTTTGGCAGGCACAGGAAGCTCTTCCTGTTTGCATTTTATTTTGCCTGTGGAAAATTTACAGTTCAAATAACTTCGCCATGCTTCATCAGGCTAATCGTATGACAAATTGCTTGAACTACATAGAAGAGACCTCAGACAAGAGAGAATTGTAGCAGGATCGAAATTTAAAAGCCTTGTTTTAGCCAAAGTCATCCAAATATTATGCTTTCTTGCCACCTTCACTATGCGTATGCACAGATATTCCAAATAATGTTCTATGGGTTTGGTTCACATCGTTGAAGATGTCAAGCTGTTAACACTGCAACCAAGATCCCTGTTTGCTGTTTCCCAGAAAGGAGTTCTTTCATTTAAGGAAAGAGATGTTGAGAAATGGTTTCCCTGAATCAAAATGAAAAGAGCTACACCGTCCATTGAGGACTGCAACTTGCATATCTCTTCCAGTCCAGTGGCAGAATGGAGTCTAATTTATCCTGTGATTATCTGACTTTCCAAATTTGAATGGGCTGGTGATTTTCAAGATAAGTGCTACGTGACTGTCTATGAAAATGGCATGGAGTTATAACAACTGGAGCCCTCCTTGTTGTAATGGCTGACCTTGCCTTGAATGACATGGAGCCAAGACACTGACAGTGCCCCAGTTTCACAAACCAGAATCAGTGCTGAAAAATGGCATGCCTCAGATGATCATTTCAGATACCTTGGAATAATTAAAAAAAAAAACACTTTAATTTCTATGCACTTCTATTTCCTGGTATTTTGAGAAACACAGATTCAATTATTGGACTGTTCCTTTCTGTTAGAGACAGAACTGGGGCTCCATCTTCTGGATAGCTCTTTAGACAATAAGAGGTGGCTGGTTGGTAGGGGGGGGAGTAGCTAGACAAGACCTCCTTCATTCTCATTCCTAAACAAATTATTGTTAGCTTGAATATTCATTAAATGCATGCCTCTGATTACAGTGCCAACTTTAAATAATTTAATTATGCAATTCCATTTTGGAAACACTGATAAGAGCTACAGTCAAAACACTTGATTGCTAAATCGTGTCTTAAGGGAGTTGCTTCTGGAAGGATATATTTTCTAAGCAGCTTTGCAGCAAGACATTCTCCAGTATTCAACATTGCAATGAATGATTTTAGTTCCTGGCACACCACTTGTTTCTGAATGAGTAGCTTAGGTTTTTCTTCTGAGATTTAAAAGTTTTTTGTTTTTGTTTTTTTTTTAAAAATGACCATTAGAAAGAATGGTCTGTGTTCAATGTGTTGTAGCTAGGTTTTAAGTATTGCTCTCTGTGATTCCACAGTGTTGTCCTTTCCTTCCCACCCCCTTTTCCTGCCAAGCCCTTAAAATGGATCCCTTGATCTATAATTAGATCCTTGGATAATCCTAGCCTGGTATAGATGATTATTTTTGCAATATCTTTAGCTGCATGGCCACCAGTTTTGAGTCACTGTGGATCAACTAGATGTTATGCTAGAAGTACTAGCAACTATGTCAGGGTTTTTTGTAATTTAATACTAGGCATGGGGGGGAATTTTCATCTGGCCTGCAGCATGCAGGGAGAGAAGGTTTAACCCTTCCTCCCCTGTGATGTTGAACACCCTACCCCACCCCACCTCCAATTAGCTTTAGAAAAAAGTATCAACAGGAGGTTTTTTAAAGGCTAATTGCAGGGCCAGTTTTTGTCAGAATCACAGCTGGGGATGGAAGGATTAAATCTCCCTTTCCCACTTATTTTCTCAGTGAAATGGGTGGGGGCATCTAATACTAAATTTAATAAATCCCCTTCCCTAGTTGCTATCAATACATTTAGTATGACGTGTCCTTCTGTGTTGAATAATGTACAACCCTTAAACTATGAATGTGGCCAGCAGCCATCTGATTAGTGGCAAAGTACTGAATACACAGAAGATTCATGCCATGCATCTGTTGCTGCATTGTACCATTTATACAATGTGTGAATGCTCTTCCATGAAAAATACTCCCTGTACATACAAATTTCACATGCAAAGAGAAAAAAGGTTCTCCCTTAGACTTTTCCCTAGTATGGTAAAGGCACAATCCTATGCATGTTTAGACAGAAAAAGGGCCTACAGCTCCCAGCATGCCTGGCTGGGGCATGCTGAGAGTTCTAGGTCTTTTTCTGTCTAAACATGCATAGGATTGCACCATGTGCATGCGTGCATGTGTGTATGCATGTATGCATGGATATATTATGATGGGGAATTCAAGCACTGATCCCTAGTTGCCATATACTGTATAATGAAACAGCCAGGGAAAAGATATATCAGTTGTCCCACGTGACTCTCACCCTGTACTTTCTGCTTATCTGTTTGGCTCTCAGATGACAACCACTTCACTACAACACAGACAAAGCAAAAAATAAAGCCCATTCCCTGACATGCTGGAAAGATGATGTGATTTTGTCCTATTTCCTGTTCACGTTGTTCAGTTATTAACCTTCAGTAAATATTCCCCTTCCTTTGTCCTTGAAGCTAGAATCCTATGCTCACTTTATCTAAGGCTGGATCTACACTCACCGCCTTTTTTCGCTCCCAGTGAGGTTTCACCGCCCGCCTTTCACACCACGCAGTAGCCACCTCGAACTGGAACCGGAATTTCCCACTTCCATGCTCCCACTTTCAATACTCTAATATCCCGGTATTTCCCCTTAATGTGCTCTGATTTTCCGCCTTTGCTACCATATCCAGTCGTAGTCCCCTCCCCCGTCTGTCCACATGCTGTGGTGTTTGTATTTCCCTCCTGTCCAATCACAGCTCTCGATGGCCCCATGTCTTCTTCTGGCTACCAATCGCATAGCTTCCTCAGCAGCCCCTGTTTCCTCAGCAACAAGCAAAGGGCTGGATGTGCACCTGCTTGTCTGATCTCAGAAGCGAAGCAGGGTTGGTCCTGGTCAGTGCTTGGATGTTTTTTAAAAAAAATTCAGGCATTATCCTTGCAGAATCAGGGCTTCTCCACAATGTTTTTTTTCTAATTGAGGCATGATCTTCGAAGCTTCAAAGTTGTCAAGCTTCACAGCTTCGAAGATCATGCCTCAATTAGAAAAGAAAAAAAAAAAGCATTGCAGAGAAGCCCTGATTCTGCAAGGATAAAGCCTGAATTTAAAAAAAATATCCGGAGCAGGGGATAGGAGGGGGTAAAACTTAGACTCATTTGAGGGGATACAACAACCCCCTGCTCAGTGCAGGAAGCCTGATTCCCAGGCCATCACCCATCCAACTACTGACCAGGGCTGACCCCGCTTAGCATGCGCGATCAGACAAGTGCGTGCAGGAAAACAGCACAGCGCTCAAGTGTGAACCAAGCTTGCGCTTTCGATGAAACACTGCAATGGGGAAAATGGGTGAGTGTGAATAATCACATTTGAATGTGAGAGCGTTTAACCCAATGGGACACCGAATTCATTGTGGTGGCGGGTGCAATATAGATCAGCCCACAGGAGTAAGTCCCATGAACCCCAGTAAAATGTATTGCAGAATGAAAAGACATAGAACTGGGCTGTAAGACTCTTATGTACCCTGGGGTTTTAGAACAGTACAGGCTGCAATACTATTGATTTATTGGACCTATCCCATTCTTCCTCCAGGGTGCTCAATGGTGTTATAACCTCACAACAACTCTGTGAGGTGGGTTAGGCTGAGAGAAAATGACTTGCCCATTGCCACCCACTGAGCTCCATGCCCAAACAAGGAAATGAACTTGGGTGTTTCACATCCAAACCCAACAATCTTGCCCACCCTTCCTCAACCTGATGCCCTCCAGGTATTTTGGACTACAGCTTCCACAGTACATCTACTGGAAGTTTAAGATTTGCATTAGAGGCCCTTCTCCAGGTCCACTCACCAAGTGAGATTAGACGGGTGGTGACTGGGGAATGCCCTTCCTCAATAGGTAAAGGTGTCTATCAACAGTCTCATTATTTAGGAAGCAAGTCAAGACTTCTTAGTTCACCATGTTTTTTGGGTGAGGGGGGTGTTCTTACTTACTTTTATGATGTTGTAGTTTCACTGCTGCTATTATTCTCTTGTGATTTTTAAATTTTATTGTGTTGATTTCCTCTGCTTTTCAAATTTATAAGAATGTAATTATCAGTGGTGCTTACTGCTGCTAGTTTATTTGTTTTTGGATTGTTATATCCTTACATTTTAGAGCCTGAGGCAGCTTTTTCATTTCAGGTGTCATGAAAAAGCAGCAAAATATTCATTATTTAATTTATTAATTATTATTGTATTTTTATTGCCAAGGAAGGGGATAAGTGCTTGTAGGATTTTTTTTGCCTTGGGGGCCAAAACAACTTGACTGGCTTTGAGTACTACCGTGCACCTTGACTGGGGGTGCAAGGGCACCATTTGCTGCTCTGTCTCAGGCAGCAAAAATGACTTGGCCCTGGCCCTGGACATGACTGTAAAGACCTATGGGGTGGGGAAAAGTAGCTGAGATGGTGCACTGAGTTTAATAGGATTTACTCCCAGGTAAGTGTATGTAGGATTGGAGTCTTACTCCTTAGTAAATGTGCTCAGAGTCGTAACCTGTCTTATCCACCCTGAAGATAGTTCCAATATCTGGATCTAGAGAGAAACCTGGGGATTGATAACTTTGGTAATTTAAGAAACAACCAAAAACAAAGGTAGCCATGCCTCCTCACCTGTCCTGGAAACAGGAGCAGCAAAGCAAAGTCCTCCAGTCCTGAGGTTTCTGTCCGGTGCTGTTGTGCTTGTTGGTGAGGGGGAAGAATAAGTGAGGACTTACTCAGAAGTAAATCCCACTATGATTAATGGGAGCTACTCCCTAGTAAATGTATAAGTTCACAGCATAAGAGCATGGGCTATTATAGTCTACAATATATTCCCACACTCTCCCTTGCCAGTGTGCCATGTTCAGTTTAGAATTAATTGGTAAATGTTTAAGGTGACATACAGCTCTTTGCTGGTCCCAGGCACTCCATCCCCCCCATCTGGATTTGGGACTGAAAGAGCAAGAAAAAGTGTGGGTGCGTGGAGGGTAAGTTTTAAGCAAGCACGTTAAATAAGAAGCTCTAAGATACTTGGTACCCAACAATAATACTTGATACCCAAAGCTGTTGCAAGTCCAACAGCATTTGTTTTAGATAGCTCAATCATGGCTCATAAACATGACATTAGTAGCCATTATTAATGAAAGCACAATTTGACATGACCTGTCATTTATACTGTGTTGCTAAGTCAATCATCCATACCTTGGGAATGTGCTACGTCTCCAGAAGCATACTATCACATTAGATGACATTCATGCCTGGCATACAGTTTGGTATTTAAGCCTCAAGGATGACATGAATAGAAGGTGGTTGCCTAAATGTTATCTTGACTCTGAGAAGTTATAAGCTAAAGGGAGTCTAATATTAATCCCACTAAAGTCAGCAAGAATAATATCAAAAAATTCCAGTAGGATAGAACACTTTGCAGACTAATTTTGCTACAGAGTTGCCCACTGTGAAAAAGGACATCTACCCTATCAGAGGTTAGAAAGTTTAAGTGATCAGTACTCAAAATGTGGTGTAAGTGATCACAGTAGCTCAGCTCTCACTGTGATTTAAACATTAGGATCAGATTAAAAGTAGTAATAAGCACACAGGCTGGGTTGAACTCAGAAAATATATGTCTTGAGACTGAGAAAGCATCCACTTCAGATACCTCTGTCTTAAATAAATCTGTTTGGGGGAAGTACAGAAAGCTGAGGGTTTGTTTCTCCTGTTCTGACCTTTGGTTGGGCACTGGACACAACAATGTGTATGTATTGTATGTTTTGCTATAGGCAGGCTGCAGTTATCCATACAATACCCATTGTTGTTGTTTATTCGGTCAGTCGCTTCCAACTCTTTGTGACTTCATGGACCAGCCCATGCCAAAGATTCCTGTCAGCCGTCGCCATCCCCAGCTCCCCCAAGATTGAGTCCGTCACCTCCAGAATATCATCCATCCATCTTGCCCTTGGTCGGCCCCTCTTCCTTTGGCCTTCCACTTTCCCTAGCAGCAGCATCTTCTCCAGGGTATCCTGTCTTCTCATTATGTGGCCAAAGTACTTCAGTTTTGCCTTTAATATCATTCCCTCAAGTGAGCAGTCTGGCTTTATTTCCTGGAGTATGGGCTGGTTTGATCTTCTTGCAGTCCAAGGCACTCTCAGAATTTTCCTCCAGCACCACAGTTCAAAAGCATCTATCTTCCTTCGCTCAGCCTTCCTTACGGTCCTGCTCTCGCAGCCATAGGTTACTATGGGGAATACCATTGCTTTCACTATGTGGACCTTTGTTGTCAGTGTGATGTCTCTGCTCTTCACTATTTTATCAAGATTTGTCATTGCTGTCCTCCCAAGAAGTAAACGTCTTCTGATTTCCTGGCTGCAGTCAGCATCTGCAGTAATCTTTGAGCCTAGAAAGACAAAGTCTGTCACTGCCTCCACGTTTTCTCCCTCTATTTGCCACTTATCAATCCAGCTGGTTGCCATAATCTTGTTTTTTTTTTTGAGGTTTAACTGCAACCCAGCTTTTGCACTTTCTTCTTTCACCTTCATCATAAGGTTCCTCAGCTCCTCCTCACTTTCAGCCATCAAAGTGGTATCATCTGCATATCTGAGATTGTTAATGTTTCTTCCAGCGATTTTAACTCCAGCCTTGGCTTCATCAAGCCCAGCACGTCGCATGATGTGATCTGCATACAGATTGAATAGGTAGGGTGAGAGTATACAACCCTGCCATACTCCTTTCCCAATCTTAAACCAGTCCGTTGTTCCGTGGTCTGTCTTACCCATACCCATACAATATTTCAGGTGTGGATTTCCATCAGTAAACAATGACTTCTTGGTACTGCAAGCAAAGGACATTTCTACACCAGCCTAAAATCCTGCATTTAAAACAGGGCTTTCTGCTTCCATTTTAAATGAAGGATCATCACTGACCCCCTTTATATGCACTTCCTTCCCCCACCGGTCTCCCTGAGTCTTCCATTATCTTTCATTGATCTCACTCCTCTTTTTGCTGCTTTTACTCTTTTCATGGAGGAAACTGAAGCAGAACACAATGGGGGTAATTTGATAGCTCATTATCCGTGATCTATTTAAAAATGGAACAAAGGGCATTTAGTGCAGGAGGGTCATGGCAAGGTCATGGCATCATGAGCCCGCAAACTTCTGTGAAGAAGCAATCTCAATCGCAGAATAAAAGCTCCATGTGATGAAGCCCAAAAGGTTGAAGAATCCATATACACAAGTTCTAAGATCTGGCTTGCAGACCTTGGATCGGGGAATCCAAAATATCCAATGGCCTCTCAGACTCTTGCTCCCTAAATGTGTCAAGTGGCATCATCCTCTTTATTCTTGTCTGAGTGTGGTTCTTTTTGGGTGGGAATTGCCTTCTTAGCCATAGATGCTCTATTGCCAATGTCAAAAAGTCCCTTTTAACACATGTGTATCTCATAAGAATGTGCACTTTTGTACACATGTCTAAATGGGAGCATGTTCAGTAACACTCATATTAATTAGCTTGCAGCAAACATCTATTATACAATACAAGTCATTTTCTCCATGGTGAGCTCACAATTCCAAGGTACTGCAAGAATTTCAGCATTCCCCAACCTGGTGCCCTCCAGATGTTTTGGACTACAACTCCCAAGATTCCTAATCACTGACTGCATTGGCTGAGGCTGTTGGGAACTGAGGTCCAAAACAACTAGAGAACATCATGTTGGGAAAGGTTGCTTTAAATAAACTGGCAAATTGTTCCTGTTGTTAGCTATAATGAAAGTTAAGTCAAGCAGAGCCCCTTACCTGGTGACACAGTAGCATCTAGTTAGTTACTCATTTGTTCCAACGCTTGCAAAAGAAACTAGGAAACAGTGCCATCAGTGCATGAGAAAAAGAAGCACAGCTTCATAACCAATTAATTTCATGCAAGTCATGGCTGTGTACTTCTGTGCTCATTGGGATGTCGATTAAAGCCTCCTTGTGTAAGAGGAAAGCATAATCTACTTGTTAAACTGTAGTCTATGATTGTAGTGATCTCTAATTTTGCATCATCCCAGATAGACCTTTCTCCCTTATGAATGTTGTGTAAATCCAGGTTCTGAACTTACTTAAGTAAATATGGTCTCATGGAAATCAAAATTGATTTAGGACAACTCAAAACACAGTCCTAGCTATGGCCACCTTCACTCATTGGTTTTTTAGCAGGGTCGTTCTTCTTTAATCACTGGTTTTCACGGGAGCCTTAAATGATGCTGCTGCTCTCCTGCTGTTATCTCACAACTTCCCCTCCCACTGATTTCAATGTGCAGTTTCATTAATAGTACAATCCTATTCATGTCTACTCAGAGGTAAATCTCACTGGTTTAAGTGAGGCCTACTTCCAGGTAAGAGGACATAGCATTGCAGTCTTAGGCTTACAATACTTGTGAGTAAGCCCCAATGAACTCAATGGGACTCATTTCTGAGTAGACAGGGATAGGATTGTACTATTAATGAAACTGTACATTGAAATCAGTGGGACAAAATACTCTAGGTTAACTGAAGACAGTCTACCCATCTCAAAATCTTCTATGATCCTATCAGTGATACCTTATTGGCTGGGCAAATTATGATTGCAGAAGTGGATGATAAAATACACAGAGTAGCTAAAATGGATTTTTGGGGGTGGAATTCATCATAACAAACTGCAAGGCTTAGGAGATTACAAAGTGGTCCCCCTCCCGTGCCTTTTTTCTCTGATAGAGGGTTGGTGCTTTTAACAGTTCCCTATCAGGCAGAAATTCAACCAGAAAGCCAGTGTGATGTAGTGGCTGAAGTGTTGGACTGGGAGTTGGGAAATCCAGGTTCTAGTCCCCACTCTGCCATGGATGCTCACTGGGTGACTTTCGGCCATTTACAGACTCTCAGCCCAACCTACTTCACAGGTTTGTTGTTGTGAGGATAAAATGGAGAGGAGGAGGATTACATATGCCAACTTGGGTTCTTTAAGGAGGAAAAAAGGCAGGATATAAATGTAATAAATAAAATTTAAAAAATCCAATAAAACTTTCCCGAGTACTACATCTTCAAGCCAGGAAGTTAAACCTGCTGCATTTCTGCCTTCCTTGCAGCTGTTTAACAAAGTGCCAACCCAACTTATAAAACCTTCTTGTGGATAATTAGGTTCACTTGGATTGAAACAGCCAAAGTATGATTACATTATTATTTTAAAAATACTGACCCAGAATTGCCTCATTGTTGTTGCAAAGTTCATCATAATGGGATCTTGGAGGGAAAAGGTACCACTGATGTTAGTTGATTTATTGCTGTTCATCAATCTCAGACTGATGTGGATCAGATCAAAATTAATCTCTGATTAGAATGTGGATCTTAACCAGATAACCATTAGGGAAAGAATGTTCAGTGCTGATTAATTTATTACCATTTTTATCCAACCTGTGCTCCAAGGAGCTCAGGTTGGAATACATAATTCTCCATCTTTTATCATCACAACAACCTTGTGGAGTAGGTTAGGGTGATTAGGCCGAGCAAGCAAGTAATGGTCCAATGAGCTTCAAGGCTGAGCAGATTTGAATCAAGGTTTTCCCAGTCTGACATTTTAGTATGTACATACATTGATACAAGCAGTTAGTCTATGATATTTTTCCAAAGAATAGATGGTTTATATAATGTAGGCTGCAATCCTATACATTCTTATGGGGGAGTAAGTCCCATTGAACCCGATGGGGCTTATTTTTGACTAGATACATATAGGAATGCACTGTTAGTCAAGGAAAAATATCTATTTTCATTAAATATATCAACATATCTAGTATATTAAAAAAATTAAACATCCTGGTTCTTACTGGCTGAACTGTTCCTGAAGTTCTCCCAATGGTGACCAAACCAGCTCATCCAGGTACAGTACTCCAGTGAAATACAATTTAGCTCATAACCTCATATTAGCCTCTTATTTCTTGCTTTTCTTTTCAGTGTTTAAAGCTGAAGAACCCAGTGTAGCAGTGAACTTAAGCAGATGGGAATGTTTGTATATTTGTATGGGAGGAGGGGGAAGTTACGAAAGAGAACTGTCTCTGGTGCTGAACACGAGATGTTATTTCCAGAGGAAGGTGTCAAGAGACAGCTAGCCTGATATTTTAACTACTAAGCTGTCTACGGTTTGTCTGTAATGAGAGCAGATGTGAAAACCAAAACAGCTGATTTTGGCCACAAGCACTAACAGCCATCTGGAAGTCTTAGTAAAGGGCAGAGAAAACATCATATATCAATCTATAAACAGGATTGTCAATCCATGACATATTCATCTAATATGTACCATTCAGACAGATTGGAAAGTGAATTTTTCACTTTGGCTATGCAGTACTATTTATTCATACCCTTCTTTACCTGTTGCTCATACAAATGAGCAGCATGTGACCAGGCCTGTGCTACTGGCCCTACCTCAAACGCCATGTGACCTACTCATGCATAGTGGGGGCTGCTCTTTAGACATCCAGGTTCAGTGAATGAACATCAGGAGACAGGGCTAACCTCCTCCCTGGTCATCAATGGGTACCACTGCATCATGCAAGTAATGCATGAGGGGGGTATATATTTGGTATTCTTCTGGAGCTCTTCTTGTGATAAATACAAATCTCTCATAGGATACTATTGAAGCTTCATTAAACCTTTGCACCTCAACAGCTTTTGAATGTTTATTATAAGATATATGTCCATAGCTGGCCATACCATTAGGCAGAGTGAGATGGCCACCCCAGGCAGCAGATGCTGGGGGCAGATTGCCTGTGCAATACTGGCTGGTGCAATACTGTGACCGCTGAATGGGGCTTTCTGGTATTGGAAACAATTTGCACAGTAGCTAGGGCTTGTATATAAGGTTTCTTGAGCAGGTAGGAATATGCATGCAGAGGTCTGCTTCCTAGCTGGATTGGGCACAAGCCTTTTTCTTTTGAAACATCTATTAATCTGTCTACAGATAAATGAGAAAAGAAAGCTAAGTACTTTGAACACTGAAAATGCTACAAAACAATAAGAGCTAATGATAATGGCCAGGATGCAAAGATCTATGCAACTGGTTCAATGGGACCAAGGGGACTTGTCTTGGCCCTTGTCATTCTTGAACAGGAGCCCTTTCATGCCACATGACAAGCCACCTTTGAAACAGGGGGAACTTCCAAAAGCAGTTTGCCCAGCTCTCCATGCCACATCACAAACATACTAGGGGGCATGTTGGAAGCCCTTTGGTGTGTCTAATCAGTGTTTGGATCCTGGCCAAAATCAATTATATTAAGCTAGGTTTCTTTAAAAAAAAAATCAACACAAAATTACATTAATCCCTACAATGAAAGCAAAGATATTAACCTATTGGACTCAAATCTGTGTTAACGGTATGGAAGGAAGAAACTGTAGATCATGTAGAACTGAGGTGGGGCCAAATGCTGGTGGTAAGCAGGGCCAAAGCCTAAGGTGGGGGGAGCAAAGCATACACATACATAATGCATTCACCCCATTCACACATGAACACACTTCATTCACATATACACACACCACATTCTCTCTCTCACACACAAACACACTCCATCCATCGATACACACATCCATCCACCCACACATTCACACAACACATATCACCAGTATAGGCATACACATATAGAGGCAAAGGGGAGAGTTAATGGGGAGAGGGGCATAAGCGTCCCTTCCCCATTATCTTCCCCTCCTCTTTGCCACTGTTCAGCTGTTTGGGAAAGGGGTGAAAAGTGGTGAAGAGGGGACCGCTCTTTCAGGAACTTCAAGGTGCTCCATCTTGTGATACTCAACATTGCATCTTGACATGGTGGTTCCCAATGGGAAAGGGGAGGGAAGAGGGAAGCCTTTGGAACTCACAGCTTCAAAGCAGTGGAGGCTGGTGGCTCCAATGTCAGTGGGGAGGTGAATCTGCTCTGGGCTTCAGTCAGAACTCTAAAGGAGCTTTCTAAGGTGTGGAGCTCCTTTAGAGTTCTGACTGGTTCTGACTGAAACTTGGAGCAGATTCACTGCCCCACTGACATCAGAGCCACCAGCTACTCCAGGGCCTTTAGGCAACAGCTCCTGATGAAGCTAGCTTCCCCTGTCCCTCACTGATGGGGTGAGCTTCAGCTTTGCCCTTAACACCAGGCCTCCACAGGCCAGATAGGGAGGCTTCACAGGCCAGAAGTGGCCCATGGGCCAGGGGTTCCCCACCCCTGCTGTAGACACTGGATGCCTTTGCAAACAAACTATTTGATAAAGTGTAATCAAGTGGCAAGATTTTCTACATGGGCATTAGTCTTAAAACTGCTAAGCTTTCCCTAGCCATTCTTTCCAATAATGTATCCTTCAATAACATGATTTTGTAGGGCAATTTCTGCAGCTGTGAATGTACAGATCTTCACATAGCACTACTTAAGGGAGAGAGGAAATGTTTTCCAGGCCCAACTTTGTTGCTTTGTATTCAGAACACACTACTGAACTTGTCCTGTACTATAAGTATACATCTGATATATTCTTAGAGAATATTGTCGTAATTGGGGGGGGGGGGCTGGATAGGAGAGGGTTAAGGGAGGCAGAGAGGAATTAAGTTCCTTAATGATCAGCAGGCCCAATTACCAGGTATAACTTTTGTTAGGAAAATTACAGGTAAATTGGCCATAGTGACTAGGAAATAGCTGAGACATCTCCCCACTCCCCTGCTAAGGAAAATGTAAGCAAGCTATGTGTGGGGGAAAGAAACAATAGGAGTTGCAGCTTTGAAACAGGGAGAGAGAGAAAAGCAAGTTGGGTTGCTATATTCTGAATTCGGAGTGCTATAAATTAGCAGCATCTGGGGATGCAGAGGTGCCTCTGTAGGGATCTGATGCACACACAGGATTCTTTTGTCATTGAAGTGTTTGGATCCTAGATCCTTCATGTATGCTCTTGTTGTATATTTGAAAATAAACCCAAATATTGCAATGAACCAGCTTAAGTCTCCCATGATTTTGTCTTCCCAAGAACCCCAAATTCTCAGTATGCCCTGCCCCTGGAATTTATCACCACTCAAGAAAGTGGGGTGTGCATAATAATATTAATGGCCAGCATAATTGGCATAATCCTGTAAAATGGAAAATATATAATGAGCCATATATATTTGTAAATCAAAATATAACACAAGAAATAATAATGAGATGTCACTAAAGTTCATCAGTCCTTGGCAACATATTATATGTCAAATACAAGGTGAATATTACGACCCCTTGAAGTTTTCTCCAGTTCATTTTTAATCTACCTCCCACTTCCTCTGCATCCATCCATTTACCTTGGGGCTGTTGCTCCAGCTGGATGTGGGAGGCAGAAGGGAAAGAGGTCTTTCTCCTCCCTCTCCCAATGCATGGTGCTGTCACACCTATGGCAGTGATCCAGGCACCAGGAGCACTGGAAAAATGATGCAGGACTCCTTGCATACACTAGGAACATGGGAAGCTACATTTCCCAGTACCCCTCATGCTGAGCTTGTGCCATAATAGAGTTCCTTCTTCCTTACCAACACTGCTAGAGGAATCTGAACAAGCTCAAGCAACTGGACAGGAGACCTGTTTGTGAGCTAGAGATCTGAGCGGGGGAAAATATGAAAACCTATCCGTACAAAAATAGGTCTACTGAATTGCTGATACCTGAATTGCTAAAAGTAACTTATGAGAAATAGATATTTTTGGTCCCAGGGCACAGTCTGAAAGCACTTGAGACAGCCACCTGGCTGAAGCTAAGCAGGTTTGGGTCTGGTCAGTGCTCAGGAGAGACCACCTGGGAACCACATGTAACCACCTTGAGTTCCATGATGGAAGAAAGGTGGGATATAAATGTAATAATAATAACAATAACAACAACAACAACAATAATAATAATAGATATTGCTGCTTTTTGTTGTTCAGTCGTTCAGTCGTGTCCGACTCTTCGTGACCCCATGGGCCAGGCCTTCCTGTCCTGCGCTCTCTCCCGGAGTGTGCTCAAGTTCATATTCATTGCATCGGTGCTGCTATCTAGCCATCTCATCCTCTGTCATCCCCTTCTCCTTTTGCCTTCAGTCTTTCCCAGCATCAGGGTCTTTTCCAGAGAGTTTTCTCTTCGCATTAGGTGGCCAAAATATTTGAGCTTCAGCTTCAGTATCTGTCCTTCCAATGAGCACTCAGGGTTGATTTCCTTTAGGATGGACTGATTTGACCTCCTTGCAGTCCAGGGGACTCGTAAGAGTCTTCTCCAGCACCACAGTTCGAAAGCATCAGTTCTTCGGCACTCAGCCTTCCTTATAGTACAGAGAGCCAAATACTCCAAAGATGTCATATTGTCATGAAGTTTCTTAGACATCTCTGAAAACCACAAACAAACAAAAACTCGAAGTGGTTGAAGAATAAATATTCACTATTATAAAATAATAATAACATTGATGATGATGATGAATATTCTCTGGAACATTCTTGCCAGCTAAAAACAAAATACCCCCATCAATATAGTTCAATAATTTTATCTCTTTCCATGTTTGATCAACGTATGCCAAGAGAATACTAGTATAGTGATAGCAGCAGCAGCAGCAGCAAGAACAACAACTTCAGCAACAACAACGAGCTATTAGTTACACTGAAACATTCAGTGGCTGACACTCAGTCTTGAACATTAAGTCCTATATCACCTACAGCTACAATCAGTTCTGCCTTTTTTGTGGTCACTTTTTAGGAGGGTTTTTTTTTTTAAAAAACTTTCCTTTGTGAACACTCCTTTCAAGCATTTTAAATTGGGGTTTTTTAAGTACTCTACAATTTAGAGCACTTTGAAAGGTGGTGTGATTGCACCCATAGAGATCCGAAAAATTGTATGGAACTCTACTGCCATTTTGGTCCCAAGAATGAGAAACACAAAGCAAGTAAGCTGATGCCTGCCAAGCATATCATTTCTGATTTTAAAAGAGCTGTGTGAGACATGAAAATCTGCACATTTTCAGCCACAGAAATTGGCCCACTAAAAGTTATGTCTTATAACTGACCCCATGACTGGCACAGTTGTCATAAATCCTCACAGTTATTCTGCTTGGATGACAAACTGGAACTCCCCATCCACCCCCCCCCCAACATTTATAATTGGGCATTCTAGAAAACTAGAGTTCCCCCACTTGGGACAATGAATCATAGAATAGTAGGGTTGGAAGGGGCCTAAAAGGCCATCGAGCTTTGTGATGAGCAATGCACAAAGCCAGCATGCAGAGAGAGGTTTAAATCTCACCTGTCAAAATTAATGGGACTTAAAAATACTTGAATTTGGCTAGATTTTATCTCATCAAATTTACTGTGGCATGAACTTCCATCAACAAGAATCTGCATAATCAGATATAGCAGTCCAGTGTGCAAATGTTTTGAAGTATTTACAAAATGAAAAGGTTAACACCATTTGTCCTCCTGTTTATTTTATGGCATAACAATCTAATATAGAGAAATCATCTAATTTATTGTGGCATGAGTTTTCATAGAAAACACCAGACACCTTCATTGGGTGGATGAAAAATACTGACAGTGTTATAGATATATATGGGTTACATACTGGAGGCTAAATCAAGGACAAGAAACATGAGACTTCCAGAAAAATGGCAGGCCTGTGTTGAGTTCTTCTCTTCTCACTATGGGTTACAAATGTATGAACCAGCCTATGGTGATTTCCAAATTCTTAAAAAAGAAAAGAAAAATGTTGTGTATATCTACAGCCATCCCTGCTTGAATGAGTAAACATAACAGGTAACCTGGGAGGCTGACGATTAGCAATGCTCATGATTTCAATCACTCAGAAGATATTATTCTTCCATGCTGATGTTCCTATTAAGATGTTTTGATGGCAACTGTGTTAGTGTAGCCTGGTGAATTCCATATTCAAACTAGGTTTTAAACTGTTGTAAATGTGGAAAATCAGATGTTTCCCACTTAGCAGTAGCAATGACTTCATCAAGCAACTGAGAATAAGTCAGTAGTCATATGCAATGGGTTTTCTTTGTTTTAGATCATGGCGAAAAGGTTTAAGTATCATAGAATCATAGAATAGTAGGGTTGGAAGGGGCCTATAAGACCATTAAGTCCAACCTAAAGTAAATCCTTCTCTAGTATTGAATACTTTGATTCTCTAGGATATAAACAGTTGGCTAGACTAGCCTTTTTCACCGCTCCTACCTCTTTTTTGAAAAGCTCTTTTGAGTGCATTTCAAGGACTGGGACAGAGAGAGAGTGCACCAAGGGGGAACACACACACACACACACACACACACACACACACACACACCACCTGCCCAGTAAGAGGACTTGGCAGGAAAAAAATGACCTAATCAAGAGAAAACATGGGGCAGAAGGGTTCCAAAGAATTCCCTAACTAAACTAGTGTAGGATACCATGCAAATGCAATCACCCACGCTCCATAACAGGTTCAGAAGCAGGAAGTAGAGCAGAACACTTCACTGTAAGTTCTTTTTTCCATTCTTGGTCTGAGGAGGAGTGGAATGGACAATGAAGGGATGACCAAAAACAGTATCCCAGTATCCAGAATAGAGCGGGGGGAGATATCTTGTTATAATGTTTGTTGTAGGACCCTCTTCCTGAAGGATACCTCAGCCAAAGTGAGCTTGCCAATTTTACAACATAAGAAAGTGGAAGGATTGGCCCATGTGGCTGCCTTGCAGATGTCCTCTCTGGCTGCGATGGAGATTGTGTGGCCCTTCAGATGTTACTTGACTGCAACTCCCATAATCCCTCACCATTGGCTGTGTTGGCTATGGCTGATGGGAACTGTAGTCCACCAATATCTGAGGGGCTACATGTTTCCCACCCCTGCTCTACGGGAACATTAGTGTCCAGGACAGCTTATGCCACTATCCCACATACCAAGTGTGCAGTGATGTCAGAGGGCAGTGGATATGACAGGGCTCAAAAAGCCAGGGGGTGCATTCTCCTACCTATCTGCTGATGGTAAACCTGGACATTTAATTCCCCTGTGCTCCTTCGTATAGGAGATAAAGAAAGAGTCTGATGTCCTATGTATGCCTTAGGTACACTAAATGTATGCCTGATGTTCCTGGGGTTGGATTAGGGCAGAAATTGGGAAGCACTATCTCTTGAGCATGTGAAAGCTGAATTAATCTTTGGGATGAAGCTATGGTCCAGGTATAAAGCTGTGGAGAAAGAAATTGCAAAGATCCTTCCAGACTGATAGGGCCCTGAGCTCTCCAATCCTCCAGGCTGAGATCAATGACACCAGGTGAGTTCTTCGATAGGGACAGAATGCAGTGGCTCAAAAAGCAGGTCTGTGAATGCTCTCAGGCCAAGCATCAAGTCCCATGTGGGAAACTTGTGAACAATGGGAGGTGAAACAAGGCTGGGGCAGGAGTTTTTCATGCAGAGATGCCAATCAGGAATGCCCTACTGTTTTCCTTCAGCCCACTTCCGTAGCTTCCACCTGCCCCTTGAGAGTGTTAGGGGCCAGGCCTTGATCTAGGTCAGATTGAAGTAAAGCCAGAATATTCTGTAACCAAGCTGTCTCTGGTGTAATTCTGTAATGCCTGCACCATCACTGGAATGCTATCCATACTTTCTGGTAGATATTGTTGGTGGAGAAGCATCTAAATGCCAAGATAGCCTAGAGTACTTCTGCTGAAAGCCCAGACTCTAGGAATTGTTGCTATTCAATATAAACATGCAGAGTGGAAAATCTGGACCTGAGATAGAAGCATGGGATTCTCTATGACAGGCCGATGCTGAGGTCCATCTGAAAACAAAGCCCATCTTGGGAAGCTGGCTTTGTGTGACTTGATCTTGTGCAATGTCCAGTGTTTTTAGTTATGGCTTATTGTTTTAATGTTTTAATGATGTTGTTTTATTATTTTTGATCTGTTGTATGCTGCCTTGGTAGTTTTTACAGAAAGGTAGTATAAAATACTATAAGAAAAATAAATAATGCTTACTGCCCTCTCCACATTTTGTTTTATCACTAATTGCTACTCTTTGCATGCACTCCTCTTGAGACTGTGGGTTCTGTTTTTAATCCCTGAATATATATATAATGCTAGAAATGGCACTCTCATTTCTCTAAGAGACATGACCAGTCATGAATGGAAAGAAAGGCACAGATCTCCTTTCCACTACAGTTGTTCTCACTATGCCTCCTTTTGCATCAGTTTGTTTGAGGAGTGGAATAGCAGCATGCCACCTGCATCCCAAAGGAGGAATCCATTTGAGATTCAAGCAGCATGCTTCCAAATAATGGCATTTGTGATTCAAGTGGCATGCTTCTAAATAATGGCTTTCTTATAATGGCTCTTAAATGAATACACTCAAGAATACCCTCCTGCTTTGAGGTAGGCAGCACCCCAACTGAAGGGTTCAAAAAGTGCAATACCACAAAAAGATGGGGAATCTCTTCAATTTGGTTTTAGCTTTCATTCCCCAAAGCACAGAATTATAGCCAAAGTCCTCTAATGATTGGTGTACTGCTGAACAAGCATGCCATTTGCCTAACATCTGCAAATTGCATTGTCCTGGTCTAAAGAGTAGCACATCATGGTTGCTCTAAAGCCTCAGGCTATTTGGTACCTCTCTGGCTACCTTTCGGACCACTTCCTTATACAGCTCAATCCTCTGCACACTTATTTCATCCGAAGAAGTAAATCCCACTATGTTTATTTTTAAAAAAAACAAACAATTTACACCCCACCTTTCTTGCTCAGAGTTCAAGGTGACTAACGAGAAAACACAATTAGCAATTAAAAACATCTTTACAATTTAAAACAAACCTCACTAATCATTAAAACACATAAACAGCATCAGATCATAAAATGACAACAGCAGTGAAAATATTTAAGACGTTCAAAAGACAGGGACAGATTAAAACAGCATGTGAACAATGACATATTTAATGCCGTCCTTAAAAGAAAGGTCTTCACCATCCCCTAGATGGTCATTACTGAGGAACTGAGATGACCCTCTTTGGAATGGAGTTCGAGAGCCTAAGCACAGCCAATGAAAAGGCCCTTTTCCTTGTTCCAACTTACCATATTTCTAGGGCTGTCAGGACATGCAAGAGGTTTTCTGAAGAGGACTTTGTGGAGTTTACTGCTATATGAAGAGGATGTATCCTCTTAGTGCTGCAATCCTATACATACATACCTAGGAATAAGCCCCACTGGGCTTAATTGGGTGGGACATTTATAAGACTAAACTGTATGCATGTTGCAATCAAGTACTAATTGCAATGCCTGCATTCTCCGCTCCCTCATGTCTTCCCTTCACTCTTTCCCATTGCCATTTCAGATTGTAAGCTCCTTGGAGGAAGGGACCTGTTTTTGCTTATACAACTCTGTAGCATGGGTGTGGGGAACCTCTGGCTCTCCAGATGTTATTGGACCCCAGGCTCGGCTGGCACCCACACTGCAGTCTTTTCAGCACCAGGTGAAGATACGTTTATTTTCCCAGGCTTTTTAGCCATTTGGTTTAAAAAACTGTGTCAGTGCATTTTTAGATCTTTGCACCACTGCTGGCTTTTATCTTGGTTCTTAGTCTGGTTTTATTCTGTTTTATGGGTTTTTAAAAATTATGTTATACTATGTTATTTTGTGGTTTTAAGTTTGTTTTGTGAACCGTCCAGAGAACTTTGGCTAATGGGTGGTATAAAATGCAATAAATAAATAAATATAAAATAAACTCCCATCAGTCCTAGCCAGCATGGCCAATGGCCCGGGATGATGGACGTTGGAGTCCAGCAACATTCTGGGCGCCGTATGTTCCTCCCCGCTGCTGTAGCGAGCGTCACGTAGACAGATGGTGCTGTTGAATTCACACAATCGTATAGGCACCGTCAGTCCCACGGAGTTCACCGGGGCTTACACTTCCAAGTGCACATAGGATCGGGCTGCGCATCCTACAGTTGCGGAGGAGGCCGGACGCCGCTCTTCGTCAATGAAAGGGCACGAAATGACACGAGCGCTTGTGCCACCCCCTCTTGACAACAAGGTCGGGGCCATTGCGCGGAAACGCTCCCGCCGGCGTGACCGTAGACCCTAACTACGCACTCCTGCTGCTTTCTCCATTTCTGCCGCCTCAACCGTTCCCCAGGAGGTCGGTTCCGTTCCGACAGGCTGAGGGAGCGCGCTGGCATTGTCAAGCGGTTGTGGACGGCAGAAGCGCGCCTCCCGCGGCCGCCTCAGCGCGGTGGACACCTGGCAAGACAGGCGCTGAAACGTCTCGTCCGTCCGCGCGCCTTCAACTCTTCTCCCTCAAGTGCGGCCCGCGCAACTCGCACACGCCTCAGTCGACGACGACGAGAACGAGGCAGAGCTGCGAGCCCGGGCGGGCAGCCCGCCCCTCCTCCTCCCCCCCCCTCTCTTTCCCTCCGCCCAGCGCACTCGGCTCGGGCGTGGATGTTCACCGGGAGCTCAGCTCAGCTCTGCCTCGCCGTAGCCCGGGCTCCTTGGCTGCCTTCCTTGGCTCAGGAGAGCAGGCTATAGCCTCTTCGGGGCGCTCCTTGCACCTCGGCGCCGCCGCCCGGACAGGAGCTGAAGTTTGCGCGCCAAAAGCTGGGCTGGGATGGAAACCGTCGACCAGGTAAGGGCGCCTGAGGAGAAGTAGGAGGCGCCGCCGCGCGGGACGGCTTAGCCGCGGGCGCACAACGGTACGGTCCCGTCCCCCGCTCGCTCCGCGCATCCCCTGACTGCCCTCGCTTTTCTTTTCTCACCAGCTCGCCTCCAAGGGGAGTTTCCGGGCGGTGAAGGAGCCCCTGGCTTTCCTGAGGGTGCTGGAGTGGGTAAGTCGGACAGCCAGCTGGCAGAGACGGAGAGGAGAGGGAGCGCGCGTGTGCGCTCGCCTTTAGGCTCTCCGGAGCTAGTTCTCGCGGGGAGGCTAGAGCGGCGAGACTGGCAGGTGACCTGAGTGGGCTAAGGAGAAGCTGTGTTGTTGGGCGTTGAAGGGACTGGCGAGGCTGCTCTTGTTTTCAGCCACTGCTTTGGGGTGTCGTCCTGGCCCTCCGCTGAGCAGGGAGGGACCCATGGGGTGAGGGGGAGGCCCGTTACAAACCCAGACCTCTCTGGCTTTCCGTTCCCGCTTCTAATGCACTCGTGTGTCGGGGGGGGGGGGGAGATTCTTCAGTTGCCTTTCTGAAAACGCCGGGGGCGGGGGACGACGACAATTTATTTTTATTTATTACATTTATATCCAGCCATTTTTCCTCTTTAAGAAACCCAAGGCGGCATACATAATCCTCCTCCTCTCCATTTTTTCCTCACAACAACAACCCTGTGAGGTGGGTTGGGCTGAGAGTCTGTGACTGGCCCAAAGTCACCCAGTGAGCTTCCATGGCCGAGTGGGGACTAGAACCCGGATCTCCCGGCTCCCAGTCCAACACTCGAACCACTACAGGTTTTCCCTTCCTTTTTGAGGTAGCAGGGGAGACAATGCTTGGTTTTTAAAAGAAGAGCAGTCCTGGGATACCAGCCTCCCTAGAAAACAATTCTGCATGTTACTCCCTCATGGAGAATGGTCCGCTTTTTAAATTATCATTCTTATGAACTCATTTCTTCCAGAGCCGAGTTCTGACTTGGTAGCCCAGGTTTCCAAGGTTTTGGTGAACCTTGGCCTGGATTAAAGCCCCATCAGGAGGAAGAAGCTTGGATTTGGGGGTTTGTGTGGCTTAAATTGTAGGTAGAGAAAAGCACACTTGCAATGCCTTTCTCCTTGGGATAGGAATAAGGAGGGAGAGATGACTTTCCATCCTGTGTTTACACTTCAGGGCTATAGGCACATGTTCCTCCTTGTAAACCAACGGGAAAGAAAATGGGACTGGATAAAATAAGGGAAAGAGGAATGGTTTGGGAGCCTCTCTCCATCTCTGCTAGTTTGTCAGAACTGCCCTTTCTTAATGGCTTGTTTGTCTCTCCACTCCACTTTTGAGAGCATTCTCCACTGACAGCCCATCAAAGAAACAGTAAAGGGGCTGGCTGCTTTTCTTTCCTCGCTTTTCTGAACCTTCCAGTGCCTCTGCCCAGATGAATAGTACTTTAGCTCCCAGTCTCTTGTGTTTTTGCTTAGTGGCCTTTGGCTTCATCAAAGGAATGCATTCATTTAAGTGCAAAATGAAAGAAGTGATATTTCCCATATTTTATATCAAATCCTTCTTCCCACTCCCCTCCTCTTATTACACATTTAGCAAACTAGTCTCTGGGTTTGAGCAGTAAATTGAGGCAGATAATTGGTTAGCGGAATAAAGTCAGTGTTTGTTTCTCTGATCGTTATTCAGAGTGAAATCCGCAGGTCAAATGACATCCATTTGCCAGTAGGACTGAAGGAGGAGGAAGAACGTCTCTGAACAGAAAGTTCAGAGCATGTCATGGAGGATTAATCACATTCCCTCTAATGTTGAATGGCCAGGAAATTATGTAATATATGCGTGTGGTGTGTGTGTATTGGTTTATGAAATTGTAGGTGCATTTGAGGCTGGTGTTGATATATGTAAACTCTTTGAAGAAGCACCAATTTGTGTTTTGCGCCATATATGAATTTGGTATTAAGGGAAATGCATTTTAAACATGTTTGCATATGTGGTCATATTTTCCCAAAAGACTTCCAAAACCAAGTAGTATGTGTTGACAACCATCTTGTCTCCTCTCACTTATGCTGCAATTACTGGAGCATTTCCAGATCAGTTTCTATATATGCTTGTTTTGTGAAACCATGATAGTTTAATACCTATCCCCACCCCACCCCCAAGCCCTGAATAAATATGTGAACAATGAGGGGAATGTTATTAAATCTATACTTGTTTTGATCAACTATTGCTCCTTCTGCTTAACTACTTATTGTGGTTGTGGAATACATAAAAAAAGCTTTTAAAAAGTTTTAGCTGCTAAGAAAGTGTTCCATAGGAACACATAGGAAAGTGTATCACTTTCTGAGAATGCCTGTTGGCATTCATTGATGTTCCAGGTCAAGCTTTTCTACACAGAAGTGTTCTTTGAAGGAAACATGAATTGCTGGTTCAGATTCCTTAGAGTTGGGTTAATCTTAGTACTGGCAGGCTGGAGCTTCTTCAGTGAGTAGCGTGTACTAGTGGTTATTGTCTCTATTTCAAGGATGGAGAAGAAACTAAGATATTGTTGACATGTGGCCTATCCAAAGTCTGAAGATCAGCAAAAGTGAGGATTAGAATGATGGTTGTGGTGAGTTAGAACCAGGAAGTCCTTTGTCATATCATGAGATGATTGTTGTAGAATGGTTAAGCCAGAACATTTTGCATAGTTTGAAACCAAACAGAGTTGTAGTTTAGGATCTGAGCAACTGGAGCCTTGTGATACTGATATGTATGTGTGTTCTCTAGATTTTGCAATCCAGCTAGCCAATCTCAGTGAGAGAAAATGTTTTCTCGTCACACTTGGTCTGGTCTAATCACTTTAATGGAATAGCACTTGGATGTCTGTCTATTTCTGTAACAGGTGTGGTCAGATGTGTATATGTTCTATGGCAAACCAAAACAGAAGCTATTCTTCATTAGGAGATCTACATATTGAAGGTTTCTGGGTTATGTGTATGTATGAAATCTTTTGTGGTCTAGGCAGGGAGGAAAGAATCTAGTTTGTACAAATTGGTTCAGTGTCAATTAGAGGGTTTTTTATACTTTGGGTTTTATGATCAGTATATTGTTGAGTATTAAAGCTACAGTACAGGTGAGTATTGTTCGTGTGCTGTTCTTCTGACATCTCTTGTATATATGGGGGGTGAAGCCTCCTTAGGATAGTGATTTGTACTACACCTGTTCTTCTTCTTGCATGACTTGAGCCCACAGATATCAGGATGCTACTGCAAACCTACAATGAATGGTCCAAGTCAGCCTCCATGCAGTGAATCATGGATTGGGGCTATTTTTTAATTAAAACACTTTTAAACCAACATTTAATCTTTACACATACCGGGGTAGTGTACAGGTATAATTAAAATAATACAAATTAATAAAATCACCAAAACCATATCATAATAAAAAAGAAGGCAGTAGGCAGCAAATGTGATCAAATGGACAAAATAAACCAATTAAAATGTTTGGGTAAATACAGGCTTTTTTTTTTACATGGCATTGCATTGTTGGCACCAGCTGCAATTCCATAGAAGGGGTATTTCATAGTCAGGGACCCACAACTGAGAAGGTTTTCTCCCTTGTTGACACAATAGGTACCCATGGTGCTTGCAGAAGAGCCTCTTCTGTCACAGGCAGGCTAGTATAAGGAGAGGTGTTTCTGCAGATATTTGGGTCCCAAGCTGCTTAGGGCTTTAAAGGTAAACACCAGCACCTTGAATTCATCTCAGAAGCAAATAGGCAACTATTGCACCTCCTTCAGAATTGATGTGATAGGATTCCATCTGGCTGTGTTGGTTACAATTTTGGCTGCCACATTCTACAGTAGCTGAAACTTCCAGGTCATCTTCAAGGGCAGCCCCATGTACGATGCATTACACTGATCCAATTGGGAGGTTACCAAAGCATGAACCACTGTGGCCAGACCATTGTGGCTTTTCCCCATTCATAAAAGGTCACAACTGGTGAACCAGCCAAAGCTGCTAAAAGGCACTCCTAGGTACCTGAGACTCAAGTGACAATGCTGGATTAAGGAGTATGCCAAGCTAGGCACTTGTTTTTTCAGGATGAGTACAACCACATCTGGAACAGGCTGCACACCCAATTCCTGGTCTTTATAGAGAGGGGTCTAGCTAGGCATTGTGGGAAGGGTGCAAAATGCTTCTTTCCTCTTCCTTTTTCTCTCCCCTCCCCCCATTGCTACTATGCCAAGGTGAAAAGAGAGCACTTGTCTTGTTCTCCAGGCAGTTCAAAACAGCATAGTTTTGAGCATTCAAAGAGTGTTGCAAGATTGTATTTTCCAGAGACTGCTCAAGACAAGTTTGTACCTTCCTTCAGCTACTGCAAAGTTACAGATTGCTGGAGCCTCCAGATATGTGAGACACTTGATGGGGAGAAAAGCATGATTCCATGAGGGTACTTAAGGGGTGGATTGTGACCCACAGAGAGCTCAGTCTAGGGAAGACTGTTATGGGTTATGGGTCTGTGAATATTGACTCTAAAGTCCATTGAGCTACATTAATATTGGAGGATTCTTTACATTAAACGCAAAATTATAGCATAGTATTCATCAGTAACCACAGAGTGGTTCAGACCTTTGTAGGGTGATTACATTGCTTACCTCGCTACTGAAAGCCATTTTGCTCTTTGTTTGCTTAACATCTATGTCCTGGCATAGTTTATGGACTTATTAAAATCTGCAATATTACCTTTTTTATGAGAAAAGGAAAACACTATAATTGGTGTTGGTGTTTTTTCAAATTTATATTCTGTTTCAGGTTAATCAGGTCCTTAGAACATTTTACAATAAAGCCACCAATATACTTCATTCTGAATTCTTAAATTCCTTTTTCATTAACTAACTTTCTGTGGAAGGAAGCCAGGATATTGTTGGAAAGCACTATAATCACTCATGTGACAAAATTCTGCTGACTCAAGAGCGGAAACCTAAACACACTTACTAATGAGTAAGCTCCATTGAACACAGTAGGACTGAATAAACATGCTTAGGATTATGCAGCTATATTTGTCTTTTCTAGTTCTCATTATTTACAGTTCTGTCTTATTTATTTGCCTTTCTACATAATGGGTTTAAAATCCAAACTTCACTTTTCTTGCACTTAATGGCCCAGAGGGCCTACCATTTAAAACTTAAAATAAGAAACCAGCAACCTTGGCTTGTTTTTTGTTGTTCTTCTGGCAAATTCTTCACCACTAGGAATCCATAGGCACATTTGATCAGAATACTCTAATTATTCCCCTAATTGCCCTATTTACAGCTGTTTCATTTTGAGTGCTACATGGCATGTGATATGACCTCTCTCTCTCTCTCTCTCTCTCTCTCTCTCTCTCTCTCTCTCTCTCTCTCAAAAATAAAATAAAATAAAACAAATTGCTGATTGCTATGCTATTGAGCTGCTTGTAGCTGTTCTTCCTAGTAGAGTTGTCCTTTTTCTTTAACTATATGCTACCTGGTTGAGGTGTTTATTATTTTCCATGCAATGAAACTTGGCAGTGGATTTTCTAATAAAGATCTTAATTTTGAATTAACACTTATCTTTGCAATAAAAGTTGAACTACTCTGTGTTTCTTGCAGTGTCTCAACTGCATTTGAGAGCAGTTCAGTTAGTGGGCTGCAGACAGTGTATCTTCTTGCCAGCAGCAAGGTGGAAATCCTGTACTATTCTTCAGACCAGATTCTTTGGCATCATGGTGGCTTTAACTTCAATGGGAACTAGAGGATTGATTAGTCACATAGACTACAAACCTATTTACACTTACCAGGAAGTAAGACCCACTGAACTCAATATAGAGCTTAATTCTAAGTAGACATATATAGGATTGCACAGAGAAGATTCTCTAGCTCAATAAGCCCTCTACCTGTCCCGTTACCCCCCTCCTCTCAACACACACATCTCAAGCACAGTTGGTCTCACCCCGGTCCCAAGTATATGTGAAGGCTTCAGTCATCAGTCATTTCTAAAATTTATAAACCACTCTTCATTCACAAGGGATGTCAGGGCAGTGCACACAACATTAAAACAAACAAATCCATATAAAAACCATTCAATTACGCATTAACAATTAAATTAAAACAACAAATCTTCAGCCAGGAAGCCAAACAAAACACAACAATCAATTCAGTTTAACATCAATTACATTTTAAACTGTAAAATATTAAAATGCTTGGGCAAAAGGAAACATTTTAATTTGGCACTGAAAAGAAAGAAAAAGTTGTTGCCAATTATATCTCATTTGGGAGGTCATTCCAAAGTTGGGGCACCACCACAGGGAAGGCCCTCTCTTTTGTAAATGCACAGTGCAAGTCTCCAACTGATGGTATTTGGAGGAATAGGTTCAATAATGAATAGGGAGCCAGTGTAATTCCTTAAGAATTGGTTTAGTATGGGTCCATTGAGGTGAACAAGTCAAAACTCTGACTGCTGAATTTTGCAGAAGTTGATGCTTCTGTACCATTTTCAAGGGCAACCCCATGTATAACACATTACAATAATCCAGTTTGGGTGGTACCAGAGCATGAATCACCATGGCAAGGTTATCCTTATCCAGGAAAGGCCACACCTGGTGAACCAGCATCATCATGAGCATCTCATGGCTAGCAACCATACAAATGATACCCAGTTCCTTCAGAGGTGTGGTTTGCATGGTCACTAACCATGGCAACGTGTATTCTGTATGGGTGGATGACATTAAAATGGGATCAGCATGGGAATTATCACAGAGTTGGCTGCATGTACATGCAAAGGATGGGTGGGTGGTGACATTCTGGTTCTCACTTCTCTGCATGTAAGGAGATGGGCTACCTTATATCCTCAAAAGAACACCCAACTCCTGCCTTGAAATGGCTTTCCATAGACCTGAAGCAGAGAAGCCCAATGTATTGTGCAAAGAATGTGCATTTCCCAGCTGTAAGGAGTCTTCCTGTCCTTGAATACTGTTGCTCTCTGTAAATGAGTTAACAATGTGATTTTTTTTATACCTCAAAATGAATTCTGTGTATACAGATTGTTTTGAAGCAGCTATTTGTAGAAAAGTACATGTACTTTTCTAGCAATATAATTCAACTGTACATTTTTTGTTTACAAGGCAGTAAATGTTATACTAGCTATATCAAAGGATGGGGATAGCTAGATTTCTAAAGTGTCTAAAACTGCTGACTATGCAAGACATCATTGCCTTGTTTATTATGACTATTGCATGAAAAAAGATTTGCTCAATTTCTTATCCCTTCCTGCTGTTAACTTCTTAAATAAAGCTACAATGTGATTCTGCAGCTGAAAGACTGATTTGGAACATTTCTCCTGCACGCGCACACACACAAGCACCACAAGTAAAGGTTCCCGTTGAAGCTGTTTTCATAGCTGCTGCTGGAGCAAGCCTAATTAAGCCAGGAAATTCTCAACTTGAGTGGTGCTGCAGTGAAAAGAGCAGTTGGGGTGTAGTAGTTGCAGTGATTTCTTATCACAAGATCTCTAAATGGCAGCTGAACCAAAAAAAAAAAAAAGGTTCCTTGAATTAGAGACCAGACTAATCACCTGTGTCGCATTCAAGTCCATGCTCGTGATGTTGCCGTTGATCACATGACATAAATGATGGACAACACTGACTAACTTGAGGGTCTTCTGTAACTTTTAGATGTAATTCTAATATACTTGCCATAAGCTGCAAAATGAAGACACAAAAAATTCGCTTGTATGCAATGGTAGTGTAGTCAAACAAGCTTCTCAGATGTGACAAAATCTGGCAAAAGGTCAGAACGGGACACATCCCACTTCTCAAGCAAAGGGGGGCGCTCTACCACCTCCTTATCTTTATAGATCACTTCTATCAATGTATTTTATTGCTCAGGACAATGGTAATAATGCTCTGGTAACAGAACTGGCTACCGTAATGCTCTGGTAGCCAGTTCTGTTACCCCTTCAAGATACAGGCCTGGTTCACATGTCACAACTACCGAATTTTTTTTTTAAACCCTGGGAAAACATAAAGTATCCGGAGCTTGTGAGCATGTTCATTCCTGGCCACCTGATCACTCCCGCTGCAAATGGTTTAACCATGGGTTTCAACTTTGGGTTGTCCCTCCTCCAACAACCCAGAGTTCCATGTTTGGCTATCATGATAAACAACTGAGAGATAAAGCATCCCTGAGTTGTTGAGCTCAGCAGAAGTGACTGGGTGGCTGGGAGCCAGTACACTCATTTTCTCCTGTTTGTTCATGACCACCCAGGATTTTTTTAAAACACACACCTGGATAGTTGTGATGTGTGAACCAGGTCATATTCAACAACTGTAAATTTCATTGGGCATTGTGTGTGTGTGTGTGCGCGTACGTACATGGGCATATATATTATAGACAGAAAATATATAGACATCTGTACTTGATTGGAATTTGATTAGACATTTGAAGGGCCTCCACACAGGAAATAGAGACCATGGTGCCATAATATCTTTTTTTAAATTAAGATTTCTTGCTTGCTGTACTTGCTGAGTGTTTGTACATAATCATAGTCTCCCAGATCTTATTTAAAGAATACTTGGATTTACAGCACAATTCTATACATGCTTTCTTGGAATTAAGTCCCCGCCCCCAACACACACACACACACACACACACACACAGGATTGCAGTCCCAGGCAGCAAGTTCTACTGTTTTATTTCGAAGTTACCATTTCAGACTGAGCCTTGAAAAATCAGTTTTACTAATTTTAAATGCTTTTGGATTATTTGAACAAAACGTAACAGGCATGTATCTTCTGATCTGAATAGCTGTCTTTGAAAGAAAATATTAACCAAAAATAAAACACGCAGAAGGCAGTTAGTGGATCAAACTGTGATTCCCTTACATCTGGATAAAGCATCTTTCCTTTTCAATTTTGCTTTCATTCTGTTCTTTCTCTTCCCCTTCCACGCCTTAATATGCATTTTACTTTGTCTTGAGGCAGAAATTGCAAACTCTTTAATGTACAGATAATGGAAATGCACTGTATCTCTTCATCTATAGCTGAAACTTATTTTGGAACCTTATCATGACAGTCTTCAGATAATTAAAGCTGATAAATCTCAACTTTCAACATACAACATAAGCAATGGGAGAATTAGGTCAAAACTGTATTCTAGGAACACACATACTCTGGGTCGATATAACTTGTAAAGAGCAAACACTCCAGACAAAAATAATGGTTGGCAAAGATTTAGGACCATGCTTTTGTTGTGTTTTGCATACAAATGTATTGCATTTGGGGGCTGAGTGCATTCAACAGCGGAAAAAGACATTTCAGAAATTTCATTTGGTTCAAAATTAGGGATGTATGAAAGTCACTTACCTGCTCGCAGATTATGCTGATGCTGGGGGGAAAGCGCTCCATCCCTTCCCCCAAAATTCTGGCCGGGGGGGGGGAGGTGCTCCGTCCCTCCCCCCCCCCGAATCCTGGCCGGCCGGCCGGCTCCACTCCACAGGGATTCCTGGAGCAGGATTCACTGGCTCTCTGCCTATCAAACAAGCAAGTGGTAGCAATGATGAGAAAGAGGATAAGTAGCAATGGCAGCTGGTGACAATGGTGGTGAGAAGGTAGGCTCAATAAGGGAAGGAGACCACTGAAGGGGTCTTACCCAAGGGTCCTCCAAAACCTAGAGCTGGCACTGGTGGTGATAGCCACCACCTTGGACTGCTTTAAAGGGGGATTAGACAAATTCATGGAGGGTAATGCTATTGTTCTGGGCTTGATGAAGCCAAGGCTGGAGTTAAAATCGCTGGAAGAAACGTTAACAATCTCAGATATGCAGATGATACCACTTTGATGGCTGAAAGTGAGGAGGAGCTGAGGAACCTCATGACGAAGGTGAAAGAAGAAAGTGCAAAAGCTGGGTTGAAGTTAAACCTCAAAAAAACCAAGATTATGTCAACCAGCTTGATTGATAACTGGCAAATAGAGGGAGAAAACGTGGAGGCAGTGACAGACTTTGTCTTTCTAGGCTCAAAGATTACTGCAGACACTGACTGCAGCCAGGAAATCAGAAGACGTTTACTTCTTGGGAGGACAGCAATGACAAATCTTGATAAAATAGTGAAGAGCAGAGACATCACACTGACAACAAAGGTCCACATAGTGAAAGCAATGGTATTCCCCGTAGTAACCTATGGCTTGCGAGAGCTGGACCATAAGGAAGGCTGAGCGAAGGATAGATGCTCTTGAACTGTGGTGCTGGAGGAAAATTCTGAGAGTGCCTTGGACTGCAAGAAGATCAAACCAGTCCATACTCCAGGAAATAAAGCCAGACTGCTCACTTGAGGGAATGATATTAAAGGCAAAACTGAAGTACTTTGGCCACATCATGAGAAGACAGCATACCCTGGAGAAGATGCTGCTGCTAGGGAAAGTGGAAGGCCAAAGGAAGAGGGGCCAACCAAGGGCAAGATGGATGGATGATATTCTGGAGGTGACAGACTCGACCTTAGGGGAGCTGGGGGTGGCAACGGCTGACAGGAAGCTCTGGCATGGGCTGGTCCATGAAGTCACAAAGAGTTGGAAGCAACTGAACGAATAAACAACAAATGCTATCAATGATGATGAGTCATCGTGGCTATATACTACCTCCAGTATCAGAGGCAGTGTGCCTGTGAATACCAGTTGCTAGGGAGAGGGCTATTGCCCTCATGTCCTTCTTGTGGGCTTCCCATCAGCATCTGATAGGTCAACTGTGAGGATCAGAACGCTGGACTAGATAGGCCTTGTGATCAGCTTTGATCTGATTTATATTTTGAAGGCTATGCAGTGAGTGAGGTAGAATAGTGGCCAGGTGCGAGACAGGATGATCCTGGTTCAACTCTACTTTAGTCAAGAACTCAATAAGTGGCTTTGGGGAAGCCAATGTTCTTTCAGCTCCTGTCTGTAATATTTTGGGTGGTGGTGATGATGATGGAACAGTAACTGGTTAAAGAACAGAAAGCAGAGAGTGGGAATAAATGGTAAATTCTCCCAATGGAGGGAAGTAAATAGTGGAGTCCCACAGGGATCTTTATTAGGTCCAATGCTTTTCAACCTGTTCATAAATGATCTAGAATTAGGAATGAGCAGTGAAGTAGCCAAGTTTGCAGATGACACCAAATTATTGAGGGTGGTTAAAACAAAAAGGGATTGTGAAGAGCTCCAAAAGGATCTCTCCAAACTGGGAGAATGGGCATCTACATGGCAAATGCAGTTCAATATAAGCAAGTATAAAGTGATGCACATTGGGACAAAAAATCCCAACTTCAAGTATAGCCTGATGGGATCTGAGCTAGCGGTGACTGACCAGGAAAGAGATCTTGAGGTTGTGGTGGACAGCTCATGAAGATGTCAACCCAGTGTGTGGCCTCTGTAAAAAAAGGCAAATTCCATGTTAGGCATAATTAGAAAAGGAATTGAGAATAAAACTGCCAATATCGTACTGCCCCTATAGAAATCTATGGTGCGGCCACACTTGGAATACTGTGCCCAGTTCTGGTCACTACACCTAAAAAAAGATATTGTAGAACTGGAAAAAGTGCAGAAAAGGGCAACTAAAATGATCAAGGGGCTGGAGCATCTCTCCTATGAGAGAAGGTTACAACAGCTGGGATTGTTTATAGCTTGGAGAAGAGGAGGGTAAGGGAAGACATGATAGAGGTGTACAAAATGATGCATGGCATGGAGAATGTGGATAGTGAGACATTTTTCTCTCTCTCTCAAAATACTAGAACCCGGGGTCACCCTATGAAGCTGATTGGTGGGAGATTCAGGACAGACAAAAGGAAGTACTTCTTCACACAGCGCATAGTTAAACTATGGAACTTGCCACCACAGGATACAGTTATGGCCACCAATTTGGATGACTTTAAAAGGGGGTTGGCCAAATTCCTGGAGGAAAAGGCTATTATTGGCTACTAGCCTTGATGGCTATGTGCAATGTCCAGTACCAGAGGCAATAAGTCAATATACCCCAGTTGCTGGGGAACATGTGTGGGAGGGTGCTGTTGCACCTATAGAAATCAAACCCTTGGTCTGATCCAGCATGGCTCTTCTTATGTTCTTATGCTAATACTGGCCTTCTTTGCAAGGCTGTTTTAAAGACTAGAGGAAACGTGGAAAGTATTATTGGAATTATGTGTTTTCCTTTCCTAAGCCCTTGGCATTCCATCAATGTATTTGCTACCTGAAATGTGATATTCCCTGCTTCTATTACTGCATGCACTTCTAATCATCATGCATTTATTTTTATATTGACTTGTATGCTGCAGTCCTAACCACACTTATATGGAATGAAATTCAATGGAAATTGATTAGCCTTTTTGTACAATGTTAGAATCCTGTTCTGATGAACACTATTAAGGGCCCAATCATGCATAGGACTGGGTCCTAAGGTTCTTTACCCATTTTAACACTTCTCCACCTTTTTTTTTGGCAGTATCAATTGTCAGGGTGGACACTGAGCCCATAGAATCCCAGAGTAGTTCTGATGCTGAGGAAGAGCAGTCGCTCCTGGGAGAGGAGCACGCTCCTCTTTCCCAGGACCAACAGCTGACGGAGATTCCTCCCACCCACATTCCTAGTTTAGTTAGCAGTCCAGGGAGTGACCAAGCAGAGATAGCAGACTTAGTGGATGCGCGACGCAGACGCAGAGAGTGGCGCGAGATGCAGGGCACCGAGAGGAGCGTAGTGCCCAGTTGGCGCGCACTCAATCGGCTGCACCCCAGGGATCCAAGGGAAAAGGGGAGGGATTCTCCCTAGTCCTTAAATACAGGGGTCTGCCAGTAATTGCCTTTCAAACGGGGACCAAGTGTTCCAACTTAGGGCATAGGGATGCTGCTGCTCAGATCTAGTTGCTACCTGTAGAGTTGTTAAGTTGTAAAAGAAGAATAAAGCTTTGAAAAAAATCCCTTTGTCTGTGTCTGGACGTGGCTACTGGATTAGACTGAGAGAGCCCTCCAAGGAGCCCTTGACATCAATCTGCTATTGAGGTCCAATGGAATCCTTTAAAGTGTTAGTTTGGCAATAAAAATATGATTGTTTTTCAAAATAACTCTAGTTTAACATTAAAAAAATAATTGTATTCGTATTACATTCTGAAAGCATAGTTTAACACTAAAGTATATAGCTTAACACAAATAGCTTCAGCTATTGGGTGGTATAGAAATATAATAAATAAATACATTAATTGAACCCCACAATGTTAACACTGCCTTCATTGCTGAATCCCTGAAATTCATTTTCTGAGTTTTCTTCCATTATAGGTTTTCTGAGTTCCCCTAAAGAAATCTGAGTTGTTGCCATAACTCCAAAAAGGCATGTACAGAAAGCAGTGTGTGCTAGGTAACTGAGTCTCTAGCACTATATAGCTGAGTATCTATTTGTTTTGTTAGGGGCAAACCAGGGGTGCAGAACCTCAGGCCTATGGGCCAAATCTGGCCCTCTGGGAGTGGCAGTACAGCCCTGTTGAATTTACCAGAAGACCACATTCCCTTCTCCAGGCCCCACCACCGTTCTTCAACCACCAATCATTGGATGGCTTCCTGGCTTTTGTGAAATTTTCTATCTCCTGTTGTAAAAGGCTGAAATGCCTCTCCTAAGGCTTAGGCCAGTTCTACACCTTGTGCCACATCATTACGATCCCATCATGGTAATGCTGTATCCCTTTTGCGCATTTATACCTCATAGGACACACAATTGCATTTGTTGCGGTTTATTGGATAATGTGGAATAAAAAGCAGGAAATAATACTACAAAAGTGGAATATCAAATGTGTAATGTTTCCCAATGGTTATCAGTGCACATCAATATTGCTATAAAGCAGCAGTGTAGATCTAGCCTCAGTTACTGACAGTAAGAGCTTGAAACTAAAACAGGCTGATATACTGGTATTTTGGCTGTGCCTCCTTTGCCTTTGGCTCTACTCACCACTGGAATGTGGCCCTCAACAGCTTTTCTGCATGGAATTTGGCCCTTGGGCTGAAAGAGTTTTTGTACCCCTGGGGCAAACAAACCTGTGACATGTGACTGAGGAAACGGTTCAGCTCACCAAATAGGCAAACCTCATTGGGCTAACAAGAAGCCCTGGAAGAGAAAACAGAAGAGAAGCAAAACAGAATCTTAAAATGCCTAGATGAAATACTGGGCTTATGGTAAATAACAGAAGGGGTTCAATATATCCCTATAGCATAATAGGGGCATTTTTTTTCAACATAATATTTTAAAATAAGAAATCACTGTTGCAAGTTTTCACTATGAGAGTATTAACTCCTGTGTCAAGATAAAGTCAACGTCCAGCACAATTAACTCCCTAGGGTAAAATGTACTCCTGGGATCCAATTGACCACTGCAGTACTTTGCTATTACCTTTTGTGTGTGTGCACACAGAAATGTAGACATTCGTTTTTATTTTAGAAAAACAGAAACAAAAAATTCTGCTCCAGTGTTCTTGAAGTGGTATAACCTCAAAAAAAGAAGAAAAAGAAAAAGGAATTTATGATGTAGGCAAATTGAAGTTATTTTCCTTACCCTATTTTGAAACATTGCTGGGGACAGAATAGACCCTTATTATCTTAGGTATTTGGTAGTTTCACTTTCCCATTAACTTAAATAGTAGTAAATCAAACCACTGATGGCATAATAAATTAATTAAAAGTATCTTTTTAAAAAATTGAAAATTGTGTGTGGGATGGGGGAGATGAAACACCACAGGACAACTGACCCTATAATTGATGAGGAGTACAGTACACAGAGTATGAAATGGTTCAGGTTCACTAAAAATCTTTCACAAATATTTCAAACAGCTTCTGGGATCCACAGCAACCCTATTAACATGGGAAGATTAAGGGCATGTTTATGCTCTCTAGGAAGCTTGAGGTTGATTCAGGATAAATTCTGTTTGCAGGGGCAGTGAAGTTTGGAATGTTTGCTCTTAGGTCACTTGTCACTTGCAGCAGATATAAACGCTGTTTATTTCTATTTCATCTTAGTTCAGCCTATGACTAACCTCATGATTGTGGGAAGAGAATTAAGGGGTGACTATATCCCAGAATACAAATGTTGTAAACCTGCCCCTTTTTGTTCATACCTTCCTTGGGGCTGAAACCCTATATTAAAAATAGCTTCAGTTCAAAGTAAACAAGGGCTTTCATGTTTGAAGAAGATGAAGTCTCTGGAGATTGGTTATAGTTGGCATTGCTCTCTCTCTCTCTCTGTCTGTCTGTCTGTCTTGCCCACACTTTGCCAAATGGAGCCACTGGCTTTCCCCTAGTCCACATTTGAGATCTGTAGGTGTAATGAGAGAAACGTGCCCTAACACTTTAGGCATAGCCACTATTAGTTTAGCAGAGACAATAATTAATTTCCAAAATGCATGTTGTGTTTCCAGTCAAAAGACATTTCTTCCTCTCTCTTCCTTCTCTCCAGCCACTAGTGTAAGTACCCTCTGGTGAGAGCCACATTAAAGTGGGTTACATGAAGAATATAATATGTATTTCATTCCTTGACCACTTTTTTTTTTTTTTTAACCTCGAAAATCAAGATTGTGAAGTGTGGTAGACTCTTAATGAGGCATTATTCCATGAAGGATCCTCATGCAGTTTTGCAAAAACCTTCCTGTTGGGATGTGGCAATGATGTCAAAACTCACTTAGGTCACATTCAGATGTCATATTAAGAAAGGAATCCTGGCTTAATAAATCACAATGTTGATGAGCAGTGTGCTAATGCACATAGCCCATTTGTTCCTCCATAGGGCAGGTAAACAAACTAGGAAGGGATAACTTTGTGTTAAACACCTGAACCCAGGATTATGGTTAAGTGTGGTCCAGGCAAGCCAGGATAAGAAGCCAGTTCTAAACAAAGGTTTAAAGTTGGTTTATGAATCCTAGCACCAGCACATTGCTTATTTACGTCATAATTTATTAAGCTAGGATTTTTATAATGTTCTGGAATGGAAATAAGGCAGCTTACCGGTAACATCAACAATGATTAATAACATTACAGTAAACATTTTTTTTTTTTTAAGTGGTTGTAATCCTTCCGAGAGGGAATATGGTGATAGATGGCTACGGGGGGGGGGGGGGGTTTCAGTGTGTGTGGGTTGTGTGCTGTGTTCAGCTGGAGCAGGCTCTGAGGTGATAATTTACCTTCTTCTTTCCCTCTTCTGGATCCTACCCATAGAGCAGTTGGTGGTAATGGTCCGGTGGGTAGAGGGGACAGTCTATCTGGAGCAGGTTTTGAGGTGGTATTCGCCTGCCTATAAACCTGTCCTTTCTGGGATCCCTCCCACAGAACAGATGGTGGAAGATAGCCCAGTGGGGGACTGGGGCAGTCTGACTGGAGCAGGCTCTGAGGTGGTATTTGTCTCCATGTATCCTTCTTCATATATAAAAAGGTGTGTTTTTTTCTCCTTGATTTCTGCTTTTTGTATGTTTGTTTATAAATATAAAAAAGTTACTGTGGGCTCCCTTGTGCATTTAACCTAACACTCATGGTGTTGTTTTAGCCCTCTGACCTAGCTGCACTTGTTGTTGTTGTTCAGTCGTGTCCGACTCTTCGTGACCCCATGGACCATAGCACACCAGGCCTTCCTGTCCTGCGCTTTCTCCCGGAGTGTGCTCAAGTCCATATTCATTGCATCGGTGATGCTATCTAGCCATCTCATCCTCTGCCATCCCCTTCTCCTTTTGCCTTCAATCTTTTGCTTTCCCAGCATCAGGGTCTTTTCCAATGACTTTTCTCTTCTAATTAGAAGGCCAAAATATTTGAGCTTCAGCTTCAGTATCTGTCCTTCCAATGAGCAGTCAGGGTTGATTTCCTTTAGGATTGACTGATTTGACCTCCTTGCAGTCCAGGGGACTCTCAGAATTTTCCTCCAACACCACATTTAGAAAGCATCGATTCTTTGGTGCTCAGCCCTCCTTATAGTCCAGCTCTCACAGCCATATGTTGCTACTGGGAAAACCGTAGCTCTGATTATACGAACCTTTGTTGGCAAGGTGATGTCTGTGCTTCTTACTATGCTGTCTAGGTTTGCCATAGCTTTCCCCCCAAAGAGCAAGCATCTTTTAATTTCATGGCTACAGTCACCGTCTGCGGTGATCTTGGAGTCCAAGAAAATAAAATCTGTCACGGCTTCCATTTCTTCCCCTTCTACATGCCAGGAAGTGATGGGTCCAGATGCCATGATCTTTGTTTTTTTAATGTTGAGTTTCAAACCAGCTTTTGCACTCTCCACTTTCACCCTCAACAAGAGGCTCTTTAAATCCTCTTCACTTTCTGCCATTAGGGTGGTAACGTCTGCGTATCTGAGGTTGTTGATAATTCTCCCGGCATTCTTAATTCCGACCTGTAATTCATCCAACCCGGCGTTTCTCATGATGTACTCTGCATGTAAATTAAATAAGCAGGGCGACAATATACAGCCTTGTCGTACTCCTTTCTCAATTTTGAACCACTCGGTTGTTCCATGTCCGGTTCTTACTGTTGCTTCTTGACCCTCGTACAGGTTTCTCAGGAGACAGGTAAGGTGTTCTGGTACTCCCATCTCTTTAAGAATTTGCCACAGTTTGTTGTGATCCACACAATCAAAGGCTTAGGCGTAGTCAGTGAAGCACAAATAGACGTTTTTCCGGAATTCTCTTGCTTTCTCCATGATCCAGTGAACGTTGGCGATTTGATCTCTAGTTCCTCTGCCTCTTCGAAACCCAGCTTGTACTTCCAGTAGTTCTCAGTTCAGATACTGCTGAAGCCTAGCTTGTAGGATTTTGAGCATCACCTTGCTGGCATGTGAAATGAGCACAATTGTACGGTAGTTTGAACACTCTTTGGCATTGCCCTTCTTTGGAATTGGAATGTAAACTGACCTTTTCCAGTCTTGTGGCCATTGTTGAGTGCTCCAAATTTGTTGTCATATTGAATGCAGCACTTTAACAGCATTATCTTTTAGGATTTTAAATAGCTCAGCTGGAATACTGTCATCTCCGCTAGCTTTGTTGTTACTAATGCTTCCTAAGGCCCACTTGACTTCACTCTCTAGGTTGTCTGGCTCAAGTTCAGTGACCGCACTATCATGGCTATCAGGGACATTCATATCTTTCCTGTATAGTTCTTCTGTGTATTCTTTCCACCTCTTCTTAATCTCATCAGCTTCTGTTAGGTCCCTGCCTTCTTTGTCCTTTATCATGCCCGACTTTGCACAAAACGTTCCCTTGAGATCTCCGATTTTCTTGAAAAGATCTCTGGTCTTTCCCATTCTATTGTTTTCTTCGATTTCTTTGCATTGTTCATTTAAGAAGGCCTTCTTGTCTCTCCTTGCTATTCTCTGGAACTCTGCATTCAGTTGGGTATATCTTCCCCTTTCTCCCTTGCCTTTTGCTTCCCTTCTTTCCTCAGCTACTTGTAAAGCCTCATCAGACAGCCACTTTGCTTTCTTGCATTTTTTTTTCTTTGGGATGGATTTAGTTGCTGCCTGCTGAACTATGTTACAGACCTCCGTCCATAGTTCCTCAGGTACTCTGTCTATCAGGTCTAATCCCTTAAATCTATTTGTCACCTCCACTGTATATTCATAAGGGATATGGTTTAGGTAGCTGCACTACCGCTTCTTAATTGCTTTGGCCTAACCCAGTCCTTCTCCTGCAAAGGACAGTTTCCTCTGGTGCCTGTACAGGTATATAGAATGGGAAGCAGAGCAGCAGCCATTGACCCTTCATATCTTTGTGTGTGTGTGTGTGTGGGGGGGTAATTGTTGAAAGATTTACAGTGCAATTCTGTGAATGTCTATTCAGAAGTAAGCTCTGCTGAGTCATGTGGGACTTACTCCCAGATAAGTGTGTGCAAGATTGCAGCTTTAGCGTCCCGGTGCACCCTTTGAATACCAGCGGTCATAGAATTGAGAGAATATGCTTACAAAACTAGTGTTTATATACTTATGCAGATGAGACCAGAAAACATATTCTTGATCAAAGTCTGTGGGGCCCTGTTCTCCCCATAGAATAAGGAGACAGACAGGAAAGTGAGAACCTTATTTGGGCAAATTATTGTTAAAAAGATATACAAGTTCTTCATGGACCCAGATCCTCTTCCTACAACCTGAATATTTGAGGGAGAAAAAGAAAGAGACATGTTTAGCTATTTCTGTGCTGAGACTCCCTGCTGTGCTTGGCTTATCCCATTGTCTGCAACCCTTTCAATATTAAGATGGAAAGAAAGGTGATACAGATCTTGCTTAACTATATTAAATGTAGGCCATATGCTGATGCTCCAGGGATATACAAAGGCTTCATACGCCAAAGCAGTAAATGAAAGCATCTCCATTTTGCTTCTTTTTAGAAGCAAGCAGTATGGCATTACTGGGTGCAGAAGTAATGTCAAACCAGAGGCTATGAGCCTTTTATTTATTATTTATTTATTTATTTATTTATTTATAACATTTCTTGGCCTCCTTTCAGGGCAGAAGCCCTCCCAAGGCAGCTCACAGCAATAAAATACAAAAGAAAAAGAGCTAAAATATTAAAAGTGATAAAAAACAATAAAAACATCAATAAAAGCCAACAATAAAACCAGCAACAATGTTAACAGCAGCAACAGCAATTATAGCAGTCATATGAAGAGAAGACCAAGGTAAAATAATACGTTTTCAAGGCCTTCTTAAAAGTCTGCAATTTCGGAGCATAGTGGACCTCCGATGGCAACTTATTCCAAAGGTGTGGGGCCACTGCAGAGAAAGCCCTCTCATATGTGGTCACCCACCTGACTGCTCTCACAGGTGGGCAAATGAGAAGGCCCTGTCTTTCTGATCTTAAAGTGTGGGCAGGCTGATATAGGTGAAGGCAGTCCTTCAGGCAACGCAGTCCCAAACTGCTTAAGGCTTTAAAAGTTAAAACCAGCACTTTGAATTGGGCTCAGAAACACCAGTAACCAGTGTATGGCTGGCGCAGTATAGTCGTTATATGATCAAATCACCTTGCCCCCACCAAGATGTGGGTGGCCGCATTCTGCACAAGCTGGAGTTTCTGAACCATCTTCAAAGGCAGCCCCGTGTATAGCGCATTACAGTAGTCCAGCCTGGACGTGACTAGTGCGTGGATAACTGAGGCAAGGTCCATCCTCTACAGATGGGGCTGCCATTGGCTTACCAGTCTAAGCTGTTAAAAAGCATTCCTGGACACCGCAGCCACCTGGGCTTCCCCAGTTAGCGCAGAGTCCAGGAGGACTCCCAGACTGTGCACTTGATCTTTCCGGGGAAGTGCCACCCCATCTAAGACCAGTTGTAAACTTCCATCTGAAGTAGTTGGTTTCCCAACCCACAGTACCTCTGTCTTGTCTGGATTAAGTTTCAGCTTGTTCACCCTCATCCATCCCAAAGCAGCCTCCAAACACTTGCTCAGGAGTTCCACAGCCTCCCTGGGATGTGCAGATGGAAACAAGAGGTAGAGCTGAGTAACATCACATACTGATGACATTTCAGCCCAAACCTCCTGATGACTTCCCCCAGTGGTTTCATGTAGATGGTAAAAAGCATGGGGGACAAGATAGAACCTTGCAGCACCCCACAGGCTAATGGCCATGGGGTGGAACCAAAGTCCCCCAGCACCACCTTCTGAGACCGTTCCTCCAGAAAGGAAAGGTCAATGGTATTGAAAGCTGCCGAACGGGTCCAGAAGAACCAACAGGGTCGCACTCCTCACATCCATTCCCTGGCGTAAGTCATCAACCAGGGTGACCAAGGCTGTTTGCATCCCATAACCAGGCCTGAAAACTGATTAGAATGGATCTAAAAAAACAGTTTCATCCACGCTCCAGCACCTTGCCCAAGAATGGCAAATTTGACACAGGGTGGTAATTATCTGGAACCATAGGATCTAAATTTGGTTTCTTAAGCAAGGACATCACCACAGCTTCTTTCAAAGCTACGGGGACCTCTCCATCCCTCAAGGAGGCATTTACCACCTCAGAGGTCCAGATATCCAGCCCAACTCTGGCAGATTTCACAAGCCAGGATGGGCAAGGATCTAAAGGGCAAGTAGTAGGTCTCAGACCTCCAAGCAGTTTGACCACATCCTCAGGTTGCACAAGCCAAAAGTATCCATAGCATGATTAGATGGTGCACCAGCCCTGTCCATATCGGACTCTGTCAAAACAATGGCATCCAAGTCAGCATGAATATGAGCGATTTTATCTGCAAAGTGTCTGGCAAATTGTTCACAGAGGGCCTTGAGGGTTCGAGTTCTTGTGTTCTAAGGCCTACACCCAAGAGGCCTTCAACCACACGAAAGAGCTCCACTGGATGACACTGAGCAAATGCAATGGTGGCAGAGAAGTAGGATTTCTTCGCTGCCATCACTGCCACAGAATAAGCTCACAAGTGGATTCTTACCTGTGTTCGATCGTATTTGTTCTGAGTCTTCTGCCATTTGCATTCTAGTCATCGACATAGTTGTTTCATCGCCCTCAGCTCCTCAGAATACAAAGGAGCTGACATGGTTCTACGACTAGGTCAAGGACGTTTGGGAATGATCATATCAATAGCCTCGGTCATCTCCTCATTCCAAGCCATGGAAACCTCGGCAGGACCGCTGGCTAAGCCTGCAGGAAAATCCCCAAGAGGCCACAAAAATCTATCCAGATTCATCAGCCTCCAGGGGCAGACCATCAGATTTGCCCCCCCCCCCCCCGCGGAGGTTACAGGTGGCCTGAAGGTCAAAACCGATCAGATAATGATCTGTCCATGCCAAAGGAGTCATTACTGCCCCCCCCCCAGATAATTTTCTTCCAATCCAGCACAGAAAACCAGGTCGAAAGTGTGTCCTGCCACTTGTGTTGGACAAGATATTATTTGAGACAGGCCCATGGTTGACATGGCGGCCATGAAATCCTGAGCCATTCCTGGCAAAGTAGCCTCAGCATGAATATTAAAGTCCCCCAAAACCATAAGCTTTGGGGTCCTCAACATCACGCTCGAGATCACCTCAGTCAGCTCAGGCAGGGAGACTCAGGGCAGTGGGGTGGGCAGTACACCCAACAGAATCCCAATCCTGTCTTGGGTGCCCAACACCAGGTACAGACACTCAAAACTGGATAGGGAATCTGATTAGGGGGATAGAATCCTTATAGACCAAGGCTACCCCCCCTTCTGCACAAGGCTTTTATTGTGTGCTCATGATTGCTCACTCATGGTAGTTTCCAGGTCTTTTACATGACGTTGTCATCTTCCAGGGCCTCTCCCATCCTTTGCAACCATTATCACATTTTTTTTGCTAACAAGGAAAGTATGGTATTATTTAGAAATGGTGGAATGAAAGTCTCGGGTAATTCCACAGTTCCACTATACCACAGCACCATCTAGTGACTGTATAATAAAATGTATAGAAAGGCAGAGAAGGAAACCCCCTGGAAAAAAAATGCATGTGTAAAGGAGCAGCTCCAGAATGACAGAGATTAATGCTTCATTCAGACATTTCCCTATACATTAGCATTTGTTTAAAAGCAACCTACAGGTAAATAAGCTAACATCTTTGAGTTAGGGTCTTGTGAAGAAGTTGCGGGTGGGGTGGGGAAGCTACAAATTTAAAAAAATTATAGGCGTCTTATGTCACATTGAAGACTAACAACATTGGAATGAACCTTCCATAGGCTAGAGTTTACTTCATCAATTGCATGGGCTTTAGCCTACCAAAGTATATGCCACAATACACGTATTAATCTTAACGTGCCAGAATGTTGTCTTTTATTTTTTGCAGGAATAAATGAACACAGCTACTCCTTTGGAATCTGTCCTTGCAAATTCAAAGTTAGTTTTAATCACAGAGATGTACATAAGACCAGTCTCTGATCATGACATTGCTAAGAGTTGTCTACATACCCAATTCAGAAGCAACTGAGAGCTTAGGATATGTCAACTGTCTGTAGAATTCTGACAGCTTGAATGTTATGGGTACCTTGGTTCTGTGATCCATTTTATATTTGTTTTGATAGTGGAGTGTATCTCTTAGACCCACCCTGACTAAAGATTGAGAACTGAAGCATTAAGGCTGCAGACATATTCAAACTTAAAGTAAGCCCTGTTGAACACAGTGGGTCTTGCTTTTGAATGCACAAACACAGGATTGCAGTTAGCCATATTATATTAAAATCAAATTTGTTTGCTTACAAAAGGATGTTTCTGGAATTGTCTGCTTATAAAGAAGAAGATCTGTGCTTTAGGCCAGGGGTCCCCAACCCCCGGGCAGCGGACCAGTAGCGGTCCGTGGCGTGTTAGGGACCAGGCCGCAGCAGGGGTGTGGGAACCCGCCTTACCTTGGGTCCGTGGTGGGGGGGGGGTAGGCGATCCGCCCTCCCCCCCTGGAATCCTCACCAGCCCTGGCCGGCTCCGCTCCAAGTCCTCGGAGCTGCCGGCCAGCTCCGGCCGCTGGCGGACTTCCAGCCGCTGGGACGGAAATGGCGTCCACGTGGACGCCATTTGTGTCCCTGTTTTTCAAGTAATATGCTACGTAACGTATCCTATAACGGATCGCCTCCCCCCCCGCAGACCCTGCTGTCGCACGTTTCCATCCCCACCCAGTCCGTGGAAAAATTGTTTTCCACAAGACCAGTCCCTGGTCCCAAAAAGGTTAGGGACCGCTGCTTTAGCCTAGGTATGTAACTTGCTAACAGATTGAAAAGAAAACGTAAAAGTGACAATATGAAATATGAAATTATTATTTAGCCTAAAAAGGATGTTTAGGCTAAAGGAGGTAAGTGAATGTATGAGATGCTTGTTTTATCAGCTTATTGCTATGATTTGTCAAGCCAGAAGACTCTGGGATCTAGACAGAGGCACACATCCATTCTTTTTTCAGAGTTTATTTGCCTAAAGATCACCCTTGTTCTTGTGTACATACACAATGCCAGTTTGAGGATTTGACAAGAGAGTTGCTAATGGGGAAATGTTGCTTTTAGGCACCATGCAGCAGGGGTAGGCAAGGTGGTGCCTCTGGGCGCCAGTGTGCCCCTGGACACCTTGATTGGTGTCCATGGAGGTCCCCTGCCCCTCCCACTTTTTTTAATTAACAAATTTTATTACTGGCAGCTGGTTCACTTCAAATGAAAGTGAGGGTCTGCAGCCACTGCCATCGATTTCCCATTAATGCTTCTGGCTACTTGTCCCTTGTGACTAGCCACACCTCTCATGGCAGCCATTTTGTGGTGGTGCCAAGAACAGTTTCTCCATTTCCAGATGTGGCCACAGGCACAAAAAGGTTCTCTACCCCTGTCCTAAAGACTTGTGATATGAAGGGTTAAATTGTAGAAAATGCATTTAAATGTGTATGTTTGATCTTTTGTTAAACCCAGACTCCAGTTTTTCTGAGGGGCAACAGCGTAAGTTTCACCTCCGCATAATATGCTGTGTCGGTTTCTCAGGCAAGTTCCCATGAGTATAGGACCTGAGTCCTGTTCACACTTTAGTCACATGTAGGGCTTTCATGCTGAAGGGAGCGGAGTCATGGGCCATGCTGGCCTCATCCCCAGTGTACAGGCCAGCCCTGCCCCAATGTCCATGCATTGTGCACAAACGTCTGAAGAAGAAAGCTGCTCATAGGTATGATTTCCATGCAGTTGGGACCTCTGATTCCATAGGGGTCCCAGTCTCATGGAATCCTACAGACTGTTCATGTGTAGGCTTTCCACTTCAGCATGCTCAACAGAATGCTCCACTTCACACTACTCAATGTGTGACACCAGGACACAGGACTAGTCAATGTCTGTGATGCTGGGGGCAGGGCAGCAGTGAAGCCCTGGTCCTACATCTTCACATGGATGTCCTACATGTAAGTCATGCATAAATAGGGCTCTAGTCCAGGTGGACCTAGCTAGCCATGCTGTTTGAAGTCCACACTGCTGTTCTGGCAGGAGCACAGGAAGACAAGTTTTGATTTTTGACTTAACTATTGCTTCTTAAAATATATCTTATACTTCTTAAAATACATCTTACAATAGAAATCTCTACCAATTGTACCAACTAGGGCAAATTTAGAAATGTGTTTATTTTTATTTAAAATGATTTTAGGCTGCCTTTATGGGTAAAACCCTTAGAAGCCTTAGTAGCTAGAAAAAGCATTTTCTATGTCCGTTGACTACACTGTTATTTTCTCTGTGTTTCGATGGATAAACCTATTTCTTTCTTTAAAGTAGTCTGGAGTGTTCTGATATGGGTAGATTCTGAACCATCATATTGCACTCCATGTTACTGCCCCAGTCTTCTCAGCCAAGCTGCTGAACAAGCATGTGTTACTGCTCTAGAAGAATCGGATGGAAGTGGCAGAGCTGTGACTGGTTTAGATCCAATGGTTAATCTGAAGCACATACGACACCCATTTAATTTGGCTTACCTACTGATGCTCTCGTGTGCCAGGCTAAGGAGAGGAGTACAGACCCTTTGAAGAACCCAAAGGTACATCACAGAGCACATATCCTGTTTCTTCAGATTTCCCTGTTGATTTCTGCCAAATCCTAAGCTGCTTTTTTAAATGTATGAGATTTCCTAAAGCATTTTCATGTTTTGGGAGAACACTTTTATCAAAAAAAAGTATGTGTGTAGAGAAATGTAAATTTCTCCCTTTCTGGAAACTCAGCATTTGTATTAAAACAGGTTTAGTAAAGAAATGCAATTAGCTTTTGGATTTAAATGCAATTGGATTCAGTATTCCCAAGTTAAAGAAAATTTTTGGGAACTACTTCTGTGTAACACTTTACACGGAGATTGAGGGGGAGGAACATGCAAGCTACAACATACTCCCAATTACCCAACCATGATTTGGAGATCAGGCAACATGACATCTAAACTGGGCCATTGTGCTTAGTTTTGGTCTGCTATAAATTCTGTGTCTCCATCACCACTACCACCATCATACTAGACTTTTAAGACTGTTGATCTGTTTATTTGCACTTCCAGATATCACTTCTAGCATCAGTGGGAACATCAAACACCAGTAGATATCTCAAAGAACAGCTATTTCCTATTGTGTGGTTTTAAAATAGCCTTTTCTAACCTGCTGCCTTCCAGAAATTCCTATCAACCATGACCATTGGCCATGGTTGCTGTGGCTGATGAGAGTTGTAGTCTAAAACATCTGGAGGGCACCACATTGGGGAAAGCTAGTTTAGAACCATTAGCTCTATTCTGCAGAGATTCTAGCAGTGCCACCTATACCAATTCTGCTAGCACTGTGATTGGGCCTGTGAATCCATGGGCTGTGGGTCTGATTCAAACCACAAGCGGCCCATAAAATGCTGCATCTGGGAGTGCCCTGATTATAACATTCTTCAATTTTTATGGTCTTATCCTTTTCATTTCTGCTTTAATAAGGGTCGTGTTGGCTTCAGTCATGTCACCTCCTGTAAAACAGATTGTGTTACATTAATTTAATATAGGACAATTCCAAAAGAATATTTCAAAAATCCATGTCACCATGTCCTTTATTAGGCCAACTCAAGGTGATAAAATACCACAGAAGCTTTTGAGTTCTCCAGAACTCTTCATCAGGCAAGGTGGTAAACAATTACGCAAAAGGGGTGGGGAGCAGAAAGAAGTAGCTGATGTGCAAGCCATGGAATTTGCATTTGTTTCCAGTCTTAAGTGGGAGAAGACTACAGACATTTAAAGTAGGCTGTACCAGATATGGTTTCAGGTTGCACCTGGGACCCTACCAAGGGCTGTTGGGAAGAAGAAACAAATGATGGTTCATATAGAATATAAACTATAACCGACGTGGGACCCTTGTAGGTGTAGTCTGAGCTATGTGGAGAACCACTGTTCTGTGAGCAGATCCCATAACCACATAGGTGAGCCAGTTGTGACTATCATTTCCATGTGCTTGTAGGATACAGATGCAGCTCCTATATATTTAAGGAAAGGAAAGGTTCCTCCTGTGCAAGCACCGAGTCATTGCTGACTCCTAGAGGGACGCCACTTTTGCTGGCGTTTTCATGGCAGACTGTAGCGGGGTGGTTTTCCATGATCTTCAACTAATAAGGCAGGCTGTATGCAATCTATGTGTTAGTGTCATAGAGTTCTATGTGTATTGGGTTCCAGCACTGTCAATTAACTGTGTAATGTCACCTGGCATACTTCACAGATTCCAAATTCTGTCCCTCCCTTCTTCCCTTGGCTTAGGAAAAACCTTGCTGCAGGTCTTTGTTAAAAGTCACATCAGTGAGCTGTTAATAAAACCAATTAAGTTGTCAACATATGATATGTATAGAGCCTGAATCTAGTCGTCATGGTTCAACAGACAATGCACACAGAAAAGAAAATTAAACTTGGATCTGAGAGATCTGGATTAAAGATCTGCCTCTTCCAGGGACTCTAAATTGGAAGTGGTTATTTCCTTCACAGTTGTTACAGCAGCAAAGACAATACATGCTGTGTAAATAGTTAGAATTAAATATTAATATATACATAATAATATGCACTGTACATTTAATTGTTGACAATCGTATTGTGGTTTCTAATGTACCAGCCTTTCCCAACCTTCCAGATATTTTGGACTTCAACTCCCTTAAGCCCAGCTAGCATTGCCAATGATCAAGGGTTATGGGAGTTGTAGTCCAAAAGATCTGGAGGGCACCAAGTTGGGGAAGGCTGTCATATACTATCTTTCCAAGGATGTTAAACAAGACATTAGATTGTATAATACAAATGGGAATGTCAAATATGAGTCATATAAACAAAGCAGAGTTTGAGCCTTGAAACATTAAACAAATGTGAAGAGATGCAGACCATCAGTCCAGGTTCAAATGGCCATGCAATAGAATGAATGCCACTGTTGGAGTAGCAGAAGGACCAACCTCTTTTTCTTTCTTCTTGAACACACGAATCTAAAATGTGAAAATAACTGCTCTGGGATTAACTGAGGTAGTTACACATGGATATTTTGCAATTGTGCTACTAGATCTGTTAAAATCTATATTGCCCAGGTTTAAAAAAATATTTTATTTTTCTCAGTAAAAACCAATATTACTGGCAGTTCTGTATATAATAATTCCCTACCCCAACTCCTGGGAAGTGGCCAACCCTGCAGCCTTGCAAAACTACTGGCCTGTCAGTTTGATGTTTATTACAGAAGAAATACCTGAGCAGGCAATCCTGTAGAAAACTGAGTTTGAAATACATGATTGCAGACTTAATTTACAGTGAAGGTGGAAAAGTCCTCCAAAGTTTCCAAAAGAACATTCTTGAGATTGCTTTTACCTAAGAAAAGGGTTTAGAGCAGTGCTTTAGTGTGTATCTAAACTTCAGAAGAACTTTGTATCTGTGCTGTTTGTCCTGCTAGCCCCCTTCTTTTGCCACAGTTAATACTTTGCAGTAATGTTTATTTCCTTGGATAAAGTGAATCCATAGTTTTCTGTGGCTTCAAAATTACAGATGCATCTCAAATCCTCACACATGGTGGAGTCTGCATAGGGAATCATATTTATACAGATTTTATCTTTATTGCACAGAAGTTGTTCATAGTCCTTATTGATATAAGAAAGTAAAGTGGACTGGAATAATAGTTTTTGTCTAATCACTATGGGCTAGGACTTTTTTGTATAGCTGTTTCAAGGCTTTGTGCTTCAAGGGGAAGAGGAGATAAACAGGAAGGGACTCATGGGTAAGCTACAAAAATACAAAATGCTCTTGAAAGCAAAGCCTGTTAGGAAATGTTGGATGAACATCTAAGTTTAGTTAGGAAATGGATGGACTGAGGAGTCATGTAAGCAGATTGGAAATATTTAAAAACAAAAATAAACAACAGAAAGCAGCTATTCTTCCCAGCCAAGGAAGGAAGAAAAACAGGGAACAGACTGAAGATATAGAAGGGCAGATTAGGGAGAAGATTGCTTTTGCCAGCAGAAGCCTTCACTGGATCAGAATCCCTTCTGTTGATGGAAGGGCAACTCAGGATCCAAGCCATGACTCATATATTTTGCTGTAATGCCTATTAGTCATAACCACTGTCTACACACATTACTAGTAATTCATTTTTACTCATTCTATTTTAATGCCTATTAAAAAGAAAGGGTTTTAGAAAGGTAAAGCGGAGACTGCAAATAGGCTTATGCTAAAAACTGTGTGTCCCCTTTTCTCACAGGACCTCTGCCCCCTGTTAAGCTATTGAAACTATACATGAATCACTATTTCAATACTTCGTTTTATTTTTCCCCCTCTCTGCTGCTCTGATTGCAAGAAACATCCTTTATGGAGAGGAGGAGGATAATGTAAGCCGCCTTGGGTTCCTTGCAAGAGGGGAAAAGGCAGGATATAAATGCAATAAACAAACAAACAAATAAATAAAATTTAAAAGGGGATGCTGAGATGTTATAACATAGTAACAGGACTTCAGGCGATGAGGTTTTAAGACAAAAATACAATAAAGAGGGTCTTGGCAGGACTGAGGTATTGTTTGTCTCTAGAAGACAGTGGCGCTTGTAGGAATCTGCTAGGCTGGCTGACTTCATCCTGAACTGGCAGCTACGATGAAGAACCCTGTGACTATACCCTGCCATTATCTTGTGTCTGGTAACCAGATGATTGCCTTATCTGCATAAACCTGCATAATTTTTCTTAGGTTCATGCAAACTGCTGAGGACTAAATAGATGGTACATACTAGGGAAGGAGGGGGAGGGAGGCAGAGACAGTTCCACATTTTGGGTGACCCATAGCAACATGCACTTTGTGGGTCTACCTTCCTTCCTCCCTCACTCCCAGTATTCTCAAGCTGTGACACCCAGAGGAAAAAGGTAAGTGAGTGAGCAAAGGTGATGCTGGCAAAGCACAGAGGTTGGGGCACCCAACTTTTCAGGGGCTCAATTTTCACTGCCAGCAGGTTTTGGGGGAGGGGAGTTTTTTAAATATACATATATGAAATTGTATGTGTCCATAGCAATGCATATATATGAAATGTATACAACTTTCTAGTAATTATACATAGGCTTCAACAAAAGCAGACCAGATAACTACATAAGTATCCATTTAAAGGTAGAATCTACATGCTACCTGTTCAAATGTTGAAAGCATGATATGGTGTTGTAGTTTTAATGCTTTTATATTTTATATTGTTTTATCCTGCACTTTTTGGTTTTAATATTTGTGAACCGCCAAGAGAGCTTCAGCTATGGGGTGGTATAGAAATAAATAAATAAATAAAGTCCTTAATCCACTGCATTATATGAGGTGAGTGTTTATTTTTCCAGTGTTGTAATATCAGTCTTTTAGCTGTCAAAATGGTGCAGAGAATCCATTAATTCTGACTGTTCCTTAATTTTCATGAAGCAGGTAAAAACGTGTAGTTCAGTGAATATTAAAGACTGTTCCAGCACAAAATTTATCCATATAATAACCTCCCACAAAAAAGAAGCAACTTCAGGATGCTGCTAAAACATAGGCTTAAAATTCCCTATTCCATCCTTGCTTAAAACTCAGTATGTAATATTTATTCACCAATAACAAGTATTTATAGATGTGGATTGTGGGTTGCTTTGCCTGACCAGCCTCCATAAGTGCTTCCAATAATGACAGAGACTCTGATGCTGTAAGAGTGGCTGTGCCAACCCTAGATACTAACAAATGCTGTAATTGCAAATATTGCCATTCAGCTGTAGCTGGGAAATCATATTTGGCATGCAGGATAAAAAATGACAAGAACTCATTATCAGCACCCACCAGTTGATCCAAAGTAAAAATTATCTGCATGTTAATTTTTTGTCACAGTACACCACAATTATTTGACCTGAAATATTTGAGTGGGAAAATTAAAGCACGCTTAATTTTATCTATTTATTTATTGCATTTATATCCCACTTTTTTTTTCCTCCTGAAGGAACCCAAGCCAGCATACATAATCCTGCTCCTCTCCATTTTATCCTCACAACAACAACCCTGTGAGGTAGGCTGGTCTGAGTCTGTGACTGGCCCAAAGTCACCCAGTGAGCTTCTATGGCTGAGTGGGGACTAGAACCCAGATCTCCTGGCTCCCAGTCCAACACTCTACCCACTACATCACACTGGCTCTCACACCACACTGGCTGTCACACCTCACTGGTTCTCTTAGCATTAAATAACTTAGGGTGCAATCCAATGGAGATAGGCAGCCATCTCCGAACTTGGAGGCAACCACCTATCCAAAGCAGGGCAGGAGAAGCACAGAGGGGATCGTTCCCTCCAGGCTTCTCCTGCCCTGCGTTTTCAGCTGGGCAGCCGATTGCGGCTGTCCAGCCGTGGAAGCACGGAGCGGGGAAGGAGTCTGCTGTACAACACATAGGATGTGTCATACATGCAGCTATTCCCTCTTCACTCCAGAACACCCCCCAGCCACACCCCTTTCCAGCTGCCCCGTGCTCCTCTTGCGAGCGCAGAGGACCGGGCTGTTCTGCGCTGTCTCCGAGGCAGCGTGGAAGTGGGAGGAGGTAGGTTCCCAGAAAACGGCATACCCTATGGCCGTCTAGTCACTGTCTAGCGGCCGTAGGATTTCTCCCTTAATGTGATTTAAATGTTATATTATGCAGAAATTTGTATTGGAATACTTGTAAAAATTTAAAGACAAGAGCATGTACTTACCTTACATTGATTAAACTTAAGAAAAAAACCCCAAAGGTACTGAAAACTGTTGATACACTAATGTTAGCAATTCAAAGAACTGTGTATGATATGCTGACTGCCACTCATCTATTACAACAGAGTTCATCTCTCTTACACTAAGGTTGTTGGGCTACCTTTTGTTTCACTTTCACTATTTATTAGTTCCCCTTCGTGGATCACTGCCTTGTTGTGGCGAAGGGGCTTGCGTAACTCAGTGAAGCCATAAGCTATGCCGTGCAGGGCCACCCAAGATGGACAGGTCATGGCAGAGAGTTCTGACAAAATGTGGTCCACTGGAGAAGGAAATGGCAACCCACTCCAGTATTCTTGCCAAGAAAAACCCATGGAACGTATCACAAGGCTAAAAGAGATGATGCCGGAAGATGAGCCCCTCAGGTCGGAAGGTGTCTAATATACTACTGGGGAAGAGCAGAGGGTATTTCCAAGTAGCGCCAGAAAGAGTGAAGTGGCTGGGCCAAAGCCAAAAGGACACTCAGCTGTGGATGTGTCTGGTGGTGAAAAGAAAATCCGATGCTGTAAAGAACAATATTGTTTAGGAACCTGGAATGTAAGATCAGTGAATCAAGGTAAGCTGGAGGTGGTCAAACATGAGATGGCAAGATTGAACATCGACCTCTTGGGCATCAGCGAACTAAAATGGACAAACATGGGCGAATTTAATTCAGGTGACCATCATATCTACTACTGTGGGCAAGAATCCCTGAGAAGAAATGGAATAGCACTCATAGTCAACAAAAGGGTGGGAAAAGCTGTACTGGGGTACAATCTCAAAAACGATGGAATGATCTCAGTACAAATCCAAGGTAAACCATTCAACATCACAGTAATTCAAGTCTGTGCCCCAACCACTGAGGCTGAAGAAGCTGAGGTTGATCGGTTCTATGAAGACCTACAACACCTTCTAGAACTAACACCAAAAAAAGTTGTCCTCTTCATCATAGGATATTGGAATGCTAAAGTAGGAAGTCAAGAAATGACCAGGATAACAGGCAAACTTGGCCTTGGTGTACAAAATGAAGCAGGACAAAGGCTAATAGAGTTTTGCCAAGAGAACACACTGATCATAGCAAACACTCTTTTCCAACAGCACAAAAGGCGACTCTACACATGGACATCACCAGTTGGTCAATATCGAAATCAGATTGATTATGTCCTTTGCAGCCAAAGATGGAGAAGCTCTATACAGTCAGTAAAAACAAGACCTGGAGCTGACTGTGGCTCAGATCATGAGCTTCTTGTTGCAAAATTTCAATTGAAGAACGTAGGGAAAACCACTAAACCATTCAGGTATGACCTAAATCATATCCCTTCTGAATATACAGTGGAGGTGCAGAATAGATTTAAGGGATTAGACCTGGTAGACAGAGTGCCTGAGGAACTATGACGGAGGTCCATAACATTGTTCAGGAGGCAGCAACTCAATCCATCCCAAAGAAAAAGAAATGCAAGAAAGCCAAGTGGCTGTCTGATGAGGCTTTACAAGTAGCTGAGGAAAGAAGGGAAGTGAAAAGCAAGGGAGAAAGGGGAAGATATACCCAACTGAATGCAGAGTTCCAGAGAACAGCAAGGAGAGACAAGAAGGCCTTCTTAAATGAACAATGCAAAGAAATTGAGGAAAACAGTAGAATGGGAAAGACTAGAGATCTTTTCAAGAAAATCGGAGATCTCAAGGGAACGTTTTGTGCAAAGACGGGCATGATAAAGGACAAAGAAGGCAGGGACCTAACAGAAGCTGATGAGATTAAGAAGAGGTGGAACGAATACACAGAAGAACTATACAGGAAAGATCTGAATGTCCCTGATAGCCATGATAGTGCAATCACTGAACTTGAGCCGGTCATCCTAGACAGTGAAGTCAAGTGGACCATAGGAAGCATTAGTAACAACAAAGCTAGCAGAGATGACGGTATTCCAGCAGAGCTATTTAAAATCTAAAAGATGATGCTGTTAAAGTGCTGCACTCAGTATGCCAACAAATCTGGAACACTCAACAGTGGACACAAGACTGGAAAAGGTCAGTTTACATTCCAGTTGCAAAGAAGGGCAACGGCAAATATTGTCCAAACTACCGTACAATTGCTCACATTTCACATGCCAGCAAGGTTATGCTCAAAATCCTACAAGCTAGGCTTCAGCAGTATCTGAACCGAGAACTACCGGAAGTACAAGCTGGATTTCGAAGAGGCAGAGGAACTAGAGATCAAATCGCCAACATTTGCTGGATCATGGAGAAAGCAAGAGAATTCCAGAAAAACATCTATTTCTGCTTCATTGGCTATGCTAAAGCCTTGGATTGTGTGGATCACAACAAACTGTGGCAAATTCTGAAAGAGATGGGGGTACCAGACCACCTTACTTGTCTCCTGAGAAACCTGTACGAGGGTCAAGAAGCAACAGTAAGAACCGGACATGGAACAACCGATTGGTTCAAAATTGGGAAAGGAGTATGACAAGGCTGCATATTGTCGCCCTGCTTATTTAGCTTATATGCAGAGTATATCATGAGAAACGCCGGGTTGGATGAATCACAGCTCAGAATTAAGATTGCCGGGAGAATTATCAACAACCTCAGATACACAGACGATACCACCCTAATGGCAGAAAGTGAAGAGGATCTAAAGAGCCTCTTGTTGAGGGTGAAAGAGGAGAGTGCAAAAGCTGGTTTGAAACTCAACATTAAAAAATCATGTTGAGATCATGGCATCTGGCCCCATCACTTCCTGGCATATAGAAGCGGAAGAAATGTAAGCAGTGACAGATTTTACTTTCTTGGGCTCCAAGATCACCGCAGACGGTGACTGTAGCCATGAAATTAAAAGACGTTGCTCCTTGGGAGGAAAGCTATGGCAAACCTAGACAGCATAGTAAGAAGCAGAGACATCACCTTGCCGACAAAGGTCCATATAATCAAAGCTATGGTTTTCCCAGTAGCAATGTATGGCTGTGAGAGCTGGACTATAAGGAAGGCTGAGGGCCGAAGAATTGATGCTTTCGAACTGTGGTGCTGGAGAAGACTCTTACGAGTCCCCTGGACTGCAAGGAGGTCAAGTCAGTCAATCTTAAAGGAAATCAACTCTGAGTGCTCATTGGAAGGACAGATCTTGAAGCTGAAGCTCAAATATTTTGGCCACCAATGCAAAGAGAAAAGTCACTGGAAAAGACCCTGATGCTGGGAAAGATTGAAGGCAAAAGGAGAAGGGGACGGCAGAGGATGAGATGGCTAGATAGCATCACCGATGCAATGAATATGAACTTGAGCATGCTCCGGGAGAGAGCGGAGGACATGAAGGCCTGGCATGCTATGGTCCATGGGGTCACGAAGAGTCGGACATGACTTAATGACTGAACAACAATTTATTAGTTCCATTTCATTCTAAAACAATATGTATTTCAGTAACATATATGAATTCTCTCACATACTTGCTAAGGATAATCACCTAAAAAACATTAATCACAACTTTGAAACTGCCAGTTTTGCCTAATATTGTATTTGTAATGGGCATACATTTATTTTTACTAATGAACTTATGAAATAGAAAATGTTCTGCAGAAAAATAAAACAATGGAAAAAATTCCATCCCACTTCACTGGTCTCACCAAATGCTTCAGTGTGTTCAAAACACCTGACATAACATTAGTCCAGTAAGATTTAAATAAAATATTAATTAAACTAGCAAGGTAGGCTAGTATGATTATATCCACAGTTCTGTTCATGCTTCCTGCCCTCACTTTTGTTGGCTTCAGCATGATGCTACTCTGCTGCCACTTATGACCTTGAAACATGTGGTGGTAGTAGAAAACAAGTTACATCAGGGTGGTGGTGGTTTGGAGGAAATTTTGTTGCCTCCGGTGACCTCAAAGTTTGAGCTGCTATTTCTCTTATGAGAATTTTTGGTTCAGGCATAGTATTTAGAAGGGACACTCATAAAAGTGTCAAGCACGAATATGTAACGTCTTCCACATAAGAAAGGCCACCACTGAAAAAAACTCTATTACCTGTAGAAACCTTTGCCATCTGGATTCCACAGATTCTGTATCTGCTGGCTAGTGTGGGAGAGCTTCATCTCTTTTTGTTCTCTGTAATATGATTGGTTTCCTTTTGTCAAGAAGGCAGGGTTGTACAGAAGGCAGAAATTAAACCAGGAATTGCTTTCTGTAGGCCACATTCTTTGACTTGTGTTCCTTTCTTGTAATCTCCTTGGGGCAGGGAGCTGTCCTCTTGTACTCTGAGAAGTACCATGCACACTGATACTACTAGATAAATAAATAAATGAAAGGTCTGGAAACCACAAATACATAGGAGAATCCTGTGTTCATCCTATTAATTTTAAAAAATGTTGACAAGTGACAGAGATTTGTATCTAGAAGGCAAGCATGAACCTTTCCCATGCTGTCTCTGTCTTGCCATTTCAGCCCCTTCCTAAGGTACTTTTCTCCCAGCCAGGCTTGCTTCCAGTATTGCAGCCTGCCTGAGTGGGGAAATGGTTTTAGAAAAGAGACTGTGAGGCTAAGTGGTAGGCAGGGATGGATTCTGAATCCCCCCATGCCTACTGCCATCTTAAATCATACCCTCACCCTTGCTTTGGATGTGATCAGAACAAACACACGTCTACCACATTCAGGGGTAGTTTGGTTCTTCATGTCCATTTTGAAGTGCTTCTCTATAGTTCCTCCTTTCTGGAAATGTTTTTTTTTAAGGAGAAATAGTTCTACCCTTTTTTTACCTGATAGAATTTTTATTGTGTCAAGAGTTTACAGAGTTCTATGAGAAACACTGCTCCTATGGGAGATCTATCCATCTACTTTGTTCCTTATTCTTTCGTCCCAGATATTAAAACATTCCCGCCCTCCTTAGTCTGATTTGCCTATTCAGCCAATCTATTTAAAAGTTGCAAAATGAGCATCAGTAACCCATTTCAGCTACTTTCCCCAGGGTTCTTGCTATATTTCGATTGCCTTCAAAATCTGTGGTAAAGCCAACAGAGCTTAGACATCACTGGAGCTCACTTTTTATCTAAGCTTTCAAACTCAAATAAGTTTCCTGGGGAATTTCAGTACCTCTTGTATCCTAAGGGAGATATTGGCATACGTTCTCAAAACAAAATTAAGTGCAGTTAAAATTAAGTCAGAACAGTGTGATGCATGCACCCTTCTGCTAGAGATGGATGAATCTTCTATTGTGTTTTCTATAATGTTCACATTTTCCAAGCATCAGTGTCCACTATGAAGAAAGGTTATAATCTTTGGGGCTTTTTAGTTTTGAAAAAACGTAAGGGGTAGGACTGGGGAATGATAGTGGCTTATAGAGTTATGCATGGTGTGGAGAAAGTGGATAGAGACAAGTTTTTTCCTCCTCTTTTGTAGTACTAGAACCCAGAATCATCCAGCAATGCTGACTCATGGGAAGCTCAGGACAGACAAAAGAAAATACTTCTTTACAAACTGTGTTGTTAAACTTTGGAACTCAGTATCATAATATGTAGTGATGGTGACCAACTTAGATGGCTTTAAAAGGGGATTCAAATTCATGGAGGATAAGGCTATCAAAGGCTACGAGTCTTGATGGATCTATGCTACCTAAAGGATCAGACATCACATGTCTCCGAAAAATATCATTTGCTGGGGAGCAACAATGGAAGAGGATTATGGCTATCCTGCTACGCTTGTGGCTTCCCATTGGGGCATCTGGTTGGTCACTATGGGAAATAGGATGCTGGACTAGATAGGCGTTTGGTCTGATCCAGCAGGGCTGTTTTTATCATTATTTATTGTGATTACGATGATTAGCAATATGATGATTAGAAATATTAGCAATATTTATATACTGCTTCTGATTTGAAATAAATTCTGAAGTGGTTTACAAAAGATTAAAAACAAACAAAACCCCCACATGCACACATACATATAGACACAGTAGTATCATGAAGTTGGTACAAAGATCATGACTGGGGTAAAGCCAAAGCAAACAGATACATTCTCGTTAACTGCCTCAAACATGCCAGTGTTGGGGCCGGGCATACCTCAGAGGGGAGTTCATTCCACAGGGCAGGTGCCATTGCAGAAAAAACCCATCTCTGTGTCATTGCCAAACGGAAATCCATAGGCCATGGCACAGACAACAGGGCCCTCCCTGATGTCTGGTCTGAATCAGATGCTGAAGATAAATTGCTTAGTCAGGACAAAATGGATGATATTGTTATGATCTCTGTTCAGTGGATAATTTGGAAACCACGACCCTATCAACTGTTTTCTGTTCCTTATCAGAATAGAAACAAGTTAACTTAGGGTTTCCATCTTTTTTTCCCTTGGTAACATTCCTTGGAATAGCTGCCTGGCATGCAGAAATGTAACAGGTGAGGCTCTCCTTGTCATCTCCAGTTGAATGTCTCCATATTGAATGTTAACAGTGTAGTAGTCTTTGCAATAGGGTGGGGGGCAACAACTCTACCTTGACCACAAATTATATTAAATTTATCAAATAAAGACTTTTTGAATGTAAAGCATGATTTACTCCTTTTGTAAGGCAAAAGGAGTAAATTTTGTGAAGCAGAAGTTTTGAATGTCAGTGTCTCTCTGCAATATGCTGTTTTGAAATAAGGCTGAAATAAAAGTGCAACAGACAACAACCACACCCACATACACACAGATGACCCTTTCAACCAGCCATCAACACTTGTATAGGTAAAAAAAAATTACACTACACAAGGATAAAGTGGAGCCTAAGACTGCCAGAACTTTGTTTGAATAACTGTGTAGATTGTAAAACTACACTGTGTGCATGTGAGAGGAAATGTCTTCATATGGATATCAGGTAGAACACATTTGGTAGAATAGTACAGAATTAGCTTTCAAATGCTTCGTTAAAGTTTTTTGCTAATTATTTCATTATACTGAGAAGAAATATAGTGAGTGAATGAATATGCTTAATTTTAACATCTAAATGCTAAGAAATTAGTCAATGGACTTTTCTCTTGGGAGGGAGGATTAATCTTCCTTTCCTCTGTTTCAAATGGGAAAAAATGAAAAGCTTATCACCTAGGAAACATATGGTCTTAATCGCACAAGTCTGGCACACACTTAGATATTTAGACAGCAAGAGGGCTCTTTTTTAACTGGCCTCTTCAGAAGTACAAAAATAGGTGGTTTGAATTATTTTTACCATTCCCTCTCTTTTTTACGTAACAGGGAAAAAACAACCTTGGATGAAAATAAGCAGTCAGTACAGCTGATGGCTTAGGAAAGAAAAAACGATACAAAGCTTTTTTTATGTACCTTAAGCCTCAGTACATGTTTCACAAAATGTTTTCTCATTGTGAGGAATATTTTAAATTTGATTTTGTTGTTTTTCTGCATTTCACAAAATTTTGTAACTCTCCCTTTTTTTCTATTTTCAATGTCTGAAAACTATACTAGGGGCCAAAGTTAAGGATTTTCAAGTCATGTTGAATTTAATGGGAATTCTCCTGTTGAAATCAGTGGGACTTAAAAGTGGTGAAGTCTGACTAGAGTGCTTGGAGAGTATTTTGGGCTTTAGCAAATATGGAATGTCTCCATTACAGTAGTAGATAACTAGATCACTGTGCTTATGATTAAGAGATAGGAGCCCTCAGATTGGTTCAGCAACTGCTCTGTGATATTGGTCGGGTCAAGTTCTTGGTTTCATCCCCTACATCCCAGTGGAACATCTTCTCTTATTTAGGTTTCAAGATGTTCCATTTCTGCTGTATTTATGTGAATTTTGGCACACAGCACTCCACATTTTTTAAAGGGATCCTAAGCTTCACAATAAGCCCTTAATGAATTTTGTAGGTAAAATACATCTTATTCTACAACAAAAAGAATGAGAATACATTTTATGGGAAATGTGACCTTGAACAAAATTTTGGAAGGGTGCGGCCCTGCCCGCAGTGATGGACTGGGATAGGCCAGTGATGTAGTTGAACATGATAATTACTGGAAAGTTTCAACAAAACCTATGACTATGATGCAACCTTCATTTATTGATTTTCCCCTTTGGTGTTTTTTGTTGACTAAGCTGATTTTCTACATCTGAATAACTGAGGACTGATGGAAAAGTATTGCTTCCAAGACTGGTTACACAACTTAAAATTGTGACTTCTTCTTTTTTAAACTCATTTTGATTCTACTTGGATTTAACCGTGTGTTTATGTGGATTATTATTATTCCAAATATAGTTGATTAGAATGTATTTGCTAATTTGAGACTCTGGCCTCATCCATCAGCTAGAGAACCGAGGGCCACTGGAGGGCTGCACCTCCTGCCTCCCAGGATGAACATCATCACAGTGGGGAGACCAACCTGGTCCTATACACAGTCATTGGTGTATTTGCTTTCCTTCCCCTCCTTCCTCCCAATCCCTTTTCCTTTTGTGTCATGTCTTTTAGATTGTAAGCTTGAGGGCAGGGACTGTCTTAATATTTATCTTTGTAAGCCACTCTGGGAGCCTTTATCGGCTGAAGAGTGGGGTAAAAACACCCCCTAAATAAATAAAATAAATAATATATCACATCAAACTTTTAGGGTTACAACGGAAAATTGAATATAGTGGCTTTGCTCTTTTGTTCATGGAAGGCGGGGTGTATCTGTCTCCCAACTTAATCTGCTGCACCATTCCCAAGTTTCCTTCATCTGCTGCACCATTCTGAAATGTCTCCCAAACCCTAGGAGCAGATTTCAGGGAGCACAGGGGGACTACAGAGGGAAAGGAAATTAGGATCCCAAGCCAATATCTTTATCTTGCAGGGTATGTTTAAGATGCACAAAGCGTTAGTTCTGGTGTTCATATTACCAAATTTCTCTGTTCTTCCCTTATGGCCTTCAGTAATTTTCCTATTTCTGATATGCATCTACTCAGTCACTTGCCCGTATTACTCCTTCTGTAGTACCACTGTATCAGGTCATATCTTCTGAGTCCACAGTAATGCTTGCTGTGTAGAGATTTGCCTGCATCTGACAATAGCCAGGCCTTTTTGGTACAGAATTTATGCGTTGAAGGATTAGGATTTTGATTATTTGGGAGGCGTGGAAGTGAGGTTGGGGGGGTACAAAAAGCTCTGTAGACAAAGGTTATCTGAATCATTCTGATATGTTTTCCCATAGACTTGCATTGGAAAATAGAAATGGCCATGGCCTTTTCAGTTCTCATGATATATACATGAAATTTGGGAACCTCTCAGCCCCATGGAGAGGATTCCACCTGCCAAATTTCAGACAGTTGGGCCCAGTAGCTTTTGCGCTAGGCACAGATTTGTTCTCAAAACTCAAACCAAAGGTCTTAAAGGGATAATCAGAGAAGTTAGGTGTTTAAGCAGTGATTAGGAAGAGGTCACTATCTGTAATCACTACTGTAGGTTTCTTTGAAGTGCAAATAACCCCTCTCTCCTAGTGCTACTGAATTTGGTAATCTGGGGCCAGTTAAAGTTGTCATCCAGGCTGTGGACTGCAAATCTGCCATCTTGGACTTAAGAGATGATTGATTGATGCAACTGCCCTGTGGTAAATGTTTGCTGGATTTCTAAAGTCTGGTCAACTTAATGTGCCTAGCTCCATCTTTTTCTAATCCATATAACTTCCTTCTCACTCACTCTCAAGTACTCTTTTTGAGGTTTGCTCCTCAGATACTACTGTGGTTCTTTTCATAAGAGGACTTTCATAAGGTGTTATCTGGAGGCCTGGTGAATATCCATAGTAGCAGCAGTCGACCAGAGGTTTTATACATTTTAAAGAAAAACTCAGTGTGTCCCAGTCCATCACACTCTCAAATCTCTCCACAACCTATGATGTAATACTGCAATTGTCTTTATCAATAAGCTTTACAAAACAGACATTTACAGAATAGTCCTGTATACCAATTATGTTTCATATTGGGCTGGCTTGCTTTGCCACACAGTGGAGTATTATTTAAATAATAGATGTTATGTGTGTAGTGCTTTGCCCACTGTATTTTGAAGTGTAGATGTGGGTAGTGGTTTGATTGAACACAACACAAGCGCGCGCGCGCACACACACACACACACACACACACGAGCAAAAGAAAAACAAATACAGAACTACCTACAAGCAAAGAAAAGGGTTTTTAATTTGTTTTGTTTTAGGGAAAACATATAGTTCAAAATGGGAAGGGAAGAAATACAGGAATTGAGAGGGGAAGGGGTGGGGAGAGCCAAGAACAAGGAAAGGAAGGAAAGTACTTTTTAAAATACTTCATTGTTTTTATAGGATCTAGTAAGAAAGACAGGGAAAACTACGAAGATGTTTTTGGTTTTTAAATAAATACTCTAGAAAAGAAAGCAAGGGAATAGTTGAATTGAGAAGGGCTGGGTGGAAAAGAATACACACACCACAGATCTAGCCAAATAACTTCAGAGCTCTCTCCAGTAACACCACCAGATCTCTGTCTCACAATGAACAAACTCAAGCTTTTTCCTCCAATATATCCAGTATTCTCCCCTCGCCCCTGCTCTACCACTGTCACTGATTGGAGACTGCTGGGTTTTTGCCAAAACTCACTCCCTTCTTCTCCTCCTCCTCTCCCCTTCTCCCTCGCTCCCTCCTCCTCTCCCCCTCCCTGATCTTTCTGAAGTTGATACATTTTGGAGACAGGCTGTCTGGGCTTCAGAAGGCATCAGAGATTCAGTAGCTTTGAATCTCTGAGGCGGACTGAGGCACTTCATTACTGACCCGCTTCCCTTTGGAATGCCTCAGTGCTGGTCTGATTTGCTTCGGATCGCACCAAGGCACCCCCGAAATACCCCGATTTGCTTCGGGATTCAGATTTGGCACTGAAGTGATGTACAGCCCTACTAATCACATCTGGCATCGCAAACACAAATGACCGAATGGGAAAGTCTTTTACGACATTGTCACTCTGACCTAATTAAGGATAACTTATTCCCAGTTGTCCCCAATATATTCTTTCCTTTATTATCCAGAACAAAAGATGCTAGTGATGTTGGAAGCCTACAGCTGCAGTAAATATGCTTGGGAAAGTTATACCTCTCATCTGCTATAAATAATGACAAATGGCTAGGCAGTAATCAGTAACTGCTTTTCGATGGCAATTTGGAGCTGTTTCATTTAGCTTTTGCAAAACTGAGTTTAAGGGACTATGGCTGAGGGATAATATATTCATGCATCAAAAACCTAAATTGTGTTTTGTTGCAGCTCAGTCCTGTCAAATAGGACCCAAGACTGAGGCAGCCTGCCTTCCTAATAGCAGGAGTAACTCTGAGTCATATGAGCTACAGTGCTGAGTAGTTGGCTCATCTTACCTCCTTGCTCCATGCTGGGAGATGCCCTTCTCCTGTTCTGAGACAGCAGCAAGTCATCAATGCTACTGTAGAAGTGCTGAACAAAAGTCTCTCCACTGTACAAGATTCAGGGTTTTTCAGGACTGAGAAAGGGTTGGAGAGGTGGCTTGAAATGCTGACAGTGATACACCCCATTCTAAGGGCAGCCCTTGCCTTCAGAGCTGATGCAGGCTTATACTGCTGAATATCTTTAGCAAGAGTGTAGAACCCAAGTCCATTCTGGAGAAGCCCTTGGGGCCACACTCCAGGGGTAGGTGGGATCACAGACAAAAGGGGTGGGGCCCAAAATTTAAAAAACCCAGGATATTGTCACTTTAAACCTCTTACTCCCAGTAACTAAGGCTTAGGAGGGAAATTTCAACCTTTTAAAATGGGGAAAAAATTGCACAAAATCTGGGAAGCCACTGAATGATCAGTGGCTGGGGGGAAGGGGATGGGGCCTTCTAGAGAACCCTGGAGGGCCAGATTGGGACTCCTGGAGAGGTGGATTTGGCCCCTGAACCTGAGGTTCTGCAGCCCTGATCTATCGAGTGTGTAGGATTGGGGGGTTCTTGGAAGCAAGTGGAGCATAGGGCAGAGCCACATGTGGTAATGCTTGCACTCTCTTCCTCAGCTTTCAAAGTTTCAAAAGGCGAAGTCTCTTGTGCATGTTGCCAGTTTAAAAGATGAGAAAGAAAGAATGAAAGCAAATAGGTGCTGTTTAGCATCCCTAAGAATTATTGGCTTATTTAAGCATTCTAAGTACAGAGAGTGATGTACATGTCCTGACGTGGCAGTGGCATAGTGACCACCATTGTGGTTTCCTTGGGCTTCCGGATACAAAGCAAGTGATGATGGGAAGCAATCCTTCTAGCTCAGCTTCCTACTGTGTAGAAGGACAAGAAGCACTTGGATCCATCATTGAGCCTGTTTTCCTTGGATTCCCAACCCAAGGTAGATTAACACAGAGGATATTTTCATACATGTGGTTTAGAATGCCTTTGAGCCTTTCCTGTACTGTGTATGCAAATGCTTGATATGTATAAGTCAAAAGGTTATTTAAGCAGCAGTACACAAAGCAAAATGGGTTTAAGAAAATGTATGAAGTGCAAGATTAAGATGGAACTACCATTAAATACATTTTAATAAAATAAATCTGTAATGCAAAGTGTAAAAAGTAATTATAAAAATTTAATTATCTGACAAACCACATAAAACTATACCAAAATGGAAAACTGACAGTCCCAAAGCTTATTTAACATTACTGTTTCAAAATAATCATATAGCAGGTTATTCTAATACACATCAACCTGTCCCAGACTTGTTTCAACCCCAAGGGTCTTCATCAGTGGGATAAAAAGTGTTACCACTTTTAGTGTAAATATAGCCCTGAAACATACAGTTTTGATAAATTAATTTTCAAAACTGGACCAGAATATCACTCTTGTATAGCTTGTCTATTTCATTTACTTCGGCCGGTTACTGGATAGGACAGGAAGAGAAGGGAGGAACACCATTTCCTTCTGTCTCATAACCAATGGCTTGCATATGCTGACCAGAAGCATAAATCAAATTTTAGATAGAATCCTACATATGAAAAGTCTATACTCTGCAGGTTTGGGTGCCGTGACAAAACTAGGGTCCTTATCTGGATTGGGAGCCCCACACTTACAATGGAATAAGGTATGTTTGACCCTTAGTGTTAGAACAGGGATGGGGAGCCTGCAGGCCACATTTGGCTCACCAGGCTAGCCTATCAGGCCCATGGGGGCCTCAGGTGAGGCCCCTCCCCCTCCCTGAAGCCCTACCCCCTAAAGGCTACCAAGGAAAGGAAGCCCCATTGTTATCTCCAATCATTGATCCTCATGCCATCTCAACTGGAAGGGCCAATAAGTGCACTAAGTGCTTTGCCTGCCTTGCATCCTCCCCAACGGGCCACTCCAACTGAGGTACCAGCTGGAAGAAGTGCTCCTCCAGCTGGTATCTCCATTTGTTGTTGTTGTTGTTCAGTCGTTCAGTCGTGTCCGACTCTTCGTGACCCCATGGACCATAGCACGCCAGGCCTTCCTGTCCTGCGCTCTCTCCCGGAGCATGCTGAAGTCCATATTCATTGCATCCGTGATGCTATCTAGCCATCTCATCCTCTGCCATCCCCTTCTCCTTTTGCCTTCAGTCTTTCCCAGCATCAGGGTCTTTTCCAGGGAGTTTTCTCTTTGCATTAGGTGGCCAAAATATTGGAGCTTCAGCTTCATTATCTGTCCTTCCAATGAGCACTCAGGGTTGATTTCCTTTAGGATGAACTGATTGGACCTCCTTGCAGTCCAGGGGACTCGTAAGAGTCTTCTCCAGCACCACAGTTCGAAAGCATCAATTCTTCGGCGCTCAGCCTTCCTTATAGTCCAGCTCTCACAGCCATACATTGCTACTGGGAAAACCATAGCTTTGATTATGCGGACCTTTGTTGGCAAGGTGATGTCTCTGCTTCTTACTATGCTGTCTAGGTTTGCCGTAGCTTTCCTCCCAAGGAGCAAGCGTCTTTTAATTTCATGGCTACAGTCACCGTCTGCGGTGATCTTGGAGCCCAAGAAAGTAAAATCTGTCACTGCTTCCATTTCTTCCCCTTCTATATGCCAGGAAGTGATGGGGCCAGATGCCATGATCTTCGTTTTTTTAATGTTGAGTTTCAAACCAGCTTTTGCACTCTCCTCTTTCACCCTCAACAAGAGGCTCTTGAGATCCTCTTCGCTTTCTGCGATTAGGGTGGTATCGTCTGCATATCGGAGGTTGTTGATAATTCTCCCAGCAATCTTAATTCCGACCTCTGATTCATCCAACCCGGCATTTCTCATGATGTACTCTGCATATAAGTTAAATAAGCAGGGTGACAATATGCAGCCTTGTCGTACTCCTTTCCCAATTTTGAACCAATCGGTTGTTCCATGTCTGGTTCTTACTGTTGCTTCTTGACCCTCGTACAGGTTTCTCAGGAGACAGGTAAGGTGGTCTGGTACTCCCATCACTTTAAGAATTTGCCACAGTTTGTTGTGATCCACACAATCAAAGGCTTTAGCGTAGTCAATGAAGCAGAAATAGACGTTTATCTGGAATTCTCTTGCTTTCTCCATGATGCACCGAATGTTGGCGATTTGATCTCTAGTTCCTCTGCCTCTTCGAAACCCAGCTTGTACTTCCGGTAGTTCTCGGTTCGCATACTGCTGAAGCCTAGCTTGTAGGATTTTGAGCATCACCTTGCTGGCATGTGAAATGAGCGCAATTGTGCGGTAGTTTGAACACTCTTTGGCGTTGCCCTTCTTTGGAATTGGAATGTAAACTGACCTTTTCCAGTCTTGTGGCCACTGTTGAATGTTCCAGATTTGTTGGCATATTGAATGCAGCACTTTAACAGCATCATCTTTTAGGATTTTAAATAGCTCGGCTGGAATACTGTCATCTCCGCTAGCTTTGTTGTTACTAATGCTTCCTAAGGCCCACTTGACTTCACTCTCTAGGTTGTCTGGCTCAAGTTCAGTGACCGCACTATCATGGCTATCAGGGACATTCAGATCTTTCCTGTATAGTTCTTCTGTGTATTCTTTCCACCTCTTCTTAGAGATCTCTAGTCTTTCCCATTCTGTTGTTTTCCTCGATTTCTTTGCATTGTTCATTTAAGAAGGCCTTCTTGTCTCTCCTTGTTATTCTCTGGAACTCTGCATTCAGTTGGGTATATCTTCCCCTTTCTCCCTTGCTTATCGCTTCCCTTCTTTCCTCAGCTACTTGTAAAGCCTCATCAGACAGCCACTTTGCTTTCTTGCATTTCTTTTTCTTTGGGATGGATTTCGTTGCTGCCTCCTGAACAATGTTACGGACCTCCTTCCATAGTTCCTCAGGCACTCTGTCTATCAGGTCTAATCCCTGAAATCTATTCCTCACCTCCACTGTATATTCATCAGGGATATGATTTAGGTCATACCTGAATGGTTTAGTGGTTTTCCCGACGTTCTTCAATTTAAGCCGAAATTTTGCAAGAAGCAGCTCATGATCTGAGCCATAGTCAGCTCCAGGTCTTGTTTTTACTGACTGTATGGAGCTTCTCCATCTTTGGTTGCAAAGGACATAATCAATCTGATTTCGATATTGACCATCTGGTGACGTCCATGTGTAGAGTCGCCTCTTGTGCTGTTGGAAAAGAGTGTTTGCTATGATCAGCATGTTCTCTTGGCAAAACTCTATTAGCTTTTGTCCTGCTTCATTTTGTACACCAAGGCCATGCCTGCCTGTTATCCCGGTGATTTCTTGACTTCCTACTTTAGCATTCCAATCCCCTATGATGAAGAGGACATCTTTTTTTGGTGTTAGTTCTAGAAGGTGTTGTAGGTCTTCATAGAACCGATCAACCTCAGCTTCTTCGTCCTCAGTGGTTGGGGCATAGACTTGAATTACTGTGATGTTGAATGGTTTGCCTTGGATTCGTACTGAGATCATTCTATCATTTTTAAGATTGTACCCCAGTACTGCTTTTCCCACCCTTTTGTTGACTATGAGTGCTACTCCATTTCTTCTAAGGGATTCTTGCCCACAATAGTAGATATGATGGTCACCTGAATTAAATTCACCCATGCCTGTCCATTTTAGTTCGCTGATTCCCAAGATGTCGATGTTCAATCTTGCCATCTCATGTTTGACCACCTCCAGCTTACCTTGATTCATTGATCTGACATTCCAGGTTCCTAAACAATATTGTTCTTTACAGCATCGGATTTTCTTTTCACCACCAGACACATCCACAGCTGAGTATCCTTTCGGCTTTGGCCCAGCCGCTTCACTCTTTCTGGCGCTAATTGGAAATACCCTCTGCTCTTCCCCAGTAGCATATTGGACACCTTCCGACCTGAGGGGCTCATCTTCCGGCGTCATCTCTTTTAGCCTTGTGATACGTTCCATGGGTTTTTCTTGGCAAGAATACTGGAGTGGGTTGCCATTTCCTTCTCCAGTGGACCACATTTTGTCAGAACTCTCTGCCATGACCTGTCCGTCTTGGGTGGCCCTGCACGGCATAGCTTATGGCTTCACTGAGTTACGCAAGCCCCTTCGCCACAACAAGGCAGTGATCCATGAAGGGGATCTCCATTAGGGACCTGGTTTTTCTGTGCAGATGTTTTCCCCAGCTGGTGCTTTGGCTGGCAATGAGACTGGGAGGTTTGGTCTGCCTCCTGATATCATCCCGCCCATAGAGGGCTCAGTGGGGAGTCATCCGCCTGTCCCCTGCCCCCAGATACAGGTTTGCATTTTTGTATTAGAAGGAAAAGAGGAATGTGTGATTTGTATAAATGTTTTGCTCTGTGGCCGATGACCTCATACAGATCCCTTCTGTCTTCTAAGATTACTGTTCATGATAGCCCTATGTTACCTCCAGCATCTGACACAGCATACTTCTGGATACTGGTCACTGAGGAACGACAGCAGGAGAAGGCTGCTCCACACTCCTCTCCTGCTTGTGGGCTTCCCAGAGGCATCAGGTCGTTGGCCACTGTGGGAAACAGGATGCTGAACTTGCATTTACATGCAGTCCCGACCTGTAGGATTGCATGTAAATCGGCTGGTCTTCAAGGTGCCAGAAGGCTTCATTGCTTTTGCTACAATAGACAAACATTGCTACCTCTCTAGAAGTTATATAGGCTTGTACTTCAACAATAAAAGCTTGAAAGAGAGGGCCAGTGGGAAATATGAAAGAGAAATGTTAGCTGAAAAAGGCTGGCTAAGCAGCTGTGTGTACCTTTTTAGTATGAATGAGAGATGGGGAAGAGCCCTGATTATGAAATGCTAGGTAGCAGCTGTGATGCACTTTGAAGGAGGATTACCAGATGGTTAAGTGATTAACTTGTCTCCATGGAGATCACAGAAATAAAACCAAGTCTAAGGTATATAATGAACATGCTAAGTTCAGAATTAAAAACAAAACGAAACCCAAACATATATCTGTAAAATAACACATGTGCCAGGTTTGTTTATATGCCTTGTCAAGAAAAATATGGTTTCTTATTTGCTGTAGTGTAGACAGCATCAATAAACACACTCATAACAAACCTGTGCTCTTGTATTTGGGGACGTAACACATTTTTCATTGAGAGGCAGGACACTTTAGTATGAGATTGTTCCTACAGCAGTACAAATTGCTGAATTCTACAGATGGGAAGTGTGTTGTCCTTACAGCATGCTAAAGATTATGTGAGGGTTAAAAATAAATACACATACTATTTCCATATTCATTTAAGTCTTTAGTAGTAAGAAAAGGCAACTTTTGTTTCTGGGCCAAATTCAAAGTGCTTGTTTTGAAACAAGAACTGCTATTTACTTTAAAGCCCTTAACAATCTGGGTCCAGGATACTTTAAGATCTTCAAGGCAGATCTTACTACTGATGCCACTGCTTTTGGAAATAAGGAGCACAGGAAAGGAAATAACCTTTTTCTATAGTGGCACCATCCTTGTGAACATCTGTGCTTGGACAAGCTTATCTGGCCAGCTGACTGAATCTGTTCAGGAACGCAGCAAACATTTGTTTGCTTATGAAAGTTTGTTTAATTGGGGTGTTGCTGCTGTTATGTTACTGGATTACTTTGTGTGGTTTGCTATTTGGTTTTTGAAAATTAAATTGTTCTCTTTGTTGTAATTGTGGTTCTCTTTATTGTATTTGTTTTAACATTAACCACAGTGGGAATCTCACTGGGCAAATTAGTAGGAGAAACATTTTAAAATATGTCTCAGTGGCTGCCTGTCCTCAGGAGGCTAAACCATTATTACAGGAGGTGTGAGTTGGATGTTCTTGTTTTGCTTGAGCAGCCTGGTGGGAGAGTAGTTCTAGGGTGAGATTCTGGTGCTGAGAGGAAGGAATTAGATTTGTAACACTCTGGAGACCATGTTGGGGGAAAGTCAGGGGGGTATACCCAAGGGAGTATATACACTTAAAATAAAACTTAACTACTACTCCTTTAAAAACCATATCTGAAGGATTGCCTGTTTCCACATGAACCAGATATATCAATTCTGCAATTACTAATTGTGTACCTGTTGTTTTTTTAGAAGTAAATTGCAGCTGCAAGGTGGTGGGGGGCTGATCTGGATTTGGGAACATGGCAGGATGGAGAGGGAACCCTTTGCCACTGATGCTATCTTGATCTGGATTTTTGGACCCAGTAAATCTTGATCTAGATTTGGGGATTTTGGACTGTTTGATTTCTTTTTTAAAGCAATCACACAATTATTAATCCTATGGTTATCATTACATCTGTTTTTGCCCTTTGAGGCCCTGTGCAGAATGTCCTTACCTTTGGAAGATAGAAAGGTGTGAGCAGGGGGGGAGAGAGAGAGAGAGAGAGAGAGAGAGAGAGGTGGTGCTCTTTTTGTGGGATACCCTCCCCAGACGCAACTGTCTGGTGTAGGTTTTTTCTTTTCACGAAAAGATTCAGTGAAGCTCCACTAGTGCTATTTAAGTTTACAGAATGAAACCATTAGATGCTGACCTAGGTGCTGAGCCAAGACCTTGTTTTTAATATCCCCAAGCATTTGACAATTGTTATGTGTTAGCTCTCCTGCCTGTCTCTTTTAAATATTAGTGCTCCTTGGTGGTTTTATTTTTGTGTAAGTGTTTTATAATGTATTTCAGTTCATTTTTAAAAATATATATTTTGTTCTTTTGTAAGCTGGCTTACATACATTTTTTGAAGCAGAAAGGTGGAATATAAATAGCATAAATAGATAAAGGTCGTAGAGCAGACTGCCTGTAAATGTCAGTGTTGTAACTTTTGCTTTCTGCATGTTTTGAGTATTAAAAGCTTTGGTCAAGGGTCAGTCATGACTAAAATGTTAAATATGTCAATATATTTCTCCAGTTCTCTTATTTCACAGGCACACCACCTAACTCATGAGCAAACTTGAAAAAAAAATCATTTGGGTAATGGTTTCATGTTTATTCTGATGTAGTTCTATGTACAATTTGTGCAATGCTAATAAAATTTGAAATGCATTAAAATCACTGTAACATAGTCAGGAAAATTAATATTGTATCTTTTCCTTTGCAAAAACTACAAAAATTTACATGTAGAGTTAATCTAAAAATGTATTTCAGTCATTAGCATGGTACAGAACTATCATTTTTTCAAGCCTAAAACTTTGGAATCAGCCTACTGCTTCTCTTGCCTGTTTTTCATATATTAGTATAGATTATGTGTTTGTGAGTTAGAGCATTAAATTTTCTGATTTCACAATTGTAATTTATCCAGAGATATTGGCTTTTTTACATTCTTAAATGTGGGCTGTATTATAGGATAGCCAGATCTAAACTGAGTTTCAAAAAACAATCCTTGCCTTCCAGGCTAGGGGTGGTCAGATGGTATCTCATTCTATCCTGTGGGTATTTGCTCAAGAATCTAGCTGGCCTTGGCCCAAAGCAGCATACAAGAGAGTTGTAGCTTTTATATTTTATTATATTTTAAATATTTATATGACACCCTATAACCATGTTCTCAGGGTAGCTTACAACAAAAATTTAAAAACAAATTACAATGCATACAATAAATCAATAACAGATCAACCTTGTGTCCCCCAGCCAACATCTGGGGGGACATAGGATTGTGCAGTTTCTGGGCTCCAAGGTCAGAAAGAGGGCTCTGATTTCAGAGCCCAGAAATGGTGTGCTCCGCCCCCTCCCCCTTGCAGCCAGAGCAGTTCTGGCTACATCTTCGTGCTCGGAAACAGAGTGCGGAGACTGGAAAAGGGGGCATTCCCAGGGATGGAGAGGGAAGGAGATGGGGCATTGGCAATACAATGTTTCTTATGGCCACCTCAGCCTCCATCCCTCCCCCTCTGAACCACCACCGCTAGAGGGTGAAATCGCCCATCTAGTAGAAATGCAGGGTGGCAGGAGTGCAGAAGCAAAGATTGCTTCTGTGCTCCAGCCGCTCTGAATTGGATAATCAGCAGCCTCCAGGTTTGGAGGCTGCCGACTATCTTCATAGAATCATAGAATAGTAGGGTTGGAAGGGGCCCATAAGACCATCGAGTCCAACCCCCTGCTCAATGCAGGAATCCAAGTCAAAGCATCCCTGAGAGATGGCTGTCCAGCTTCAACCTGAATGCCTCCAGTGTGGGAGAGCCCACCACCTCCCTAGGTCATTGGTTCCATTGTTGTATTGCTCTAACAGTCAGGACGTTTTTCCTGATGATCAGCTGGAATCTGGCTTCCTGTAACTTGAGCCCATTATTCCATGTTCTGCATTCTGGGATGATCGAGAAGAGATCCTGGCCTTCCTCTCTGTGACAACCTTTCAAGTACTTGAAGAGCACTATCATATCTCCTCTCAGTCTTCTCTTCTCAAGGCTAAACATGCCCAGTTCTTTCAGTCTCTCCTCATAGGGCTTTGTTTCCAGTCCTCTAATCATCTTCATTGCCTTCCTCTGAACCCTCTTCAGTTTGTCTGCATCCTTCTTAAAGTGTGGTGCCCAGAACTGGAGACAATGCTCAAGATGAGGCCCAGCCAGTACTGAGTAAAGGGGAACTAGTACTTCACATGATTTGGAAGCTATGCTTCTATTAATGCTGCCCAAAAGAGCATTTGCCTTTTTTGCAGCCACATCACATTGTTGGCTCATATTCAGCTTGTGATCGACAACAATTCCAAGATCCTTCTCGCTTGTAGCGTTGTTGAGCCAAGTCTCCCCCATCTTGTAACTGTGCATTTGGTTTCTTTTTCCTAGGTGCAGAACTTGGCATTTATCACTATTTATTCCAATTAAATTTCGTTCTGTTGTTTTCTGCCCAGCCTTCCAGTCTATCACGATCACTTTGAATTTTGTTTCTGTCTTCCAAAGTATTAGCTATCCCGCCCAATTTGGTGTCATCTGCAAATCTGATCAGCATTCCCTGCACCTCCTGCTCCAAGTCATTAATAAAAATGTTGCAGAGCACTGGGCCCAGGACTGAGCCCTGCGGTACCCTGCTCATTACCTCTCCCCAGTTTGAGAAGTTCCCATTGATAAGCACACTTTGAGTCTGATCCTGTAGCCAACTGTGGATCCACCTGATTGTTGTTTCATCTAGCCCACTTTTAGCTAGTTTGCTCATCAGGATATCATGGGGAACTCTGTTGAAAGCTTTGCTGAAGTCGAGGTATATTATGTGTACAGCATTCCCATGGTCCAGAAGGGAGGTGACCTGATCAAAAAATGAGATCAGATCCATCTGGCAGGATTTGTTCTTGACAAATCCATGTTGGCTTCGAGTAATCACTGCATTGTTTTCAAGGTGCTTCCAGATGGATTGCTTTATCATCTGCTCCAGAATTTCCCCAGGGATTGATGTCAGACTGACTGGTCTGTAGTTCCCAGGTTCCTCCTTTTTGCCCTTTCTGAAGATAGGGATAACATTAGCCCTCCTCCAATCATCTGGTGCTTCACTGCATGATTTCTCAAAGAGAATAGACAGTGGTTCTGAGAGTTTTTCTGCCAGTTCCTTTATTACTCTTGTGAACCGCCCAGAGAGCTTCGGCTATTGGGTGGCATAGAAATAAATAAATAAATAAATAAATAAATAAATAAATAAATAACTCTAGGATGCAGTTCATCTGGCCCTGGAGATTTGAACTCATTCAAAGTAATTAGGTGTTCCTTGACCATATGCCTATCGATCTCAAGCTGCAATCCTGCCCCTTCTGCCTGTACTTCACCTTTGCCAGGGGGCTTATAGACCCTCTTTCGGGAGAAGACTGGGCCAAAGTGGGAATTGAGCACCTCTGCCTTTTCTTTGTCATCTGTTATCATTTTGCCATCCTTATGTAATAGTTGAACCACCATTTGTTTCCTCTGTCTTTTACTATGCACATATCTGAAGAAATCCTTTTTGTTGCTTTTAGCATCCCCCGCTAACCCCAGCTCATTCTCAGCTTTAGCCTTCCTGACACCATCCTGTGCACCATCCTGAGTAGCAATTCTGTGCTACGTGCCTGTAGTCTTCCTTTGTAGCTTGGCCTTCCACTTCCTATATGTGTCTTTTTTTGTTTTCAGGTCATCTCTAAGCTTTTGTGAAGCCACATTGGCTTCTTCTGTCATAGGATTGAGCCCTAAGACATACGAAAACTATAGCCCAGATGAAACAAATTTAAAGCAGGAACAAATTAAAAGGGCTGGGAAAATAAAAGGTGAGCCCCTTATAGAGTGATTTTATTTCGCTGTTCATTCCAAGAACTCTTCAAGAACTTTCAGTTCTATATTCACTCCTACAAAAACTAAGGCAGTTTTCTCTGTCTTAAAGGTGGTAGTTTGATCATAGTAACTACTTCACCTAGTTAGGTCTGATCATATATCAGCATGTGCCTCAAGAATTTGAGTCGATCCCTCCCATATCTATGTTAGCGTTGGGAAATAATTCTAGAAGTGGGAAGTCCCTTGGTCCAAAAAGCTATTACAAGCAAAGTCCAACTCCTCTCTGCATTGTTCTCCAGTTTCTAACGGTTGGTGCCAGCCTTCTCATCTACTAGTTCCCATCCTTCTCCCTGCCCTCCTTCCCACATAGTTACAAACTTATTGTCATGGAAGGCTTAGAAGACATATCAGTCAGGAAGCTAGAAAAGAATGTAAATCTTTCTCAAATGAGAACAGAATGGCAACGGGAAACTCCTGGCTCCACCCAGATAAAGCTGAGTGCAGTGCCACCTAGTGACTAAACTATATAATGACACAGTCCACACACAAATTTGTGGGAGGGATGGGGATTGTGGGATTTGTAGTCCAACACATCTGGAGGGCACCACATTGAGGGAGGCTGCTCTAAGCTGTTCCTGTCTGCATGCAGAGTTTTTATTTGTCCTGACTCATTGATGTTTGAACGTGCTGAGGAGCGTTCACTGTACAATGTTATAAATATAGGGAGAGCTTATTCAAGTTTTTGTAGCTGCCATTTTCTCTTCTCTCTCCCTTCCACATACCAAGTTGTAAGTTTGGGAAGGGGGATGGGGAAACTGCTAGACCAGAGGACAGGTAATGGTTGAGGAGCTGCCTCAGTCTGGATCTTTCTACATTTTGGAGAATTCTTAGAAAGAGCCAGCCCATTCCAAATTGAGATGGGTTAGTATTGCCCATTAGTCATCCATGTCCTCTGGAATATGCCAGCAAACTTGATCATCAACCTTTAACTCTCAGATATCTCCAGAGAACAAAACAAATATGCCCCAAATAACATTAAAAAAATTAATGATCTAACCCTTGCCCAATTTTAATTATTTAAAAGAGAGAGAGAGAGAGAGAGCTTTCAACTTACTTCAAGTAATTCATTTGATCAGGGAAGCCAGTTAAACATTTTCAAGTTTCTCAGAACTGCAGTAATTGTATGAAGCCATTACAATCCTAAAATGTTCACAAGGAGTAGCCATGATGCTAGATTAATTGGCATGTGCATCTGTGTGATTAGTATACACATTCTGTGGATTTGAATATATAAATTGTTTGAAAACAAAATTTTCAACTTTAAAGAGTGAATGTGGGATAAAACAAAACACATTCCGTTTCTTTCTCTTGATGTGTCTTGTCTGTTGCTAGAGTGTGTTGCACCACAGAACATTTATACAAAGTTGCTGATTCAGTCACCAGATTTTGCATTTGCTGAGGGGGAAGAGAGGCATGCACAAGGTTAAACAGCCACAGGTTTTAAAGCAAAGCATATATTAATCAGCTAAGATCATTGTAGTGGGGGAAGTTCTAATGTGTCCTAAAGTCAGTGGCAGCTGGAGACTCCAGTTCCAGAGAGGCTGTGATTCCATTCAGGGTTTTAGTTACCACCAACCAAAACTCTAATGGTGCTATCCAGCATGCTGAACCCATTTTGGGGATAGGGTTTAGCACCTTGGATAGCACCCTTCAGCTCCCTGGATAGCACTGTTAGAGTTTTGGCTGGTGGTAACTAAAACCCTGAATGGAGTCACAGCCCCTCCAGAACTGGAGTCACCATTCACCACTGCCAAAGTGATGCTACCATGTTTCCCTGGCACCACTCAGTCATCTCAACCCTGAACTACACCTTCTGGGGAGAGAAATCCTAGACCTCAGCCTCAATCTTGAGCCTCTCCAGCTATTGAGTGTCTTGCTATCCCCTATCTCAGTTAAGATGGGCCTCCAAAGCACCTACCCATATTGGTGGCATTTGCCACTTCCACACTAGTTCTTTTGCTGAAATTGTGATAAAAGCGAAACAGTAAGCCAAACGGAGCCAAATAAGACCAAAAACACAAAGCCTTCCACACTGAGTAAAAGGAACACCCTGGGGAAGATGAAACATGTCACCCCGATTTCCAATCTGGGCTATCATCATCATCACCTCACCTAGCCCTCATAAAGAGTGACTAGCTGAAGTCCTGTATGATCTTCTGTCCCCTTGGGTGGGTTGCACTGCCTGCTTGCCTCAACAGACTGAGCAGAGCCTTTCATTGGCTCTTGTTTTTGTTCTAAGTCTCCTGAGACCTCGGGCCAATTCCTGGGTCTTGCAAGACTTTAGGACAGCTTTCTATGTTCATAGGGAGGTGAATGGCTCAGTGATAGAGCACATGTTTTGCATGCACAAGGTCCCAGGCTCAATCTACTGGCATCTCCAGGACTAGGAAAGAATCCTGCCTGAAATATTATGGACACATCTGGCAATTTGAGAACTCTCCTGGACACCACCACAAAATGGCTGCTGTGGAAGACCTATGTTGCCTATCCCTGGCATAATGGATAGTGTGTTAGACTTGAGCTGGGGAGACCAGAGTTCAAATGTTCTTTGCGTGTAATATAGAACAAAATTATGGAATTAATTGTCACAAGATGTGGTGGTGGTGCTGACTTAGATGGATTTAAACAGTGATAAGAAAAACTCACTGAGGATAGGTCCACTCAGTGTTAGCCATGATGTGTAAATGGAACCTCTTGACTTAGAGCAGTATACCCGTGAATATCAGTTTGTGGGGATGGTGGGGGGGGAGACAATGTAAGCTGCCCTGAACTCCTTGGGGATGGATTGAAGGGTGGAATAAAAAAGGTGGTGGTGGTGGTGATAATGAGGAATTCTTAGCACTTCATACATTTCAAATGCAAAATATTATATTTCTATTCTAACTTGACAGTCAGAAGTGGAGGTTGTTCAAGGAACAGGGAGCAGTGTGGTAAGGCCCTTTCCAGACATTTTCTTTTTTTCCAGCCCTTTCCCTTGGCTTAGTCTCATAAAGCAAATAACCACAGTCCACATATAATGGAAGAGATATTGAATAACCTTACATTGTGTCACAATTTTTTTAACTGCACATGCTTGAGTGCTAGAGATGGTCTGATTACTATAATGCACTGTACTTGGGGCTGCTTTTGAAGATGATTTGGAAACTTCAGTTAGTACAGAATATGGCACCAAAAGTACTAACTGAGACCAGACATTATGAACATAAGACACCAGTACTTTTTTGCCTTCATCAGTTCCTGATCTATTTACAGGCTGAATTAAAGTTGCTGGTTTTGATGTATATAGCTCTGCATGGCTTAGAACCTAAAGGACTACCTCCTCTCTTATGTACCTATTCACACCTTAAGATCATCAATGGAGAGTCTTCTCCCATTATTCTGTCAGTCAAAGTTTGGAAGGTGACTGCATGAGAGAGGTTCTTCATCAGTGTGCCCCCCCAATTATGGAATACTTTCCCTTGTGAGGCTCATCTAATGCCTACGCTGAAATCTTTTTGGCACAAGGCAAAGGCTTTTTAAAATTCTCCTGGGTTTTTAAAGGTTTCAGTGTCTTGAATACTTGTAAAATTTTAGTTCAGCTGATATCACTGAAGCTTTGTTAACTTTAAGCTCTGTTTTACTGGTGTTTTACCCAATAGATGATTTTCAATCAACGTGGAAAAACATGCTTAATAGCTGTATTTACTTGAGGCAAGAACTGCTGTTCTCCAGCAATTGCATTTAGGGGTTTGAGCAGTGGGAAACTTCCTGAGATGGTGTGATCTGAGAAGATTATTGCTGGCTTTGAAGTCCACCTGAGGATAGGACAGTATGTGGAAAGGTTATGTGGTGAATTGTACTTGTGATATATATGCTAAGGAAAGGGTAGCAGAAGGGAGCAGATGAAGGTGATAGCAAGTGACTTGTGTGAGAAGGGAAAAAGGAAGGCATGAAGGCATGACAGAGAAGATGGGAGGAGTCTGATAAATGTAAATGCCTAGAAACTGCAGTAGATGTAGAAAGATACAAGTAATCAGTGTGGAATTTGTACCATTGGGAGAGCAGAGCGATGTTTGATTTGAAAGTGGCATCAGATCATATCATTACATCTGAATACATAAACTCAAACTTGTTTATATTTCAGTTCAGCATCTTGGCAACCTTGTTGGTACATATGAAAACACAGGCTTCTACTAGGCAATAAAATGCACTAGCTAACCTTGATATAGACTGTGCAGTCAGTGTATGAGTTACAATGTGGTGGAGAGAGGAGGTAGATAATATAACTAGCATGGTAAATCTCATCTATCTGCACTGTATTTAAGGCTGAAAGAGAGGGGAGTGGTTTTATTTATGTTCCTTGGATTTGGTTGTCTAACTATGGGCTTTAGTTCTGTAAGTAAAAATAGATTTTTCCTTTTTAGATCCCCCACCTAATAACCTAGTGGCATTGTTCTCCATATATATCCCTGTGAACTGTTTGCATGAATATGACCTTTGCTTGAAAAGGTCTACTTTTTACTTCAAACATCAGACTCTTAATTTCAAACTGTTCATGCTAAAAATATTGCTTTCAGTATAGCACTAAATCAGCACTTTCTGGAGATAATGGAAGCTTTTTGTTCTGGGCATACTTCTGCATGCACATTGTGCCTCTAATTTTCATAACCAGATTGGCTAAGAGGTAAATATCAGGTAAATATTGCACACAAAAATGAATTACCAGATGAGGCCATTAGTGCACAGCAATTCATTGTGCATGTGAAATAGGGAAGCAGAAACTACTCAGTGTTGTTTTTGTCCTGTTCTAGGTACTTAAATTTTAAAAAATCTGAATCTTGTTAAAGATAATGTTTTCCACCAGAAACACAAAAACTAGTGCAACAGCTCTATCAATAATGAATCTCTCAAAGATCTAAACACAACAAACAACATGAACTTCTTGGATATTGTCAGCCTTTGCATGAGAGGTATGCATTGTTTTCCCCCCCAATACATTGGAATAGAAATGATCTATAGTGTCACAGTGTATAAATAAAAAAAGATATAGAACATTTCTAGCTGTCTTCACAAAGACACCCACCACCTGAGGGGAGTACGGTAGGTCAAGATTGCTTTACAGTGAAATCCTGTATGTGTCTACTTGGAAGTAGGCCTACTGAGTTCAGTGGCAATTAATCCCAGGTAAATATTGTAAAATTGCAACCTTAAAATTCTTTCCTTTTAAACTTGTTATATTTGCCAGCAGCTCAGTCCCAGTGTCCCAGTGGTTAGTTTACAATACAGTTTTGCTATGGAGTTCTTGAATTATTTTGGATGGAATTTCTTCTCCTCTGTTTCCTGCCTTTTAAAATAATGACAGTGTATGCCAACTTCATATGTACAGCCATATGTGCTGGAGGCCACTTCAGTTGTGTGAATAGTACTCCACGAGGTAAGCCGTTGGTGTAAATAACTTCCATATTGCTCAGGTGGATCTTAGCTATGAAAACATGAAGGATTTCATTTGGTTAAAATCAGCTCAAACTGCATGGGAGGCCATCAAAGCAAACTGTTTTCTGGTTGGTGGTCTACCCATAAGGGGATTATGAGGTGGCTGACTTTTGTTGTTCAGTTGTTAAGTCGTCTCCGACTCTTCATGACCCCATGGATCATAGCACTCCAGGCCTTCCTGTCCTCTGCTCTCTCCCGGAGTGTGCTCAAGTTCATGTTCATTGCATTGGTGATGCTATCTAACCATCTCATCCTCTTCCGTCCCCTTCTCCTTTTGCCTTCAATAGATAATCATTCCCTTTAATAGTGATCTTAGGTAGTTGAGTGCAAGTCAGTTTGAAAATAAAAAGGGGTTGCCCAAAAACAAGCTAGTGGGTTCTATATACTCGGGGGACTCCCTAGGTATGCAGAAGTATATAAGATTGTAAATTACCAGAAAAACGAAATAAAAACAAAAGAAATAAAATATCACTACAAGGATCTATGAGGTTCTGGGACTTACTGAAATTTGCTGGCTGTTGAGACAGAGAAGTCACGCAGACTGTGCAAGTCTATCAGTTTATGAGAGTAGTTGGGACATGGAATGTTAGGGTGTCAGTTGAAGGAGGGGGGCAAAGAGGAATTGGCGTGCTCAAGCCTCTAATAGCTTATAGTAACACCATCAAAGGGGGGGATTAGTGATAGGGATGTATACACCATGAGATTAAACTCCCCTCCCTGCACTATATCAGGAAGTTTCACCTTTTCCCTTTCCGACTTTCCAAAACCACCACCATCCATCTGGCTATATAGCAATAAAATGCTCAGGTTCTGGGTGGCAGCCCTCTAGCACTTTATAACACAGAAGAAGAGAAGAACAAAGGTGCCATTTACCCCATTCCCACTCCTGAATTCCCCCTCTCCTGAGTAGGACTATCAGGCTCTTGGTACAGGCTGTCCTGAGTCCTGAACAGGAGCACTGCCTTCAGGACTGGGAAATACACTGCCACATTGTGTTGCAACTTGCATTGTCATTGCCTATTGATGAAAGATGTTCAGTTAATGAAAATGAAATTGTAAAAACCCTTTGCTTGCTAAAATAAGTGACGTTTTAAAGCAGGGTTTAATTTGCAAGGAAAAAGCACAGATCTGCTATGATTTATTTAGGAAGCAGTCAGTCTTTTGAGAGAGAGAGAGAGAGAGAGAGAGAGAGAGAGAGAGAGAATTCAGCATTCAGAGAGCATCTTCTAAAAAATATTTTCTTCTTGCTACCAGCAGCAAGCATACATCTATCAGTTCCATGTCATTTCATGCAAACGGTTCATTGCATGACATTTTGCCTGCAAGTGGTTCCTAGCAAACTTTGCATGTGTCCCCAGTAGCGTAAACACTGGGAGATTGGACTGATGCTTTACAATTCAAGAGAAGAACCCATCCCTGCAGACGGTGACTGTAGCCATGAAATTAAAAGACGCTTGCTCCTTGGGAGGAAAGCTACGGCAAACCTAGACAGCATAGTAAGAAGCAGAGACATCACCTTGCCAACAAAGGTCCGCATAATCAAAGCTATGGTTTTCCCAGTAGCAACGTATGGCTGTGAGAGCTGGACTATAAGGAAGGCTGAGCGCCGAAGAATGGATGCTTTTGAACTGTGGTGCTGGAGAAGACTCTTACAAGTCCCCTGGACTGCAAGGAGGTCAAATCAGTCAATCCTAAAGGAAATCAACCCTGAGTGCTCATTGGAAGGACAGATACTGAAGCTGAAGATCAAATATTTTGGCCACCAAATGCGAAGAGAAAACTCCCTGGAAAAGACCCTGATGCTGGGAAGGATTGAAGGCAAAAGGAGAAGGGGATGGCAGAGGATGAGATGGCTAGATAGCATCACCGATGCAATGAATATGAACTTGAGCACACCCCAGGAGAGAGCGGAGGACAGGAAGTCCTGGCGTGCTATGGTCCATGGGGTCACGAAGAGTCGGACACGACTTAACGACTGAACAAATGCTTTTTGTTAGAGATTGAGGCAAGGGGACAAAATGTCATGTGATAGAATCATAGAATAGTAGGGTTGGAAGGAGCGTACAAGGCTATCGAGTCCAATCCCCTGCTCAATGCAGGAATCCAAGTCAGAGCATCCCTGACAGCTGGCTGTCCAGCCTCATCTTGAACGCCTCCAGTGTGGGAGAGCCCACCACCTCCCTAGGTCATTGGTTCCATTGTTGTATTGCTCTAACAGTCAGGACGTTTTTCCTGATGTTCAGCTGGAATCTGGTTTCCTGTCACTTGAGCCCATTATTCCGTGTCCTGCACTCTGGGATGATCAAGAAGAGATCCTGGCCTTCCTCTCTATGACAACCTTTCAAGTACTTGAAGAGCGCTATCATGTCTCCCCTCAGTCTTCTCTTCTCAAGGCTAAACATGCCCAGTTCGTTCAGTCTCTCTCCACAGGGCTTTCTTTCCAGTCCCCTGATCATCTTTATTGCCCTCCTCTGAACCCTCTCCAGTTTGTCTGCATCCTTCTTAAAGTGTGGTGCCCAGAACTGAACACAGTACTCCAGATGAGGCCTAACCAGTGCTGAGTAGAGGGGAACTAGTACTTCCTGGGATTTGGAAGCTATGCCTCTATTAATGCAGCCCAAAAGAGCATTTGCCTTTTTTGCAGCCACATCACATTGTTGGCTCATATTCAGCTTGTGATCTACAACAATTCCAAGATCCTGCTCGCTTGTAGTGTTGTTGAGCCACGTATCCCCCATCTTGTAACTGTGCATTTGGTTTTTTTTTCCTAGGTGCAGAACTTGGCATTCATCCCTATTAAATGTCATTCTGTTGCTTTCTGCCCAGCACTTTCTGCCCAGCACTCCAGTCTATCCAGATCACTTTGAATTTTGTTTCTGTCTTCCAAAATATTAGCTATCCCGCCCAATTTGGTGTCATCTGCAAATCTGATCAGCATTCCCTGCACCTCCTCCTCCAAGTCATTAATACAAATGTTGAAGAGCACTGGGCCCAGGACTGAGCCCTGCGGTACCCCACTCATTACATCTCCCCAGTTTGAGAAGGTCCCATTGATAAGCACTCTTTGAGTCCGATTCTGTAGCCAACTGTGGATCCACCGGATCGTTGTTTCAGCTAGACCACTTTGAGCTAGTTTGCTCATTAGGATATCATGGGGCACTTTGTCGAAAGCTTTGCTGAAGTCAAGGTATATGATGACTACAGCATTCCCACGGTCTACAAGGGAGGTGACCTGATCAAAAAATGAGATCAGATTCATCTGGCAGGACTTGTTTTTGACAAATCCATGTTGGCTTCGAGTAATCACTGCATTGTTTTCAAGGTGCTTACAGATGGATTGCTTTATCATCTGCTCCAGAATTTTCCCAGGGATTGCTGTCAGACTGACTGGTCTGTAGTTCCCAGGTTCCTCCTTTTTACCCTTTTTGAAGATAGGGACAACATTAGCCCTCCTCCAGTCATCTGGCACTTCCCCCGTCCTTCATGATTTCTCAAAGATTTCTCATTCATGATTTCTCAAAGTAATTAGGTGTTCCTTGACCATATGCCTATCGATCTCAAGCTGCAATCCTGCCCCTTCAGCCTGCACTTTGCCTTTGCCAGGGGGGTCATAGACCCTCTTTTGGGAGAAGACTGAGCCAAAGTAGGAATTGAGCACCTCTGCCTTTTCTTTGTCATCTGTTATCGTTTTGCCATCCTTATTTAACAGCTGAACAACCATTTCTTTCCTCTGCCTTTTACTATGCACGTGGCTGAAGAAATCCTTTTTGTTGTTTTTAGCATCCCTCGCTAACCTCAGCTCGTTCTCATCTTTAGCCTTCCTGACACCATCCCTGCAATTCTGTGCTACCTGCCTGTACACTTCCTTTGTTATTTGGCCTTCTTTCCACTTCCTATATGTGTCCTTTTTTGTTTTCAGGTCATCCCTAAGCTTTTTGTGAAGCCACATTTGCTTCTTCTGTTGCCTTCCACCTTTTCTTCTTGTTGGAACTGTTTGTAATTGTGCCTTGAGAATTTCCTTTTTTAAAAGCTCCCACCCATCTTGGACTCCTTTTCTCATTAGCATCGCTTGCCATGGGACCTTACTGATCATTGTTCTGAGTTTATTAAAATTGTCTTTCCTAAAATCCAGGGTACACGTTTGAATACACTCGGCTTTTGCTTCCCTTAGAACCAAGAACTCAAGTACAACATGGTCGCTTTCCCCCAGAGTTCCTGTAACTGCTACTTTATCCACTAAGTCATCTCTGTTGGTTAGGATCAAGTCAAGGATAGCTGATCCTCTAGTTCCTTCATCTACTTTTTGTAGGAGGAAGTTATCAGCAACACAAGTGAGGAATTTCCTGGAGGGGCCGTGTTTTGCAGAATTTGTCTCCCAACAAATATTGGGGAAATTGAAGTCCCCCATTACTACTACATCATGCTTCCTTAAAACATTGGCTATTTGCTTTTCAAAAGTTTCATCCTCGTCTTCTCCTTGATTGGGTGGCCGGTAGTAGACTCCGACCACCATGTTCCTTTTATTCTTTGCTCCATTTATTTTGGTCCAGATGCTCTCGATGGGGCTACCAAGCTCATCCTCCTGTATTTCTGTGCAGAGATATGTATTTTTCACATACGGTGCAACCCCACCTCCCTTTCTGTTCCTCCTGTTCTTTTTGAACAAGTTATATCCTTCAATTGCTGTATTCCAGTCATGAGAGTCATCCCACCAAGTCTCAGTTATACCTATCAAGTCATAATTTCCCTCGTATATTAAGAGTTCAGTTTCGTTCTGTTTCCCATACTCTGGGCATTAGTATATAGACATCAAAGACCATGTGCTTCATAGTCTGGCTTTCTTCCTACATGTGTCTGAAGACTATTATTGGGCGCTGTCAGAGCTGTTCTCTCCGTTGCAGTGCATGCGCCTACGTCCATTGTCACCCCCAACTTCTTCCCCTGTAGGATTCAGTTTAAAGCCCTCCTGATGAAGTTCTTCACACTGTAGCCAAACACATTATTCGCATCCTTTGTGAGGTGCAACCCATCCCTTGCCAACAGCCCATCTTCCAGGAAGTATAGCCCGTGGTCCCACCTTTGTAGCCAGTCATTCACCCGGAGTATTTTTCGTTCCCTTTCTATCCCTCTTCTAACTCCTGGAAGGATGGATCAGAAAATTATCTGGGCCCCAAAGTTCTTGAGTTTCCTTCCCAGAGCTTCAAAGTCTGACGTGATTTCTTCGTAGCTCCGCTTGGCGGTATCATTTGTTCCCACATGGATGAGAAGAAAGGGATACCTGTCAGTGGGCTTTATGAGTGCAGGCAACCTTTCAAGTCACGTGATCAAGATGTTCACAAATGAGCACTCACCCCTCTCAAAAACGTAAGACTATTTCTGGAAAAAATAAGCAAATGGCCTTCCACAAATTAGTATGAAATAGTAACAATGCTAGGAAGATGATCTCAAATGGGATGCCCAGAGTAATGTTTGTACTTTAATAAGCTGATTAGTGTTCTGGAAGCATAACTCAACCTGGATTTCTTGGAATGCATATAAAATTGCCTTGATGCTGTTAGAAGACAGTAGTATGGACACTATTAGGAACCACAGGTTGCAAGAGATAAAATCAAATAAATTAACTTAAATGGATTGGCGTGGGTGCCTTTGCTTTTGTATTTGCCTTTCCTAAAGTAATAGTTTAAATCAGGAGTGAGCCACCTGTGGACTATTGGCTGCATGTAGCCTGTGAACCTGGAGAAGCTCGACACACTTTTCCTTGCTTCCTAGCTGATCATCTCTTCCTCAGAGGAAGAAGTGGATACAGAAGTGACTATTAGTAAGTATGAAAATCTAAGAGAAGTCAAAGGGCCAGAGGTAGAATCAGTCTGACAGTGAGCAAATTGTTAATTGTATAGAAAAATTCCAAGACTGTGCTTTACCCTTTCCCCACAAGTTCATCAGGGTTTTGATCTTGGGAGTGCTAAAAAATGTGTTAATGTGTCTTGACATCACTGTCCTTTTAACAAGGGCCCATTGCAAACAGCTAGTGCTCTATTCTATTACAGCTTTCTTTATATGTCCTTCAGCTAATTCACACCAAGATGCAGTGCAATATTAACATGCTGCAGTAACCTTAATTTGCATTCAAAAATAAAAAGGTTGCTAGATGGTTAAGGATTGGGATCTAAGTTGTTACTGGGTAGTGCACACGCTTAAAAATTATGATTGGTGTTGAGTGCTTTCAGGTTCGGGATTGGAGGAAGGCAGGGATGAATAAGGCAAATCATTTATTTATTCTTTAAAGCACCTGATAGCTGCTTCAGAGGCAGGACACTTATGAAATCTCAGCTAAAGATGATTTGTAGGAATAGGTAGACATGAGTAAGCAGAGATGAGGCAATTGGTGCAAACATTATTAGGTTTGTGCACCTCTGATGAGAAAAGCTTCTTGTCTGCCTCTTCGATCCTGAGCAGCCAATTTGGGTAAAACTCTACTAGCCTGCTTGGCTGGAGCCTGTGGCTGTTTAGTGCCAACACACTTTGCCCCCACCCCCTTCCTGATCATAGATGGTCTTTCCTCCATTGCCAGGGTCTTCACTGGCAGCATGTCTACATTCCACATTAAAAAAAAAATCAGAATAAAGGAACTGAGCTCAGGAAAGCAATGAGGATGAATCAGCTCTAATTCTATTAGCTTAACATGTCACTAATCTGATACAAAACTGTTAACATAGTAAAGCTGCTTAAATAGAAAATGCTATCTTGACACAAGAAGACTGCATGACTTAGATGTATTAGCACAGCTATTGGCCTCGAGCAACCCAGAACTAATGCATCACAACAACTGATCTTTAATTATAATAGGATTCAGAGTTAGAGTTATTTGTACTCATTTTCTTTGTCTTGTAGTTTCTGAATCTTTAGGGTACAAAACCTCTCTGTCTCTGTCTGTCTGTCTGTCTGTCTGTCTCTCTCTCTCTCACACACACACACACACACACACACACATGGGACGGGAGGGTGGGGGGCAGGGAAAGTAAACTTCAGTCCAATTCTTAATTTAAGTGGGGAGCTTTTTGGTTCCTGCATTCCTGACTAATTGATAGCTCAACACCGGCATATTTTGACATGATGTACAATATACTTAGGAAAATGGGAAGTTGCCTTATACTGAGCCAGACCTTTGGTCTATCTAGCCCAGTATTGTCAACACCTACTGGCAGCAGTGGCTCTCCAGGTTTTCAGGCAGGAGTTTCTCCTGCCCTGCTTGGAGATTCCAGGGATCAAACCTGGGACCTTCTGCTTGTAAAGCATGTGCTCTACCGTTGAGTGGCGGCCCCAGCCTTATTTCTGCTCAATGATGTAGTTGTTGAAATGTACAGGTCAGCACTTAAAAGAGCAACTTAGTCTTCACCCAGCAGACTGAAGTTCTTCCATACAACTGGCTCAAACATACATTGTTGTCAACTGCCCAGAGAGCTTCAACTATTGGGCCATATAGAAATGCAATCAATCAGTCAGTCAGTCAGTCAGTCAGTCAATCAATCAATCAGTCAAATGTTTCATCCTTAAGTCACCACAATATCAAGTGGTGATGATTTTCATGTGTAAATAGGACACTGGGTAATATGGAAGTTCTATCCGCAATGTCCACTCAAATATAGAACTTTTCAGAAGTCAGTTCATACATGCAACTGTCAGTTATAAAAGTATATAGTAATCAACAATGATGTGCATGCTTGTGTGGAAACTAGATCTGAAAATCAAAGAAATCCTGAAACAGGTGTGATAAAGATCCATTGTTTTGCGTTTTAAGTTACATTGTTGAAATGGTTTATATGAATATTCTTGCATGAGAATATGGTATGTTAGTTGATAAATCTGAATTCTTACTTTAATCTCCCTTATTTTCACTGTCAATTTTTTTTAAAAAATCATGGAACTGGAAAGAACCAGTGGGGGCCTCTATGATGACTAAGGAGGAGTTGCACAGGTAGAATAGCACTTGAGTATAATACTCCATTATCTTTTTAGAGACATATTATGGTGCAATCCTAAGCATAGTGATGTAGCCAGAGCTGGACCTTTGGGTCAAAGTCTAGGGTCCTACTGCCTAGCCCCCCCCCCCAAATGACCATCCAGAAATCAGGAGGGCAGCAGAAGCAAACTCCATTTTCTTCCTGTCATCATGATGGTACTATGATTTAAGTGAACATAAAATGTAAAACTCCATATGCTCAAGAATACTTTTCCCTACTGTGGACAAACATTCGAACATATAAAAAGTATAGAAGCAGTTTGTAAAGCACAGAACCTTAGCTGTGTGCTTCACAACTAAAAGAATTCACACGGCTGTCTAATACCCGCCGCTGCCCGCCCCCTGCCCCTGCACATAATACCATTATTTGGGCTAAAACTACCTAGCTGGACTACTGCCTAAGCATGTTTACTCAGAAGTCCAACTGACATTCAATAGGACTTACTCTGAAATAAGTGTAGTTAGGATTTCAGTTTTAATTATTTTTTTAAAGTATGACAACAGAACAAATGTATTAACGAAGTTCCCCTTCATGGATCACTGCCTTGTTGTGGCAAAGGGGCTTGTGTAACTCAGTGAAGCCATAATGCCATGCAGGGCCACCCAAGACGGACAGGTCATGGCAGAGAGTTCTGTGGTCCACTGGAGAAGGAAATGGCAACCCACTCCAGTATTCTTGCCAAGAAAACCCCATGGAACGTATCCCAAGGCTAAAAGATATGACGCCGGAAGATGAGCCCCTCAGGTTGGAAGGTGTCCAATATACTCCTGGGGAAGAGCAGAGGGTATTTCCAAGTAGCACCAGAAAGAGTGAAGCGGCTGGGCCAAAGCCGAAAGGACACTCAGCTGTGGACGCGTCTGATGGTGAAAAGAAAGTCCGATGCTGTAAAGAACAATATTGTTTAGGAACCTGGAATATAAGATCAATGAATCAAGGTAAGCTGGAGGTGGTCAAACATGAGATGGCAAGACTGAACATCGACATGTTGGGAATCAGCGAACTAAAATGGACAAGCATGGGCGAATTTAATTCAGGTGACCATCAAATCTACTACTGTGGGCAAGAATCCCTTAAAAGAAATGGAGTAGCACTCATAGTCAACAAAAGGGTGGGAAAAGCAGTACTGGGGTACAATCTCAAAAACGATGGAATGATCTCAGTACGAATCCAAGGCAAACCATTCAACATCACAGTAATTCAAGTCTATGCCCCAACCACTGAGGACGAAGAAGCTGAGGTTGATCGGTTCTATGAAGACCTACAACACCTTCTAGAACTAACACCAAAAAAAGATGTCCTCTTCATCATAGGGGATTGGAATGCTAAAGTAGGAAGTCAAGAAATCACCAGGATAACAGGCAAGCATGGCCTTGGTGTAGAAAATGAAGCAGGACAAAGGCTAATAGAGTTTTGCCAAGAGAACACGCTGATCATAGCAAACACTCTTTTCCAACAGCACAAGAGGCGACTCTACACTTGGACATCACCAGATGGTCAATATCGAAATCAGATTGATTATGTCCTTTGCAGCCAAAGATGGAGAAGCTCTAAAAATTAAAAAAAACCAAGATCATGGCATCTGGCCCCATCACTTCCTGGCATATAGAAGCGGAAGAAATAGAAGCAGTGACAGATTTTATTTTCTTGGGCTCCAAGATCACCGCTTGCTCCTGGGGAGGAAAGCTATGGCAGACCTAGACAGCATAGTAAGAAGCAGAGACATCACCTTGCCGACAAAGGTCCGCATAATCAAAGCTATGGTTTTCCCAGTAGTAATGTATGGCTGTGAGAGCTGGACTCTAAGGAAGGCTGAGCGCCGAAGAATGGATGCTTTTGAACTGTGGTGCTGGAGAAGACTCTTACGAGTCCCCTGGACTGCAAGGAGGTCAAATCAGTCAATCCTAAAGGAAATCAACCCTGACTGCTCATTGGAAGGACAGATACTGAAGCTGAAGCTCAAATATTTTGGCCTTCTAATGAGAACAGAAAACTCTCTGGAAAAGACCCTGATGCTGGGAAAGACTGAAGGCAAAAGGAGAAGGGGACGGCAGAGGATGAGATGGCTAGATAGCATCACTGATGCAATGAATATGGACTTGAGCACGCTCCGGGAGAGAGCGCAGGACAGGAAGGCCTGGCGTGCTATGGTCCATGGGGTCACAAAGAGTCAGACACGACTGAACGACTGAACAACAACTAACAAAGCAACATTTGAGGGTGGGGCTACAATATGGGAGGTGTGGAATACAGGGCAGCATTTCAGGGTACTTGAAAAGTTAAGAAGTGGTGCGGACCAGACAGGCAACTACTAGGGCATATTGGATAGGAGGACACATGGAAAAAAAAAAAAGTCAGAAAGGGCAGGAACCCAAACTAAGGAGAAGAGATTAATCTCAGATATAAGAGCATAAGAAAAGCCCTGTTGGATCAGACCAAAGGTCCACCTAGGCTAGCACCCTGCTGCCAACTTTGGCATCTTCTCCCTGAGCCCCTGCCAAAGGAAGTGAGGCAGGTGGCTACTAGGAGGAGGGCTTTTTCTGTTGTGGCACCCCGGCTCTGGAATGAGCTCCCTAGTGAGGTTCGCCTGGCGCCTACATTGTACTCCTTTCGGCGCCAGGTGAAGACCTTTTTATTTTCCCAGGCATTTTAGCTTTCTAAATTTTTATCTTTGCTGTTTTAAATCTGTATTTTAAAGTCCTGTACTGCTGCTAGGTTTTATTGTGGTTGTATTGTTATATTGTGGTTTTAATGTTCTATATATTTTAAATTGTTTTATTGTGTGTTGTTTGGTTTTAGTTTTTGTGAACCGCCCAGAGAGCTTCGGCTATTGGGCGGTATAGAAATGAAATAAATAAATAAATAAATAAATAATCTTCTAAGGTAGTGGCTGTCACCACAACCTGTGGCAGGAAATTCCATAAATTAATAGTGTTTTGTGGAAAAGGTACACTCTTTATCTGCCCTGAATCTCCTGCAAGTCAGATGAATTGGGTGATCCTGTATTTATGAGAGAGAAAGAGTGTCACAGTGTGTGCCCCCTTTGCCAAGGGGAACATGTCCCTCTGTACTCTTTCCATCCCAAATAACTATGGGGACCACATAAGGGCAGCAAGACTTTATTAATTCCTGTGACAGCACAGGATCAGTCACATCAGTAGCTGCAGGACCAGGATCTCCTTGCAGTACCTGTAGTAATTATTCCAAGGTAAGGCACAGAGTCTCTCGATCAATAACAGTAAGTATCTGCAGGGGCCTGGATACAAGGTCACAGCATGAGTTAAGCAGGTGCAGGACTGGGATGGACACAGTCTCGGGGCAATACTGGTAAGTATCTGCTGGAGCAGGCTGAAGGTCTGCAGTGCAGATAGCTGTGGGTTGGCGTGTATAACCCCAGAGCAGTAGCTGCAGAATCTAAGGGACTGGTTACTAGGGCTGTACACCGCTTCGGCGCGAGGCCCGAACACCGAGTCAATGTGGGCTGCTTCGGGCCACTTTGTGCCCCTTCCGAGGTGAAGCGGAGGGGGCACAAAGAGGCCCGGATCGGGTCGGGAGCTCAGTGCGCTTTGGCCCCTGGCCCAGCCCCCACCCCCGGCGCCTCCAGCTCCTTACCTGGGCCACTGCCGCCTCCTCTACTGCTGCTGTTGTGCCACCACCCACCGCCGTGCTGCTGCCTGCTGCTGCTGCCACCTCCTGAGACCTGGACATGCAGCGACTGGTCTTCTTCCAGGGGGTCGCCATTTTGAAAATATTGACTCCCTGCAAGAAGAGTTGCCACGTGTCCAGGCCTCAGGAGATGGCAGCAGAGGTGGCGGAGAAAGCAGGAGCCGCCAGCAGCCGCCACCCGCTGCTGCCTCCTGAGGCCTGGATGCAAGGCGACTGGTCTTATTCCAGGGAGTCGCCATTTTTAAAATGGCAACCTCCTGGAAGTTCAGGCCTCAGGAGGCGGCAGAGGACAGTGGTGCAGCGGCAGGTGGTGTTGCGGCAGCAGCAGCAGAAGAGGCAGCAGCGGCCCAGGTAAGGAGCTGGGGGGTGCATGGGGGCATTGGGGGGAACCCACTGCAGGTTCAGGGCTGAGGCAGGTCAGGGGCCCCCAGATCTGCCCGAGCTGGATCAGGCCCAACTTGGGAGCCTCAAAGCAGCTTCCGAGTCAGATTGGGGGGTCCCTGCACAGCCCTACTGGTTACATACTGCTGCTTGAGGGTGATGAGTAGTTGCAGAGTGCAGATGATCTGTTGCTGTGCTTGCTGGGGAATTAAGCCAGGCTTTTCTCATCCACCAGGCTTCTGACTGCTGCTGACTGCACAGGTAGGCCTCTTTGGGGTTTTCTATCAGACCTAAGTTCCTCTGCTTTACGTTCCTGGCCTTCAAGGAAGCCCACCTTCTCTTCTCCCCTTGCTTTACCTTCCAGTCTTCATTACTTCTAGTTGTTCCTTTCAGCCACTCTTCCCAAGCCTCTGCACTCCAGCTCCCCCTTCCCTCCTCTCCTGAGCTTCTAGCCATCAGGCTTTTATCCTGTACTTCTGCCCCACCTCTTCCTTCTCCGTCAGCATCCTGGGCCCATTTAAAGAGCCCCTGTCCTGATTCCCCTTTCTTCTGTTTAACCAGCCCTAACTGTGGCTGAGGACAGGAAGGCCTGGCGTGCTATGGTCCATGGGGTCACGAAGAGTCGGACACGACTGAACGACTGAACAATTGTGGCTGGCTACTGCTGCTAGGCCACCAGGAATACTTAGGGGACTGTAGAGTGATCCCTGGTGCCTCCTCACAGGGAGGAAAACCTTATCTATCCATCTCTACACCATGCATAAATGTTACAGACGTCTACCATATCCCCTGTCCTTAATCTCTTTTTTCTAAACTCAGAAACCCCAAATGATGTAGCCTTTCCTTGTAAGACAGGTGCACTAGCCTCCTGATCTTTTAGCTTGCTCTTTTTGTGCATCTTTTCTTACTCTACAAATACCCTTTTTGAGTTGGGGTGACCAGAACGCTACACAGCGTTCCAGGTATGGACACACCATAGATTTGTATAAAGACATTGTGATGCTGGCAGCTTTATTGTAGATCCCTTTCCTAATAATTCCTAAATATTTTCATCTAGCTGTCCACCACGACCCCAGGATCTCTTTCCTGGCTAGTCATTGCCAATTCAGACCCCATCAAAGTATATCTGAATGTTTTGCCCCAATGCGCGTCACTTTCCCCTTTCTCTCCCCTCCCCCCTTTTAACATGGAATTTTATTTTGAATTAGTTAAAAATGTTGTTGTTGTTTATTCGTCCAGTCGCTTCCGACTCTTCGTGACTTCACGGACCAGCCTACGCCAGAGCTTCCTGTCGGCCGTCGCCACCCCTAGCTCCCCTAAGGTCGAGTCCGTCACCTCCAGAATATCATCCATCCATCTTGCCCTTGGTCGGCCCCTCTTCCTTTGGCCTTCCACTTTCCCTAGCAGCAGCATCTTCTCCAGGGTATCCTGTCTTCTCATTATGTGGCCAAAGTACTTCAGTTTTGCCATTAATATCATTCCCTCAAGTGAGCAGTCTGGCTTGATTTCCTGGAGGATGGACTGGTTTGATCTTCTTGCAGTCCAAGGCACTCTCAGAATTTTCCTCCAGCACCACAGTTCAAAAGCATCTATCTTCCTTCACTCAGCCTTCCTTATGGTCCAGCTTTCTCAGCCATAGGTTTCCATGGGGAATACCATTGCTTTAACTATGCAGACCTTTGTTGTCAGTGTGATGTCTCTGCTCTTCACTATTTTATCAAGATTTGTCATTGCTCTCCTCCCAAGAAGTAAACGTCTTCTGATTTCCTGGCTGCAGTCAGCGTCTGCAGTAATCTTTGCGCCTAGAAAGACAAAGTCTGTCACTGCCTCCACGTTTTCTCCCTCTATTTGCCAGCTATCAATCCAGCTGATTGCCATAAGTAATCTTGGTTTTGTTTAGGTTTAACTGCAACCCAGCTTTTGCACTTTCTTATTTCACCTTCATCATAAGGTTCCTCAGCTCCTCCTTGCTTTCAGCCATCAAAGTGGTATCATCTGCATATCTGAGATTGTTAATGTTTCTTCCAGCGATTTTAGCTCCAGCCTTGGCTTCATCAAGCCCAGCACGTCACAGGATGTGTTCTGTGTACAGGTTGAATAGATAGGGTGAGAGTATACAGCCCTGCCGTACTTTCCCAATCTTAAACCAGTCCGTTGTCCCATGGTCTGTTCTTACCGTTGCTACTTGGTCGTTATACAGATTCCTCAGGAGGCAGACAAGATGACTTGGTATCCCCATACCACCAAGAACTTGCCACCATTTGTTATGATCCACATAGTCAAAAGCTTTAGAATAGTCAATGAAACAGAAATAGATGTTTTTCTGAAACTCCCTGGCTTTCTCCATTCTCCAGCGGATATTGGCAATTTGGTCTCTAGTTCTTCTGCCTTTTCTAAACCCAGCTTGTACATCTGGCAGTTCTCGTTGCATGAATTGCTGGAGCTTGTACATCTGGCAATTCTCGTTGCATGAATTGCTGGAGACTACCTTGCAAGATCTTGAGCATTACCTTACTGGCATGTGAAATCAGTGCCACTATTTGATAGTTTGAACATTCTTTAGTTTTTCTAAAGAAAATGTCGTCTCCTGCTGCCTTGTTATTAGCAATGCTTCTTAAGGCCCATTCAACCTCACTCTTCAGGATGTCTGGCTCTAACTCACTGACTACACCATCAAATCTATCCCCTATATTATTATCCTTCCTATACAGATCTTCCGTATATTCTTGCCACCTTTTCTTGATCTCTTCTGCTTCTGTTAGGTCCTTGCCATCTTTGTTTTTGATCATACCCATTTTTGCCTGGGATTAACCTCCAATGTTTCTAATTTTCTGGAAGAAGTCTCTTGTCTTCCTATTCTATTATATTCTTCCACTTCTGTGCATTGCTTGTTTAAAAATAATTCCTTATCTCTTCTGGTTAACCTCTGGAATTTTTCATTTAATTTGGCATATTTCCCCTTTCACTGTTGCCTTTTGCTTTCCTTCTTTCTTGGGCTACTTCCAGTGTCTCAGCAGACAGCCATCTTACCCTCTTGGTTTTCTTTTTCTTTGGGATGTTTTTTGTTGCTGCCTCCTGAACAGTGTTGCAAACTTCTGTCCATAGTTCTTCCGGGACCCTATCTACTAAATCTAGTCCCTTAAATCTATTCTTCACCTCCACTGCATATTCATTAGGAATATTAGTGAGCCCAAATCTAACTGCTCTGTAGGTCTTCCCTATTCTCTTTAGTCTGATTCTAAATTGTGCAATAAGAAGTTCGTGATCTGAACTACAGTCAGCTCCAGGTCTTGTTTTTACCGACTGTATAGATGTCCGCCACCTTTGGCTACAAAGGATGTAGTCAATCTGATTTTGGTGTCGACCATCTGGTGAAGTCCATGTATAAAATTGTCTTTTAGGTTGTTGGAAGAGAGTGTTTGTTATGCACGGTGAGTTGTCTTGACAAAATTCTATCAGCCTATGTCCTGCTTCATTTTGTTCTCCCAGACCATGCTTGCCTGTAATTCCAGGTGTCGTTTGACTACCCACCTTAGCATTCCAGTCTCTTGTAATGAAAATAACATATTTTTTTGCCGTATTATCCAGCAGGTGCTGCAGATCCTCATAGAACTGATCTACTTCTGCTTCTTCAGCATCTGTGGTTGGGGCATATATTTGGATCACTGTGATGTTAAATGACTTACCCTGAATTTGAACTGAGATCATTCTATCATTTTTTGGATTGTATCCAAGCACTGCTTTAGCCACTTTATTATTATTTATGAAGGCTACTCCATTTCGTCTGTGGTCCTCTTGTCCACAGTAGTAGATCTGGTGGTCCTTTGATGTGAAGTGGCCCATTCCAGTCCATTTCAGTTCACTGACACCCAAAATGTCTATATTTAATCTTGACATCTCTCCAATAACCACATCCAATTTGCCCTGGCTCATAGATCTTACATTCCAGGTTCCTATGGTGTGTTGATCTTTAGAACATAGGATTCGTCATTCACCACCAGCACCGTCGGCCGCTAGCCATCCTTTCAGCTTTGAGCTAGCTGAGTCATCACATCTGGGACTAGTTGAACTTATCCTCTGTTTCTCCCCAGTAGTAAAATAAACAAAACTAAATAAAGTCAAAAATATAGGTAATACAACAAGATCACAAATTTAAGAGAAAACGCTGAAAGGAAGTCACATATTGGTCCTTAGCATATCATGGCTGAGCAAGTGGGCCAGTTAGAGGGAAAATAGCTTAAGGATAAGCTCACTAACTACTGAGAAAGTTTGGATGTGTGAGTTATTAAGCCGAATCATAGCCAGAAAAAATGCATTAGCATATTTACATTGAACCACATTTGCCATTTACTCTCCCATTTGGCAAGTTTGAAGAGATGTTTTTGCAGCTCTGCATGCCAAGGAGCTGTCCTCACAGGAGAGTTGCTGCAAATTGGGAACATTTCAAGGTCATTGGCAGCAGATGACGTTGTGGCCAATCTGTAGCCACCCTGGAGATTTCTGGTGGAGAAGCTGGATTTTCTGAGACTACCTTTACTCCATTTGATTTCTTTAATTTAGGTTCTCTGCACTTCTGGTGCTGTGTGCCCCTATCCTCCACATTTACTTCGGCATGATTGCATTTTTCACCTGGTTGTGACCTCACTGAGCCTTTCCAGCCTTCAGAATCGCCTAGCAATCCCGTTTCACCAGTAATTAACCTCTGTGATTATGCACGTCTCTGATGTTTGCATTACTTTGCTTCTCCATTGTTGTGTTAAATCGCATCTCTGATATTGTGTAAAGTCACTTTTTTAATGTTATGTAAAGTCGCTTCTTCAATCTGGCGATATCTCAGGAGCCTGTCATTGCAAGCAGGGAGAAAGTGCCCAGGGAAGGAGAAAGGCGCACGCGTGTGTGTATGTGTATGTGGAACAATAACTCCACAACAGTTTGGTAGAATGGGGTGAACTGGGGGAGGCTGCTCTCTGGGGGTCCTTGAGATGCTGCACTCAAGAACCAGGCATTTTGGCTTCTCAAGGCAAAAATGTGCACATTGGGGAACAGGTGAGAGAGGAATAACTCCATGACAGTTCTCTGGGATGGGGTGAAATGGGGGGGGGAGATGTTCTCAGGACGATCCTTCAGATGCTGCACTCGAGAACCAGGGATTTTGGCTTCTCAAGGCAAAAGTGCACACATGGGGAAAATGGGGTGGGAGCAGTAACTCTGCAGCAGATTGCTGGAATGTGGTGAAATTGGGGGGGTTGGAATGCTCACAGGGGGAGCCTTTAGATGCTGCACTCAAGAACTGGGGAATTTGACTTCTTCAGGGAAACCTGCACACATGGGGAAAAATTAGTTGCTCTCCACTCATAATAATGTAGTAGCAGGACAGAGCCTGGACATGAGCCAGCAAACAAGCCTTCTCATTGGTTGAGGAGCCCCTGCCTGTTTGATGATGTTCAGTTCTACTCCCCCTGACCCCACTCAGAAGTATGTTCCTTTCAAGCACTGTATGACCCCTAAAAACCAGATTTTAAAGGTACGGTACACTCAGCGTATCTTGCTTCATGTGTCCCTGATGGATCAAAGCTGATTCCATGAAAATCCGGATAATACTCCAATGCGCTTCTCATTCCGTTGTTGTGAAGATCCCCCCAAGAGAGTGGTTTTACTGAGCTGCCCAATGCATTTTGATTAAGATTTCATTGAGGGAAAATTGCCAGTTCTTCTATGATTAAAAAGTGCTTCCAACAGCACTTAGGTTACTGCAACACGTTACTAGAAGCACTTTTTTTGGTCAGAGAAGAACACACCAGGCAGCTCAATAAAATTTATCTTGGAACCTGTTAGAGATGAACTTCATTTTGTTTTTAGGAACACTCATGCACACTCATTGAAGCAGGGAAGACAAAGAGGAACAGATGGCATCTCCAGTCAGAAATGCTATTTGTAACTCTTGCACCAGGGGCATCAACCAAAGTACTGAGGAAGGACAACTAATCATACTATTAATCCTGAACAGCACCTGTTGCCTGCATCCTCAGCTCTCCATCTTGCCAAGGGCAAGATGTCTGTACCTAGTGAATCGTTGACAGATGTCTGCCGAGCACTTTTAAAAAAATCTTGAAAGCTGTTTCTTAGGCAGCTTGTTCTATGACCAATCTATTCTTATATTAGCCACCCCCACCCCCAAGAATAATTAGCAAAACTTTGACGTACTTTGTGACCTATATTTAGAGGATGGGGTGAAAAATAATCCTTGCTCTTCTTTCAAACATCCTTTTACAAATCAGAGCACTCCCAATATGTCTCCCTGAATGGGTTTTTTCTGGGCAGGGGGGCTGGCTTCTTCAGATCAGCTTATTACATACATTTTTAATCCTTTTGCCTATCCTATGCTACTTTTATGAATTTCTGAGCCTTTATATGTCTACTCAGAAGTAAGTCCTACTGAGTTCAATAGGACTTACATCCAAGTAAATGGGTATAGCATTCCAGCCTTAGTTTTTATGTTTTTGTATTTTACAGTCCTGTTTTATACTGTGCCCTTTGTGACTGAAGGGCGCAAATCATCATCATGTTTTGTTATATTTTTCTTCCTGCAACTTGCCTCCTGGACCAGTGTTGCTCAACATTTTAAGAGCCTTGTGGCATCTTAGGGCAGTATTCAACTGTGTCATTCTGTTAGCACAGATGACGTTGCACTAGCAGAAACTAGGTTCTGAACTATGCGCAAGAGGAGAATGCAGTTGCGTGAGTTGTTTACCCTTGTGCAACCAGTTGAGCAACATTTTTGAGCAACTGGTTCTGCAAGCGTAATGGGCAATCACTTGCACAACGGAAATGCACACAATACAGAAAAGCAGAATACTTGTGCACTTTCAACAGAGGCTGGTAGAAAGGAGGCAAGGCCAGAGAGCAGGCACACCTCTCTGCAAATAGGCTCTTTGGTCTCACTGAAGCCTCTAATTTTTTAAAAAAATATTTCTCATGGTAGAGTAACCACTGTAGAATCACAGAGTTTGAAAGGACTTTGGATTTAGGACTTAGTCCAGTCCCCTGCTCAATTCAAGCTGCAACTCCTTCATCAATGACAGATGGCCATCCAGCCTCTGCTGAAATGTCTCAAGCAAAGGAGAGGCTGCCACCTCCCAAGGCAGTCTGTTCCATTGTCAAATAGCTCTTACCATTAGGAACTCTCTCCTAATGTATAGCCAAAATCTGCTTCCTTGCCATTTTGACTCATCAGTTCTAGTCCTACCTTCTGGAGGAACAGAGAAGATGCGGTTTGGACTCGATGGCCCTTCCAACCCTACTACTATTCTATACTATTCTATGTCTGCTCCATCATCAGCATGTTGTTAGCCCTTCAGATATTTACAAGCTGCTATCATGTCCTCTCAATCTTTTCTTCACCAGGCTCAGCTCTTTCAACTGTTCTTTATTGGACTTGGTTTCCAGACCACCACCACCTCCTCCTCCACACAGTTTGGGCATTGCTGTTCTAAACTCTTGACAAGCCTTATTGGGCCCATGGGCACCACCACAAAATGCCTGATCAGTGGATTGCCACTTTGGCATCTCCCTGTCGCATCTATGGATCTTAGGCTGTATCTTATTCAGCAAAAACTTTTGTTTCGTGTCTATTGGACACCACCACATCTCTCTAATAAGGGATTGTCTAATTCAGCTAATTGCTGGCAGTGCAATTCAGCTAATGCTTCTTCTAGACATATGGTTTGGCAATGTCCAGTAGTTCTTTTTGGGAGGCGGTTATGACACAGATACATTTTGTACTGGAACAGCCTTTAATATTCACTGATGTACACGCCTTTTTAAATTACTTACCTGCTTCATGGAAGTTAACAAATGGTCATCGTAAATGGATTCACCACACCCCTTTGACAGCTAAAGGACAGATATTACAACACTGGAAGGATGAACACTCACCTCTTATAATGCAATGGATTGAGGACCTAACAACCCTTTCAGTATTTGAATGGGTGACATATAGATGCCACCTTCAAATGGATACTTATTTGGATATTTGGTCTGCTTTTGTTGAAGCCTATGTACATGGATATATATACAAATCCATGTATATATATTTTTAAAGGCGGATTTTTTTAAAAAAAAATGTCTTGTGGGCACCACATTTTAGACTTATTGCTTTTTGCCTGACTGGTTTGTCAATATCCAGTCATTTATTTATTTATTTTATTTGTGACACTTATATACTGCTGAATATCATGAAATCCCTCATCGGTTCACAATATATAGTAAAATCACATTTAAAATATGATATTAAAAACACAACATTAAAAACACTTCCAACTACAATAAAAAACAATTCAAGGAGCAGTGAAATGGAGTGGCATGATTCATTTAATTACAGCCCAGGGAAAGCCTGGGTGAACAAGTACGTTTTCAGGAGGCATGTAAAAAATACCACATTTTCTGTCTCCCGAACTGCACAAATTTTCCAAAGGGTGGGTGCTGCTCCAGAGAAAGCCCGCTGTTGGGATACTGCATGGCAACATTCTCTTCATTTTGGAATGGCCAGCAAGGATGATGATCTTAAAGGTTGCCTGGGCATGTGCAAGTAATAGTAAAATATCGCCTGAAGTTGCCTTTGGTACATGCGCCACTGGTTGCACTCTCAGCGCCAGCCATCTTACCCACTTAAGGAGAGGGGGGTTCTAGGGACGCTTTTGACAAATGCATAGAATTAGTTCTAAAGAAAAGGTTTGAGGCCTCGACTGTGAGGTTTCAAGCTTCAGTAACTCACTCTATTTTTGTACTCTCTTTTCTCTTTTATATTTGGGTAGAAGACCTGGTGGGTGCAGACCTAAGTACAAGACTCTCAAGGATGGTTTGCACAAAATGTCCTTGTCAGCAGGTCTTCTGGCTGACTCCTCCCTGGATACCATCCATCTAAATGCAAGAGCTTTGGCAGCTAATGCAGTAGCTAGAATGAATGTCTGGCTCTGTCACTGGGAGGTGGATCCTGGGTACTAATGTTGACTGGTGGGCAAGGCCTTCGTGGGATCTATGCTGTTTGGGGAAGTTCTAGAGCCAGTCTTGGTAGAGACTAGGGACAAAAAGAAAGCCTTATCTACTACTGAAAAAGAGGACAAAAGAAGCAGATCTCATTTACAGTCCTTTCATCCCTTTAAGCAGGCCTTTAGGCCCAAAGAGTGCTTGGGCTTCAAACTGAAGTGGCAGTGCTCTAGGACTTCCAACAAACTAGTACTTAACAGATGTTAAGGAGCAATGCCAGTACCTCTCTGCTTCCAAGGGCAACCAGACCCAGCATAACAACTGATGCCTTGCCTTCCATCTCTCCCCTTTGCATTAGTGGTTGTCTCCTGTCATTCACAACAAGATGGGAGAGGATTACCATAGATGAGTTGGTCAGGGAGGTAGTTCTGCTGGGTTATGCACTAGAGTTCATGTCGCTCCCACAGGTTCAGCTGTGCATTTCTTCATGATCCAAGTGCAAGGAACTGCCACCACCTCGCCCCATCTTGCCCCAGGCAATTCATCACCTGTTGGATATTGCAGCCATCATGCTGGTGCTGATGGGACACCAGCAATCTGTGGTTTACTCAATTCTTTCTTTACTACCAAAGAGAAATGGGGTGTTCCAGCCCATTCTTGAACTGAAATGGCTGAACTCATTCAAGAAATCTTTTTTCATAAGGAGACCTTGAAGTATATCGCAGTGATGGAACATTGGGATTTCCTAGCATCAATAGACCTTTCAGAGGCCTACCTCCATATCCTGATCTGAATTGTCCATCAGAGGTTTCTTGGTTTCTTTTATAGTTACAACCATTTTCAGTTCACCACTCTTCCTTTTGGTCTCACTACGACACCTAGGGTTTTCACTAAAGTGTCAGTAGTGCTGATGGCCCATCTGAGGTTGAAAGGAGTATTCTATCCTTATTTGGATAACATCCTCATTTGATCCAGTTCCAGAATTCAGAGTCTGAATGACATCCAGACCACACTTCTATGTCAGGATGGCTTCATGGTGAATGAGGAAAAGAGTTCCCTGATTCCATCCCAACAGTTGGTACCCCTGGAGTCCAGCTAGACATAGTCTCCTTTTCAATGCTCCTCTATGAAGAAAGAGTTCAGAAGACTGTGGAAATAATTCACCTTGTCCTGTGATCTCATCAAGTGCCACTCATGGCCCTGGCACAGCTCTTAGGCATGTTAATCTCATGCCAGGATCTTGTTCCTTGAGCACATTTTCATACGCAGCCTTTACAATCTCTTCCCCTTCCCCTTCAGGCAGAGATGGCAGATTGGATCAATAAGAAAATTCCTGTTTCCAGCTCTCTCAAGGAACATTTGAGGTGGTGGCTGACAGTGTGGAAGCTGTCAAAGGGGGTCAGCCTTGCTGTTCCAAGGAGAGTGGTGATTACCATAGTCTTTTGGGTTGGGAAGCACACATGGAGAACTCAGTTGCTCAAGGGACATGGAATGCCCAAGAGACCCAAGAAGAAGCATCAACTAGCTCGAGCTTTGGGCAGTCAAGTTTGCTTTTCAGTCTTTCAGCAAATACATCAATGATCTGCACATCCTCATTTATACAGACAACACCTTGGTGAAAGCTTACTTAAACAAACAAGGAGGTATGAAGTCATGGTTGGTTCACTGGGCAGAGGAACACCTGGCATTTCTTCAGGTAGAGCATCTTGCAGGAGTGGCCAACACTGTAGCAGATTGGTTGAGTAGATCTCGCATTCAAGAAGCTGAATGGTCATTGCACCCTCAAGTCTTTCTAGAAGTCTCCAGAAGTCTGGGGACACCAGTAATAGATCTTTTTTGCAAATCTAGAGGACAGACAAGTTCATTGGTTTATGTCTAGGTATCTCTGCCCAGAGACAGAAGAAGTGAGATGCTTTGGAAATGGAGTGGCCTCAGGGGCTTCCCATCCACCAAATTGATTCCTAGGGTCCTGAATAGAATAAGGCAGCGGAGGGCAGACAGGAGGCCTTGGTTTCTGGAGCTTCTGCAGATGTTGGTCAGGAGACACAAAAGTTTTACCATTCAGGGAGGACTTGCTGTCTCAGGGTCTGGTGCTGCATCTGAATCTTGTATCTTCCAACTAGCAGTGTGGAGGCTGAGAGGTTTTGGTTCACACAGCTTAGATATCTGGATGTTGTAGTGAACATGTTACTAGTGTCTAGGTGAGAATCAACCATTAGAGTGTATGGGAGAGCCTACTTACTGTATGTTGGTGTAAGGAAAAGGATAGAGATCCAAAGATCATGGAGGTATCTTCTATCATGGAATTCCTGCAAGATGTTTTTTCTAAAGGTCTCAGTACTAGCACCTTAAACAGACAAGTAGCAGCGCTGAATTTTGGGATCAAGGGGGAGAAGGAAGTTTCTCCTTTCATCTTCATGTGTGCAGGTTCCTTAAGGGTATAGCTCTCCTTAATCCACCTGTAGTACATCATTTCCCTAACTGGAACCTTAATTGGGTCCTAAATGTATTATTGGAGCCCCCCTTTTCAACCTATGTGTAAAATTCCCCTTAGGGAACTTACTTGGAAAGCTCTTTTTTTTGGGGGGGGGTAGCAGTTATTTCTGCTAGATGGGTGTCCGAGTTGGAAGCATTGCCCTCAAATCCTGACCTTTGTATTTTTCATAAATACAAGATCATTTTACATCCTGACCCTGCTTTCACGCCTAAGGTTAATTTAGTTTTTTATAGAGCATAAGAGGTTATTTTGCCCTCTTTTCGCCCAGATCTAGTGCACACTAAGGAGAAGATGTGGCATAGATTTGATGTCCAGAGGGCACTTTGTTTTTATTTAGATATGAACACTTCTTGCAGGAAGTCTGAATCTCTTTCTTTTCCTTTCAGGAAGCTTCCTTGGGGAAGAAGTTTTCCACTTCAACTCTGTCTAGGTGGCTATGTCAATGTATTGCAGAAGCATATTGGACTTTGTGCAAGTCACCTCCACAAGGAGTGGTGGTTCAGTCAGTTAGGGGAGCTATGATTTCCACGGCATTTTGAAATAAAGCTTCCCTGGAGGAAATTTGTAGGGCAGCCACCTGGACCTCAGTTCATACTTCTATGTGTCATAAGATTAATGCTTTTGAATCTGCTTAAGTGGCCTTTGATACGAGGATGGTTAATGCATGGAGTGTCTAGTCACCAAGACCCTTCGCACAGTTTCTGTTTCTGCTTTTCTATATCCCGAAGAATCTTCAAACACCCTCCTTACTCTCCCAGACAAAACAACAATTTTCTTACTGTAAATCTCCTGTTCTGGGGAGAGTAAGGAGGACATTCCACCCACCCTGTTTTCTCAGTGATTTTGCCTCTTTCTGGACAATAGGCTACATAAGGGGCTGGTAGTTAGGTTTTCCTTACCAGTATCTTATGTTCTTTTTATTCAGTTTTTTATTGTTTGGCCTCTTCAACTGAAGAGTTTGTTTACTGAGTTTGTTTTGTAGGTAGTTCCTGCTTCTGCCCGTTCCAGTCTGAGAAGTTGGGAGCTCCTCCCCGAGCAGAGGAGTCAAAGTTGCAAGCTGGCCCAAGAACAAGATGCAACTTAAGCTGCAGAGGGTAGGGGCAGGATCTTCGAATACCCTCTTTACTCTCCCCAGAACAGGAGAATCTACAGTAAGAAGATTCCTGTTTTTTCTTACTGCAGTTCTTCTTAAGATGTGACTCAATTTGTGAGACATGTGTTACCATTATTGACATGGCTCTGCATTTTTGAAGATTCTGTATCAGGCCTGTACTTATTTGATCAAGAACTTAGTGACATCTGGTGGCGGACTACATATTGCCTCATAGAAGATTGTTCAGCAAATTATATATACGTGGGTTGACCCACTTTTGCTAATAGATTCCTTTTTAACCTTGCTTCTGTGAAAATCATCTTGTTTCCCTAATGAAACTGTGTGAACTGTAGATAACAGAAATATGCTGCTGAGGTAATACCAGCTGTCCTCATTTTTTGTGTGTGTCAAGACAATCCAGAAAATATTCTATGTCTAGAACCATTTTTAAAGTGTTTTATCAACAAGGAAATACAAAACAGTTGAAACTAATTAAGGGCTCATGACTCCTGTAAATAGTTTATGGTGGCCTGGGACTCTTTATATGTACATACATTTTGTGCACCAGAATCAGTAGCTATGTACCTTGTACGTAAATAGTTGGAGATTCCATAGAGGGCAGCAGCTGTTTTAGAGAACTGACAGCTGAAGATCAAAACTTTGCTACCTGTCAGCTTAAGTTGCATCCTGTTCTTGTCAAATGGGGCATCTGAATGTGCATGATTCACCTTATGAAATGCTGTGCTACTAGGAACAGTGATGCTTCATTGTATTGCTATTCCAGGCCTGAGGGCCAGTGAATGGTCCTTAGGATGCCACTCAGCGGGTGATGGGCCTGTGCCCTGTGCCAGTGGGTGCTCTGGAATGGGCAAAGCTGTTAAGCTGCTGCTTTCTGGCTGGAGTTGGATCCCTACATGACTGGCCCAGATGTAATCCCTTCATGAGTTATAAAATAAGGTGTATATCCTTTTTTTTATTCAAAAATGCTTTGTAGCCTTATCCTGTGCTCTGCTGCAAGAATGCCTCATGATTAGCTCTTTGCCTTGGTGCAAGAACCTTTGCACCCAGTACTATGGGCCTTGGCCAGAGTGGCTTGTAGACTTGAAAGGGTGTCTCTAACCAACACCTGACTCCAGCTCCCATTCCCAGCTTTGTTTGAGAATGTAATTGGTTGTGCTAATAACATTTCCCATTCGCAGTTAATCTTGTAAGAATACTCTTTTTAATACATATACAGGTTCCTATGTAGTCTGCAATAAGGAATCACGCATTTCCACAATATTCTTATTTAAATTTATAGTCTGCTGTAGGGGGTTGTTGGTGGTGGGGGTCCTACAATGTTTCCTTTTCGCTATATTAGTGAACAGAGACTGCCATATTGAATTTAATTGCAAATGTGTATTTGCTATTTAACAAGCATATGTTAAGAAGTTAAGATTGAACTGCTCATTTGTCCAAAATGATAGCGAGCATGCAGATACCCACTTTGAAATTCATCATTGCCATGCTAAGATTGAGAAGTGGGGTAAAAATATGTTAAATAAACAAACAGACTGTTGGATTCTTTTATAAACGTTGCAGAGTGCTAATGTATTTTACTGTCTAAGTTGGCAAGATCCATGTGGTGTATTTAGCTTGGATTGCGTGATATCAACTGAGCTGCTTGGTTTTCACTAGATCACAAACTGCAGTTTAGATACTGGACATTGATATAAAGTTGCGACACTATGATTAGTCATGGCATCTCAATTGAAAATGTGTAATCACAAAATTGTATAATCCAGAATTTCCTGACAAAAGAGAAATTCGGAAAGGCCTTGTCAAATATTTATTTCCTTAAACAACAGTTTATAGAAGCAGATGCAAATCAGATTGCTGTGAGTTTAGCTCAGTGTATTTGAATTCCAAATTCTTGCTTGGGCATTATGGGTTGCTGGCTCTCAAATTATACTTTCATGCTAAAATAGAAACACATGTGCAACAGTTGAAAGTGAAGACTACAGGAATGCCAAGTACTCATAGCGAGCAACATATTCACTGTATTGCATGTTCCTTTTAGCCATTATTATAGAAAAGAAAAGTTTAAAATCCCCAGTTTTTATAACAAAAATTTAAAACTAGGTCCTTCTCCTCCCACAGATACACACACTTGGATTTATATAAAGTATGATACAGATAGGAGATTATTAAGAACAACGAAGAGTCCTGTGGCACCTTAAAAACAAACACATTTATTCTGGCATAAGCTTTCTTGGACACGGTCCACCTCATCCATTGTGGAATGTGGATGTTGTGCATCAAGTGTACTTTGTTCCCAGAATTCCCAAAAGCAAGAGACGTTACAGAAAATGCTATTCTGGGATAACCAAAGAAAATAAGAAATGTCCTTCAGAATGAATTGAGAATTTTTGACATGGGTTCACCTCCTTCATTGGGACAGTGCTTTCATACGCAAAGTAATCACGTATTTTCCTCAGTTAACTGAATTTCTGTGATGATCTTATCACAGGAACAAACAGAGGCATTTGTGGGAGTTCAGACTTTAAACCCCTGTCCTAGATTTTTTTCAGTGCCAATAAAAATATGAGCTGACCTATTTTGAAAGCTTAGCCAATAATTTATTACAAAAATTTAGTTGGCTAATTTTTAATTTGCCCTAGAGAATGAGTGAACAGATTGCAATTTCATAGAATATATTTCTATGGCTAGTACCTTTTAAAATAATTTGCTGTCCTGATTTGATATCCATATTTATTCATAATCTCATTCTGCACATAGAAGTTACAATGCACACATATAGATGTATAGAGTCACACTTTCTTGCAGACATACACACGCAGATAAATTTTCACAGCCATCTGAAAAAGAGGCAGCAGTGACAAACCAACATATCATGTAACAAAATGTTCACTGTTACTAATACATACGTTTTTTGTTAAAAATCACAACTTCTACAATATCACTTTTCCCTTTCTTTTCAACCTGAGATCCTGAAGCTATGCTGGAAAGCAGGGCATTGCTATGTAGTTGAAGATTTGGGGCACAGGACCATAGGCCCACCCAAAAAATAATTAGTTATGTCAACATTTCTGTGAACCACCCAGAGTGCTTTGACTATGGGGTGGTATAGAAATATAATAAATAGATTGAATTGAATGAAACATTTTCCAGAGGGGTCCAAGGCTGAAGAATGCTAATGTATATGTATAGATGCAAACTTAGAAATAAGTACTAGAATACACTGGTGTCACCCAACTCCAAGGAAGCAGTTGAAACCCTTAAACTGGGGTTCAGCCTGGGGTTGATAATGGGCTGGATGACAGTGAACAAGCTGAGGTTAAACTCAGACAAGATGGAGGTGTTGCTGGTCAGTAGAAAGCTTGACTTGGGGATTGGAATCCAACTTGTTCTGGAAGGGGTGTGCTCCTCCTGAAGGATCAGGTCCACAGTTTAGGAGTGCTCCTTGATCCTACACTGGCCCTGGATTGTCAGGTGGTGGCAGTGGCAAGGAGTGCATTTTCACAGTTACACTTGGCTCACCAGCTGTGACCCTCCCTGAGTCAGTCTGACTTGGCAACAGTTATCCATGCCTTGGTTACATCATGCTTCGACTACTGCAATGTGCTCTATGTGGACACTATGTGCTCTCTACCCCTGAAGAGTATCCTCAGGCTTCAGTTGGTGCAAAATGGGGCAGCTAAGCTGGTAATTGGTGCATGGCATCAGGACTATAAAGGCTTGCAATGGTTGCCAGGTGCTTTCTGGGCTCAATTCAACGTGTTTGTTTTGCTGTCTTAAAGGACTGCCTACCTCATTATGATCCCATCCAGTTATTAAGATCCTGCTGGGGTGTGGGCTGTTGGCAGGTGCCTGACTATGTCTACTCTTAATGCTGGCCCTGACACCAGTGACTAATAAGAACCTGGATTTTTGTACCTCTAAGGGCTAAACTACATGCTTTGTCAAATACATAGTGTGTAGATAATCTTCTCTTTCTCTTTTACCTCTAAGCAAGCATGTGATCTGGATCCTCCCAGCCTATTTCCCCCCTAAATTTGCCCCCCCCCCAATGCTGCATAGGGGGTTAAAGAAAAAAAAAACTTTGGCACCAATGGAGTACCCTGCTTTTTTTTAGCCCCTGGCAGGCCTAATTATGTGGGGGAATTTGGGGTGGGGGGGAACAGCTGGGTGCAGAGGTTTAGACCTCCCTAATATAGGGGAGTCTGGTCCTGATGCAGATCGAAAGGACCCATTTGCTTACTTGAAAGTGATAAAGAAACAGGATCATCTGCAGGCGACATATTTAACATAGCATGTAGTTCAGTCTTGTTACAAACAATTTTAAGATGGAGTGATACTTTCCTGGGGTTGTTGTTGTTGTTCAGTCGTTCAGTCGTGTCCGACTCTTCGTGACCCCATGGACCATAGCACGCCAGGCCTTCCTGTCCTGCGCTCTCTCCCGGAGCATGCTCAAGTTCATATTCATTGCATCCGTGATGCTATCTAGCCATCTCATCCTCTGCCGTCCCCTTCTCCTTTTGCCTTCAGTCTTTCCCAGCATCAGGGTCTTTTCCAGGGAGTTTTCTCTTCGCATTAGGTGGCCAAAATATTGGAGCTTCAGCTTCATTATCTGTCCTTCCAATGAGCACTCAGGGTTGATTTCCTTTAGGATGGACTGATTTGACCTCCTTGTAGTCCAGGGGACTCGTAAGAGTCTTCTCCAGCACCACAGTTCGAAAGCATCAATTCTTCGGCGCTCAGCCTTCCTTATAGTCCAGCTCTCACAGCCATACATTACTACTGGGAAAACCATCGCTTTGATTAGACGGACCTTTGTCGGCAAGGTGATGTCTCTGCTTCTTACTATGCTGTCTAGGTTTGCCATAGCTTTCCTCCCAAGGAGCAAGCGTCTTTTAATTTCATGGCTACAGTCACCGTCTGCGGTGATCTTGGAGCCCAAGAAAGTAAAATCTGTCACTGCTTCCATTTCTTCCCCTTCTATATGCCAGGAAGTGATGGGGCCAGATGCCATGATCTTAGTTTTTTTAATGTTGAGTTTCAAACCAGCTTTTGCACTCTCCTCTTTCACCCTCAACAAGAGGCTCTTGAGATCCTCTTCGCTTTCTGCCATTAGGGTGGTATCGTCTGCATATCGGAGGTTGTTGATAATTCTCCCAGCAATCTTAATTCCGACCTCTGATTCATCCAACCCGGCATTTCTCATGATGTACTCTGCATATAAGTTAAATAAGCAGGGTGACAATATGCAGCCTTGTCGTACTCCTTTCCCAATTTTGAACCAATCGGTTGTTCCATGTCTGGTTCTTACTGTTGCTTCTTGACCCTCGTACAGGTTTCTCAGGAGACAGGTAAGGTGGTCTGGTACTCCCATCACTTTAAGAATTTGCCACAGTTTGTTGTGATCCACACAATCAAAGGCTTTAGCATAGTCAATGAAGCAGAAATAGACGTTTTTCTGGAATTCTCTTGCTTTCTCCATGATGCAGCGAATGTTGGCGATTTGATCTCTAGTTCCTCTGCCTCTTCGAAACCCAGCTTGTACTTCCGGTAGTTCTCGGTTCGCATACTGCTGAAGCCTAGCTTGTAGGATTTTGAGCATCACCTTGCTGGCATGTGAAATGAGCGCAATTGTGCGGTAGTTTGAACACTCTTTGGCGTTGCCCTTCTTTGGAATTGGAATGTAAACTGACCTTTTCCAGTCTTGTGGCCACTGTTGAGTGTTCCAGATTTGTTGGCATATTGAATGCAGCACTTTAACAGCATCATCTTTTAGGATTTTAAATAGCTCGGCTGGAATACTGTCATCTCCGCTAGCTTTATTGTTACTAATGCTTCCTAAGGCCCACTTGACTTCACTCTCTAGGATGTCCGGCTCAAGTTCAGTGACCGCACTATCATGGCTATCAGGGACATTCAGATCTTTCCTGTATAGTTCTTCTGTGTATTCTTGCCACCTCTTCTTAATCTCATCTGCTTCTGTTAGGTCCCTGCCTTCTTTGTCCTTTATCCTGCCCATCTTTGCACAAAACGTACCCTTGAGATCTCCAATTTTCTTGAAGAGATCTCTAGTCTTTCCCATTCTGTTGTTTTCCTCGATTTCTTTGCATTGTTCACTTAAGAAGGCCTTCTTGTCTCTCCTTGCTATTCTCTGGAACTCTGCATTCAGTTGGGTATATCTTCCCCTTTCTCCCTTGCTTTTCGCTTCCATTCTTTCCTCAGCTACTTGTAAAGCCTCATCAGACAGCCACTTGGCTTTCTTGCATTTCTTTTTCTTTGGGATGGATTGAGTTGCTGCCTCCTGAACAATGTTACGGACCTCCGTCCATAGTTCCTCAGGCACTCTGTCTATCAGGTCTAATCCCTGAAATCTATTCCTCACCTCCACTGTATATTCATCAGGGATATGATTTAGGTCATACCTGAACCGTTTAGTGCTTTTCCCGACATTCTTCAATTTAAGCCGAAATTTTGCAAGAAGCAGCTCATGATCTGAGCCACAGTCAGCTCCAGGTCTTGTTTTTACTGACTGTATGGAGCTTCTCCATCTTTGGTTGCAAAGGACATAATCAATCTGATTTCGATATTGACCATCTGGTGACGTCCATGTGTAGAGTCGCCTCTTGTGCTGTTGGAAAAGAGTGTTTGCTATGATCAGCATGTTCTCTTGGCAAAACTCTATTAGCTTTTGTCCTGCTTCATTTTGTACACCAAGGCCATGCCTGCCTGTTATCCCGGTGATTTCTTGACTTCCTACTTTGGCATTCCAATCCCCTATGATGAAGAGGACGTCTTTTTTTGGTGTTAGTTCTAGAAGGTGTTGTAGGTCTTCATAGAACCGATCAACCTCAGCTTCTTCGGCCTCAGTGGTTGGGGCATAGACTTGAATTACTGTGATGTTGAATGGTTTGCCTTGGATTCGTACTGAGATCATTCTATCATTTTTGAGATTGTACCCCAGTACTGCTTTTCCCACCCTTTTGTTGACTATGAGTGCTACTCCATTTCTTCTAAGGGATTCTTGCCCACAATAGTAGATATGATGGTCACCTGAATTAAATTCGCCCATGCCTGTCCATTTGAGTTCGCTGATTCCCAAGATGTCGATGTTCAATCTTGCCATCTCATGTTTGACCACCTCCAGCTTACCTTGATTCATTGATCTGACATTCCAGGTTCCTAAACAATATTGTTCTTTACAGCATCGGATTTTCTTTTCACCGCCAGACACATCCACAGCTGAGTGGCCTTTCGGGTTTGGCCCAGCCGCTTCACTCTTTCTGGCGCTACTTGGAAATACCCTCTGCTCTTCCCCAGTAGCATATTGGACACCTTCCGACCTGAGGGGCTCATCTTCCGGCGTCATATCTTTTAGCCTTGTGATACGTTCCTGGGGTTACTGTTCATTTATACAGAGATGTTCAGTCAGAGACATCCGGTTGGAGCCATGGCATCCGGCAGTGACTTGCAGAGTTCTGCAGATTGCTTATCTCAAAGAGCAGGGAAAAGGTTGAGAAACCTTTTTATCTTCCCCTGGAATTAAAAGGGGAAGCTTACAGTACCATCCAGATAAAAACTTGGAAAAACAGTTCCTGTTGTGAAGAAACAGAGGGGCTGAAATCTAAGAACAGATGCCGGTGTGTCATCACTGCACACTGTTTGAAACTTCTAAGCAATTAGGAGACACAAGGACCAACAGCCCCGAACAACATCTCTGAACTTAAACAGTATCTGAGGACTTGTAATTAAATTTGTGTAAGTTTGTTTTTCTTAAGTTTTCCTGCAATTATACTTGCTTGTTGTGCTTTGGAAAGTGAGGGATGGCAGAACCAAAGGAAAAAAGGAAAGGCTTGAAAACGCCACCTACCCTCCCAATGGCTCCCCCGGCAAAGGTTTATAGAAATGCCGGAGATGAAGAGTTGCTGCTTGCTTTGATAAAAACTATGTCTTTGCAGCTATGAGAGAAGTCAAAGAAACTTGAAACAATTCAGGACTTAATAACCGCCCTTCAGGGGGCTGTGGATTTAATTAATATCTCTTTTCAAAAGATGGAAGTGAAGGTTAATGACCTTGAAGATCAGATTGTTGCACATGAAACGGCCATGAAAGTGTCCCATAATGTTTTGTCTGCTTGAATCTCTCAACTGGAGGCCTTCAAATGCAGAGCGAATCTACGTATCCTTGATATTAAAGACGTGGCTACTGATACAGGCTGGGAGGAATTTCTGGATAAACTTTTGCATGAGCTATTTGCTTTGCCATCTGATTTCTTACTTGATATTGACCATGCATATCATGTTTCTGATTCAAGGCGTGGCACTGGAGGGACTTCTGGGACTGTTGTTCGATTTTCACGAGTCTCCACAAAAAAAAATGCCTTATGCGTTTGGCAGGAGAGTGGGGTGAGCTCCGGTGGGGACCAGTGGATGACAAGATTATGCTCTTTCGTGATTATGCTAAAGAGGTTGCTGTCAGAGGAAGGCAATTTGCCAAGGCAGGAAGTTTGCCAAAGCAAATTAACTTGCAATATCACATTAAATATCTGGCTGCATTTTGTGTTCTTTTTGAAGATCAGATGAAGAGATTCTTGGATCCTGACGCTGCAGGAACATTTTTAATTGGTATTAAAATTAAATTCAGGGAACCAACTCTCTCAGCCTCTGGAGTTGGAACTTAGCCATTTTTACTGTTCCTTTGAAGTGCTGTTCGGGTTTTAGCTGATAACTGGTCAGGCAGTAGGCCAAAGATAAATGTTTGCATTTTTTTCTTCTCTCTCCTCTTTTTTTATGTTATATTGTAATAAAGTGCATATTTGTGTGCATGTGAGTACACTTATAAATCTATTTTTAGATATGATACTACTTAAAATATACAAATGATTTCTTCCTGTTTTTGTCTTTCTCTTAAACTTCTCTTCCCCCCCCCCTTTTTATTAGTATTATCACTATTAGTATCACTATGGGATTATTATTATTGCTGTTCCTTGCTGGTTAAACCTTTAATGTTTATTAATACGTGTTAACTGAATAGTAATTTATGGCAAATGGAAATGGATTGTTTACTTCTATTTCTGTGCTAGAAGTCTATTTGGATATTTGGTTTGTCTTTATTGAAGTTTAATATAATTCTGTTTTTTTTTCTTTTTTTCTTTTTCTCTTTCTTCTTTTACTATCCTCCCTTTTTCTTTTTTTAGAATACTGTAATGTTGGAAACTGAAGATTTTGATTATATTGTTGGTAGTGTTTATTTTATTTGTAAAAATAAAATAAAAATAGATTAAAAATATACAGAGATATTCAGTCTAAAACATGCAATGGTTTAATATGGCTTTCAAGTAGTTACCCAGCAGAAAATAATTATCCCTCTGCCCGGCATACACACACAGGGCTCAGATCCCACACCTCAAAAGTCAAGGTTTCTTTACATGTATTTCCGTGTAACTTGTGGTTGGCCCCACAGTTGTCATTGGGTTTTGCCAAATGCAACAGTGAACATAAGAAGAGTCCTGCTAGGTCTGAACAAAGTCCTGTCTAATCCAGATTTCTGTTTCCAACATCCAAATAAATAAAAAAATCTACACCATGCATAAGTTCTTAAAGATCTATCAGTGGTGTGGCGTGGTGTGGTGTGGTGAATCTTTAAACTGGTGCCAGCATGTATACAATCCTGTTAAATAAACATGATAGTTACTAATACCTCTGTGGGGTCTGAATATAGAAGTCAAGGTTCAACAGACAATATAGTACTGGAGTAGTTTGAAAACAAAGGTACAGCTGTCAGCCAGCCAAATGTGGGGAAAGCTTGTACTCACTCCCACATGAGCTTCTCCATAGGCATCTAGCTTGTGAGAGGGGCTGTAGCTCAGTGGTGGAGCACATGGTTTGCATGCAGTAGATCCCAGGTTCAATCTCTGGCATCTCCAGGTAGGGCTAGGAAAGTATCTCACTTGAAACCCCGGAGAGCCGTTTCCGGTCCATGTCAACAATACTGGGCTAGATGGACCAATGGTCTGCCTCAGAATAAAGCAGCTTCCTGGCTTTCTAATTGTGGTGGGAAGAAAAAGGGCTTTTGCCTCTCCTTGTATTGGCTAAAGAAAGTGAGCTGCTCTCACTTCCCTCAACCAATACAACTGGTCAGGGGGAACATCTACACACTGTCCTCTGCTACTGGGGGATGTTTGTTGGTCCCAGAAGGCTATGCATGGATACCACTTATGTCCAGGATGCTTCCTGAGACCCTGGAGTGATGCTGCCAGGCAGTGTTGACGATACAAGGCTAGATGGACCAGGGGTCTGACTCGATATAAGGCAGTGTCCTATGTTCCTTGATATCTTCTTGTTATCGCATTCGCAACCTGCTTCTCAGGATCCTATAATCAGCTATGCCAACTGATTTTCTAGCCTGCAGCCCCAGCATTAGGAGACAGGCTGAGCTCTCTTAACAAGAATCTTAATGGCTATTCAAGTGTTCCTGCGTACCTGGAACAAGACTCTAGGAAGTTCTAGAATGGCTTTTAAGAGGTGATGGGGGCACTAACTGTAGTAGGTCAGCATTTTCCATTAGAAACACTTTTCAAACTATTTCAAGCCAGTCCATTGTTAGTTATTGGACTTCTAATTCTTGAACCTCCTGCAAACAAGTTATCAATTCTGTATGACTTGGATAGATTCTGTAAAATAATAAATGCTTCTCTGACACTCTGAAATATGACCAACTGCATCACATTTTAAAGCATTAATATTATTTTCCAGAAACATCTAATAAAAACAGAGGAATTAACATTACTTCTTTCTTGTGCAAGTAGGTAGCTCACATGGCTGAACTGAATAAAGAAACAATTCCCAGATGATTTTCAGTGCAGCTGCCTAGTGAAGCCAAAAACAAAATTTCCATTTATTTTTGAATGACTTAGTTGTATCCTAAGTCTGCAATCCTATACCCGCTCACTTCAGAGTTCCCAGAAGCCTCTGCCAGCATGGCCAATAGTCAGGAATGCTGGGAGTAACTCTAAAGGAGCTATCCAAGGTGCTGAACCCATGCTGGGGAATTGGGTTAAGCACATTGGATAGCTCCTTTACAGTTCAGACTGGTTCTGACTGAAACCCAGAGCAGATTTACAGCCACACTGAAATCGGGCCCATCAGCCTCCACTGGAAGATCTACTTTCGGCTCACCCTTTCCCTACTATAAGTAGACATGTATAGAATTGTGCTGTAAGTCTGTTAGGACATTAGTATATTTACTCTGATATCTATGTGTTCGTCTCCTTTGAAAGATATCATGAGAACTGATACAAACAATCCTTTGCAAAGCACAGGTGGCTGCGTAGAGAAACCCTATTTCCCATGGAAGCTGCGAATTTGCATGAGAGGCCAAATATTATGCTTCTACAAGATACTGGCAAAAGACTATATCCTTACATTACTTGAGGCGGTGATTAGGTGAGACTTTTAAAGGGGTTGGGCAGCAAAATGGAGCACCTGATACAGTGGAGAGAGCAGGCTATTTTGTCTTCATCATGCAAACAAGAACAATTAAATTTCCCAAGCAGGCCAACATGGCCAGCTCATTACTCTCAGAGTAAATCTGAGCTATAAAAAGGCACAATAAAATCTCCTTTACCATTGCATGTGCTCACCCTCTCCAGATTATGCTAATATGCCTAGCACTTGGGGAGTTAGAAATATTCAATGTGAAAATCCTGTCTAAACATTTTCTGTTTATGTAAATATCCAGATAAGGAAAACATTTGTAGAATGGGGGGGGGCATGCATGCGTGCCTTATATAACCTCTTTATGATGCCTTTATTTCCCATTATGAGTAGAAGTAGAGTTTGCAAGCATTTTGGCCATGGTGTTAAAGGGAGATTATTGTGCTTGGCCATCCATTTTGATATTGAGCTTGGCCATCCATTTTGAGATTTGTGCTACTTCATGAATAAAGACATTAGTTTTGTAGGCACCAGTGATCCCCAGCTGGCATGGTTAGGAATGCTAAGAGTTGTAGTCTAAAACATCAAGAGGGCACCAGGTTGATTGTTAAAACAGACCACTGTAGGGTTGTTCAAAGGTAGGTACCACCACATTGTCTACAATTACAATGTCATGTTTTTGTGCCTTAGGGAAAAATCTACCTGGGTTTAAACTGGGGGCCAACTTCCCTCACCCTCCCTAGAATTGCTTGTTTGAGTTTGCTACCAAAATTCAGCAGCAGCAGAAAAGATGTGATGTTACTGTTTAGAAAGCTGTGCAGGGAGTGCATGCCTTGTTTTAAAGAAAAGTTGCATTCCACGAAGCAGGGCCAGCATCAAGGGTAGACATGGTCGGGCACCTACCAAGGGCCCACTCTCCCCAGCAGGGGCTCATTGACAAGTGCTCCCTGGAGTTGCTCCTCTTCACCATTGCAACCTGCTTGTTCACCACCTCTCACTCTGGTCCAGACAACGTTGGAGATGAGAAGGAGGAGCGGTAGATGGCGTGGCCTAGTTGTTCACTGGTTTTCTGCCTGTAAAGCAATGAGGAGAAAGAGAATGAGGAGCATTAGCAGCTGGTGACAATGTTGGTGAGAAGGTAGACCCACTGAAAGAGGGGGTGCATTGAGGGTGTCTTGCCTCAAGGGGTCCAGGGGCCCTCTGAAACCAGGAGCCGGCACTGTCCCAAAGCCTCTGAGGAGCATGATTTCAGTTTAAAACAAGGTATGTGTTCCCTGTGCACCTTGTTTAAGAGTGAGGTTGCAGCTTTTTTTCTTCTTTTTTTGCTGCTGCACCAATGAATTTCAGCAGAACGTTCAGCAGCACCACCACAAAAAAGGCCAGAGGGGCACATATTGCTCAGTCCTAGTTTAAGTGGTCATCTGAACTATCTCCCATACATATAAACATACATACAAATCAAGCCGCCATACTTAACCTAAGTATGAACTTACATATAAAGCTGCGTATATGCTACATCAGACCACTGGTCAATCTGTCTAGCCCAGTAGGGATCCTTCTCTGTCTTGCTACCTTGAATGCCTTCCAGTGGAGAGTGTGGGGTGAACCTGGGACTTTCTGCATGCAAAGCTTGTGCTCTGCCTCCAAGCTATATTCCCCCATAGCTCCTTTTCTCCCTACACTTTCCCAGATTCCCAATGTATTGTTGCTTTTCCCTTCTCCCTATCACTAGTATTGTGTTTCAAGTCAAGAGCTATAGTTTTGCAAAAATGAGGCCATCCTTCAGGCTCTAATCTTATTTTGAACTCTCTCTGCTTGTCTATGCGTGTTCAAGTTGCTATGGCTTACCTCTTCTTGGTTTCATGACTTCCAGGAAGTGTTCTGGTTAACTTTGATATCTCATAGTATGTTTTGCTTTGCACCACCATCCAAGAAAGAAACATCGACCTGGTTTGCACATAATGACAGCTGTTTTTAATCGATGGATTCTTGTGCAAGAGCAGGGACGAGCAAGCATGCTGCCTACAGCACGTCTGCCTCTTCCACTTTTACTGCACACCTTCATAAGGTGTGAAGTGAGGCATGTGAACCCAGTGGTTAATCCAACAACAAACCATGGATTAACCGCTGGGTTCACACGTCACGCTCACAACCTACGAAAGAGCTGATTGTGGGCTCTGGGGTAAAAGCAGAACAGGTGGTCATGCTGCAGGCAGGGTGCCTGCTCCTGCATGACAACCCATCAGTTTTTAAACTAATGAGTAATTGTTACATGCAAACAGGCCCATTGTCAGGATTCCATTAGCCCCTACTTTACCTCATCGCCCAAACATACACAGATGAGAGGCTTCAGTCTATAGCTTTTAATCCATTACTTCACAGGGTCATACAGAGGCAATTTCTCAGAGACTCTCCATCTACAAAGGAATGCCTTCAGGGGATTCAAATGGAATTCACGAGAGTTGCCTGCCATTTTAAGAGGGAGACGAAGTGAGAGGTCTCTCTCTTCTCTTGAGTCCTCTAAGAGCAGCTTTTCATGCAAGGCCAGTCGGGTAGACCATCTAAGTTCCGTGTCAGGAGCTCCCTAGCAGCCTCTTGCAGTCCCCTCCAATAGCCAACTCAGGACACAGATGACGAGGATTCTTTCCAAGGCTTTATTCCTTTATGACTCTTACAAATACTAATCACTAGCGACTAAGCAAGGAACTGGGGAAAGATAGCAGAGTAGCCTAAGCTCCAGGTAAGGCAATTGGTCCCCGTTTGAAGAAGAACCATGGGAAGATTCTGAACTTATGGGCTATGGAGAGATCCTCCCTCTTTCCCTTGGGTCCTCGGGACATGACCGTTGTTTGAGTGCCAAACGAGCAGAGCGCCTCCTTTCCACGCCCTTCATCTGTTGCCGCTTCCTGCATCTGCGCTGAGTGTCCAGCAAGCCCCCCTCCAGCACTCTCTCACTGCCAGGGTCACTATCTATCCCAGCAATACTGGCAGGAGGAATCTCTGCCAGCTGCTGTGCTTGAAAGAGATGAGTGAGCTCCTCTCCCACGGATCGCTGTTCTTCCTCAGAATCAGAACTGCTCTGGGGCTCTATGGGCTCAGTTTCCACCCTGACATTCCGCCCTTGCCTTCTCTCTCTTTGCTCTAAGGCTGCGTCTGGAATCCATTAGGTCATCCTCCTCAAACCCCGCCTCCTCCTGTTCACTGCCTCTCACCGGGGGGGGGGGCAGTGAGGAGGGACCCTCAAGCTCAACCATCTGGATGTTTGTAACCTCAGAAGCAGGCCTACTCATATCTGGACTAGCCTGGGAAAACATCTCCCCCATGTCTGATGGTTCTTCTTCAGAATCTGAACTGCAATCCCACTCCCTGCGCTCAGAAACACCCCTGACACCCGTGCAGTCTGGTCTTTTTCTGCAGGAAATGCTTTTCCAGATATCACTTCAGATGGCACTATTCACTGCAGAGATCCAGGGAAGTGTTATGCCAACATCAACAGTCCATCTTGCATATTTACATTTGGCGTGCTAGCCCACTCCTGAGGCGGCGTGAATCCCTTGCCTCAGGACTTGGAGCAAGAGATCCCTGTATTTGTGTTACAGCCTGCCCTGCTAGGAGGACCTATCCGCTCACCATTTGATGCCCCCAAATACCTCAAGCGATCTCCAGGGACATATCACCCATATCAGCCTGCCCACACTTTAAGAAAGAGAAGCCCTTCTCATTTGCCAACCTGTGAGAGCAGTAGGGGGGTGATCACACATGAGAGGGCCTTCTCTGCAGTGGCCCCACGTCTTTGGAATAAGCTGTCATCAGAGGTCCACTATGCTCCGTCATTGCAGGCTTTTAAGAAGGTCTTAAAACATATTTTATCATGGCCTTCTCTTGATATGACTGCTATTGTTGTTGTTACTGTTGTTATCGTTGTTGCTGGTTTTATTGTTGGCTTTTATTGCTAGCTTTTATTGTTATGTTTTTATTGCTTTTAATATTGTAACTGTTTTTATGTATTTTACTGCTGTAAGCCGTAAGTAGTTTTAATGTTTTATATATTTTGTATTGTTTTACTGTGTGCTCTTTGGTTTTAATTTTTGTGAAATGCCCAGAAAGCTTCAGCTATTGGGCGGTATAGGAATGAATGAATGAATGAATGAATGAGCCATGGGGGGGGGGGGGGCTTCTGCCCTGAAAGGTGGCCAATAAATGTTTTAAATAAATAAATAAGTTGGGCTAGATAATATCACATTGAGTTGAAAAGGCCACATTTTCCATCATTTTTGCAGATAATATACCTAAGTAAGTTAGAAATCAGTCTCCTGTGGATGAAGAGGAAGTTGGACTCAAGTCTGGTGATAAGGCTAAGCATCCCCCAAAATGTTCAGTGTAAGTGTCAAATTGTGATCTCAGAAGTGATCTTAAACTTATTTGATACACATTTCCTAGCCTTATAGAGTAAAGAAGGATGTACTGTATATGATTGCAGCAGATTCACATGTGCAAAGAAAGCACAAGTCTGTGAACATACATAATGCTGTATTTGTTGTACATTCTTACTTTCTAAATCTTAATATTTTTGGGTCCATTTTAAGGCATGTTCTCTTTGTGGTGTTACATTTTCCTCTAAGCTCATATGAGACTGTTAAAATTCTGCTCATGTGTCGCATCTTAATGTGAATGAATTTCTAATGGGATGTAAGTGGAATAACTACAGCAGGTTTCATTTAAGCAACAGATGGCTGCCCCCTGCTCCAGTCACCTCTCTTGCAAATGCACAGTTTATGCCTGATTAGTGTGGAGGGAATAGGACAACATTCATGTCCCCCCCCCTTTTTTTTTTTTTGATAAGAGGAATGATGGTGAAAGGAAAGGGCTACTTAATCCTTTCCCTGCTAGCGATCTTTATATTAACCCCCCACCCCACCCCCAGCTAATTTTCTCTCCATGAGATTCCATGTATACATTTATGAAGGTACTACAGCTGCCAGGTATATTGCATTTATTGAACTTGTATTTCATCAGTTCCTTCTAGGAAAAGCACTAGCAAATACCACAATTTCAAAAGTTACCTACACACACACACACACACACACACATCTCAAACCCTGCAAGTAAAAAAGCAGTTAGGGAGAGCAATTTTGGGTGGGGAAATAAATTAACAGCCCTTCCTATTTTTAACCAGAGTTTCAGCCTGCTTAGACTACTTTTCATTACAGTCCTGCCTCAGCTTCATAACACATGCTTGCAAATCATGACAGGGCTCGTACGAAACCACACACTATGGATTGTTTCCCCTGCCCCTGTGCGTACTGCTTGCATGCCAGGTTTTTGCTTAATTGCCCATGCCACATCACGAGTTGCAGTGTCATCTGAACCCGGCATGCAGCATGGTGGGTGTGACTTCTAACCTACCCCCCAACCCCTACTACAAGCTATGGGTTGTGGGGTGGGTTAGAAGCTACCCCCACCATGCCGTGTGACAAGTTCAGATGACACATCAACTCACAATGTAGCATGGGTAATTAAGCAAATGGTGGGCATGTGCAGGGTTGGAAAAACAACCCATACTGCATGATTTCCCCTGCTGATCATGCGAACCCAGCCAACGTGTAGTTTGCTCCTCATTTGCTTGCTTTCTCACAGACTTCTTAAAATGATACTTGACATGTGAAATTAAATACAGTGGCGATTAAATAGTTGTTACTGTATGACATTGTATAGGAAGAGTGTGACTCCATATGGTTAGCATATGGAAATGTTATGCAAATCAGTGCCTTCTTTTGTGGTGATGCACGTCCTCTTTTTTTGGTGGTTCGTAAGTGGCCACTCTACACTCAGTTGGTTTCTGGCAATGGGAAAGAGAGGGAGGTTGAATGTCAGTACAGGGCATATTGACAGACGTTCTGAAGATGAAAGAGAAATTTGAATACTAAAAGTGAGGCATGAAGTAGTAGTATTGTAAACCCACATAGGCCAGTGGTTCCTAAACCTAGCTCTGTAACTTGTGATTTCTTAATTTAATATGAGTTCATATATGCATGCACATTGCACAATGACTTGAAACATTAAATGGTTATTTGTGTGCAGAACACAGCTGTCATGGATCAAGTGCGGTTGCTTTAACCAGAATTCATTTCAATGGAGGAAGTTTATGCAGTCAGCTGTAGGTCACTGAATGTTGAGTAAATGTGGGGGCCCTTGTATTAGTGACGTACATACATTTGTGAATCAGCTCTTAGCATGCCAGTGGTTGAAGCTGAATGTACGTGAGGCATGTGTTCTGTCACTGAGCCATGGCCCTTCTTTTTATTTTGGGGTTAGCTGTCTGAAAGAACTCTGTAAGCTGTGCATTGGATTTTTGGTGGGGAGTGGGTGGGGGCCCCTATTTGCCTAGACTAGTTCTCTCTTCTTTGTTTAGGATATCTCTGCTAAAAGGAAGGATTTGGATGCCTAATATTTATTCTGTAGCATCTCTTGAAGTAATCATGTGATTTGTTCAGTCAGACACAGGGCATTGTTCCTGCTGCTTAGTGATAACAAATGGCACAGTTTTAATGTGCTGCAGATGTCTGTAATGGTGCATCAGGACATTGGAAAGCTTCCAAAGAAGGAAACCTTTGCTATTGAAACTCGCATGCCACAGGCTGAAGCCGGAAATCAGCTCAGTCCATAATTGCATGCTTTGCCATGGTGTAAATGGATCTAAAGCCCTAAATCTCAATTTGATGTACACTGTGCAGATGTTGGTCATTAGGACACTTTATCTGCTGCTCTCGCATTCTCGTTGCTCCTGCCTCATTTGCAATCACTTTAAGTGGCAAGGGCACACATGACTATGAATAATTTATTTAAGAACATAATGACTGCTTGAGTTTGAGACACGTTTTCTCACTGAATTGTTTGATGTTATCAGTTTGCTTGCCATTTTGTTCATATTGCTCACTGGAATATTTAAATAAAGGTAAAGTTCCCATGGGATGGCTTGAAAAGAGTTCTATACTTTTAGTCACTGCATGGTAGGAAGAAGACTGGTTTTGCAAGAATTTTTAACAACCTTCTTAGTGTTGCAGGTTGGGATGATGACAAGGGACTGGTTCTCTGGAAACATTCTTGGAGTGACACCTGGATAGTATCCCCAAGCATCAGGATTACAGGGAAGGGATTCATATTGTTCCCTTCCTACTTTGGCTTTTTTGGCTCCTCATGAGGGTTACTGGGGCAATAAGATTTCCTCCTAGACTCTCCAGCTGGTGTCATGAGGCTGTATCGCTGATCTCCTCGTCTTGCTGTCCCTCAAGCCTGTTCTCCCATCCCCCTCAGGGTAAAATCTGTGTATGTTTGACAATCTAGACCCCAAATGTTGTGAGACTTAGAATCATAGAATCATAGAATAGTAGGCTTGGAAGGGGCCTATAAGACCATTGAGTCCAACCCCCTGCTCAATACAGGAATCTAAGTCAAAGCATCCCTGACAGATGGCTGTCCAGCTTCAACCTGAATGCCTCCAGTGTCGGAGAGCCCAGATTTCACATAGCAGTCTTGCAATATCAACTGCCTGGCCTTGTTCTGAAGGAAATTCATCTGATTTTTCCCACCTTCTTAAGGTAGTACAACTAGGGATGTTAGAGAATTCTGCCACAGACTCCAATGAGGCCAGATTCTAAAGAATCTGGCCCCTCGGAGCCCGTGGCGGAATGGACACCCACCTCCGCCACCCCGCGAAGTTGCCTCAGAACGGATCCTACCTGCCACCGGCTGGTCCGGTCCGGCCGCTGCTGTCGTGCAGAAGAAAATGGTGTCTGCTGTAGCGGACAACATTTACGTCCCTTCTCTTTGCTGTGATAGGCTATGTAAATCTTTATGTAACCTATTACGGCAAAGAGCAGGGACGCAAATAGGATCCGCTATGCCATTTGCATCCCTGCTCTTTGCCGTGATAGGCTATGTAAAGATTTAAGTAGCCTATTACAGCAAAGAGCAATCTTTGCCGTAATAGCCGCTGCCATTTGCGTTCCCCTTGATTTTCGCCGTCATAGTCTACATAAATATTTATGTAGATTAAGAGGGCAAAAATAAGGAACGCAAATGGCAGCGGCCATAGCCGCCGCCATTTGCGTACACGGTGTTTTGTTTTTGTTTTTACCCAGAGCCCTCTGTGGCCGGAAATCTGGCTGCGGACGGCTCTGGACTGGCAGGGCCTGGCCTGGCTGGCTGCTCTGCAGAGCTGCCACGGAGCACAGCCGGCCTCGGAGAATTCCGGGGGAGAGGAACGGAGAGCTTCCCCCCCCATCGAGGATTCCGGGGGGAGGGATGGAATGCCCCCCCTTCAACATAACCCACTAACAGGTAAGTGACTTTCGTACATCCCTACTCACCGTGGAGTGGAGCCAGCCAGTGAGGATTCCGGGTGAGAGGGATGGATCGCCTCCCCCCCCCCCCGCGGACCCCCTGCAGACTCCAGGTAAGGGGGTTTCATACATCCTTAAGTGCAACCTCACATTGGCCATATTTGCACATCACTTTAAGACATGAATTATGGCTGAATGAATCAGTATGTGAGTGAGCAGTGTGCTGGTGGATGCTGCCCATTCGCTCTGTCATTCGAGTGAGTGGATAAACAAATTAGGACAGCGAGAGTTTCGCATGATATCTGAACCTGGGAGTATGGTTTACTGTACACAAACAAACCCAGATCATAAGACAGCTTTAAATCAGGTTAGATTGATAAGTCAACATTAATTTGCATCAACCACCAGCCATCACAACGGATATATCAATATGTAGATATAAAACATAAAACTAAACAGATAAAATTACGAAATTAAAAATTATAACACATGAAGACTCAAATCATCATAGTGGATCTTAACTTAATAGTTGTTAAATTTGTTGTTGTTGTTGTTGTTTTAGGAGTCCTTAATTGTTTTTGATGGAATAAACCATAATCCCAGGTCCAGATGTCATGCAAAGGGAGGGGTAAAACACCTGTGAACAGACTGCCTGCACCAGCATGCTACTCATTCATATTCTCGTTTATTAAGCCAAAATTCATGGTTTAAAGTGATATAAGAACACAGCCAGTGTGTCATTTCATCATTTTTCCACCCCACTGAATCTGTGAGACTCCTTATCACTCCCCCCCACACACACACTTTAATTAGGTTTAATCGTGTTACACTGTTGAAAGAAATATATCTGTTAAATGTAGAATAGCAGTTTAACCAGATACCAGCAGAGGGCATATATGCTTTCAAAAATAGACTCTGTATACATACAAGCACCTTTTTAATTACACAAATTGGGCTTGTATTCCTTTCAAAATTCTTTTGCTAGCTATAAAATAAGTAATTTCTTTACCCTATAAAATAATTAGGCTTAAAAACTCATAAAATGAATTCTATTTGGTTAGAAGCATTTTACTCTAAGTGGCAGCTGAAGAATGGCAATATTCAGGAATGTAGCTGACTCTTGCAAAAGGCTTTGTGAACAGTTATCCAGAATTCTGTGAAGTATCTCCTGAATATTAAAGAAGTGCAGTGCATTTTGGTGCTTATTTGTATGTCAATACACAAAGTACTGCACATCTTTTAAATCTCTGCTATACTTAAAAAATAAACTCCCTGTGACACTAGGAAGGGGAAAACATTCAGCAAACCCCCTCAAGAGAGCCCCCCTCATTCAGCTCAAGTGTCTGTGAGTCGAATTGAGCTAGTTAAGTATCCCCACTCAGTCTACAAGTTACACTTGTTACAAGTTACAAGTTTTTCCCTTTCCCCAAGAGGAAAAAAAGCTTCACCATGGTACAGGGCCAGTAATTCCCATGGTCCCTGGCAGAAAAAGACACTCTGTCACTATATTAGCTAGCATGCTACTGGGAAGCTCAGCCAGATTGGCTTTCAGATATCCCACCCCCATCCCCCACCATCACCCTAGCACTTTGTTTAAAGTATCTGTATTGTTCTGGAAGGCTGTTAGAGCAAGAGGCTTAGAGACAACCAGACCAGGAGTAAAAGTTTTCTGATGGTAATGTGTATGCTGCTTATATCTGATGAACTTGAAGGTCATGACCTACGCGTCCTTTATTCTGATTGAACTAAACCTGGCTGTTCAGGTGAGAATTTGGGGTGGGTTAGGGTTTCTTAGAGCAGTGTTGTTTTGTTTTTGTTGTTTTGTTCAGTTGATTATGTAAATTTGTTATTAGTATTGTACACCGCCTAGAGTGGCCAGTCAGCCGGCCAGATGGGTGGCTAATAAATCAAACAAACATGCAAAGCATGGGAACCCTGGAGTTATGAAGATGCCTATCTAACTACCAGGTCACCATAACTGCAAAGCCACCTGAAATGGCTAATCTAAAACCCTGGCAGGAAATATCCTCCAAGTATCACCTCCAGATAGACTAGTAAGTTGTAGCACTACCAGAAGAACGGCTTTTGTAGCACCTAATTGACCAGAAAGACTCCTTGTCACTCCAGGAGCCAAGCTACTGAATCTTTTGTTTAATCCTAACCTGAGCATGCCCAAAGTCATTGTCTCTCTTGTGTTTCTTATAATACCCTATAACTGTCCTTGAGTATAGCCTCCAGAGTGATCACTGGACCTAACATACAGAGACCTTCTGTTGCGTGAACTTGTGATTCTCCCATGGTTCCTAGTACTATCTCACACCCTGGGGCTGAACCCACCTTTCCAGAACCACAGCTTTCCTCTTGCTTTATTTCTCTGCCTATCCATCTAGAGCTTCAGTCCCTCTGAAGCACCCACTGCTGCATTTAGGCAATGGCAGTTTCAGTGGTGTTTCCCGCCCATAGTGGGGGCTCAGCTACCTACCTGAGGTACTCAAAGGACTTACATTCTGTGTGTGTAGCTACAATATTGGGGCTACAACCTTTGTGAATCCTTTTGAGGATTTAGGGAGACCTGTGCTTCACAGCAGGAGTAAGTAGCAGGACTGTTCGGAGTTGCTAGCTTTAAGCTTAGTGACTTTTTCTGTGGCCAAGCTAAGAACCCAGAGCATTTCCCTAACGCTGTCCAAATCCTGCTTTGGCTCTGGAGGCCAAAGCAGGTCAGGGGGAAGGAGACTGAAGCAGCCTGAAGCAAATTGAAGTGGCCTCCAAGGTGGATCAGGGGGCCCATGCACAGCCCTAATAAGAATGGTGCAAGAATGTTCAGTTCGATTAGGGAGAAATCCTATGTCCCCTAGACAGTGTCTAGAGGGCATAGGGTTGTTCGGTTTCCTGGCTTCAAGCTTGTAGACAGGGGCCCCAAGCTGGGAGCCAGGAAACCACACTCCCTGCTCCTGCCCCCTTGTAATGGGCATGGAGAGAACCGTGCTGGCTACCTCTCTGTGCTTGGAGCATGAAGACAGGGAAAAAGGGGCGTTCCTGGGGGTGGGGAGGAGAGGAGACTGGGGATGTGGGGATATTAGCTATCTCCAGCCATCCCCATCCTCCTTCCCTCTCCCTCCCTGAAGCCTCTGCTAGACTAGCTAAGATGCAGAGCGGCAGCACAAGGCACCTCCCGCTCTGCATTGGATACACATAAGCCTCTGAGTTTGAAGGCTTACAAATATCTAGGGCACATTCCATAGGATTGCGTCCTTAGTTAGTTTTAGAGATATGGGTGCTTTTAACTAAAGAGAAAGAAAACCACCATTTTCTAATATGGTGGCTGTTTCCCAAGCTTGATTGTTTTTGTGGAGGGTGGAGGGAGTTTCAGTATGTTTATCACAGCTATTAAACCAACATACGCCACAATTTTCAGCTTTTTATTCTAAATGTCTGGGTTGGGCCTAAATTTTTGCTAATTACACTGAATTAACACACATGTATTCAACATTTGAAAGGAGGCTGTAACATATGCATGGTAATGAAAATGTTTGTGTCTGAGTTGTAGAATGTTATCCAGGTAAGTTAGAGTTAATGGAATTTTGGTGTACAAGGGAAAGGTGGGAGGGGCTTGTAAGTGTAATTTAGTTAAGTATCCCATGTTGTTGTAATTGTAATAAATTATTGCTTTCCATGCATTATTTGATAGTCTTTCTGAATATTTCATAGATCTAGTGACAAGCCCTAAGCTAACCCTAATCACGCACGTTCAAGTTGGGAAAATGCCAACTAGAATTTGAAATATTTTTTCAGCTTTTTTCAGGCTGGTATCGAAAAATGGGATACTGTTTCTTAGAAATGTTAAATAGATTCCAGCAGCAAGAGAGACAAAACAAATCAAAGAGAAATTGGTGAAGGGCAAATACAAACGCAAAGGTTTCTCAAATGGTTTCTTTGCAGCCTGAATCACAATGCTGAAAAGGACAGGAAAAGTCATCTAGTCTTACACTCCGCTGCTCTCAGGCAGAATCTTCTAGATATCATCCCTCTGACAGATTATACATACTGTCCTATATTGGCCTGATTCACAGATAACACTAAGCTATGGTGTGGTTTGTTAAAATCTGGCTTGTTGTGTCCCAACCTACCCCCACAAACAAACCATGGTTTGTTAACCAGCTACAAACACAAGTAGAAATCAGACTTTGCTGTTGGCTTATGAAGTCTGGCTTGTTTGAACCATGGCTCTTTGTGATGTCTGAATCCAGAACTGTGGTTTATCCCTGACTTGTTTGCACTGTTGTCTGCACTGAAACAGAGAAATCCAGCTTGAGCAGCCTGGGAACAAAAATGCTCTGAAGGCTGGCAACATGGGCAGGAGAGAAAGAAACCAGAAAGAGAGAAAACAAGCCGCGGTTTGTTTGCTTGTCTGCAAGACAATTCATGGCTGAAGCAACAAACTATGATTAACATAAACTATGGCTTACCATTATGTGTGAATGCAGCCACTGTATGAAGAGTAGTGGACAGGAGTGATGGAGACAAGCCACATAATAATCCTTTCCCCTCCCTATGATCTGACCTTTTATATTCTTTTCCTAATGGGACTACAATTTTTATTGAGGGGCCCTTGGTACTTAAAAGAAGAAGAAGGAGGAGGAGGAGGAGGAGGAGAAACAAATCAACCTTGATAGATTTCTTAATATCTTTGATTTTAGTATTTTTTGTGCAGACCTTGGCAGTTATCCATTAATCTCTGATTCTTTTCCTTGCTGACAGATACTGCTCTCCTGATGTTCCTTGTTTCCCCCCCCAGCCCTATCATCTGCCTGCCCACCCAGCTATGTGAGAAAATAACATTCACATTTTGTTCCATAATGGGGGGAAATCATAATGTGTTGACAGTATATTAAGCCTTTGGCAATGTTAAGTGGGCAGACAGGGTTATCTGCTTCAAATCTCCTGTTTTGTACTGTTTCTTCCTTTGTGTCTTTGGTTAGCAACTGGGTTAATTTAAAACAATACCAAAGGTTCTGTTTGAGTTAACATAAATATTTTTATTTTGTAATTTACATCAAGTGAAAAGATCTCGAAGGATGAATTATGCTGAATCCATTTTACTTTCTGTGGAAGTAGTGGAATTTTAATTGGCTTTACTTCTCATGTGCATTAACCAATGTGTAATATTATTCAAGGAGAATAAAGCAAATCCTTTCCTACACATTAAAATTAGTGCTTGTGGAAAGGCCTACTTTTTGTGACAGATTTTCCTCAAGACAACCCATTTATGCATTTTCACAAAGACAGAAAGAGAGATTTATCCATCCATTTTAAATATATTCAGCAGAGCCAGATATTTTCCCCCAAAATTTGTGAAAAAGTGAACTAAGCGAATGCACTCAGCTGAGAAATCATTTAATTTAAAAGTGAAAATTCTAGAGGGGTAGCTGCATTAATTTGTGGCAGCAAAAGCACAAAGAGTCTTGTGTTACCTTAAAGACTGACATATTTATTTTGGCATAAGCTTTTGTGGGCCAGAACTTGCCAAATATGAACTTTGACCATGTCTCCATGACAACAGAAGGAGAAGTGAATGGAGGAGTACCAGATTTTTTAAAAGGAATCAGCTTTGCTGTGCTTTGGTCCATGCAGGGCTCCACGAGCAAGTGCTCCGCACCAGTAAAAATCACTTCACAGTGGGGGTTGGAGTGAACGTCATCTGACTGGCAGGGGCTGCTCAATCAAAAAGAGAGGCTCCCCCCCCCATCCTCCTTTCTCCTTTCCTCTGAAACTCCAGATACATCTGCATTTTAGGAGCATGCCTCATTGAGCACAATGGGGGTTACTTCCGAGTAGACACATGTATTCTTGTGCTGGGAAAGAGCACAAGGGATGGGAAACCAGCCCCCTTTCTAACCACAGGATCTCTGTAATGAAGGTGTGATTTAGTTACTTCCGAAGGCAATAAACCAAACCATGGAGAATTGCAGGTTCAGTAAAGCACTTTACAGGCTTCAGGGAATCAGTGCTTTAACATCTGTATTTCATTTCAGGGGATCTCTGTAACTTCTGATGTGCGCAAGCCTCATTGAGCGCATTGGGAGTTACTTCTGAGTATATACTAATTGGTTTGTGCTGGGAAACACAGGGGACAAGAAACACCCCTTTACTGGGGTCAAGGCACAACTCTGGGCAGGAAGAGCATACCTGAGGTAAATGCAGGGGTTGAGGCACACAACAGCTATACCATGGAGAACCTGACTTAAGGAACTGAATCGGACTTTAAGAAGTCTCAGGAAATCTGTTTTTTCCCAGCTGGATGGCCATAATGTGACATCCTAACGACCTCTTAATGACCTCAACACGCAGCCAGCTTGGAGTAAATCACTGGTGGAGACACCCCCATAGTTCATGAACCCCAGGAGCCTCAAGTAGGATCTTCTGTCATGTACCCCAGATCCATGAATAAGGTAATCTAGTGCCCCATTGTTCAGGCATTAGTGCTCTCATAGCAGGGGTGTCTGCATGCATTGAATCTCCTCAAACCCCTATGTAATTATGGAATTCACTACCACAAGATGTCGTGATAGCCACTAACTTGAATGGCTTGAAAAAAAGATTAGTTTGTTTTGTTGTTTATTCGGTCAGTCACTTCCGACTCTTCGTGACTTCATGGACCAGCCCACGCCAGAGCTTCCTGTTGGCCGTCGCCACCCCCAGCTCCCCCAAGGTCAAGTCCATCACCTCCAGAATATCATCCATCCATCTTGCCCTTGGTCGGCCCCTCTTCCTTTGGCCTTCCACTTTCCCTAGCATCAGCATCTTCTCCAGGGTATCCTGTCTTCTCATGATGTGGCCAAAGTACTTCAGTTTTGCCTTTAATATCCTTCCCTCAAGTGAACAGTCTGGCTTGATTTCCTGGAGGATGGACTGGTTTGATCTTCTTGCAGTCCAAAGCACTCTCAGAATTTTCCTCCAGCACCACAGTTCAAAAGCATCTATCTTCCTTCACTCAGCCTTCCTTATGGTCCAGCTCTCTCAGCCATAGGTTACTATGGGGAATACCATTGCTTTCACTATGCGGACCTTTGTTGTCAGTGTGATGTCTCTGCTCTTCACTATTTTATCAAGATTTGTCATTGCTGTCCTCCCAAAAAGTAAACGTCTTCTGATTTCCTGGCTGCAGTCAGCATCTGCAGTAATCTTTGCGCCTAGAAAGACAAAGTCTGTCACTGCCTCCACGTTTTCTCCCTCTATTTGCCAGTTATCAATCCAGCCGGTTGCCATAATCTTGGTTTTTTTAAGGTTTAACTGCAACCCAGCTTTTGCACTTTCTTCTTTCACCTTCGTCATGAGGTTCCTCAGCTCCTCCTCGCTTTCAGCCATCAAAGTGGTATCATCTGCATATCGGAGATTGTTAATGTTTCTTCCGGCAATTTTAATTCCAGCCTTGGCTTCATCAAGCCCAGCACGTCGCATGATGTGTTCTGCATACAGGTTGAATAGGTAGGGTGAGAGTATACAACCCTGCCATACCCCTTTCCCAATCTTAAACCAGTCCGTTGTTCCATGGTCTGTTCTTACCGTTGCTACTTGGGTCGTTATACAGATTCCTCAGGAGACAGACAAGATGACTTGGTATCCCCATACCACCAAGAACTTGCCACAATCTGTTATGATCCACACAGTCAAAGGCTTTAGAATAGTCAATAAAACAGAAATAGATGTTTTTCTGAAACTCCCTGGCTTTCTCCATTCTCCAGCGGATATTGGCAATTTGGTCTCTAGTTCTTCTGCCTTTTCTAAACCCAGCTTGTACATCTGGCAATTCTCGTATGAATTGCTGGAGTCTACCTTGCAAGATTTTGAGCATTACCTTACTGGCATGTGAAATCAGTGCCACTGTTCGATAGTTTGAACATTCTTTGGTGCTTCCCTTTTTTGGTATGGGGATATAAGTTGATTTTTTCCATTCTGTTGGCCATTCTTGTGTTTTCCAAATTTGCTGGCATATGGCATGCATCACCTTGACAGCATCATCTTGCAAGATTTTAATTACTCTTCAGGATGTCTGGCTCTAGCTCACTGACCACACCGTCAAATCTATCCCGATTATTATTATCCTTCCTATACAGATCTTCCGTATATTCTTGCCACCTTTTCTTGATCTCTTCTGCTTCTTTTAGGTCCTTGCCATCTTTGTTTTTGATCATACCCATTTTCGCCTGGAATTTACCTCTGAAGTTTCTAATGTACTGGAAGAGATCTCTTGTCCTTCCTATTCTATTATCTTCTTCCGCTTCCGCGCATTGCTTGTTTAAAAATAATTCCTTATCTCTTCTGGCTAACCTCTGGAATTGTGCATTTAATTGGACATATCTCCCCCTTTTGCTTTCCTTCTTTCTTGGGCTGCTTCCAGTGTCTCAGCAGACAGCCATCTTGCCTTCTTGGTTTTCTTTTTCTTTGGGACGTTTTTTGTTGCCATCTCCTGAACAATGTTGAGAACTTCTGTCCATAGTTCTTCCAGGACCCTATCTACTAAATCTAGTCCCTTAAATCTATTCTTCACCTCCACTGCATATTCATTAGGAATATTAGTGAGCTCATATCTAACTGATCCATGGGTCTTCCCTATTCTCTTTAGTCTGATTCTAAATTGTGCAATAAGAAGTTCATGATCTGAACTACAATCAGCTCCAGGTCTTGTTTTTACCGACTGCATAGACGTCCGCCACCTTTGGCTACAAAGGATGTAGTCAATCTGATTTCGGTGTCAACCGTCTGGTGAAGTCCATGTATAAAGTCATCTCTTAGGTTGTTGAAAGAGAGTGTTTGTTATGCACGGTGAGTTGTCTTGGCAAAATTCTATCAGCCTATGTCAGGCTTCATTTTGTTCTCCCAGACCATGCTTGCCTGTAATTCCAGGTGTCGTTTGACTACCCACCTTAGCATTCCAGTCTCCTGTAATGAAAATAACATCTTTTTTTGGCATACTATCCAGTAGGTGCTGCAGATACTCATAGAAGTGATCTACTTCTGCTTCTTCAGATCCTTCTGTCATTTTTTGGATTGTATCCAAGCACTGCTTTAGCCACTTTATTATTATTATGAAGGCTACTCCATTTCTTCTGTGGTCCTCTTGTCCACAGTAGTAGATCTGGTGGTCATTTGATGTGAAGTGGCCCATTCCAATCCATTTCAGTTCACTGACACCCAAAATGTCTATGTTTAATCTTGACATCTCCCCAATAACCACATCCAATTTGCCCTGGCTCATAGATCTTACATTCCAGGTTCCTATGGTGTGTTGATCTTTAGAACATCGGATTCGTCGTTCACCACCAGCACCATCTGCTGCTAGCCATCCTTTTGGCTTTGAGCTAGCTGCGTCATCACATCTGGGGCTAGTTGAACTTATCCTTTGTTCCTCCCCAGTAGCATTTTGACCATCTTCCGACCTGGGAGTCCCATCTTCCGATATTATAGACAAAAGTCTAATTCATTTCAGTGGTTCTACTCTACGTAGAACTAACATTGGATGTTACCCATGGAGTGTTAAACTATCAATGGCTACTAGTCATGATGGATTGCTGGGGAACATGTGCAGGGCCAGCCCTACCATTAGTCATAGTGAGGTGGTCACCTCAGGCAGAAGATGATGGATGATGTGGTAGGCACAGTAGCAATGGCCCTTAGGCTGTTTCCTTCAGCTGGAAGACAGAGTTGTATGTCACAGGCAGCCTGTCTTGCACTCCCTAAACTAGCCTGCTGCCCTCTGTTGAGGTGGAGGATTCTGTCCTATCACCAGTGTTGAAGTAAGATTCAATTGCCAGTCTTGTCAGTCTTTGTAGGTAGAATGGGGGTGGGGGGAGATCTGGTCCTTCGCCTGAGGCAGCAAAGTGTCTTGGACTGGTGTTATTGCACTCATGTCCTGCTTGTCCGCTCCAAATAGGCAGCTGGTTGGCCACTGTGTGAACAGAATGCTCGACTAGATAGATAGGCCTTTGGTCTGATCCAGCAAGGCTCTTCTTATGTTCTTATGCCACCACCACTCCCAACTTTAGAACATCCTAGACTTCCTGAAGAAATTAAAACTGATTCACGATTCCCAGGAAGGGACTATTCTGGTAATTCTAAACACTAGTATCTATACAGTAATACTCCAGATGAAGGTCAGCTACAAGCCATTAGGAATAGTATCCTTGACAGTGCCACAAAAGGCCTGGCTGTTGAGCTTTCCTGTTCATCCTGACCTGCAACTGTTTCAGATTTGAGGATAGCTCATCTCTTCAGATCAGTGGGGATTGCATTCAATTACATATTCAGTAGGTGGAAGATGAATACTGTTTGCTGTAGCTAGCCTGGCAACAGCAGAGACTGTGAAAACTGTCTATTAGGTGACAGGATTATGACATCACATCTTATTTATTTATTTATTTATTTATTTGTAATACTTGTATACCACTTAATAAAATCTCTAACTTAGCATCCCCAGCCAATGCTGAGCAATCTGCTGCCATTTTATTGGATTCCCATGCTGTAGGGTTCTGGGATAGCTTGTTCACCAGGGCAACAAGCCACCCCTGCCAGGTTCACATGACACAGCAAGCTGCACCGGTGAGGGCAATTATGCTAACCCCCTGGCACGTGTGGCAGGGGGAAAAGCCACTGTGGCTTAATTCCCCCTCCATGATTGTGAAAACAGGCCCATTGCCAACAGTACTGGGCTAGATGGGCCTGACTGGTTCATCTAGCCCAGTATGAGCAGTGTCTGCAGGCCCCAGGTTGCCTATTCAAACCCCAGGCACAGCTTGTCAGGTCGTCGAAACTTGGGCAGCAGGGGTTGTTTGAAGATTAAACAACCCTCAAATAACCCGTGGCCTGTTGTAGGGTTATTTGAGGGTCGTATTCCCCTCAAACAAGCCATGCTGGCCAGGTTCAGATGACATGACATGACAAGCCACACCTGGGTTGATAATTAGGGAAATGGTGCCTGGCATGTGCTAGGGATTAAAACAAGCCACAGTGGTTTATTTAAGCACTGTGACTTGTTTGATTGTGCGAACCAGGACAGTATAAGGCAGTTTCCTATATTCCAATGTGTAGGTGTCACAGTTAGAAGCCTCCTTGCGATCAGGAACACTGCCTTCTCAGGATTTGCAGGAATGGAATGTACAAGCTGTCTGGAAGTGGCTGATGAAAAGGAGGGTGTGGTTGCAGGAGCCCTAAAAGGTTCAAAACATTGTTGATCAGCTGGCAAGCAGGGCTAGCTGAGAGAGAGGTGGGAATAAGGTCGAAAAGAGTGGATGGTGGCAGTTATATTTCTGTGTCTCTTCCTCTGATGTTCTTTGTGTCATTTGTCTCCTTCCTTCTCTTTCTTCCACCGAGAGAAACACACACACATATAAAAAGGAAAGGGTCATTTATGTCTTTATTTATTATAATTTTAAACTGCACAATAACTCAACTTTTTGGGCAGTGTACAGTACATTAAAAACATAAAATGCAAACAAAGAATAAAAACAGCACATAGTAAAACCAAGATAAAATCAGCAACAAAAAGTAAGAACACTCCAGCACATAAAACTAAAGTGAAACCAGCAGCAATAAAAGTGCAGTGTTCTAAAAGCCCTCAGAACAATTCTTAAAATGCCTGGATGAATAAAAAAGGTTTCACCTGATGCCAAAAATATCATAACATAGGCACTAAGTAAGCCTCTCTGGGGAAGGCATTCCATAAGTGCGGTGCCACCACTGAAAAGGCCCTCTTCCTTTTAGCCACCCACCATGCCTCATTTTAAATGTCCCCAGTGCTGGTAATGAAAGCTGCCCATAGGGATAAGTTGACAAATTCATAATGTATCATGGATTGCGCACTAATGTGCCCAATTCTCCTCTCTATGAAAAACATTCCAAAAATAGCAACAAAGAGAAGAGCTCCTACTCTTTCTAACTTCATTTAGTGTGAAACATTTTTTTAAAAAATAGACCTGGTAATGCAAATCCCAAAGCAAATGTGGTTCATTGTCTCTATAATACAAGCTGCAAGAGAGAGGCTTATGACAACTGTGCAGCGTAGCTCAAACTGAATACAGCACATCAAGCTGTGAGTGGTTTACAACAACCCATTCCTTTTATCCTCACGTTGCAGGTTCAGCTGAGGGAGTAGCATACAATAACCCTGCAGTGTAGCTCACTGTTGTACTCTATTCAAGGGCTATGCTGAGAGTAACTCGTGGCAGCCCTTCAGTGTAGTCCACTCATAATATTGCAGGTCAGAATGGGGCTGAGGCTAGTTTGGATTCCTAGTCAAAAATTCCTGTACCATTGAGGTTTCAACAAAGGTTGATCTACATAAACTGACCCCTCAAATATACCAGGCCACATCCAACACTCAGTTGCAAACAGAACCTTCATGTTCCATTGACTCGCATGCACTTTTAGAAATCTTTTTTCTAATACTTGCACATGAAGTAAGAGCCAAGTTAGTGCAGGGATTTCTGTCTTTGATGCTAACTTATGATTTTTGAGCCACAGGCTCAGGCAACACACACACGGAGATACACTGCAACATTTTGTTGCAGGGCCCCACGTGTACCTTTTAAATGCAACTAAGAGCAGCATCAGGATGAGTCTCTATTAACTATGTTTTAAATTTCCATTTTATTGCCTTATAGAACTTTTAAATTTTGAGTTGCAGCACTAGTGAATTGCTTTTAATGACTCCTGTGCTAATAGGATATTTAGGTAAGATAGAGTAATAATAATTTACAATAGTAATTAATTACTATTACTATATTAATTTTAAAGAAAATTAGGAACTAGAAACTTAAGGAACTGGCTTTGTTAAAATAACTTCCACAGCAGTAGAACTTTACAGAGTTGTATAAAGGCACTTATATTAATAGCATTACTGCCTTTGATCACAATCCAGCACTTGGTTTTCTATAGAATGAAATAATAAATTAAACTTAAAATATTTATAAAATAGAATTGTGCAATTAAAATCAACCTTTTATTTTGGAGGTAGTGTTTCTTTCGTAATAATGGATCATGCCAACTGTCAAAGTGCTTTAGGGCACAATCCTATGCATGCTTAGACAGAAAAAAAGTGTTGCAATTCCCAGCATTCCCCAGGCACCCAGGGAATGCTGGGAATTCTAAAACTTTTTTTCTGTCTAAACATGCACCAGACTGCACCCTTAAATAACTTCAATAGGCCTACGCAGTTCTGTCCAGTTATTCAATTCACTTCAGGGTTAGATATTATATATTCAGTTAATTAAAGCTGGAAACAGTAATGAGCAGGTATTTAAGAAAATGATAGAGGGGGTAAATGTGTTTTTATTGAAAAGTACAAACAATGTGCACAGATGTAATTATTTAAAGATAGCCCTAGAATTTCAAAATACAGTTAGATATGCGTATTGAATGTGTAGGTTCACACATTCCTACAATAATCACGGGAGAGACACCTCAAGTAGGCTACAATAAGAAGATCTGGAAGAATGGTATCCAAATTCAGTTATAGTTCTTAGGAGTTTGTGAAGTTGCAATGTTCAGCATTCCAATTCATATTCCAGTCAGCTAAACCAAGCACGCTCTTCCAGAATACTCCATTACATTCGCCTTCCTCCTGTCTTTTCATTATTTCTCCCCTCCCGAACAGTCAGTCACCATTCCAACATTCCTGGCCCCTGAGCACGCTCCATTCTTATTGTGATGTTCTTGGGATTTCGCCCCCTTAGGGGTATTCTTTTTGTACTTTTTTGAATTTCTGCAAACCTTGGGGTTTTCCCAAGCCTGCTGATATACCCCTGTTGTGCATGGATGGTGCTGTTTGGCTACTGAAGGATTCACACTTAAAGAATGAATTTGCTGCTAGTACAGGATTTCAGCTTCAGTCCTGCTGCTCCTCTGCTTAGCTTTGGAAACAGAATGCATAGATTTAATGGAATACTTATTTTGTTTGCCTACAACTCCTCTTGTCCTTAAGTGTCAGGCAAAATCACTCCATTCACTTTATTTATGCCATTCCCCTTTTCCATCCACCTCCATCATCTGCCTTCAGGACACTTGCAAGCTTTTTGTTTTTTTGTTTTGTTTTTGGAGGACAGCCGATGAGTTTTCAGAAGGCTGACGTATTTGTTGTCAAAAAAACAAGGATGAAAGGCCTTCTGTCTGAATATTCCCAGCTTTTACATTAAAAGGACATTATTGCTTTCTGCCAACACAGTGCATCAGCTGGGGCAGACACTATTTAACATATTTATAAATTGTTGCGTACTGCCTCTTTAAGAGGCAAGCCTGGAAAAACTCCATGTTAGCAGACCATGTGAGAGAAACAAATGAGCTTTTTTCACTTTGGGGCAGAAACCAGTAGGAGCAGTAGGGCTTGCATAACCTCCTGAAAAGGCCAGGACCATCCTGGGCCTATATGACTGCACCAGTTACAATTATTCAGTTAAGTTGTGTATGTTCTCCTTGCATGTCAATATAGTTGCCCTGTGTTGCTGTACGTATAATAAGTAACTGTTGAGTAGTGCTGTTCCTTTATACAAAATAAATGATCTGGAGTCAGGGGGGAGCAACAGTGAGGTTTGTGGAGGATACCACATTATTCAGGATGGAGAAAACCCAAGCTGATTATGAAGAGCTCCCAAAGACAGCCAGTGTGGTGTAGCAGTTAGAGTGCTGGATTGGGATTCAGGAGATCTGGGTTCTAGTCCCCACTCAGTCACGAAGCTCACTGGGTGACCTTGGGCCAGTCACTGACTCTCAGCCTAACCTGCCTCACAGGGTTGTTGTGAGGATAAAATGGGGAGGAGGAGGACCGTGTGAGCCGCCTTGGGTTCCTTGCGAGAGGGAAAGAGGTGGCATATAAATGTAATAATTAAAAAAGGACCTCTCCAAACTGGTTGAATGAGCAAGAAAATGGCAAATGAGATTCAGCGTAAGCAAGTGTTGCGTAATTTACACTGGTGCAAATAAAATCCCAGCTTAACTGCTGATGGGAATCTTAACTGACTGCGGCAATCCAGGAAAAAGAATTTGGAATGGTAGTGAACGGATCAATAACATCCAACTTGGTGTGTGTGTTGTCTGTAAAAAAAGAAGGCAAATGCCATGTCTTAGGGACTATAAGTGGGGACCTGCAACAAAATGTTCCAGGCTGTTTTGAATTACATACTGGAACTTGTCTGAGATTTTTTTTTCTTGTTCAGTTACTGATTTCTCTGTGAGGGTTAGGACCGTTTGTTTAAGTTGGGAGTGGAGAGGAGATAGTTGCCTTGTTTTCCTATTGGAGCTGCAGCTCCTATGGGTAGAAAAATTGGCCCAATGATTTCCACGCCAACCAGAAATAGCCAGGAAGCTTCCCAAGATCTTGTGATTTCACACTATATTTCTGAGGGACCAAGGAGAAGAGGAAAGGACCTGCTGTACAGGTGCCAACACTTGGGCTGACCACAAGAAACTTGTTTCCTACCCTCCACACTGAGGAAGCTTCTCGTCTGTGTAAAGCAGCAAAAAGCAAGGAGGCATTGCTAGCAGCATCCCTTCCTGGCCTGAGCTCCTGAGGGGATCCCTTCCATGCAGACTTGGAGGAAGCAAGCACTGGCCAGGAAAGGATGCAGCACCTTTTATTCTGCTGCTCTGTCTGGAGAGGAGGCCCCCTCTGTGCAGAATGCTCATCTCCCTGTCTTGCAAACCTTACCTAGGCAAGATGGTAGTGAGAGACATTTCCCTCTGAGACATGGGGAAATATCTTGGCTGGCAGAGTTGGAGTGGGCTGGCTACAGTGAGAGGTTGTTATTAACAGCCTCACTTGGCTGTGCACCTATTTCTCCCCCTGCACCTTCCCCCTTCGCGTTCTTCTGCATAACTGCACACATACAGAGTGACTGTTTTCTGTTTTTTGGTGTTTTTTGGCCCCTACCTTAAAAAAAATCAAGTTACATTTGCAAATCTCAGGGTTCCCCTTAGCATGAAGAAGCATCCCTCTCCTTTGTGGCTGATGCCATTTTGGCTACATAAGGATCAACATGCATTCCTAGACTTCACTATTAAAAGGAATGGCTAGGAAACCGATTGAAAATAAAATGGCCTTTATTTAAATCCATAGTTCAGCTACAGTTGAAATACTGTGTACAGTGCTGGCCACTCTGTCTCATTTATATATATATGTGTGTGTGTGTTGGAAAAGGTACAGAAAAGGCAACCAAATGATCAAGCAGTTGAAGTAGGAAACATATACTTAAGTCTAAAATGGACATTTAAGACCACTGTCCACCATTCTCTGCTTCAGATACCTATTTTTGTATGAGGAAAAGTCCCGTGTAAATTCAAATATAACTACCATTTTATGTGTTACAATATACAGTTATAAGTGTCTTATTTGTGTTAGACTAACATGGCTACCAACTTATTAGTGCAGTAAAACTTTGGAGATTTAATGCAGTAAAACCTTCTGCTCAGCAGTCTGAAGATCTGTTGTTGGAACTGTTTCTGCCAGTCAAAATATATTTGTTCAAAATCTCACCAGAGGGAGTCATGAGAAAGCTGCAGGATATGTGTGCGACCCTGTAATCAATGACATGGTTGATTTGTTTATGAAATGCTAATTTTGACTTTTATTGTGACATCAAGCTTTGCATGAGTTACCCAGATAAGCACAAATGCCTCTCTTTTTTTATAACATTTGATTGTCTGTCTGAGACACTTGTCAAAGTCTCACCTGGATGCTTTACAAATAGATTTTTTCAAAAAGGAAGCATGATCTTGCTAATGGAGATGAGAAGATCCCCACTGTTCTAGTCCTTTTCATTATTTTGTGGGTTCATTCTGGCCTGCATTTGAATGTCTAAAATTTAAAACAGAATTGGAGCATTCATGGTTTGTCACAGCTTTTAGTTCCTCCCTTCAGATCAGAAGGAGTGTCTTCCTCCACACAACCCTGTTTGTATATTAAGGACATGTCTGGAGGCCCTTCTCAGGAGGCTAACAACTTTGGAAGTTAGATTTGTGGCTACCAATGAGAGGGCCATCATGGACGTAGAACCACCCCCTTTAAAATGCTCTCCACATGGAGGCTTGGCTGGTGACACAGGGGACTGCCTTATTCCAAGCCAGACCATTTATCCATCTACTTCAGTATTCTCTACACCTGGCTGGCAGTGGCTCTCAGACAGAGGACTTCACCAATCCTATGTGGAGATGCTTTTGCATGTAAACATGTGGTCTACAACTGAGCTGTGGCCTTTCTGCAATTCTGTTATTTTTATTTGCCCTGGGCTTTTGAAATCTTGGTTGATAATGGTTTCATTCTGCTACCGCAATTTTATGCTTTTACCATTTCTACTGTTTTATTGTAGCTATTTGCCTTTATTGTTCTTAATTGTTTTGATGCTGCTTTAGCCACTCTGGGAGCCTAAACATGCAGGGTGGAAATTTCTAAAAATAATAAATCTGCATTCTTCTTCTATATTAACAGTATGTAAGTGCATTGATAACAACATAGCCATCATGATTAGTAGCCATTCATAGCCTTATCCTCCATGAATTTGTCTAATCCCCTTTTAAAGCCATTCAAGTTGGCAGCCATCACTACAACCCGCGAAAGCAAATTTTATAGTTTAATTATGCCCTGTGTAAGAAATATTTAGTTTTATCAGTACTGAATCTCCCACCATTCAGCTTCATTGGATGATCCTGGGTTCTAATACTATGAGAGAGGGAGAATGTCCTTCCTTTCAAGGAACAGAGGAAGCTGCCTTATATTGAGTCAGACTGTGGGCTCATCTAGTGCAATGTTGTTGACACTTACCCGGTTCACATGTAATGACACCCCATAGGTGTGGGAGTAAGTGAGCCTCCAATGTGCTCCTCACTTTCACTTTCAATTAACGACCTACAATTGCTTGTTCATAGGTTGTGAGCGTGTTGTCCAGACCCGGACACTTTGGATTAAAGTTACCCAGGACACAGTTAAAAGCACCAGAGTTAACCTACAATTTGTTCTTGGGTTAACTCAGGGTTGTTTAACCCCTAAATTACCCACAGCCCAGGTTCGCATGATCACTGTAGCCTTCTGTGACTTTTTTAAGCCATGGTGGGTTGTGGAGCGTGCCGGGCTACTTTTGAATATTCAAGTCGCGACTACAGCTTGTCGCATCCTCTGAACCAAGTGAGGATGGGTTGATGGAATGGTTAACAAACTACTCAGAACCCATGGGCTGTTTTAGGGCTGTGGGTGGTTTGTTAACTACACCAATGACCCATCCTTGCTGGGTTTGGGTGACACAACAAGCTGCAGGCGCAGCTTGAATATTCAAATTGGCCACCTGCAACATTCTAGCCCACCTGGCTGCTTGATTGTGTGAACCAGTCCACACTCACAACCTCCAAATGGGGCAATTGTAGGTTGTTTACAGAAAGCAGAAGCGACAAGCATGCAAGAGGCAGCTTATTCACTCCTGCTCACTCCCACCAAAATAACCCATGAACTGGCATTACATGTGAACTACGTCACTGACTGGCAGCAGCTGTCAGGGTCTCAGACAGGAGATTTTCCAACCCTAGTTGGAGAGATGTCAGGAATTGAACCTGGCACCTTCTGCATGCAAAGTGATACATGCAAATACCACTGAGCCACAGCCCCTCCCCAAGTCAGACAAAAGCAGGATCTCCCGGGTTCATTTTTAAGCTTCTTCCCTGGTTAGGAGAAGTGGGGGTGGGGGGCAGACAGAGTGTCTGCCCCCAAGGCCCACTTCTGCTGGGCCTTGTGTTCTACTTTCTCCACATCATTAATAATAATTCTAATTCTAAAGAACTCTAAAAAATTCTTATTATAAGGTAATTCTGGCCAACATTATAGGTTGTGGAAGGATTAATGAAAGCCATGTATATGGCTTAAGAAAAGCACTATATGAATAATAGCAATACTAGTATCAGTGGTAGTTTTTATTTTAGATACTCGGTGCAAGATTGTACTTCTAATTCCCCTCTAAGGGAATTTACTCTTTGTACACAGTGTAACAAGAGCTCCCGAGAGGGCTGATTTATTTATGAGTAACAAAACAATTCTGCAAACCTGCCTAACCTAATGGCTTTTTAATGTCGTAAAATAATGTACCAAGCAATGCCTGTGTTAATCAGCTAATTGAGTGGCCAGAAATATAAAAACAGTCAATTCTTTGAACCAGAGACCTGTTATTTGAAGCTTGGAGAGTGTAAATAGCTTCTGTGTCCGTGACAGATTAAGGGTGAATTTACATGCTTAGTCATCTCTTCTTAGGTTGCTTCACTGTTAGGTAATTTGCTCAATGTGAGAATCTTTGCGCTGGTTCACTTGCTCCCCTGGCCAAGGATCCTGTAGGAGGGTGCATACCCACACGCCATGTGTGCAAGCAGGGGAAGATAGTGCAATTCCAGCCTATGTACATATATCTCTGTACACATAGTACTCATGTTACACCATATTCATAGTGGAGCACACTGACCTACCTAGATCCACAAGAAGAAGGTTGAAGCCTTGATAGTCCATCTAAAATCTAAGTGTTAATTCACGTATGCATGTTTCTTGTATGATGACTTGCAAGTGTGAAACAGCTGGCACAGATCAAATGCTCCATGAGTGTTTTTCATGTAGAAACAGAAGCAGCCACAGTATTTTCCAATGGTGGTATTCACATTTTCAGGGCTGATTCACAAATGTGCCCCCAAGCCAAGGGAACTAAAAAACGACACATGTCTTACGAACAAGCCATACAGTGAAAGCAAGAAGAAATGTGCTAGCGTTTGGATGATCTAGAACCAGATTCACAGAACTCTGTGAGGCCCTGACAGGCAGAGCCTCAGGTTGAAATGATGATGATGATGATTTGATAAATCTAACAGGTGAAAATTCAAGGAATACTGATACCATCAACTTAATGCGTTTGGGCATTCAGCCAAAATACTGTCTTGACGAAAACAAGAAAAAGGAAATGTCATTTTAAAATGAAGTTTGAACAAGGGGAGCTTCACAGGTGAATAATTAAAATGTGTTAAGAATGAAATATTGTTTACTCGTATTAAACAAGTAATTTTCTTAAATACTTTCCTCTCCCTTAGACTAAGAAAAAACTTGTAACATTATTAAAAAATATATGTTGACTCCAGGAGCTCTGCAGCTTGCACCTGTTATTACTTCAAATGTACTCTTGTATCAAAATAGCTTTCAGGAATTCCTAGGGTCAGATAGATAGATAGATAGATAGATAGATAGACAGACAGACAGACAGACAGACACACTGCCCAATAGCCAAAGGGTAGTATCCCGTTGGGGCCTTGTGCACGTGGCCAGCCCCGCCGTTCACAGCCACAATGTAGCACTTCTGGGGCAAGCCTGAAATGAGCGGAAATGCTCGTTTCTGGAAGGGGCATGTCACACCCCTTCCAGAAACAAGGGTTTGCTTTCTGGGCTTGTCCCCAGAAGCTCTACATTATGGCCCCGTGCAGACTTGGACCAGCATGGCTGGCTGTGTGCATAGGCCCCAGTTAGATACTACCCTTAGATAAAAAGTTCTCACTTTATATCTAGCCTTGTATGTAAAAACGGATACCAGAACAGTCCTGGTACAACAAATTTTGTACCTTATTGTTCCAGGGAAATGATTAGATTTAGAAAACTATATAACCTGCTTAGATTTGAGGGAAAGTAGCTTCCACCCAATTCTGCTGAGCTCAAAGGAAGCTCAACTTCCAGGCTGAGGGTAAGACATTTTTTTGGTAATTGAGCTCTAATTAATGGATTTTCTATGACAATACCTTGTATATCTTGAAATATTGTATATTTTGTATATGTTGTGTCCTTTCTATTTTTAAAACAAAAATTAGGAAATTATAACTGCAGTAGATGTGTTGAGGCTTCTTCTATTTATTGTGTATCCAATACTAACTTCAATTTGTGGGTGTGACATTTGGGGGGTATCTAGTACTCCCCCCTCTTTAGAGTTTTGGAATCAATCCTTACAAAACAGCATTTATTACAAATAAAACAAGATCCTGGCAAATCTATCACAGCTGCATATTTATCCTTCTGTCTCATAATTGGATGACTGTCTTGATGCCTCACAGTGTGAACTTTCTGTTGAAAATCACTGAGTTCAAGGTGATGCAAGATACTTGATTTACAGTAGCTGTTTCATACAGTAGCTGTTTACAGTGGAAGCCATTGTAAATGCATGTTACATTTTCTGTGAGTGGGTCACCAGAAGCAGTTTTTCCATGGTAAAAGATTCCCCTAGGTTGTGTTGAATGACTTACCACATAGGCCACTTCCTTCATGTTGTGAAATTCCACTTTTCTAGTAATAATAGTCAAGGCTGTAGAAACCTCTAATGTGAGGTGGCCATTCTATGTGGAAATCGCTCACAATGGGAAGGTTGCTTGTATAGGCAGCCATTTTAAATAGGAGGTAGTTGTTATCCCACTCTGCCTTCACAGAGCACAAGACAGCATGCAGGCTCCCCACTTTGATCCTCACAAGAAGCCTATGAGGAAGATTCAGTTGAGAGATCCATGCCTTAGCCCTAAACATGGAGGGCTAATGCCTCTCCCCAGTCCCCATGTTCTGCTACCCAGTGCCCCTAACATCCATGCATTGAACATGGAGGTCCACAGAAGGGAAGCCTACACGCACCCTGGCTTTTACTTTGGTTTTGTACTCTAGTTTTATTTAAACTTTTTAATGTTTTTATATTATGCTTTATTATGCAACTTGGGGCTGTTAATCTGCTAATCTGTATCTATTTTTGGTTTTGCTGCCAAATTGAGATCCAACCACTACACGAGGAGCATTTCCTTTCCTGCTTTTCTGTGGCATAATCTCTAGGTGGCACTGTGACATAGCAGAATAGTGTAAATACACAAGTGAAAAAAGCATTTTCTTCCACTTTTACAATTAAATAATGCATTTTCCCTGTTCTAAAAAAACTCTCTGAAAGTGCTCTTTAGACACAGAAGTTAAACTGGAGGATTACAACATGTCTAAAGAACCTTTAAACAACCGTGAGTAGGGAATGACGAGTGCACGATAAATGTCTTGTATAGAAAAGCCCATTGTGTTTTATGGTTTTATGTCTTGTTTTGTGAACTGATTCAAGAGCTTCAGCTATTGGGTGGTATAGAAACATAATTAACGGATGGATGGATGGATAGATAAAGATATCTGCACAGATAGGATTTGATGTGATTGATTCCATTGCATCAAAGCCTATGCATATAGGTTTCTCCTTTGCAGACATTGTGCTCAGTGTGCAGATGTCCAGAGATAGCAGAATGTGCAATGGGAGGGTTGGGAGAAGAGGGGCTTCAAGGGGATTGTCTTCTACTCCTGCCATTGCTAGTTACGTAGACTCTTGCTTAGATGCAGATGGGTCCAAGTGCCTCATACCGCCATTAATAGTGTGTTGGGATGGAAGGGAAATCTTGGGAAAACACTTCCAGCTGGCTCCCTGGAAAAGGTACCATGGACTGAAATGATGGGCACTAAGCTATTGTCTGGATTGCCCAATTGCACGCACAACGCCCACCTAATTCTCTGGCCCCACATACCAGGCATTGACCTTATTACATGTATCTGTGAAAAAGATATCAGTGTCTGCAAATAATGGTTCATTGTGTACAGCAGAGACAAGCCCAGAGCAACGTATGTACCATTACAGATACACAATTACTAAAAATCAAAGCCAACATTTGGATAATGCAGTAGCCTCTAATGCTGCTTGTTATGTAACCTATTTGCATGCTCAGTTCAAGCCATTCCTCTCTACCCCCACATTCTTGATTACACTTCCAGTGGACACAGGTGGGCAGTCAAATGTTTAGGAAAGTAACATGGCGCATTTATGCATTCCCTGAATTAAACAGCTTGCCCAGCTTTAGTTGCCATAGCAAGGAAATTGAGTGTTCCCTCGATGTGAGCAATAATTATGGTGATTATGGATTTTTTCTTTCTTTTTTGGAGCAGCTACTGCAAGTAGCTATATATTCCGGTCCAAAGTACAATGTGAATGACGCATTAATTGTGTTTGAGGGGAAGAGAAGGCTGCTCTTTTACTAGGAAAATTACTGTGGAACAAAGCCCCAGAGGTGCAACAAAGAACTAGCATAATAGTTCAGCAGCAGCAAAAATAAATGCGCATTGAGAAGGGCACGAAAAAAATACTTTAGTGCCAGTGGAATATATTCAGTTTAGCCCAGGTGTCTGGTGGGCTCTTCTGTTCTTCTGTTGAGGGTCCCCAACTCTGTGCCATTTATAAGTAACAGGGCCACCTATTGTTGGCTAGCACTTAAACTCCTTGAATCCACAAAGGCTCTGATTACCAGATGTATTCTGTCAGGCTCACACCAACGCTCAGCACTCATATCTCACTTTTCCATTCCTCGAGGCAGTCAACAATCATAAAAAAAAACATGAAATACCAACAAAACAGCATTAACAATTATAAACCAAGTAGCAAACAACATCTGATGAAGTAGATAAGCCTTCCCCAACCTGGTGCCCTCCAGATGTTTTGGACTACAATTCCCAGGATTCCTGACCATTGGCCATGCTGGCTGGGGCTGATGGGAGTTGAAGTCCAAAACATCTGGAGGGCACTAGGTTGGGGAAGGTTGAAGCAGATGCTAGTCCTGAAAAGCTTGTGCCATTCTAAACTTGTCTTTATTTAAGATGCTCTGAGACTGCTTGTTCTTGCTGCAACAGAAGAACACGGCTGCTCCTCTGGTAGCAGCAATAAACAAATACAAATAACTAAATTCCTAAAGAGCACTCTGATAGAACACATGTCTAAACTGTGCTGTTCTTACCTGATGTGTGAAAGTGAAAAGACAGGGTGCCAGCCACATCAGGGCAAAGACCTCCAATGTCTGGGTGCCACCACCAAGAAGGCCCTATCTCACATATCCACCTGCTGCAGGATCAAAATGTTTCCGTTCACTCCAGATATGGTTGGGTCAGTTCTCATTAACAGTGTGTCTGTCAGATACTTGAAAGATACTTATAGAAATGCATCTTCAAACAGGTAATCTTCAAACAAGCTTAATTCTGCTGGAATGCAGGCAAGTAACCTAATATATGTCTCCAGGGATGCAATTGCATAAGACAGGATCTAGCCTAGTCCTAGGCTACATCCCAGCATGATAGCAACTACCACAAAAAAGTAGTTGATTGCGACTCTAGCAAAAAGGAGTGTATTGCTCTAAGAGAATTTATGAATCAAATGCATTAAGTATTAGCCCAATACAAATTAAATGTTCTTCAAATGGTGTTTTATAGTATTCAAAGGTGATGGCCTGGCTTCATGATTAAAATATATGCCTCTATAGGCAAAAAGACCAACAGTCTACCCAGTGTAGTTTCATGAGAACAAATGTGTTGTAGAAGAGTACATTTTTGGTCTTTTTGTATATACAGTAATTGTCATTTTTGTGTATTATAGTTTCATTACATCAGTTGCTCTGTTCTTTATTGTTGCCTGCTCACCCCCATTTTTTCTTTTGTTTCAACCTCATTATTTCTTTATTGCTTTCTCCTCCCTCCCTCCCCTTTTTTTTTACCTATACATGCAATTTAGATTGAAAAAATCATGGGCCTTTGCCTTGTTATACTAGCAGCGATCTGGTTTTCACCTCCTTTCTCCCCCACCCCGGCCAAAGATATTTACTTGCATGATGTGCACTTGCATATTTGGATTTGTAGACTACCTCTGTCCCAGAGGTGTGGACTGGGTAAAAGAGTGTTGGAGACTTCCTTCCCCAACCTGGCGCCTTCCAGGATTGTTGGATCATAGCTCCCATTATCCTCAGCCAGCATGGCCAATGGACATGCAACCCTGGGATGATGGGAATTGTAGCCCAATGCACCTGAAGGGCATCAGGTTGGGGAAGGCTGGTTTTAAGTCATCTAGATGGGAAATAGCTGTATTCCAAAGCTGCATTCTACATCTGAAGGGGAACAAAGGAATGTGACTGTGGGAAAGATGGACTCTCTGAAACAACAATAAACAGGTATGTGTAATGATGTTGCAGTTATGATAAAGAGGGAGGGAAAGAATGTATGAAGAAGTATATGCACTGTCCAGAGATAAGACAAGTTGCTCCAGAAACTTAGGCACTGGTGTGAACACAGGAAGCTCCCTTTATACCAGTCAGAACATTGAGCTATATAGCCATATTGTCCACTCTCCAGGGTCATAAGCAGAAGTCTTCCCCATCATCGACCATGGGATCCATTCAACTTAAGAGGCCAGGGATTGAACCTGGGACCTTCTGCATGACAAACATGTGCTCAGCCACTGAGCTATGGTCATCCCTGAAACCTGATATGGAATTTGTGTGGTCAGTCCAAAGAATTTACGAAGGAAACAGGAGGAAGAAAGCAGGGCTGTGCCCATTCTCTTGGAATGTGACACTGGGTGCAGAATTCAGCTCCCTGACAGTCTCAGGATTTGGTCTGTGTGTTTTTTTTAAAGACCAAGATTCTAGCCCCTATGACTTGGAAGACTGATATAAGAGAGTGTATGGACAATGTGATGCGAATCTCGGAAGCCAGAGCAGTAGGTGAATTAAGATTTCCAATGGTCAGGGAAGAGAACTGTGGTACTTCTTCTCTTTGCCCCTCCACATGTCTAGGAGAAACAAAGTAAACTACGCCAAGTAAGGAAAAAATGCAGATATGGTTCATTTGCATAATGTATACAGCTTGTAGAATTCAGCTTTGCATGGCACATAATTTGTGGGGGTGGGGTGGGGGTGGAGGTTAGTTCTAGCCTAGAGTACACCACACTCCAGCAGAGTAGAAACCAGTTTGGTGGCAGCAAAAATGTTTTGGTATCCAATCTAATTGCAGTGCTATAGTAATAATGCCTTGGCCACAGGAAGCACTGAAGACAACATCTCCATCCAGCAGGAATTTAAAATCTGTTGACACCACTCTTTCTTTGCCACTGATAGGCTGCTGCCTGCAGGGCAACGCTTTGCTTGTAACCTCAACTGTGCTGAGTTGGAGGGTGAAATCTGTGATGGGCTGTTGATTGCTGGAAAGGGGGCTTTGTAGGCCACATCCTATGACTGCTTCCCCCATCCAAGAAAAACTTCCACTTAAGAGAGATATCCATTACCAAAAACACAGTGCCTTGTTCAGGTGTAAATGCAATGGTATGTAGCCCTCTGCTGAGCATCATGCCATGGGTTTCAACTGAGAAAAAGTCAAGTGAATGCAAGAACGGATGTTGCAAACAGTTGTGCCCCTTTTATAAACTGAGAGTTAGGAGCATTTTCAGTCTGACTACCCAGAAAACAAAGGTGGGGGGATCCCATTATTTATTTATTCATTTCATTTCTATATTGTCCAGCAGCCAAGGCTATCTGGGCAATTCACAAAACAAAACCATAAAATACAACAACATAATAAAATATAATATTAAAAACCTTTAAAATTTGAAACAAAAAACAATTTTGTTTCAAACAAAAATTTGAAACAAATTGAAACAGAGTAAAAACCAGCAGGAGTATAAAGCATTATCTATTTCATACCTCTGCAATTTTCAGAAGTAAATTCTGTATTTTTGAAATGAGTACAAGTATATGTGTGATTATAGGTATCTATGTTAACAGTATGCTTCTTGAGGCCTCTGAATTAATTTTTCTGATCTCTTTATTTATGATCTGTAGCTTTCTTATGTGGCCACTAGAGGGCAACAGTGATTCAGGTTTATTTTTTTTTGCTATAGCATCAGTGATTTTAGGGAAAGGGCTCTGAGTAAAAGATGCAGTATTGTTTTTCTGTTTTTCTATTTGTTTGTTTTACAACTTACCCAGTGACTTTGGCTGATCTGATGGGAGAATGTAACAATGCAATGGTAACTCAATATTGCCTATATGGTGTGACTGCGTCATTCTGTGTTTCTGGGGAGAAGCTAACCATATTGGGTTCTTTTATTGGCAGGCAGGATTTAGCTGTTGATCTTTGAGTGTTTTTGATTCTTGGGCTTGGACCAGAGTTTCCGTCCAGGGTGGGGGGAGGATTTTTGCTGAGTCCTTTTCCTCCCTGTAACCCCCTGTTCTCCCTGAAAAGCTTCTCCAGAGGTTTGGGGTCCCTCTGGAACAGTGTGAGAGGTAGCCTGAGGGGCTGCAGGGGAAGGGGGAATTGGCAACATTTGTCTCCTCCCTTCCTCCATTGGCTCTTAGTCCCTTCCATGAATTGAAGGAGTCCTTTCATTCACAGAAGGGACATTTCAGACCCAACCCATACTCTTGGCTATATTTTGTTTTTATGTGGTTGTTATGCTTCTCCCTGTAATGTTGCAAACTAGAGGTCAGGCAAGGTAGGAGACCCCTGACCTCTGCCATAATTCATGGGATGGTCAAAATGATCTCCCAAATTCCCATCCAAATCTTAATATCCCATATTGCAGCAGGTAGCAGGTAACTGCTAGCTCTGGGCCTGCAGTGGGAGAGAACTGGACTGTCTGAGGGATAGCAAGAGGTCTGCTCCTCACTTCTCCAGCACAAGCCCCGCCCCCCCAGCCATACAGCAAAGGGCAGGATTGAGCTGTACCAACCTGTCTCATTGCTGCCTCACCAGCCAGGTGAGAAGGACCAAGAGGGGAGGAAGGGAAGGGAAGAGTTTAGCTGTAGCTCAGTGGCAGAGCACCTGCTTTGCATGCAGACGGCCCCAGGTTCAATCCCTGACTTCTTCAGGTAGGGCTTAGGAAAGGATCCTGCCTGAAACCCTGGAGAGCCGCTGCCAGTCAGTGTTGACAATACTGGGCTAGACGGACCAACGGTCTGACTCAGTATAAGCCATCTTCTTACGTCCCTGTGGTCCTAAGAGCCAGGGTCTTGTTTCTCTGTATATCTGCAAAGGTGAATGTGTAAGGTGCATGGGGTACACCGGGGGATGAGGGGAGTGAAAAGCAAAGGAAGTCATCTCTCCTAACCATGCATGCCCATTTTATTCAAGGTGTTTCAAAAAGCAAGAAAGGCGTTCTCAGGGGCAGTGCAAATGTAACCTCAGCCTGCTCACCCCTAAACAACCGCTGGCATGACCAATACAGTATCTGATACAAGTGCCCTTGGAAGTTTCAGAGGCTCTTTCTGTGAATGGAAATCTGTGAATGGTATAGGGCAGATTTCCACTCCCAGAAGCAGCCGGTTTGACTTCCACCAGTATCCTCATCAGAGATTATATTGTCTATGTGAGATGACTGCCCACATGAGTGTTTATTTGCAGAAGTTAGCTGGCTGATATTTATTTATTTTTTTATTATTATTATTATTATTATTATTATTCATTTCTAAGCCACCTTACAAGACTGCAGTCTTCCCAAGGCAGCTTACAATATAAAACACAGTACTCTGTATAGCAAGTTTGTAAAATCATAAATTAATTTAAAAACCAATTTAAGAATGCACCAGTGACAAAAGCAACATATAATAAAAACCATTCAATTAAAAACAAATAAGATTTTAAAACCACCTTAAAAACAATAGCTGGAGCCAGACTTTTTTATCTCTTGGAAAGGAATTTCATAGGGCAGGAGACACCACTGAGAAAGTCCTATCTTTACTGCCTGCCAACCTTACAGATCTTAATGGTGGGTCAGCGAATAAGGCCTCTGACAATGATCTTAATAAACAGGCATGTTCATAAGGGTGCAGGTAGTCCTTCAAATAACCTGGACCCATACAATTTTAGGCTGCAGTCCTATACTGACTTTCCTAGGAGTAAGCCCAGTTGAACCTAATGGGACTTACTTCTGAGCAGCCATGCATAGGATTGCACTGTAAGGCTTTAAAGCCAGCACTTGGTCAAAGCCAGCTGATGGAGTCTCTACCCTGGTCATCAGTCAATCCCCACAAAAAACCAGGGGAAATGCAGGAGAAATAGCCTGTGCAGCTAAGGGCACCTTCCAATGACGTTTGCTATATACTCACATGCAAATGGCCACCATGCATGAAGATCACACGCGTGTCTTTTTTACGAACAGCTGGGTGCACAGATGTGCTTCCACAGTTGCCAATGGCAATTATATATTTTAATCTGGTGAGTGACTACCTCAACACAAAGTATGTGGCAGATGGAGGTTGTCTCTGACCTATGCTAGGCTGTTAAGACACTTGGAAGGAACAAGAAGTCTCACTGCTTCTGAGTGTCTCCAAAACTCAGCATGACAAGCTCTTGCTTTTCTTCCATGGCTGGAATTTGGGAGAAGGCTGCGGACTTTTCTAACTTCTTGCTGGGCTTTAAAGACACTCAAAACAGTTAGTGCCACTGAAGATATTTCACAGCATCTGAAATGAGAACCTCTCCCTTGCCTAAGTAAGGGGAAAGGTGGGGTCAGTGATGACCACAAATGTTGGCTGGCTATCAGTACTGGCCAAACTTTGTGGATGCTTGGTTGGGAATTTGCTGTAAACTGCAGCTTTCCAATCCATCTTTCAACCATATAAATCTGTGTATAGAAAATGCCAGCTCATGTATGAAGTCTTCCTTTGCCACAATAATTTTAATGTAATAACTAAAAAGCTGTACGTAACTTTGTTGGGTGTACCACATTTCTTTCACTGATCTTGAATTCAGGTTGCTATCTCACCTGGTTACAAGGGCTTTTCTGCATTGCATCCTCATCTTGCAGCCATTTGTCAATTCCCTGGGTTTCATTTCTTTGTCTTACCATACCCTAATATGTGACCAAGAGGCCATCTAAATGGAAATGCTTTGCAACCCAATTCTGTTTTAAATCACATTTTCAGGAAATTGGATTTGTGCCTTCCATGGTACATGCAGCCAATTACAGCGGGATAGCCCCCCAAAATAACCGCTTTGGCGTGGCAAACAGATGGAGCTTCGCAGCATCAATTAGCTTTGAAAAAAAATTAAAAAAATAAAACCCCTTAGGCTTCTCTCTCCTCTCTCAGCCCCTCTCTTAAGTGCAGGGAGGGAAGGTGAGGGAAGGTTACAACCGCTGGGCTTGTTTCACTTGGAAAAAGCTATGAGGGACAGTTATAACAGCTGGGCTTGTTTCGCTTGGAAAAAAAGGAGGGTAAGGGGAATCATGATAGAGATGTACTAAATTATGCATGGTGTGGAGAATGTGGATTGGGAGACATTTTTCTTCCTCTCTTAAAATACTAGAACCCGGGATCATCCCATGAAGCTGATTGGTGGACAGATAAAAGGACAGTACTTCTTCACACAGTGCATAGTTAAACTATGGAATTGGTTACCTCAGATGTAGTGATGGCCTCCAATTTGGATGGCTTTAGAATCATAGAATAGTAGGGTTGGAAGGGGCCTACAAGGCCATCGAGTCCAACCCCCTGCTCAATGCAGGAATCCAAGTCAGAGCATCCCTGACAGATGGCTGTCCAGCCTCGTCTTGAACACCTCCAGTGAGAGAGAGCCCACCACCTCCCCAGGTCATTGGTTCCATTGTCGTATTGCTCAAACAGTCAGGAAGTTTTTCCTGATGTTCAGCCGGAATCTGGCTTCCTGTAACTTGAGCCCATTATTATGCAGTCTGGGATGATTGAGAAGAGATCCTGGCCTTCCTCTCTGTGACAACCTTTCAAGTACTTGAAGAGTGCTATCATATTTCCCCTCAGTCTTCTGTTCTCAAGGCTAAACATGCCCTGGTCTTTCAGTCTCACTTCACAGAGCTTTGTTTCCAGTCCCCTGATCATCTTTGTTGCCCTCCTCTGAACCCTCTCCAGTTTGTCTGCATCCTTCTTAAAGTGTGGTGCCCAGAACTGGACACAGTACTCCAGATGAGGCCTAAACAGTGCTGAGTAGAGGTGAACTACTACTTCCTGGGATTTGGAAGCTATGCTTCTATTAATGCAGTCCAAAAGAGCATTTGCCTTTTTTGCAGCCACATCACATTGTTGGCTCATATTCAGCTTGTGATCGACAACAATTCCAAGATCCTTCTCGCTTGTAGTGTGTTGAGCCACGTATCCCCCATCTTGTAACTGTGCATTTGGTTTCTTTTTCCTAGGTGCAGAACTTGGCATTTATCCCTATTAAACGTCATTCTGTTGTTTTCTGCCCAGCGCTCCAGTCTATCAAGATCACTTTGAATTTTGTTTCTGTCTTCCAAAGTATTAGCTATCCCACCCAATTTTGTGTCATCTGCAAATGTTATCAGCATTCCCTGCACCTCCTCCTCCAAGTCATTAATACAAATGTTGAAGAGCACTGGGCCCAGGACTGAGCCCTGCAGTACCCCACTTGTTACCTCTCCCCAGTTTGAGACGGTCCCATTGATAAGCACTCTTTGAGTCCGATTCTGTAGCCAACTGTGGAGCCACCGGATCATTGTTTCATCTCGACCACTTTGAGCTAGTTTGCTCATCAGGATATCATGGGGCACTTTGTCGAAAGCTTTGCTGAAGTCGAGGTATATGATGTCTACAGCATTCCCACGGTCCACAAGGGAGGTGACTTGATCAAAAAATGAGATCAGATTTGTCTGGCAGGACTTGTTTTTGACAAATCCATGTTGGCTTCGAGTAATCACTGCATTGTCTTCAAGGTGCTTACAGATGGATTGCTTTATCATCTGCTCCAGAATTTTCCCAGGGATTGATGTCAGTCTGACTGGTCTGTAGTTCCCAGGTTCCTCCTTTTTACCCTTTTTGAAGATAGGGACCACATTAGCCCTCCTCCAGTCATCTGGCACTTCCCCCGTCAAGAGAATAGACAGTGGTTCTGAGAGTTCTTCTGCCAGTTCCTTTATTACTGTAGGATGCAGTTCATCCGGCCCTGGAGATTTGAACTCATTCAAAGCAATTAGGTGTTCCTTGACCATATGCCTATCGATCTCAAGTTGCAATCCTGCCCCTTCAGCCTGTACTTCGCCTTTGCCAGGGAGGTCATAGACCCTCTTTTGGGAGAAGACTGAGCCAAAGTAGGAATTGAGCACCTCTGCCTTTTCTTTGTCATCTGTTATCATTTTGCCATCCTTATTTAATAGCTGAACAACCATTTATTTCCTCTGCCTTTTACTATGCATGTAGCTGAAGAAAGCCTTTTTGTTGTTTTTAGCATCCCTCACTAACCTCAGCTTGTTCTCAGCTTAAGCCTTCCTGACGCCATCCCTGCAATGCTGTGCTACCTGCCTGTACTCTTCCTTTGTTACTTAGCCTTCTTTCCATGTCCTCTATGTGTCCTTTTTTGTTTTCAGGTCATCCCTAAGCTTTTTGTGAAGCCAGATGGGCTTCGTCTGTTGTCTTCCACCTTTTCTTCTTGTTGGAATTGTTTGTGATTGTGCCTTGAGAATTTCCTTTTTTTAAAAGCTCCCACCCATCTTGGACTCCTTTTCTTGTTAGCGTCGCTTGCCATGGGACCTTACTGGTCATTGTTCTGAGTTTATTAAAATCAGCTGTCCCAAAATCCGGGGTACGTGTTTGACTACACTCGGCTTTGGCTTCCCTTAGAACCAAGAACTCAAGTACAACATGGTCGCTTTCCCCCAGAGTTCCTGTAAATGCTACTTTACCCGCTAAGTCATCTCTGTTGGTTAGGATCAAGTCAAGGATAGCCGATCCTCTAGTTCCTTCATCTACTTTCTGTAGGAGGAAGTTATCCACCACACAAGTCCGGAATTTCCTGGAGGGGCCATATTTTGCAGAATTTGTCTCCCAACAAATATTGGGGAAATTGAAGTCCCCCATTACCACTACATCATGCTTCCTTAAAACATTGGCTATTTGCTTTTCAAAAGTGTCATCCTCGTCTTCTCCTTGATTGGGTGGCCAGTAGTAGACTCCGACTATCAGGTTCCTTTTATTCTTTGCTCCATTTATTTTGATCCAGATGCTCTTGATGGGGCTACCAAGCTCATCGTCCTGTATTTCTGTGCAAAGATATGTATTTTTCACATATAGTGCAACCCCAACTCCCTTTCTGTTCCTCCTGTTCTTTTTGAACAGTTATATCCTTCAATTGCTATATTCCAGTCATGAGAGTCATCCCACCAAGTCTCAGTTATACCTGTCAAATCATAATTTCCCTCTTGTATTAAGAGTTCAAGTTCATTCTGTTTGTTTCCCATACTCTGGGCATTAGTATATAGACATTGAAGACCATGTGCTTCATAGTCTGGCTTTCTTCCTACATGTGTGTGAAGACTATTATGGGGTGCTATTAGGGCTGCTGTCTTAGAGCTGTTGCACTGCATGAGCCTATGACCATTGTTACCCCCAACTTTACATCTCCCTTCCCTGTAGGATTCAGTTTAAAGCCCTTCTGATGAGGTTCTTCATGCCGTGACCAAACACATTCTTCCCATCCTTTGTGAGGTGCAACCCATCCCTTGCCAACAGCCCATCTTCCAGGAAGTATAGCCCATGGTCCCAGCATCCAAATCTCTCTCGTCGGCACCACTTTCGTAGCCAGTCATTCACCCAGAGTATTCTTCATTCCCTTTCTGTCCCTCTTCTAACTACTGGAAGGATGGATGAGAAAATTATCTGGCCCCAAAGTTCTTGAGTTTCCTTCCCAAAGCTTCAAGGTCTGATGTGATTTCTTCGTAGCTCCGCTTGGCGGTATCATTTGTTCCCACATGGATGAGAAGAAAGGGATACCTGTCAGTGGGCTTTATGAGTGCAGGTAGCCTTTTAGTCACGTCTCTAATCCATCCTCCTGGGAGACAACATACCTGGCGAGTCCATGGGTCTTCGCGACATACTTGGGTTTTGATCCCACGCAGCAAGGAGTCCCCCACTACTACCACTCTTCTCTTCTTCTTGTTGTAGGCCTGGGTTTCATCGCCTCTGTTTGACTGACCTTCAGCCTCTTGCTCACTCTCATGTAGGTTCCCCTGTGATTCTTCCTCTGCAAGCTGTCCTCCAGTCTCATCTGCAAGTACCTGGAATTGGTTCCACAGCTCCACTGCTTCCACTGGTGCAGAGTGGCATCTAGTTCTTCTTCTTCTAACTGTCACCCTTTTCCAAGGAGTATCCTCTACTCCATTTTTCTTCTCCTCAGCATTTCCCACTTCTACCTCATCTTGCTGTTGCTCTTCAAGCTTCTGGTCTTCCCTTTGCTGCTGTAGTTCCCCCATTCTGTCCAAGAACTCTTCGTGTTCTCTTATTCCCCCGAGGGTCGACAGTCGCCGCTCCAGTCCACTTACTTTTTCTTCCAGCAGCGTGATCAACTTGCACTTGTTGCAGGTGTAGGCCATGTTGTTCTCAGGCAAGAAAACAAACATTGCACACACCTTGCAGGTCACCACCACTGGAGAGTCTCGTCTAGGGTTGGCGGAGAATTTCTCCCCGAAACTTCGGGGGGCCGAGCGCCAACGTGTTCGGCCCCCCGAAGAAGTTTCAGGGAGAAATTCTCCGCCAACCCTAGACAAGAAATATCACGGGTGACTTAAAAAAAAAAAAAAAAGCGCGTACGGCTAATGGCAGCCCCCATAGGGAGCCGCCATTCACGTTCCTTATTTGGTTGCTGTAGTCTACGTAAAGATTACGCTATTTGCGTTGCCCTTATTTTCGCCGTAGTCTACGTAAATCTTTACGTAGACTACAGCGACCAAATAAGGAACGCGAATGGCAGCTCCCAATGGGGGCCGCCATTTGCGTACGCGCTTTTTTTTTTTTTTTAAGTCACCCGTGATAGGCTACGTGACGATTTACGTAGCCTATCACAGCTGACTTTGCAGATCTAGCCGTGATAGGCTATGTTAATCGTCACGTAGCCTATCACGGGGCCGTTTTTTAAAAAAAAAACTTTAAATTTCGCGGCCGGGTGAGGCGAGGCGCTTCCTCCCCGGCCTGAATTTCCGCCGGGTGAGGCGGGAAGCCTCCCCCCCTGGCCTGAATTTCGGGGGGAGAGCAGCGAAGCGCCTCCCCCCCACCGCAAAAAGCTGCGAGACCAGGTAAGTGACTTTTGTGCACCCCTAGTCTTGTCCTTCCTTAGCCTCTTTTCCCTTTTTGTGTCTAGCTTTGTGATTGTTCTAGACTAGCCTGTGCCTGCTCCTCTACTCAGTAGATGTTAAAAGCAGAGTCCCACTGGTGTGGAAGCGTATGTTTCAAGACAAATAAATGAAAAAAAAAGTTAGTTAAAAAAAGAAAATAAAAAAATGTTAGGGGCCTCCCCCTTGACCTCCCCTGCCGAACTCCCCTGGCCAACTCCTGTTTGCTCCCCCTGTCCGCTCGCTCTGGTCGCTCGCTCTCTGGGAGTTTGCTTGCTTCTGTAATCCCTGGACCAGCTGGAGCAGCATGCTCTGCTGTGCTCTGCTCAGCTGGGAGGCAGGAAACAGACAAGCAGGTGGGAAACAGACAAGCCCCCCTTTAAAAGGGGGCTAGATAAATACCTGGAGGAGAAGGCTATCGATGGCTTCTAGTCCTGATGGCTATGTGCTATCTCCAGTACCAGAGCCTTTAAGCTTGTGTACACCAGTTGCTGGGTAACATGGGTGGGAGGGTGTTCTTGCGCTCCTGTCCTGCTTGTGGGTTCCTGGTCAACAGCTGGTTGGCTGTTCTGGTATGAACACAATGCTGGTCTAGATGGACCCTTTATCAGATCCAGCATGGCTCTTCTTAAATTCTTATGTTCTTAGAGGAGTGTGTGTGTGCTTGCACCTGCAGAGAGTGGGCCATGCAATGGAGGGTCCATGGTGCCCTTCTCTCCCACTGCAGCAGTGCCCCAGGGTCCACAGAGGCCCTTCCCTGGAAGGAGGAGGAAGATTCAACAGCCTGCCCAGGCCTTTGCTTTTTATTTCCACCTCCACACCTCTGAAGCTGCAAACAGCTGGAACCTCAGTGGAAGTCAATGGGAATCATTTCTGAGTTGAGACGTGTACGCTGTTCTCAGAGAAGAAGTGGAGACTTCAAAAGAACAGAAGTCATCCCAAAGTGCAGGCTCATTTGGGGGAAAACAAAAAAGCACTTTTTAAACTCATTAACCCTGTAGCGATGCTTCGCACCTCAGATAGGTGCAGATTCAGAACAATAGCCTTCCTCACCCCTCTCGCTCAGTGTTGAGTAAGTGCAATGCAGGTCAATGATAATTACTTCTGAGTAGACATAATTAGCCCCTCAGCTGAAAATGAGTGAGGCGGGGGGGGGGGACTAAAGCAAAGGGGCATCCCACATAACATAAGACTGGAACACACCCCTAGGCACACCCACCATACTGAGCTGAATTTATTTCAGAGAATCAGGGTACACTCTGCATGAACAGCACTGAAGCTGCACAAGAAGAAAACCTGGGGCAAAACACCTTTATGAAAACGCAGATTTTCAGGCAGGAAACCACACTGTAGCTGCGAAGTGGTGGCTGCTTCATGTCTTCTTAACAAGGCTGAGATGCAGCAGCGCTGTAGTAAATCGTTCATGTAGATGGGCACCAGGAAACTGAGGGAGTTGGTTTGGTATGGGCAGAGGAAGAGATTGACATCAACTTTGCCAACATCGCTACTTAGTGGCTTAAGCAAATATGGTTATAGTATGCTCACCTGGGATGCTTTATATTGTCAAATGGTACGGCCAATTTACTTTAAGTCCTGCATAGTATATTTTGTTACTGCATTTAACACCAGCTCCTGGGGGCTGTCTACACGGCACCGCTTTCAACCTTCATTCTGCTGTAACTGTGCAGTAGTGTGGCTGCGAATTAGCTTCTGCTACAGTACACCATGCAATTTACTGTGGACTTCTCCAAGGGAAAAATCCACTGTGCCATGACACATGGCTGTGAATGCGGAGTAAACTGTGGCAGTCTCCAATCACACTGCTACATATTTTGTAAACATTTTTTAAAATGCGTAGCTGCGCAGCAACATGAGAATGCGGCTGCGACACCCCAATTTTTAGTGATTCTTTTGTATGTTAGGGGTTCTTTTGTGTCTGTCCATTTCTCATTCGGTAAAATGTGGGTAGGTTGCTCATTCATTACCATGCCAACTGTTTGCACACAATCATACCGGTGGTCCTCCATCCCCACACTCTCACGATGGTTTGCACATGCAAAGGGGTGTGCCCAGGTGAGAGGTACGTGCCCACCCATCATTCCAAAATGAATCCCTCTGAGATTAGGGTGTTTCTGTGATCTTGGCTGTTCTTGGGAACATAGTGAGTCTTTAAAAATATTTCTGGACCTTGAATCTCAAGATGCTAGGCAGTGGAGGGCAAAAGCATTGCTGTGCCAAAGGTGGAGGAAGAGATCCTCCTTTCTAGCCACAGTTAAATACAAACAAATAGTATCCCTTTGTGGAACCTTCTGCTCACTCCACATGTCCAGTAGGTCCAGTATCTCGAGGTGTTTCCATGACACCCCCCCCCCCGCCTGGGCCCTTGGCCAGTGACTCCAAAGCAGCCATTGCAAACATATGAAGCTGCAAAGGTATGGTTGAAGAATGAGCACGCTTCTTCGTGCTGCTGTAACTGCACAGCTGTGAAGGAACAAGGAGGAGGGGGTGACTGCAGTAGCGAAGGGGTTGACGACGCAATCACTAAGCATGCGTACCACATGCGCACCACAAAATGCAAAGTTGTTTCGGGGAAGGGATGGAGAGCTTGGCAACCATGGGAACCCTGCAGTAAACAAAAAAAAAAATCAGAGCAAAACGCCTCTGTGGAAATCTGCATTTTCAGGATGAAAACCACGATGTGGCTGCAAAGTGGCAATCACATGATGTGTCCTGAATGACCTCAAATCGCAGCAGCCCCAGAGTAAATGGCTCATGTAGATGAGCCCCTGGAATCTCACCCTGGTGGCCATTCGCCATCCAACACTTCCTGCTGGGGATCCAGGCACTGAACGTACTTTTTAGATAATCAGGGCTTTGGAGCAGGATTTTCAATGGGCAACTTGCTTCCTCTAGTAATCTAGATCTATACCTCCTGTTTAGCCATATGAACTTGTTTAATCCTCTTTTAAAGCCATCTAAGCTATTGACTATGACCACATCTTTTGGATTCCAAAAACGAATGATGTGTTGTACGTGTTGAATGATGTGTTGTATTTCCTTTTGTCTGTCCTGAATCTGCTGTTTACCATTTTCATTGGATGACCCCCAGTTCTAGTGGAACTGTGGAAGCTGCCTTATACCATGTCAGACCACTGACCTATCTAGCTCAGTACTGTCTGCAGTGACTAGCAGTGGCTCTCCAAGGTTTCAGGCAGGGGTCCTTTTCAGCCTAGGTGCCTGGAACCTTTTGCATGCACAAGTGCTCTACCACTGAACTAAGGCATTTCCCCCTGCCCCAAAGTAGTGGTTATTAGACATGCAAATCTGCCTGAGACAGGGGTGTTGCTAGGCCTAGGCCTGTGGGGCCTTAGCCCTGAATCTATTTCCCAAGACCCTGAATCCATTTCCCCAGAGCCCTGAGTGTCCATTGGTGCCAATGGTAGTTTTTTTCTCTGCTTAATTGCCATGCAGGTTTCAAGCGGAATTACAGCTGGGGAGGGTTAACACTCCCCATACCACATCCTGCAGTAACTGCAATTTGAATTGTTCCCTGCATGGCAATTAAGTTTAGGGGGAAAAAACCTTTTCCATTGGTTTGGGATGAACTGGATCAGGGTTCAAATTAACTGAAGAACTTGCTTTGTGTAAGTTGAGAAATTAATGAGAAATTAGATGAGAAATTAATTGGTTGGCTTTGCCTCCTGTGAAATGTAAATAAATCCTAATAATTACTTCTACATTTGCATATACAGATATAAATTAGCATATGTAGATTTGTGGCCCACAGGCCTGGGCCCTGAATCTTCTAAGTGCCTAGGAATACCCCTGGCCTGAGAGGAAGCTGGGGATGTAATGGTTGATGAAGTCACAAAGGCCCTTTTTTCGCTAAACTGAAGGGGAAGCAACTGTATTTCTCTCTAGGGAAAGGAGCAGTTGTGGGGAGGAGAGTATCTCCCAGTAAGAAAGTGAAGATTCCCCAAACATTATCTTTCCATGCTCCTAATATCCCTGTTACCTTTCTACCTATGTTTTCCAATGGTATCTCTCCCACCGTGCCAGAAAATGGTCTGAGAAGAAGAAACAGGTGGAGTTGCAGAACATGCTGGGATGTTATTATGGAGGATCCTTATTTAAAGGCTGTGATGGACAAAGCACTCTAAGAGATTACTATTATTTATATGGTAATCATGTGTCATTCTCAAATTTTATTTTTAAAAGTTTTCATTTTCTAGCTGTCATAACTGTGAAGGGTTGCAAAAAAAGGTTTAAAAAAAACATGTGCCTCTTAAAGGCACAAAAGCAAGGAAGCAGCTAAATGAATACAATATTTATTCTATTGAATGGCATTTCACAGATACATGGAGAAACTTTGTTCATCTGTTATTGGTATATAAAAGCATGGGGTGATGCCTCTTCTTCTATGCCAGCCAAGTAACGTTTGGATCAGGATCCACAAGTACAAGAGCCAATGACTAGGCGATGGATTAAAATGACTAGGTGATGGATTAGACCTGCCAACATTGTCCCTGGATCCATTTTATATGTTCAAATCTGAATGATGGTGCATGCAACCATAGCCACTTTCAATCACATTCTCCACTGCACCAATAGAAAACCATTCAAAGTATCACAACCTGCACATTTTAGTCCATGATAGAATGATGATTTTGAATGGAATAATGACTTACGGGGAAAGGTTTAACCATGGGGCATGGAGGCAGGGGAGTGGGCTCAGTGGCTGCTTGAACCAAATTTGCAGCCTCCCATGACTGCTTTTCATGTTTTTAAAAGTCGGGCGACTTTTACATGCCTCTGCCATGAAATATCTAGTTTGACCCCAATGTTAGGTAAGAAAAAGTCCTAGAATTTTGGACAAAGGTCTTTGTGATATCACACTTCCTTTTAATGTTTTGATTCTGTGAACAAAGTCAGAGTGAGAAATAAAATCTCAGTTGCCTAGTCACATAGATGCCTAGAAATTTGAAATAGTTATTCAGTCATGCAACATCGGCCCCTAAAATTTTGAAGCTGGCGTCTAGAAACGTATTCTTTAGCCTTGAATATAATCTTTAAAATAAGACATTTTCCAGCCTTTGCAGGAAACTGGTGCTGCTGCCGTTAGAAGGCTAGAGCTAGAGGATATATTTCTCTTTCCACGCTTTCCTCAAATCCTTGTAAAATTTGCCAGGCAAAAGTGACTTATGACATGATTGTGAGTACAGAAGCATCCCAGAAAACTACATAATGCAAGCAAACAAGAGGTTCAGAGATTTGCTGCTGCACTGTGCACTGAGTTCATTGCCTGGTTCTTTTCCTTTCCAGTTGATACTGCTGTAAATCAAGGATAATTCTGCTGAAGTCCAGGGGATCAGGTTTTCACAAACTTGCTCATTGAGAAGCGTATTTTTAAATTGGATGCCAGGAGGGTATCTCTGTTTACATTTGGCATGCCAAGAATCTCTCTCTCAAATCAACTTACATAATAATGTGTCAGCCCTGGTTTACTCATTAGCATTGCAAAATGCAGCAGCAAACTATGGATTGATGCAAGTTCTGTGACATTTGCATTTATAAATTATGGGTAATTGTTCATTAAGTCCCATGCAGTTTACAAAAGGAAAGGAAGAATTACTTCCAGTTCTATTTCATGTTTAATTAATTTGGGGATCTGCAGGGGAAAAAAAGGGGGGGGGAAATATGAGGAAAGTTCCCCAGATGATTTTTGCCAAAGGGGTTATTAGCAAGCATATAGTCATCTTATTATTTTAGTTGCTAGGGCTAAGACTTCAGCCTATTACAGCATTCTGGAAATGCCTTTAGCCTTGTAAATGCAATAAGATAGTCTGACTATAAACCAGCAAATTCCCAGTGATGCCTGGAAATTAAATAACATAGCTGTAGAAAGCTCTAAGGTACTAGTATTCAAACTTAAAGCCAATGGACCTAAAAAAAGCAGTACTTCTAAGCAGTGCTGCCATTTTGGTTTGTTTTAAGCTGGTTTGCACATAATGCTAAGCCATGGTATGGTTTGTTGAAATATGGCTTGTTGTTGTGTCTGAACCCATCCCTGCAAATAAATCATGGTTTATTAAAGCTACAAATCACAAATAGTTTTTTGTTGGCTGACAAAGTCTGGGTTGTTTAAACCATGGCTTGTCATGTCTGAACTCCAAATTGTGGCTTATCCCTGGCTTGTTTGCACTGCTGTCTGCCTTGAAACAGAGACACCCAGCAAGAGCAGCCTGAAAACAAAACTGGTCTGAAGGTTGGCAAAATGGGCAAGAGAGAAACAAAACATAAATAGGGAAAACAAGCTGTGGTTTGTTCGCTCACCTGGTTTAGTGTTATGTGCAAATGTAATGGCAGAGCATGGCTGGCTGGACCCTTTCTATATAATTCAGGTGTGGTTCAGAGGAGTTCTGTGAACTGAGCCAGCCATTTTCCAGGCTTCTAATATGATATTTCCTAAAGGACAAAACAAGGGCTTAGAATCCTCAGTCAAGTAGTTTTAGACGAGGGACTTTAGGAGTTCAAAACCCAGAAGTGTAGCATGCATCAATGACACAGCACATGTCCTGGGCCCAGTGCTCTTCAACATTTTTATTAATGACTTGGATGAAGAGGTACTACAAGCAAGAAGGAATTGTTGTAGATTGCAAGCTGCATATGAGCCAACAATGTCATGTGGCTGCAAAAAAGGCAAATGCTATTTTGGGCTGCATTAATAAAAGTATAGCTTCCAAATCACGTGAAGTACTAGTTCCCCTCTACTCAGCACTGGTTAAGCCTCATCTGGAGTACTCTGTTCAGTTCTGGGCACCACACTTTAAGAAGGATGCAAACAAACTGGAGAGGGTTCAGAGGAGGGCAACAAAGATGATCAGGGGACTGGAAACAAAGCCCTGTGAGGACAGGCTGAAAGAATTGGGCATGTTTAGTCTTGAGAAGACTGAGGGGAGATATGATAGTGCTCTTCATGTAACAAATCCCTTGGCCCCCTCTATCCTTAAGCACTCACACATACACAAATAGAGAGGCTTCAGTCTCACACCTTTAATTCATTATTCACAGGTTCATTACAGATGCAAATCCTCAAAGACTCTCTGGATACAAAGGAATGCCTCCAGGGGATTCAAATGGGATCACCGAAAGTTGCTTGCAATTTAAAAGGGAGGCTACCTGGTTAGGCTAACTTAGGGAGGGAGGTCCCGCCCCTTGCGCGGTGCTTCCCTGCGTAGCCTCTGAGGCATCGCTGACGGGTCGCCCATCTGAGCTCCACCCCTGACGTTTCCCTCTTAGCTCTGTGCCGCCATCTCATGTCTCTTAGGTCACAGTCCTCAATCCTCTCCTCCTTCTGCTCGCTGCTTCTCACGGGGGGAGGGGTTAAGGAGGAAGCTTCATGCCCGGCCATCTGGGAGTTGATAACCTGAGAAGCATGCCTATCCATATCTGAACTGGCTTGTGAAAATGCCTCCCCCAGTTCTGGCTGCTCCTCTTCTGAATCTGAGCTGCTAACTCTCTCCCTGTGCTCAGAATCAATCCTGACACTTCAAGTACTTGAAAGGTTGTCACAGAGAGGAAGGCCAGGATCTCTTCTCGATCATCCCAGAGTGCAGGATACAGAATAATGGGCTCAAGTTACAGGAAGCCAGATTCCGGCTGAACATCAGGAAAAACTTCCTCACTGTCAGAGCAGTACAACAATGGAACCAATGACCTAGGGAGGTGATGGGCTCTCCCACACTGGAGGCATTCAAGACGAGGCTGGTCAGCCATCTGTCAGGGGATGCTTTGGCTTAGATTCCTGCATTGAGCAGGGGGTTGGACTCAGTCTTGTAGGCCCCTTCCAACCCTACTATGTTTCTATGTCTAAATATTTCACAGTTGAAGCTATTTCAAAAGGGAGGATGTCAGAAAATAGGGCAGCTAGACCTAACCAACTCCCCTATGAGAAAAAGTTATAATATTTGGGGTGTTTTAGTTTAGAAAAGAGGTGAGTAAGGGGGATATGATAGAGGTGTATAAGATTAGGCATGGCGTGGACAAAGTGGATAGAGATAAATGTTTCTCCTCTCTGTACCAGATCCCTGGGTCACCCCATGAAACTGCATGGTTAGAAATTCAGGGTAGACAAAAGAAAGTACTTCGCTCAGCGCATAGTTGACCTATGGAATTCACTACCACAAGATTTGTTAATGGCTATTTGCTTGTTGTTGTTCAGTCGTTAAGTCGTGTCTGACTCTTCGTGACCCCATGGACCATAGCACTCCAGGCCTTCCTGTCCTCTGCTCTCTCCCGGAGTGTGCTCAAGTTGGCCATTTACTTAGATGGCTTTAAATGGAGATCAGGTGAATTCATTGAGGATAAGGCTTTCAGTGCCTACTCGTCATATGCAACCTTAAAGATCAGGGACAGCATGCCTCTGATGAGCAGTTGCTGGGGAACAACAGGTATTGTGCTTATGTGTTTCCCATAAGCATCTCATTGGCCACTGTAGGAATCAGGATGCTGGAATAGTAGATAAGCCTTTGGTCTGATCAAGTAGGGCTCCTCTTGTGTTAATAACCACACACAGCACCCAGAGCTAAAGAGATTGCAACGAGTAGGTAGGGATGTACGGATTTTGTAAAATCCGTTCCACCTGCATTTTGTGGATTGACAGGAGCCTTTCATTCCATCGTCTACTCATTGACAGGAATGCACAAATCCCTCCAAATTGTAGAAATCCTCCCCAAAATGCACATTTTCATGCTTTAGCCTATGGGGGAAATGCACATTTTTGGCTGGTGTTCTTTAAATTTTATGTATGTTTCTACAACTACATTTGCGTAAAATTCTGAAAAGTAACAACAACAGTCCACAAGCCCACAGAATTCATGTGACTTGGGAAAAGCCAGTCTGCTGTGGAATCCAGATCGGATTCATAGAAATCTAAACTCATTTGATTCCATTACGGATTTCTCTGATAACCCTATGGCTAGGGCAACTTTACTGCTCACAGAAACTGTCTTAGTAACATAGGAAGCTGCCTTATACCAAGTTAGACCATTAGTCGTCAGTGTGTTGTCAGGTAACAGCATGTAAGTGGGGGCCTTCTCGCTAGCGGTACCCGCCCACCCTCTGGAATGCTCTCCCATGTGTGATTTGAGAGGCGGAAACTGTGGCAAGCTTCAGACAGCTCCTGAAAATGTTCACTCAGGCTTTCCCTGACTTGTAATTGATCATGACACTGCTTTGTTTCATTGCTTTGTTGTAATGTTTTAAGGGATTTTTTTGTTTGTTTTATACTGTTTTTATGTTGGTTTTTGCATATGTATTGTATGTATTTTTATGTAAACCACTTGGAAATCCTGGGATGTCAAGCAGTTTAGAAGCAGCTTAAATAAATAGTCCAGCTAGCTTAGTATTGTTAACACTGACTGGCAGTGGCTCACTTCAGTTTCAGGAATGAGTCTTTCTGAGCTCTACCTGGCAATGTGACTTGATAGGTGTAACTGAGACTTGGTGAGATGACTCTCATGGCTGGAATACAGCAATTGAAGGATATAACTTGTTCAAAAAGAACAGGAGGAATAGAAAGGAAGGTGGGGTTGCACTATATGTGAAAAATACATATCTCAGCAAAGAAATACAGGAGGATGAGCTTGGTAGCCCCATCGAGAGCATCTGGATCAAAATAAATGGAGCAAAGAATAAATGGACCCTGGTGGTCGGAGTCTACTACCAGCCACCCAATCAAGGGGAAGACGAGGATGAAACTTTTGAAAAGCAAATAGCCAATGTTTCAAGGAAGCATGATGTAGCAGTAATGGGGGACTTCAATTTCCCCGATATTTGTTGGGAGACAAATTCTGCAAAACATGGCCCCTCCAGGAAATTCCGGACTTGTGTGGCGGATAACTTCCTCCTACAGAAAGAAGAGGAAGGAACTAGAGGATTGGCTATCCTTGACTTGATCCTAACCAACAAAGATGACTTAGTGGGTAAAGTAGTAGTTATAGGAACTCTGAGGGAAGCGACCAAGTTATAACTGAGTTCTTGGTTCTAAGGGAAGCAAAAGCCGAGTGTACTCAAATGCGTACCCTGAATTTTAGGAAAGTCAATTTTAATAAACTCGGAACAATGATAAGTAAGGTCCCATGGCAAGCGACTCTAACGAGAAAAGGAGTCCAAGATGGGTGGGTGCTTTTAAAAAAGGAAATTCTAAAGGCACAATTACAAACAATTCCAACAAGAATAAAAGGTGAAAGACAACAGAAGAAACCAATGTGGCTTCACAAAAAGCTTAGAGATAACCTGAAAACAAAAAAGGACACATATAGGAAGTGGAAAGAAGGCCAAATAACAAAGAAAGAGTACATGCAGGTAGCACAGAATTGCAAGGATGGCGTCAGGAAGGCTAAAGCTGAGAATGAGCTGAGGTTAGCGAGGGATGCTAAAAGCAACAGAAAGGCTTTCTTCAGCTATGTGCATACTAAAAGACAGAGGAAAGAAATGGTTGTTCAGCTATTAACTACGGATGGCAAAATGATAACAGATGACAAAGAAAAGGCAGAAGTGCTCAATTCCTACTTTGGCTCAGTCTTCTCCCAAAAGAGGGTCTATGACCTCCCTGGCAAAGGCGAAGTACAGGCTGAAGGGGCAGGATTGCAACTTGAGATCGATAGGCATATGGTCAAGGAACACCTAATTACTTTGAATGAGTTCAAATCTCCAGGGCCAGATGAACTGCATCCTACAGTAATAAAGGAACTGGCAGAAGAACTCTCAGAACCGCTGTCTATTCTCTTTGGGCAATCATGGAGGACGGGGGAAGTGCCAGATGACTAGAGGAGGGCTAATGTGGTCCCTATCTTCAAAAAGGGTAAAAAGGAGGAACCTGGGAACTACAGACCAGGCAGTCTGACATCCATCCCTGGGAAAATTCTGGAGCAGATGATAAAGCAATCCATCTGGAAGCACCTTGAAAACAATGCAGTGATTACTCGAAGCCAACATGGATTTGTCAAGAACAAATCCTGCCAGATGGATCTGATCTCATTCTTTGATCAAGTCACCTCCCTTGTGGACCGTGGGAATGCTGTAGACATCATATACCTCGACTTCAGCAAAGCTTTTGGCAAAGTGCCCCATGATATCCTGATGAGCAAACTAGCTCAAAGTGGGCTAGATGAAACAACGATCCGGTGGATCCACAGTTGGCTACAGGATTGGACTCAAAGAGTGCTTATCAATGGGACCTTCTCAAACTGGGGAGAAGTAAAGAGCAGGGTACCGCAGGGCTCAGTCCTGGGCCCAGTGCTCTTCAACATTTGTATTAATGACTTGGAGGAGGAGGTGCAGGGAATGCTGATAACATTTGCAGATGACACAAAATTGGGTGGAATAGCTAATACTTTGGAAGACAGAAACAAAATTCAAAGTGATCTTGATAGACTGGACGGCTGGGCAGAAAACAACAGAATGACATTTAATAGGGATAAATGCCAAGTTCTGCACCTAGGAAAAAGAAACCAAATGCACAGTTACAAGATGGGGGATACGTGGCTCAACAACGCTACAAGCGAGAAGGATCTTGGAATTGTTGTAGATCACAAACTGAATATGAGCCAACAATGTGATGTGGCTGCAAAAAAGGCAAATGCTATTTTGGGCTGCATTAATAGAAGCATAGCTTCCAAATCCCAGGAAGTACTAGTTCCCCTCTACTCAGCACTGGTTAGGCCTCATCGGGAGTACTGTGTCCAGTTCTGGGCACCACACTGTAAGAAGGATGCAGACAAGCTGGAGAGGGTTCAGAGGAGGGCAACAAAGATGATCAGGGGACTGGAAACAAAGCCCTATGAAGAGAGACAGAAAGAACTGGGCATGTTTATCCTTGAGGAGAGAGGACTGAGGGGAGATAAGATAGCGCTCTTCAAGTACTTGAAAGGTTGTCACAGAGAGGAAGGCCAGGATCTCTTCTCGATCATCCCAGAGTGCAGGACACGGAATAATGGGCTCAAGTTACAGGAATCCAGATTCCAGCTGAACATCAGGAAAATCTTCCTGACTGTTAGAGCAATACAAAAGGAACCAATTACCTAGGGAGGTAGTGGGCTCTCCCACACTGGAGGCATTCAAGACGAGGCTGGACAGCCATCTGTCAGGGATGCTCTGACTTGGTTTCCTGCATTGAGCAGGGGGTTGGACTTGATGGCCTTGTAGGCCCTTTCAACCCTACTATTCTATGATTCTATGATCTATGATTCTATGTTCTACCTGAATCTTGAGTCTTATGCATGCAGGGTTGGGCTCTACGCCTGCCCTTATACACCCTTTCACCTTCCTCTAGTCTAAACCTAGAAAGACCCTCAGACTTCAGGAATCCTGGTTAAGGTGCAAGCTGGTGGCTGAATCCTGATCCTAGTTAGCAATTTTGCAACTGTGTTCTGAACTGAGATTTCTGCACTGCCTTCAAAAGCAGTGCCATGTACAATGTTATTACAGTAGTCCAAACATGAGGATAATTGTAAGGGGGATGAGCTCCTGCGTCAGGTTTACAAATCTGCTAGATAAATCTAAGGCTCGCCTTGCAATTTTATGTAGGCTTACAAGGAAGCAAGTCCAGTGGGATCTTCTCCATGTTAGTGTGCATAGGACTACAGTCTCAACTGGGCAATAATCAGATACTGTCTTCTTGTTGGTGTCTTTTACCAGGGCAGCTGAGCATTAAACAATACAGCTCGGATTAGGTAGTCACATTGTATAAAGATCACACTTCATGGCAGACAAATCAGTGAGTTGAACATGATCCAGAACAGTGAGGTGCAGCGTGTAGCTGAAACACTCTGAATTTCAGCATTTAAAATTACATTTATTTATTTATTTATTCATTCATTCATTTCATTTCTATACCACCCAATAGCCAATGCTGTCTGGGCGGTTCACAAAAATATAGCCATCTGTAAAATAACGATGATTGTATAAATGAGCAGCACCATGGCTGCTGCCTCTTTCTGCATGCCATAATTTGAAAGATTGCAAACCATGTTTTTTTAGTACATGGACAGATCTCCTGAGTATGTTTGCAGTCACAAATTATCCGTTGTCTGCTTGGGCTGAGCTGTTGACCTGGAAATTTTGAAGTGTGGAAGGAGACAAAGGGCCATAGGAAAATGGGAGCCAGGAGAGGACCTTCCTCTTGCAGGCTGGATTTATGAACAAGATCTAATGAGCAGTAGCTGAAATTAAACAAGCCCATCCTGGGAAAGTGAAACAGCTTTCTGTTGCATGAAACCATAATATGTACAACTGGTTCAGCAAGTGATAACCTTATTGCTTCTTTACATAATGGCTGGGTTTCTTGGAACTCAACATCTTGAATTCAGCTAGGCTAAATGATCTAGTGTGCTTGTATGGATGAGGTCCAATTAAGTGATTGTCAAATTCTCTTTTGATTTTGGCTTGGATCAAAAAATCCTGTTGCACAAATAAATGGCACTTTTGTCCTCCACAAGGTTCAGTCCCCCCCCCTTCTCTGAAACATTCCCTGATCCACCAAGGCCAGGGACAGTGTCTTTTAGTTTCTTTGGATCCAAATCTATGAAATTAAGCAAGAGCTGTGGGGAAAAGGTAGCAGTGCAATGTAAATAATACTAACAGGAGAACTCAAATCATTCCTGATTCAGTTGCAATGGGATTTTGTTTATGGTAAGTCTGGATTTTTTCCTTCATGTTTCTCAGTCACCTTTCACATGGTGTTGAATACACTTGTTGGTCAGTTTTGCACTTTATTCTGCTGCTCTTATTGCATGGATGCAGTGTCATTGCCAGATCCACCTGGAATGGATCCACCTTGACTGAAGTGACACCTGTGTATTGTTTTCCAGTGTGAAAGTCATTCATTCATATAAGGCAACTGTGCTCTATACCTCAGAATGAATTTGCATTTTTTCTTTCTTCCTTTTGTAATCTGTATTTCTCTTTGTTTTACAGAATTGACAAGAGAGGAGGAGAAAAAGAAATTACCTGGCCTTGAAATTCCCCCAGGAATAGGATATTAGTGGGAGATGGTCTTCGGGTCTCGTACCTTGGAAGTGCTAACTAGTTCACCAAATAAGAATGCTCTTTCTGTGGTTAGGATACTCAGTTCATTGGTAGATGTTGCACTGCTGGGCTACTTTTTATTCACATAGCTATAGAAGGTCCCTGCATTTCACTCCAGGATCTACATGGGAGTGCAGATTAAGTAGCTCTAAGAAAGTTGAGATACTGAAATTGGGCAGGGCTCATCAGCACTATTTCGTATTTCCATTTTAGCTATAGTATGCTTTCAGACATTGGAATGGCATGGGAATAGTCCTATGTTGTCCAAAAGTATAACACAGGAAGAGGTTGTCTGAATATGTAAAGCAGGGAAGGGGAACATACATTGTTGGACTGCAAGTCCCATCAGCCCTCACCACTAGCTATGCTGCCTAGGGCTTATGGGAGTTGCAGTCCAACAACATCTGGAGGGCCACACATTCCCTACACCTGATATAAAGCTATGCTCCAGTCTAAAAGGTGACTTGTAGTTGGCTTATTGTGCATTACTGTGTACTGGGACTGTTCCCATTTTGGTAAATCAAAAAGAATTTACTGTTGTTGTCATAAAGAAGCACTTTGCATGTGGAGTTCTTCATGCTTCCCCGAAAATGAAACTCTCCAGAGAAGGCACATTAACTTGCACTGCAGTGCAACAGCAGCAGGTATATGTATCTCTCTCCAGAAATGGGGTATCCACTCCACTTCTGGCCACCAGAGTTTATTCCAGCTAGAGAAGTGGATTTCCTGATCACAAAATCTGAAGGGTTTTCTTATTTTACTACTTTCACCATTCTAATTCTCACTTCAGTGATACCTGTTCCCTTCACTTGGACTCTAGCCCAGATGCAGGAGGGCAAATCCTGCTCTCAGTTATGCTGATCCAACACCTTTACGTACAGGAGGCTTGCAGAACATAGTTTGATGCCTCCCTGGAGCTTGAACCTTCTGATTAATTTTTTAAAAGCATGACGTGCATTAAGTTTATTTTGAGACAGTGCTTGTTTTCCTCTGGCTTTGATGTAAAACAGAACTGCGAAAAGATGTCTTCAATTAAAAAAAAAAATGTTTCACTGCAATGTTTTATGCCTTATGGTTTTCTTGAGTGGTTTTAGTCAGTGGGATGAAAGGGAGAAGCAGTGAACTGATTTCATTTTGATTCAATAAAATCAAACAGTTTTGCAACTAGTAAATCATCTCAGGAAATCAGACCACTTTCAGGGAACTGTTTTTCCATATACTTTGCTTGATTGGCACACATCCACTGTCACCAAGTTAGAATTACTTTTCAAAACTTGCTGGAATATTAGTGGGGCAGTTTGGAGTGTTCACCCAGTGTGTTAGGAAACCTCCAAGCCTGGACAACCACACTAACCCTCCCCATTATTTATGTTGCAGACCAGGGGAATCATGGGGTCAGTGCAATGAGCAGAGTCCACACAGAGGACAAGTCTTCAAACCCCTAGCCAAAATGGCTTCACATGACACGCCAGGCTCATCAGGGGGGTTGCTTAACCCACAGTGAGCCGTAGCGCATGCCAGGCAATATTTTGAATATGCAACCCTGAATGTGGGTTGCCATGACATGCAAACCTAGCCACTGAGGGTTATTTCAGTAAACAACTCTCACATAACCGTCCGTTTGTTGTAGGGGCATGCGAGGGTTGTTTAAGCCTTGGTGCCTGGGTTCAAATGACACGACAAACGCTGCTCAGGGTTATATATTCAAAATGTCACCCAGCATGCACCACAGCTCATCATGGGTTAAATAACCCATGGTGAGCGAGCTGTGTCATGTGAACCAGCATGATGCTGCATTCTAAATCCCTTTGTCTATACAAATGTACTGAACTAGAAATATAGAAATTCATTGCCACTATGCCCTAAGGGGGAGGGGGAAAATCGTCATCATCATCATCATCTAACAGAAAAATGAACATAATATGCATTGTGAATTCTGCATGTCACTAGTATTTTTGCCTAGTATTTCTGGCTTTGACCCAAGAATGGAAACATACTACTTGTTGTCCTTCCTGAGATTCCTTTTGAATGTAGTGTCCCTGCTGCAAGAGCTTCTCCATTCATTTCAATGAAGGAACTCAATTTTCATGCACACAAGAATGTTGGGGCCCTCCTCTAGAAATGAAGGGGAGCCCCCTGTGCACAGGGGCTCCATGTGCACATTTGGCTGCATGGAGAGAATGGAAGGTTTTCCCTACCTGCACCCCACTCTCTCTTCTCAAATGGCATGGATGCAAAAGAATGATATTCAGGCTTAGCACAAGCCCAGGAGGGACCCAGTATGGCACAGTGACATTTTACGCAAGGCAAAGTTAAGGCATTCACAGATCTGAATAAGGAGGTTTGCATCTTTGTTGTGGTACTTTGTAGGCAGTAGCTAAGTAGACACACCACAAAAGCAAGTCAGGTTCCTCTCACCAAGGGAGAAAGCATTAGATTCCTGTCCTGAGACTGTGTGTAGTCATTGTCTAATAATATGAGACCATTTCCCCACCATTATCACCTCCCCCCCCCAGCAAGTAAGGCTGTAGCTGCTGCCTGATTGGTATATCATCTCACTTTCCCTGAGCATTGATTTTTCTTGCTCTCCTTTTATTTGCTTCATAAAAACGGACAAGGAGCTACTGCTGGCTACTGAGGAGCTTTTTGGGTGCCTTTATTTTTTAGCATGAGCCAACATTTGTCTTCTTTCAGATGAGGGAAGTTGGATTATAAAACCTTTTGTAAATGTGTATGGTGATATTTGCTCCGGTAAGTTAACATTGTTCCCCCAGCAACTGTAATGGTCAATTTTATTGTCTAAAGGAACCTATTTTAAAATCCTAATCTACCTTTGGGGGGGGGGTGTTAACAACTGCATCCTAATCTGATATAGTTTTGTTTCTGTGTTTCCTTGATGCTTATAACAACATCTGCTACTTTGCTTTGTGGAGAGAGAACTGTTTGAGTGAACTTATTCTGCACTTCAGGAAACTGCAGTAATGTGTATATAAGTAAGAAATAAAACTGAATTGTGTTTAATGTGTTATTGACTCTTTGATCTGTAAAGACCAAGTGTCTTCAGAAGATAGGATTTTTCTTTTTAAAACTGTTATCTCTCTTAAAACAAGATGAAAATGAAACAAGGGCTGTATGGTGTCATTCTGTAATACAGCAAATTAGGTGCAGATGTTTGCTGCTTTTGGAGAGTATGAAGCAAAACAAAGAAAAATACTTAAATATTATAGTAGCTGTCTCTTACTGTAACGCAGATAAACAGCACCTTTGGAGGTATTGTTAGTTTGACATACTCTTATCTCCCTGTAGGCTTCCTTCTGTAAAGCCGAGATTTATTTTCTTGCTTACGCATTTCTGTGTTGTTTGTAGACCTTATCCAGCTAGAGGCATTCTTTATTGTATGTAATGCTATATTATCTATGCAAGCACAGGATATACAATTTATTATGAAACTTCATAGTAGCACTGTGTACAATTATGACACAGTACAGTGACTCTAAAGCTAAAAGAAACAAGTGTCACAGAAGTGGTGAAATTGCATAGCACATTTCTGGGCTTGTAATGTGAAATTAAGACAAGCATGGTAGGTTTTTTACCCTTCCTGGAACTGGCAATCTCAAATGCCAAGACTGAAAAGCAGGGGCAAAGTCCATTAATTGTTCTACAGCTATAGACTTTTAACTGTCAGAAGACATAAACAATCATTTGCTTGTGGTCCTTCAATGCTCAGCTATTATCTATCAAACTGTGCTCAGTCACGTTTTCGATCATGGTGTCAGTCAAAGAGTATTGTCCAGAATATGGAAGGATGAGTTCAGTTTAACTGGAAAATCAGAAGGAAAATAATAGGCAGAGTTGTGTATTTCAGTGGACATTTAAAACCTTGTGTTCCAAATTCTCTGGGGAATACAGAATAGGCATGGAAATTAAAGCTGTCCAGTTGCAGTTTTTCAGGACAAAATCCTTCCCCCCCCCCCCAATCCTCTCCCACTTAAACAGAAATCAGTACCAATATGTTTGCAGGGTGCCCCTTTTCTGCAGAGTGTGCCCTCCAAGTGTAGCATGATGTAAAGCATAAAAGGAAAAACAGGGCATGGTAATTTGAGTGCCCAGTGATAAAAGTTACCAATAATTAGAATTGTAGTAATCATTTAATAGAATCTGAAACTTCACATTAAAATGCCATATTCTTCTGATGATACATGTGCAGCATTTTCATTTCAGAAAATTGTATTCTGGAGTGTAAACAAGTTAGTTTTTCTTTTAAGCAAATCCAAAACACAATTTGATGTATATAGCGTAATTGTAGTCAGGGTTGGAAAAACCCTAGGTTTATTAACAGATTTGATGCTGACAACTAGCAATATGATTTTTTTTCAGTCTTGGTTTTAAACTTTTAGCTAACTTTTACCTTTGTCAAGGTTTTGGATTCTGAGTTTCATCGTATAAGCCTGAGTGGCTTCATATATGTAAAATTATCCCCCATGAAAGAGGTCAAAGGACCAACTTGCATTTACATGATCCTACAAATGACAACTGCCCAGAAATCAGTAACACTTCATCGGATTGTCTAAAAGGAAGTTGTATTGGTGAGGCATTTGTACAAGAAGTGAGTGAATTCTGGATTTGTGTTTCACAGCTTTGTTTTTTGTGAACCACTTTGAGCACAGTGTGTTGTGGAAAATACATATAAATTGATGGACTAACTTGTTCCTTGAAAGCCATACCATTTAAATGCAAGGACATGGCAGGATGATGCACCAAATGGATAGTTTGATGGCAACCTAAATGGCCAAACACACAATTCACAGCTCATGTGAAGGTATCATGAGTGTCAGCCATAACATGTATAGGAGTGAGCCCACTGGAAATAAGAAGGGGAAATGTTTATAGGTAGAGGATAGACTCACTGGTTGGAAATGCTTGGTGGGCCTGATGTGAAGACTGGGCCCAAGTAGAAGAAGTGGGTACAACTGAAAAAGAGGCTGAGCAAGGGACAGTGGACTCTAGTAGGATAATTCATTATTTTCCAGGGGAAATCCCCCCAGAAAAAGCTGATCATATGCTATTTAGAAATATTTTCTTCAATTATTCAGTCTGTGTATGCTTGGAAGGAAATGGCATCTAAGTTGTGTCTACTGAACAAAACAGTTCTAGAGGGAAAGCTTGCTCAGTTTTGCTATGGACTGTTTTCTAATACAGGATTGTGCCCACCTCTTCCAATCTGTTTCGTTTAAGAAATCATATCTGAGATATCCAGAGATCCAGTGGCTAATGAATTACACCCTTACTATTGATACCATCAGTCCTGAGTACCCATTCGACAGAAAACATCCAAAATCCACCGTTGGGCAATACCTTTATTAGGACCAACCAAAATACCACACTCTGGTCCTAATAAAGATACTGCCCAACTGTGTGTTTTGGATTTTTTCTCATGGACCAGCATGGATAACTTATTTTTATGTGGCTTGGAGAGTACCATATTTAGCTGTTTAGGGTGGAATCTACCACAAGAGGAAGATTATTTTCTACTTAAGAGGGACTTCACATGTTGATAGTTCCATTCCTGCCAATCATTAGGCAATACTGGAAAATTTGGCTTCAATTGACATTTTTCTCCAATACACCATGCAAAATTAATCTCTGGCTTTGCTAATATAAAGACTGTCATGTTTCACTTCTGCTCTCTGCTTACCCAAGAATCTGTGTGTTTTGCCCAAGGCAAGACACAGATCTCAGTTATAGCTAGCCTTTATGTTTTCAGAAATAGCGCTCAGCTGTTGCTTCTTGTCCCAGAGTGGTAGGTGCAACATGTTGTTGTTGTTCAGTCGTTAAGTCGTGTCCGACTCTTCGTGACCCCATGGACCATAGCACGCCAGGACTTCCTGTCCTCCGCTCTCTCCCGGAGCGGGCTCAAGTTCATATTCATTGCATCGGTGATGCTATCTAGCCATCTCATCCTCTGTCATCCCCTTCTCCTTTTGCCTTCAGTCTTTCCCAGCATCAGGGTCTTTTCCAGTGAGTTTTCTCTTTGCATTAGGTGGCCAAAATATTTGAGCTTCAGCTTCAGTATCTGTCCTTCCAATGAGCACTCAGGGTTGATTTCCTTTAGGATGGACTGATTGGACCTCCTTGCAGTCCAGGGGACTCGTAAGAGTCTTCTCCAGCTCCACAGTTCGAAAGCATCAATTCTTCGGCCCTCAGCCTTCCTTATAGTCCAGCTCTCACAGCCATACATTACTATTGGGAAAACCATAGCTTTGATTATACAGACTTTTGTCGGCAAGGTGATGTCTCTGCTTCATACTATGCTGTCTAGGTTTGTCATAGCTTTCCTCCCAAGGAGCAAGCGTCTTTTAATTTCATGGCTACAGTCACCGTCTGCGGTGATCTTGGAGCCCAAGAAAATAAAATCTGTCACTGCTTCCATGTCTTCCCCTTCTATATGCCAGGAAGTGATGGGGCCAGATGCCATGATCTTAGTTTTTGTAATGTTGAGTTTCAAACCAGCTTTTGCACTCTCCTCTTTCACCCTTAACAAGAGGCTCTTTAGATCCTCTTCGGTTTCTGCCATTAGGGTGGTATCGTCTGTGTATCTGAGGTTGTTGATAATTCTCCCAGCAATCTTAATTCCGACCTGTGATTCATCCAACCCAGCGTTTCTCATGATGTACTCTACATATTAAGTTCAATAAGCAGGGTGACAATATGCAGCCTTGTCGTATGCAGTCTGCAATCTCCAACTTGAGAATGAGTCTAAGCTGCAGACCTCATAGCCAGAACTCCTGGCCTAATCTTTGTACTTCCTTGTTCTCCTCCCTGCTTTTTGTACCATCTAATCTGATGAAGAATCCTGGAGAACTCAAAAGCTTGCCCACTCTTTTGTGGAATTTGATTGGTCCTAATAAAGATATTGCCTGACTGTGGCATTTGTACAAGGTTCCTCTAGCTAGCATATATCACTTATAATTACTTCAGTGGTAGTAAGTTATTAGTCTGTATCTGTTAAAAGGTTGTCACAGAGAGGAAGGCCAGGATCTCTTCTCAATCATCCCAAAGTGCAAGACATGGAATAATGGGCTCAAGTTAGAGGAAGCCAGATTCCGGCTGAACATCAGAAAAAACGTCCTGACAGAGCAATACCACAATGGAAACAATTACCTAGGGAGGTGGTGGGCTCTCCCACACTGGAGGCATTCAAGATGAAGCTGGACAGCCATTTGTCAGGGATGCTCTGACTTGGATTCCTGCACTGAGCAGGGGGTTGGACTCGATGGTCTTATAGGTCCCTTCCAACCCTACTATTCTATGATTTTATGATTCATGTTATCAAACCAGCATGGGTGGTACATCCATTGTAGGTGATGAAGAATATTGTTGCACTAGCATTGCAAACAGGGTGGTGGTGACAGTAGCAGCGGTTCATTTGGCCATATGCTCTCTCTCACACATGATGTTTATATACGCAATAGACGCTCAGTGCAACAGGCAGAATGCAGGATGAAAGAGTTAGCACTATTAACTGTAGGAAGGCGGATAATTGCATGCCTCGTTACCATTCCACTTGACTCCACACCATGCCCTCTGAATTGGTGCAACTATACTCTGTGCAACATTTATAGTGGCCAACTTTTGGTTTAAAACATTATTACATCTGGTTGGAGCTAGGGCAGAGCCAGGAACATCTCAGCAGGAAGAGCTTGGCGGACTCTGCCAGGAATGGAACAAAAAGCAAAAGCTTTCAGTTTTCTCTTGTAGCTGGTACTTGTGGGTACAGTTGGATGAGCCTGTGTCTGCACTGCATGTGGAAGTGGGTGAGAGAGCTGTTTTTTAACTGTCACATTTCTCTGTCCCCAGCAACCCCACCCTCTTCCAGCTCAACAGAACATGTGTAGGTAGCAGGAGTGACTACAACGGATGCACATGCATGCACTTCTCAAGTCATCCACACTGTAATAGTATCCTGGGTCAAGCTCCATAGTTGATTTTTTTGCTCGCATGTATGGGTTATATACAGTTCTAGCATGCTTGCTAAGTGCAAATGATGCCACTAATTTTAACTCAAAATGTTCCAGTGTCTCCACCCCACCCAAATTCTTGCTTTTTCACAATGAATTCTGGCAATTGGCCATTTAAGCTAGTGGCCATCACCATATCCTATGGTAGTGAATTCCATGCATTAATTATGGGTTGTATTTTGTCTGTCAAATAGCCTCAGTCTTACTGATGGACGTTTTGCATGTTATCGGTGATGTTGCTGAGTGAGCATGATTCTTGATAACCGTTATTCTTTATTTTGTAGAAACATGACGCGAAAGCAGTCATGTTCAGCAGCTGTCAACAGATGGGCATAGGCAATGCATTAGCTGGAGTGATTTAGCCCAAAAGGTTTGGGAGATTAGGAAAAGCATTTCCTAATTGAAAAGTGCTATTGGTTTACATCACTGCAGTTTCATGGGAAAGAGCTTTGCCTGTATTATAGGAAGCGGGTCTAAGAAAGTTTAAATGGAGCTGTCTGTGATCATCTGTTCACACATAGGCAATACGGTTATGGCTTACAATGTCATTATTGTACAATAATGTCTACCAGTTCCTGAGTTGGGGAAAATATTACATAACAGCTGCTGTCATTCTACACACACACCACACCCCTTGATAGCATGAATTTTCCCTGCTGTGCTCAGGTGATAAAAGACTTAGTGTGTTCACAGCCTTTGTGCTGCTTTAATATCCAGTGTGTGACATCCTAGTGTGTGGTACTAAAAGGTAGCAGAGTGTCACTTTTCATGTTTTCCCTAAGGAAAAAAAATGTGTCCTTCCTAAGAATGTTTTTATTATGTTCTGCCCTCTCCACTATAAGATGGCATGATCCAAACTTAGTCCAATTCCAGTGCATGCCATTTCATTCTGTCTTAGGGCAAGGGACTGGATACATAACCCAAAGGATCTCTTCTATAATTCTGGTTTTCGCACAGCCTAGGAGCTTTGCGAGCAGAGATGGGTCAAAGAAGACGCAGACAACAAGCTTGGGTTGAAAACTGGGCCACATTTATTGAAATACTTGCACAGGGGTAACTAGGACAGGTATCTAACTGTGTCAGCGGCTAGCTGGCACTTCTTGGGCGAAAACATACCCAGCCTGAGGGGTGGCAGTGATCTCGCCATCCCTCCGGACTGCCCCTTCTGGGGGAGGTAGACCTTCCGGTGTCACCCCCAACCCGGTGCCGCACAACACCTGGGTGAGTGAGTAGGGTTGGTCTCCCAGGCAACCCTTATCCCCCTGCCGAGCCGCACAACCCGTTCGGGGGGCCTCAGGCGTCACCTGTCACCATAAGGTGCCTCTGCATGCACACCATCCTTACTCCCTTTCCTGTTTTGCCCGTCCTAGCCTCCAAATGGATTGTGACTGATGATATAAACCGTATTCCCCTACAGGACACACCCAACCCGCATAACAGTGTGATGTAGGCAAAAAAGACCCACAGTCCTAGGCCAATCGAACTGTGAACCAAAACATGGCTCCCAAAGGGGCAACCGGCAAGAACCCACACTGCTTAGGGGAGGGTGGGAGGGAGCTGCGTCGAGCCAGAGAGCTGAGATAGGGAGGGGGGTCGAGTTTAAGGCAACTCGGCCTGCCCCTCCCCGACTGGTGGTGCGACTGGGGTGCACCAATCAGAGGCCCTTACGTCTTGTCACCCCACCCGCCCGCAATGCCCCCCCCTTTCAGCCAGACAAGCTGGCGCCGGGTTAGGGCATGTTTGGCGACTGAAAGGGCCTACAGTAGCATGGCAGCAATAACAGTTTACTATATAAGGTTATGACTCAGTTGTGTCATACATTTCAGTGTGAAAACTGCTTTTAAGTTCTTAAGGGCACAATACTATGCATGTTTAGACAGAAAAAAAGTCTTACAACTGCCAGCATTCCCCAGCCAGTATGGGGAATGCCTACTCCTTAACAATGGTGCAGCTAGGTAATTTTAGACCCTGGACTTAATGGGCTTTCAACAGCCTTGTGTATTACTTCATTTGTGAAGCACACAACTAACATTTATTTTGCCCCCAGCAGCCATTCCATACTTTACAGTTGCTTTATTTATTTATTTCATTTATATCCCACCTTTTTTCTTCTTGCAAGGAACCCAAGGTGGCTTACATTATCCTCCTCCTGTCCATGTTATCCTCACAACAACAACCCTGTGAAGTAGGCTGGGCTGAGAGTCTGTGACAGGCCCCAAGTCACCCAGTGAGCTTCCATGGCTGAGTGAGGACTAGAACCCGGATCTCCCAGCTCCCAGTCCAAAACTCTTACCATCACACCACACTGGCTCTCATTCTACATTCCTTATATGTTTCAGTTTTTGCCAATCAGTGGTAGGGGTGGGAGGAATATTCTGAATGTATGCGGTTTTGCATTTAAGCTCACTTAAATCATAGGACCATCATGACTACAGGAATAAAATGGCATTTACTTCTGCTGCCCTGAAGCCTTCATCACCTGCTTGCTGCTTTCTGAGTGGTCATTTGGGGGAGGGGCTGCAGGACCTTGGCCTTTAGCCCCACGGTTCAACCTTAGCTGCACCACTTTTAACCACCCTTTCACATTCACAATCAAGATAAAAGAGTTGGGGAAAGGAGGAAGGTCCCCCTCCCGTTCTTTTAATGCATTTAAATAGAGCCTGCAACACAGAAGCTAAAAATAAAGAACAAAGCTGGCAGAGGTGGATTCCATAAGCAAATGAAATGGAGTTTCTAATCCATGGGGGTGTGAGCCAGGCTAAAAAGTCAGGCTGGGCCTGTCCTACTTAGTTGTTATCTTGGGACTCAGTAGTTAACCTTTTACTTGAGTTAGGTTAAGAGAAAACCATACAAATACTAGGAAATGAAATGTAACTAGTGTAGTCCATCTGTAGAATGGGTAATTTTTTCTTTCTTGTCTTCTAAAGCAGGCTAGAAACATTTTACAAATACTTAGGGCCAAGCCACGCATTACTTTGAAGACATAACTACCAGCTTCATCTATCTTTCTTGCTTGCTTATTCTAGCGTAAGCACAACTGGGCTGATATGGATCAAACCTCTACCTCTGGGACCACAGGCTATACCTCCTGGAAGAAGGACTGTTGGCAAGGGATAGGTTGCATCTCGTAAGGGCTGGGAAGAATGTGTTTGGCCAAAGCAATTTATATATTTTATAATGTTTTATTGTGTGCTCTTTGGTTTTAATTTTTGTGAACCGCCCAGAGAGCTTCGGCTATTGGGTGGTATAGAAATTAAATAAATAAATAAATGCGTGAAGAACTTCATCAGGAGGGATTTAAACTGAATCCTACAGGGGAGGGAGACATAAAGTTGGGGGTAACAATGGATGAAGGCTCATGCACCACAATGGAGAGAACAGCTCTGATAGCATCCAATAATAGTCTTCACAGACATGTAGGAAGAAAGCCAGACTATGAAGCACATCATCTTCAACGTCTATATACTAATGCCCAAAGTATGGGAAACAAACAGAATGAACTGAGACTTGGTGGGATAACTCTCATGACTGGAATACAGCAATTGAAGGATATAACTTGTTCAAAAAGATCAGGAGGAACAGAAAGGGAGGTGGAGTTGTACTATATGTTAAAAATACATATCTCTGCACAGAAATACAGGAGGATGAGCGTGGTAGCCCCATCAAGAGCATCTGGATCAAAATAAATGGAGCAAAGAATAAAAGGAACATGGTGGTTGGAGTCTACTACCGGCCACCTAATCAAGGAGAAGACGAGGATGAAACTTTTGAAAAGCAAATAGCCAATGTTTCAAGGAAGCGTGATGTAGTAGTAATGGGGGACTTCAATTTCCCCGATATTTGTTGGGAGACAAATTGCACAAAACATGGCCCCTCCAAGAAATTCCTCACTTGTGTTGCTGATAACTTCCTCCTGCAGAAAGTAGAGGAAGGAACTAGAGGATCGGCTATCCTTGACTTGATCCTAACCAACAGAGATGACTTAGTGGATAAAGTAGCAGTTACAGGAACTCTGGGGGAAAGCGACCATGTTGTACTTGAGTTCATGGTTCTAAAGGAAGCAAAAGCCGAGTGTAGTCAAATGCGTACCCTGAATTTTAGGAAAGCCAATTTTAATAAACTCAGAACAATGATAAGTAAGGTCCCATGGCAAGCGACTCTAACGAGAAAAGGAGTCCAAAATAGGTGGGAGTTTTTAAAAAAGGAAATTCTTAAGGCACAATCACAATTCCAACAAGAAGAAAAGGTGGAAGACAACAGAAGCCAATGTGGCTTCACACAAAGCTTAGAGATGACCTGAAAACAAAAAAGGACACATATAGGAAGTGGAAAGAAGGACAAGTAACAAAGGAAGAGTACAGGCAGGTAGCACAGGGATTGCAGGGATGGTGTCAGGAAGGCTAAAGGTGAGAACGACGTGAGATTAGCGAGGGATGCTAACAGCAACAAAAAAGCTTTCTACAACTATGTGCGTAGTAAAAGACAGAAGAAAGAAATGGTGGTTCAGCTATTAACTATGGATGGCAAAATGATAACAGATGACAAAGAAAAGGCAGAAGTGCTCAATTCCTACTTTGGCTCAGTCTTCTCCCAAAAGAGGGTCTATGACCTCCCTGGCAAAGCTGAAGTACAGGGTGAATGGGCAGAATTGCAGCTTGAGATCGATAGGCATATGGTCAAGGAACACCTAATTACTTTGAATGAGTTCCAGTCTCCAGGGCCAGATGAGCTGCATGCTAGAAAAATAAAGAAACTGGCAGAAGAACTCTCAGAACCACTGTCTATTCTCTTTGAGAAATCATGGAGGATGAGTGAAGTGCCTGGAGGAGGGCTAATGTTGTCCCTATCTTCAAAAAGGGTAAAAAGGAGGAACCCAGGAACTACAGACCAGTCAGTCTGACATCAATCCCTGGGAAAATTCTGGAGCAGATGATAAAGCAATCCATCTGGAAGCACCTTGAGAACAATGCAGTGATTACGCGAAGCCAACAAATTTCTCTTAACCTGCCAGACGAATCTGATCTCATTTTTTTGTGGACTGTGGAATGCTGTGGACATAATATACCTCGACTTCAGCAAAGCTTTCGACAAAGTGCCCCATGATATCCTGATTTGCAAACTAGTTCAAAGTGGGCTAGATGAAACAACGATCTGGTGGATCCACAGTTGGCTACAGGATTGGACTCAAAGAGTGCTTATCAATGGGACCTTCTCAAACTGGGGAGAGGTAACGAGTGGGGTAACGCAGGGCTCAGTCCTGGGCCCAGTGCTCTTCAACATTTTTATGAATGACTTGGAGGAGGAGGTGCAGGGAATGCTGATCAAATTTGCAGATGACACAAAATTGGGAGGGATAGCTAATACTTTGGAAGACAGAAACAAAATTCAAAGTGATCTTGATAGACTGGACAGCTGGGCAGAAAACAACAGAATGACATTTAATAGGGATAAATGCCAAGTTCTGCACCTAGGAAAAAGAAACCAAATGCAGTTACAAGATGGGGGAGACTTGGCTCAACAACGCTACAAGCGAGAAGGATCTTGGAATTGTTGTCGATCACAAGCTGAATATGAGCCAACAATATGATGTGGCTGCAAAAAAGGCAAATGCTATTTTGGGCTGCACTAATAGAAGCATAGCTTCCAAATCCCAGGAAGTACTAGTTCCCCTCTACTCAGCACTGTTTAGGCCTCATCTGGAGTACTGTGTCCAGTTTTGGGCATCACACTTTAAGAAGGATGCAGACAAGCTGAAGAGGGTTCAGAGGAGGGCAACAAAGATGATCAGGGGACTGGAAATGAAGCTTTATGAAGAGAGACTGAAAGAACTGGGCATGTTTATCCTTGAGGAGAGAAGACTGAGGGGAGATATGATAGCGCTCTTCAAGTACTTGAAAGGTTGTCACAGAGAGGAACGCCAGGATCTCTTCTCAATCATCCCAGAGTGCAGGACACGGAATAATGGGCTCAAGTTACAGGAATCCAGATTCCAGCTGAACATCAGGAAAAACATCCTGACTGTTAGAGCAATATGAATGGAACCAATTACCTAGGGAGGTAGTGGGCTCTCCCACACTGGAGGCATTCAAGATGAGGCTGGACAGCCATCTGTCAGGGATGCTCTGACTTGGATTCCTGCATTGAGCAGGGGGTTGGACTTGATGAACTTATAGGCCCCTTCCAACCCTACTATTCTATGATTCTATGAATAGCCTCCCCCTTGCAGCTTCATAGGGCTTATGGTTTCTATATTTTTCCCCAGAATGCCCCTAAACAGGATGTGTTGAAGAAAAAAGACAGCAGCTGCCAGCCCACCAGAGCAAGGGTATTCCGGTCTACCCCCCACCCCCCACATCAGATACACCCAGTCTTCAAAATACCTTTTGTGGCCTGTGAATGATGGTATGAAAGTGGGGCAGCCATTTTGGTCAGCCCTGGTTCTTACAGGGGAGAGCTGTTACAGCCCTTCTCCAGTAACATAAGAATACGATCTTGGTATGTACAGTGCTTTCCACTATGTGTGTATTAAGTGTCTACTAGGTTATATCCATTATCATCATTTATTTATTTACATCTTTATCCTGACATTCCTACAAGGACCTTGGGGAGGCCTACATGGGTCCCCCAGTATATCTCATCCTGTGAGGTAAGTTAGGCTGAGAGATTGTAACTGGCTGAAGGTGACCCAGTGAGCTTTATAGTTGAGCAGGGATTTGAACCTGAACCAGTTGCTATGGCTGGGAATTATGGGAGTTGCAGTCCAGGCTGGGCAAACCTGGTCTGAGCACTACACCATACTGACATCATCATCATCAATTACTACATAGGGATATGTGTATAAATAATTTATGCAAATGTATTGGGAAGGTGCACTTTATAATTTGATCCCTTTCTCAGTCAAATTGTGCATTGTAGAGGCAAGCTGCTTGAGGGAAATATTATGGTTTTGGGGGAGTCTGGGGAAAAATACAGGATGCTGCCTTATACCAGGTCAGACTTCCTGTCCACCTAGCCCATTATTGTATGTTCTGATCGGTAGCAGTACTTTAAGGCCTCCAGCAGAAAGACATCTTTACATGCTATCTTATCATCTTTACTTATGCTATCTTTAAGTGGAGGTGCTGAAGATTGAGCCAAGGCCCTTCTGCCTGCTCCCCACTAAGCAGTGGTTCCTTCCCAGAACGTATGGGGTCTCCCCTCTGAGTGCTGTCCTGAAGCCTTGCAAACATGATAGGGGGGGTGGAGAAGAGGACACATGACCACCCTACCAGCCAGGATTATGGCCTTTCCCAATATGGTGCCCTCCAGATGGGTTGGACTGTAACTCCCTTCATTCCTATCAGCCATACTGGCTGGAAATTATGGGAGTTATACTACAATCCATCTGGAGGACAATAGGTTGGGAAAGGCTGTCCTAGACCATTTCTTTTGTTGTGACTACCCCCTTAGTCAATATATAATGTGAGCAGAGAGAATATACCAAACTTTTTGTGAGGAGAATTTTCTAATTTTTGTAGAGCTTCTCTACATGAGAGATTTATTGCACGCTTGTGATTGGTCATTCATGGAAGTTAGCGGGAAATGACGTCATCAACCTCCAGGACGTCTCCCATACTTTCCCTCTAATCTCTTTCAAAAAGATTAGAGATAATACGAAAAGGGCTGATCTGTTCTGATCTATCAGCTGTGTGAAATGCTGGTGTAGCACTATAATGCTCTATAATGACAGTGGCTGTAAATTGAAGCACACAGAAACTTCTAGAACTTGCCAAGGAAGGGCTTTCCTCAAGTCAAACCACCTGTCTGCTGTGTAAAGGAGCCTGTTGTAATCCTGCAAAGAAACAGAAAACCCTGGTAAGGATGCAGGTTTTTTGTTTACTGTAGAGAAGCTTATAATCTCCCTCCCCCCCTTTCTTCCTGCCTCTTAACTTTATGTTTCATGATGGTACCTTATCTCTTTTGCAAGCCGGTGACGAGCATCCTATTTATTTTAGTTGCAAGAAGAGAGAAGGAGTGAGTGAATCATTTATGTCCTGAATCGATTGCTGAGCCCTGCCCCTGTTATCACTGAGCTATTCTGAGAGCTTCTGTTCCTCCCCTCTCTACTATTGAACATCACCACTAGACAGCTCTGTCTCCCAGCCAATTCTGGCGTAGCATTTTCCTCTGCAGGAGTGCTTTTTGTATGATGATTGTGGAAGCAAATCAATCCAGCTTCTTCAGGAAAGACCTGTGAGGAGGAACTAGATTCAATAGCTTGCTGCTCATAAATCTTTCCAGATGAATTTGTGTATTTTTTTCACCAGCAACATTTCCCATATGTACTGTATTTTCCTATGAGAATAATTCCAAGAGCATTCACTAAGATTTAATTCACTAGGAATAATTTGAAAAATCTTCATTAGTTGCACCCTGACTTTGGAATGCCCTCCCTCATGAGGTAGTCATGGCACCAAATTTATTGGCATTTCATTGCTGGGCTAAGTAAGACCCATCTGTTTACTTGGTCATTTATGAGTGCAGTCAGTCTTGCTTGTGATTGTCTTATTGGTTTTATTATATGTTTGTTTATTGTATTGCATTGTGGTTGTATTGGTTTTGACATTGTTATTGTCCACCCTGGGATTTTTTTTTATATATATAAAGCCTGGGATAGGTAGGTAGGTAGGTAGATTAGATAGATAGATAGATAGATAGATAGATAGATAGATAGATAGATAGATAGATAGAAATAGGAGGAAAACAACATGAATCATAGAATAGTAGGGTTGGAAGGGTCCTATAAGACCATCTAGTCCAACCCCTAGAATAAGTCTGGAATGCCATCTGGTATGCCATAATGAGTTCGTGGTCTCCCCACCCCCATATTTAATACTTCAACTTGACCAGATGAGGCTGCCTTAAGCTGAGTGAAGACAGTGGTCCATCTAGTTCAGGGCTGACTATTCTGTTCAGCTCTCTCAAGTCTCAGGCAGGGTTCTTTCCCCGCTCTTGTTACCTCTGATCTTTTAAAACTGCAGGTGCCAGTGACTAGACCTGGGACGTTTGCACACTTTTAAGCTTCAGGGCCATTCCCCAAGTAAGGATGCCTTCACACAGTCCCTTCCAAGTTTGCTTGATTTCTTCACGGTAAGGGATGTAATGGGGTGAGGGTGAACCAGGGACTTTGGAATCAGGGCACTTACATTCTGCACCAGTGTGGTAGAGTATCTGATGGGGAAAGCTGGGTATTGGGCAGATTGTTTCAGCACTAGCTTAATCCCCAAGGCTGAGTCAAGTGCAGCCTGCAAGTTGGTTCCAGTCTGGATGCATGAGTGACGCATGCTCTCTGCATTGTGCTCTATATCTGTTGTGTGACTCACTTGCACAGTTGGCACTGCAGATGGGTTCAATCGCTAATGTGCCCTTTAAGGCCAGGAAAAGCTGTTGTGACCGTGCTGCAACACTCTCTCCAGACAGGGCTGTTCACTTCTGGCAGGGCTGGGCCACCAATAACACAACTTTCCAAATGAGTGGGGGGAACCAGTGTTTAGGCTAGTTATGTGTCCTGCTTTACAGATGGCAGTCCTTTATTTGAAGGGCCTGTCAGAGCACAGCCCGCCATTTGAAGGCATCCTCTGTTTAAAGGGCTGTCCAGTCCAAGTCTGTTTTAAAGATAAAGAAGCACAAGAAAATTGAGGAGCAGCAGCCTTGAAGTTGTCCATCAACACTTAGCACCTGAAGAGCAGATTGCGCAAGTACACAGGTCACCTTGTCACAGTCTTCCCCACTATGCTGAGATGTGTGGTATTCCTATTGAAATTATAGTACTTCTGTCTAAATTTGCATCTATACATATAATTAGCATATGCACATTTATGCAAATATGTTCCTCTCTTTTTTCTTTTTTTGGTGATGCATTTACTCTTTTTGGGTCTGTGTATTTTTATTTCCTGCTAGGGTTCATGGGAGTTGTAGTTTTCTATGCCTCCTAATTCAAATGAATGGGATTTAGCAGCATAGTGTTTTCGTTTCTTAAAAAGGCTGAGAAAGATTAAGAGAATGGTTGGAAAAACAAAATATTTTTGAATCAAACTAAAGACTGGCTTCTCAAAATCCTCTTCAGTACTGACACCCCATTTGTCCAAAGGTCTGCCCAGCCCAGCTCAATTGTGAAATGGCATTGAAAAACATAGCACAAAAAAGAAAAGGAAGAAAGATGGTGAAAATATATTATGAAGCTCAGTGCAAAGATGCTAATGTTGCACATGCATGCCCAGATGGTAAAAATTATGCATATTTTTTCTTCCACTCCAATGAAAAATAATAAAGAAGAAAGCAAGGGTAACAAAACATTGCATCAAATTCTCAAGAGCAGCTCCTACATAAAGCTAATGGGGAGTTATTAAAATAGACTGTAATGTTCACTGACAGGATGTCTACGATGATGATAATGAAGTTAGTGGCCTCATTAATTCAAAATCATTTTGGATTAAGTATAATTGAAGGCTGTCAATGAGCAATTTAGATTACATATAAAAGTGAGATAGAAGCCTTCACTGTAATAATAACTATAGTTTACCGTCATCAGTTACAATTCTGGAACCATCGTTCATCCCCCACCCCCACCCATTACTGCCCTGTTTGGTTTCTTTCTGTAGCTTTAAAAAAAATCTCCATCATAGGTGAGTTATCACAATATTTTCTTGATAAAGTCGTACTTTACTTGTGATTTCTGTCTGGTGCATTTCATGCTGGACAGTAAGAGCTAATAAATGTTAACAAAAGTATGAAGCAAAGAAATAGGGAGGGTGGGAAGCAGCAGCCAGCTTCCCAACCTGGTGGTCTCTAGAGGTGTTGGACTGCAACTCCCATCTGACAGGAATTATTTAGTATTGATGCCTCTTGTTAGGAAAGCAGTTAGCAGAGAAAAACAAAAGGCAGAACAGAATGCACATTTACCAGGCCCACATGCATACAAGGCTAAAAAGGAGACCACACCCTTCTTCAATGAAGAAAAGATAAAATAGTTTACTCACAATATTCTTGCACATGAAATGCAGTTACAGCATACAGTTTCAAAAGACAGTTTGTTCAATCCATTTGTGTTTTGGCATTGGCAGGTCAGAGCGAGCAAACACATTGCTCCCAGCAATGGTGGAAGTTGGGGGGGCGGGGTGTGAAGGGGAGGAGCAAAAGGAAGAAATCACAGTAAACCACACTGTAGGCTATAGAGATCCTAAGAGAGCAATCCTGTGGCCACTAGACAGTGTCTAGAGGGCCTTAGGATTTCTCAGTTCCTGGAAACCGAGCTCCCTGCCTCCTCCCCCGCCTCCTCGTAGGTGGCACGGTTCTTGCTGGTCTCTGTGCTCAGAAACAGAGTGTGGAATGGGTGTATAGGGAGTGTTCCCAGGGGTGGGGAAAAGTGGAGACTACGGAAGCTGCTTATAGAATCATAGAATAGTAGGGTTGGAAGGGGCCTACAAGGCCATCGAGTCCAACCCCCTGCTCAGTGCAGGAATCCAAGTCAGAGCATCCCTGACAGATGGCTGTCCAGCCTCGTCTTGAATGCCTCCAGTGTGGGAGAGCCCACGGCCTCCCCAGGTAATTGGTTCCATTGTTGTACTGCTCTGACAGTCAGGACGTTTTTCCTGATGTTCAGCCGGAGTCTGGCATCCTGTAACTTGAGCCCTTTATTCCATGTCCTGCACTCTGGGATGATGCTTATGCAGCTTCCTATGCATTGTGCAGCCTCCCCACCTCCTGCTCTTACGCACCCCAGCTAGACAGCCAAAATCAGCTGTCTAGTCACAAAAGCAGGGCTGGCAGAGCACGGAGGAGAGGATCCCCTCCGTGCTCCATCCACCCGTAGTTGGTCGCCTCCGACTTTGGAGGCGGCTGAGTATCCCGATACCCTAAGGCTAGCTGTGATCTAAATACCCGTGCATTAACTAATTGTTAATGCCTTCCAGTAACTTGGGGATGAGGTTGCAGTATTCCCAACACCATCATGCCTCCGCCCTCAACTGTCACCAACAGCAGCCATTCCATCAGTCCTGAGTACAGATGTGAAGGCCCAGAAAAGAATGGGAAAACTTGGCGGTGGGGACACGTTTTTAACTAATTAAAAACTAATTAACTAATTGTTAATGCCTTCCAGTAACTTGGGGATGAGGTTGCAGTATTCCCAACACCATCATGCCTCCACCCTCAACTGTCACCAACAGCAGCCATTCCATCAGTCCTGAGTACAGATGTGAAGGCCCAGAAAAGAATGGGAAAACTTGGCGGTGGGGACACGTTTTTCCCTGATTTTTTCCAAGGACCATTTTCCAAAAAATTGAACAGTTTAAAATATTTTCTTTTAGAATTTAAGACAAAGTATTTATATATTGTTACCCAGCCTTTACTCCCCCCAAAAAATGATTTCTAAAAGACTATGTAATAGTCTGTTATAGAAAGACTAGAGATGTAAAATGTCTGGAAATAATGAAGCTATGGGGGAATACGTTTTTTTAATCCTCCCTGTAAGATTCCCAGCATAGTTTTTTTCTTTCTTTCATTTCTTGTTAAAATTATTGATCTAAAGTATATTTTACTGATAGACATTTATAGTCAGTTTCCCAACATGTGAGTAGAGTCACCTTGTGCATTGTGCATTCTTGACAGTTTGGGTTCTGTTCTATTAGAGTCTTTTGTTTCTGATGCTGTAGCAGTCATTGAATGAAGTTCTAATCTATTCAGACATTAATTACAAATTTACTAAGATGCAATCCTATGGCCGCTAGTCAGCGGCTAGACAGCCATAGGATATGTGGTTTTCCAGGAACTGACCTTCCCCACTTCTGCGCTCAGAAGAGAAGCGTGGAGTGGCCAAAACAGGGCGTTCTGGAGAGGGGAAGGTGGAAATGCTGGTATGACACATCCTATGTGTCGTCCAGCAGCCTCCTCCCCCGCTCTGCCTTTCCAAGGCTAGACAGCTGAAATCGGCCATCTAGCCACAAATACAGGGCAGGAGAAACACAGAGGGAACTTTCCCTTCCGTGCTTCTCCTGCCCTGCATTGGATAGGTGGTCGCCTCTGAGTTCAGAGGCGGCCGCCTGTCCCCATAATTGTGCCCTGAGTTTACTTTTAAACGTTTTAAAATACAATGATAATTTTATGAGCAAACTAAGTCATACATAACATAACTTTAGGAACAGAAAGGCTACTGCCTGAGGCTGATGGGAGCTGAAGTCCAAAATATCTGAAGGGCATCAGGTTCGGGAAGGCGGTCTTAAAGCAACAAAGTGACTTTAAATCTGTAAAGAGCTCTAAAAAAATAAGTATTGCCTATTTTCCATTTTTCTGAACATTTCTGGGATTTTTCCTGGGAAAAAAATGGTTTTTTTCTGCCATGGCCTCAAAATCTCCAGAAATTTTACATCTCTCGTCCTGAGAGAGATTACAGTAGGCAGCAGAACCATCTCACCAGCCCTGCTAAAAGATTTTTTTTCCTTTTTCCACCCCCATTGCTTTTTCGTTGTGTGTTGTGTCTTTCGAGATTCTAAACCTATGGGTGGGGGCTGTCTTGTTTTACTGATATGTAAGCCGTTTTGGCTGAGAAGCAGCATACAAATACTTAATATCAATAAATAAGAAGGAGATATCATCAATCTTGGGGTTACCCCAGAGTTTGCGGAAGTACAAATAATCTTTACTAAACAAAGATCTTAAAGTGGAGGGGGGGAGACCAAAAAACAGTTCAATGAAGACTAAGCAGTGGTTGCGGAATGCTGGCTGAATGTTTGTGGGGGCTATTCAGAAAAGGAGGGAATAGGGTATCCTGGGAAAGGGCAAGGCTGGTTGGAATCCTGAACAGGAGCACTCTGCATTGCAACATTTTGTTGTAAGTCCTACTTGCCAATGTGTAGGCACATTCCAGGTGCTTATGCACTGATTCCCAGATGGTCGTACATTGCAAAAAATGATATGGTCACTAGCATTTGGACAGTGGATTGCAGAGTTCAGGCAGGCTTGTGTGGTAGAAGGCTGTCCTTGTAAGACCATAGATCAAGGGTGTGCAACCTGCAGCCCTTGGCTTAATTTCATTTGGCCGTTGGCCACATTTCAAAAGCCTCCTGCATGCTATCAGCTCAGAGCACTGGCAAGAGTGATCTGTCCCTTCCCTGGCAGCCCACTGCATAAGAAGGAGGAGGGAGAGAGAGAAAAGAGTGTTGCAGAAAGAGAAAAGGGGCCACTCACCCACTTTTGAGTCTGCCCCTGCCCACCACTGGCTTCAGCCCCTCTCAGTGCCAACATGCGGTCCTCGACAGATTACCATGTGGGAATGCGGCCCTTGACAGAAAAAAGATTGTCCATTCCTATCATAGTTCCTCCTCCTTCCATACTATCTCTAAGTACCTAAGTACTAAACACTGAAGACAATTGATGGAGTTTGCTGTGCCATTGTTTACATAGTGGGCTCCTTGGGGTAGGGGCAGATAGTTGCTGAGATAGGTGTCAGCTCTGCTCTGACAGTTTTTACATTAGGCATAGCATTGCTGTCTTGTAGCCAGTAGCCACCCACTGGCTCCGATCCTGCTCTTTGGATCTCAATTGAGAAGGTAGAATCCTATTACTACGTCTCTCCTCCACCCCCACCCAAGAATGGTGGTGCTTCCCTTCCCCCAGGACTGAGGGTGGATTTAAACATCGTTGCTCCTGCATTGAGGCTGCTGACAGTTATTGAGGCTGCTGACATGGCAGCACTCTGTGTGGCGGGCACAACATTTTGAAAGCCCCATACAACACATGTTTGCCCCTAACCACATGACAGCTCCTGCACATTACTCTGTGGACAGCTGCGTTTTACTTGTATGGAGCACCACCACCTAGAAGCACGTGGTGGCCAGTCCATATTGGGGGCAGTAACATTTGAGTTGACTCTGAGTCTCAAAGGTCTAGAAGAAGTGACACATCAAATACTTTTCAAATAGTCCTTCCTTCTCTGGCGGGTTGTCTAATGGGCAGGGGGATCTCCCCTCCCCCTTTCATTATGATGAACTCTGCAGATAACTATTTCAGAGCATCTGGTGGTAGTTGTTAAAGCTTCAGAGAATGTTGATGGGGAGTTCAAACGCTGGTATTTATGCCAACAAATGCAAATGAGAAATTGCAGCATTACTGTCTTCCTCTGAGAGAGGAGGCAACCAAATATTTGTGTCAAAGATATAGGTCTAGGAGGCAAATTGTTTTATAGCTGTGCATGATGGATAAATTGTTTCAAGTCTTCTATCCTGGATTAATATTCTCTCCTGACTATTAATCCTTCTTTGATGGTTAGCAATCTTGAGGATAAAGAGTTTCCTCCATAGACTTGAACTCGTTTTGCAATTATTCAAAGCTCAGTTATCGAAATAATTCAGATTCCCTGAGTGTCCTCCCTAGAGTCCCATATTGGCACAACCCAATAACACTTATTCACAATATCTGATTTATTAAACATTGTTATGTTCCTTGGGCCATATGGTTTACTGAAGTTGCAGTGTTCATGATAAAAATTGAACTATATTTTAAAGCCACCATTTGGAAATGATGTTTCTAGGCCACTGGCTTCTAGGTCTAGGTGCTGTTAAAGCAGGGGTGGGCAACCTATGGCCCTCAAGATGCTTTGGCCTACAATTCCCATATTCCCTCACCATTGGCTATACTGGTTAGGGATGATGGAAATTGTAGGCCAAAGTATCTGGAGGTCCACAAGTTGCCCACTCCTGTCTTATCTTAAAGTAAAATAAAGTTGGACTGAACTTTTTTTTTTTTTTTTTTAAGGCTGATTATTTTACTGGGGAACTTGGTAAAATTATAAAGAGATTTATGGTGGCAACACCATTGGTAATAGTAGGTGGAGTAGACCAAACAAGATACCCTCTCCACATCACACAAATCAACATCAAACTTTGCAACTGGGAACATAGATTAGCTTCTTTAGGGTACAATCCTATACATGTCTATTAAGACGTTCTCACTGGATTCAATGGGACTTACTCCCAGGTTAGTGTGCATAGGATTGTTGCAACCTAAATGATACAAGTGCTGTGACTGTGTTACTGGGCTGCTGCCATTCTTGAGCCATTCTTATAAATCTGTCACATGCTTCAGCCCTCATCAGCCCCGGTCAGCACAGCCAATGGTTAGGGATTTATGGGAGTTCTACTACAAAAACTGTCTGGAGGGAAGGTGCAAGTGGTTTGGAAGCAGGCAAGCTGCCCAGGGGCTGGAGACTGCCCCTGCCCCGCTCCTATGGTATCATTAGTGGCGTTATGGAGTCCAATTTTATTTGGAATAGAGCTGTTCGGGGGAGGAAATGGTTCTGTTTTGAAAGACTAAGACAGTGCAAAGAGCTGTCCTTTGGCCATATGGAGAAAACAGCAAGCACCTTAATCCTTTAGATTAGAATTCAATTAGGTTTTATTCTATTTCTATTAAAATATAATGAGGGAGGAGGCCCAGTATTCCATTATGTGGTTAAGCTAAATGGTGTGTTGAGGGGTGGGATGGGGAAATAATTCTTTTAGAATAATCAATGGGAGATGATTAAGATAAAGATTTTCTTCAAAGGAAAAGATGGAAAATTGTCTCTGTGGAATTAAACTATTATGCAAGTAAAATTATTATAACAAGATGGTTAGCCTGTTAAAAATATTCACAACGCTAGTGCCATCATGCATCGATTTAAGATTCATATTAAGTGGTTTTCATCTTAAAATGTGAAATACTAAATTAAAGCCTCTGCTTTTAACAAGGAGATACTGGAAGAATTCTTTAATGGAAAGCAACAGAAATGAAGACACACTTACAGTTGCCAGGTCTTTTGTTTTTCTTTAAGGAAGCTATGAAATGTGCAGAGTATTATACATATATTTATTTGTGCAAATTGCCTTCATTTAAATGGTTTAACCTCCACAGAATCAAAGTGTTGCCCTGTAGCCTTAAGGTTCTTCCAGACAAGGCTTTTATCACACCGTTCTGTGTTTTCTTACCACTTCTTTCATCTTTTTTTCTTACCACAGAACATTTGCTAAGGAGAAAAATATGGAATACCTGCAGAATGACTTCTGATTGGTTGTGCTAAGAGCCCTCCATCAGGAAGCACCCTTAGATTACATTTCCAGTGCAAGTGTAGGGAAGTGTAGTTTGCCTTGGACTTCCAAGACAGACAGCTGATCACCTGGTACCAGTTTTCTTACAGTTTTCTGTACTGCTGCAGAATGCATGATGGAATGCCCAGACATGTTAGGGAGAAAGTGAAGCTAGAACCATCCTTCCTAACAGCTCCTGTATTATGTGCAGCACATTATTTTGTTCATGGAGGGGAGCAGTCAGACATGTATAAGAAGCTGCCTTATACCAAGACACACCACTGGCTCACCTAGTTTAATATTGCGTACACTGCCTGGTAGTGGCTCTCCAAGGTTTCAGGCAGGACACTCTCCCAGGCCGATCTGGAGATGCCAGGGAACGATCCTGAGGCCCTCTGCACGCAAGCCATACCCTCTTTCACTGAGCCCTTCCTCCTCCCTGAGCTTTGAAGCTGTATAGTCTGAGAATAATTTTACCAAGTGATGTGCTCATTACATAGAGCAAGTGTAAGGGCTGTTATCAAGATTACCTCCATGGTGTGATAGCTGCTGCAATGTGTGTCCTTCCTATGTAATATCAGAAGCCATAGGTGGCATGGGAAGAATCTACAATGCATCTCATTCCCAAGACAGTGTTGCCCCAGCTCCTGAAAGATGTGGGCAATGCTGGCTGGGAAAGAAGCCTATCATTTTTTTATTGTATTGATTTATTATTACATTTATATCCCACCTTTATTTCTTCTTGTATAGAGTCCAAGGTGGCTTACATTATCCTCTTCCTCTCCATTTTATCCACACAACAACCCTGTGAGGTAGGTTAGGCTGAGAGTCAGTGACTGGCCCAAAATCACCCACTTGTGATTCATGGCATACTGGAGACTGGAATCCAGGTCTCCCGACTCTCAGCCCAACACTCTAACCACTACACCACACTCTTTCCACATGGCTTGGTATTTCTGACTTTATTGGAGTAGCTGTGGGAAGAACATGTGTTGCTGCATACCCCACCCTGCTAAGGGAACATCAGAAAGACTCCTATGTTTCACTTACAACAGCTGATGCTGATGCCCACCAAGACTTCTTGCTTACTTGCTGATTTATTTATATAGCGCCATCCATGTACATGGCGTTTTTTACATAGTACAAGAGGAGAGACCCCTGCCCCGAGAAGCTTACAATCTAAAATGCTTATGCTATGAATTAACTTTGATGTTTCATAAGTATTGTGCTAGATGCTGTATAAAAGATGCTTTAATAAGATCCCAGAAGCCAGTCCATGCGTGCAAAATGTTACTATAGGAATTAGCCTTTAAAATAAAAATAATTAAGGGAGAGAGATTAACTATCAAGTAACTGAGCTGCAACCTGTTTATATTCTTCTCTCATTTAAAAACAAAAATTGCCTTCCAAGAATACTTCCAAGAATACTGCTTATGGGTGAAGGCCCATAACTCAATTACAGACATGTATTGCATGGAGTAGGTGTCAAGTTCAATGCACAGCACCTGCAGTTAAGACTCTGTAGATCACAGCACTGAATACATTGACAACAGCGCAGTGAAGCCTTGCTTGATACCTGCCAATATGCAGTTGCCTGAAATATTTTAATGGAAATGCTGGCATTTGAATCTCAAATATTCTGTGTGCAAAGCATGCACCACTGATGGCCTCTCTTGATACCTGATGTTGGGACTGTGCTAACCTGGTCAAGGCGTTCTGGTCAGCTCCGAGTTCTTAGTGAAATGATGGTACGAACAGTTAACTTTTGCGGTGTGTTCATTTTATTGCCAATCTTCGTTAAAGAAAATGAACAGCTGACCCACAAAGACTTGATGAGTCTTAATCTCCTCTGTACGAATACTCTCTTGTGGCCTCACGAAGCTAACTATCTGATTTTGTGGGACTTTTCATGAGTAAAACTACTCATTTTTGAAAAGAAACTAGCTCTGCAATGGTTGATCGGTGATGGCTGATCAGTGATCAGCACTCAGAAATCAATTATGCGTTTAATACTCGCCCTATTGTATATGTCTGTTTCAGCCCCTCGGAAACAGCTCATTACTGACCTCATAAGAGTTGAGTTGCCTTTCTTTTACTTTTGTAAAAAAAAAAAAATTAATCATAACTTCATCAAGATCTGACACGGTGTGAATTAGATTGAATCTTGACCTGCTGTGGCAAACACTGGAAGTCAAATGGTAGAAGCCAGTAATTTTATCACACTACATAAGTGCTCCATTGACTTGCTCTCCTGAAGCTCTTTTGATGTCAGCTGGAGGCAGGTAGAATATGATTCCATGCAGGGGTCTAGCATTTTGCAGCCTCTTTCTTCGTATAAATTGAAATCTTTTGAGGAGCATGATGTTGGTGCAAAGCAATAATCTCTGTAATGCCTTCAAAGTCAACAAAAGGCACTAATCAAATGGAGCACATATTTTCTATTACTTTTTTGTTGTTTAAGTTAGCTAATAAGAACTATTTTTGTATGGGCCATGTAGCCATAGAGAATATAAAATCTTATTCTTTCTGTAATGTATTTTCTTAAACCCCCATGTTATAGTCCATTGTTGTCCTGATGAAGCTATATTGTTCCCAGGTGCACCCACTCTGTAGTGTCCTTAATCAAATGAACAAAAAGTCCTTTAAAAATGAACCACAGCAGGGGATTCAAAAGGGGTGGGCAGTTGCAGTATTGCAGTTGGGTTTGGACACAAGTAATTCAGTATTCTGTGCTTTTGTGTATTTTTCACAATAGTTAATTTTTAAAAACTCCTTATTCATGTAATATAAGATACTATTGTGGGGATGTAAAGAGTGGCTTCTTCATTCTTCACCCTACTCCCACTCTTCATCCCACTTATCCACCCCTTCCCACACTTCAATACTACCCTACCCAAGAGGCTTTTAGCCTTTTTTTAAAAAGACTTTTTAGTTTTTACCCTGTTTTTCTAGTGGTTTTGAGAGAGGGGAGGGGGGGAGAGAGAGAGAGAGAGTGGTGTAAAGCAGCACAACAGCAAAGCAACAAGGAGGCTGTGGATCCACTGTGGATGCATTCAGTCTTAAGGTAAAATGTATAATAAAGGCAGATAGACTAACAACAGAGTATTAAAAATATACATTTATTAAGCTGAACGTTTTGGCTTCTGCCAAACGTTATCTCTCAAGAACTAGGGCAACTCCATTTTCTATCAGCATCCATTTGCTTTAAGCAACTCTTTTGAGCTGATTTGCCTTGTGAGAGGCCCTGGGGGAAGCACAGGCATGAAGGCATTTGTCCACCTGAAGGGAGGATGGGATCTGGCATATCTCTTGTAGCTCTAGCTGTCTCTGCCCTCAAGGTCATAAAATGCCTGGTTCTGCAGGAGGGAGTGGAGTTTCCACCTGGGCCTGTGTGAAAAGTTCCCCCCTCTCCCTTCGACCTTTCCATCAAGGAGGGGAGGGGGGACAACTGGACAATTAGTGTATATAAACTGGGGAGGGCCCTTGTGCCAGTTGCCTTTGTTCCTGCCTTGACTTGGGGAAAGGAGGTGTTCACGTTCATCACGGCTTATGAGAAGGCCCATACTAAGGTATGTGTAGATCTCTTTTTTATTTTAAGCCGGTAGAAAAAGAAATGCGAGAAAGCCAAGTGGCTGTCTGATGAGGCTTTACAAGTAGCTGAAGAAAGAAGGGAAGCGAAAAGCAAGGGAGAAAGGGGAAGATATATCCAACTGAATGCAGAGTTCCAGAGAATAGCAGGGAGAGACAAGAAGGCCTTCTTAAATGAACAATGCAAAGAAATCGAGGAAAACAACAGAATGGGAAAGACTAGAGATCTCTTCAAGAAAATTGGAGATCTCAAGGGAACGTTTTGTGCAAAGACAGGCATGATAAAGGACAAAGAAGGCAGGGACCTAACAGAAGCAGATGAGATTAAGAAGAGGTGGCAAGAATACACAGAAGAACTATACAGGAAAGATCTGAATGTCCCTGATATCCATGATAGTGCGGTCACTGAACTTGAGCCAGACATCCTAGAGAGTGAAGTCAAGTGGGCCTTAGGAATCATTACTAACAACAAAGCTAGCGGAGATGACAGTATTCCAGCTGAGCTATTTAAAATCCTAAAAGATGATGCTGTTAAAGTGCTGCATTCAATATGCCAACAAATCTGGAACACTCAACAGTGGCCACAAGACTGGAAAAGGTCAGTTTACATTCCAATTCCAATTCCAAAGAAGGGCAACGCCAAAGAGTGTTCAAACTACCGCACAATTGCGCTCATTTCACATGCCAGCAAGGTGATGCTCAAAATCCTACAAGCTAGGCTTCAGCAGTATGCGAACCAAGAACTACCGGAAGTACAAGCTGGGTTTCGAAGAGGCAGAGGAACTAGAGATCAAATCACCAACGTTCACTGCATCATGGAGAAAGCAAGAGAATTCCAGAAAAATGTCTATTTCTGCTTCATTGACTATGCTAAAGCCTTTGATTGTGTGGATCACAACAAACTGTGGCAAATTCTTAAAGTGATGGGAGTACCAGACCACCTTATGTGTCTCCTGAGAAACCTGTACGAGGGTCAAGAAGCAACAGTAAGAACAAGACATGGAACAACCAAGTGGTTCAAAATTGGGAAAGGAGTACGACAAGGCTGCATATTGTCACCCTGCTTATTTAACTTATATGCAGAGTACATCATGAGAAATGCCGGGTTGGATGAATCACAGGTCGGAATTAAGATTGCCGGGAGAATTATCAACAACCTCCGATATGCAGACGATACCACCCTAATGGCAGAAAGTGAAGAGGATCTCAAGAGCCTCTCGTTGAGGGTGAAAGAGGAGAGTGCAAAAGCTGGTTTGAAACTCAACATTAAAAAAACGAAGATCATGGCATCTGGCCCCATCACTTCCTGGCATATAGAAGGGGAAGAAATGGAAGCAGTGACAGATTTTACTTTCTTGGGCTCCAAGATCACCGCAGACGGTGACTGTAGCCATGAAATTAAAAGACGCTTGCTCCTTGGGAGGAAAGCTATGGCCAACCTACACAGCATAGTAAGAAGCAGAGACATCACCTTGCCCACAAAGGTCTGTCTAATCAAAGCTATGGTTTTCCCAGTAGTAATGTATGGCTGTGAGAGCTGGACTATAAGGAAGGCTGAGCGCCGAAGAATTGATGCTTTCGAACTGTGGTGCTGGAGAAGACTCTTACGAGTCCCCTGGACTGCAAGGAGGTCCAATCAGTCCATCCTAAAGGAAATCAACCCTGAGTGCTCATTGGAAGGACAGATGCTGAAGCTGAAGCTGAAATATTTTGGCCACCTAATGCGAAGAGAAAACTCTCTGGAAAAGACCCTGATGCTGGGAAAGACTGAAGGCAAAAGGAGAAGGGGACGACAGAGGATAGCATCACCTCTGACAGATAGCATCACCGATGCAATGAATATGAACTTGAGCACACTCCGGGAGAGAGCGGAGGACAGGAAGGCCTGGCGTGCTATGGTCCATGGGGTCACGAAGAGTTGGACACGACTGAACGACTGAACAACAACAACAATTGGGTTTTCAGCTGTCTTGTACTTGTATTAATCTGGTTGTACCAACTGGCTTTGTAACTTCCAATTCTCCTTTTTATTTTTATGTTATTTCTGAAGAATTGTTTTAATAAATGTTTAAGTATTTTTTAATTAAAACATTTTTTAAAGTGGGAGGCTGAGATGCTTCCCTTCCTATTTGGGTTCAAAAGAGTGTCTTTGTATTTTGGAGCTCAGACCCCCACCTCTGTTTTGTACTTGCGCAAGTTACTTTTCTTTTGATCTCACCAGTTTTCCTTCTGAAAAATGAGTATTTTGTGACCAGTCTACTTATTCAAACTGTGTGCTCGTTCCAGTTTGGGGTCAGTGTTAAGTCCAGTGTTACTCTGGAGCTGGCGCTACTAACTTTATATTGTCCTTCGCTCTGGGACTCGAGGGAACTGGTTTGGTCCCTGATTTGGCAGAGGTGGCAGAGAGGGTGGCAGCTTTTCTCTTAGAGGTGGTTCAGCTTTGAATCACATTTCTGCTGTCTACCTTCCTTTACAATACATACGTATGTATTGTGTGTGTGTGTGTGTGTGTGTGATATATGTGTGTGTGTGTGAATTTAATCATTACTGTTTTAATTCTGTATACAGAGTGAAGATCAGGTTGTGACTTTACTCAAATAAATAATAGCCACGTGATCAGGACGCCTGTCTCTACCAGGTTCTCAAATGCATAGATAGAGCCCGCTATGCATAGAGCTGTAGAGGCAAGGACCCTGTTCAGCTGTCCTCATAAATGCACATCAGTCGGGGAGTGGAACTATGATGGTGCCTCCCCCCATTCCCCGCACATTTCACAAGATGTTCTCAATAAATGCAAACATTGGAACTTTAGGCTTTAAGGTGGCCACTTGTGAATGCCAAAAAAGAGGAAATGCATCACCCAAAAGAGGACAAAAGACACAAATTTGCATGCACTAATATATGTGCAAATTTAGAAAGTTAATAATTATTATAATTTAAATAGAAATACAGTACATCTCATTAGAGTGGGGAGGACTCTCACCAGGAGACCTGTGTGCCTTGCTCAGTCTGCTATCCTGGTACTGTTGGTGGCAAACTTCAAAGCCCAGCTTTTTCTTCTGATGGTTCCTTATGGTTCTTTATTGGGCTTGGAATGGACAGCCCTTCAGTCAGACGACACGTTCAAACTGTCTGTACAGCAGTGATGGAACATGCATACCATTGCCATTCTCAGTGATGGAACATGCATACCATTGCCTCAGAGTCTGGAGGGCAGCAAAGAGAGCCTTGTTCACATCATTTTATGCTTCAAATAGGCCCTACCATCTCAACATACATGGATCATTTAAAGTCACTGAAAACTGAAACTGCCTCTTTTATATTTGGCATATCTTTTAAGGCTGTCAGGAGCTACATGGCAGCCAAAGAGCCATTAGGAATAGGACATACAGGGATGAGTATCTTTAGCATACAGATAATAGCTCCTAATCAGTTCTCTCTGTGGTGTTGCATGCATCTTAAAAGGAATGAGTGGCTGCTGTTTAGGTGATGTGCAACTATAGCAGTTCCGGGGAGAAAGTGAAAGGGGAGAGGAGGGAGGACACAACTGCAGCTGCTGAGGTATATTTTGAACTGTGGTACCACATTGTCAGATCTTTAACCAAAATGACAAACACCTTCTTGGATTTAAAATGAGTGGTGCACAAGCTATTGTAGAATAGATGAATTCAGCATCAAACAGATAATGTAGCACTTTTAGCAATGCATCATCATAGGAGAGTTCAAGCAGTGATTTTCAGTATGAGAATAGGGTTGTAGCAACAAGTGTGTCCCTGTTTTCAGATGTGAAATGTTGAAGGGTATGGGAGAGCCACAATAGCTTGCTTGGCATTTTATTACAAGAAGAGGAGCCACAGCCTATTCTCTATCACTGTCTTTTTATGATGAAATGCATCCAAATGCACCATATAGTCCATGTGTCAAAGTTCATGCATTACTTTAAGTACTTCATCACTTCCAGAGATTTGCACATCCCATCCTGAGATGGACCTAAACTAAGCCTCAGCTTACATTAGAAGAGATAGAGAGCTGAATGCCCATTGGTTTCAATAGGCTCATGAACTGGAGTGCATAACCCTGCATAGGATCAGCCTGTTAATTGCCCTTCGTTTCTTAATTACGCGATGCAAGGTAGGTAGCTTACAGTAGGTATGCTCTCTCCCGTGTAGAACATTTAGTTGTTCTATACTGCCCTACCCATAATAATTTCAACTGGTATGGGGCTAAGACTATGTCTGTATATGTGTCAGCTTCTGAAAGCTTCTCCCTAAGCTTTGGATGTCACAATTCACCTCTTCATGCTGTGATTGCTAAAAGCCAGACCCTAAGCCAAAATTGGCCATGCTGGCTGGGAATGATGGGAGTTGCAGTCCGACTCATCTGGAGGGCACCAGGTTAGGGAAGGCTTCAGGGAAAGGCTATAGCTTAAGTTGCTTTGCACACAACTGTCATTGGCAGCTCTGCATAAGGCTGGAAGAGACTCCTGCCTGAAAACCTGGAGAGACACTGCCAGTCACTGGGCTAGATGGACCAATGGTCTTACTCAGTACAAGGCAGCTCTCTGTGTTCCTTCACTCTCTGATTGATCCCAACACTATATAGGCAGCAGTAGTCCTGTGCATTGTCTTGTCACTGCACCAGACCCTGGGGTAGGGATAGGGATGTACAAAAGGGACTTACCTTGTCCCGCAGCTTTTTTCGCGGTGGGGGAGAGGTGCTTCGCTTCTCCCTCCGAAGTTCATGCGAGTGGGGAGTGTCTTCCCGCCTCGCCCGTCTGAAATTCAGGCCAGGGGGCAGGCTTCCCGCCTCGCCCCCGGCCAAAATTTAGGCCGGGGAGAAGCGCCCCGTCTCCTCGGCCGCAAACTTCAACAGAAAAGTAAAACAAAAACGCCCCGTGATAGGCTACGTAACGATTTACGTAGCCTATCACGGCTGACTTTGCAAATCTAGCTGTGATAGGCTACGTTAATCGTCACGTAGCCTATCACGGGGGCGTTTTTTTTTTTTTTTACTTTTCTTGGAATGGCGGCGGCGGCGGCAGCCTGTTGAAAGACCGGCTGCCGCCCCCGCCCCTGTTGAAGCCCTGCCGAACCTCTGCTGCGACCCGCCACCGGGAGCGACGTTCGGGAAAGGTAAGTCCCATCCCGGGGGGGGGGCGGGGGGAGAGAATTTCTCCCCGAAACTACTTCGGGGGGCTGAATACATTGGCACTCGGCCCCCCGAAGTTTCGGCAAGAAATTCTCTGACACCCCTAGGTAGGGATGGACGAAAGTCCCTTACCTGTTCCCGCAGCTTGCTTCACGATGTGGGGGAGGCCCTCCGTTCCTCCCCGCTGACATTCTGGCCGGGGGGGAGGCGCCCCTTCCCTCCGGCCAAAAATCTGGGCAGGGGGGAGGCGCCCCGTCCCTCCGGCTGAAATTCTGGCCGGGGGGGGAGGCGCCCCGTCCCTCCGGCCTCGAATCCTCTGCTCCTGCCCTTATTAGCGTTGCCCTTATTTTCTCCATAGTCTACGTAAATGTTTACGTAGACTACACGTGCCCAAATAACGAACGCAAATGGCGGCGCCCATGGGCACCGCCATTTGCATACGCGCTTTTTTTCCCCCAAAGTCAGCCGTGATAGGCTACGTAAACCTTTATGTAGCCTATCACGATGTTTTTTGAAAATCTAGCCGTGATAGGCTACGTAAATCTTTACATAGCCTATCACGTTTGTTGTTTGTTTGTTTGTTTGTTTGTTTTACACTTGGAAATGGCGGCGGCGGCAGCCGGTCGGAAGACCGGCCGCCACTGGGAGCCGCTGCCGCCAGGGACATTCGACCAAGGTAAGTCCCATCCCGGGGGGGTGGCGGGGGGGTGGCGGACCGTTCCTCAACCAATTCCGGGGGGCCGAATGCGTTGGCATTCAGCCTCCCGGAGATTTGTGGAGAAATTCTCTGACATCCCTACCCTGGGGTGAGGTGGAGGGCATCTCTAAGCACTGAGTATTTAAGAATGTGAGAAGAGCCTTGCTGGATCAGACCAAGGGTCCATCTAGTCAGCATTCTGTTCACACACTGTCCAACCAGCTACCCACAGGTAACCCACAAGCAGGACATGAGTACAAGAGCAACCTCCCACCCATGTTTCCCAGCAACTGGGGTACAAAGGCATACTGCTTCTGATACTGGAGGTAGCATACAGCTGTGAGAACAAGTAGCCATTAACAGCCTTCTCCTCCAGGAATTTCTGTAACCACCTTTTAAATCCATCCAAATTATGACCATCACTATGTCTTGTGGTAACAAATTCCATAGTTTAACTGTGCACTGTATTCGTAGTATTCAAAATCCCAGCCTAATGATGACTGTATATACTGGAACTTCAGAAAGTTTAAGGTTTTAACCAAGGCATTGCATTACCTATTCTAAAAAATACTGCAGTGCATGTAAAGGGGTAGATGTTTTACCAGTCAGTGCCTGTACACACATGTGTTCACGGTTAGCAATTAAATGACTAAGATAGAGCAAACTGTATCTAGCTTCAATGTTCTTTAGATTCTAAAGGCGACAGATATCCAATAGAATTGTTTTGTGAGCATTTTATTGCATCCATTCTCTAAAAGCAGCAACAGTTTACATTTCTAATAAAACACAGGCTTAGCATTCTCCAGCTTGTAGTAGTATGAGTAGCCACCAGTTTATATCCTCTGACAAGAAAAGCATCTATTAGATAACATTGCCGCTTATGCCCCTTTGCAGTTCTGGAACATTTCTCAAACCTACACTGCAGCCAAAGGTCCCAGAAATTGCACTGATGCAAAGGGCTGGTAATAGCGGTGCTGTGCCTTTGCAGCAGTTGCCACACAAACACAAACCATCCCATCTCCAGTCAGCATTCCCAGTATCAACTGGATGCACAGTGCAGGAGCAGGAACTCTGGTAAGATAAATACTTGTAAACCCAAGAGTTTCCACAGCTCTACCAACAATTGATGCTCTCCTCTCTTCAGTTGCAGTTGACAGTAAATCTCCAGCAGAGTACTAACCCTCTTCCAGCTAACACCTGTTAAGCTGCAGCCACCAGCTACACTACACATAGCCATTAGACCTGTCATGGAGCAGCTAAGAGGCACCAATCCATTGCATGCTGCAGATCTGCCAAGATGGAACGGACACTTAAGTACTTAGTGCTATATCTGCACACTGCCCCGATGGTAGTGCAAGGTAGAAAGTTGCACAGATGTTGCTACATTTTGGTATTGTGACACTTGCATGGTGAACCTGTGGTCTGTATTTGACAGCATCACATGGGGAACATCTCTTCTCCTTTGCTGCCTTCACCCTCCTGGTCATTGTGAGGAGCACGTATTGCACCAGTCCTGGTCCAAGCCTGGCTTCTGTACCACTGATTGGACTGTAGCTGCGGGCAGGGAGGGCAGTGCAGTTAGAGTGCTTCCAGACAAGGCTTCTATTGTGCAATTACACTGCCACATTCATGGAATTTTACCAGAGTGGGCAAGTCCTCCCCTGCTTTCCCACTACTTCTCCCATCTTCTTTCTTCCCAGAAAAAAAACCTGTTAAAGAAGAAAAGACAGAATAGCTGCACAATGGTTTATTAGCAATAGGAGTCCTTCATGTGGAAGCAACCTTAGTATCTAGGGTGAGAAGAACTGGTTTAGTGTCTTGAGGCAGTAGTGGTGTGAATTCTCAGCATGCAGCACTGAGAGATGGATAGTTTCACCCATTGCCTCGAATATGCAGCATGGAATGTGCCACACTAGCATGAAATGTTACATAGTTCCCTGGAACTTCCATGTCACTTGTTCATTGGGCCTCTTGTAGTCCACTAGGGTCAGCCATCCCAAGAAACACCATTGAGGAAAGAACCCTGATTGGAGACAGTAAGTGGTACATTGAGGACAGCAATGGCAGTGGGAGTACAAGTGTTTGTGACACAAACAGCAGGAGTGATAACAAGCTTGAAGCTTGGGTGGCTGGGGCACTATGGCCTATGGTGCCTTGGTGGCCATGGTGCCCAGTGGATGATGAGGGATGTAGAGCTGGAGATTATGAGGAAAGGAGCTGAAGAGAAGGCAACTCTCCTTATTGTCCCTATGCAGCCACATCTGCCCCAACTGCCCACCTTGTTCAGGCATGTTGTCTTTTTAAAGAAACATTTTCTTTAAGGTATTTTAGCACCTCCTCATGCAAGGTGAGCTGCTGCCCATTTTACAAATGTGTTTTTCCATTTCCTAACCTTGTGGGTTTGGGCAATTACTCAAATGAGAGCACAAAGAAGTTTTGTTTTGTTTTTTAAGGCAAAAGTGAACACTGGACCAAGTAAAACCTTTGGAGTTTCAGGGAAATAATGGTTCCTTATTTAGCATGAAAGAGGAGGTGAATCTATCTTCTTGATGCTCAGCTTCCACTATGTTGCAGTGTGAGAAACTGTAATCTCTGAATTCTCCTAAAATGTGCTGGTGGCAGACTTGCTGTTGTTGGTGAATTGCTTTGCCTTGCTGCCTGCATTTCCACTGAAGCGACAGCTCAAGGCACTGGAACAGCTGACCTTTCACTAGAATGATAAGACAACTTTTTTTATGCAGCACGCTGAAAGTACAAAGCCGTTTTGCATTTGTTATCTGGTTATTCCTCATATATGGTCCCAGTTAATGTATCTCAGCATTATTGTTGTGTTTGAAAGAATACTTGTCTAATGGAAGACTTGTAGGAAGGATCTGTGCCGCAAGCCAAGCAAAACGCCATTATATGAATGTCTGGTCTCATGGGCATCAGCATGTTGTTTTTCTTGTTCTATTTTTCATGACACAGGAGTGTGTCTACAAGCAGCCCCCCGTCTTAAATCATATTGCTAGCTATGATAATGCGATCATCTCAACTAACATGGAAACAAAACACCAGAAAAGGCATGATGGGCGGACTCTCAGCCCAGTTTGGAAGTTGTACCCACCCCCAAATATGAAAATAGCTATTTTTCTTCCAAGCTCATTCTAAAGTTCATATCCTGTCACATGCCCAATGACTTTTTTGGGGAACATGGCTGAGTCTGAATGTGTCCCACTAACACCCCGCCCCCGCCCTCATGATCCTTCCAGCCCACCTTGCAAGTCCTTGAGTGTCATCAGCACATTGATGGCACCTCTTTCCATGCTCCCAGCTGACCTCCCTCGTTGGTCACCCAGAGAGATGGAGGCTTGAATCTACCAAGGTCAAGAAAAGAATTCTTGAGTTCTCCAAAGAATGCACTTAAATGCAAAGTTTTGTTCAAGATATGGAAAGACAGACCAAAAATGATGTTGTAAAACTAGCCAGTGGTGTGTTCTAAAGCTACCATCTCCTATGCAGTGATTGGACTGGATATGCTGGTACCTTCTCTCCTGTCCAGACATTTATGTACATGCATGTAGACACAGATCTGTCAAGAAAGAGTTTGTGCCCACACCAGCAGTATGAACTTTCAACATCATTTTGCAGAGGCTCATCTTAACACTTCTCCAACTATGATTCTATTTAGTGGCCCAGGTGGATTCCCCAAAGGGAAGACACCCACACCAACACTAGTAGTTATTGCCTTGGGAAACATATTGCTGTTTAGAGTCATCAGGTTGGATCCAATGCCGCCCTTGTACAAGCGGCCAAAGCCTGACAGCTGTGGTGCATGCGTGGCTGGCCCTGCTGGCTGCAGCGCGTGGGCGGCCCCTACTACTGGTGGCCACAATGCACCACTTCCAGGGGCAAGCGTCAAAACGAGCAGAAATGCTCAGTTATGGAAGGGGTGTGACCTGCCACTTCCAGAAATGAGCATTTCCACTAGGGTTGAGCACAGACCCCCCGATCTGCTTCGGCTGCCACTTCAGATCTTCCAAAGTGACCCCTATCTGCCTCGGACCGATTTGGACCCCCATTGCTCCAACTCAGATCCGAATCCAAAGCAAGATTTGGATATGCGGATCACCTGTTTTTAGCATTTTCCCATTGACTTGCATAGAAAAACAAAAACAGTCGTTACTTTTATAGTTTTTACGATACAGACATGAACTTTGGGGACCTCTCCACCACCCTGGAGTGGAGGCAACCTGCACAATCTCAGACAGTTTGGCTCAGTAGTTTTTGTGCTAGGCGGAGTTAAAATCTGACGTTTTCCACAGAAGCTCTCAAAGCAAAGAGCTCTAACTTCTCCCTTATGCTTGCCCCTGATGCCGGCCTGCTGGGATGTGGGGGCCCCTCCCTGTTTCCACAGACATATGTGACACCTTGGGCTCTCCCAGCCCCCCTTGAAGGCATCACACCCTCCAAAGCCCAGGCAGTTTGGCCCACTGGCTTGTGTGCTAGGCACAGGTGAAATTTGACGTTCCCTGCTAAAACTCCTAAAGCAAAGAGCTATAACTTATCCCTGATTCTGCAGACGTGTGTGAAACCTTGGCCCCTCCAGCCCCCCTCGAGGGCATCCCACTTGCCAAATTCCAGGACATTTGGTCCACTGGCTTGTGTGCTAGGTGCAGGTTGAATCTGATATTCCCAGAAACTCAGACCAAACTCAGAAGGGAAAGTGTATTGAAGCAGAGAGCCAGCGTGGTGTAGTGGCAAGAGTGTTGGACTAGGAGCTGGGAGATCCAGGTTCTAGTCCCCACTCGGCCATGGAAGCTCACTGGGTGACTTTGGGCCAGTCACAGACTCTCAGCCCAACCCACCTCACAGGGTTGTTGTTGTGAGGATAAAATGGAGAGGAGGAAGATAATGTAAGCTGCCTTGGGTTCCTTGCAAGAGGAAAAAAGGCGGGGTATAAATGCAATCAATCAATCAATCAGAGGTCACTATCCCTAATCTCTGCTGCAGGTTTCTTTGAAGTGCAAAACTACCCTTATTTAGAAGAATCACCAGCTCAGCCTCTCTATGGCTGAATACACACTTTACCTGGCAGGCAGGCAGGCTGGAAGATATTATTTTTTATCTGCTTTTGTTTATTTCTAGTTTATTTAATACTCTACTAAATGAGTATTTTGAATGCATCTTGAATAGGGATGTCAGAGAATTCCGCCACGGATCTCGGTGAGGCCGAATGCCAGTGCATTCGGCCCCCCGAACTCCGTGGTGGAATGGCCTGCCACCACCCCCCCGCGGATCCCCCCCGGGACGAGACTTACCTGTGGCGGATCTTCTGGGAGGTGGCGGCTCCACCGGCGGCTTCAGCGGCGGCGGCTGGTCTTCCGACCGGCTGCTGCTGCCGCCGCCATTTCCAAGCTTGTAAAAAAAAAGACGTGACAGGCTATGTAAAGATTTACGTAGCCTATCATGGCTAGGTTTAAAAAAACAACAACAACGTGATAGGCTACGTAAATCTTTACGTAGCCTATCATGGTTGGGTGGGTTTAAAAAAACAACAACAACTGTGTACGCAAATGGCGGTGGCTAGCGCTGCCGCCATTTGCGTTCCTTATTTTTGCCGTCTTAATCTACGTAAATATTTACGTAGACTAAGATGGCGAAAATAAAGGGGAACACAAATGGCAGCGGCTGTAGCCGCTGCCATTTGCATATGTGGTTGTTTTTTGTTTGTTTTTTACCCAGAGCCCTCCGCGGCTGGAAATCCGGCTGCAGGCGGCTCTGGCCTGGCTGGGCCTGGCCAGCTGCTCCGCGGAGCTGCTGCGGAGCACAGCCGGTCGCAGAGGATTCCGGGGGGAGGGATGGAACGCCTCCCCCCCCACCATCAACATAATCCGCGAAAGGTACGTGACTTTCGTACATCCCTAATCTTGAATGAACAGGGTCAGTGCCTAGCCCGGAAGGGCCACTGATTTTTGAACATGGTCAGTGCCTAGCCCATAAGGGTCACTGGTTTTTGAACGCTGAAAACCTCCACCTCGTGGACCTGATTCTTCACCCAACCCATCTCCTCCATGGTGGCCTGCCTAATCCTCTTGGGGGCAAGAGACAGAGAGCTTGCAGGATTTCCAGCAGCACTACCAGCCTTATGCTTGCCCCTGCTGCCGGCCTGCTGGGATGTGGGGGCCTCTTCCCCAAGCAAGACCCACTGGTGCAGCCTCCTTGAGTGCAGGAGCAGGCTGCTGGTGCGGTACTGCCCTGGCTGTTTCCCCCTGCTCAGGGACGCCTTGCAGTGGCAGCAGACGGCAGTGCTGGGATCTGCTCCCAACAATGCTGCCCTGATGTTTCCAGGGAGGAGGAGACAGAGACTGCCTGCCTTGAGTCTGGAGGGGCACCACATGAGCGGAGGGAACAATGGAAGAGGGGTTGGGTGCCGGAGCCTGCCGTTCCTCCTCCAACACACCCTGGAGGATCTCCTCCTCTTCGCCCTCCACCATGCTGAGGACGTCAGACACCTCTGACCTAACATCCATCCACAGGCTCCCCTCTTCCACTACAGAAGGAGATGCTGCTCCTCCTTTGGCAAGAGTGTGACTACTGCAGCTGCCTATGCCAGTCTCCTTGAACAGTGACCTCTGGGTGTACTGCAGCTGGCCTCTGCACTCTGCTGCCCTACTGCACCAGGATGCACTATCTGGACTAGGGGACAGACAGCTTGCCTAACGGTGCTGCTAGTGACAGCAGCACCTCACCCGCCTCTGTCCCTGCCAACACCCCAAGATGCCTCATATCACACTGGATTGCTTTGCCATACAGTGGAGTGTTACTGAAATAAGAAGGTAATTAATATAAATAGTATGTGTCTAGTGCTTTTTCAATACTGTCTTGAAATTGGGATGTCTAGCGTTGGTGGAATAACAACCTAGCACACGCACGCACGCACGAGCAAGCAAACAATAAAAATAAAAACCCTTCTTTAATTTCTGGTTTGGGAGGATCAACACAAAAAAGAAACAAACAGTTCACTTCAGCCCGGGGGCAGGCAGGGTGTGTGTGAATCCAGACACTAAACTTGTAGGCTGATTTAATATGCCTTGCTTTAAGATTTTAGAAAGCAAGAAAAAACTAAATGGTCGAATATGACTTTAAAAGCGAGGAAGGCGGGGGACATGCCCAGAAGTCAATGTTTATTTTTAAAAATCTAGAAGAGACAGAGTTGAAAGACAAAAACGACAAGGAAATAGAATGGAGAAAGCAGAAGTGAGGGTCGACCCTAAAAAACAAACACAGCCTTTTCCAGAGTCCACAAGCGACATGAACAATAGAATGGTGGGGGAGGGGGGAGCATAGCAGCAACAAGCAAAGAAAAGCTATGTTTGTTTGAAAGAATATTGAAAGGAGAGATGAAGAAGAAGAATACACAGAACAAACAGGTCAGAGGTAGACTGCAATGGGTGCAAAGACGCAGTGCCAAAGGGGCAGCTCGCACAAGGAGCAAGGGAATGATCCCACTACAACCCAGCTTTTTGTTTCCTTTTAAATATCGAGGAAAGCCTAATGGCGATCGAGAACGAAGAAATAGAAGGAGGAACTGCAAGGAATGCACATGTGTACACACACACCAGATCATGTAACTTTATATCAACCCTCTCCCAAAGACACAGCTAGTACAATAACTGAACACAGCCTTTCCCCGAAGTATATACCCACCTCCTCCACCACTCTCTCTGATCGGAGACTGCTGGCGTCAGTTCTGGGCAAGAGTTTCTATTCGCCAAAGCACACTCCCTCCTCCTCCTCCTGCGCTTGCCTTCCTGCCTCCCTCATCCGCTCACCTTCCCCCTCCCTCCTCCTCCTCCTCCTGCTGCCCCTCCACGTGAGCTTTCAGAAGTTTTGGAGACAGCCTGTCTGGACTTGTCAGGCATTAAGTAGAGCCCGAAAATATGAGGCGGGGGAGGCACTTCACCTTGGGGCACCTTGGTTCTGCTCTGATCTGCTTCATATCATGAGGAGGCTGGTCTGAATCTGCCCACTTCACCTCAGTATTCAGGCTTCATAGTGAGGAAGTGCATAGCCCTAATTTCCACTCCTTTCAGCACTTGCTCCTGGAAGCAATACATTGTGCCACCAGTGGTAGGGGCTGCCCACACACCACTGCTGGCAAGGCCAGCCATGTGTGTGCTGCTGGTGGCGGGCCTGGGCCAGCCGTACAAGGGGGGCCTTAGATCCAACCCATCTTTTTGATATATGAATGAACTTGTCACTTTTAAAACAGAGAATGGCTACTTTTCAATTTTTCCAAGAGGTGCAATATCATAAAATTAACTACTTGAACTAAGGGTAGGCAACATGGTGCCCACCAAGGTGCCCTACCCCTCCCACTTTAAAAAAAATTAACACATTTTCTTACTGGCAGCTGTGACTGCTTCAAAGCAAAGTGAGGTCCTCCAGTCACTGCCATCTTCATTTCCCAGGAACGCCTCAGAGGCATTCGTAGGAAATGGAGATGGTGGGCAGCTGCAGGCCGATGCTTTCCTCTGAAGTATACCCTGCCACCAAGAAAAAGAAGTGGGGAAGAAAAAGGGACTCCTGTCACTTCTGTCTGGTGAGCCATCCCTCCCATGGCAGCCATTTTGTGGTGGTGCCCAGGACAGATTCTCAGATTGCCAAATGTGCCCACAGGCTTAAAAAGTTTGCCTACTTTTGACTTCAGTCAAAGGATTTCAGTCATTGCTCTGGAAATAAACATAGTGACAGCCCACATCCTACAATGATGTTTTCAACTATAACCCGTAGAGGCCTAAATCCATCTATGGGGAAAGTGATGTAAGAGGTTCTGTGCATTTGCAGTTTATTAACACCAAGGGAACTTAATTAGTCAAACAAAAAATGTCTCTGCTACCATGCATTTCCCAGTCTCCAAAAATATATTGTTTTCTGACTTCGCCTCACAATTTGTAGCTGTATGATTAAGACCAATTTTCACTGTGGCTCCCTGTACCAGTCAATTAATTCCAAGGAAAGAGCAGCTCCTACATTTTTTGTTAGAGGAAATCATTGCGCTTCATTTACTTGTGAGTGGTCTATTGTTCATGACATAGTAGTAACAATTACAACCCTGGTGTAAATATATAATGACAAAATACACACCGAGTCTCGTCTTCCATTTTACCTGCCAGCATTTTAGCCTGTCTGTTGCACCTACCTGGCCTTGAACAAATTGTTTCATTAGCATTTTATTATGTCTTGCTGTTGTTCAGCATATTTGAGAAGTAGACAGCCAGTTCAGGTACAGCTGCCAAAAATCACATTGCATTTATCAGTTGGCATACTGTAATCATCCTATTATATTTAGGTGCCCTTAAGCCAATAACATAGATTGCCCTCATGTCATCTTATACCAAAACGTGGTTGTGGCTTTCCAGCATCATCAGTTGAATCCACAGGAAAATGGAAAATTTGAAACTGGGAACAGAAATCATCCACCACCGTGGTGTCCAGAGAGGGCTTTATAATAAAGGTCTTACTACAGCCATCTTGAGGGAGGATGGAACTACATCCTCCTCTAAGGAGGCATTTGCCACTCTCCTCACCCACTTGACCAAACTTTCTTTGGCTGCCTTAATCAGGCAGGAAGGGCAGAACTGGTTGACTTCAGACTACCAAGGATTTTGCCTACACCGTCAGGACATACAAACTGGAACCTATCCATCACAACCAGACAAGCAGATGCTAAAAGCACATGGTTATAAACTGGTTAAAAACTGCTACAACCATGATATCCAAGAGTGGCTGTGAGCAACTTGATCAACGTTGTCACATGATCCTCTGTTCTAACTGGTCATTGATGTAATAGACCTTTCACAACTCAGAATAGCTTTGCCAGACAATTATTATTATTATTATTATTATTATTATTATTATTATTATTATTATTATTATATTTATACTCCGCCTTTTCCCCAGTACTGGAACACAAGGCAGCTTACAAAAAAACAACTCTGTCCAGCACTCCGTAAGAACATTTAGGAAACCATTTGGATCCATCTTGTTCCAAGGGTGGGTCTTTTTAATAAGTCTCAAACTTATTAAAAAGTTTAGTCCAATCAATCTAAACTCCACCACGTAGTCATCTGCTCGTGACAAAGAGACCACATACTGTCCCTTCCATACCCAAATCACCCTCCACTTCAGGGCATAAAAGCCAGGTCCAGAGTATTCCTGCTATATGTGGGCTTGGTATCATTTCAGAAAGCCACACAGTTGCCACGGACCATCGAGTCTTGGGCCACTCCCAGCAAGGTGGCCTCTGTGTGGTTGTAGAATTACTATTAAACTGGAAGACTCCAACACCACACCCAAGACCACCCCAGCTAGCTCATGTATGGAAATGGGCAGTACACAAACAGAATCCCAATTCTGTCATGGCAACCTAGCCTCTACTCAAAATTGGTAGATTGCTGAACAGGACACTAGATCGCTGGGATGGAATCATGGTTCACCAGAGCAACTCTGCCATTCCACCTCCCCAAACCCAGCATTAGGCTGGTGCCATGCAGAGAAACAGACACACACCTTCCATAATACAGACCATGTCAAATCCCCACGCTTGTGTGATTCCTGTGGGCAGCTGGTTGGCCACTGTGTGAACAGAATGCTGGACTAGATGGACCCTTGGTCTGATCCAGCATGGCTCTTCTTATGTTCTTCTTATGTTCTTAGAGAGCTTTGGCTATTGGGCGGCATATAAATAAATAAATAAATAAATAAATAAAGTGTTTATGTTCTCATCTAAGATCGCACTCTGGATGGTCATGTATTTTACCACTCACTCACCTGCCATTCAAAAGCACCACCTTCAGACCAGGATGGGAGGGGTTGCCAGCACAACTCCCAAGGCCTTTGTTAGCAGATTAACTGGAAGGAACAGTAAACAATACCTGGTTATTCCCTCATTTCCTGTAATGGCCAGTCTACCCCCCATCACCATTCTACCTTCTCTGCTTACTATCCTTGTAAAGGCTGACCCTGTCCGCCCCAAACCTCACCCTCTCTGAAACACATAATAAAATAGCACTAATCAACTAACCCTCCCCCCTCTAAGTATTTACAAAATACCACAGCAGGAGATACTGAGAGCAGAAGATACCACAGTTAGCCCCAAACATCCACCACAAATCAGCCAAGATCTTCCCAATCTCTATCAGTCCTTCATCCACCCACCAGCTCTGTTTTTACTGAGGCCCAAGTTAATGGAAAAGGCGGGATATATTATAGCCTCCAAGCTGCTCAATCTCTGCTTAAAGGACCTCTCTGAAACACACAATAAAATAGCACACTAACTAACTAACCCTTCCCCCTCCAGGTATTTACAAAATACCACAGCAGGAGATACTGAAAGCAGAATACACCACAACCCCAAACGCCCACCATAAACCAGCCAAGATGTTCCCAATCTTCAGTAGTCTAAATATCATTCCTTCACCCACCCACCAGCTCCATTTTTACTGAAGCCCAAGTTAATGGAAAAGGGGGGATACATTATAGCCTCCAAGTTGCTCATTCTCTGCCTAAAGGATCTCTCTCTGTGGCTTTTGCTCTTCAGCCTGTGCCTCAGCCGAGCCAGAAGGCTTATGTATCTATCTACAGATCACATTAAAGTGTGGGAAGGACCATAGCTCAATTGGTAGAGCACATGTTTGGGATATAGAAAGTCCCTGGTTCAACCCCTGGTAACAAGTGGTGGGACAGACCTCTATCTGAAACCTGGAGAGCCAGTCAGATCAGACCACGCTGGGCTAGATAGAGAGACCTAGTATAAGGCAGCTTCCTGTGTTCCTATGAAAGTGGACATTCTAGGGGAACCAACTTGGGGTTTACAATTATTCTGAGTTGGTTCAAAGGTATGATTTTGACTATGCTGTGCAAATGCAACTCGCCTTTGTACATTTTATGTGCTTTATCTTCAGCCTTTGTGTCTGGAAATCCTTAGTTCCTTACAGCTGGAGTTGGCGCTTTGGCGGTGCATCCTAGAATACAGTTCTAAATGGAGAACTGTAACACTAGAATCAACAGCCCATAATCCTGAGCAGTAGGAGTAAGTGTGCTAAGAGCAGCATAAGGACAAAGGGCAAAACAAAATGTGAAGAACTGCAACAGAGGGATGTATACAGTTCATAAAGATGTGCTATGAAACAGACCAGCTTTCTACTGCTAGGTTTGCTTTATGCTCATAGAAGTGTATAATATTCATAGTGACTTAAATCAATGAAGGAAGCATGTCCTTGATCTCATTGCAACAAAAGGAAATTTGTTAGTGTTTAAGGTGCCAAGAGGTTCTTTAATGTTTAAACCAGGATAGCCAACCTGGTGCCCTGCAGATGTTTTGGACTACAACTGCACCAGGTTGAGGAAGGCTGCTTTAGTCCATGGCAGGGGAACAGTAGCAATGGGTCCCAAATGTAGAGAAATTGAACATGCTAATTGCTTGCTAAGCATAACTGCTGCAAGGTTGTTCTTATTGTTGTTGATTTTACTACAGCAGATGTCAAGTGTGGGATTAGTAGCACCGGAGAAGGGTGCCTATCTCTGTGTGGCTGTGTAAGTAAAGGGAGAGGAGAGCATGGCACTTGGACAGGAGTGATGTTGGGCTTCACATACATTGTGTCATAATTATTGCAGTTACCATGTAAGGCAGGTTAGTATTGCTGATATGGGAAGGAGACTGAGGTAGGGGCTTGCGAACTGGGTATGACTAAGCAGCTGTGTCGATCACACACATGCACACACCCCTTTTCTTTGTGTATTTTCACCATAATGAGTTCAAAATGTAATGAAGTCAGCATCCACTCTAACACAGCCTTCCTCAAGCTGATGCCCTCCAGATGTTTTGAACTACAACACCCAGAATTCCAGAGCATTGCTGGCTGGGACTGATTAGAGTTGAAGACCAAAACAACTGGTGGGTGCCAGGTAGGGAAAGTCTTCTCTAATAGTTTAGGAAACCAGCATAGCCTTATTCATGCATTTAGGTAAATGTGTGTGGGCTCAAAGTGGAGAAGGAGGACTGTTAAACATGTGAAACCTGGAGGTGGAGCTGGCACGTGCCAGAATGTTTGGGATGGGGCTTGTATGTGCACCCCCACCCCACTTTAAGCTTACACGTGTTCACCTGAATGCATGAACAGGGCTCATGTCACCCACACATCACCATTTGTTAATGTGAGAATAGCAGCACAATCACAGAATCTCAGAATTGGAAGGGGCCTACAAGACCATCGAGTCCAACCCGCTGCTCAGTGCAGAAGCCTGATTCCCAGGCAGTCTCCCATCCAAGTACTAACCAGGGTTGACCCTGTTTAGCTTCCGAGATCAGATGAGATCGGGTGCATCCAGCCCTTTGCCTGTGAGAGCTAAAAATGGTGGATGCTCTTAAAGAGATAGATAGATAGATAGATAGATAGATAGATAGATAGATAGATAGATAGATAGATATTACAACAACCCATTCTAACCCTTAATAAATTGCACTACTGCTACAATCAATTTCACAGCCCCATCTGCATTTCCCTAAAATGCCAACAACACTGGACTACACTGCTGCAGAGGTGTCATACCCTACTCTAACACACACACACCCTCTGCAAAATAAGAATAACAACACTGAACTACTTGTCAGGACTTGTGAAACCCACACTTTTCTCAGCCACAGCCCTGCCTCCTGCAATATGGGTCTAATAATGGTGAATTTTATCTGCTTACATTGCCAAGGTAATTTTTTCCAATGTTTATAAACTCAGGAAAAAATATTAACGAGACCTGAGTTAGAAAACTCATGAACTCCTGTCTTTGCTGCTACCTTTTGTTTTTTGGTTGACACACTACTGTCCAAACCCAGCAACAGGAAACTCCTGGATTTCTATTTTTATTTTTTTATGGGGCTACAATGGGTTCATTGCATGATTGATTGATTAGTTGATTATTTATATTTATAAGATGCCTATAAAACAAGTTCACTAGGCGTCATAGAATTATTTTAAAAGATAACAATATAAAATCGTATAAAGTGAGGCAAAGAATCCAGCTACTTTTTAAAGGTTTGCTTACACTCTTTATTGTGTTCATCTTCAGAGATTATCTATAATTATTTCCATTTCGCAAATGAAAAACTGAGGCTGAGATACAGTGGCCATCCAGTGTGAGTGGCACAATGAGTCCATAGAAGATGGGAAACTTTAATCCAACTCTCTTTCTACTGGATAATAGCTGGCCTCTACTTTTACAGGGAAAGAGCCATGTGGTTCAAACAGTGGCATGTAGTATGAATTAGAAAAGCAGGATATAAGCTTTATTAAACAAATAAATAAATAAAGTTGATCAACATGGGGAAGGTCCAGAATACTTTTATGATAAGATTGTTCATTGATTTGCCATTAGCAATCATCACACAATGTGGTTTGTTGAACTGGCTGTTTACTTCAGTAATGCTTCTGAACGTCATTCTGCCATTTTGCAGTGATTTCGTTAAAATATTGCATTAATATCTAATAATCCAAAATAATGCTTCCAAGTTGCATGATACAGTCTTAACTGGCTGTTCTCAGAGCATAAGACATTTTGTTAAAGCATGGCTCCCAATAAGAAATGTAAAAATCTATGGTGTCTGATGTGTTGTGAGAGGATTTCCTAGATATGTCTCATGATGTTGAAAGAAATCAGTTCAAACAGCACAAGGAGTCATCCTAAGAGGGAAGTATTAATGATGTTTCACATAAGAAGAGCCATGCTGAACCCGACCAAAGACTTATCTAGTCCAGCATTCTGTTCCCACAGTGGCCACCCATAAGCCTATGGGAGGCCATAAGAAGGACATGAGTGCAACAACACCCTCCCCTCATGTGCCCTTAGCCATTGCTATTCAGAGGCCTCTTCTACTGGAAGTAATACATAGCTATAGTGACTAGTTGTCATTGATAGCCTTATCCTCCATGAATTTGTCTAAGCCCTTTTAGAGCCATCCATGTTGCTGTCCATCATTACATATTGTGGTAGCAAATCCCATAGTTTAGCTATGTGCTATGTGAAGAAGAAATTATGGTTAATATGGTTAAACCATATAGGCAGCCATGAAACAATCCCTAAAGGTGAAGCTAGCAAACGGTCAGAAATTTCTCTGATGTTTTCATTTGATAAAACTGTAATGGTTTTCTGTGAGATTATTTTTGTTTGTTTCTGCCAACTGCCACCAAACCCTTCAGGATGGGATGGACTATACATGTAATAATAACAACAACAATAATAATAATATAAATGGCTTCCTTACAATAACTCAGCTTCAACATTACTCTTCATTTGACAGTTGCTGCTATTCAGAATTACTGTTACTCTGTCAAGATGAATCACTGACTTCTGACTTAACTCTAGTTCAGGCCAGAAGTCAATAAGAAAATTAAGAATGTGCTGACTTCTGCCTGCCTCTCCTCTCCTCCACTGGACAACTGTAATTGTACTGTCATAACTGCTCCTTCATAAATATTTACACACGCTATAATTACATTGATAGGTAAGCTAAAATTATAATTGTCTTTTGACAGCTTTTTGCAATCTTTGCATTTGCAACATGTGGTGGCTATTCTGGAGGACTGCGGCTCAGCGTGGACTGTGCAAACAAGACACAGAGCGACCTCAGCATTGACATAGCCTTTGCCTATCCATTCAGGTAAGATACTGGTTTTCTTCTTTGCCATTTGCAGGCAGAGGTGTAACACATCAGCAAAAATACCACTGTTTATTGTAGTTCAGCACTGATGTCAGTTTACTGTAGATATATCCAAATGATAAGACATACAAATAGGTATGGTGATATCATTTATTAGGGTAATTCTGGTTGCTTCCATGCTAGAACCGTTTAGCACTCTTTGAGAGTTACTTTTCCTCGATTAGCTGGAAGTGAGATTAAAATGAAGACTCCACACAAAACTTAATATCTAGCAATGCCTTTCCCCATAGCCAAGAGGCTTTTATACTGTTTACTCACAACAAAGTCCCGTTCAGCAATTTTAATTAAATGTTTCCACTTTGTAGGTTCAGCCCATTTTTTTATTCCTGATAAACAAAGGCGGAAGATTAGTGATGAAGAGCCTGTAAATTGCCCCTCAAATCACTTCTCTTAATTGCCCCATTTTAATTACTTGGAATGAATTATTTTTTTCTTTTCATTTTTATAGCAAGTTAGCACTACCTTGCTGTTAAAAATGACAAAGGATATTGAGAGAAAATCAGAAACAGAGGTGGTAATAGAGACACTGTTCAAGGGGCAATGAATTCATCACTACTCTCACACCTGTGCTCCTCAGAAGCAATAAAATGGGCTACCTCTGCAGACATGAATTAAAGACATGGGGAGCCTTTAAAAGCCTCGACAGTGCTTTTCCTGTCTATACTGACAGACTGGTACTGCAACAGCATTTATGGCATACATACAAAAACCCCAATTGCCAAAAATCAGGACTGAAAATCATGAGTGGACAACACAGAAAATACTAGAATGCAACATGCTGACAATACAGCAATCTGGATGATTCATAAAAAGTGAATGAATAATGCATGACAATTCTAGAGAAAAGGGATAGTAATGCTGCAGAAGCAACCTTTGCTCCATAGATCAAGGAACGTCTTTTAAGTAAGGGCCAGTTCATATGACAGCTCTGAATGATCAGCTGTTGTTTTTTTTCATCCCAGATTCCACCATCTAAAATATCCATTGTGAGCACTGAACATAACTTAAATATCACCACTCACTCTACATTTTGAAGTGGTAAGACAGTGTGCCAACTTGGGGGGAGGAGGAAACGCTATCCTGAGCAGGGGATCCTCCAATTATGATCTTTCCTATGCCAATGCAACTACATTCTTAGGTCTTCCTTCCTTCGAATAACTCGGCTTCAGTATTACTCTTCATCTGGGAAGCTGCAACCTTGTTGCTATTCAGAACTGATAGTCTGGGAGGACAAACTACTGACATCTGACTTAACATGGGTGTAAGCCAGAAAACAGGAAAATGATATACTACAGTAAGAGTTTGTAAGGTGGGAGAAGATCTGGAGGGCCAAGAAAGGAGCTGATAAATCCAAGTAGGAGGACCCAGGGAGGACTCTGAAATGCAAAGAGAATGTTCACACACATTCTGGAAAATTACAGGAGGCTATCACTTCTACCCTAAGCGTAAAGACAGACAGACATTCTGAAATTGGTAGAAGTAGGTTTGACATGCATTCAGGGTTCTGAGGGTCAAGCTACGCATTACATTAATTGTGTAGTGTGTAGCCAAGGCTTTTTTTTTACTCTTGTGTAAGTGTGCACAGCCCCGGTTCGAATCAGGACCACTACGCACCAGGAGGGGAAAATTAACCTCCCCTCACTGTTTGCTTTCCAAAATCACCACCACCACCACCACGCAGCAGTTAAAAAGAGAGAAAATGCCTCTATTATTTTGACACCGTCCATGTGGAGGGAGGGCTTGAGCCCAGCACTTGGAGCTGTCTCCTTCTGCTCATTCATGTAGCACTAATCTGTGATTCAGCATGATGAGCAAAAACAACCTATGTCTGTCTTCACTCTCAAGTTGTCCTTTAAAAACGTTTGCTTTCCAAAAGATTCAGAGGGCTCTGTTTCGTAAAGTCTGAGATAAACTGTCCCATAAAACACCTTACCTAACCTAATGATAGAGCTGATGCATTTCATAAGTCTGCTTTGTATGATAAACACCCATGGAAATGAGGGTGAGGGTACAGTGCCAAAAGTTAAAAATGAAATGTTTTGGTGTTTAAAAAAGAAAAAAGAAACACCTCCTGTTAACAAGACATAATGCCTTCGTAAGCAATACAAAATGGCGAGTGTAGAGAGAGTGATCTGGATGGCTATCTGCTCTTTTGCTCCCCTTCTAAACTGTCATATGATGCATTTCTAAAAAGTCCCAAAATCTAAAAGTGGAATTCATAGACACCTATTTCTTTCCAAACTGATTCTATTCAAAGAAATATTTTTAAAGACAGTGCCACAATCTGTCTGTAGAATAGCCATTTGTATCAGACATCATTTACTATTTTGCTTGTGAATTCCATTTATGCTTTTATTGATAGTAATGATGTTCACTAAATGGATCCAAGCAGCTGGCAAACTCATGAATTATTGTTAATTTCTGTGATATTTATGGCATACTTGTACACCACAGACTTGTACTGGCTTTTTATTACAAGCATTAGCTTTTTTTGCTAACTTTGCTGTTCTGCGAGGCCTTTCATCTCTCGCTTTTTTTAGTATTCATGAAGGAGCTCAGAAAATTGAGTTATGCAAATATATAATTTCATTCCCTTACAAAGAGGTCTTTTTTCATGTGCATTCTTTACAGAAGAAATCCTGCCGTGGGAGAGGAAGCTTTTAAATAGAAATTTATTTAAAAATATTAGTTTATATGTTGTATTAATTATACCAATATATAATTTGTAGTTGCTTTGTTTAGCAATTGAGTAGAGTTTATTTTAAACCATGATTTCTGAACCACACATAATGACAAACAAGGAATACTGATTTGGGGGGTGACAGGCGACTCAGAAATAATTTTATAAATAAAAATAAATAAACATACCACTTTTACCCACGCAGCATGCATACACAGACTAATAGCTGATCAATACTGTTCCATGCTCCCTTTTATGAATCCCACCTTCCCACTATATGACCTTTTTTAACTTTTGAAAATCTGGAATGTTCTTAATAATTTTACAACTTTTGAGCAGTGAGCCAGTAACAATATCTTATTTCAGTATGCTGAAACCAGAGTGTTTATAGCCAATAGCTTTGGAGGCTTCAAAGTCTGCAGCCTGTGTTTGTCTCAGAATTTTTTAATTTTTGTTTAAGTTTACTTGATTTGGGGAGATTTTTCTACAATCCTGTATTTTTTACCTTGTTTATCTCTGAACGATCCTACTAAGAAATTATTCAGAGCTGATTTTGTATTTGCAAATATATACGTAGATAGATAATGGTTTACATATAATGGATAGTTTCCTTGCAAATAGTGGATGTATTGCACAGCCAGGATAAACAACCTTCATATCTGTGACGGTAGGAACTTCTGCCATCGAAAAGATTAGTTCAAGAGACAGGTGAGTTTCTTCATGTAAGGAAGAGGCACACACACTTTTCCCTTACTGCAGCTGGGAGTGACTAAATCTGTTTTCAAACAGCATTTCGTCAGTAGGCTGCCTCTGATTTACGATTACTTGTTGCCAATGGAAGAGGTGAGGAGGCAAGACCAAAACAAAAGATGCTGCACAGAGACTACTGTAGCTTGTAGCTGTCGTAACTGTCAACAGATATGCTGAAGCAACAGAAATGGGGGAAACTAGATTGTTGAAACCTGGATCTATCAATATAACTCAGTTCTAGAAGCAGCTGTGTGTTTGTGTCAGAAATGTATTTTGTACTTTGTACAAAAGAAATGTATCTGCTTTGGCTTGAAAAATGTGGCAACAAAATGGTGTCACTTCCCACAGGCATGTAGGGAAATGTTATGAATAAACTGCAACTGAATTAAACCATAACATGAATGAATTGATAGCCCTTTCAGGAAAAAATTGGGTTAGAAAAGATCTATTTAATATCATACCTAGCTAAATTTTGAAAACTGGTGATAAAGGTGTGATTTGTAAATGCACTTAGCTATTTCTAAAGAAGATTCTCTTCCAGGGGTAGATTTTATCCATTATTCTTGTAGAGCACTGAAAAAGTGCTCTGGAAAGTCATGTGACCATCTTCCAGGAAAGGTCAGTGAACAAGATAACAGAATCATTTATTTGTTACATTGCATCCTACCGTTCTTCCAAGAAACTCAGGATGCTGTATGGGTGTAAGCTTCCTGCCATTTCATCCCCACAAAAGCCTTGTGGGGTACATTAACTTGAATGATAGTGATGTCCAAAGACCATACAGTGGGCTTTATTGCTAAAGAAATATTTGAATCCAATTTAAGTCCAACACATTATCCATTACACCATGACTGCAAGGTGTGGGTTTGCAACTAGTATTTCAGGCTGCAGTCCTACAGCCCGTCAGCTGGCCTCTGACAGGCCGAAGGCTATCATGGAAGTGCCACTCCGTCAGCCCCAGTTGTTGCCGGTACACCAGCAGAAAGCTGCACCAGTGGAAAGGGGCATTCCAGGTGCATGTTGGGGGCAGGATCAGGGGAGGCCTTGGATTCTCAGTAAGGTACGAACCAAGCCCAATGCTGATAGGGACTACTGTTTCCTCTGTTTTTGATGCATTTCATTGGCTTTTTCTTCTTGGCAATGTGTTCCTTCATTGATCAATGTCACATTAAAACCCTGGCTCCAAAGACATCCTACTGTTCATGGGTTCTGGGTACATTGTCTTGTCAGTGTCAAAACAAAGTCCCCCTGGAAACTACTGTTCTGTTGCCAAATTGTTGGTATAACTACTCTTTCATTTTTCACATAACAAAAAAAGGAGTTGGGCCAAAGTAATACTGAAATTGCTAGGCACCATCAGTCACTAAATTCAATACAAAAAGTTCTACACTGAGGACATGCTGGAAAATAATATTATGCACTGGGCTGATAGGCCAAACACCCAGCAACAATATTATTAGCAGTAATCTACAGTAGTTCTTTTAAATGTTCTATGCAAAGGGAACATGGGCCAAGGCATACATGGTTATTCAGGGTTATATCATAGGAAGGGAAGGAGACATGGCCTGCCTTAGGGAAGGCAAAGTGGAGAATGTGCTTTGCCCTCCCCCCCACCTACCAACTTAGGAACTGCATTTAAAAGAAGCAGAAAAGGCAGCTCTTGGCTGTGAGGAAGCCTTTCTAATGCATCTTCTCCTCCTTACTAAGGCATTGGATTCAAAATGATGTGAAAGGAGGAAATATGAAGTGTTGCCTCCTCCCCCACATCCCAAGCACATTTCCACAGCACATCAAGTGCTTTGCAATCTGTATCTTGTTTGTACTCAAAATAACCCTGGGATGAGATAGCTCAATTTTATTCCATTTTTAGTTGGATTGCAACGTTTAGGCTGCAATTCTATACTCACTCACTTGGAAGTAAGCACCATTGAATTTTTGAGTAGACACATTGGATTGCACAGTTAATCCATTAAACAGACTAAAAAAAGTTCCCTCCATTAACTGAGCAGATTTATTTTGAAATAAAATTAATCACCTGCAGGGGTCAAACATTATCTTAAGAGACACTACCACCATGCTGTTGCCATAAAGGAGGAAAAACTAACATGATTCCTTTTACAACCTATGTGTGTGCTTCAGGTAAAAACAAAGGAATATTTCTTGCTTCAGAACTATTGTTCTTATCTAGATGCACATTTATTCAAATACAATTTATCAACTAAAACTTTTATGGTTGATTTACTAAGATTTCTTTAAATCAGGCAAACATCTTGAATTTGAAGATATTTTGCTCAGTCCAAAGAACTACAGTGAGATCTGATCACAGAACAATGCCCAACACCATCCACTGGTTCACACTAGTCTGTTCTACTCATGAAGCATCCCTTTGTAGACTGGGATGCAAGTTTCCCTTTTATCACTCCCACCTACTCCTACAGTCCTAAATTTTGTCTGCTGGATTCAGTGTACCCAGCACTCTGTGCATCAGTGTTCAATAATGCATCTACAGTTGGAGATCTGAAGCTCTGCTGACTAATTATAAAAACTGTCCCACCAGGATGGCCAGTGAGGAATAGGTCAATGCTTTTATGATCATCTTCCACAATTCAGCACCACATCATGATCCTGGCAGTGCCTTTTTCTATATAATATGGGGGCTTTTGTGAATAGATTTGCTTAAGCAGGCCTCTTTAGTTGTGTTTTCTTTTTAAATTGTTCTAGTTCAGGTTGGAAATGAAACAAGCAAAGAGATTAATGTTGCACCCTGCAGTGCAGAAGTATCCTTCAGGGTGCACAAAACTCTTGCTGTGACATTTTCAAGAGCTCAATTCCCCTTTCATATTTAATGTGACCTAATAACAGAAAGCAAGCTCAAGGCTCTTTGTTAGAAAGGTGAAAATACAGGCGTTTGTTCAAGGTGTCTTCATTTAATACTGATCTCTGTGATCAGGATATTATTAAGGCTGAGCCACCCCACCCACCCAAAAAATCCACCATAACTTAGCAGCTTCATTTGTAAACTTCAAAGCTGGATCTCCCTTTCATCAGTGTTTTAGGAGGCTGGGGCAACAAATATGAGAAAAATTTGCTCATTGTGCTGAGGGACAGAGAGTGCATCCCTGTGTTGCCTGCCTAGTTAGCATGGAGATGCTTCCCTACTTTCCTGTACTGTGCTTTGCAGCACAGTGCTGGGAAAAATTGTCTGAGAAAACCATATTGCCTGGAAAAAGAGATTACTCTATCTTCCTGTGCTCTGTTTCAGCTTTTCTTTTTCTGTGGCTGCAAAGTTTGTGAATCATCACAGAAGAATTAAATTAGAGGCAGGTTTGCATGGGGAGTGGAGGGCATGTTGCACCCCCGTTTCACCCCCAAGTATCACCTTGCCAGTACTCAGGTCAGCCTGAGTTATCATAGTGTTATCAACATACATTCATACCCCATAGCATTTTACCCTTTGTATGATAATCCTCTCTCCCACGTCCCAGTTCAAAGACAACAGAGTGACATCGAAGTTACGTGTAATAGATGGGCAGGGGAAAACTGGGAGATTATGCTTGCTAAAGAGAAAGAACCATATTGTTGTTTGCCACTAAAAAAAATGCATGAAGAAATGATGGGCTCACACACCCTTCTAAGTACAATAACAACAACTAAATAAAATAAAGTGATTAAAACAGTAACATAAAATGCCAACTTTTCGTGGAGTAAATGTTCCCCATGAGTGATCTTCCAAAGCTGTGAAGTACTTAGACAAATCATGAACTTTTCCCCCCAAGAGTTCTCCACCAAGGCCTAGAAAGATTTGGCTCATTCCAAATTGAGATGGGCACATCACCCATCACTAATTCCTGGAGGATGTAAGTAATTAGTCCTTCAGTATATTGGCTGTGGTTGGATTCCCTAAAATACATTTCTCCATTGTTTTGAAGACTTTCATTTAGTTTTGTGCTCAGCACAATGATGGATAGGTTATGTAAATTATTATTCAATCGACATTTCTGACTGATGTTTCTTTCCAGCTCAAAAAATTGACAGGACTTTTCAAGCAGGAGGCAATGTGGGTGTATGTTACAAATCAGCTTTTCTAAGCCTGCTGAAAAATTGCTTTCCATTAATGGAAAACATTATACTGAAACTTATCAATTATCCACATTCCATTTCCCAACATTCCCCAAGCTACCTGTAACATTTTCCATTTCCATTCTTTAGAATTTTAAAAGCCTTTGCACTCTTAGCATATTGTGCATTCCAGATCATAAACTAAAGGCGCAATGCTATGCATGTTTAGACATAAAAAAGTCCTACAACTCCCAGCATTCCCCAGCCAACATCCGGAGTGGGGGATAGGAGGGGGTAAAACTTAATCTCATTTGAAGGGATAGAATAACCCCCTGCTCAGTGCAGGAAGCCTGATTCCCAGGCGGTCACCCATCCAACTACTGACTGGGGCCGACCCCGCTTAGCTTCCGAGATCAGACAAGCGCATGCACATCCAGCCCTTTACTTGTTGCTGAGGAAATGGGGGCTGCTGAGGAAGCTATGTGATCAGTAGCCGGAAGAAGACATGGGGCCATTGAGAGCTGTGATTGGACAGGAGGGAAATTCAAACACTGCCATATATGGACAGGCGGTGGGAGGGGACTACGACCGGATATGGTAGTGAAGCCGGAAAATCAGAGCACATTAAGGGGAAGTACCAGGATATTAGGGTTTTGAAAGTGGGAGCATGGAAGTGGGACATTCCGGTTCCAATTCGAGGCAGGTACTGCATAGTGTGAAAGGCGGGCGGTGAAACCTCATTGGAAGCGAAAAAAGGCAGTAAGTGTAGATCCAGCCTTAGACTGCTGGAACCTACTGTTTGCTGTCAAGAGGGTGTGGGAAATGGAGAGTTTATGAAAGGACATTCATACTGGGACTGTATGCATAGGATAATTGTGCTATTTGTGGGGGGCAGTAATACTATCCCTCAGTTGGTGCTGAGGCTGAAATACTTCTCTTGCAGATCCTCCTAATTCTGCCTCCTCACTCTCCCCCTCTCCCGCACCAAAATGTATCCATCTGTACATCCACATTACCCACTCCTACATAGTCATCACTCAGTACCAGTCGGCCAAGTAATATACTCCTCTCACTTCAATGGACCATTGCTGTCCTTCTCCCTTGATATGCTAGTTTTCTAGGTACAAGCATTCAAATATGCAGTATTCTGTGTGAAATGGTAAAGTCAAGCAAGAACAATACCATATCATTCTACCGATTGTGTTTCTTTATTCTGGCCTAGTTCTTTCTGATATGGTAATGCTGTGATGTACCAGTTCACAGTGCAAGTGTAGTCTTAAATGATTCAATGCTCCTCCATGTCCCCGCCACCTATAAAACCAAACATCATTGGAAAGGGTTATATCCTAGCCTCCTACCTGCATGCTAGTTTAATATATTTCCGGAGGAATACTTTTGTGTGAAGGAGCATTCAGTCGCAAGTCCCCACCTTCCATATGAAGTAGGACAGCTCAGAGACAAGTTTAAGAATTGGGCTTCTGACTTACTAGATTGTAATGGTCCCATTACATCTGACTCAGTAAGAATTGGGCTTCGGACTTGCTAGATTGAAATGGCCCTATCTGGCTCAACATTCTGGCCCAGTTTGCACAATCGCAGGGTGGTTAACAAGCCATGGTGGCTTGTCACATGTTAGCTGGTTTGTATAATTACCATCACCAGGCATGGCTTCTTGTGTCCTCCTAACCGGGCGAGGGTGACTTGTTGAGGTTGTTAACAAACCACCCAGAAACCATGGCCTGTTGTAGGGTTATGGGGTGGTTTGTAAACCACCCCAACAAGCCACTTTCGCTGGGTTTGGATGACACAAGAAGCCGCAGCGGCAGGGGGCTTGGACCAGCCATAGTGGGCTGTGGTGATCATGCAAACCAAGTCTCTGTATCTTACAGTACCTAGGCTTGTCTACTCAGAAGTACATCCTACTGAATTCAGTAGAAATTACTTTTAGGTAAGTGTACACAGCCTTATGGTAACAACCTACTGTAATCCACAGAGAAGACCATAAAGCAGCACAAGAGGACAGCTATTTCTTCCTTATGGTTTGTTCCCAGCTTCTTTTGGGGGGCCATCATGTGCCAATACATTCTACAGGTTAAATGTCTTTTTGTTGGTCTCCCTATGTTAAAAATAAAAATATTCTCATATAATCTCATTCTATGAAGACCTGGGAATCTTATCTATCTATCTATCTATCTATCTATCTATCTATCTATCTATCTATCTATCTATTATATTTCTATACCGCCCAATAGCCAAAGCTCTCTGGGTGGTTCACAACAATTAAAACCACAAAACAGATCATAAAATACAATATAAAATTTAAAAGCTTAAAACTACAATGTAAAACTACAAACCACAATAAAACCTAGCATCAATGCAGAGATTTAAAATACAATAACAGATTTAAAACAACAGAGCTAAAAGACTAGGAAATTGATTGCCTGGGAAATAAAAAGGTCTGCACCTGGCGCTGGAAAGAGCACAACATAGGCACCAGGGGAGCCTCTCTGGGAAGCTCATTCCACAGCCAGGATGCTACAGCAGAAAAGGCCCTCTTCCTGGTAGCCACCCACCTCATTTCCTTTGATGGGGGCTCCTAGAGAAGGACCACTGAAGATGATCTTAGGGTCTGGGCAGGTATATATGGGAGGAGACAATCCTTCAGGTAACCTGGCCTCAAGCTGTTTAGGAGCTTGGCAGGATACTTAATATTCAGATTTGGAGGCTTGCATCTCATGAGTGTACAACCCATAGGATTGCACCCTTAATAAATAAAAAGAAATAAAATACATCACTTTGAGCAAAGAAGAAACAAATATTGTTTCCCTTAGTCAAAAGCGAGCTGGTAAACAGATCTTACTAGCTGTCTTTTTAACCTCAGAGGTGGGAGCAGTCATTGTTTATACATCCTCCCACAACCTGGTAAGTCATTACTTTTGATGACTATGATAATAACATGGTAGGGATAAAAAAAAAATCCCTTCCACAACACCCATGGTAGGTAAGGAAGAGCTTGCTACTGAGAGCTAGGCTTTGGCCAACCTAATTTGATATAGCCCAGATCTACCTACAGTCTGTGAAAAAGCTTGCTACTGAAAACTGACATTTGTCTAGCTCAGGTCAACCAAAACATCATCATGGTTCAGAATTTGTGCTGGAGATAGGGGTGGACGAAAGTCCCTTACCTTTCGCCGAAGCTTGTTCGCGGTGGGGGGGAGGCGCTTCGCTGCTCCCCCCTGCGAAGTTCAGGCCGGGGGGGGAGGCTTCCCGCCTCGCCCCGGCCGAAATTCAGGCCAGGGGGGAGGCTTCCCGCCTCGCCCGGCCGCGAACTCAAAAGTTTAAAAAAAAAAACGCCCCCGTGATAGGCTACATGACGATTAACGTAGCCTATCACGGCTAGTTCTGCAAAGTCAGCCGTGATAGGCTACGTTAATCGTCACGTAGCCTATCACGGGTGACTTAAAAAAAAAAAAAAAGCGCGTATGCTAACGGCGGCCCCCATAGGGAGCTGCCATTCGCGTTCCTTATTTGGTCGCTGTAGTCTACGTAAATCTTTACGTAGACTACAGCGACCAAATAAGGAATGGGAATGGTGGCTCCCTATGGGGGCCGCCATTATCCGTACGTGCTTTTTTTTTTTTTAAAGTCACCCATGATAGGCTACGTGACGATTTACATAGCCTATCACGGCTGACTTTGCAAATCTAGCCGTGATAGGCTACGTTAATCGTCACGTAGCCTATCACGGGGGCGTTTGTTGTTTTTTTTCTTTTGTTGGAATGGCGGCGGCGGCAGCCTGTCAAAAGACCGGCTGCTGCTCCCACCCCGCACGAACAGCTGCCAAACTGCTGGCTGGACCCGCCGCTGGGAGGGACATTTGGCGAAGGTAAGTCCCGTCCCGGTGGGGGGGGGGTGCGGGGGCGGGGGGGTTCGGAGGATTTCTCCCCGAAACTTGTTCGGGGGGCCGAACATGTTGGCGCTCAGCCCCCCGAAGTTTCGGGGAGAAATTCTCCGCCATCCCTAGCTGGAGAGCCAACATCTGCCCAGCTAGGATAAAATCCAGGTTGCCTGCTGTTCGCAGAACAGTTTACTGCTGAGAACTGGCATTTCCATCCCAGATATTCTCTCCCTCCTTTTTCAAGGCACTGAGTCAGCCCATCTTTTTTTCCTATAATGAATGCAGGCCTAATCATTCCTAATATGTTAAAAAGGAAACGAGCACATTTCTGCTTGTACAAAATGCAACCTTAACAAATGTATTCCACCTAATTTTAGCCAATTCATGCTTGGCCCCCTAACAATAAGGGCTTTTAATTTTTGAAGGCATGGATAATTTGAATGTGTACCAATCAAGAATAATCTATCTGCTAACACAGCTTGACTGTTGAAGAAGCCTTCTCAGGAGAAAGAAATATACCTGATAGTATGATACACCAAGAGTGGCAATGAGAGAGCGAGGAACTGAAAAGAATAGTTCATCACTGCGATGAATACTGCCAAATTACAGTCTCTCTCCTGTCATTCCATGTTTTGAAGCGTTTTCTCTCTGGGAAGAATAGGGCAGCACAGATGAGGCATGAGCTACATATCAGTCTGAAATTTAAAACTAGAAGGTTGTCAAGGACTGAAGGTGGAAGATACAGTGATGTGCATTGCAAACTATGCATGTTTACTCAGATGTAAATCCCACTGTGTTCATTAAGGTTTACTCCCTAGTAATTAGTGTTTAGGGTTGCAGCCCAAGGACCAAATTACACATGATGCTAAACACTTCACTGCAAGTTCTGTAACACTATAAATAGCAGCCCCACATGCCAGTTCTTGATAATTCCAAGGGAGAAGGAGAGAGCAAGCTGTAGTTGCCTGAACAGATGTGGTGAAGGATTGCCACCATCATGGAGACAGCTGTTCCTGCAGTGACAGTTTGCAGTCTCAGCAGCTGGCTGCATTATTCTTTGTATCTGTCCTCTTGCAAAGCTGGCGGACCACCAGGATTTCATTTCATTTGAGACAGGGCTCAAAAATTAAACATTTTCAATGCCAGGACTCAACCCTGGGAAATGCAAAGTAATAATAAGGAAGAGGCAAGCCTTTGAGCCCATGAAAAGTACATTTAATTCATCACTAAATAACCACAGCCCACATACCCTGAGTGCCAGCATCTCTCCATTTGTTCCTTCATTTTCCCCAGCCTTTGGGCCTGTGTTGGTGCTGTACCAACTACCCAGGTGGACACAGGTGAGAGACATGCAGATCTCCCAGCTCTTGATCCACCCAGATCTCAGTAATACAAGCTAGGTCAGTTTCTCCATCCACGACCAAGTCAGAGATGACAGATGTTTTCTCAAATACTAGTTTATCTTCGAATAACAGCACCATCAGGTCTGAGGGCAAGTTGACACAGAAATTAGGGTAACAGAAATGTGGTTGAGGGAAGGACCAGAAGGCAAGACAAGCATGATTTAACCCCGCTTCCCGTGTCCACCACCATACCTCTCCCTACCCAAAACTGCTGAGATTGCAATACCACCTACTCTTTCAGGTCATTAACTAAGGGCGTAGTCCTATTGATTGTGCCCTCGGTCAGAGGCTCCTGAGATTCCTATGCCCTGCCAGGCTGAAGATGTCAGGGTGGGAGGAGTGGTGGAGGTGATCTTCTCCCTGTCCTCTGTCTTTGGCAATTTTTGCTAGATAGGCTTTTTAGCCCATCTAGTCAGGGCACTTTGGAGGGGGAGGAAGGAGGCTGAGGGAGGCTCAGGAGATCTCATATCCTGGCCTCTCTGGTCTCCGCCCCTCCCTGCTCACCTGAACTCCCCCTTTCCTCCCCTTTTTCCAACCTCGGAGGGCAACCAACACAGTTCTTGCTGCACTGGCTACGAGGGGGCAGGGGAAGGGGGGCAGATCTCCAACTCCCCTTTCCAAGTTTGGAACACTATCTCCACCTTGGAAGGTTTTTCTGAGCAATCCTATGGTCCCTGGGACACTCCCCAGGGACCATAAGATTTCTCTGTAAATTTCCCAAGGAATTATCTAGAAGTTCAGAAGATAAAATAGTAAAATAACAGTCAACTATACAGTGCAAAAAGTGCATCAATAGGTATATATTTTTAAAAGCAGCCAACTATAAAGGGCTAACCTAGATATCTTGAAAAACAGTGGATCTAAGGTACCAGGCTATGCATCAACAACATGAACAACATGACTTAACATAATGTTTAGGTGGAGCTAAAAAAAAACATAACCTCAAACTCAAAGGAATTTCAAACCCCCAATCAAATGCCTTTAATACACAGCTCTCATTGCTTTTGTTGCAGCTTTGACTCTTCCATGGGAAGGCCATTCAGGTTGCCAGAATGTGGTCAATAGTGGCACCAACTAGTCATGCCTAAGATCACCAAAGGGAAGGTTCCAAGGAAAAGAGCTTGATTAAAACAAGTTTGAGTTCCTCCTTTTGGTGAGACAGGCCAGGGGGGGATACAATATGGCCATTCACAGGTTAGATGTATGGAGATAAATTTTGGAACAAGAACTATGTTATTCTATAATAGAGGAGAAAGGCAGTCTTAAAAATCTTTCATACACATCATTTCATTGTGGCATGAAGAGAGCAGTGGGTCATTAGGTTTTTCCTAAGACAGTGTTGTACATACATCTCATCTACACAGTGTGTGGATGCACTGGACATCAGGTCAGGGTAGCATCCTACAAACAGGAGAGACCCCAAGGAAAGTGGCCAAAGGACAGAGCAGGGGCAGGATGCATGCATGAAAAAAAGCTCTTATGAATCCTTGTATTGCCCCGGCCATAGGCTTCAAACTCTTAATTTAGAGGTTCCAAGATAGTGATAAATCAGATCCAGGTTTTCTTACAAGGAGTACTTTATTGAGTACAATCAGCACACAGGCGTACCCAATGGTTGGATCAGACAGCTTCTCTGAACCCAGAGCCATGGGGTAAAATGGGTCTTATACCATACATGTTAGCAGTGAGGCAGCATGACACTAGCAAGCACCACCTAGCATTCATTTCCAGCATAGACACCTACAGCTTTAAGGCAAACAAACTTCGCTTCCCAGGCACATCTTGATAAGACACTGCATTCATTAGTATGGAATGTGCTTGACTATCACCCTTTGACTCATCCTGGTAAATCAAGTGGCCTGTCAGGGAAAACAGTAGCCTTCTGAACCAAAGTCAGAGAGCATTGTGGGGCATCTAAGCCCCTCTAAAACTACTAATAGCTTGGTTCAGGCCTGGGGCCTTACAATCCTCCAGTCAAAAGAGGAATGATCATGTGCCATACATGGGTGCTACCTTCATGCTGTAAGCATATGTTGGAATGCCCCCCTCCCCATCACAGTTTAAAGGATGGGGGGGCTGCATCTGAAAATGCACACCCTCATGTGCACTTTCTCCAAGCCCTACTTCGTCCCCATCCACTATAACCACCATTGGGTCTGTAATTTAGACATGGAACATCTCTACACCAGCCTAAAACCCCACATTTAAAATGGGGCTTTCTGCCTCAGTTTTAAATGCAGGATCACAACAGACTCCCTTTCACATGCTTCCTTTCCCCCCTCCCCTTTCCCCCTTATCTCAGTCTTCCATATATTTCATTGATCTCACTCCTCTTCTTGCAGCTTTTTCTTTTTCATGGAGGGAACTCAAGCAGAACAGAAGCAGGGTAATTTGATACCACATTAGCTCTGATCTATTTAAAAATGGAATAAAGGTCATTTAGTGTGGGAGACACCCTGAAGGTTAACAACATAATCTACAGGGCCCACAAACTTCTGTCAGTGAGCAATCTCAATAGCAGGATAAAAGCATCCAGTGAAGAAGCCCATGGTAAACTCCGTTGCACTTTAATGTAGATACATCTAGTCTACACTGCATTGCTGTCAGTGGATGTGGATACACACACCGGGATGCACCTCTGAATAGCTGTCCAAGGTGTGCATTCTGCTGAAAGCAAGTGGCACCATTTGATTTAGGATTGCAGTTCCTGATCCAGCAAAGGATGGGGAGGGTGTGTGTGAAAGGTTGCTTCCACACACAGTTCTCTTTAGTTGGACTGAAGAAAACAGGGAGTGAGGTGGAGGAGAGAGATAAGGCTATCAATCACTACTAATCATGATGACCTCCAGTATACCTGTGTGTACCAGTTGCTGGGGAACATGAGCAGGAGGGCGCTATTGCACCAGGCTGGCCCTACCATTCAGGGGCAGCCCAAGACATGTTGTTGCCTGAGGCAAAGGACAAAATGGCGCCCACTCCCATTCCATATACAAAAGCCAACTGGACTGCCAATTGAATCTTCCTTCAGCATTGGTTGTGGGACAGCATCCTCCACTCCACCTGAAGGCAGCTGGCTTAGGAAGCACACAGCAGGTCACATGGCACACAGGTCTTTCCTCCAACACCTTGCTGCTGCCTCCCAGCAACTGCTACCTGAGGCATCTTCTTCACTCTGCTTAATGGTAGGGCCAGCCCTGCTACCATTAGGCAGAGTGAAGAGGCTGCCTAAGGTGGCAGATGCATTGGGGCAGCAGTGAGGTGCTGGACGACAGAGCCATGAGTGCTATGCAGCCTGCCCTGAACCCCGTAAGCTACCTTGCTGTCCTCAGGTATGGTGGAAGAAGAACGTGTACCATTGCTATTGTTGAAGTAAGATTCAACTATCAGTCTGGTCAACTTATGTATGTGGGATGGAGGGGCGCCATTTTATCCTTCTCTTCAGGTGGCAAAAATTCTTGGGCCAACTCTGTATTGCTCCCATGTCCTGCTTGTGGACTTCCCACAGGCAGCTGGTTGGCCACTTTGAGAACAGATTGCTGGACTAGATGGACCCTTGGCCTGATCCAACATGGATCTTCTTATGTTTTTACGTTCTTGTAAAACAAGAGGAAAAACGTTCCTCTTCTTTACCCATCCTTTTTCTTTGGGGGTAGGACATAAAACAAACCCCCCAAAATGGTAATGCCCAAAATGAAAATATTTCATGGATCTTACCTTGTACCTTTTCATATTTATATTTAAATATGTTTCATATTTATCCTTTCATATTTAACTATAATTTATAATGAAACCTTGTTTGTGAGGAAAAGAGGCAATGTTGTGAAAGTTTGTGAAGTAGCGTGATCTATACAAAGATTAATCTAGCCCTGGTTCAAAGTGTGCTATGTAGATAAAGAGATCCAGGGATTTAACTTAAGTCAGTCTGTTTACAGTGTCCACCCTCTGAATTTACAATACATTAAAAGCAACTTTATACATTGCTACTTGACAGTTATTGTTTTTCTTCTCTGCTCTAGTCCATCCTCTATTTCAAACAGTCCAAGTAACCTTGGTTAGCTTTAGAAAGAGGCCTTTGTCTCCATGCTTTGAAAAATTGCAAAGACAGATGCTAAGAGAGATTTTCCTCTTCAATAAGAAGACAGTAAATCCTGATGAAGAATATTTGCATAATTGAGATAGAAAACCTTAAAGACCATTTGAAAAACTCTGTGTTCAGAAACACCCATATCACTCTTGTAAGTTCATCCTTTTGCTCAAGTATTTTTGTCTATATGAGCTGGAGAAAGATGGGAGCAAAGAGGGGGACCACTGTTTGTCTGTAGAACACCAGAAAATGGAGAAGCATTTTTTTTTAAGAAAGCATTTTTTATTTTATTTATTAAATTTATTAATTGCCCATCTGGCTATTCACCCAGCCACTCTGGGCGATGTACAGAGTGTATAATAGAATAGTTTAAAACAATAAAATTCTACATTAAAAACATCATTTTCTAAAAATACCCTAACCCACCCCAAATGCCTGCCTGAACAACCAAGTTTTTAATGCCCGGCAGAAGCTCATTAAAGAGGGGGCATGGTGGAGTTCGCTAGGGAGGGAGTTCCACAGAGTGGGGGCCACCACAGAGAAGGCTCTCTCCTCATCCCCACCAGTCTAGCTGTCCTGGCCGATGGGACAGAGAGAATGCCATCCAAGGCTGATCTTGTAAAGCGGCCTGTCTGGTGTTGCTGGAGGCACTCCTTAAGATAGGCTGGGTTGGAACAATATAGGGTTTTAAAGTTCAAAACCAACACCTTGAATTTGGCCTGGAAAACAACTGGTAACCAGTGCAACTCCTTCAGCACTGGAGTGATGTGATCACGCTGGCGGCTGCCTTTAATCAGGCGAGCCGCTGCGTTTTGTACCAGCTGCAGCTTCCGAACCATCTTCAAGGTAACCCCACATAGAGCACATTACAGTAGTCTAAACGAGAGGAGACCAGGGCATGTATTACCGATGGGAGCAGATGGTCCAGAAGGTAGGGGCGCAGCCGCCGTATCAGATGGAGTTGGTATAGCACTGTCCAGCTCACAGCTGACACCTGAGCCTCCATGGACAGCTGGGAGTCCAAAATGACCCCCAGGCTGCGGACCTGGTCTTTCAAGAGTCACCATACCCCATGCAATACCAGGTCAACATCCCCCAGCCTCCTCTTGTCTCCCACCAAAAGTACCTCGGTCTTGTCAGGGTTCAGCTTCAGCTTATTCCTCCCCATCCAGCCACTCACCGTCTCCAGACATTTGGACAGGGATTCTATGGCCAACCTTGGTGAAGATTTGAACGAGAGGTAGAGCTGCGTATCATCCGCATATTGATGACACCGCACCCCAAACCTCCTGATGATAGCCCCCAGCAGCTTCACATAGATGTTAAATAGCATCATGGAGAGACTGGAACCCTGTGGCACCCCACAAGTGAGCGGCCAGGGGTCTGAAACCTCCTCTCCCAGTGTTACCCTCTGGTACCTGCCGGAGAGGAAGGACCGGAACCAATGCAATACAGTGTCTCCAATGCCCAACCCCTCCAGGCGGTCCAGGAGGATACCATGGTCAACTGTATCAAAAGCCACTGAGAGGTCGAGGAGAACAAGGAAGGAGCATTCGCCCCTATCCAGAGCCCTCCTCATATCATCCACCAAGGCAACCAAGGCCATTTCTGTCCCATGCCCAGGCCTGAAGCCCGATTGAAATGGATATTCCAGTATCTTAGTAAAATTATTTGCTTCTGTAACTTTATTTGGAATAAGATAAAAAAGCCGTATTTACTTGTACACAGAAGTACCACTAATTTTAAAGGGACCTGCTTTCGAGAAAACATGGAAGCAAGCAATAGTGTTTTTTTAACAGTGCGATCCTGTGCATGTTTACTTTGAAGTAAGTACCATGCAGTGGGGCTTACTCCCTTGCAATTGGCCATAGGACTGCAGCCTAAGAGAACTAAAAGCATTTTGAGAAAGGCCTATGCTTCCCATGGTGTAGATAGTGTGGTGTAGTGGTTAGAGTGTTGGACTAGGACTGGGGTGACCCAGGTTAAACTCCCATCTCAGCCATGAAGCCTACTGGGTGCCTTTCGGCCAGTCACTGCTTCAGTTTAACCCACTTCACAAAGCTGTTGTGAGGATAAAAACGTGGGGATAGAAACGATATATTTCAGTTTGAGCTCCTTGAAGAAATGGTGGGATATATAATAAAACTATAATTTGTTCTCCAGTTCTAGAATGATTAAATTGCAGCTCTGTATTTAATTAAACAGATCTTTTGAGCCACTGCACATGTTTATTTTGTCATCAATGTCATCATCTTTGCAGTGGTATAGTGTTGTGGTATATTCATTCATTTATTTATTACATTTCTATGCCTCCCAGTACCCGAAGCTCTCTTATACAGTGAAAGGGACCAACAAGGAATTGCATCCCAGTATTCAGCCAAAATTCATATGGTTGCTTTTTCAAAGTTGTTGTTTGCGTGGTGACTGATGTTCGAAGTTCCATATGGATTTTACCACAGGATAACAGCAAAAACATTGCTGCATAGAGTGGAGGAAGTAATTGTATGTATTAGGCCTTGCATCAGCTCAAAATTATATATTCAAAACTTCAATTTCCTGTGACCTTCAGATCCACAGAGTACTTATTCCTGATGCTAAAAATGTTTCCCAGATGGTTCAGGTCTGCCAGAGCTCCAGATCCTTTTTGGTAATTCTTGTCAACAAAGCCTTGAGTTTTGTCCATGCGCCTCTCTCTTGTACATTTCATTTGCTCTTTGATTCCTGAGAACTGTATTAAGTTAACAAAGCCAAGAAGCCTTAAGGCTAGTTTTTGTTTAAAGTTGGTATTATTATTATTATTATTATTATTATTAACACCCAAATGTGCTAAGTTGTGTTCTGCCTGCACGGTTTACTAGTTGATCTCTTTATCTTTTTATTTTATTTGTTTTATTTCTTAAATTTCTGCCCCAACGTTCAGCCAAGGTGGTTTACAACAACAATGAAAAAGAACAATAACAATCAATGTGTGCTATAATAAATAAAACAATTTCTTAAGAACAACTGAAAACCAACTCATCCAAACAATTTTTTCAAAAATGTTTTGAAGAATGTGAATGGCAGAAGTGATATTTCAGGCTTCAGGTATAGGGCTGGGGGAGTGGTAAAAAAAGGATTAAGATTCACAGCAGGTTTCAAAATCTGGCTCCTTAGATATATTAACATTACATTGTTAAAAAGCAGTATGTTGTTGCTGTAACATTGTAATGCCTCCTCCTCCTCCTCCTCATATAGGTGCTCCTGAAGAATAATCATATGTGATCTGAAATATGGAGTGGAGGGAGGAGCTTCCTAAATGGCACCCTTGATTAACATGTATTTGTGGCTAATTTGATGAGGATTGCACCAGGAATGCTCCCAACTGTTCCTTCTTTTTTGGGCTATCCATTGGTGAGGTTACAGGATACGTCTTCTCTGTATCCTTGAGTCTAGGCCTCTTGGAACTGTTACTTGTAGATGGCTATTTATTCTTTCTTGCTTAGACTCTTATCTCATGCACTTGTCACAGAAGATATAGATGGTGGTTGGCAGCTCTGAGCAATCACTATGCTGCCTTAAGAAATTCAGATTTTGCGATGAAATGTAAGTAGAAAATAGAACACAAATACACCTTGGAAACACAAAGCAGGAAGCTTTGCTCAAATTTCTCCACTGCAAATTTGGGCCACATCACCTCTGGGTTTTGTTTTGTTTCGTTTTTAAGAAAGCAGAAGGGTTTCCTTGTGCTTCTGCTGCTCTCTTCTTAATGTACCAAAAGTATTTGGAATGGGGTCGAGCAAAAGTTTGAATGAAATAAATAATGTTATTCTTCTTCAGACTTGCACAACTTGTGCTCCACTGAGCCAAATGCAGCCTTCAGTGCCTTACTGTATTCACCCCCCTTTGACTTTTCCTCCCTTTGTTGTGTTACAACCTGGGATTCAAATGGATTTAATTAGAATTTCTTGTCACTGATCTACACAAAATAGTCCATAATGTCTAAGTGGAGGAAAAATCTACATATTTTACAAAATTATTTACAAATAAAAAAGTCTGGATTGTATAAGTATTCACCCCCTTTGCTGTGATACCCCTAAATAAGCTGTGGTGCAACCAACTGCCTTCAGAAGTCACATAGTTGAATAGAGTCCACCTGTGTGCAATTCAAGTATCACATGATCTCAGATTAAATACACCTGTTTCTGGAAGGCCCCAGAGTTTGTTGGAGAGCATATTTAAGCAAACAGCATCATGAAGATCAAGAAGCTATCAAAACAATTCTGGAATAAAGTTCTGGAGAAGCTCCAATCAGGGCTGGGTTATAAAAAAAACCCAACCCAAACTATGAACATCCCCCAGAACACCGTTAAATCCATTATTACAAAATGGAAAGAATATGGCACAACTGTGAGTCTGCCAAGAGAAGGCTGTCCACCAAAACCCAGTGACCAGGTAAGGAGGGCATTAATCAGAGAAGCAACCAAGAGGCTGATGGTAACTCTGAAGGAGCTAGAGAGATCCACAGCTGAGATGGGAGAAACCATCGATGGGACAACTATCACCCAGACACTCCACTAAGCTGAGCTTTATGGAAGAAAACCGCCACCCCCCGAAATCCCCCCGGGATGGACCCTATCTGGCGGCGGCTGGTCCAGGTTGTCGTCTTTGTTCCACAGCCATCCGCTGCTGGGCTGCAGAACAAAATGGCGTCCAGCATAGCGGACGCCATTTGCGTCCCTGCCCTTGGCCGTGATTGGCCACATAAATATTTACGTAGCCTATCACAAAAAGAGCAGGGACGCAAATGGCATCCCCTATGCTGGACATCATTTGCGGCCGCAGCCTGGCAGCAGATGGAAGTCCAGCTGCGGGCAGCTCTGGCCGGTGTCTTCACAGAGTCGCCGCGGAGTGGAGCCAGCCGGGCAGGATTCTGGGGGGAGGGACGGATCGCCTCCCCCCCCCCCCCGCGGATGTCTGGACTGGAACGGTGTGAGTATTCCGTACACTCCTAGAGACACAGCAAACATGTGGGGAAAGGTTCTCTGGTCTGATGAGACCAAAACTGAACATTTTGGTCTTACCGCCAAACTCTATGTGTGGCACAAACCCAAGAGTGCTCATTGCCCTGAGAACCTCATTCTCACGGTAAAGCATGGTGGTGGTAGCATCATGTTGTGGGGATGCATGTCATTGGAAGGGACTTGGAAACTGGTCAGGATTGAGGGCAAGATGGATGGAGCCAAATACAGAGCAATTCTAGAAGAAAACCTGTTTCAGTCTTCAAGGGACCTGGGACTGGGGCAGAAGTTCACCTTCCAGCAGGACAACGACCCTAAACACACAGCCAAAGTTACACTGGAGCGGTATAAAAACAAGAACCTGAATGTCTTAGAATGGCCAAGTCAAAGCCCAGACCTCAATCAGATTGACAATCTGTGGCAAGACTTGAAAATTGCTGTTCACCAATGGCCCCCATCCAACCTGACAGAGCTTGAGCAATTTTGCCAAGAAGAATGGGCAAAAATTGCAGGATCCAGCTGCGCAAAGCTGGTAGAGGCTTACCCAAAAGACTCACAGCTGTAATTGCTGCCAAAGGTGCTTCTACCAAGATTGACTCAGAGGGATGAATACTTATGCAACCAACAAATGCTAGTTTATTTTTGTTTAATTAACTTTGTGCCACAATAAAAATATTTTGCACTTTCAAAGTGTTAAGTATGTTGTATAAATCAAATGGTACAAATGCCAATTAAATCCATTTTAATTCCAGGTTGTAACTCAACAAAATGTGGAAATGTCAAAGGGGGGTGAATACTTATGCAAGACACTGTAGCTATCATGTATGGTGGGTGGCCTGCAAGGTGCTTGATAGCCTTCCTATTCTGGCAGTTCCAAGCAGGCAGGAAAACACAGCATTTATTAGCTCCAGGTGAATTTCTGTACGTGGCTGGCAGGCTGCATTCACCTTGAGAAGTCACAGGTTGTGCAGGCCTGCCTTACTTTGCAAGTTTGATCAGCCTTTGAAGTGAACTTTCACTGTGTTGCACTGTGGAAATGTAATGGGTTAAATGGCTCAATCTGCTGTGTCTTCAGTTTCTAAATTAGCATTCATTTGCAAAATTCAGTAGCTTAAGGCACAACACTTGACCCACTGAATTCTAGGATAAAACCCCATGGGGCACAGCTGATCAAGAACAAGCTATGTGAAGAGCTTTGTCACTCACAGACCAACTCTTTTGTGATCCAACTCACTTTCCTCTCATTCTGGATTTTAGGTTGTACCAGGTGAATTTTGATGCTCCCACCTGTGAAGGCAAACGAGAAAAACTCTCGCTAATAGGTGACTTTTCTTCTTCTGCGGAATTTTTTGTCACTATTGCAGTCTTTGCCTTCCTCTACTCCTTGGCAGCCACAGTGGTTTACATTTTTTTCCAGAACAAATACCGTGAAGACAACAGGGGCCCTTTGATTGTAAGTGTGTGTTACACTGATGTTGACAGCTTTGTCCTATTTATTGATGTATTTGTTTAGTCTCCGAATATTCTGTATTGGGTTAATTTGAATTCTTTTGTTGTGTTATAACAGGTCTTTCTTTCACACAAGAATTTATTAACATACAGTCCCCAAACAGCATTGTTGACTACAACAAGGAGAATCACCAAGGGTATGGATGGGTGGAACCCGTTCCTCATCAAAACTGCAATTTGTCTTTCAGCATATAATTATGGCTGTATATAAGATTACTACTAGGGCTGTGCACCGCTTCGGCCCAAGGCCTGAACCCCGAGTCGAAGCGGGCTGCTTCAGGTCACTTTATGCCCCTTCCGAGGCAAAGTGGAGGGGGCACAAAGTGACCTGGAGTGGGTCGAGGGCTCTCCGAAGCTCTCGGTGCTCTTTGGAGCTTCACCCCCCCCCCCAGCCCAGCCGCCCCCCCAGCACCTCCAGGTCCTTAGCTGAGCCACCACTGCTGCCATCACCATCCTTGCCGCCTCCGCCACTGCCACCACTGTCGTCCTCACCAACACCACCTCCACTGTCCTCACCACCATCCTTGCCCCCGCCGCCATCGCCACCGCCAACTGCTGAGGCCTGGACATGCGCGGCGACTCTTACTGCAGGGAGTCACCATTTTTAAAATGGCAACCTCCAGGAAGTTCCAGGAGGTTGCCATTTTAAAAATGGTGACTCCCTGCAGTAAGAGTTGCCGCGCATGTCCAGGCCTCAGGAGTTGGCGGTGGCAGCAGCGGCAAGGGTGGCAGCAGAGAAGGTAGCAAGGGTGAGGCGGCAAGGTAAGGGGAGTTGTGCGGGGGTGTCGGGGGGACCCAAAGCAAGGTTCAACATCCAAACCCTGCTTCGGGTTTGGGGCTGAGGCAGGTTGGGTGCCCCCCAAATCTGCCCGAGCTGGATTGGGTCCGCCTCACGAAGCAGCTTCCAAGTCGGATCGGGGGGTCCCTGCACAGCCCTAATTACTACTACTGTTACTATAGTATAAGTGCATGCTTGCTGAGTACCAACAGTATGATTGGCACTACAGAGAACATAGAAATATTATAGTTCTTGCCCAGAGAGCATACAGTCAACATTTAGTAGACAAAGCCCCAGAATAGTTCATGGACTGACCATGAGGGGAGAGGATGAGAGCATGAAAAATGCAGGCAAGACATGACTAGGAATATTCAGAGAAGAGTTTGTCAATGGTTGAGGGGATGGAAAAGCGCTTCCCAAGCTGAGGGAGCAGGCATGATATGGAGACGTAAATGGGTGAAGGTCATAATGTGGGATGATGCTAGATGATCTTGAGTAGAGGAAATGAGAAGCATTGTAAGAGCTGGTTGGGAAGGAAGGACGTAGAGTCAGGGAAAAGAGATAGGAAGCTTTAAGGACAACGCAGTATGCCAGTGCAAGGGAGCTTGCTGGGTGATGCTGATGGTAGCGGTGGAGGCAGTAGCAGGCAGGAAATGGATGGAGGAAGAGGAACAGGCTCACAGCAATGAGAGAAAATGGTGATTTCAACAGAGGTAGTTTGAATAAAATAGAGAAGAATGATATAGGAGGTGCTGCTTCGAACAAGGCGCTTCTTTAGTCTAGAGATAACTACAACTTGGACAGGAGTTTGAGGAGAAACATTAATCAATATGAAGGGGGAAAGGTAAGTCTTAAAGACACAGAAAATAAGGAGAGACAGACTGAGGTACTATTTGGCTGTGGAAAGAGAAAGTTACATGGTTTACACGGTGGAGATGCCACTCCTCCACAGAAACAAAAACATGCCAGATAACTGGAAAAGCAAAAAAAATGCTTGTCCTATTAACTTGAAATGGTGGGATATGTCATAAAGCTAGCTAGAAATACAGATTGGGCAGAAAGTGAGGGGGGAGAGGAAAAAGATTGGAGAGTCTTCATACGGTAGTAACCGTTACATGGAGAGGTGCCTTGTAAAGGATAAAGTGGTTTTGTTACCTTTTGCATAGAAATAGTTGCCAGCTTCCAAAATAGGAGAGTGAAGACCTTATGAGGATGTAAGGCATATCCAGTGGAGGCTGGAGGCTCCAATTTTGGTGGGGCTGTACATTCATTCTATTTTTCAGTCAGAACCAGACAGAACTTTAAAGGAGCTATCCAAAGTGCTGACCCTATCCCCAAAATTGGTTCAGCACATTGGGTAGCTCCATTAGAAGCACAGAATGGATTCATAGCCCCACCAAAATCGGAGCCACCAGCCTCCACAGGGCATATCCTGTGGCTCTTCCCATTTCAGTAGCTTATCTGTCAAAGCCAACTCACATTAGCCCTTTGTACACACATTACACGGTGCTGAGGGCAGGGGAAAGATCATGTGCACCAGCACAGCAACAGTGTACTTGATCCTGCTTGCCACATGTTCACCATGTTACTGATGCAGCCAGTTTTGTGGAGTAGCAAATATTTCCATGCTTGGTGGTAAAGTTCTGGTAATCACCATATTGAAATTCCTCATCCTCACATCATTTAACCCAAAGGCACATACAGACATTATGTGGAGCTGTGGATTGGACAGGTGAATAAGGTCTTAATTCCTTACACGACTCATGCACAGTCATTGCTCACTGGATGGGACATTTTTGCTCCCTCCTGCCCTGACCTTGACGAGAGGCCACAGGGCACAATGGGGCAAGGCAACACCATGGAGAGTTCCAAGGGAGCCACTTGCTCCAACCATGTCTAAGACTGGACTGGACTGAACCTCTGAAGAGGAGGAGCCTAGCACTCCTCTTACTTCCCCTGCACAGCCAGGCTGAGATGGGAATGCTGGTCCTTGGTATGGAGGTGGTCAATTGGGCAGGGGGGGGCTGCAGGCTCCATGGGTATAGACTCTGGAAGTCCTGATTCAGGGGACTCTGACTCAGGATCCCCCAGTCCAAGGGGCTCTGACTCAGGTTTGGTCATGATGCTGGAGCCTGGATTGGTTTCTAGCACAACTGGCACTGGTGACACTGTTTTTTCTGGTCTAGCCATCCTCTGCTTATCTGAGTCAGAGCCCACATTCTCACTCCCACCCATCCCTGAAAGCACTCCTACATGCTTCAGTGTGGAAGGTGAGTGCAGTCTGCTGTTTGAAAAGATAATTAAAAAGCTCCACTGGCAGATGCTAACTTGTGTGTGCATGTAAGAAATTTTGCTAACTTTTAAAAAGAAGCCAAGAGAGATGGAGGCACAGTTGTTAATTCCAATGTGAAAAGCTACAGAACTGTTGGTGTATTAATTAGACAAGCTTTACTCAATATAAAATAAACAGCCCTAAAATGCGCTTTGAGACTGATTTAATAAGCATTATAGTATCAATACAGAGACTACAACATTTAAATTTCCCTGAAGTAACAAAAATCCTGTATAATACTTCAGTAATTAAAAAAGGACTGCACTGTAAGTGATATTAGTGATTACACTGTATCAATTATTCATGGAAAGATAAATGTGTGTTTTTTGCTGAGAGTTTGAAGCAAACTTTATTTTCATTGCAGATTGATTTTTCTTTTCATGCAAGTGGCAGTTAAAAAGTCATATGAATAGGATTCAATATTTTTCAAATGAAAAATTCCCAATTTCCCTTAAATAATCCAACATGAATATATAACAATTGGCATGCTGTGGAAACTCAATAAATATTTTATGATAATAAAGAATTTGTGGCTCCTCTGAACCTGCAGGTGCCTCCATTTCCCTGTAGGATTGAGGTCCATGGAGTAGTTAGTTCTCACAATGAATAGATCACTGGGGCATTTGCAACTGAAGGGGCAGTACATGTTTAGCATAGACAATTAAGGAGCACAGAACATTTTGAGAGTGCTTGAATATTTAAAAGAACCTTGGAAAAACCAAGGGGACAACTGGTCATCACGTCCACAGGGACAATAATCGTTAGGCTTAAATGACAAGAATCTTGATCTAGGTTCAAGTTAAAAGACTAAACTTAGGGAAGAGCATTTCACCATAATTAGGAGAGTAGGAACACTGTAACATGAAAACAAGATGCTTAGAAAGGTCACAGAATCTTTTCTCTTTCCAAAAAAGAAAGTTGAATACAATGGGTTAGATGGAAGAGATCCATTGAAATCAGTGGGACTTAACTTAGACATCACTAACTTGATTTCAACATGTCTGCTCTAAATATGACTAAGGGCGCAATCCTATGGCCGCTAGTCAGCGGCTAGACAGCCATATGATAGGTCGGTTCCCTGAGAACTGACCTCCACCCCTTCCCGCACTGCTTCATAGGCAGTGCGGATTGTCCCTGCGCTCTGTGTTGGTAAGAGCAATGCAGGGCAGTGAAAACGGGGCATTCCTGGGGGCGGGGAGGGTGGAAGTGCCTTTCCAGCACTTCCCGTGTGTCGTCCGGCCTCCCCACCCCACCCCACCCTGACTTCCCGCAGCTAGACAGCCGAAATCGGCTGTCCAGCCGTGAATGCAGGGCAGCTGAAGTGCGGAGGGGAAGATCCCCTCCCCGCTGCTCCTGCCCTGCATTGGATAGGTGGTTGCCTCTGATTGGGCCCTCCGTTTGGATCCAACCCAATATATGTCAGGTATGCGGGGAGTTCATATCCTTGCACCATGATGAGTTCCACTGTTGGCCTTGAGCAATTCACTGAGCAAGGTCACACGATTATTTTCAGCCCTGGTGGCTTAAATAAAGCCCTGTGGATTGCACTCACAGGTGCCCATTCCATAACCCAACCCCCACTCATAAGTCGTTATGTCATCCACCAGTGAGGGCAGGTTGGTGGTGGTTTGTTAACCATGCCAACAAGCTGCCCTTGCCAGGTTTTAGTTAAAAGACTAAAATGCCATACAGACTGTTAAAAACATAACATACGATATAAGTATTCAAAATATTTTGTTGGTACAAAACCAACAGCACAAGAATAGATAAAACAGCCATAACGATCTAGAACTAGGTCTCTAAAATGCTTAGGAGAAAAAAAAGGTCTATGCCTTGCACTGGAACAATAACAAAGTAGGCACCAGGTGAACCTCTTTGGGGAGGGCATTCCATAAGTGGGTGCCACAACTGAGAAAGCCCTGTCTTTTGTAACTACCTGCCTGGTTTCCTTTGGCAGGAGCACCTGGAGAGCTTCCAAAGATGACCTAAGGGTTCAAGTAGGTACATAAGGGGGACATGTTCCTTTAGATAATCTGCTTCCAAGCCATTCAGCGTTTTAAAGGTCAACACCTACACTTTGAATTGGGCTCAGAAACAGACCGGAAACCAGTGCAGTTAACAAAGCACTGGCATGACATGATCCTATCGGCTAGGGTTGTCGTGAGGATAGAATGGTGTAAGATATTGCAATATCCCTAGCTTAGGAGAAGGTTAAGCTCTATTAGGACTACCTTTTGAAGCCTTAGAGCAGCCTTCATCAACCTGGTGCTCTCTGAATGGTTTGGAAATGCAGGAAAACCCCTCAGTCTTGACAGGCGATATTGAGGGTATCAGCTGTGTACTGCTGTGCTATGGTTGCCAGTATGCAACACGGAGAGCATACCAAACTCTTTAAAACAGGGTTAGGCAACTTGGTGGCATCCAGATGTTTTGGACTACACCTGCCATCATCCCCAACCATCATGGTCAGAAATGCTGGGAGTTGTCCAAAACAACTGGAGGGCAGCAAGTTGGGGAAGGAGTAATGCTGCTCATCTCCTTCTTCAACTACAGGGACTAGTGCCTCAACCCAACACACTAGAGATAAGCTTTCAGCTCCTTCAGCCGACACTGCTCTTCCTCCCTGCCACATCAATGCTTTATTTCCTCCCTCCCAACTCCAGCATAGAAGCCCAACAGGGATACAGTGCTTACCTCATTTTGGTTTCCTTTGGAAGGAGGTCACTGGAAGTTTATGGTGTTCTGTAATATTTGAGTTTATTTACAAATATACCAGTTGAGCATAGGTGGAGGCACAGCTTAAACTTTCCAACAGATAGTAAAATCCACTGTTCTGCATTAGATCTCCAGAGAAGAGCAGCCCCAAAATGCTTTCGGAGCTCAAATTCACCTCCCGCCCTCTTTTGCTCTTCCCCCCCCCTCTGATTCCCATTTGAAACTGCAGACTGCACCCTTTGTATTGTTTCCCAGCACCTAAATTACAGTCTGTTTTGCCTCATTTTGAAGGTTTAAGGAGGATCAATGCGTTCCCATGGAAACACATCATTTAATATTCTGGGCTATTAACATTCTTTTGTTGACTCCAAGATTCTGGCCAGGTATTGCCTTAAGGCAACCCACCCTACGGTAGTAGTCCTCCTCAAAGACGCTTGAAAGGAAACCCATAACAGTATATTGATCATAAGAATTCCCTTTCTTAAGAATGTGAGAATTATTTTATTTCAGTGTAAATTTATTTCAACACATAATCTCAGAATAGAATAAATTACTATGGTTGTATTTACTGCAGAATAGCTTCAACGCAAACAAATTCAGAAACATTTTTTTATTCTGAACAGGTGATGATTCTGGTGTTACAGATAGTGGAGAAACTGTGCACTGTCATTTTTATACATAGACTGGCAAGAAATGTTTTCCTTTGACATGTATGTGTGTGGCAGTGTATGCAGATATGTAAACTATGGGCAAAGCTTAGATAACTGCTAAAATTAATCTCAGGATGCCCCTATTCGACTGACACAAAGTTATATGGATTGCCTTCACCAATTACCATATTTTAAAAAGGGAGAAGCAGTGTGTATAAACTCCACTAAAACAAGCCATAAGGCTGCCATCCTAAAGTGCACTTAACTTTAATAATGTTATGTTCGTATAAGCATATCTAAATATCCAATAGGAAACATTAATTATATGCCAATGACTATAGTCTCCCAGGCTGTACCTAATCTGATACCTCCTCCCCGCCACACGCATCTGAGCTCTTGCACTGTTGTGACTCAATCATTTTCAGGCAACATAATCGTGAGAAACAGAGGTTGTGACAGAATCTTAATGCCACTGCCTGCTCACCTCTTTTAAATAATATGTTTCTACTAGCCCACAAGCCGAAAATAAACAATAGCAATAAACTATACAAAAGTTGTATTGGTGACATCTTCATTGCCCACAATCTGTGAAAATAATTAGATGAGCTATTACACTTTGTACAAATCAGCCTTATGTTTCCATAAATTGTCAGGAGAAAGCCAACATTGATAATCAGACGTCTGTATAAAATGGAAGCTTATTTATTGATTTGCATTTCTCCCCCCTCATCTTTCCTGTAAGGAACTCAGGACATATTACCTGTTTAACCTCACAGCAATCCTGTGAAGTAGGTACAAGGTCATCCTGTAACCTGGTGAAGATTAGAATCCAGTCTTTCCCAATCCTTGTCTGACATTGTAATCACTACACCACACTGGTTGTTCATGCAGATTTGGGGCTATATGAGGAACGTAAATAATAACTAGGTGCTGTGCTTTGGAAAACTGATAGTGAAACTACATATTATGGTCTACACAGGGCTGGTGCTGAAAATCGCATTCCCCAGTTGCATTATCTATAACATTTAGGCACACCTGCTCGTAATCATGGTGTGCAGTTCCCTAGCAGTGACAACCAATGAGGCAGAGTTGGGGCTGGGAAAATGCACAATGTGATGATGACACAACACACGTTTGTGTGCCTAAACTTTATGAGGAAAGGGGGGGGAAAGGGGCTGCCACTTTTGGTGGCAAACCTATGTAAAAATAGGTGTTTTTTTTACAAACTAGTGTTTGTTTCCTGGCAAGTTTACATTTCAGCCTGGCAAGTTTACATTTGGCAAGTTTACTTTTCTTATTTTATCCTATTACTGATAGAGCTTTATATACCATGCAATAATTTCTTTCATTAGAAGTCTCAATGAAAATCCTCCGGGCTAGTATGTATTGTATACCCTGCCACAAAGTATTTTAATGTTTGTTGTTGTTCAGTCGTTGTGTCCGACTCTTCGTGACCCCATGGACCATAGCACGCCAGGCCTTCCTGTCCTCCGCTCTCTCCCGGAGTGTGCTCAAGTTCATATTCATTGCATCAGTGATGCTATCTAGCCATCTCATCCTCTGCCGTCCCCTTCTCCTTTTGCCTTCAGTCTTTCCCAGCATCAGGGTCTTTTCCAGGGACTTTTCTCTTCACATTAGGTGGCCAAAATATTTGAGCTTCAGTATCTGTCCTTCCAATGAGCACTCAGGGTTGATTTCCTTTAGGATGGACTGATTGGACCTCCTTGCAGTCCAGGGGACTCGTAAGAGTCTTCTCCAGCACCACAGTTCGAAAGCATCAATTCTTCGGCACTCAGCCTTCCTTATAGTCCAGCTCTCACAGCCATACATTACTACTGGGAAAACCATAGCTTTGATTAGACGGACCTTTGTCGGCAAGGTGATGTCTCTGCTTCTTACTATGCTCTCTAGGTTTGCCATAGCTTTCCTCCCATGGAGCAAGCGCCTTTAATTTCATGGCTACAGTCACTGTCTGCGGTGATCTTGGAGCCCAAGAAAGTAAAATCTGTCACTGCTTCCATTTCTTCCCCTTCTATATGCCAGGAAGTGATGGGGCCAGATGCCATGATCTTGGTTTTTTTAATGTTGAGTTTCAAACCAGCCTTTGCACTCTCCTCTTTCACCCTCAACAAGAGGCTGTTTAGATCCTCTTCGCTTTCTGCCATTAGGGTGGTATCGTCTGCATATCTGAGGTTGTTGATCATTCCCCCAGCAATCTTAATTCTGACCTCTGATTCATCCAACCTGGCATTTCTCATGATGTACTCTGCATATAAGTTAAATAAGCAGGGCGACAATACACAGCCTTGTTGTACTCCTTTCCCAATTTTGAACCAATCAGTTGTTCCATGTCTGGTTCTTACTGTTGCTTCTTGACCCTCATACAGGTTTCTCAGGAGACAGGTAAGGTGGTCTGGTACTCCCATCTCTTTAAGAATTTGCCACAGTTTGTTGTGATCCACACAATCAAAGGCTTTAGCATAGTCAATGAAGCAGAAATAGAAATTCTCTTGCTTTCTCCATGTTCCAGCGAATGTTGGCGGTTTGATCTCTTGTTCATCTGCCTCTTCGAAACCCAGCTTGTACTTCCGGTAGTTCTCGGTTCACATACTGCTGAAGCCTAGCTTGTAGGATTTTGGGCATCACCTTGCTGGCATGTGAAATGAGCACAATTGTACGGTAGTTTGAACACTCTTTGGCATTGCCCTTCTTTGGAACTGGAATGTAAACTGACCTTTTCCAGTCTTGTGGCCACTGTTGAGTGTTCCAAATGTGTTGGCATATTGAGTGCAGCACTTTAACAGCATCATCTTTTAGTATTTTAAATAGCTCAGCTGGAATACTGTCTTCTCTGCTAGCTTTGTTGTTAGTAATGCTTCCTAAGGCCCACTTGATTTCACTCTCTAGGATGTCCGGCTCAAGTTCAGTGACCACACTATCATGGCTATCTAAGATCTTTCCTGTATAGTTCTTCTGTGTATTCTTTCCACCCTTTCTTAATCTCATCTGCTTCTGTTAGGTCCCTGCCTTCTTTGTCCTTTATCATGCCCATCTTTGCACAAAAAGTTCGCTTGAGATCTCTGATTTTCTTGAAAAGATCTCTAGTCTTTCCCATTCTGTTGTTTTCCTCGATTTCTTTGCATTGTTCATTTAAGAAGGCCTTCTTGTCTCTCCTTGCTATTCTCTGGAATTCTGCATTCAGTTGGATATATCTTCCCCTTTCCCTCTTGCTTTTTGCTTCCCTTCATTCCTCAGCTACTTGTAAAGCCTCATCAGACAGCCACTTGGCTTTCTTGCATTTCTTTTTCTTTGGGATGGATTGAGTTGCTGCCTCCTGAACAGTGTTACGGACCTCCGTCCATAGTTCCCCAGGCACTCTGTCTGTCAGGTCTAATCCCTTAAATCTATTCATCACCTCCAGTGTATATCCATAAGGGATATGATTTAGGTCATACCTGAATGATTTAGTGGTTTTCCCTATGTTCTTCAATTTAAGCCGAAATTTTGCAAGAAGAAGCTCATGATCTGAGCCACAGTCAGCTCCAGGTCTTGTTTTTACTGACTGTATGGAGCTTCTCCATCTTTGGCTGCAAAGGACATAATCAATCTGATTTCGATATTGACCATCTGGTGATATCCATGTGTAGGGTCGCCTCTTGTGCTGTTGGAAAAGAGTGTTTGGTATGATCAGCGTGTTCTCTTGGCAAAACTCGATTAGCCTTTGTCCTGCTTCATTTTGTACACCAAGGCCATGCTTGCCTGTTATCCCGTTGATTTCTTGACTTCCTACTTTGGCATTCCAATCCCCTATGATGAAAAGGACATTCTTTTTTGGTGTTAGTTCTAGAAAGTGTTGTAGGTCTTCATAGAACCGATCACCCTCAGCTTCTTCGGCATCAGTGGTTGGGGCATAGACTTGAATTACTGTGATGTTGAATGGTTTGCCTTGGATTCGTACTGAGATCATTCTATCATTTTTGAGATTGTACCCTAGTACTGCTTTTCCCACCCTTTTATTGACTATGAGTGCTACTCCATTTCTTCTAAGGGATTCTTGCCCACAATAGTAGATATAATAGTCACCTGAATTAAATTCGCCCATGCTTGTCCATTTTAGTTCGCTGATTCCCAAGATGTCGATGTTCAGTCTTGCCATCTCATGTTTGACCAGCTCCAGCATACCTTGATTCATTGATCTGACATTCCAGGTTCCTAAACAATACTGTTCTTTACAGCATCGGATTTTCTTTTCACCACCAGACACATCCACAGCTGAGTGTCCTTTCAGCTTTGGCCCAGGCGCTTCACTCTTTCTGGCATGACTTGGAAATTCCCTCTGCTCTTCCCCAGTAGTATATTGGACACCTTCCGACCTGAGGGGCTTATCTTCCGGCGTCATATCTTTTAGCCTTGTGATACGTTCCATGGGGTTTTCTTGGCAAGAATACTGGAGTGGGTTGCCATTTCCTTCTCCAGTGGACCACATTTTGTCAGAACTCTCCGCCATGACCTGTCCATTTTGGGTGGCCCTGCATGGCATAGCTTATGGCTTCACTGAGTTACGCAAACCCCTTCGCCACAACAAGGCAGTGATACATGAAGGGGATTTTAATGTTTAGATGTTTGCAATTAGCTCCTTGCCTAAAGCACAAACTCCAAAGAAATGGAAGTGAGATAATGATTCATCAACATGCTTTTAGCCACTTGCTTGTTATTTTCATGTCTGTCGTTTTTATGTTTGACTTTCTTTTAATTGCACACCAGCACACTAAGATGTGGTATTTCCCTCCCTGGAGAACATTAGTTTTCTATTGCGTCTCCAACACATGGCAAGCACCAGACCTCACCACATGTGGTCATGTTTACAAGAAAGGATTGCCATGCAAAATAATGTTGGGGGATAATTTCCAAAGGATGGCTTTACCACATCAAACATGAACAAGAGAATCAAGTTTGCTTATGGTACAACCCTGAATCTCCAGGTATCATCAGTCAATCCCAAACCTGAGCCCTTGAGGTTCACTCCCTGGCATCTCCAGGTATAGCTGGGGAAAGACCCATATTTGAAACTCCGGGAAGCCTCTGTCGGTGGAGGCTGGTGGCTCCAATTTCGGTGGGGCTGTGTATCCATTCTGGTTTCAGTCAGAACCAGCCAGGATTCTAAAGGAGCTATCCAAGTGCTGAACCCTATCTCCACAATGGGTTCAGCACCTTGGGTAGCTCCTTTAGAATTCTGGCTGGTTCTGACTGAAACCCAGAATGGATTCACAGCCCTACTGAAACCAGAGCCACCAGCCTCCACTGGCCTCTGAGTGTAGACATTACTAAGCTAGATCCGACAAATGGTATGACTCGGTATAAGGTCCTATGTTCCTAACTGTGCTCGTGCATGCTACAACAGGCACGGTCCTGTGTTCTCTACAGCTTCCTCTTCTTCCTCTCCTAAGGTGAAACCACCTGCTACAACTAAGGAAGCAGGCAGACTTTTCTCCCAGGCTTCTTAGACTGAGAACTTATCCAAGTCAGTGTTCTGGCCTCCACAAACATACCCCAACCCAGTGGTTGAGCTTGCCTTGCATTTGTAATGTTTACCTATCACTAATCAGTGCCTGAAATGTGAGCTTTTCATGTGCAGGGAGTTATTGATGTCAGAGCGCTTTCAAACAATGTTATTTCCCACATGCATTATGTGATGGCACAGTCCTTCTGTCATTTTGGGTAGGTTCTAACTGGTCCCTTCCCCAGTCAGATAGACTGTGATTCTATTATTCTCACTGCATACCAAACATAAACATAAAGTGTTTGATCTGGTTTTTGTAGGACTTCATCGTGACAGTGGTGTTTTCATTCATGTGGCTGGTGGGTTCTTCTGCTTGGGCTAAAGGGCTATCTGATGTGAAGGTTGCTACTGACCCAGATGAAGTGCTGTTATTGATGTCAGCTTGCAAGCAGCAGTCCAATAAGTGCTTGCCAATGCGGAGCCCTGTTATGTCAACTCTGAATACTTCAGTTGTAAGTATTTATTTTATTTTATTTTATTGAAAGAAAAAAATGAACACCAAAAGGAAATGGGCAGTCCAGAGTCGTGAGATCAGTCAAGGTTTTTCATTTCCCTGCCAAACCATTGGGGTCCACCATGAAGCTTAACCTAATTCACAGGTTCTTGTGAGGATAAATAAGATATATAATAATCTGAGCAACTGACCCTGGCAAGCACATATAATGTAAGTGACAAGCACTTTGTATTACAAGGTTATTATTTAAAAGTCAGAGTCCAAGTGCCAAACTAAGCATTCCTTCAGCTCAGCTATGTGTGATTGTCTCCCCTACTCTCCTGCAAGTGTGCATGGCCCCAATTCAGATTGGGACCATGGTGCTTCTGGAGAGGAGGGTTTGAGCTTCTTCCTCCTGCCCCCCATTTTCATCCGGCAGGGGGGGCTTAAAAAAAGAAAAAAGTCTTCACTGGAATCAATGGAGACTTTTTCCTTTTTTAATCCCCCCTCAGGGGGGTGGAATTTCAGGATAAACATGGGGGGGGGGAGTGCTACAGTCCCAATACAAACCAGGTCTGTGCACACTTCCAGGAGAGTAGGGGAGATAATCCTACATAGCTCACCTATGCATGATATAAGTAACATTTAGCTTGGCCCTAAGTGGCCTGGAGAAATGCAAAATAACTTAATAATTATACTATTTATAAACTCTATAATTTAGAGTAAAAGGGATTTCTTACTTACCTGTGCTTATAGAAGTCAACAACCACTGTAATAATTATCATCATCATTATCATCATCATCTCCAGGGAAGTTGCCATAGAATCATAGAATAGTAGGGTTGGAAGGGGCCTACAAGGCCATCGAGTCCAACCGCCAGCTCAGTGCAGGAATCCAAGTCAAAGCATCCCTGACAGATGGCTGTCCAGCCTCGTCTTGAATGCCTCCAGTGTGGGAGAGCCCACTACCTCCCTAGGTGTCCTGTAGAATTTCTGGAATGAAAAGGATATACCTTAAAATGCTTTTAACAGAAAAAATTAAATAGTGAAATAGATGGTTCTGTAATTGATTTCACTGTGTTGGGAGAAGCTACAGACACTGAACGTCTCCTCCAGTCAAAATACAGAAGTCCTTTCTGGATCAGGGGTCAGAAGCCCATCTTCTAAAAAAGAAGCTATAGACAGCCTTCAGCAGATTCTTGTTTCCTCGAATTATCTCTAGCCATAGGTAAGAAAGAGTGGCAGCTAGAGGAATAATTTGTTTTAATCAAAAGTGTCCTGCCCTTTGGCAGTTGTATAAGATCAGAAATCTGATTTATAAAGAAATAAATTGCAATCCTGATTAGCTGAGTGAATAAGAGAGAAGAGATGAAGTGAGATGAGATGAGACGGTGAAACCATGTAAGAAAATTAATGGCTTACTCTGCTTCTTATTTAGGTCTTTGGATTCTTGAACTTTATTCTGTGGGCAGGAAATATTTGGTTTGTTTTTAAGGAGACTGGTTGGCATTCTTCAGGCACCAGGCACCCTCAAGACACCATGGAGAAACAATCCAGCAGCTATAACCAAGGTGGCTACAATCAAGATAGCTATGGGCCAAGTGGTGGGTATAACCAACAGGGAGGCAGCTTTGGGCAGCAAACCAGCTATGGGCAAGTGGATGAATTTGGTCAGCAGCAACAGAGCTTCAGCCAGAGTGGTCCAACGTCATTTGCTAATCAGATTTAGCACGTGTAGAGTTCTGAGTGCTCTTAAGTCAAGCATTAAATGTGGAAAGTTCAACACAGTAGCAGGCAGCAGATTTCTGAAGTTTTTAGATAAATGTGACATAGAGGTTTATCTAACTCAAAGCTCTACGGGTACCAACTGAGGAAGGTGGGTTGTGGCTCTTTTTGTTTATATGCGATGCATCTTCTCCTTGTGAATAGATGATTGATGATATATTCATCACAGGTGGTGAATTGGAGTAAATAATTGTTGTATGTACTGTATAGATACCTTTACGGTAGTTTTGTATGTGTATGGTAGCAGCATTTTGTACCCTTGAATCTGTAGTATATATTATGCATAAAACTATTAAATTAGACTTAGATTTTCTTCTGCATTTTGGTGAAGAGCAAAATGTGTTTTCAAATTATTTCTGAAGATCATTCCGTATAACACAATGCATGCACTATAGCTCCTAAGTTTTCAACATTGCTTGTCTATGACTATTAGTTTGCCCTAGACTTTTTTTGCTGTCCTTTTGACATTATTCCTGGTTAGCAAATTCACAGTGTGTCTTAGTGCATGAAGCCACATAATTTTCACATCAAGAGAATGTTATGGACTGTGTACATGCAATGTTAAGTACCACCACTACTCTTTTTAATTGGTTTATTTGTTTAATGTATTATGCCTACTTTATATATTTTGCAGAGTTGGATTAATGGCTTACCCAAATCCAGAATGCTGCATATAACTAAAACAATTTTCCTTAAAAGGACATTCAAAAATATACGCTGTAAACTGACCAATTTTTTCCTGTTTAATCAATATTCCTTCTATCAATCCATATTTCTATTGATGTTTTGTGACTCTTTGAACGTGAGCTGTGTAATATAAGGACCAAGTAACTGTGTTTACATGTTTACAAAAGTATTTAATTAGGGTAACAGAGGTGCAGATATCAGTAATTAACACTATATGGGGAAAAATACCAGCTTGATTGATAGTGCAACATGATATGTAGAGTTGTTGCAAAACACTACAAAAGAATAGCTTTTCTTATATTGCCACTGATGATGAAGAATGTTTTTCTCTCTATGCTGTTTTGAAATTGCTCAACATTTGTTCAGTTCAGTCATTATGATGACTACTGGATTGGTGCTATCTATAAGTAAAATGAGAGCGTCAAGAGGAAAATATCAGCAATCAAGGAGACAGGGCCAGTTTCTTAGCAGAGGGCATAATGAACTTAGAGATAACTAACTTAGAGATCCTGCTGGTCTCACTCATGCATAATATGTGGGGGGAGGGCAGGGGGAATGGTTTCCATTCAACTATTGTTCTACAGACAGTACCATTTAGCTCCATGGCAAGAGAACAGAATCAGATTTCTGGCACTAGATAAGGAGAGATTTATTCTCTCCTTTCAGCAACAGATAGAACTCCACATACTTGGCACCCAACCCTCATTGCTAAGTAGAGCTTAGTTTAAGAGCAACCTCTCCCATACTGCAGAGAAAGACTGAGCTGTGCTTTCATTGTTGTGTGAGTTAAGTAATGGACTGCTTCCTAAAAGATGCTGTCAGGCAAACTGAATAGAGCATTTCCTAACTAGCCAGGCTAAGCCTGTCTCCGGCGTTAGAGGTCCCCAGTGCTTGCTTTTGTGTGCATAAACACTGTAGGGAACAGGTACGGTCAGGCAGGAATTAAGAACTGAACCTCTACCTTTGTCAGAAATCTCTCTAATTAAGGGCACAATCCTATTGGGATAGGCAGCCACCCCTGAACTCGGAGGCAACTGCCTGTCCAATGCAGGGCAGGAGCGGCGCGGAGGGGATCATCCCCTCCGCGCTTCAGCCGCCCCGCATAGAATCATAGAATAGAATAGTAGGGTTGGAAGGGGCCTACAAGGCCATCGAGTCCAACTCCCTGCTCAGTGCAGGACCCCCTGCTTAATGCTGTCTATAAGCATTTGTGGCTAGACGGCCAATTTCAGCTGTCTAGCCACAGGAAGTCAGAGCGGGGGTGGGAGATGCCAGATGATGCATAGAAAGTGTCGGAATGGCACTTCCGCCCTCCCCGCCCCCCCAGGAACGCCCCATTTTTGCCACTCCACACTCCTCTTAGAAGCGTGGGGCCAATCTGCGCTGCCTATGAGGCAGAGCAGGAGGGGGTGGGGGTCAGTTCTCAGGGAACCAGCCTATCCTATGGCTGTCTAGCCGCTGACTAGTGGCAATAGGATTGCGCCCTAAATTACTTATCCCTGGAGTGAGAAAAAGTTGTAACTAATCTAGAACACATTGGAGACTGTGCAGCAAAACAAACATCATCTTAACCTCTCTTTTTCTTACTCAGTTTGCAGTCTACAGAAGAACACACCATTACAAAAACTGAACATCTGCATTTCTAAATGAGAGTGTATCTGTCTAGAATATCATTGTATAAGCTGTAAATGTTCAAAGCATCTTTTAGCATAAAACAGCATAGTCACAGATATGATTGTTGTAACCAATGTATGGCTGCTCAGTGGACGAATCAATATTGTGGTATGTCTATTTGACCCTAATAAATAAAAGTGTATTGCATACAATGCTTATTTGAAGGGACATGGTGCTGTTACAACTATAAACAAATAAAGCAACCCTGCTTATATTTACACACACACACACACACACACACACACACACACACAGAAACAGCATTGTATTTATTTATTTAGCGTATTTTTAATCCTTCCAATAACACATTCGCTGGGCAGATTAAAAAAGCTAAAAGAATAAAATACAATACAAAACCACAAAAGCTAAAAGAATTAAATACAATATAAAACAACAAACAACACAGAAATAAATATAAAATATATAAAACAGCCATATAACGTAAAAAAGGGGGGGGGAAGGTTCCTCCTGTGCAAGCACCGAGTCATTGCTGATCCCTAGAGGGACACCACTTTCCCTGGCGTTTTCATGGCAGACTATAGTGGGGTGGTTCGCCATTGCCTTCCCCAGTCGTGACTACCTTTCCCCCAGCAAGCTGGGTACTCACTTTACCGACCTCGGAAGGATGGAAGGCTGAGTCGACCTGAGCCGGCTACCTGGGACCCAGCTTCTGCTGGGATCGAACTCAGGTCATGGGGAGAGTTTCGGTTGCAATACTGCCGCCTACCACTCTGCGCCACACGAGGCTCTAAAACCTAAAAAACTAAACTCTAAAACACCTGGAAGAAAAGAAAGATCTTTGCCTGGCACTAAAAAGATAACAGTGTAGGCACCAGGTGAACCTCTCTGAGGAGGGCATTCCATAAATGGAGTGCCCCAACTAAGAAGGTTCTCTTCCTTGTATCCATCCACCTAACTTCCTTCAGTAGGGGCACTCAGAGGAGGGCCTCTGAAGATGACATCAGGGCCCAAACAGGTACATATGGGAGGAGACGGTCCTTTAAATATTTTGGTCCCAAGCAGTTTAGGGCCTTAAAGGTCAACACCAATACTTTGAATTGGGCTTGGAAAAGGTCTGGAAACCAGTGTAGCTGGTGAAGCATTGGTATCACATGATCACGTTGACCACTCCCAGTTAGTAGCCTAGCAGCTCTCTTTTGAACTAATTGAAATTTCAAAGCTATTTTCAAAGGCAGCCGCATGTACATCACATAACGTAATGTACATTACATAATGTACATATTGTAATGTAACTTCCTAGTTAGTAATCTGACCAGGAAGTTACCAGATAACTGTCACCAGGCTACCTCTGTCCAAATAGGGAAACAGCTGGTATATCAACCAAAGCTAATAAAAGGTGCTTTTATTAGCCACCTGTGCCTCAGGTGACAATGATGAAGCCAGGAGCACCCACAAGCTGTGTAGCTGATCTTTCAGGGGGAGCACATCTACACAACTGGGCAGAAAAACCACCCACTGGATTGAGCTTCCATTTATTGGCCTTCATCCAGTCCATTACCCTGCTCAGGCACCAATTCAGGACATTCACTGCATTACTTGGATTAGATACAAAGGAGAGGTTAAGTTGCATGTGATCTGCGTATTGATGAAACCTCAGATCTGAACTCCACATAACCTCCCCCAGCAGTTTCATATAGAAGTTAAATAGCATAGGGGATAAAACTGATCCCTGTGGAACCCTGTGACATAACTGATATGAGAAACAGTCCCCCAGCACTGCCTTCTGGAAATGTCCATTAGGAATGGAACCATTGTAGAACAGTGCCCCTAACTCACAACCCAAACACCCAGTCCAGAAGGTTACCATAGTCAATGATATCAAAAGCCACTAAGATATCTAAGCGAACCAACAGGGTCACACTCCCCCTGTCTCTTTTTTGGAAAAGGTGATCCCAGAGAGCAAGAGTTTTAGTCCCAAAACCAGGCTTAAAGCTAGATTGAAATGGATCTCAGAAATCAGCTTGTGCAAGAATGCTTGGAGCTGATTGGCAACCACTTGCTTGAACACTTGCCCATGAAGGGGACGTTAGCAACCAGCCTATAGTTGTCTCCACTATGTCTTACAACATTTATTTTCATTCTAAGTTATTGTCCAGCTTGGCAGGAAAAACAGGGCTTCAACCCATAACAGCAAGCAGGCTTCTACATGCATTAAGTCTGTGTTGAAAATTATGGGTATGATTATATCTTCTACTGGGTCAGCTTAGAGGGGCATTGGAATATGCAACACACTTTTGAGTTTTATGCAACTGTTCATCAGACAGATTGGAAAGGCAGCAACATTTCAGGAATATGGAGATCAAGCTATGTGACAAGTGACTGAACATATTTGCATTGTTGATCATGGGCAATTTGCAAAACTAGGTGACAAATGACATTTGCATTGTACAGAGCACTCTGCGTGACAGGTAGGAGTTTAGCAACAGTTAAAATCGTTTCAAAATCCCCTATTTAAGCCACTGTCTGTTATACTGGAAAAAATGTGGTGTTCTCATTCCAAGCGTGGTGTTCTCATTCCAAGGCACAAGAAAAGCCCTGCAGGATCAGACCAAAGAGGATCCATCTTGTCCAGCATCCTGTTTCACACAGTGGCCAAGCAGATACCTCCAGAAAGTCCACAAGCCAGACATGAAGGCATGACTTTGGGAAGTTTTATGTAGATGTCCTACTCCCCAACAGAAATGTACCCATTCTTGCTCATGGTTATCTTGAGTTCCAAGTGTATGGGCTGTCTGACCTCACATACAGAATGTTCTTTTCAGGAAATATATACAAAGCGTTCAAAAAACTTACCTAGGAAATAAAGTTCAGGAGAAGGAGAATGTAGTAGTTATTCCCTTCTCCATGGTCTGGCAAAATGATGAGGGTAGCATGGTTGAAAAAATTAGGAACAGATGGAAGGGGCATTCAGCAGCTGGCTGTTTATGGCCTTATGTAAGCCCAACACTTAGCATAAATGCACCATTAGCCATATGGGCAGACCAGTCCTGAATAAGATACATAATAATATATTTAACAGGGAATGAAAAACATGACTCATAGGCTATTTTCAATCTGGGCCGTTAGGTTTGTAGTAGGTTTTTTCTCTGCAGGACACTGAATATATCACAGAAAGAATGATAAACCTTCCCCCTTTTGCAAAAAAGGGTAAAGGAATTCTCAGCTTTGACACTATGTGGTTCTTAGTTTTATCAACAATTCAAGAGAGGGTGGTTTGCTAAGAACACTTTCTTTTAGGCTACCTGAGAAGACTCTTTTTCAGACAATATTCCAGCTTGTTCCTCTGCAATTCTGCATCTTAGCTATACTTACCCTTTCATTTAGTATACATGGTAATAGAACCTTCCAGCACATATCTTCTTACCTGGCCCTTACTAGGGCGATGCATGGACTCCCCAATTTGCTTCAGATGCCAATGCATAACTACTGAATCAGCCCCACTTCACTTTGGACTGATTTGGACCCAATCCAATTCGCTTCGGATACGAAGCAAGATTCGGATATCCAAATTATTCGGGTTTTACATTTCGCCATTGACTTGCATTGGAAAACAGAAGTGACCATAACTTTTTCTGTTTTTATGATAAATACATGAAATTTGGGGACCTGGCAGCCCCCATGGAGCAGACACTTTGGCCCAGTAGTTTTTGTGCTAGGCACAGGTAAAATGTGCTGTTCTCAGAAACTCCAACCAAAGCTAATAAAGGGATAATCAGAGAAGTCAGGTGTTTAAGAGATGATTAGGAGGAGGTCACTATCCCTAATCTCTGGTGTAGGTTTTTTTGAAGCACAAAATAACCCCTCTCCCCTAGTATTTTCCTATTCAGCTTCACACTAGATGACCTCAGGCTCTCTTTGGCTGAATGGACTACATATTACCTAGGAAAACAGGTCTGCCCTAGACCAGGATGCACTATCCAGACTGGGGGCACGCCAGCCTGGCTACTGGTGCTGCTGGTCCCACCAGCACGGCGCCCACCTCTGCTGCTGCCAAGACCCCTTAGATGGCTCATATTGGGCTTGCTTTGCACCACAGTATACAAATTGTGTAGTGCTTTGCCCACTATATATTATATATTATCTATTGTATAAAATGTATAATAAATGTGTAGTGCTTTGCCCACTACATTGTATGGACTTGTGTGTAGTGCTTTGCGCACATGCACAGCACACATACACGAGCAAAAGAAAAGGAGAACCAGAAAGAAAAACTACCTACAAGCGGGGGGGGGGGGGAGTACCCTATAAAGCCTAACAGAAGATAAAAGTTTTTGTTTGTTTGTTGTATATATATACTTTTAGAAAGATAAGATTTGAAATGGGAAGGGAAGGAATACAGAAACTGAGAAGGGGGGGACCCAAAGAACAAGGCAAGAAAAGTACTTTTTAATGTGTGGTTTTGTTTTTTGTTTTTTTTTTAAAGAAAGAATCTAGAAAAGAAAGAAAGGGAAGACTAATAGGAATAGTAGAATTGAGAAGGGCTGGGTTGGGAAGGAAGAACAACAAGTGAAGCTGCAGTAGAACACACACACCACACAGTTCTAGCTGGCCAACTCTCTCTCTAGCCAACTCTTTCTCACAGTGAAATGAAAGCAGACAAATCTCCTGTTATATACAGCATTACCCCCCCCACCACCACTGTCACTGATTGGATACTACTGGGTTAAGTTCAGCCCTAATCTGGCATCTAGAGTTGCCATTCGCCAAGGCTCACTATTCCCTTTCTTCCTCTCCCTTTCCCCCCCTCTATCCTCCTCCTCACCCCCTCCGTGATCTTTCACAAGTTTATGCATTTTGGAGACAGGATGTCTGGGCTTCAGAATAGCTCTGAATCTCCGAGGCACTTCAGCTTCACTTCAGACCACCTCAGGGCTATTCTGACCCATTTCAGAGCTTAACGAAGCACCTCCAAAGAACTCCAATTTGCTTCAGGATTCAGATTCAGCTCTGAAGAGGTGCACAGCCCTAGCCCTTACCTCTCTATTAGTTGCAAATGTGCAATGGGAGAAAAATAGTTCAAACAGACAGATAGACCCTGGAACAGCACAATGAAGAAAACACTACTGCTCCCTTATTTCTCCTCACTTCTGCTTTGGATATGGCAGTTCATCCACCTTTGGGGTCCGATCTACATTGCGTCCGCCATCGCAATGAATTCAGTGTCCTGTCGGGTTAAACGCTCTCGCATTAAAACGTGATTATCTACACTCACCCATTTTCCCCGTTGCAGTGCTTCATCGAATGCGCAAGCTCGGTTCACACTTGAGCGCTGTGTTGTTTTCCTGGTCTTAAAGATGGAGGCTCTCATTGGAGGATAAGAAACTCTTCCTGTTTCTGCTGATTCCATGCCTACCACACACACAGCTCTAGATGGCCCCATTTCGTCTTCCGGCTACTGATCGCATAGCTTCCTCAGCACTCAGTGTTACCTCAGCAACAAGCAAAGGGCTGGATGTGCGCATGCTTGTCTGATCTCGGAAGCTAAGAAGGGTCGGCCCCGATCAATAGTTGGATGGGCAATCGCCTGGGAATCAGGCTTCCTGCATTGAGCAGGGGTTTGGTCTATCCCTTCAAATGAGACTAAGTTTTACCCCCTTCTGTCTGCCGCTTCAGCTTTGTTTGTTTTTTTTAATTAAGGCGTTATCTTCAAAGAATCATGGCTTCTCCACAATTTTTTTTTCTAATTCAGGCATGATCTTCGAAGATTTGAAAATTTGAAGATTTAAAGCTTCAAATCTTTGAATTTTCGAATCTTCAAAGATCATGCCTGAATTAGAAAAAAAAATCGCGGAGAAGCCATGATTCTTTGAAGATAATGCCTTAATTTTTTTTTTAAAGGCCGAAGTGAGGGATAGAAGGAGGTAAAACTTTGTCTCATTTGAAGGAATAGAACAATCCCCTACTCAGTGCAGGAAGCCTGATTCCCAGGCGGTTGCCCATCCAACTATTGACTGGGGCCGACCCTGCTTAGCTTCTGAGATCAGGCAAGCACGCGCACATCCAGCCCTTTGCTTGTTGCTGAGGAAACATTGAGTGCTGAGGAAGCTATGTGATCAGTAGCTGGAAGACGATATGGAGCCGTCGAGAGCTGTGATTGGACAGGAGGGAAATACAAACACCGCCATATATGGACAGGCAGAAGAGGGGACTACGACCAGATACGGTAGCGAAGGCAGAAAATCAGAGCACAGTAAGGCGAAATACCGGGATATCAGAGTATTGAAAGTGGGAGCACGGAAGCGGGAAATTCTGGTTCCAATTCGAGGTGGGTAGTGTATAGTGTGAAAGATGGGCAGCGAAACCTCATTGGAGGTGAAAAAACCCGTAAGTGTAGATTGGCCCTGGATCTGCTAGGTAGGTAGACAAGCAGCAGGATTGTAACTATTTTTCAGTGCAATCCCAAGCATGTTTACTCAGCAGTAGTTCACACTGTGTTCTGTGGAGCTCGCTTCCAGAGTAAGCATGCATAGGACTATTACTCATTTCTGAACTGAACTGCTATTTATCTCTTATTAACTAAATATATATCATATGTGTTCAGAATTCCAGGTCAGTTACCTATTTACCAGTAAGTTAATTCTTACAGGGTTGGATCCAGATTTAAGCTACAGATTTAACTGTGCTGGTGGAAGCCATGGCAGCCCCTCCAGCCCTCTGAAAATGCTACAGAGAGTCAGGAGACCTTGCTGAATGAGGTGAATTGTGACATGGCAGAGAGCATGGACCCCCAAAATATCAGGAAGAGGGACCTGGCAAGTGGAGCCCTTCCTCTCAAGGAAGACAGATCCTGGATCCAACCCATAATCATTATTTTATCAGCTGGCATCACTTACCCTCCACTCACCCCCGCCCTGGTTTTTTCCTATATGGATGTGTTCTAAATTATGAAGTATTGGTTGCATTACTCTATGGTTCTGAATTATTCTTAGCAGGGCCTCTGATATATTGATGAAAAGCCGTTGCATACAACATTCATCACATCTGTCTTCACTTTGCCACATACTTATCTGTCTCTCAAAATGTTGCATATGAAATCAAACAACTTATCTTTTTAAATTTTTGCTCACTATCTAAACTGTTTCATCAATCCTACAGATGTCCATTTCACACATTAAACACAGAGGCAATCCAGGTTACCACTCAGTATACAAGAAATAAGGAGCTGCAGCCAATCATACATCCCTGCCAAACATATATATCTCCTCCTCTCAAAAAATATTAATTGGTGGGTTCACACAACGTGCTAACCTGCCATGGGTTATCATGTTGTTTGAACGCAGCGTGTTTTCAGCAGGGTGGGTTATCGTCTGAATGCAGTTCATTTTCCGCAGGATGGCTTGTTAACCATGCAGTGTGGTTTATTTTTCTTGAACAAGCCACCTTGAGAACCCACGGTTTGTTGAGTTGTTCAGGTTGGTTAACAAGCCACACTGCATGGTTAATGAACAACCCTAAAGAAAATGCACTGCGTTCAGACAATAACCCGCCCTGTGGAAAACACGCTGCTTTCAGACAACACGATAACTCACAGTTCAACCCACATTTAATCACCGAGTGTGGGTTAGCGTGTCTGTGAACCCAGTCTGTAATTAGTCTGTAATCTATTTAGGAGTTTTAGGCTATTATCTTATACTCACGTATCTGGGAATAAGCCCTATTGAACACAGTGGGACTTACATCTGAGTAAACAGGTATGGGTTTGTGCTGCTAACAAGATTAACTGAAATCCATCATCATAAGATGGCATCTTCAATGACATAATAGATGCCCATTAATTATTGCTGAATACCTGCTCTTTCAGCTTGGACTAACATGTAAATTATCTAATCTATATTTACCCATAAGCAGTATCATCCATGCCCTACAGAACAGTCCGTATCATTCAGATTATAAATGTGACATAGAGAACTGAAGCTAAGAAAGTTAGCGACACTGCATGGTTAATTAACAACCCTAAAGAAAATGCACGGCGTTCAGACAACACAATAACCCACCCTGTGGAAAACACGCTGCTTTCAGACAACACAATAACTCACAGTTCAACCCACATTTAATCACCGAGTGATTACACAGGATCAAATAGTTGGAAGGGAATTTGCAGGATTCTATTTTCACCTGCTTGCAGCAGCAGGATTCCCTAGAGTATGCCATACCTAACAAATCAAGACCACGAAATCTTTCCAGCAAAGGAAATTCCATAACTTTCCTTAGACAACTTGTCCTAGTTGCCTAACTGTTCTTAAAGTTGTGAAGTGTTCTTCAAATATAGCTACATTTATATTGCTTCAGTGCGAAATCATTGCTTCGTGTCTACTCCTTGGAGCCCTTGGTAAACATTCTCCCTCTTTTATGAAATCCGTGTATATTTTTGAAAAAGTAACATGCCTCCCTCTCCCTGGCCAAAAATTTGCTCATTTTTCACCTTTTCCTCATGACATTTGTTCTAAATGCTTAATCATTTTCATTGATTTTCCTTTCCAGATATGCTTGCAGGCAAGGAATAGTTTAATAAAGCAGTTTGCTTAAAACAAGTGGCTTGCTAAAGGAAATCAAAATTAAAACAAAACAGGTAGCTAGCTAATCTGCTCAGGGAGAAAAATCTTTCCCATCACAAGAGTAACATATAAAGAAGGTAATGCAGTTTCTTCTGAGGCCATTTACACCTTAACTAGCTTCTAGACCTAAAAGGTTTCACAGAAAAGATATGATATATTGAACTACTTGTCAGAAAAGAGAAGAATCATTGCTGAAACATTCTGTGAGCTATTAATCTTATACAGTCATTCTTTAATGCCTTTGTTGTAGGGGAGAAGTTCCTGTGCCTAAATTCTGTAAATTGCAAATACGTTCAGTAGATTGCAACTTTTACCCATCCTTGAGCAGTCATTTGTCTACTCAGGCAGGACTGCTTCCTCCTTCTCCTGAGATCCAGTAATCCTGGAGGGAATTACATGTGTTCATTAAGAGGGTGATGTTTGCCACAGGTCAACCAAATCTTTTAATCCATGTGTCCTTAAGTTTCCTAACACTTCCCTACTTTAAACTCTCTTCTAGTCCTGAAAAATGACCTGGTCAAGGGTAGTATGATGGTTGTTCCCTTACGACCAAACTATGGCAAAAGGAGAAGGGGATGGCAGAGGATGAGATGGCTAGATAGCATCACCGATGCAATGAATATGAACCTGAGCACACTCTGGGAGAGAGCGGAGGACAGGAAGGCCTGGCGTGCCATGGTCCATGGGGCCACAAAGAGTCGGACATGACTGAACGACTGAACAACAACAACATTAAAAACAGAAGAACTGCTCTGTATCAGACCAAAGGCTGATCTAGTCCAGCATTCTGTTCACACAGTAGCCAACCAGATGCCTAAAGAAGCCCCAAAGCAGGAAATTAGTGCAAAAGCACCCACCCACTTATGTCCCCTAGCAACTGAACGTTTTACAGCTCTTCCTTTTTGATGTGTGACCAGAACTGTAAACTGGTCACAATTCTGGTTGCACCATAGATTTGCACCATAGATTTGTATGAAGGCATTATTATACTGGCAGGGTTTTTTTTGTTTTCACTTCCTTTCCTAATGATCCCAACAGGGAATTTGCCCTTTTCACAGCAGCCACACACTGGGTTGCCATTTTCATTAAGCTATCCTATCCACTACAATTCCAAGATCCCTCTCCTGATCAGTTTCCATCAGCTCAGAACCCATCAGCATATATGTGAAGTTAGGATACTTTTTGCCCCAATGTGCATCACTTTACACTTGCTTACACTAGACTGCATTTACCATTTTTAGTGCCTATTCCCCCAGGCCCCTTTTGGAGTTCTTTGCTGTCCCTGTTTAGCCACCTCACAGCTCGCCCCAAACTTCAGTGTAATAAACCTACACCAATTTTCCCTGAGGTATCTTGCAATTCAGAAATAGCTTTTTACTTTCAGCATGGTGATCTCTTTCTGAAATATGCCTGGAACTGAAGTGTTAAATGGTATGTCTCCCCTCCCCATACTCAGAGACAAATTATAATACCTCCTCAAAATGACATTTTATCTGCTTTGTCTTCAGAAACAGTGATTAGTATTTTAATCATTAGTGACCCACAGAGCTCAATTTAACTGTCAGATCTACACAAAGAGTGTTGTCAGTCGAAGAACGTAATGGATTCCTAGCAGTTTTACCACAATAAAACCATTCCTGGCTCTTGCTGTTCAGACCTACTGGCTAAACACAATTCTAACACCCTGCTTTGTCAAACCACTTACGTTTCTTAGCCGTTAAGGTGCCACAAGACTCTTTGTTAGTTAGGCTGCAACAGCTAACTCTCTGGAAAAAATGTAAGATATGTTGAAAATGGATTAATTTTATGGAGAAGAGTAGCACTTACACAATACACTCTTAACCTTATATGAGGTAAAATAACATTTATAATATGTAAAGTGCAATTTAGTACACATTAGTAAATGGAGCTTGCATTCTGTAATCAAGAAAAAAACATTTCTGCTCCTGAACTGGCCCCTCCCTCAACTGAAGTTTGAGGAGAATGCAAGCCTCTGTTATGAGGTAAACTTCATGATCCAGGTTTTGAGTGTTATGTACAAAAATGTCTATTTTTGTTGTTGTTGTTCAGTCGGTCAGTCGTGTCCGACTCTTCGTGACCCCATGGACCATAGCACGCCAGGCCTTCCTGTCCTGCGCTCTCTCCTGGAGCGTGCTCAAGTTCATATTCATTGCATCCGTGATGCTATCTAGCCATCTCATCCTCTGCCGTCCCCTTCTCCTTTTGCCTTCAGTCTTTCCCAGCATCAGGGTCTTTTCCAGGGAGTTTTCTCTTCGCATTAGGTGGCCAAAATATTGGAGCTTCAGCTTCATTATCTGTCCTTCCAATGAGCACTCAGGGTTGATTTCCTTTAGGATGGACTGATTTGACCTCCTTGCAGTCCAGGGGACTCGTAAGAGTCTTCTCCAGCACCACAGTTCGAAAGCATCAATTCTTCGGCGCTCAGCCTTCCTTATAGTCCAGCTCTCACAGCCATACATTACTACTGGGAAAATCATAGCTCTGATTAGACGGACCTTTGTCGGCAAGGTGATGTCTCTGCTTCTTACTATGCTGTCTAGGTTGGCCATAGCTTTCCTCCCAAGGAGCAAGCGTCTTTTAATTTCATGGCTACAGTCACCGTCTGCGGTGATCTTGGAGCCCAAGAAAGTAAAATCTGTCACTGCTTCCATTTCTTCCCCTTCTATATGCCAGGAAGTGATGGGGCCAGATGCCATGATCTTCGTTTTTTTGATGTTGAGTTTCAAACCAGCTTTTGCACTCTCCTCTTTCACCCTCAACAAGAGGCTCTTGAGATCCTCTTCACTTTCTGCCATTAGGGTGGTATCGTCTGCATATCGGAGGTTGTTGATAATTCTCCCAGCAATCTTAATTCCGACCTGTGATTCATCCAACCCGGCATTTCTCATGATGTACTCTGCATATAAGTTAAATAAGCAGGGTGACAATATGCAGCCTTGTCGTACTCCTTTCCCAATTTTGAACCAATCGGTTGTTCCATGTCTGGTTCTTACTGTTGCTTCTTGACCCTCGTACAGGTTTCTCAGAAGACAGGTAAGGTGGTCTGGTACTCCCATCACTTTAAGAATTTGCCACAGTTTGTTGTGATCCACACAATCAAAGGCTTTAGCGTAGTCAATGAAGCAGAAATAGACGTTTTTCTGGAATTCTCTTGCTTTCTCCATGATGCAGCGAATGTTGGCGATTTGATCTCTAGTTCCTCTGCCTCTTCTAAACCCAGCTTGTACTTCCGGTAGTTCTCGGTTTGCATACTGCTGAAGCCTAGCTTGTAGGATTTTGAGCATCACCTTGCTGGCATGTGAAATGAGCGCAATGGTGCGGTAGTTTGAACACTCTTTGGCGTTGCCCTTCTTTGGAATTGGAATGTAAACTGACCTTTTCCAGTCTTGTGGCCACTGTTGAGTGTTCCAGATTTGTTGGGATATTGAATGCAGCACTTTAACAGCATCATCTTTTAGGATTTTAAATAGCTCAGCTGGAATACTGTCATCTCCGCTAGCTTTGTTGTTACTAATGCTTCCTAAGGCCCACTTGACTTCACTCTCGAGGATGTCCGGCTCAAGTTCAGTGAGCGCACTATCATGGCTATCAGGGACATTCAGATCTTTCCTGTATAGTTCTTCTGTGTATTCTTGCCACCTCTTCTTAATCTCATCTGCTTCTGTTAGGTCCCTGCCTTCTTTGTCCTTTATCATGCCCGTCTTTGCACAAAACGTTCCCTTGAGATCTCCAATTTTCTTGAAGAGATCTCTAGTCTTTCCCATTCTGTTGTTTTCCTCGATTTCTTTGCATTGTTCATTTAAGAAGGCCTTCTTGTCTCTCCTTGCTATTCTCTGGAACTCTGCATTCAGTTGCATATATCTTCCCCTTTCTCCCTTGCTTTTCGCTTCCCTTCTTTCCTCAGCTACTTGTAAAGCCTCCTCAGACAGCCACTTGGCTTTCTTGCATTTCTTTTTCTTTGGGATGGATTTCGTTGCTGCCTCCTGAACAATATTACGGACCTCTGTCCATAGTTCCTCAGGCACTCTGTCTATCAGGTCTAATCCCTGAAATCTATTCCTCACCTCCACTGTATATTCATCAGGGATATGATTTAGGTCATACCTGAACGGTTTAGTGGTTTTCCCGACGTTCTTCAATTTAAGCCGAAATTTTGCAAGAAGCAGCTCATGATCTGAGCCACAGTCAGCTCCAGGTCTTGTTTTTACTGACTGTATGGAGGTTCTCCATCTTTGGCTGCAAAGGACATAATCAATCTGATTTTGATATTGACCATCTGGTGACGTCCATGTGTAGAGTCGCCTCTTGTGCTGTTGGAAAAGAGTGTTTGCTATGATCAGCATGTTCTCTTGGCAAAACTCTATTAGCTTTTGTCCTGCTTCATTTTGTACACCAAGGCCATGCCTGCCTGTTATCCCGGTGATTTCTTGACTTCCGACTTTAGCATTCCAATCCCCTATGATGAAGAGGACATCTTTTTTTGGTGTTAGTTCTAGAAGGTGTTGTAGGTCTTCATAGAACCGATCAACCTCAGCTTCTTCGGCATCAGTGGTTGGGGCATAGACTTGAATTACTGTGATGTTGAATGGTTTGCCTTGGATTCGTACTGAGATCATTCTATCATTTTTAAGATTGTACCCCAGTACTGCTTTTCCCACCCTTTTGTTGACTATGAGTGCTACTCCGTTTCTTCTAAGGGATTCTTGCCCACAATAGTAGATATGATGGCACTGAATTAAATTCGCCCATGCCTGTCCATTTTAGTTCGCTGATTCCCAAGATGTCGATGTTCAATCTTGCCATCTCCTGTTTGGCCACCTCCACCTTACCTTGATTCATTGATCTGACATTCCAGGTTCCTAAACAATACTGTTCTTTACAGCATCGGATTTTCTTTTCACCACCAGACACATCCACAGCTGAGTGTCCTTTCGGGTTTGGCCCAGCCGCTTCACTCTTTCTGGCGCTACTTGGAAATACCCTCTGCTCTTCCCCAGTAGCATATTGGACACCTTCCGACCTGAGGGGCTCATCTTCCGGCGTCATATCTTTTAGCCTTGTGATACGTTCCATGGGGTTTTCTTGGCAAGAATACTGGAGTGGGTTGCCATTTCCTTCTCCAGTGGACCACATTTTGTCAGAACTCTCTGCCATGACCTGTCCGTCTTGGGTGGCCCTGCACGGCATAGCTTATGGCTTCACTGAGTTACGCAAGCCCCTTCGCCACAACAAGGCAGTGATCCATGAAGGGGATCACTGCCTATTTTTGTACATAACACTAAATGTTTTAGTAGTCAGAGTACTGTGGACTACATGTATTCAAGTTTTTTTTCGTTGTATAGATTTATTTATAACAGCAGTGAGCAGCTTGTGGCCTTCCAGATATTTTGGCCTACAACTCCCATCAGCCGTAGCTAATGTGGCCAATGGTGAGGGATGATGGAAGCTGTAGGCCATAACATCTGGAGAGCCACACATTTCCCATTCCTGACTTATAAGATTCATATCCCACCTTTTAATATAAACTTCCTCAAGGAAGTTTACCACAGTCAATAAAATAAAAACAATAAAGCCACAAACAAGAACAAAACCAAAAGATTTGGGATGAAGGATTTTTTTTAAAAAAAATTCACATAGGGATATATTTCCTCCTCTCCATTTCTGGGAAGAAATGTACAGAAGTCTCCTTTTCAGACTTTTCTAGACATTAAGAAAGACCCAGTGGAGCTAAAAAGGTAAAAGAGTTTAGCAACTCTAACCAGTTCCACTTTAATACTTTTTTCTAGGGCTCCAAATACCTCAAGCTAGTCCTACAGCTGAAATAAAGTTTTTGCAGGGATGCAATGGCTGATATTTAAAGAGCTACTTTAGGTTATCCTTTATTTTACTCCATTTTAGTGTCTCATCTTTCAAGCCATTTTTGCTACGTCTTTCGAAAGGGTTTATAGTGCAATCCTATACATGTCAATTCAGAACTGAGTCCCAATGGGTTCAATGCAGCATAGATTGCTCCAAGGAAAGCAAGATTGCAGCCTTAAGCTTGCACTCAGGGAGAACTTTTTATTATTCCATGAACAGAAGACACACAAACTGTAGGAGGGTTCAGATGAACCTCCTCACATGTTAGAAGCAGGCATTATGGGGTTACGGGGCCATGCAGGTTAGCCCCCATCCCATGATGTACTAACTAGACACTCACCCTGCCAGCCATTCTTTCAGTGCCAGCAAGAAGCACTACACACACTGACTGGTGCGAAGGCAGGGTCCTTTCTCATGGTTACCGAACTTGTGATGGGCAGGGGACATTAGCAGGGGGCCAGGGCTAGCCCACAGATCCCCACATCCCCCTCCCATGTGTTTTTAACACATGAGGGGTTAATCTGAATCCCCTTCCTGTCATATCACAAACTGCTTGTGCAAATCCCCTCAGTTTCAAGAGTGAATTGCCATGCAACATTCAAGGCGCCACTGCTCAAATCAAAGCAGTTATTTGGATCCTAGCGAGTTATTCAAACATTGCCAGCAAGATGGCACGGGAGTGAGCAAGTTCCGGGGTCGAGGGCCAGTTAACTCCCTGGAACAGACTGGGAGGCACATGCACACACCTCCACCACCGAAATGGCTGCCATTGTGGAATATGCTGCCAAAAATCGGCTCCATGGCAACAGCAAGCCCCCCTTTCCCCTTTAAAACAAGGTGTGCCTTATTTTAAAGCAAAATTGAGCTCACCCAGGGCTTCTGGGGATGCGATTTAGCTTTAAACCCAGCTGTATGCTCCCCATGCACTTTGTTTTAAAGGAAAATGAGGCTTTCTTGCCACTACCACACCACCAAATTTTGGCAGCAAATGCAGCAATGTGGCAGGGGGCACAAAAAAGGCTAGGAGATGCATGTACGCAGCCCACAGATTGTGTGTTGGCCATCCCTGACTTGGCACTGTAACTCTGACCCACCTCTAAAGCATTCTGTGCCTCATTGCAGGGTTCCATCAGTTGATGGAAAAATCTGGACTATTACTCACACTTGATGTCAAGATTTTCTCTAGTTTTCAAGCTGGGAGCAGATAAATTTCTGTGTAATTTAAGTGTGTTAATTGAAGAGATAATGAGCATGGATTACATGTATTTTGGCAGTGGCACTGCAATTACAGGCTCTCTTTTATTCATAAGCCTTCCCTAAAGAAGGCACCAGAAATCTAAGAAAGCTTAAACATTTCCAGAAGGGATAGGGCAGAGGGGGCATGTTAAAGGAGGGGGAGGAATAAGGGATCATCTTTTCCTAGGCTTTAAAAAAGAATTAAAATCCAAGAAGAGTAAGGGTGGTGAACATTTATATTAACTTTAGCTTCAGTAATAATTTCACTTCCAATGAAAGGGGGAAACAATTTAATTCTTTTGGCCATCTGTTGCAATTTTCTTTGTGTGTCATCACGTTACATAGAGTGTCACTACAGATAGTTCTTTCACTGGGACTTATCGGTGCAAATATTAGAAATTTGAGGAACAGTGATATGTAATGATCTATAAGGATGTGTTAGCAGGAAAGTATTTGGAGGAGGCCAGCAGTGCAAAAGCACACTCCAGCGAGAGGTGTTGCCCATAGGAAAACAGCTGTTGAACACCAAAGTAACAATCAGAGGCAAACTGAAGCTGAGTAAGACAGGTATCTTAGACTGCTATCTTACAAAAGCTTGACAAAACTGAAAACACATTGGCAATTCTAGAAAAGCAGAAAAACATATTCAGCAGGTGTATTAACAGTTTTTATTAATGTAATTATTTGGCATACCACAGTTGGTTTCAGTGAACAGATCACAGCACCATAACCCAGATAAAGGAGACTCTGGCTGGACTCCCAAACTCAAATTTGAGAGACATCAACAACCTGGGGATGATTTGCATGTCCACATATATCCTGATGTGTTATAGACTCTGTCTGTGGTGTTTGATCTGTGATAGCTATTATATACATGCAAGTTGTTACTTGATGTTGCAGTCACCTGGGGGCTGTTTGGTTCTCTGTGTGAGAACTGCTGAGATACAACCCAATGCCTATACTTAGCATTATAAAGCAGCATTCAGACATTTGGGAGAAAGAAAGGAAAATAACTCATTTCAGCAGTGATAGAATTCCCCAAGGAAGAGCCTAGGGGCTCAAAATGCTGTCAGATGTTTAAAGATCAATTGTATTAAAGATATTTACAAGCACCTTTGGGGTGTGCCTTTTTGGGATTGTGGAATAAAGTTGCAGCCCTCTTTGTCTTTATTATTCTATAGGCCTAACATGACTATAATTTATATAATATACTTCAGAGTTAGTCCGATGAGCAAAAGTAGAGTCTTGTAGCATCTTTAAAGCAAACAAATTTATTATGGCACAAGCTTTTACGGACTATGATCCATTTCATAACTTTAAAGGACTTCTCCACCAAAATTGTTCAGCAGTTTCAAATCTCAGATAACAATTTCAAATATCACCAGTCTCACTGATAGATAACAAAATTCAAAGGAGATCTTCTAGTTCTTAAAACCAATTTGTGATATCATCTGCAAGTGATATTGGAAGCTCAGAATCCCAACTGGTTCAACAAAAATGCAGAACACGTCATATTAGAGCAGCAATATGAATTCTGAATGTCTGGGATTTCATTGTGTGATCTAGTACCTGCCACAGGGATGTGGTATCTATCCAGAGAATATCAACTTTGATTTTAAGAAAAAGAAAGGAAGTTTCTAGCCCTCATGATTGTGGAGGAAAGCTTGGGAATATTGTGTGATCAGCAACCGGTGAGTTAACAGGGGGAAACAAAATGCAGTGGCTGAATTTCACTACCCTGCACTATGAAATATCCATCTATCATGGCTGTTAGTCTCAGTCTTCTGTCCATAAAGGCCAGAATATTAAGCAAATTAAGTAAACTCATTTACTGCATTTACAAAGTTGCTTCTAGGTCTAAAATGAGGATATCATTTTTCTAGTTGTGCTCACTAAGACAAATATTTATTTGCTTTGTGTTACATGCTATTGTTAATCACTTCCATCTCACTTTAAAAGTGAAAATTTATTACCACAGCAACCCTATGAGGTTAAAGGCTATCAAATGAATTGTGGCATGGCATAAGCTTTCTTCAACTTACTCCTGACAAAATGGCTCTAGAGCAGAAAAGCTTCTACTATAATGTCAGTCGGTCTTTTAAGCTGCTGCAGCAGACAAACACAGCTACTCTTCTAGAATTTGTCGCTATAAGGCTATTATTATTGTTTCTATTCTTACAGCCAGCACTACAAGGTAAACTGGCTGCGTGTGGAGGTCGTTAGGGATACATGACATTGTGATCGCAGGGGCTCAGACATGCAGTCCAGTTTACTTCCTCCGAAGATGTTTTCAGATATGTCACTAAGGCTGCAATTATAAGTTTCACTGAGTTTAATGTGTTTAGGATTGCAGCCTAAAAATGCTTTATGGCTTTCCTAGGGCTGAAATCCAAATGTAATGTTTATATTGACTGGAATGTACTATTTTAAAAGTAATAATAAATGTCTTCCATGCCACCATCACATTTTCTGCCTCACCTTAGCATTCTCAAGTGCACACAAACCATGCAAGAAAGACGCAAAAGTACTTTTAGCATCATGTGTGGAAACACACAGAGTATTGTGTCTTACAAGCACTGCTGTTGATCTCTGGAATGTCTCTTCAGAGTGATTGATTTAACTACCAATTCAATGACCAGGGAGCGTTTCCATTACGAACAGACTTGGCTGGCAAGTCGGCTGTGCCGCCTTCACCTTTCACAGAACAAAGGTTTGCATTTGCCTGGGTGCAATCGCTTAAGTTGCTTAGAGATCATAAACAGTGGCCAGGCTGTCGTGAAACATGTGTGGCTGTGCATCCAGCACTGGGAACACACATTCATATTCTCTAAATCAACCAAGGGATGCTTCATCAACCAAAGCAACAAACATATCTTCAACAAAAATGCCCAAACAGTAAGTGATAATCTTGTTCTTTCCCTCTCAAATAACCTCCTATTCAGTACCCATTTTGGTTGATCTGCATAGTGTGCGTGTGTGTTTGCACCCGCATGAGAGAAAAAGACAGAGGTATCGCAGCTTGTAGTTTGGGCTGTAATGAGTTTCTAGCACTTTAGCCAAAGTAATCATAGTTTCTATTAAAATGTTAAAACCTGAGGGAGAATTGGAAAATCATATATATATATATATATATATATATATATATGAATGAATTATGTATTGTATTTTTCATATTTGTATCCCATACTTTCTTTTGATATCTGAGTTAGAGTTCATACTGGTCTGCCATCAAATACTGGTATGTTCCACACAGCCACTTTCACAATGGTCCACCAGACCATTCCCCCAATGTAATCTAAACCAAAGGGGTGATGAGAAGGCTTTAAAAAGGCCTGGCATCTATCATGGAGAGAGCTTAACTTCTACATGGGGAAGGCTGAAAGGGAGTAGGCACCAAGGAGGGGTGGATTTGGGTCTCTGTATTTTGGAGCTTCCCTCAAACTGTGGCTGTCTTGTCCAAGACACACCCCTCTCCCTCTTGCATCCTGCCCCCACTCTGGTATCCCCTAATCAAGCCTGCAACTGGACATTTTGTGGTGAGGGGGCCTAGGGGATGGGAAGTCATTTCAAAACATCTAGACCACAAATACAAGTAGACTAATGTGTTTAAAATCCTTTAATTGCATTCTTAGTAAATTATGTAGACTACTCATTATGTAGACTACTGCCTCCACAGCTTTCCTTATTTTTCCACACACGTGTTAGTAAAATGAAAGCTGAACATTCAGGGAGGGGCCCATGGAAGAGCCAGAACCCTCACCCCTGGGGCTATACCTCTGCCCCTGGCTTGGTCTTTAGAAAGGGGATAAACAGTGTCCTACTTAGGACACAATAATAACAAATTATTATTAATGATTTATCATTACAAAAATGAGCTGAGCCTCTTTCCGTGCTTGCACCTCTTCCCATGCTCCCTCCTCCCTCTCCTCTGGTGTAGCTGCAAGGAGGAGATTGGAAGCTTTGATTCCTATTTCAATTAACCACAGTTTAGTATTACATTCAAATACTAAACCAGGGCTACAGAACTGGGGGTCACATTTGATCTTCCAGGGGTCCCCAGATGGCTCCACCTCCTTTCCCTGGCCATGCCCCTTCCCTACAACCATTAATAATTTGGTGGTTTCCTGACTTTTGTGGAGTTTTCCCCCCCATTCTAAAAAGTTGAAATCCATCTCCTAAGGCTTAGTTACTGGCAATGAGTAACTAAGGTTAACGTTTGCTAAAAATATAATGGTACTTTGGTCCCATCCCTTTTGCCTTTGGTCCTGCCCACCACTGAAATGCAACCCCCAAGAACTTCTCCAAAATGGAATTTGGCCCTTGGGCTCAAAGAGGTTCAACACCCCTGCCATAAACTGGTTAATCTTAACTATGGTTGGTTGAAATAAGCCAGCTCCATGAAGTTGTTTTGTTTCAACTAACCCTGTGTAAGATTAACTACAGGTTGCCTGTGGGATGACAAAACACTAAGCTGTGATTCGTCTAAAGCAGAAGCAGAAGCTTCTGAAATCCTCCTCCCAGCCACATCAGGGGACGGGAGAGGAGGAGGAACTAGACTCATCTCATAACGATAAACCATTGTTTATTGTTATATCCAAACATCACCCATAGAATACTGCATAGGCAGTTGCCTTTGTGTAGAATTGTCCCTGAGTAACTGAATAACTTTTATAAACAGGCTCAGGAATCCAGAACTGTCCAAGATAAGTCATTTATGCCTTATCTGAAGCCATGAGTGTACACTGGCTAGGTATACATATGTACAGTTACAAGTTGTACAGACATTCTATTATTGCACATAGCAGAATCTGGTGATGTGAACCAGTCTTCTCCCTCTTTGAGAGCAACATTTATACAGGAGAGATTTATCACCCCAGTATTAAAAACCTTCCACCATGATTAACATCACATCCACGCTCCATGGCAGAAAAAGAGCAAAAATTAATTTCTAGCAAAATTAAACACCCAGATATACCAGTAATTGTGTATTTGGGTTCCTTGCAAGAGGAAAAAAGGCAGGATGTAAATGCAATCAATCAATAAATAATTTGTTTAATTTCCAGTATTCCGATATCAAAGCAGCTGGCTTCTATAAAAGGTAAGGTATCTACTCCATCTGTTTCCCATACACACCCATCTATTTTCCTGGTTAAAGAACAGCACCAAATGCAGTAACTCAAATGTCACCACCAGAGCACACATCATTGTCACTCCAAAGCCAAATATGTTGGCAGTTCTCATAAGAAGCTCTGTTACTTCCATTGGGACTCCTTCTCTTCTTCCAACTGGGACACAAGCTTTTTCAAACTGAGTGCTGCACCATGGCAACAAATCTGCAGCTTCCACTGGAGAGTAAGTTGTAGCACATAACACATGTGGGTTTGTGGCAGAAGTACAATAAAGTTATCAGGCCAAAGGGAAGCAAACAAAAGCAAAGGTTAGAGTCATGCAATATGTTGTTATTTGGGAATTAACCCACAGGAGTGATGAGTAGGGGATTCCCACAAAGCAAGAAGCCCAGAACAAGCAGGAGACTTGGGTGACAGGCTGCTCTGTTCTTCAGGCAATGTTACATTGCTTAGGCCCAGCCTACACCTGCAGCAGCAGGAGGTGGTAGAGTGGACCACACCACTTTAGTCTATAGGTGGCGGATTACATTGTTAATTACTGGTGTAAAGCCTGTGTTGCCATGGGCCCTAGAAGTATGAGAATGATCGGATGAAGATATGTTTGGCCATTTCCCTTGCAACTGGAATAACTGTCAGGGGGCATTTCCTTCCTTCCCTCCCTCTTCCTGTCTCAGATTTCCAAGTATGTCCTGCATCAGCTCCCCTTCAATGAGCACCCCAGTAATATGACCTCTTCCCACTACATTAAAGCAAGCCTCCCCCTGCCATAGCAAAGGAAGTCTTCCAACACACCTCCCTCCCTCCCGTTCACCCACATAATTGGCCTCCCTCCTTCCATTAAGAGCCTGCTCCCATTACATGAAAGCATAGACAGACCTACCCCTTCTCTGTTGCAGGAAAGGGGGTGTTCCAAGCCCCCACCCAAGAGGCCCCACCTTCCCCTGGGCCTGAAAAACAAAAGGTGAGATGGGGGGGAGAAGAAAAATGCTGCTTTTCTCTCACCTGCCCTAAGCCAGAGCCACCCAATCTCATGCCAGTCTTGTGCCCCACCTACTCCTGCCATGTTACCCCACCCACTACCCCTTTCTCTCATACACACGCATACACACACAAATACAGAAACCCCATCTGCACACAGGGAAGCAGGAGCCCCCCCCCCCTCACTCGCTGATTTACCCCGTTCAAAACAATATAATCCGGGGGGGAGGGTCTGACCGTTGCCCCTAGCAACCACCCCGAGGCCTAGCAGCACCTCATAAAGCCTTCCTGTGATGCAAAACAAAAACAAACCCAAACAGAAACAGAAACAGCAAAAAGGAAAGCAGGAGGATGCAGGCAAAGGAGGTCAAAAACACATGATGTCAGGCGCTGTTTGGCACGTTCTCTTTTAAAAGATTTTTTAACATCTCTTTAAGTTTCAGGCTGAAAACATGTGATGTCAGATCAGGCACTGTTTGGTGCAGAGCAAATAAACTGGCACTGAACTGTACAGCAATAGGAGACTGTTTGGCGCAGAGCAACCAAACATACTATTTTGCTATTAAACTTTTTCAAAGTTTCAAAATTTTCTGCATGCCTATACTACTCAAGTTTCAGGTTTTTTTTAAAAAAAGAACAAAATTGGTATGGTAGTTCTCTAGTAATAAGTGTTACACTAATGTATTCTTATATAGATTCTGCTATGTGAAAAACTCCATGCAAGTAGAAAAAATATGACAATGAGGAGATGGCTGGTCTAGCTACTTCCTCTCTGATGTGTTCATTTTTTTCTAACTTGCAGGGCCTTTAAAATAAAATTAGAAGAGCATTCAAAAGTGATAGTCCCCACCTCAGCTTCAAGTGGCACAATCCAGTCAGCCACCTCAGGATTCTACCATGTCTTTCTGCTGCATGTGTCAACTGAGAGCCAAACTAGACATAACCTTTAATGTGTTTTCACTAAGGTGCTTGCCTAACATTCCATCCCCATGTGACTGTTCTTTTCCATGTGAATTCCTCCTTCCATCCTAATCTGTAGTCAGATTTTCTTATGTATTCTTTTTTACATTTGACTGAGTATGTGTGTTCATTTGCTCAACCATTACCATAGAGTTCAAATTACAGGCCATCCATCCATCTATCCTTCCATGTTTCCCCTTCTCTCTGATATCCTGTTTACAAGCACAGCACAGCCCAGTGACAGATGAGGGATGACTTCCCCAATGGGAAATTAAGTTCTTATTAGAGCTCTTGCAATGGCAGCAACCCTAGTGTACTTCAATTTCCATCAGCCATTTATGTCAGTAAATAGCATACTGTTAGGCTCAAGGGATGATGTGAAGCCATCCAGGGCTTGGGAGGAACATACAGGACTTATGAAACATGATTGGACACTGAAGAAAAGCAACAGCACAGTACAACTACAAAAGAATGAAGCTGCAGGTGCAATACAAGGAATCACGCAATTGAGAAAGATAAAAGAGCATGTAATTGAAAATGAATTCAAGGTAACAACTAGTTTGGCCCTTAAGAACACCAGCACATGTGTACAATCTTTTCCTTTACACTTGGCCTTGCTCCTTTATAAAGAGCACAGGGGTAAGTGTTGTCAACCAACCAGTATTTTACAGGTCTGACCACTAAGGTCATCCTATTGGAACCAACTTTACCCCCACAAAATATTCTGATTGGATATTCAAGACAAACATAGTGTGGGGGGGACCCAATAGAGCTCATCAAAGTGACAAACAACAGCTAGAGAGTTTCCAAAGTTATGAGTCATGAAATGCCAGTAAACTCCAGATTCTATTAGGTTCCCCCTAATCTCCATCTTTGACCTGTCAGATCAGAGATTTGCACATGATCCATTAGAACAGGGATCCCCAGAATTTTGGGGTCAGCGGGCAATTTTGAAAAAGTGCCTTGGATGTTCTCACAAAATGGCTGCTATGGGAGGCAGGGATTGCCCATTCATAAAATGGCTGCCATGGTGGGTATGGCCATTCAAAAAAGGCTCATTTCCCAGAAGCCAACCTGGTGGGACTGAAAGAAAAGTAACCCAAGATCCTAAATACAAGGCAAAGGTGAGGTATGAGGTCTAAAACACAAAACCACTCTTTTTAGCTCATAAAGATGGTACTGGAAAGCGGCCCTTTGCTTTGCAGCATGCCAGCCTCCCAGTTTAGAAACAAGTGTTAATTTTTTCAAAAATCTTTAAAACACAAAATAAAAATGAGGGGCAGGGAGCCAGGTGGGCACGAAGAGGATGCATGAGTACATTGGGGACCCCAGCATAAGATTCTATGCTGACTTCACCCCTTACCTTCCAAATTCTTCTGGAATTCACCCTACCAACTCAGGTTCCTGAACTGCTCTGACTTCATCCCCTGGGCCCACCCAAAGGGCAACATTTATGGAATCAAAGGGTGGCAACTCTCTCAGGCTTCTCGTAGGCATGAATTAAAACCCTCTCTTACTGTGTAAACCTGTTCCAGCACTGAACACACTTCTTACTGTTCTGGGCACATTGCAACACATCAGGCCATTCACAGGATGCTAAGTGTCTCACCTCAAATCCTGCAACCTTCTCATCCCTAGCCCCTTCCCACCCACATGTAATGTCAAGTCCTTTCCTGCTGGAAGTCCAGAATGCTGTACTCTTGTGGACTCTGGCCTCTACTGCTTCTAGGAAACTGCTTTTGTTATCCTCCCACATTGCTTTTCCCCCTCAGCTCTAGGAAAAGGCACGGATCTAGAGAAAGCTGTTGCAACAGCAGCCTTGGTTTACAATAATGCTGCAGGCACTGATGGCAAACTCAGCAAATCCGAAGCTAAAAAGCTGCTCCAAAGTCAGTTTATGCATTTTATGCAGGTAAGAGGATTGAAGTGAGTTTGTCTTTAGGTCTCTTATTCTTGAAAAGGAACATTCTCTGAAGTTTCTTAGAACCTGAGAACTGAGAGGGGTCCAGTCTAAAACCTCCCTTTAAAAACCCCACGAATGGAAGATTCTACACAGGACACCATTTCCAAGGTGTGTGTGTAATATTCAGGGTAGGCACCTTGAATTAAAATAACCTAAGGGCAAGATATCTATGAACACGGTCTCCTTAATTAAAACTGAAGTTCTAGACTCCCCTTTCTCTCTCTTCCCTTAGGACAGGGGTGCAAAAAATGCACATGCCCCCCAAATCCCCAGCATCTGCTGCTGCCAAAAAAAAAAAGGAGGGGGAGAAGGAAAACAAAACCCACTCTAGAAACAGCTTCTGTGGTTCCTGCCTTGCTTGCTCCTAGAGTGTCACTGGAGCGTCCTAGGAAGCTGGGTTTGAGGGTTCCTGCCAGCTTCCTAGGATGCTCTGGGGATGATCTAGGAATGAAGCTCCTATGGCAGAAACTGTAAAGCCCATTTCAAGAGCATTTTCCCCTCTCTTTGTGGCAATTAGGCTAGGAAGGGAGGCTTCAACATCTTAATGCAACAGATGCTGTTGCTACAAGGCTAAGATCTGTTGCTGCCGAGGTGAATGTGTGTGCGCATGTATGCGTCTGTCCTCGGGGCCAAAGGGTTGTGTGTCCCTGCCTTAGGAGAAAGCCTGTTGGAGGCTTATACTATATGCAGCATTGCCACAGCTGTACATTGCCGAGTTCAATAAACCTGGTTTGTTACCAACACTTGGATGGAACTTGAATCCAGTAGTCAAGGGGTGGCAAGAGGGAGAGTCTCATTGAGGTTTAAAAACCCACTTGTGTATATGTATCAGGCTCAGACCTAGAACAATTCCCAGTCCAATTCAAACCGCTGATTATCCCCTTTGAAGCTGTAAATGGTTTGAGTCCAGAATGTTCAAAGGACCTTCTGCTTCCACTGAGATCTGCTGGGGAGATTCTGCTCCATATTCCAATGCTATTTGAAGTGCAGTTCTAGATATACAGGGCAGGGCTTCATTGCTGACTAGACCGCGGAACTCCTGTTTCTAGCCTTTTCCTTCCCAAACTTAGTAAAATAGTTAGACATGGCTTTAATTTGGTTTAATCTGTTCCCCCTAATTGGCTGCTTCTTTTTTTACGTTGTTCATGTGATTGTTTCTCATAATTGTCACTCAATAGCTGTGTTAGGACTATCATATCTAGACTTAATGAGCCAAAATATGAAAGATCCTGTTGCGCATGCATGCAGCCCCTTCACAGCATGAGCAAACAAACTAGGAACTCTCCAAATAATATAGCTCCCCATTTTATCTGAACCGAGAAACCATGGTTACCAGTTTTAGAACAAGCCAATATCCTAAACTATGGTTTGCTTTAAAATGTTCTGGCTTGTCCTGAAGCTGGTAACCATATTTCCCCAGTTCAGATGAAATGGGAAACTATGGTTAATTAGAGGCTTTTTGCTTTAATCGTGGCTGGTACAGAGGAGCAAAGGTGGCTGTGTGTGCAGGCAAAAGTCTCGCTCGTATTTCAGCTTATTAAGCAAAGTCAGAACCCATCCTTCACTGGGCCCCGAATTCTGCAGCCTTCCTAGGAAGCATGTTTTGTTGGTGTTTGGCTCTCATTAGCAGCGCTGATAGTGGTTTCCATATTTTGCCACAAAATGATTCACATTCCTTTGCAGGGCCAAGAAACAAAACCAAAATACCAGGAAATAATTTCTGCTCTTGACAAGAACAAGAATGACCGAATCGACTTTGAAGATTTCATGGTTCACCTGTTTAGTGTCACCCTGATGTCTGACCTCTGGCAAGAGATCCAAAATGTGAAAAAAACTAAATGATTAAGAATGTTGACGAGAACTGATACATTGCGGGGGGGGGGGGAGACACTAAAGGAAAACAATAACGTTTGGGAGGAAGCTTCAGAACTGAATTGGTATCCTTGGTAGAGTCATGAATTAGTGCATTATTATAAACTAGCAGGAGAAAAAGCTAGAATTAGGATCTGCCTTTGGGCTACAACTAAAGATCAGATGAGAAATTAAGGGCACAATTCTATCAACTGTGCCCTTGATGATCCTAAGGCCCTGAACATGGAGGCTTACGATCATCCTACACAGGGCGGAAGAAGCAGTGGAGGCCATCTTCACCTCCTCCTGCCCTGCATTTTTTGCTAGATACGCTTTTTTGCCTGTCTTGCGAAGGTTTTTCAGAGGAGGAGGGAGAGAGGCTGGCAAAAGCTCTGGATAGCTGGTATCCTGGCCTTTCTAGTCCCCCCCCAAAAAACCCACTTTCCCCCCTAACCAAGGTTGAGTTCTCAGCCTCGGAGGCTTGGGGGCAGGGGGAGATCTCCGATTCCCTTGACCTCAGAGCTCAGAATCTGAACTATCCTATGGCCCCTCAGATGCTGTCTAGGAGCCAAAGGATTGCTCCCTAACAGGCCAAAACTGTGCTTAATCTCAAGTAAGCATGCACTGGATTGCCTAAAACTGCAATCCTACGCACTTTCACCTGAGAGTAAGTACTGTTAAACTCAGTGGGACTTATGCATATTTTGAGTAAACATGCATAGGTTTGGGCTGGAAGAAATATATTGATTAGATTACATGATAATGGACTGAACAGTATGGCAAAAACCAGGTATCGCCCCAATGCAGACTTGCTCAATAAAAGTGTTGCATGAGACTAGTAACGTGGGAGTAGGGATGTACAAAAGTGACTTATCTTTTGTGGATTATGTTGATGGGGGGGGAAGCGTTCCATCCCTCCCCCTGGAATCCTCAACGGGGGGGAGGCGATCCATTCCTCCCCCCCGGAATCCTCGATGGCTGGCTGTGCTCCGCGGCAGCTCCGCAGAGCAGCAGGCCAGGCCCAGCCCAGCCCAGAGCCATCCGCAGCCGGATTTCCGGCCGCGGAGGGCTCTGGGGTGGGGGGAACCGTGTACGCAAATGGCGGCGGCTACGGCCGCCACCATTTGCGTTCCTTATTTTTGGCCATCTGAATCTACATAAATATTTACGTAGACTATGACGGCGAAAATAAAGGGGAATGCAAATAACGTAGCGGGCGCTATTTGCGTCCCTTTTTGATTCACCGTTTTAGCCTACGTAAATCTTTAAGTAGGCTAAAATGGCGAATCAAAAAGGGACACAAATAGCACCCGCTACGCTATTTGCATTCCACTTTATTTTCGCCGTCATAGTCTACGTAAATATTTACTTAGACTAAGATGGCCAAAAAGAAGGAACGCAAATGGCGGCAGCCGTAGCCGCCACCATTTGCATACGCGGGTTTTTTTTTTTTTAAACCCACCCAGCCATGATAGGCTACGTAAAGATTTACGTAGCCTATCACGTCGTGTGTTTTTTTTTAAACCTAGCCATGATAGTCTACGTAAATCTTTACGTAGCCTATCACGTTTTTTTTTTTTTAACAAGATTGGAAATGGCGGCGGCAGCAGCCAGTCAGAAGATCAGCCGCCACCGCCGCCACCCGGAAGATCCACCCCAGGTAAGTCTCGTCCTGGGGGGGATCTGCTGGGGGGCGGGGGGGGTTGCAGGCCATTCCGCCACGGAGTTCAGGGGGCCGAATGCACTGGTATTCGGCCTCACCGAGATCCGTGGTGGAATTCTCTGCCATCCCTACTTGGGAGGGAAAGCTGTGTGTGTGTCAGCACCAGGGACCTTATGGAAATACCAGGAGACAGGTGGGATGGAAATGTACACATACATACAATGTGGGGCAGTGAGGAAGTCATTAGATCAGAAGTGGGCAACTTCCAGAGGTTGGGGGGCTGCATTTCCCCCACCAGGGACCACACCCATCTCTCTGCCATTGCCACACTACTAAATTTGCAACTGAAATTGCAGATAGTGGTGGGCTATTTCTCCAACCCTGCTGGGCGGTGCAGGGAGCAGGGCCGCCCAAAATGCCAGCGAGCCGCATGCGGTCCACAGGCTGTGTTGCCTACCCCTGCATTAAATGATTCCTTTCCAGATAGACATGATTATCCTGTCCTCACTAAATTGCACCTGCAGTGTAATGTAGCTTAGGTTACCTGCATATAGTGCCTTCATTACACATTGCCTTGTACACACAGAAGGGAGAAGTGTGCGTGCGCACAGCCACTCCTCCGTCACAGGAACAAGAACTCCAGCTGCGTGTGTGTACGAACCAGCCTTGAGAAAGGACTGGTTTCATAATACTGAAGTAAAATAGCTCAGTCTCCTTGGTATATACACTGAATATGTTACGACATGGCAAAATATGGTACCTACAGTTAATATCAAGGGTTTGGTTTGCTGCAATTAAATATTGTCTTATTAGGCTGAATGGAGTGATTATTCATAACTCATTTGATTTGACCACTTCCAATATCAGATAGATATTGTTTTTAATCTTTCAAAACATATGTATACTCCATAATAAAGAACAAAGAAACTAATTATTATAATAGTAATAATAAAGAAAAAGATGGTTAAAAATCACAAGATGAGAAAATAAAGAACACTGAAAAGTGCTGAATTTGCTTATTGTTTCACATGGTGCACTTTCAGTCATCCTGAAACTGGCCCATCTTGGCTAGTTAAAGACCTGCTATGAACCAATTTTGTGACAGCTGGGATCTCTCCTTTCACGTGTCCTGAAAATTGGTACAGACTAAGCTATTCTGTGCTGAGCAAGAGGTAGTGGGAAACATTCATTAAGACCTGTACATTATTTATTCAAATGTCAGGATTTAGGGTTGACGGCTCCAAAGCGGCCCCAAACTACCTTTTAAGGCTGTATTCCAATGTACATTTACTTGGAGGTAAACCCACTAATCACAGTGAGATTGCTGAATAAAAATAAACGGGTTGTGCTGTGAAGCTGCATCCTAATAGGAACTAATAGTAAAGTCCGATACGTGTTTACTTGGAAATAAATTCCATTCTGTCCAATGGGCCTAGTAAGCGCATTTAGAATTGCAGACTAAATCTCATTAGGCAGAATCCAATACCACTACTGTACTTTCACTAATTCCGCTATGACAGCAGGACCCACTGCTAATGCAATGGGGACTTAGCATGGCCCAAAGGTGATGGGATTATTTAGTAACAATGCCTCCTGTTAGAAAGGCAATTAGCAGAGAAAAAACAAAAGGCAAAACAGAATGAGCGTTTACCAGTCTCGCATCCACACAGGCTATCTTAATAAAAGAAGAGCACACTCTTCTTCAGTGAAGAAAAGGTAAAATAGTTCACTCGCAATATTATTGCAAATAAAATGCAGATACAGTGTCGAAAAAGAGTTTGTTCAGTCCACTTTGTGTTCCATTACACAGGAAGGAGAGAGAGCGTAAACACATCTGCTCCCAGCAACGGAGGAGGTTGGGGCGGGGAGCAAAAAGGAAAAAATCACAGGAAACCACACTGTAGGCTATAGAGATCCTAAGGCTATCTATGGTCAAAATTCCCATGTATTAATTAACGGCAAGACTGCCTCCTTCCAGTAACTTACAGAGGAGGTCGCAATATTCCCAACAACAGGAACTCCAGAAATGAGCAGAAACACTCCTTCCCAGATTGGGACACTGGTAGCTCACATTGGCTGAATGAACACAGGATTAACACAATAGGCATTCCTCTGAGTAAACATGTCTAGGTGTGGGGTGATTAGGCTTCTTCTGCCCTACTGAGAAGCTGCAATGATCGGAGGATTTGTCCCTCCTCTTCTGATAATGAATAAGGCCAGTCATAAACATTAAAGACAGGGGATGGAAACAGGCATCCCGATTGGTGCAGTCTGGTCCCCCAGCAAGGAAGCAAAAGGAAGGGGAAAAGCTCAGAACACTTAAAGATTTGACAGTGTGGAACTAGGAAGGAGGCAGCAACTCTATACCCTTGTCAACTTCAGTTTGTTAAGAATTCTGGCACCACAAGCTCTGTTTCTGAGCATATGCAAAGTTCTTTTACTCCCCCAAATAATTAGGTTTTCTTTGGAAAAGAATCTAAGGGCAAAATAGCTATGAGAATGAGAATGTGTCATTGGAATGTCTTTCCAGTGTGAAGAGAAGACTCCAGGAATACTCTGCTGTGCTGTGGAATCTAGCAATTTTCACCTAGTCGGGCTACTGAATATGCTTGGGGCAACCCTGTGGACATTAAACTGCCTAAAATGGAGCTCAGGACAAGATGTCAGGAAGTCATTCAATTGAGGTTTGGGCTCTGCTCTAGTTAATCTGCATGGCCATGGTTGTGTGGTATAGTGGTTAGAGTCTTGGAACGGGAGAGACCTGAGTTCAAATGCTCACTCAGCTATGAAGCTCACAGGGTGACAGTGGGCCAGTTGTTATCTTACAACCTAGACTATCTTACAGGGTTGTTGCGAGGATGAACTAAGTGGGAAGGAGAGCCATATCTGGTGCCTTGAGCTCCTTGAAGAAGGAGTGGGACATAAATGAAGTAAAGTAAAAATGGCTTAGAATGCAATTATTATTATTAGCGTTGTTATCATTATTTAAAAGATTTATATGCCACTAAACATATTTAAAAATATCTTTAAGCGGTTCAGAATAAAATACCAAGTACAACAAAATACATTATAGTATACATTAAAATGCAATTAAAATACATACGAATTGCTGAAACATTTATAAAAACATTAACGAAAACATTAAAATCAATACCAACACAACACCATAATTACAAACATACTGAGCAGCACATTCACTCAAGGAAGGCCTGCGTCAAGAAATGGGTCTTTAATTGACGTCCAGCACGTGATACAGCTGGTGCCTCCTGAATGCACGAGGTATGTAGGCAGTGGTGGCAGATGGCTGCTGTGTCTGGAGGGGCAGATGGGCCACCAGAAGCAGAGCCAAGGGGTCGTGTAATAATTCCCCACCCACTCCCAGGCTGTTATGCAATATTAAAGTCACCAAGTGACTTTAAGCTCTGCTGCTTAAATAAAACAGAATAGGCCACACACAGAGAGAGAAGACATCCAGTCTTCTACTGCTTCCGCCACTACTGCCTCCTCCCCGCTCCCCGTCGGCTTGAAGGGGAGACACTGTGACACAGCAATGGGAGGAGGTGAGAACTGAGCTGTGGCAGCTGGGCACCTTTCCTGGAGCTCTTATGACTCATCCCTTCGGGAAGGATCAGGGTGAGATCCAATTGGCTCCCTGACCTAGAAAGGCTGTGCTTCATGTTTTCTTTTTAAAATCGTTCCCAGTTTGGGAGGACCACGGCTGAATCTACACATAGCAGTTATACCGTTATCATAACTATTGGTGCACATGACACCAATGGGCACCAATAGTTATGATAACGGTGTGATAAAGGTATGATAACAGTATAACTGCTATGTGTAGATTCAGCCCACATCCTCCAGGAAGGGAAGCATTCTCTCTGTCTTGCTGGGGGGGGGGGAGGGGGGAGGTTTGCACAAACACATGCACAGTTAGCAGGCTGATGCTGCCAGTTCCTTCCTGCCCACAGCACAACAGCAGCCACTGCCACTGCAGCCAGCAGGATGGGAAAAGCCAGCACAGGACAGGTTTTCATTTTAAAAAAAAATGGGGGGAGCACTACTGCATGTAGGCTCACCAAAGAGCACCCTGCTTTACACCTGAATATTCATCTACACCAAAAAAAAAAAAAAAAAAGCTTTAGCAAGCAAAGATTCAAGGTTAATTCTTTGGGAGAAGTGTGCCACCATGATGAACACCACTACTCTGCTATATTTGCATGATAATTTGGCCTGCCCAGTTTATATCAAGAAAATAATGTTTTCTCTTTAAAAGCTCAAAGGCCCTGAGAGAGAATTCAGCTGATGTGTTTCCCAGCCCACTGTTCTTCCTGTCCCCCTGCCAGGTTCCTTTCCTGCCTGTTATGGGAGGAAATAAGGGGTGCTTCCAAACTAGGCTTTATTGGGTAATTGCCTTGCCTCATTCATGGAATGCTATGTGGGTTCCAGGCACTATTGTCTTCCATTTGTAACCCTCCCGTATTTTCTTCCACCACTTCTTCCATCTTTTTCCTTACTAACAGGGAAAAAATTGTTAAGGAGGAAAATGTGAAATAGTTGCACATTGCCTTTTGATTGGTAGCCCTCTGTCTGGAAGCATCTTAGGTCCTATTTGCTACAGCAGATGAGGCAGAGGGGGTCATCAAAGGGACTGAAAGACCAATGGGGCAAGAGTTGCAGCAGCCGCATCTTCGTTCAGTGTGTCGGTGTTTTTAAAGGGAAGGGTGTAATAATCCCTGGCAACGGTACCCAGCTTGGATGGTGATGAAAGTGGGGGACACATTGCAAGCAAGGCTTTGGGAGAACTGAAGTGTAGACAGCAAGCTTGTGTAAAAATAAACAATACACTTCAGCAAACCCCTATCCTCTGTGTTAAAATTGTTTTTTAAACCCCCTATTTTAAAAAAGACAGAAGTTTCTAACTATTTAGTTGGAAGGAAAATGCCCTACAAAGGCTATTAAGGTATCAATGCTACTACAAACGTTCCTACCCCTTCATTTTCTCCCCCTTGCCTAGGAAGAGGAGGCGGATGGGTGGTCCTAGAGCCTTGGCATGCACTTATTTTCTTTAAGCAGGAAGAAAGAGAAATGGGGGGAAATTAGCCCATTCACTGGTGACCTTTGATGCTAATGAAGGAGTAAAATATATGGGCTTAAGGGACAGATTTAGCTCACTGACATGAGAGTTATTGTGCTGTGGCAACCTGCAGTTCTCATCTGTTCATAGCATCAGCAACCTACTGGTCTACCCTTCCCAGAAGAATAAGCTTTTGATTGATTGCATTTTTATCCCACTCTTCTTCCAAGAAACTCAGGGTAATGTACACCACCATCACCTTTTTCTTTATCGGCACAACAACTCTGTGAGGTAAGTTAGGTTGAGAGAGGGTGACTGGGATAAGATTTCCAATTGAATTTCAAGGCTAAGTGGAGATTTGAACCTGGGTGTTACCCAACCTTGCACCCCCAGATGTTGTTGGACTATAACTATCATCTTCCCTGACTATTGACCCTGTTGGCTGGGGATGATGGAGGTCGTAGTCTTTCTGCATTACTGACAGGGTTAAGACATGTCTTTTTCATTTAGCTTTTAAAAAATGTTGTGGTTTTTAAGGTTGTTTTTAACTTTTAACTATGTTTTTAGTTGTTTGTGATTTGTGTTTTCTGAATTTTTTGTAAACCACCTTGAATGGTTTTTCCAGAAAGGCTGTATTGGCAGGTTTTAAATACATTTAAATAAATAAATATTGCAACTACATCTGGGGACCTAAGGTTGGGAACCACTGCTAACCACTACACCCCACTGTCTTTCCAGGCTGGATTACAGTAATATAGCAGGAGTTCCCACATGAGCCTTCCCAAAGCAAAGATGCAACTGTTCAGTCCTCCCCAAATGAAACTAGTGGCTACAATCCATGAGCAGATTTAATTCTTCTGTACCAAAAAGGTTTAGCTAGCTACACCTCCTGAAATCCTGTCTTCTACACAACTATTGAAGGTGCAGGAGGCCCATCTTCTTTTGCATCTGGCCACCCTAATCTTGACTTGCCAGTCTAAAACCAATGGCTTATAGCAATTACCCAAACACCCTGAGAGAAAACAGTGGAAAAACTGAAGAGCGGAGGGCGCACAGAACAATCTCCCCTAGACTATAAGACATTTCTATCTTCAATGCTATTCAAAGGGTAGAGTGATAATTCCAGTTACATTTATGATGTTCTATAACATTGGGAGTTAAGCCTTCCTGTCTTACCAGGAATATTCCAGGAAACTGTGCCAAATGATGACACATCTTGCTCTAGAAATTGGGCAGTAACAATACGGAAGAGTGCTCCTGAACATCAGTGTAGAGTGTGCTCCTCTACACTGATGGTATTAGGAAAGAGGGCTTCTAGATCAAGGACCAAGGAATTTATGCAAGCTTCAACCCTTGCAGCTCTGTTGTTAAAAAATTAACTGCTTCCTAGTAGTTAGAAGTAGGATTTGAAGGTGAATCAGTTCAATCAAAGGTATAGTCTCAATTCACTATGATTCTTCTTTGTGAGAACAGCATGGCTACTCACAACCTAATCACCTGTATTCTATGAGCTTTGGGTATGTTGGTCTCTATAGCTGTGTGTGTGGGCAGTGGAGATTTCTGCCTTGAGCAAGAGCAAGTCCAGGCCTGTGCTTTACTTCAAAATGTGCGTGGTTGCTTTTGTTTGTTTTTTGCTTTCAACAAAGTTGAAGGAATTCTCAGAAAGCACATGACAAGGAGCAGAGGAAGCTGGCCACCTGCCATCCTCACACTCACTAAATCAATAGCAAACAAGTGTCAAGGTAAATGATCCTCACTGCAAAACTTTGCCTTACTGTACATATTTGCAGTACAACTTCTTCACGTAATTACCAAAGAATGTCACAGAACTTGTATAGAACAAACTGTCTGTAAAGAAATAGCAGTCAGTCCAAGATCAGGCACCCTTCATGGATCACTGCCTTGTTGTGGCGAAGGGGCTTGCGTAACTCGGTGAAGCCATAAGCTATGCCTTGCAGGGCCACCCAAGACAGACAGGTCATGGCGGAGAGTTCTGACAAAATGTGGTCCACTGGAGAAGGAAATGGCAACCCACTCCAGTATTCCTGCCAAGAAAACCCCATGGACCGTATCACAAGGCTAAAAGATATGACGCCGGAAGATGAGCCCCTCAAGTCAGAAGGTGTCCAATATACTACTGGGGAAGAGCAGAGGGAATTTCCAAGTAGCGCCAGAAAGAGTGAAGCGGCTGGGCCAAAGCCGAAAGGACACTCAGCTGTGGATGTGTCTGATGGTGAAAAGAAAGTCCGATGCTGTAAAGAACAATATTGTTTAGGAACCTGGAATGTCAGATCAATGAATCAAGGTAAGCTGGAGGTGGTCAAACATGAGATGGCAAGATTGAACATCGACATCTTGGGAATCAGCGAACTAAAATGGACAAGCATGGGCGAATTTAATTCAGGTGACCATCATATCTACTACTATGGGCAAGAATCCCTTAAAAGAAATGGAGTAGCACTCATAGTCAACAAAAGGGTGGGAAAAGCAGTACTGGGGTACAATCTCAAAAACGATAGAATGATTTCAGCATGAATCCAAGGCAAACCATTCAACATCACAGTAATTCAAGTCTATGCCCCAACCACTGAGGCCAAAGAAACTGAGGCTGATCAGTTCTATGAAGACCTACAACACCTTCTAGAGCTAACACCAAAAAAAGATATCCTCTTCATCATCATAGGTGCTAAAGTAGGAAGTCAAGAAATCACCGGGATAACAGGCAAGCATGGCCTTGGTGTACAAAATGAAGCAGGACAAAGGCTAATAGAGTTTTGCCAAGATAACACACTGATCATAGCAAACACCCTTTTCCAACAGCACAAGAGGCGACTCTACACATGGACATCACCAGATGGTCAATATCGAAATCAGAATGATTATGTCCTTTGCAGCCAAAGATGGAGAAGCTCCATACAGTCAGTAAAAACAAGACCTGGAGCTGACTGTGGCTCAGATCATGAGCTGCTTCTTGCAAAATTTCAGCTGAAATTGAAGAACGTAGGGAAAACCACTAAACCATTCAGGTATGACCTAAATCATATCCCTTATGAATATACAGTGGAGGTGAGGAATAGATTTCAAGGATTAGACCTGATAGACAGAGTGCCTGAGGAACTATGGACGGAGGTCCGTAACATTGTTCAGGAGGCAGCAACTCAATCCGTCCCAAAGAAAAAGAAATGCGAGAAAGCCAAGTGGCTGTCTGATGAGGCTTTACAAGTAGCTGAGGAAAGAAGGGAAGCAAAAAGCAAGGGAGAAAGGGGAAGATATATCCAACTGAATGCAGAGTTCCAGAGAACAGCAAGGAGAGACAAGAAGGCCTTCTTAAATGAACAATGCAAAGAAATCGAGGAAAACAGTAGAATGGGAAAGACTAGAGATCTTTTCAAGAAAATTGGAGATCTCAAGGGAACGTTTTGTACAAAGACGGGCATGATAAAGGACAAAGAAGGCAGGGACCTAACAGAAGCAGATGAGATTAAGAAGTGGTGGAAAGAATACACAGAAGAACTATACAGGAAAGATCTTAATGTCCCTGATAGCCATGATAGTGCGGTCACTGAACTTGAGCCGGACATCCTAGAGAGTGAAATCAAGTGGGCCTTAGGAAGCATTACTAACAACAAAGCTAGCGGAGATGACAGTATTCCAGCTGAGCTATTTAAAATCCTACAAGATGATGCTGTTAAAGTGCTGCACTCAATATGCCAACACATTTGGAATACTCAACAGTGGCCACAAGACTGGAAAAGGTCAGTTTACATTCCAGTTCCAAAGAAGGGCAATGCCAAAGAGTGTTCAAACTACCGTACAATTGCGCTCATTTCACATGCCAGCAAGGTTATGCCCAAAATCCTACAAGCTAGGCTTCAGCAGTATGAGAATGGAGAACTACTGGAAGTACAAGCTGGGTTTCGGAGAGACAGAGGAACTAGTGATCAAACCTCCAACATTCGCTGGATCATAGAGAAAGCAAGACAATTCCAGAAAAATGTCTATTTCTGCTTCATTGACTACGCTAAAGCCTTTGATTGTGTGGAACACAACAAACTGTGGCAAATTCTTAAAGAGTTGGGAGTACTAGACCAACTTAACTGTCTCCTGAGAAACCTGTACGAGGGTCAAGAAGCAACAGTAAGAACCAGACATGGAACAACCGAGTGGTTCAAAATTGGGAAAGGAGTACAACAAGGCTGTGTATTTTCGCCCTGCTTATTTAACTTATATGCAGAGTACATCATGAGAAACACCAGGTTGGATGAATCACAGGTCAGAATTAAGATTGCTGGGGGAATGATCAACAACCTCAGATACGCAGACGATACCACCCTAATGGCAGAAAGCGAAGAGGATCTCAAGAGCCTCTTGTTGAGGGTGAAAGAGGAGAGTGCAAAGGCTGGTTTGAAACTCAACATTAAAAAAAACAAGATCATAGCATCTGGCCCCATCACTTCCTGGCATATAGAAGCAGAAGAAATGGAAGCAGTGACAGATTTTACTTTCTTGGGCTCCAAGATCACCGCAGACAGTGACTGTAGCCATGAAATTAAAGGCGCTTGCTCCATGGGAGGAAAGCTATGGCAAACCTAGAGAGCATAGTAAGAAGCAGAGACATCACCTTGCCGACAAAGGTCCGTCTAATCAAAGCTATGGTTTTCCCAGTAGTAATGAATGGCTGTGAGAGCTGGACTATAAGAAAGGCTGAGTGCCGAAGAACTGATGCTTTCGAACTGTGGTGCTGGAGAAGACTCTTACGAGTCCCCTGGACTGCAAGGAGGTCAGATCAGTCAATCCTAAAGGAAATCAACCATGAGTGCTCATTGGAAGGACAGATACTGAAGCTGAAGCTCAAATATTTTGGCCACCTAATGTGAAGAGAAAAGTCCCTGGAAAAGACCCTGATGCTGGGAAAGACTGAAGGCAAAAGGAGAAGGGGACGGCAGAGGATGAGATGGCTAGATAGCATCACCGATGCAATGAATTTGAACTTGAGCACACTCCGGGAGAGAGTGGAGGACAGGAAGTCCTGGTGTGCTATGGTCCACGGGGTCACGAAGAGTTGGACATGACTTAACGACTGAACAGCAACAACAAACCAAGATCAGGCAGCAGCTGTCCAGATAAATTGTTCTATGCCATATAATTAGCCTTTTCTCTCTTTTTTTGGAAGCAAAGTGGCAGGAATGAGTATATATTAGTACCTGGAAATGTACCAAGGAAATAATGTAGTGAGAAATGGCAGCTTTCCAACAGAGGCTTGTAAATAGATCCTTCCACTTTTAGAACATATGCTACTTTTAGAATCCTAACACTAGATAGAATAATAATATTGGACAACAGGGATGGTGGGGTTGTGCATACTCTTGAATCCAGCATCTTCATAGTGCAACTGGACTTGTATGTGGCATCATTATTTAAAAGGGGTATATAACAAACAAGAGTTCAATAAAAGAAACAAAAATAACTCAGAGGCAGAACAGAAAGTCCCAGGTGCCTGATCCACTGAAAAGGATCAGAAGGCAGATGAAAGGGAAGCTCTCTGCTGAAGAGTGTTGCCAATCAGAACAGACAGTACAAGACTAGATGGACAAATGCAACTTCCTGTATATATCTACGCCATATGGTTGTGACTTCTGGGTTCAGTATATGTGGGCAAAACCCAATAAGATCTTAAAAGCCAGAGGGGACTGATCAGGATTTCCAGTGCTCAGAGGTTGGAGCTGCACTGCCATGCAGAACTCCATGCCTACGAGAAGCAGACTCAATTACGCAAAATAAACAAGCATATTCAAATCAGATTAATCTGTATAATTTCTAGCACTCTTGGATGTCTGCTTTTCTTTGCCCAGATTAAGTCAAACAGTTGTGTGTATGACTCCTGGCTACTGTCCTATAACAGATGGTGGTTGCCATGTTGGCACCAAGGATAGCAATGAAAAGTCATGGAAAATATGTCTATTATTAGACCAGCTATAATTCTAATGTTTTCCAGTCACTTGTAACTCAGGTGCTCTTTCTTCCTCTCTCTCTCTCTCTCTCTCTCTATATATATATATATATATATATATATATATATATATGGAGTTTTGCCCCTACCTGATGAAGAGACCTGTGAAACCTATAAGTTTGCAGAGTCCCATACCATACTAAATCGGTATCTCCTATCCTTTCAGACCATCCTAGCAACTACCACTGAACAATGGTAGCAGGCTTCGTTGTGGCAAAATTTTTCCATCCAGTAACGAGAGACAAGTCTCCCTCACGCACACTCTAACGGTTGGAAAGCCAGAGTTTGATTTGCTGTTGAAGCCTGGAGGAAGGAGAGAATAGTGTTTCCAATCCAGCAGCAGTAAACTAAGGGTACAATCCTATGCATGTTTAGACAGAAAAAAGCCCAACAACAATGCTGGGAGTTTTAGGACTTTTTTTTCTGTTTAAACATGCATAGGATTGCACCCTTAGCAAATTGCCCTCAGTGACCATCGAGAAGAACCCTGTGAATTGGTATGCGGTTGCAAACTACTGTTTCAAAATTACTCTCACATCCCCCCCGCCCACCGCTTTCTGAATCTTTAATAGCATGCACTCTTTAAAACCTTGGCTGCAAGAACTGGAAGAAGGGAGGTCCCTGGAGAATCCAGGGTGGGGTGCGGCACTTTATTCATTGTGACTGCATTGCCCAATTTCCCAACTGGGTTTTGTTTTCTGACTTTACAGAATTTGGAATTAACTGAAATGTGTGCATAGGAGCACAATGAAATACTACATTTGCATACATAATTGTGCAGAGCAAGGCAAAACAAATGGGAAGACTTAATAAGTCTACAAAGAGCCATCCAGAGTGTATGTGGATTCTCCCCCACCCACCACCACCACCACCGGGGGGGCTGCTTAGCTTCACACACAGCAGCAAGCTGTTAAAAAGCTTCTATGCTAGGTGGTTGAAGTAGCTCCCGAGTCCCAACAAGATTTAAAAATATATGTGTGGTAGAAGAATAGGGAGATTAAGTGAGGGTTGGACAGGAATGTTGCTAGATTACGACCCCCATCATTGACCTTTGGCCATGCTAGCTGGTGATGCTGGAAGTTCTGGGGATATCTGGGGACCCAACAATAACAATATCTGGGGACCCAAGGTCGTGAAAGGCTGACAACAAACCAAATAAGATCATAAGAAGAGCCCTGCTGGATCAGACCATCTAGTCCAGCATTCTGTTCACACAGTGGCCAACCAGCTGTTGACCAGAACCCCACAAGCAGGTGTGAAAGTAGCCTGACTAGGCCTCGTTAGCAGTTTGGTTCAGGCGAGATACTTGATGGGATTGTGTGTGTGTGTGTGTATGGGCATGAGAAGGTAATTGTAACTTTCTCATAAGCAGAAATTCCTATCCACCCTTATATAGTAATTCATCCCTAAAGAGAAGAAAGCTGCTGTGCTGATAAGACCGTTGCTGAGTACTAATTGGTTTCTGAGCATGCATAGTGTGTTTTCTTCATTCTCCAACTTTCAGTCTGAATAAATGCATCCTAATTTCTTTAATTTGAAGGAGACACAGTTTTGTCTGTCTCTCCCATGGACGTGATGTGCTTTAATAAATTTCTGACTGTTCAAACTAACCTGCCTTGGATATTTCCTTAACACGGGGCATGAGCGCAACAGCACCCTCCCACCCATGTTCCCCAGCAACTGGTGTATATAGGCTCACTGCCTCTGGTACTGGAGGTAGCACATAGCCATCAGGACTAGTAGCCATTGATAGCCTTTTCCTCCAGGAATTTGTCTAACCCCCTTTTACAGCTATCCAAACTGGTGGCTAGGGATGTACGAAAGGCACTTACCTTTCGCGGATTATGTTTATGGTTGGAGGGGAGGCGTTCCGTCCCTCCCCCTGGAATCCTGGCCGTGGGGGGAGGCCTTCCGTTCCTCCCCCCCCAGAATCCTGGCCGGCCGGCTGTGCTCCGCAGGGATTCTGCGGAGCCGCCGGCCGGCTCTGCCAGCAGCCGGACATCCGACCGCTGGCTAGCAGGGATTGCGTCCCTGCAGTCAGCCGTGATAGGCTACGTAAATGTTTACGTAGCCTATCACGGCTGACTAAAAAACAAAAAAACAAAAACGCGCGTATGCAAATGGCGGTGGCCACGGCCGCCGCCATTTGCGTTCCTTATTTTGGCACGTCTTAGTCTACGTAAACATTTACGTAGACTAAGACGGCGAAAATAAGGGGAACTCAAATAGTGTAGACGCTACGCTATTTGCTTTCCCTTTATTTTCGCCGTCTTAGTCTATGTAAATGTTTACGTAAACTAAGACGTACCAAAATAAGGAACGCAAATGGCGGCAGCCGTGGCCGCCGCCATTTGCATACACGCGTTTTTTGTTTTTGTTTTTTAAGTCAGCCGTGATAGGCTACGTAAACATTTACGTAGCCTATCACATTTTTTTTTTTAAACCTAGCCATGATAGGCTACGAAAATCTTTATGTAGCCTATCAGTTTTTTGTTTTTTTTTTAAACTGGAAATGGCGGCAGCGGCAGCTGGTCGGAAGACCGGCTGCCGCCGCTGCCACCGAACAGCCGCCGCACCGCCGCCGGAGCTGCCGCCGCCAGGAAGATCCACCCGAGGTAAGTCTCATCCCGCGGGGCCGGGGGGGCGGGCCATTCCGCCACCGATTTCGGGGGGCCAAATGCGCTGGCATTCGGCCTCCCTGAGATCTGTGGCGGAATTTTCGTACATCCCTACTGGTGGCCATCACTACATCCTGTGGTAGCGAACTCCATAGTTTGACTATGCGCTATGTGAAGAAGTACTTCCTTCTATCTGTCCTGAATCTCACACCAATCAGCTTTATAGGACGACCCTGGGTTCTAGTATTTTGAAAGAGGGAGAAAAATGTCTCCTTATCCACATTCTCCACACCATGCATCATTTTGTGCACCTCTGTCATGTCTCCCCTTACCCTCCTTTTCTCCAAGCTAAACAATCCCAGCTGTTGTAACCTTCTCTCATAGGGGAGATGCTCCAGCCTCTTGATCATTTTGGTTGTCCTTTTCTGCACTTTTTCCAGCTCTACAATATCTTTTTTTAGGTGTAGTGACCAGAACTGGACACAGTATTCCAAGTGTGGCCGCACCATAGATTTGTATATAAGGGCAGTGTGATATTGGTAGTTTTATTCTCAGTTCCTTTTCTAATTATGCCTAACATGGAGTTTGCCTTTTTTACAGCAGCTGCACACTGAGTTGACATCTTCATTGATCTGTCCACCACAACCCCAAGATCTCTTTCCTGGTCAGTCACTGCTAGCTCAGATCCCATCAGGCTATACTCGAAATTGGGATTTTTTGCCCCAACGTGCATCACTTTACACTTGCTTACGTTGAACAACATTTGCCATTTAGATGCCCATTCTCCCAGTTTGGAGAGATCCTTTTGGAGCTCTTCACGGTCCCTTTTTGTTTTAACCACCCTCAATAATTTGGTGTCACCTGCAAACATGGCCACTTCACTGCTCACTCCTAATTCCAGATCATTTATGAACAGGTTGAAAAGCATTGGTCCTAATACAGATTTCTGTGGGACCCCACTATTTACTTCCCTCCATTGGGAGAATTTACCATTTATTCCCACTCTCTGCTTCCTGTTCTTTAACCAGTTACTGATCCATAAGAGGACCTTTCAAGTGATTGAAAGGCCTGGGTAAATAATAAGGTCTTCACTTGGGCTGTATCTACATGGCACCGATTTCATGGTTTGCTCAGTTGGAGCAGCGCAGTATTAGAGCTGCGAATTAACAAGTGGGGCGGTAGATGGGAGGGTTGAAGCGGGCTTCCCAAGCCAGGAAGAGCAGAGAGCACAGAGCTGTGGAGGAGGGTGGGCGACCAGCATGTAGGACTTGCTTGGGAGTAGACGTTCATAGCAAACCCGGCATACACATTTCTGAGGTGGGCAGGCAAGCAGGCAGCCGTTGCCTCCGGAGACTGAGCCGGCGCAGAGAGCGCAGAGCTGGGGAGGAGGAGAGAGTGAGTAGCATTTAGTCTATTAAATCAACAGGCTCCCCCACCACCACCAGGCTCCCCACCACCACCACCACACAAACACAGGCTCAATGAAGTACTTCTGAGCACATGTTTATTAAAATCATCCGCCGTGGCACCCACTCTTTCTCAACTGTGCAGCTTCACAGCTGTGAATCCACAGTCATGCAGTGTTTCTCAGCTGTGTTCCTTTGTAGCTGAACGTCTGCACTCTCAGGTTCGATACTTAAAGTGAGAGAGGCAGTGATGTGGAACTGAAGGCAATGAGTTACTTCCCGGTAGACATGTTTGCCCCTCTGCTCTCCCCCTGCCCCCACCCCAGGAAATTTCCTTTCCACCGATCAGGGCGGCTTCCACCAGACCACTTCTTCATGCCTCTGTAACTGCAGAGCTGCGAAGGAGGAGGAACAGGGAGGGGTGAAAAGGCATCACATAATGACCATCACTAACAACGCTGCGATTTCAATCTGAGGAAGGGACAGACAGCTCAACCCCGCTCAGTGAACCTGAAGCAAGTGAAAACTTTGCAGCAAATGGACTCTGAGAAAACCCGGATTTCTCTGTGAAAACCATGATTGCGCTGCGAAGCGGCGACTGCGTCATTTGTCACAAAGATCTCCCCATTGAAGCGGCACCAAGGCAAATGGCTCATGTAGATGGGGCTCTGGCACTTGAAAAGGCATCAGAATCTGCCAGGTTATGTTGTAGCTTCCCTTGCTGGGTTCACTGTAGGTTCACCCACTGACACTGCCCAGACTAATCTACCATCATTGGTTAAGATGATCAGAAAAACAGGGATGTTAATCAAAGTGAAGGACAACCTGCTCCTATATGAACCCCCACTGTTTGTTTAAGCTCTTCATCAGAATTTCTGTTTCCGATGCTCCCACCTTCAGAGGTTAGTGGGATAGAGACCAAAGAAAGGGCAGAGCCTTTTTGGTGATGGCGCCCTGACGGTGGAATATTCTCTTCAAGGATACCCACCTGGCACCTATTTTCTTAGCTTTCAAGCTCCAGCTGAAGACTGAGGTTTTTAGTGGGTAATATCTTGGTGCTGTTCTTGCTGTTTTCTTGCTGACTTTTCTTCTGGTTATGTTATTGTAGGTCTGCTTTTGTTGCTGTTCTTAGTTGATTGTTCTTGTAGTATATGTTAGGAATTGATTGCTTTAATTCTTGTTGTTCACCAACTTGGAAGTTGTTTTACTGAAAAGTGAAATTGATATTTTTCAAAAATACATAAACTATTCTTTAATCTGGCAAAGCAAAGGAATACTTAACAAGAAGCAACATCTACAGACAGAGGAGTTTAATACAGCAGTAAGGCAGGGGGTTTTTTGGTTGGTTTTAAAAATAGCAGAAGTCACAAATCATTTCAAGATATTGGCAAGGGAGTAGAAGTTTTCTCCATCCTTTCAGCTCTTGTCTCAGTCTCTTTCTTTGACCAAGTGCAAAATTAGTAGGCTTGATATGGTACAAACTGGACGGAAACTCAATTGACCTTTGCACTGCAGGAGATCACATCTCTTCCAATCATAAAGCTGCTGTTCAATTGACCAATTTCCTGTGGCAGGAAAATGGTATCTGCCCACACAGTAGGAAAAGTTCTTAAGTGGACTTTGTTTTTGACACTCTCAACTGAACTGTATAGATTAGGTGGAGGTGGGGAAGAGGTGGCAACTTATCCTAGCATTCTTGAACATTCTCTGACACATACCTGGATCAAAACACTATGCCCTCAGAAATCTTCCCAAGATGAGTTGAAATCAGATGTCATCATGATCTGTGATACAGACAAGCACTGAAGCAATTTCCAAGAGCTGTTCAAAATCAACTGAAAAAGGCAAACTGGGTTGATTTCACAGCATAAAATATGATTGTTGGAATTGGTCATAATACATCCCATTAGTGAGGCGGATCAGAACACGCTTAATTTACAAGTTCATTTCTGGTCTTGGCCTACAGAGGCAAAAGTAACGGGGAGGGGACTTTCTTCCAAATATTCATTAAAATGAAATGAATAAGGCTGCCATCCTATACCCACTTATCTGAGAGTAAGCCTCATTGAACTCAGTGGGACTTACATAGAATCATAGATTCTACATCTGAGTAGGAAGGCATAGGATTGCACTGTAAGTAAGTAATCTATCTGGAAGGAAGTGGAGCTGGATGAAGGCGTCTCAATGTTAGGTATGGTAGGTTGAGGAAGACCCCTATTGAAAAGGCATACTTCAGATGGTAGATGCCAGGAAATCCTTTTTGCCACATTAACTTTCTGTATAATTGACTCTGCTGTGTCTGCATTGCTTCTAAGGATTGAAACCAGATCAAGTAAGCATTTTTTTCTATACAAGAGAGAAACCAGAGGTGTCAAAACTCAGGCCTGAGGACCAAATCAGCCCTCCAGGGTTCCCCAGATGGTCACACCTCCCAAAATTCAGTGCAACATGAACAATCAGAAATGAGCTGTGAAGTGATCCTTGGCTCATGCACGCTCCCCCTCTCCTCCTCCCATGTGGCTGGGAGGAGCAGCTCAGAAGTTTTTGCTTCTGCTTAACCATAGTTTGTTGTGTCATCCAGACTGACAAACTGTAGTTAACATTAGCTATGGTTAGTTCCAGACAATCAACTTCAGACCATAGTTACTGAAGGTGGCTTGTTTAACCTGAGTTGGGGTGGGAGGTAGCCTTCGACTATAGGGATTCTTTCCCCCTGGTCAGATTCCCTATCCAACAGTCAGCCAGTTTTGAGTGTCTGTACCTCGTGTTGGGCACCCGAGACAGGATAGGGATTCTGTTGGTGTACTGCCCACCCCGCTGCCCAACAGTCTCCCTGTCTGAGCTGACTGAAGTGGTCTCAAACATGATGTTGAGGACCCCAAAGATTATAGTCCTGGGGGACTTTAATATTCATGCCGAGGCTACTTTGTCAGGAGTGGCTCAGGATTTCATGGCCGCCATGTCAACCATGGGCCTGTCTCAAATAATATCTTGCCCAACACATGTGGCAGGACACATTTTCAACCTGGTTTTCTGTGCTGGATTGGGAGAAAATGATCTGTGGGTGGGGGAGCCAGTAGTGACTCCTTTGGCATGGACAGATCATTATCTGATCAGTTTTGACCTTCAGGACACCTGTGACCTCCGCAGGGGTGGGGGACCAAATTTGATGGTCTGCCCCCAGAGGCTGATGGATCTGGATGGATTTTTGAGGTCTCCTGGGGATTTTCCTGCAGGCTTAGCCAACAGTCCTGCCAAGGTCCTGGTCACCACTTGGAATGAGATGACCCAGGCTATTGATATGATCGCTCCCAAAACATCCTCGACCTAGTCGTAGAACCATGTCAGCTCCTTAGTATTCTGAGGAGCTGAGGGCGATGAAACAACTGTGTCGATGATTAGAGCACAAATGGCAGAAGTCTCAGAACAAATACAATCCACTTGCGAGCTTATTCTGTGGTGGTGATGGCAGTGAAGAAATCCTACTTCTCCACCACCATTGCATCTGCTCAGTATCATCCAGCGGAGCCCTTTCCTGTGGTTAAAGGCTTCTTGGGTGTAGGCCTTGGAACAAAAGAACTCGAACCCTCAAAGGCCCACTGTGAACAATTTGCCAGAGACACTTTGCAGATAAAATCGCTCGTATTCGTGCTGACTTGGATGCAAATATTTTGACAGAGTCTGATATGGATGGGGCTGGTGTACCATCTAATCATGTTATGGATACCTTTTGGCTTGTGCAGCCTGAGGATGTGGACAAACTGCTTGGAGGACTGAGACCTACTACTTGCCCTTTAGATCCTTGCCCATCCTGGCTTGTGAAATCTGCCAGAGCTGGGCTAGATATCTAGACCTCTGAGGTGGTAAATGCCTCCTTGAGGGATGGCGAGGTCCCCGCAGCTTTGAAAGAAGCTGTGGTGAGGCCCCCACTGAAGAAACCAAATTTAGGTCCTATGGTTCCAGATAATTACCGCCCTGCCAAATTTGCTGTTTGGGGGCAAGGTGCTGGAGCGTGTGGTGGCCTCACAACTCCAAGCCGTTTTGGATGAAACTGATTATTTAGATCCATTTCAGTCAGGTTTCAGGCTTGGTTTTGGGATGGAAATAGGGATGTCAGGGAAAACTGCCCGAAATTTAAATGGGATCGAATTCTGACAAATCTGGTCCGCAGAATCCTCCCTGGAACAGGGCGCCCCGGTCGACCCAGACCGGAGCTCACACGGAATCCTTTTTTCTTCCCTCTGCTGAAGGGCAGATTTTACGAAGATATTTACAAAAGAAACTCTGCAAATCAGAACGAAAGAAATAGACAGAGAAAGGGATTTTACAGAAATATTTAATAAATACGCAGTTTCCTGCGACAACGCAGCTTTCTTTCGCTGGGAGGGACGGAGTCACGAACTGCACATAGCCTCATTTTTTTTTATTGTCTGTGAAGGTGAGGTCAGGTGACTGAGATCCCTCCAGGCCACCCCCCACCCCCACCAGGAAGATAACGTCATTGAGGGGAGGGAGCTCGAGGGAGGGGGACGGGAGGGAGTCCGACCATTTTTCCCGCCTTCACACATAGGACGGCAATGTGTGAGTGTCCAGCCTCAGTTGCTCCAGTCCAGACTCAGAGACCAGAGGTGCCACCGCTGCTGCTGCAGACAGAGTGTCCGTGTCCAGCTGCAAGGAGTGTGTTTCTGCATCCCCCCGTTCTATGGCACTGCAGTTCAACCTTTATTACAGTGAAGGTATGTTCTATGATATATTTTCTTTACCTGAATGTGCCCCTATTTAGTGATTTTTGAGCAGGTGGGGGGGAACTGGGAAGGCATCCTCCAGCAGCCTGTGTTTACGCCTGCTGAGAAGGACTCCATCCTCCTGGGCTTTTCAGGCTTCGCAGGATTAATGTGCTTCACAAGAATGTGCCCCCATGTAGTGATTTTGGGGGTGGGGGGGTGGGAAGGCCAGCAGCCAAGGACTCCATCCTCCAGCAGTGTCAAGGGCTCCTTGGAGGCCTCTCCCAGTCTAATCCAGTAGCCAAGTCCAGACACAGACAAAGGGATTCCTTTCAAAGCTTTATTCTTCTTTTACAACTTAACAACTCTACAGGTAGCAACTAGATCTGAGCAGCACAGTACCTATGCCCTAAATTGAAACAGTTGGTCCCCGTTTGAAAGGGAATTACTGGCAGACCCCTGAACTTAAGGACTAGGGAGAGTCCCTCCCCTTTTCCCTTGGATCCTCGGGGCGCAGCCATTGTTTGCGCGCCAACCGGGCACTGCGCTTCCTTTCCGTGCCCTCCATCTGGCGCCGCTCTCTGCGTCTGCGTCGCGCATCCACCAAGTCTGCTATCTCTGCTCGGTCACTCCCTGGACTGCTAACTAAACTAGGAATGCTGGTGGGAGGAATCTCCGACAGCTGTTGGTCCTAGGAAAGAGGAGCGCGCTCCTCTCCCAGGAGCGACTGCTCTTCCTCAGCATCAGAACTACTCTGGGATTCTATGGGCTCAGTGTCCACCCTGACAAGCAGCCTGTGTTTAGGCCTGCTGAGAAGGACTCCATCCTCCATCCTCCTGGGCTTTTCAGGCTTCACAGGATTAATGTGCTTCACAAGAATGTGCCCCCATGTAGTGATTTTGGGGGTGGGGGGGTGGGAAGGCCAGCAGCCAAGGACTCCATCCTCCAGCAGCCTGTGTTTAGGCCTGCTGAGAAGGACTCCATCCTCCATCCTCCTGGGCTTTTCAGGCTTCGCAGGATTAATGTGCTTCACAAGAATGTGCCCCCATGTAGTGATTTGGGGGGGGGAAGGCCAGCAGCCAAGGACTCCATCCTCCAGCAGCCTGTGTTTAGGCCTGCTGAGAAGGACTCCATCCTCCATCCTCCTGATGGAGAAAGCCCAGGATTGCTTTCAGGATTGCTGGCCTGGCCGCCCAGCCCCTCCCCCAGATCACTAACAAATACTAAGTACTCCTATGCATGCCTACTCAGAAGCAAGTCACACAGATTTCAATGGCACTTACTCCCAGGAAAGGAAAGCCTTACAGCCAATGTGTTTACCCAGAATAAGCATTGCTGTGTTCAAGGGATCTCAGAGCCCTTAGTGGAATGGGAGAGAGGCAGAAACGGTCACTGGAAGTGCAGGCAGTGACCCCCCCCCCCCCGTTCCTACCAATTTGTTGTCATGACAATGTTATTTGACACTGTCCAGCAACACTCACCTCTACCTCTCATTTCCATCTGCATATCCCAGGGAGGCTGTGGAACTCCTGAACCAGTGTCTGGAGACTGTTTTGGGATGGATGAGGGTGAACAAGCTGAAACTTAATCCAGATAAGACGGAGGTACTGTGAGTTGGGAAACCAACTACTTCATATGGAGGTTTACAACTGGTCTTAGATGAGGTGGCACTCTCCCGGAAAGACCAAGTGCACAGTCTGGGAGTCCCGCTGGACTCTGAGCTAACTGGGGAAGTCCAGGTGGCTGCGGTGTCCAGGAGCGCTTTTTACCAGCTTAGACTGGTACACCAACTGCAGGCCTATCTGTAGAGGACAGACTTTGCCTCAGTTATCCACACACTAGTCATGTCCAGGCTGGACTACTGTAATGTGCTATACGTGGGGCTGCCTTTGAAGACGGTTCAGAAATGCCAGTTTGTGCAGAATGTGGCCGGCCACCCAAGTATTGGTGGGAACAAGGTGATTCGATCACATAATGCCTACACTTCTCGAGCTGCACTGGTTACCGATGCGTTTCTGAGCCCAATTCAAAGTGCTAGTTTTGACCTTTAAAGCCTTAAAAAGTTTGGGACCAAGTTACTTGAAGGACCGCCTACACCGATATCAGCCTGCCCACACTTTAAGATCAGAAAGAGAGGCCCTTCTCATTTGCCCACCCATGAGAGCAGTCAGGTGGGTGACCACACATGAGAGGGCCTTCTCTGCAGCAGCCCCACACCTTTCGAACAAGCTGCCATCGGAGGTCCACCATGCTCCGTCGCTGCAGAGTTTTAAGAAGGCCTTGAAAACATATTTTACCTTGGCCTATTAATATGACTGTTATTGTTACTGTTGCTGCTGTTAATGTTGTTGGCTTTTATTGTTGTTTTTATTGTTTTTATGTTTTTATCACTTTTAATATTTTAATTGATTGTATGTATTTTATCGTTGTCAGTCCCATTGGGAGGGCTTCTGTCCTGAAAGGTGGCCAAGAAATATTTTAAATAAATAAATAACCATAGTTCTGGGTCTGGAAAACATGGCAAGCCATGGCTAATGAAAAGCAGAAGGGAATGCTTCTCAGCTCCAACTCTTGGCCTTGCGGGAGAAGAATAGGTGTTTTCTTTTTCACCATAAGTGTTCCTTACATATCATGTGCATTGTTGCAAGTGTTGTTTTTGCTGGATGCTAAACAGATCAGCAAGTCAATTCACACAGCAGCTGTGCATTCAAATTCTAGCAGCCAAAAACAACACATATGATCCCACGTACATATTATAAAATACATTAGGTTAGATCCCAAGTTCTCTCCTGCAAACGGAATGGCTCCTTCCATCTGCAGAAGGGATTTCTGTCTAGCACAGGCTTCTGCTGGAGGAAGAGAGAGGCAATTTTCACCGAGTTTTCTTCCCCTCTGCACACCGAGCTAGCATATGAGTCAACTTATGTTAGATGATCACCTCAAAGAGAAAAAGAAATAATATTAGTCATTGCTAGGCTAGTGTTCACCTGGCCAGAGCTGTGGCCTTTATTGAAAAGAAATAAGCAGGCCCTTAATTAGAGTAGCCCATGTTGATAAGTATTGTTTGTTAATAACTTCATGGCATTGGAAAGGGTTGTTTTATTTGGCTCTGGCTTACCCTTTACTGATAAATAATAATTGATATTGTGCTGTAATTGTTGATATTCCTTATTTTGTAATTCATTTAAAATGTTATGTTAGTATTAGTGAAATGAATTATTTAGGTTGTTTATTGTAATAATGTACTATTGCAATGGGTGTATTGGTATGCATTCTTGTTTTTGTATTGCTCTTATGTTCTGAGCTGCTTTGGACACATTTCAGTATGAAATGAAATGAAAAAAATGAAAGAAAAAAAATGAAGTGCCAAACGTGAGCCGAACATCAGCCCAAAGTTGACAGGATCACAGCAGCCCCGTTGCTGGAATGCAGTCCCTGACCTACACTCCATTCACATATATGCCCTGACACAGAGACACATTCACCATTCACACCTTAGAATTTGCCTTAGAACAAAATCCCTCATCTTAGTTGTGCAAAAGAGATTATGGGTAGAGAAGCTGAGAGCTAGTGCTGGGAGGGATAAAAAAGGACAGGGGCTGAAAAAATTCAGATAACAAGATAATACAGTTTGCTGGTGTTCTTTCATCACGTCCTCCTGCTGCTCATGCGCTCAGTGTTATTTCTATGTGCCTTCCTGTTGCAGAGCAGCATTTGATTTCACTCGGGTTTTTTTGGAACTCCTTCATTTGGTAATCAAGTTGGTGAAACTCCTGACTTTTCTCTACTGAGGAATTATCTTTTATGGACCTTAGGAGCATTAATAAAAGGGTGCAATCCAAATGTTTGATTGGCACGCTTTCAAGTGGGCAGATAGGGCTCCTGCCTCATTGGACTTCCTCATTCATTTCAATAGACAGAGCACAAATACATATGCATTGGTGCATGCAGAGCTCCATTGAAGTGAATAGGCAGGGAAACTCCTTCAGCCAGGTAGTTAACTGGCAGCTCTGTACATCAGAGTTCTCACACCAACAAAAAGGAACTGTTTGTAGAACTGGGGCATGAGATTGCAGTATTGAACACAGTGATGTGTACACTGAAGTTAGTGGGACTTGTATGCATACATTACTGTAGATAAAAGTTTTATTATTTTTAAATAATAAATGTATTCCATGTATTATTCCAATACAATAAATGCATTCCAAGGACCATGTATTCCCAGGTCCTTGGACTTACTACCTTGGTTCTTTGTTCTCTCTCTGTCTTTCATATTTGCATTTTTATTGATATTTTAATGAAAATGGTAAGGTAAGCTATAGCAGCCATTAAGAATTGTTATAACAAAATCACTGTGAAGCAGAACATGTTAAACAAAAACACACTTCTATCTGACTGATGATTGGACATTGTAATCAGAAAGATAAGTAATAAAACTTCTTACATCCCCCCAATTCAACAGAAGTTAGAAATGACTGGAAGTCATCCTTATATTGAATTCACATGGCTTTAAGAAGGAATTGTAGAGAACAGAAAAGGAAGTGTGTGTGTGTGTGTGTGTGTGTGTGTATGAGAGGAGAGAGAATGATTGAACTGATCTGAAAAAGATAAGCAAGTTGTATAAGATGTTATGCAAACAAAATTTATGACCAATTCCGGCCTGGATTTTTAGGAAATAGCTGATTTTGCTTTATTGGATTTGCTGGAAAGACTACTCAGAAAATGCTAATCCACCTCTCTTAAAACAATATAAGATGTCTTATTATGAAATGCAAATACCAAATGTTTAATGATAAATAATTAAGAATTTAAAGATGTAAATGAGTAAAAAGTAGTAATTGTATTAAAGGGAAAATACAGGTTCACAATGAATTCTGGGTAATTGGCATACAAAATAATAGTCAAGTTGGCCTGGATAATATCCAAGGTGAAAACACTGAATCAAAGCCCTATCACTTGGGCCAAGGAGTTATTTGAGTAATAAACAGGTGTGAGACTGTATTGTTCCAGGTCAAAAGTACACCTCAAGTTTTCACTGATCAATTAATGAGCAAAAAATATTGTGTAAAATATACCAGTCAAAAAGCTTGGCATACAGATGTCTAGAAAAATGTATAGTCTTACGTTTAAGTGGCAAATTTTGAGTAAGGCGTTACCTTCTCAAAGATTCAATTCAAAATTTATCTTATCTAGCCTACAATTCAAAATTTATCTTATCTAGCCTAAAAGGTGTATATGTAAAGGTTTTTTAATGTGTTCTAGTTGTTCAGGAATGTTTAAATAACAATGAGATAATTAAGACTGTGAGCCCTAATTTATAGGATAGTAGATAATATTCGTTATGAGGTAATTTGTACACAAAAAGGTATAGATATGTGCTGATTTTAGAATGCGGGAGCCTCAGGCTTATTAGAAGCTCACCAGACCTATGTACCTGTCAGCAGAATAGCCTATTCAATATTGAATAGGGAACTTTGTACTTCGAATGAGATCTCTCCTTTTTAAGTTATTAGGACTAAAAGTCTAAGAATAAGAAATGTTTTATGTCATTTTATGAAAGTTATATTTTGATGTTATGCTAGAAGTATGTTTCTAATAAAAATGAGAAATGAATCGAAAATATTTTTCTTTTACTAATTCTTGTTAGTACAAAACCAACATTGAATCCACCTAAAACAATTTTTGGTGTACACTTTGTTTGAAGTGGGTTGATCAGCTATGGGTAGTTAACTGGCAGCCAAAGGCTTCCCAAATACTGGAACTATAGATTGAAAACACTCAGTGTGGCATATCTACACTTTCCCCACTTGGGATTATTATTTCATCACCACTCCTCATGAAAATCTCCACAGCATCAGGTACAAATTCTAACTCTAGAATTCTTAATATCTTTATATTCCATCAACCTCTTCCTTATGGGAAAACCAGACAGCAAGTGTGTGAGGAAGGGATACAACCATAATAACCAAAATCTACTACAGAGGTGTTTTCCTCCTACTGCTAAGAAAACCTCTTTTCTTTTACAAACCTTTAAATATCAGTGCCACCACCTTCCTCTTCACTGGGAGAGAAACTTCAGCTTCTATGTGTGTGTGTGGGTGTAGATATTGTGACTCTGGCTTATTACTGTCTTATTATCATTAAACCTTTTTCCTGTTAATAACAAGACCAAGAATGACGTGGTTTGTACTGACAAAATAAAAATTAAACTTTATTTACAAAGGATAAGATGTTTCAAGTTAGTTGGTGTATCATGTGGTAAAGAATTATTTCACATTTTTATTAAATCCTTGCTTACTGTACCCCATGTCATAATAGTCTTTAAAATCATAATTAAACCTCCCTCAACCTCCCAGGGAATCTATCTGCCCCCAAAGCTACAGCCCAGACTCCTTCCTACCCCTCAAGCCACCCAACCCTAACTAGCCTCAACACAAACCCAGTTCCTGTTATTCTCCCTCTCTCCCAACAGTGGCTGATCCCCACAGCCAATCAGGAGATAGTATTTCAATTTTGAACATTCCAGTTCTCCCCTCCCACCTACTTACCAAAGCCTTGAAGAGGCAAGACATATTATAACACATCAACCATTCAAACAGACATTATAATAGACAATTAAACCATAAAACAATACACTCTTTCATCCCACTCAGCAAAGGCAAAATCCGCAGCAATGCTGCCATCACGCACATACGCATGAGCAAACACACACGTTATAGTATCTGAACAAGAAAGAGTAGGGAAGGGGGATGCTGGAGGAATACATATTAATGCACAACATTCCCCTGAGGTCGGACAAAAAAAACCCTCCAAATTTCTCCAGTTTGCCTCCCATGGAAGTAAAAATCTCAATAAGGTGGTTTTTCCCAACTTTAGCCGATGTTAGGGCTGCATAAAATCCCACGACCTGGCTTAAATGACTTACCCATTCATTCCAGTGGAAGTAAATGTTCCTGTCAGCATTCTTTGGCTTGCGCTGATGAGTAGCCCCCATTAAAATGAACATACAAGAAATGTATGTCTGGTCTTGTCTGGCTGAACTTCACGGAGCAAGGCAGAGTCCACAGGGACTGGGTGGAGACATACAAAGGCAAGTGGGAAATAGCAAGCAGTGGTGATTTGGAACCAAATATCCAGACTCCAGCTGGTGGAAGTTTGACAAGAAAAGCAAGAAGTAAGGGAGAGAGTCAGCTAGATATAAGGGCCTGCAAGACTTAGAGCTCCAAGACAGCTGACCTGTTCTGACAACAGAGTAAAACAAAACTCAATCCAACAAAAACCAATACAGAACCACATCAAAACCACAGAGGAAAAAAATATGAACATAATAAAAGCTCTGCTGGATCAGACCAAAGGCATATCTAGTCTGGCATTCTGTTGCAATAACACCAGGAAAATCAAGAAAAACTAGTGCAGATTCACTAGCACTCAGGTCACCTGATCCCCAAAGGTTCTCCTAAAGAACTGCATCTTTACCACATGTTATACAATGATGTGACCAGGTGGGCCTTACAAGAGAGAGTATTCACAACTAGGAAATATACTACAATGCCATGATTGAGAAGGCCCTGTCTCTTGTATCCACCCACCAAACGTCAGGCAGTGGGGAACACAGAGCAAGCCCTCTGATGTTGATTCGAGCATATAGGGGGTGGGACACATGGGAGGAGGGTCCTGGTCCCAGGCCATTTGGGGATTTAGGGTAAGAACCAAATCAACTCTTTGAACTGAGCCAAGAACCCACTAGGCAATCAATGCGGGAGAAACAATATCAGAGTTACACATTCCATCTGACCAGCCCCAGTTAGTAATTGGGCTGAGGTGTTTACAAAGAGGCAGTTTCACAGACAAGGGTGGGTGAGTTGCAGATACTCACACTAGGACAAGTTGTGGCCTTCCAGGTGTGTTGGCCTGCAACTCCCATCAGCCCAAGACAGCAGAGCAAATAGTGAGGAACGGTGGACTGTAGGCCAAAACATCTGGAGGGCCACAAGTTGCCCACTTTGACCTGGGATATGAGGGAATGAGACTGAATACTTTTTATTCGTGAAGCATGAGATATTTTCATGAAGAGAAGGAAAATGTGGACGGAATGAATATCCCCCCCCCCACACACACACACACAACCTCCCCCCCCAAGTTGTGAGAAATTGGTTCTGATATCTAATTATGCAAAATGTCTAGGTTCGTCATGGTGGTTAATTAGGTTAATGTGAACTACAGCAGGGGAGTTTTAAATTAAAAATTAAAAAAAACCCACTTTGATGGCTCTCGGTGGCCATGCCAGGAAGAAACAGGCGTGCTGGGGAAATGACCCACTGGACCTTCTGTGGCGTAAGGGCAAGATTGCCGAGTGGTCCTTTGGAGCTCTGTTGTTTGAATTAAATACGGGGGATTGAGACAAGAGCTGTGCCACTGACAAATGCATTTGAAAAACAAGAGCCAGACTGCTTGCTTCATCATGTTCAATCCAGCACATCATTCCATGATGCAACACAGGCCCTCTTAACACTAACCTGTACAACATTTGTCAAGCCCGTCTGAGCATTATGGAGTGTACAGCTTTATCACACGACAGGGTACCATCTGCCCCATTGTGCCTGTCAGACTCTGGCGTCCAATAGATGGCTCTCTCTCTCTTTTGTGCATGCATTATCCAGCCCCATGATACCATATTTTATCTGTCACCATTTGCCTCCTGTGGTTTCTCAGCATGGCTGACAAATGGATGTGTAGAGGCTGAGGCTTTGATCCTGTGCAGAGTACCATGAGTTTGGCATTTCAAATCAGGCTGATATCCTGCCATATCTTCCAGCACCCTTTGGGGATGAGGAAGGAAGACCATAGTTAGGGAGGGCATCTTTCTTTTCACTCTGAATCTTCTGGCAGTAGCTGGTTAGCATGAGTGATTTAAGGTAATTTAAGCCACTCTGCATCAAAGAGAATTTTCATGGGAATACTAATTATACTCAAACTCTCTCCATTCATCATTCAAACAAATGCACTAAGAAAGCCGTTACAGACAATAATGTATATTCATGCTTAAAATCCAAGGAGACTCTGAGCCTAATTAATGTTCAGAAATTATTTCTGAAAAGAAGGAAATTGCACTGTAATGGAATAAAGGAGTTCTACACCAATCTAAGAAAAACAACATCAAGTTGTAATGCCACTTTGGGCTGGATCATATGACCAAAGCCAGTTCTGAGCAAGCAGCAATTTCAAAGTGCATCACAGACGATTGCACTGTGAATGATGGCTGGGCATTTTCACGCATAGCCTAAAATGGTTCTTGCTTAAGTCAGTGGGCGCCATTTGCGTTCCCCTTTTTTTGGCCGTAATAGCCTACGTAAATATTTACATAGGCTAAACCGGCGAAAAATAGAGAACGCAAATGGCGGCCGCCGTAGCCGCTGCCATTTGCGTACGCGTTTTTTTTTTTTTAAGCCTGCCGTGATAGGCTACGTAAATACTTACGTAGCCTATCACGGCCTCCGCAGGGACACAAAAGGCGTCCCTGCATTAGCCGTGATAGGCTACTATGTATTTACGTAACCTATCACGGCCATGAAGAAGAAGCAAATGGCGGCTGCAGGGCGGCCGCCATTTGCAAGTCGGCGCCGACGGGAGCAGGTAAGTGCTCCGTTTCACGTGACTTTCGTGGGTTGGGGGGGCGGGGGCTTCGTCCCACCTGACTTTCATGGGTTGGGGGGGCGGGGGCTTCGTCCCACCCGACTTTTGTGGGTTGGGGGAGGCGGGGGCTTTGTTCCGTGATGGATTTCAGGAGGCCGAATGCACTTGCATTCGGTCTCACAGAGATCCGTCGTGGATTTTTTCTGACATTCCTAGTTGTTCAGCCCTTGCATAACACACTCTTGTCAGGTTCTCACAGCACTACAACCACTGAGCAGGGGTTGCATGTTCAACATGAAGGCCGTGTGTGCTCCATGCGCTCCACAGCCTCCCCATGGGTTAAATAACCCAGGGTGGGTTGTCATGTGGTGTGAACAGACCTATTGTAAACTGCTTCAGTGTCTTTGCAGAAAGGTGGTATATGAATGTACTGAATTTTTTTAAAAAACCATTTTAATAGACAATGGTGATTGTAAGAAGGGAAGCCTGTTCACTTGCTGGAAATGTATTGTTTTATTTCTTGCACTCAGAGATTGTATAAGTAGATGGCTGTTCAAATTATTTTTCATTGTTAAATTAACCTCAAACAAGTCATCCAGCATAACCAATCAATAAGTGAAATTGGTCTATTTCTGCAGCTGCATATATATTTCCCCAGAGTGGCTGTGTACTGCTCACCATGCACAGGAATGACCATGATGACAGCGTCTATCACAGACATTATTGGCCAGTCTTAACTAATGGTTTGCATTGAGAGCCACTCATCCAAAGGCAATTTCATTTCAAGAAAGCCCTGGAACAATGAAAGTAGCACTGCTGGGTTCCTGGTTCTTAAAAATATTGAATTTGCTGCAAAGTTCTAAAACACATACATACATTCTAAAGCTGGTGGGCTTCTCGGCCTTCGCTGCACGTCTCCACAGTGATAGGAAGGAACAATACTTACCAATTTCATAATTCCAAACTTCTCAGGTTTGCATACAAATCAGATGTTGAGGACCTTTGGCATTTGATACCAATCAGGATTCCCTTGCTTGATCCGTTTTTCACTGAACCAGCTGTGATATAAACAAATTCAACTAAACCACCTAGGGAAAGCATCATAAGCAATCTTTGCTGAAAAATGAGAACGAAAATTTCCCCCATGAAAAACTTGACGAAGATTTCTTCTTCTTTTTAAAAATTGTCCTGCCTTTTGTCAGGTATCGAATTCACATAATGGAAGCAAATTATCAGGGGTGACGATGGTGGGCTAGGAATGTATTTGTAGCAAGGGTAAGAAATATAACAAGAAACCATTGCTGCAGCAGGTCTACACAGTTTGCGTGCATATATCACAGAGCAAAGATACGTTCAGGTGCAATTATGCATGACATCAGGAGATCCATGATTCATATGGTACTTTTATGTTTTCCCGTTTGGGACAAAGAAAAACCAGGCAGAAATGGGGGTGATTCTCACTGCAAAAATTGTTGGGAATATTGCAACCTCGTCTGCAAGTTACTGGAAGCGGGCCGTGTTGCAGTTAATTAATTCATGGGCATTTTGACTGCAGCTAGCCTTAGGATCTCTATAGCCTACAATGTGGTTTGCTGTGACTTCTTCCTTCCCCCCTCTGGCTTCCGCTATTGTTGGGAGCCCATGTGTTTCCTCTCCCACTCCTGCTGCTGTAGTAGAACACAAAAGGGACTGAACAAACTCTTTTGAAACTCTGCGCTGTACATGCATTATATATGCAAGAATATGTGTGAGTAAAACTTCTCTTCACTAAAGAAAGGTGTGGTCTCCTCTATTGTTTTAAGATAGCCTGTGTGGAGGACTGGTAAATGCTCATTCTGATTTGCCTTTTTGTTTTTTCTCTGTTGATTGCCTTTCTAACAGGAGGCATCATTTCTAAATAGTCCCATCAAAAATGACACTGGGTGAAAGGATTTTTAAAGAAATCTCTGCGTCAACATGGCCCCAATCAGATTTAGGGCCTTCCGCTGCTACTGTTAGGGTGCAACCCTATGTATGTTTAGACAGAAACAAAGTCCTGTGACACCAAGTATGCCCCCATGCTGGCTGGGGCATGCTGTGAGTTGTAAGACATTTTTTCTATCTAAACATGCATAAGATTACATCTGTAGAGTTTTTTAAAACAGCAGAAGATCTAGTCATGGATTTCTCATGTCACATCTAGTTTCGCCCTTAATCACAAATACATGTTTCCAGAGCAAGGCTGATTTAATAAATGTCTGAAAAACATTTGCATGTCATTTAGTTGCCTCTCCGTATAAAGTGCTGAGTAACAACAACAACAACAGAAACTGGTTGTTGTTTTTTTAATTGATTTGTATTGCAAATGCAAAAGGATTTAATGGATGGATGGCTCTTTCAGATTTCTACACCTCTTCTCCAATATAGTATCATACCAGATAAGATAGAACACTGAGCCACTAATTGTTTGTGGTCATCAAACATCCTGATTTATTGTTGTTCCTCGAGAAACAGGATGTTTCATGTAGCATTGATGCCTCATTCAGATTTGAAAATGTATTTAAGGCCCCTGAAAATACCAGAGCGGATGTGAACAATTTCTCTGGCTAAGGAAAGAGAATGTCTATTTCAGTTCAGTTACCAGCATCCTGATGTGTTCTGCTGACTGTCCTGTCAGTGTGTCCAGATTTGAAACAAAAAGAAGTTGTAAATAAAATTTTTAAAAAAAATTTATTCCAGGAACCCCAAGCCCAGGGGCCAAATCCAGCCTACTTGGGGCTCCAGTCCAGTGCTCTGGGGTTCCCTAGATGGCCCACCCCCTTTCCCCCAACCACTGATCGCTTGGTGGTTTCCTGGCTTTTTGCAGCTCCCCCCAGCCCCGCATTCTAATAGGTTGCAAGGCCTCTCTTAAGGCTGTAAGAGCTGTAGGGTGCAATCCCATGACCCCCACCCCTGACGACCATAAGCCCCCTGAGTCGGGGGCTTAAAATCATCCAGTGCAGAGTGGGAGGTGCAGCAGAGGTGATCTTTGCCTCCTCACTCTTCCTGCTCTGCATTTTTGATAAGTGGGCTTTTTAGCCTGCCTAACTGGGGTGCTTCAGATGGGGAGGGAAGGAGGCTGGAGAGGCCTTGGGATAGCTCGTATCCTGGCCTTCCTAGTCTCCTCTCCACCCCACCCACCGGGGTGACCCCCTTACCTCCCCCCTCCCCAAGGTCATATTCCCAACCTCGGAGAGGCAGCTGGCATGGTTCTTTCCACACCAGCTGTGAGGGAGAAGAGGAAGGGGAGGGGGGTTGGAATGAGGATTCTCCCCTCTGAGGTCAGAGCACTGTCCCCAGTCTTAGATCCAGGAATCCAAAGTATCCTGTGCCCCCCCCCCCAGATGCTGTCTAGGTGCCATCGGATTGCTCTCTTTAACTACAATATGTTTTTTTTAAAAAAAAAATTGCCCCTCCTCCTTGCCTCAGCCCCGTCAGCCACTGGAGTGTAGCCCCCGGAAATGTCACCGAAATAGAATTCAGCCCTCTGTCTGAAAGAATTTCCCCACCAGTGTGCACAAGAGCACACCAGTGCTCAGGGAAACCATGCTAAGACACAGGCCCTTTTCAATGATCCAAGGATCCAACTTGTGTACCAACTTAGGTACACAAAAAACAGGAGTCATAGTACAATCAAGAAATGGCATTAAAACAGCCTTAGATCATGGGCAGACTTCAGGGTTGCAGAATCTACTTTGTTTTTTACTGGAACACCACCAGCTAGAGCCTCTTGCAAAAGACATGCACCTAGAATAAAGCAAGGGTGCAGAACCCCAGGCCTGGGAGCCAGATCCAGCCCTCCAGGCTTCCCTAGAAGGCTCCACCCCCCCCACCCCCCTCAACCATCGATTGTTAGAAGGTTTCCTGGCTTTTGCGCCATTTTTTCCCATTCTGAAAAGGCTTCGTTGCTGGCAGTAAGAGCTTTAAGCTAAAATATGCTGGTATTTTTGCTATTTTGGCCCTTCCCCCTTTTGCCTTCCACCCTGCCCACTGCTGGAATGTGGCCCTTGAGACCGTCTCCAAAATGGAATTTGGCCCTCAGACTGAAAGAGGTTCTGCACCCCTGAATTAAACATTCTGAGCTTGGGAATTTGTTTTGAACTGAATGGAGCTCAGTCCTTCCACACAAGAATCCACCCTGCTTACCCCAAGTTTTTTTCAATTCAACAATATAATTAAGGGGTGTGTGAATCCTTCTGTTACTGCTATTATTAAATAATTGTGAGTCAGAAATCCTTGCTGATCTGCTGTAAATCACCCATAGATCTACCAGTAGATACATATCAACCTCCTACCTACACTTGCTTTAGATCAACAGTAGATTGCATGTCATACATCTATAAGGTCCCAGGTTCAATCATTTGCCTCTCTAGCAAAAGGATATCAGGCAGCAGAGCTGTTTAAGAAGACTTCTTGCTGAGACCTTGGGGACCAACTTGACTATGTGGATCCTTAGTCAAACACAGGCTAAATCTAGGCATTGCAGCAGCAAAGGGCAGCTGCTGCCAAAAGCTGCAGCCTTGAGTTTCCTTTTCCCCTTGCGTTTATCCAGAAGAGGACAACCAAGGTGGTGAGAGGTCTGGAGATCAAGACCTATGAGGAGCAGTGGAAAGAGCTGGGTATGTTTAGCCTAGAGCAGAGAAGATGAAGGGGAGACATTTTTAAATCATTTTTTTGTGAGTTTTAACAAAACAAAACAAACAAAAATAACAAAGCCCCCCAAAATTAAAAATATAACAACATATTCTAAAATCCTCAGTTTCAAATATTACAATATTCTAGGGAGAAAAAAAAGAGAAAGAATAGGTTACACGACAACTTCAGTTAATGTAGACCAGATAACTAAATAAGTCCATTTACAAGTTACGTCTATATACCACATTTTCAAATGTTGTTAATGTTGTTAAGTCTTCAATCCATTGCATTATAGGTGGTGAGCTTTTATCCGTCCAGTATCATAATATCAGTCTTTTAGCAACCAAAAGGGCGCAAAGGATCCATTTACGATGACCATGTGTTACATTCCAAAAAACAGGAAAGTAATTTAAGAGAACATTTACATCAGTAGATATTAAAGAGCTTTCCAATACAACATTTATAGGTATAATAAGTTCCTCCCCAAAGGAGGCAACTATTGGGCATTTCCAAAACATATGAATAAGAGAAGCGTTAACTGCATCACACCTCCAACAAATAGCCGAGTTTGCCAAACCTTTATTAAAGAGATGTTGTGGTGTCCAATAGACCTGAAACAAAAGTTTTTGCTGAATAAGGCATAACCAAATATCCACAGAGATATCCGATAGAGACACCAAAACGGCAGTCAGTTGATTAGACAAAATAGGACATTCCAATTCCCTGTTACATTCCTGCTGTAGATCATATGTATCATATTTATTCATTGATAATAAGTATTTATATACATGAATCGTGGGTCGATATATCTGGTCAGCTTCAATAAGTGTTTCCAATAGCAAAGGAGACTCGGAAGCAGTAAAAGCAGCAGGACCAAATCTAGATACTAACAAATGTTTCAGTTGCAAATGCTGCCATTCCGCTATAGCAGGCAAATCAAATTTATCTCGCAAAGTTGAAAATAGCAAAAACTCATAATCAATGCCTAATAATTGATCCAGGGTAAAGATCATTTTATCTGTCTAAGTCCTCCACAAAAACATTTTCTTTCCAATTCTGAAATCTGGATTTCCCCATAAACTCAATTTGGCATGGGAAAATGAGTCAAACTGTAATTGGCATGACATTATATGCCACACATCTCTAACTGCTAAAATTGTGGGAGGGGCTCTGTCTGCCTTAATATGCTGAGAACCTAATGCCATCCATTTAGAGACATGCTCCAGACAAGAAGATTCCAACACTGACAAAGGTGGAAAATCAAATCTGAGTGGAAAGGATCTTACTATTTACCATTTTCCCAATATTTCTGTTGTAGACAAGTCAGAGCAAATTCTGCATGCTGTGAAAGAATATTCAGCTCGTGCTTAGTGTTCTGCAGCTCTTGATAAAGTTGTGCAGTGGGGGAAGTGGCCAACTGAGTTATAAGTCATTTCAACTTCTTATTTAAAAGCATCTGTTGAGTTTTTAAAAGTTTCTTTTGATAAGAGCCATAAAAAATAATTTGGCCCCTTATAAAAGCTTTACTGGCCTCTCACTCAGTGGCACACAAACCAGGTGTACTCTCATTAGTATGAAAATACTCTGTGAGTTCAGCTAACATCTGATTTTTAAATTTATCATCACTGAGAAGAGAAATATTAAAGCACCAAAGACCAGAGGCCCTAGGAGTGTCAGAAAATTGCAGTTCCAAATATACTGGGGCGTGATCTGACACTACCAGTGTGTCAATCTTGCAATCTTAAATTGGACATACTAAAGATGTGGAGATCAAAAAATAGTCTAATCTAAATCAATTATGGTGAACTGGTGAAATAAAAGTATACTCTCTTTGAATAAAATTATTCAAAAATATAAACAATAATTGAAAATAAAAAACCCAAAATAAAAATCAAATAATCCAATTTGTGTCCACATCTTTTATCTAATACTAAAAAGTGCAAAAAAACACACCCCCTAACAAACCAAAACAAAAAAACCTTGACAAAAACACATACTAAAAAACTTTTGCCTTCTGTTTGGGCTGCTGTGCAACTGCGGTACTCAGCTAGACCCCTCCCGCATATTAAATACATACACAGAGCAAAATTACAAATAAACAAATTTAACCAGTGAGGAATAATAATGATAATGATAATAAAGAATAAAAAACAAACGGGTATTTTTAGTAATATTTTATCTGGAGAGACACGCACACACCCTTATTAAACTAAGTTTAATGTGATAGTTACATATAACCTAAGTTTAATCAAAATATGTAAATAGACATACTCAAGAATACAAATTATATATATATATATGTGGTTATACATATGCAAAAAAGAAAAAAAAGGAAGGAGGGAAGAATAGAAAAAGAAAAGGGAGAAGAAGAAAAAGGAAGAAACAATAGAATGCGATACAATTAGGTCTGGCATGTTACCCAGACTTGATATCAGAAAACACAAGTGCAAAACCAAAACAAGACATGAAAATGCTGACTAGCAACCAGAGGGGGAAAAAGTAGCTGAAATCCAAATTCAGGGAGCTGAGGATGACAGATCCTTAGTTTTAATTTTAATGCAAGTAAGAAATTATTATGCAGCATCAGAACTTAAAAACCTTTTCATCTGGTCTTCAAAAACAAAAAGCAAAATGTAGCAAGATATTTGATGTGGTATTGTAAATGAATTTGCTTTGCCAGATTTCTCACCATGGTAAATTGTCTTCTCTATCAGCAATTTCTTTAGTATAATCAGGAAAGAGCATAATCATATCATTGGCCCCACCAAAGCTCTCCTCTCTGTCTTGCTGTATGCAGCAGATATTCTTTAGTGGAGGCCTGTAGAAACTGAATGATAACTGGCTTCGCTCTAGAACCTCATATAGAGCCAGGAACATGATAAGCAATATCAAGTGGAAAATCAGAAGGCAAAGCCAATAACTCATGCAGAAATGTATCCATAAACTCAACAAGATGGAGATCTGTAGCCAACTCTCTAAGGCTGAGAATATGCAGATTTGCTCTCCAAGAGAGGGCTTCTAATTGAGAAATTTGAGCAGATAATACACTATGAGAGGCATCCATTGCAGTTTCATGAGCAGTGATCCGGTCTTTAACTGCATTAACTTTTGACTCCATCTTTTGAAGACAAACATTAATCGAATCTACAGACCCTTGAAGAGTAGTGATGGAATCCTGAATCAAGCTGCTTTGTCTGAAAAGATAACTGTGAAGACAAGAAGCTCCTCTCCCTCAGTCGCTTCTTTGGAAACTTTTGCTGGGGGGCCCACTGCTGGCATAGGCAGCATTCCAAAGCTTTCCTTTCCTCTTGATGTTGCCATGCCCCCCTCACCTCCAAAAGCACATCAAGCAGATATAAATGTAGAAACCAAAAAACAGAAGCTTAAGCAAGGTTAATAGCAAATACCCAGATAATGCAACAGTCTCAAAGAGATATTTTTAAAGCTGAAATTTGAGGGAGACACAGCAAAGATCCGATCATGACACATCTCCAACCAGAAGTCAAGATGAAGGGGAGACATGATGGTGGTCATCAAATGTCTGAAAGGCTGCCATGAAGAAGACAGAGCGGATGTGTTCTCAGTTGCTCTGGAAGGCAGGACTAAAACCAATGGGTAAACATTGCAAGGATGCAGATTTCAGGTAAACATTAGGAAAAACTTCCTCATGGTAAGACAGTAGAACAGACTTTCGGTTGCCTTTGGAATTGGTGAGCTCTTCTTTGCTTGAAGTATTCAAGCAGAGGCTGGATGGCCATCTGACAGAGATGCTGCAGTTCAGCACCTTGGATAGCTCCTTTAGAGTTCTGACTGAAACCTGGAGCAGATTTACCTCCCCACTGATATTGAAGCCACCAGCATCCACTGGTGTAATTACCTTGTTAGCTTCCTTGTCCCTGCTTTACTTTATTGGCTGCTGCTTAGGGAGATGGAGTAATATAACTACATCACATTCTGTGGTGTCAGGGGAGAGATGTGATTTCTTATCAGCCTTCAAAGTAATTGTGGCTTCATTTTGAAAATTTCTTCTTCATCCATTGTCAAAGGTCCATGTAAAAACCACTAATGTCATCGTCCATTTAAAGACTGAGATGGAAAAAAAATCACCGTTATGATGAAAATTACTGAATTAAATGGTGGAGACGCTATGGTTCCTTAGGGAATTTAATTGCCATGTCGTTTTCAGGTGACAGCCTTTGAGAAATTGAACCTATAGGTGTGAGTTCCATATTTCTTCCCATGGGTTCTTGATAGAACTTCCACTTCCTTGCTCCTGACTTGCTGTTATACTCATAGAGATTCCCTGTGACTGGGGCAGAAAAAAAACACTGACATCATTTTGAGTTAGGACCTGTGAATACAATTAACACAAAGTTAGTTTCATTTATGCAATCTTTGTTTTATATTGACCAAATAAGAAGTTCATAGTACACTACTGAGGGGAGCAAATGAATGGGCCATTCCTGTGACACTGGATGGCACCATCTGCTGCCCATGAATTTTGTCAAGTATCTGTAAAATACAGATTTCCCTACAACCCAGAGAAGGCACATGAAAACGTTTATTACACATCATCTCACTCCTGAAATACTGATCTGATACTGCAGACCTCCAGAAAATGAAGCTGGTTTACTAAGCAAGCTGGACCTCTCCATGCCAGTGTATTTACTCATAAATGAGCTCCGTAGCCCACTGTTTGAAATGGCAAGTTGGAGTGCTTCCTCTTAACTAAGACCTGTGCTAGTCTTTATGCATGTGGATTGCAAAGCTATGAAGACCAACCCAGGAACCACTGAGATAAGGACTGAGGAGCCAGCCATAGAATCATAAGACAAAAGGGAGCCAAAGGCCATGCATTATATCCAATCAGATTGTTGTTGTTGTTGTTGTTCAGTCGTTAAGTCGTGTCCGACTCTTCGTGACCCCATGGACCATAGCACGCCAGGCCTTCCTGTCCTCCGCCCTCTCCCGGAGCGTGCTCAAGTCCATATTCATTGCATCAGATCCAATCAGATACCCTTTGGCAGAATCAGCCATGCATTAGCCCCAAAGAGTAACCTACATTATTATTATTATTATTATTATTATTATTAAATTTATTAATCGCCCATCTGGCTGGTCACCCAGCCACTCTGGGCGATGTACAGCATACAATAAAACAGTTTAAAACAATAAAATTCTACAATAAAAACATTTTCTAAAATACCCTAACCCACCCCAAATGCCTGCCTGAACAACCATGTTTTTAATGCACAGCGGAAGCTCATAATCTATCTTGCAGCACTGGCACAAGATGTTGTGCCACTTGCAGCAGGAAGATCCCCACAATCACTTCCTCTTCCTCGCCCTCCCCCATTTTCATGTGTGTTTTTGCCACTACATTAGCATTTTAGGTGCTGCATCTGTACCAATTGAAGTTTCTGAATCAGCTTTAAGGGCAGCCCCATGTAGAGTGCATTACAGCAATCTAGCCTGGATGTTACCAAAGTATGTGCTGCTAAGACAAGGTCTGCCTTTTCTAGATAATAGCCAATTCACCTTAATGCAGGCATGATACAGTCCAACATGGGGACAGTAGCATCTCTAGAATGCTCAAAGCGCCCCACATCAATAACTTTTCACAACTAAATAGAGAGGAGATGGCTAAGCTAGAAGCCTTCTGCATAGCATGTAAGATTTCTATGTGCAGGGAGGCTTTGATCTCTGGGTGCTTTTAAAAAAGCAATCATACACATGAAGTGGTATATTTCTGTGCCTATTCTACCTTTCACCTCCTGGCATGTTTGGATCAGCTGTAGGATTAACATCTAGAGAGTATGTATAGTGACAGACCTTACCACATGTTTTGGGAAACATGTCATATATCCTATAAATCCTTATACAAAGCAATCATGTAGAAACTGTAATTTAATGCTAAAAATCCAAGCAAATAATAACAAATACATTGATAATCACTTTAGTAAGGAAACAGGCTAATTACCAAAGAGTTTGGTGTAAATCTGTCCAACAATAAACTGTTAGCAAAACATTACCTGGATCTTTGGCTTCTCCATCAAACACTGTTGCATAACTGGAGATTTCCTTAAGTGAAAAGAAAATGCCGATGTTTCATAAAAAATATAATAAAGAAACAACTCAGTTTTATTAACAGACCAATTATTGTGTCTCAGAAAATTTCTCATAAGATATTTTTCTGAGAAACATTCTGAAACGTTTATTGTTTTCACCTCCCTAGAAAAAGAAGGCAGCTTTACAGAATGTTCTCCAAATATTCTCCACCACTTTTTTTGTGGTGGCCACCTTTTCCATGCCCCCTCCCCCACATACACACACACACACACAATGCCTCAGAATGACACAGTCCGAAGCACTGAGGAGGATGCGAAATGGTGGCCAGGCTATCAACACAGTTGCTGCTGTGAAGAAAAAAGAAAAAGAAACTTAGGAAAAGAGAAAAAAGTTGTGCTACAGGCACTACTAATTATGCACCCCAACCCTGAAAAGCTGTTGGAAAATTTCTCCTCTCCCTGGAGAAATTGGGTGAAATAGGATGGAGGATTTCAAGAAGCTGTTTGTGCACAACTCTGATTTGAAGATTGCATTGCTGTGGAGCCAAAGATTCCTTCCCATGCCTTGGCACCAATGTACTGATGGGCTTCCTCCTCTATTCATATGGTCTTCCCTGTTCGTTTCCATGGAGGAAGCTGCTATGCATGTACTTCCCTTCATAGCATGTATGGGGCGCTGAACTGGAGAATAACACTGCAAAGTTGGGAGAGCCAGCGTGGTGTAGTGGTGAGAGCGCTGGACTGGGAGCTCGGAGATCTGGGTTCTAGTCTCCACTCGGCCATGGAAGCTCCCTGGGTGACTTTGGGCCAGTCATATACTCTCAGCCCAACCTACCTCACAGGATTGTTGTTGTGAGGATAAAAGGGAGAGGAGGAAGAGGAGAATATGCTACCTTGGGTTCCTTGCAAGAGGAAAAATGTGGGATATGAATGCAATAAATAAATAATAAATAAATAAAGTTGGGTGCACTGATGTAATTAATGTGATCTTCCATTATAAAATCCTTTACATATTCTGCCATTTCATCCAATATAAATCTTATTTATTTATTTATTTGAGTTGTACATTTATTTGTATGATTTGTATTGTTCTTTTTACCAAGAAAATGGTACTCAGATTGGCTTACTTACTGTTATCACTTCCATTTTTTCTTTCTGGGTCCCTGTTTGAACAATAGAAGGCATTTTATTTCTAAGAAAAAAATAACTGAAAGACATAATACTTTCATATTCAAACACACACACACACACACACACTATAGATATAACAAAACAAAAATGATAAAAATTATTTATAGCAGCACAGAAGGACCTACCTGAACTGTATGTCTTTATTCTGTAATAAAACACATTTAAAAGGAGTCAGGTGTATTGCAATAGTATCAAAACAGCACATTTTTAGTTCCATACATATAGAATATAGGGCATCATTCTCAAAAATGCTTGAAGCAAGTAGATCAAATTGTGGTGGACTGACCTTTATTTTCATTGGGTGTGATGAGTTTGGGTGCATGAATCAATTTATTGGATCAACTTCCTGAGTTTGTTTGACATGGCAAATGGGCACAAAGATGACAAGATGCTATTTATGTTAGGCCAAAAGTGAGTAAGGGAGAGCATGATAGAGGTATATAAGATTATGCATACTGTGGAGAATGTGGATAGGGAGAAAAAATGTCTCCCATTCTCATAATACTAGAACCTGGGGTCACCCCATGAAGATGATTGGTGAGAGATTCAGGATGGACAAAAGGAAATATTTCTTTACACAGCACATAGTTAAACTATGGAATTTGCAACCTCAGGATATGCTATCAATGGCTACAAGACATGATGTCTGGTATAATACCTCCAAGATCAGAGGCAGAATGCCTCTGAATACCCAGTCACCAGGGAATAATAGTGTGAGAGAGCTATTGTTCACATGTCCTGCTGGTGTCTTCCCATAGGCACCAAGTTTGCCACTGCGGGAAACAGGATACTGGACTAGATAGACCATTGGACTGATCCAGCAGGGCTGTTCTTATGTTCTTATGACTCCTAGTTACTGTCCCATTTGTTGTAAGATAAAATGGTAGTCCACCCCCGCACATACCCTACTGAGCCTTTCACAGCAAACAGAATTGCTGCAAAGGAATCACAGCTCTAGCTTTATTTGTGGTCCTCTTTTCCTACCCTAATTGCCATACATTTCCCATCTTTGGATCCTGGCTGGTAGGCTGAAATCAAATTTGTTAAGATACTTACCCTATTATTTCCCTTGGGGTTTTGGCTCGCTGTTTTAGGCAGGTTTCTTTACAGATGGCATATCTCCAAATCAGATAACACCACCAAGCAACCAATCCAACAGACATAATTGCCATCAGTGTGAAGATGAATGGGATATACCAATCAGCAGAACTGAAGGTGTTGATGGATTTGTATATAATGGTTAGTCCTTTCTTTTGCTGTATGGACAGACAGGGCAAGAATGTCTTGAATCATTTTAGCTCAGATATACTATGATGGTGGGTTTAAGTCTAACTTAATCTGAATTACAACCCAAGACACATTCATCACCATAGGATTGCCTTGAGAGTGAGTATGATTTGACAAGAGTCACCAAAAATAAGCGTCTGGGGGTGAGAACCTCTTCAGAACACAAAATCACAAGTCTGGAATTCTTAAAGATAAAAATCCACACCAAGAATGATATTTAAAATATTTAGGATGTATATCTATAGTTATTGCTCATGTTTGCACATCACACTAAACCATGGTTTAGCACAAATTAATTAATTAATTAATTAATAAAATTTCTTAATTGCCCATCTGGCTGGGTCACCTGGCCACTCTGGGCAATGTACATAATTGTTGTTGTTGTTGTTCAGTCGTTAAGTCGTGTCCGACTCTTCGTGACCCCATGGACCATAGCACGCCAGGCCTTCCTGTCCTCCACTCTCTCCCGGAGTGTGCTCAAGTTCATAATGTACATAATACAAACAGTTTAAAAACAATAAAATTACACATTAAAACATCATTTTCTAAAATTTCCCTAGCCCACCCCAAATGCCTGCCTGAACAACCACGTTTTCAATGCGTGGCGGAATCTCATTAAAGAGGGGGCATGGCGGAGTTCCCTAGGGAGGGAGTTCCACAGAGTGGGTGCCACCACAGAGATGGCCCTCTCCCTCATCCTCACCAGCCTAGCTGTCCTGGCTGATGGGACAGACAGAAGGCCATCCGAGGCTGACCTTGTTGAGCAGTCTGTCTGGTGTTGCTGGAGGCACTCCTTGAGATAGACTGGGCCAGAACCATATAGGGTTTTAAAGATCAAAACCAACACCTTGAATTTGGCCCGGAAAACAACTGGTAACCAGTGCAGCTCCTTCAGCACCAGAGTGATGTGATCAAGCTGGCAGTTGCCTTTAATCAGGCAAGGTGCCGCATTCTGCACCAGCTGCAGCTTCTGAACCGTCTTCAAGGGTAACCCCACGTAGAGCACATTACAGTAGTAAAACACAAAGGTGTTTTAGCTGAAATAAACCCAAGTGAACTTTGGACTCTCACGCTCCCCTCTCCTCTCCTCTCGTCCTCCTGTTCAGCTAGAAAAGGACTTCTGAAGCATTTACTTTCAGTTTTTCTGAAACTCAGATTGTTGTTGCATCTCAACCCGGGATTATGATTTATCACTCGCTATGTTTAGTTTCAAAACAAGCCAGCTTCAAATGATGGGTTATGAAGTTGGCTTGTTTAAAGTTACCATGGTGAGTGAGAAACCATGATCATGGGTTCAGTCAAAATGACAAGCTGAGTTTAAGGGAAACTGAGAGTGGATGCCTCCATGCTCCTCCCCCTGGCTGCAAGGGAGGAGCTGAGAGGGGAGTGCACGATCCTAAGGCTTACTCATCCTCTCTCTGGCTTGTGCATCTCATGCTAAGCCACAGTTTAGTATGACAGGTGAATTCTGCCATTGTAGATACATAGACCCAAATATACATTTCCTGATAAAATATCCATCAACACACATTATTGTCTGCAGTTAATTTTTTCCCCATATACCTCAGCAACAGTGGAGATACACTAGTGCCATAGAATGACAGATTCTTGTAGACTGCATGAGTAAACCTGTCCTAGTCCCCTGGCCATAGATTGGGGCAGTACATTCTTTCAGTTTTATGCTCAGGTTAGCAAGCAAAGAGGTAGCCAAGGCTGCCTTTCTATGAGATTGGGCTAGCAGACTCAGGCTGCCACTATTGCAAAAGCATTCCCCTCCGTCCCTGTTATAGCCAAGTCATCTTGCTCCCGGCTCCCCTTCGCATCTACTGAACAAAGCCCCAGCTGCAGCTGACAGCCAGGGTATTTTGAGTGGCTCTGAACAGCCCCCTGGCTTTTAAGCTTAACAAGAGAGGAGAGTCACTTTGAGTTGTGCACAACACCTGAGTGTACCAGTGGGGATTGTTTCAACAGGCGATGAGCAGAAAGAGCTTGCCTTGTTATCTTTAAAACGAACTTTGCAAATTAGGCTGGAAATAGCATGTTCTCAAGACGGAAACAATGACAAGGCTGCAGAGGTAGATGATGACTGTATTGGGCTCATCCCCATATACTGGCATGGCTCATCAGTATGTTGTACCGATATGACTCAATGAACAGCTTGCCACTTGAAGCTTTCTAAAGTTTACTATTTTCCAAAGCAGGGGAGGGTAATGTTTAACAATGAAGGTCACCTCAGAAATAGATCAAGAAAGCTACAATTAATTTGCATTATCAGCCAGATGTTGCTGGAATGATTTGCACATCCTTTACAGCAGGGGTGGGCAACTTGTGGCCCTCCAGATGTTTTGGCCTACAACTCCCATCAGCCCTAGCAAGCACAGCCAATGGTGAGGGATGATGGGAATTGTAGCATTAAACCTCTGGAGAGCCACAAGCTGCCCGTCTGTGATTTACACAAATTTGGTGCATGTCGAACTGCATTTAGTGTTACACTTTTTTTACACTATTCTTGGTGGGGGAATTGCTACGCTCAGGGGAAAAAAGTCACTGTTGAAAGGTCTTTGCATATATGAGCTTAGAAATCACAAGAGCTGAAAAATGAATTTCGGCTACTTTTTTCTTGTTTCAATGTTCGCAGATCTTTGGCTTTTATTTGCTGCCACCTTGGAGCCATGAGACATAGAAACTTACTTTTCTTTTTTGCTCTTGAGCCCATTGAATTTAATAGGACTTAATACTGTTGACATGTATAGGATAGTGCTGTAAGTAGATCAATAATCCAAAGAAAAGAATTATGGGGGGCATTTTTTATTTTTTTATTTTTTTTTATTTGTATACCACCCAATAGCCAAAGCTCTCTGGGCGGTTCACAAAAATTAAAACCAAAGAGTACACAATAAAACAATATAAAATATATAAAACATTAAAACCACAATATAACAATACAACCAGAATAACACCTAGCACCAATGCAGGGATTTAAAATACAGATTTAAAACAGCAAAGCTAAAAGTGTAGAAAGCTAAAATGCTAAAATGCCTGGGAAAATAATGTCATAATGTCCAGGGACCCCATGCAACTTGCTCTTACTCTAATATGCAGTTGGTTGCTTTGGAAACCTGTTTGTTTTGGTTTGTCTGTGCTAAAAACATATGATCAGTACTACTCACTTCAAAATGAATTGTTGTTGGAGAAGGAGTCCTTGTTCTAAGCACAGCAATATCTATCACAACTGTTCCTGTCCTAGGTTTGGAAACAGTGGTATTGTACAAGTTGTCATCTATAATATGAACCACAAGATGATACTGGGGCTGGAATTCCATTATACCAGTAAAGCCAAAAGGGTTTTTCACGATCAGTTTAGATGAACTAGACCCTCGATTTGGGTCAAATCCAAAATGGTTACCACCATTTCCTTTGTGAGGAAAGAAAAAGAGATTAGAATGGGGCTATTCACATGACACATATTCACATGTGGTTATTTAATCCACAGTGAGGTTGCAGTGTGTGTGGCCACCATTTTGAATATGCAACCCCTGCTATAAACAACCCTCTCATAACCCATGCTTGCTGGGTTCGCACAATATGACAACCCCCAAGTGGGGTTGCATAAGCCCAGGGGCACCATAGGTCATTGTGGGTTAAATAACCCATGACGAGCTGCGGCATATCGTCCAAATCCAGTCAATATCTGGATTACATTTAAAGTACATTTCTGTTTTCCTGGTCATACTGTTATATATTATATCCATATGAAGAGACAAACAATGTATGCAGGGGTTTTTTTTAAGATACCATCGATGTTCATAATGGTACTTTTTGTGTTGAATGTTTATAAAAGATGCACATTTGCAAATGAGAGATTGCCAAAAAAGATACAAAATGTTGGCCTGGGGGGGGGGGGTAGTATCATTTCCATAATGATTTTTTCCATTATTTCCAGTGGAAATGTTCACATTACAATTCAGTTGCATTTGGATTCACTACCAATGCATATAACCAAATGTGATTCAGAATCCTAGGATGTCTTCCAATGGCAAGTCTTGATCCAAATCAGCCGCCAAGGTGAATCAGGAACAGAGAAAAGCTAGATTGACATCAGGACAGAACAGTAGCAATGGACAGCAGTGAAGAGAAGGAATTAAATGGAAAAGAGGAATCAGAAGTTCAAATGTGTGGCAGGGATTTATCAGGGCAGGGATGCTGACTGCTTCAAGAAGCATTTAGAGGAATGGATAGTAATTGATTAACAGGGCTGGAATGACCTCTACCTGAGATGTTGGAAAGCTTCTGCCTTTTCAAGTAGACCAGTGTTTCCCAGCCTTGGGTTCCCAAATGTTGTTGGATTACAACTCCCATCACCCCCAGCCAGCATGGTCAATGGTGGCAGATGATGGGAGTTGTAGTACAATGACATTTGGGGGGGGCAAGGTTGGAAACACTGAAGTAGACAACACTCAGCTAAATGGACCAATCGTCTGACTTGTCATGACAGCTTTGTATGAGAGTGATCTCGTTCTGGAGAGAGAGGTTTTCCAGTTCTTAATATGTTCTGGCCAGCTGTGACTAAGCATGTCTGAAAATCAAGGAGCTCTCCATTTTAGTAATGTCCTTGGAGAATGATGTTTTGTCTTTGAGGAATGACACACACCTTAACACTGTTCTTCCCCTTTGGGAGCATCAGCCATATTTTGGCCAAAGAAGCATTCATGGAGAAGGATTCCATGCTCTTACAAGATGCATCACAGGGAGAAATCAACAGGTGATGTTTCTCCAATTGCTACATATCCATGCCAGGGAAAAGCTTCACCCATTGCATTTCTGTATATCTCTCTCACAGCTGTTCAAGGCTCAGAACCTCTCTATCAGGAAAAAATATGGCAACCCTAGCTGAGCCAAAGGAGATGAAAACCATAAAGAGCAAGACGGTGATTCAATACATGATCTCTTACCAGACACAATCTCAAAGCGCATGGCAGTATCAACAGAGTCTCTGTCATGGCAGTTGAGCTGAAAGCTGTTTATATTTGTCCCTGGTGAAATGTTATCAAGTACTATTGCTCTGTAGGTAGGTGGCTTGCATTCAGGAGCTTCATCATTCTCTTCCTCAATATCTATGGTAACCTATAAAAATTAATGACAAAAGTGCATTGAATTAAAGGGATCATAAATAAAGATGGCCCGCAGAAAGGTCTTGAAGACACATGGCTCAACTGATGGGGGATCTGGCCCTGAGGTCTTTCCCATCTAACAGGTCAGATTAAGAAGTCTTTCTCCTAAACCCAGCCTATTAAACCCTGTTACTGTGTTATGATGTTACTTAGATGTCAGTGTGAAGTTCCTCATAGTGAGATCCATGAACCCCAGATTATCGCTTCATTGCAAAGTTCTCTCCACAGTTGCAATCTGCAAATGAAACCCTCATAATGGTAAAGAGAAAGGCCTTTTCCCTTCTCTATTTTCTTCTCTGTGAACAGCAAAAATCTGCTTTGTAGCCCTGGATGAAATTATCATGGATCATTCCTTCTAATAGCAAACTCAGGTGGTGAGGGACAAGAAGATTGGGGCCAAAATGGTGCCCCTGAGAAACAAGAGGAAAGTATCAGCGTGCTCGATGAATCTCAAAGTTTGCAGAAGTACAAAATCCTTTCAAAAGAAAAAACTAAGGAGCCAAACCCATCCCAAAACAGCCCAGTGGGGAGTGAGTATGCTCAGTGCTCTTTAAGACCCAGAGAATGTCACATCAGTTGAAAAAGGAAAATGGAAACTGACACTGGGGGAGCAGGAGCGAGGTAGCTTGCTTGAGTCCCTAACAGCTTACCAGCGGAAGGCATGGCTAGCTGGAAGCCCGAAGACCTGTTACTGAGCCAGTTCACACATAATGAGAAGGTACCATAGACGAATTTCCCCATGGGGCTTCTTATCGTGGCGCTGGCCACCCCTTTGAAAATTCAAGCTGCAATCCTAAAAGATGCCCTGAGTTCTAGGTAGCTTGTTAACCATCCCAACAACCCACACTTGCCAGGTTTGAATGTAATGACAAGCCCCCCACCATGGCTTGAATGTTCAAAATGGAAAATGGCAAACCCTGCAGGAAAATTCACCCACGGTGGCTTGCCGTTACATGTGAACCAGGTCAGAGGGCGAGGACGCACTGCCACATTCTCACTTGTATATTCTAAACCCAGGGGAGGAACCTGTGATGTTAATTTACTCAGAGAAGATCAAAACAGCAACAAGCTCAAAATGCCAAACTAAACATAAAGGTTACTTGCCTTAGAGATGACGAATGGTTTCTCACCTGAAACATTTATCAGTAATCTCCTTATGCTAATCTCCCAGAAGAGCATTCTAGAGAGAAATATTGTTGCTTCCCCACCTCCCACCCCCCAAACTTTTGTTAACTGTGCCAAACAAGCAGAGCCTTTGTTAAGCAGCCAGGTTAAAATATAGTCACCGGCTTATTGCCACCTTAAAAAACTGCTTTAATAATTCTCAGACAGAATTGTTTCAGGAAGCTCTTTCTTACTGGTGCAGTAGTGAGCAATACTAATTACATGTTCCAGTAGTTTGCAATCAGGTGATGCAAAGGCACCAATGCTTTTCATTGATCTGCTTGCATGAAGAGATGGTGGCATTTTAAAGGCCAAGGCACCCTATAGATTCATACCATTAACATCTGCATGATTATTCCATGAGCATTCCGGAGCTTAATATGTAAAATGAGATCAAGCCAGCCTGGAGTGACATCTTCTGACTTGGAAGCCTTATGCAACATACATCAAGTCATGTAACAATTTCCTGTGGGCTAAATGTGGAGGCCAGGCTCCCTGCGCCACTTCATAATAGGTGCTCCCCAACAAGCCTGCGGGCCAGGAAAACAACAGTCTTGATGAATGCCTAATATGGGAGACTCAGCACGCCAGCATGGTACTTCTTTCACAGCTTGGTTGCACTCATGCAGTGCATCCAGCCTGAGTAAGCCTAGATGGGGAGGGTGTGTCCCAGCAGAAGAGCCATTTCAGAGACAATTCCCATGCATCAGTGTGCAGCCAAGGAACTGCTGCTGTGCCGAGGGTTTGATCATGACTTCTGGACCTGCTCCTTCGTCCAGGCATCAGAGAGGCCCTCAGGAAAACCAGGTGTTAGCGTGGACCATCCATTGCTGTAGTTACAGTGATTGTAGGGTTACACAAACAAAGCTGGAAGAGGACTTGTTCTCAGTAGTTGGAGGCAGAACAGTCATACGTATGTGTGAGCATGGGCACATGTGTGCACACGCGTAGTTGGAAATATCAGATGAGCTATGTGGTGCACTCAATGCAACAGCGAGTGGCCAGAAGCACTTGTAGATGCCAGCTGTGACTAGCACTTCCAGTGCTAAGTGTCATCTAGTGCTAAGTGATCTACCAGAGAAATGAGAAGGTTGGGTTATAAAGCCAAGTCTTCCTCTAAAGCAGGGGTTTTGAACCTCAGGCCCATGGGCCAAATCCAGCCTCCAGGGTTCCTCAGATGGCACACCCCATTTCACTGGCCACACACCCTTTCCTCTGACCAACTATCATTTGGTGGTTTTCTGTTTAGTACACAGCCACTGGCTGTTGTCGAAGGGTGCCATCTTATCTTCTTTGCTATGCCACATGGGATAGACACTCCATCACTAAATACCTAATACACTACGGGCAAGATGGGGTTACAGCTTTTTAGAAAAAGATGCCCTATCTTGAGTTGCAATCATTTTTCAGTGGCTTATATTTCAGAGGATATTACAATGACCCTTTTCAGTGGTCAGATCCAGCAGTCTTGTCTTCATGTAATTCTCCCTATATCATTCATGGGCCAATCAGTACTGCTCTTCATTTTTTTCATCAATTCACTCCCTTCTGGTTTCATTTTTTGCACCCTATGTTACACCACCTGCCAATTTTTAACATAACCATTCTTCATTCACCACTCCTTTCCCTCTTTTTCACAGCAAAATTACTGGACATGTGGAGTTGATCCCCCAAAACAGCATCCTCCATGTTGATTCCATGATTGAGTTCGCCACAATCCCACATAATTTGTAATTACACTTACCCTGTGATGGTCCATCATCATGTTATACATTTCGCCACCCCCACCAGCTGCAGCCAACGATGTGTTGCATGGGGTTAGGGCTACTACAGGTTATGGGAGATCATGAAAGAACTCAACTGAGCGGTGCTATTTTCAGTGGTGTAACCATGTCTTCAGTAGCCTGCAGTTCCATCCTCAGTATTTGTGACTTCCCATTAATGTTTTTGGAAAGACACATTTGGCTAAATACATTTTGTGTGTGTGCTTATACTTTACAGTTTAACTTGTGTGATAACTTTTCTTTCCTTCAGTCATACTGTGACCTGGTTCACATGTCATGATAAGCCACTGTGGGTTAATTCACCTGTGAGGCTCCGAGATGTGCATCAGCCACCATTTTGCAAGAGTTCCTTGCAAGAGGAAAAAAGGGGATATAAATGCAATGAATGAATGAATGAATGAAATTTTGCAAGCCATGGCAAGGGCATGTTGTGCGAACCCATGAGTTGTTCTAGGGTTCTAGAATTAGCCAAGGGTTATTTAACCCTCAAATAACCCACAATGCCCAGGTTTGCATCCCTGCTGCAGCTTGTATATTCAAAATGGCAGGCTGCACACATCTCAGCCCGTTATGTTTTTCTCTCCAAACTGGATGTAGTCTCTTTCTTAATTTATTTTGTTCCATTGTTTTGTTTTGTATTCATTTAACCTTTGTATCTTCCTGCTAAACTCAAAAAATAATTATATAAAACAAAACAAAAATATCCTATCTTCCTCCTCCTCTGTCTTTGTGATTTTCTTATGTCTTTCCAGCATTTATTTCAGCTGGACCCATGTGGCCCTGAATTCTCGGTCTGGTTTTAAACTTCACTACTTCTCCAAAAGAAATTCCCTACTCAAAACCACTAATCATTATCTGGGATCTTTAATCTGAGCATTTTGCTCCCTGCTCATTTTGATGGTTTGATTCTGGAGAAACAAACAAGTTCTAATAAAAACAAAGTCAAGGTCAGCTTGGGAGTCATCAAAATGGTGTGGCAAAGGCATCGCAATTTATGTGTACACATGGTCTGCATGATACCAAGCTGCCTTTTACTTTCCCTATCTAGTGGACTTCAAACAAGCATTCCGATGGAGAATTAAAAGAATTGCTCAGATCATAGTTTTTCAGTTTCATGCTGAAGTTAACTCAAACTTACCACAACAGAAGTAGATCTAGGAAGAATCCGATCACAGTCAACAGCTTCAATGATCAGTTTGTATTGCTGGACAGATTCATAATCTGGTTGGGCTATCAATTCTATTATTCCAGACTCTGGATGCAACCAGAATATCTCAATGGGATGAATGTTTCCATTGACTATTCTGTAGGTCACACAGTTTGATGGGTAGTCTTTGTCAGTAGCAGTTACTTTTCCAACTTTATGATGAGCTGTAAGAAGACAGCAGTGCTTTATGAATGCTAATTGGCAGGGACTTTATTTCATTTATTTCCAATTGATGTAGTAGTGCCTCTCTCTCTCTCTCTCTCTTCAGTAGTGAAAGCTAGTGCTCACAAAATGAGCCTATTAAGTCTTATGTGCTGGCTTTATAAAGCTGATTACCAAGCCCTTCCATGTAACCATATAACAAGGCAGAATTGCGCAAACAGCAGTTCACTAATTACCTCACAAGGAGCGCAAGGCATGAGCTGCGTTTATTGCTGCTAGGATGAGATTGTCACTTAATTGACCATAAAATTCTTCTCCAATTTGATCTCTTTATCCATAAAAGGCTCTAGAGGTGCATCTTCCTCTGAACTACGTGCATTTATCCATCTGACATTATGTTTTCAGATAATGGCATGAACTGGGGGGGGGGTAGGGGAGGCATTCACATGTCACTAAATCAGGAAGGGGGATATGCCTCTTACATGCATCTTGAAACCAGCCCTATAACGTCCCAAAATTGAGTACTATGTTTGTGAACTCTAATAGGATTTGGGTTCAGGTTAAGCATCTGTGGGTTCAGGTTCCATTGTTTAGATAGTAAGAGATGAGTTTAGGTTGTCCCGGGCTAGTGGTCCCAGCCAGGCTTGTTCTCCATTGCACCTGCCATGCATGATCTAGGCTCTGTGCTGCTTCTCCAAGAATCCTTGGATTTTACCAGGTTGCTGCTGCCTGGTTTCTTTCTCACACTGCCAATTTAAATGTGCCATACAGGGGAACACATGAGCAGCAATGTGGTATAGTGGTTAGAGTGTTGGACTGAGACTCAGGGGATCTGGGTTCTGGTCCCCACCCAGCCATGAAGCTCACTGGGTGACTTTGGGCCAGTCACTGACTCTCAGCTTAACCTACCTCACAGGGGTTGTTGTGAGGATAAAATGGAGAGGAGGAGGATCATGCATGCTGCCTTGGGCTCCTTGGACAAAGGAAAGGAAAAGTTCTTCCTGTGCAAGCACTGAGCTGTTGCTGACTCCTAAAGGGACGCCGCTTTCACTGGCATTTTCATGGCAGACTGTAGCGGGGTGGTTTGCCTTTGCTTTCCCAGCTGTGACTACCTTTCCCCCAGCAAGCTGGGTACTCATTTTACCGACCTCGGAAGGATGGAAGGCTGAGTCGACCTGAGGCTGAGCCGGCTACCTGGGACCCAGCTTCCGCCGGGATCGAACTCAGGTCGTGGGGAGAGTTTCGGTTGCAATACTGCCGCCACTCTGCGCCACACGAGGCTCTCCTTGGACAAAAGCCAGGATAAAAATGTAGCATATAAATGAGATAAATAAGGTCAAAGGAGTCCAGGCAAGCAGGAGGAGAGGCTGTCAAGTTCAAATGTGAGGTTCATGTCAGAAGTTCAAATCTGAGACCGAAACAAGTCCAATCTGGATCTGTTTGGGACTTCTGAAATTGCGTGCATGACATTTGGGTAAACGCAGCAGACAGAGGGAAGGTAGTAAGCAATTGGCATTATTAAGGTTTTGGAGAGTCTGGAACTGCAGTGTTGATTGTTGTTATATGATGCAAAGGACCCAGACGTGCTCTGGACTGGTTGTGTGCTATCTTTTATGTCTGCAGAGCTCAGGCTGCAAGCTTTACAGTCATTGAGGACGGTGTTCTTTTTCCTAACTCAAGCTCTTGGTTCTGTTATCAAAATATAACAGCAGGTTAAAAATGCAGTGGATGTTGCACAACACAAGCGTGTGCTAAGAGTCTCTCATATTTGCATTTAAGACTGTTAGATATAATGGAAAGCTGGGGCGGGCGGCATTGGTGGGTATCAAATTCAACTTTCAATAAAACTTAAAAAGCTAACATGAGCACTTTTCGAGCTCAGATTTAAAATAGAACTATTATGAAACCTCCTGAAAGGCTGCCAAGTTTGCTCCTTGAAAACTACTGTAAGTGAATTGTATTTCCCTTGTGATTTCCAGAACAATGTGATTGAGCTTTTTTGTTTAAGATAAAGGTATTCTGGATTTGTTAAACAAGAAAAAAATGATTTTCAGGCTAAAAGAAAAGTAATTTTATATGTGTGTGCTTTTTTTGTTTGCTGTCATGCTGGATCTATGCATATGTCAAACTTCATTGGAAAAAAAATTACTGTAAATATTTCAGTTTGGCATAATTGTATTCAAATTATATAATTATCAAGACCCCATACAAGGCAATTTGTTCTAATACAAAACACTGTCTTAGCTTATTCTGTTGGCCTTTTAAAGGACACGAGGATAAACGAGGCTATAATACAGGGGTAGATAATATTTTTCTATGAAGGGCTATTGACCCACAGGAAAAGTCAGTCAGGAGCTGGAGTTAAGAAGGAGTGGAGCTAGAGCAGAAAGTGGTCAGAGCCACCCCTTTACTCTCTCTCTCTCTCTCTCTTTCTCTCTCTCTCTCTCTCTCTCTCTCTCTCACACACACACACACACACACACACTTTTCTCCTTCTTTCTGCCATCCTTCTCTCTGTCTCTCTGTCTCTCTTTCCGCCACCCCCTTCTGCCCTACCTTAGAAGAAAATGTGCATGTTATTGTTTGAGGGTGTAACAAGATTCCCTTTAAAAAGCAAAAACAAATGGAGTGTTAGGGATGGCTGGGCCCTTCTGCTTCGTTGGCCTGGTTTTGATAGATGGCTTTGAATCCTTGGCACCTTCTCCTGAGTGCGAGCTTTGCTTACTGTTAAGTCCTCTCAAAATCTCTGTGTGTTGACTGGTGGCAGATTGAAGAGCATCTTGTCAGAGACAAGTAGCTTTCTTTTCTGGCATAGACAAGTGACACATTTCTTGGTTGGTTTAGGGCTGTGGCAGCAACTCCATGGGGACTTTTGGGCCCTCTTTTCCACTCCCCCATTCCAGCCCACATGTTGCTAGCCAGCATGTCCCCGGTGGAGGCTGCTGGCTGCAATGTCAGTGAGGCTGTAAATCTGCTCTGGGTTTAAGTCAGAACCAGTCAGAACTCTAAAGGAGCTGTCCAAGATGCTGAACCCTATTCCCCAAATGGGTTCAGGACCTTGGATAGCTCTTTTGGAGGTCTGACTGGTTCTGACTGAAACCCAGAGCAGATAAACAGCCCTACTGAAATTGGAGCCAGCAGCCTCCACTGCATGCCCCTCTCTGGACTTCCTGACCCGTCCCATGATCAAGGTGCTTCTTCCCACTCCCACATCCGAGATTCCTCATGTGTCTCCACTAGCTCCTTCAGGCTAGTGTTGCGATCCCCAACTTCCCCTGGTGCTGTCTATCGGAGGGAAGCCTCTTTGGAGGGAGGACCATAGTGGAATAGTCCTTCCTCCTTCATAGTTCTTCCTCCTTTGCTGGTCCAGAGAACCCATAGCAGGCCGAGTGCTGCAGGCAGGATGAAAATTGGGTTCTCCAATCCAGCTATAGTACCAAGATGCTTCTTTACTTTAACCTATATTATTTTTGTCATTGGTTCAAGTCAATGCCCACCACTACAGCTGAGTGGTAGAGCACATGCTTGGTATGCAGAAGACCCCAGGTTCAATCCCCGGCATCTCCAGATAAAAAAGATGAAGTCGTTGGTGATGGGATAGACCTCAGAGAGCTGCTGCCAGTCAGAGTAGACAATATTGGGCTAGATGGACAAATACTCTGACCCAGTGGAGGCTGGTGGCTCTGATTTCGGTGGGGCTGTGATTCCACTCTGGCTTTCAGTCAGAACCAGCCAGAACTCTGACAGAGCTATCCAAGGTTCTGGGTTCAGCACCTTGGATAGCTCTGTCAGAGTTCTGGCTGGCTCTGACTGAAAGCCAGAGTGGATTTACAGCCCCACCAAAATCAGAGCCACCAGCCTCCACTGCTCTGACCTGGCATATGGCAGCTTCCTAGGTTTAATATCAAGAGTGTCCAATTCAAACTGAATCTTATTAAACAACACTGGTATTCTAATTATGGAACAGCCATTTCCAGGGAGGACTGTTAGGTGACGTCCCTGTATAATTTTCTCTGCCACATTCTGACTTAATTTCCCCACATGTTTTTTTAACTCCTAATTCAGGTTTGCTACAGTGATTTTGATGCTCTGCTCACATTTTGTTTTATTCATTGTGTGTCTGAATGCTTAGATGTTTTCACAGATTTATACTGAACACTTATTTGAGCTTCTTAAGAAGCAAAGTGTTTTTTTAAAAAAATAAATAAACAAACAAAGCAATGTTAACTTACCTCCAGCTGTTTCTGGAACAGCAAACACATAATTTGCTTCATTAAATACTGGACTGAATTCATTGACGGGTATGACTTCCACAATGATTGTAACAGTTACTGGTAAAAGAACAAAGTGGTCAGCAGCATTTTCCAAACATTACCCCGAGTATTCAGCTAGCCAACTGCAAATAGGAAAACACAATACATGGGGGTTAAGTGAAATCAGAGGCTGAGGTCCTGGATGTGTCATAATCACTAAACTATTACCATATTTTCATTTCCAGAAGAACAGGAAGGCAGTGTGGTCATTAGCTGTGCCAAATACTACCCAACCTGGACCACTAAAAGATATTTTACTTTACCCACTCAGTATCTATTTTCCTTTGATGTTATTTTCACAGAAATATCAAGGAGACATTTCCCCTGCAGAAAGATAGGACACCAGGCACACCTGTACATGGTTCATTATCTGCACAAAGATTGTGAACAGAAATGATATCTAGGTCTTTCTAGCCGAGTTTCTAGCCTAGGATGTGAGCAGCTAAAGGTAGTGACAGCAGCCTTATTAATGTGGGTCAAAGAAGACGCAGAAACAAGGCAGGTCCTCAGGCAAACATCTCAAAAGTGAGGAAGTCAGAAGGATCGAAGGTGTGGCATGCTGTGAAATTCTCACTTCCTTTCAAAATTCTCACCTGTATGTGATGGATTCACATCATCAAAAACAGAGATAGTCATTTTGTAGGTGCTGCCGACAGCAAAATTGCGTGGGTCTTGGTAGTCTAAGTCTTGAGTCACCTTCCAACATAGTAACAATGAATAATTAAACCATGCCATAGTAACAAAGCAAGGCTCATGCATATTTCATATTCATACATAGGAATGTCATAAGCTGCTCTATGCCACATCACACCATTTAGTCCATCTAGCTCATTCTTTGGCTGGCCAAGCTAGACATGGTGGGGCAGCTATCCATCTGTCTGCCCCATTCATGTATAAAGCAGCGGAGGGGGCTTCTGTTCTTTCAATGGACAGTGTGTAAGGGGGAGGAGTGGCTAAGTTTTTTTCTAAGCACCTCCCTCATTATTCTAAGCTCCTCCCCCAAGTTTGAGAATGCAGCTTTTCATTTAGTAGGGGACAAGTAGGGTCCCTTGACGCCAAGGTTGCTGACTTGGAGAAGCGAAGAGAGGCACCTTCTGGGACCAAATAGCAGTGTCCCAATCCCTGAGTGACTGCTCCTCTGCTATCAGAGAATAGGGGTCTTGGGAAAGGAGGGCATCATTCTGAGGAAGAGAAAAAGGATCCCTTAGAAGGCACCCATTCCTCAGAAGATGAACAAATATCCTCACACTGAGGATGTGCCTTGGGGTGGGGGGAGCTTGTGGCCGTGGGAGACTTGCTCATTAGACACGCAGACAGCTGGATTTGTGATGGGCGTGTAAACCGCCTGCCTGGTGCAAAGGTTACAGGTAGCTTTGTAGATAGTACTGGTGTGCAGTCAGTGGTCATGATCCATGTTGGAACAAATGATGTCAAGAATGTAGCTGCGAGGTCCTGGGAGCAGTGTTGCAGCGGGGAGAGGTTCAGATTTATTAGGCATTGGAGAACATTTTGGGACAAACCGGGCCTGCACAAGAGGAATGAGCTCCACTTGAGCCAGAATGGAAGTAGACTGCTGGTGCGCCATGCTTAACACATGAAAGGTAGCAGAGCAGCTTTTAAACTGAGCTGTGGGGGAAAGACGACAAGAGCTGGGAAGCATCCAGTCCGGGTTGAATCTTCACCCTTGGGGATGAAGATGAAAGTGGGAACTTCTGGATGGATAAAAGGAAGTAATTCTTCACACAGTGTATAGTTAAACTATGGAATTCACTTGCACAAGACGAAGTGATGGTTGGACAGATCCCTGGATGAGAAGGCTATCAGTGGCTGCTACTCCTGATGGCTATGTGCTACCTCCAGGATCAGAGGCAGTACACCTTTGTACACCACTTGCTGGGGAACATGGGTGGGAGGGTGCTGTTGTGCTCATGCCCTCTTTGTGGGTTCCTGGTCGGCAGCTGTTTGGCCACTGTGTGAACAGAATGCTGGACTAGATGGACCCTTGGTCTGATCCAGTGTGGCTCTTCTTATGTTCTTTTTTTCTTAATGACCACCACCTTTCAGATCTTTTTCTAAATGAAAGAAACAAAGATAAGAAGAAGGAAGAATAGAAGGAAAATGAGACTAAATAGAGAAAGAAAGAAAGAAAGAGAAAAATACAAAAAGAAGATAAGTTCAAGAAATGGAGGAGTAAGGGGAATTTCTATTATACTAATAGTATAAGCTGATGAAGACTGAAAAGAAACAGTATTCATCTTTATTTTCTTTTTCTTTTTCTTTTTTCTCTTCTTTTCTGTTTCTTTCAAAGAAACAGCCTAACACTTCATTAAACTCCATATGCACAACTGCACAAAAACTTATTACCCCCTACATACTTTTTCCTCGGGGCACAAAATGTGTCCAGCTGCAGGTTAGAATGAACTCTGGGGAGTGAAATACACCCTCATCTGCTGTACTCTGTCACTTCAAATACTTTCCCCCCCGCTCATCGGAGTTCTGGGGGAACATCTAAAGCACAACACTGGAAGAAAGATGCTTAAAGCAGAGATGTACAGCCAAGTAAGGCAGGCAGGGGTGGGTATCGCTCCCTCTGCCCACTCATTCTCCTGCACCCCCATGCTTTAGATGTGAACAGGTCAGACATGTGAATGGTTGCCCCATCACATATAATGTATTATGTGTATGATCATACAAGCCTACTCAATGGAGTGCCAGGATTTGTGTCAGCTCCCTGTTGAGTGTACACTTACTGGCATAGTGTATGAAATTGCTTATCAATGGGATCTTCTCAAACTGGGAAGAGGTAATGAGCGAGGTACCGCAGGGCTCAGTCCTGGGCCCAGTGCTCTTTTTATTAATGACTTGGATGAGGAGGTACAGGGAATGCTTATCAAATTTGCAGACGACACAAAACTGGTTGCACAATTTAAAATCAGACTAAAGAGAATAGGGAAGACCCATAGATCAGTTAGATATGAGCTCACTAATATTCCTAATGAATATGCAGTGGAGGTGAAGAATAGATTTAAGGGACTAGATTTAGTAGATAGGGTCCTGGAAGAACTATGGACAGAAGTTCGCAACATTGTTCAGGAGGCAGCAACAAAAAACATCCCAAAGAAAAAGAAAACCAAGAAGGCAAGATGGCTGTCTGCTGAGACACTGGAAGCAGCCCAAGAAAGAAGGAAAGCAAAAGGCAACAGTGATAGGGGGAGATATGCCCAATTAAATGCAAAATTCCAGAGGTTAGCCAGAAGAGATAAGGAATTATTTTTAAACAAGCAATGCGCGGAAGCGGAAGAAGATAATAGAATAGGAAGGACAAGAGACCTCTTCCAGAAAATTAGAAACATCGGAGGTAAATTCCAGGCAAAAATGGGTATGATCAAAAACAAAGATGGCAAGGACCTAACAGAAGCAGAAGAGATCAAGAAAAGGTGGCAAGAATATACGGAAGATCTGTATAGGAAGGATAATAATATCGGGGATAGATTTGATGGTGTGGTCAGTGAGCTAGAGCCAGACATCCTGAAGAGTGAGGTTGAATGGGCCTTAAGAAGCATTGCTAATAACAAGGCAGCAGGAGATGACAGTATCCCAGCTGAACTGTTTAAAATCTTGCAAGATGATGCTGTCAAGGTGATGCATGCCATATGCCAGCAAATTTGGAAAACACAAGAATGGCCACCAGATTGGAAAAAATCAACTTATATCCCCATACCAAAAAAGGGAAGCACCAAAAAATATTCAAACTATCGAGCAGTGGCACTGATTTCACACGCCAGTAAGGTAATGCTCAAGATCTTGCAAGGTAGACTCCAGCAATTCATGCAACGAGAATTGCCAGATGTACAAGCTGGGTTTAGAAAAGGCAGAGGAACCAAATTGCCAATATCCGCTGGAGAATGGAGAAAGCCAGGGAGTTTCAGAAAAACATCTATTTCTGTTGTATTGACTATTCTAAAGCCTTTGACTGTGTGGATCAGAACGAATTGTGGCAAGTTCTTGGTGGTATGGGGATACCAAGTCATCTTGTCTGCCTCCTGAGGAATCTGTATAACGACCAAGTAGCAATGGTAAGAACAGACCACAGAACAATGGACTGGTTTAAGATTGGGAAAGGAGTACGGCAGGGTTGTACACTCTCACCCTACCTATTCAACCTGTACACAGAACACATCATGCAACGTGCTGGGCTTGATGAAGCCAAGGCTGGAGTTAAAATCACTGGAAGAAACATTAACAATCTCAAATATGCAGATGATACCACTTTGATGGCTGAAAGTGAGGAGGAGCTGAGGAACCTCATGACGAAGGTGAAAGAAGAAAGTGCAAAAGCTGGGTTGCAGTTAAACCGCAAAAAAACCAAGATTATGGCAACCAGCTGGATTGATAACTGGCAAATAGAGGGAGAAAATGTGGAGGCAGTGACAGACTTTGTCTTTCTAGGCGCAAAGATTACTGCAGGTGCTGACTGCAGCCAGGAAATCAGTTTACTTCTTGGGGACGTTTACTTCTTGGGAGGAGAGCAATGACAAATCTTGATAAAATAGTGAAGAGCAGAGACATCACACTGACAACAAAGGTCCGCATAGTTAAAGCAATGGTATTCCCCACCCTCCAGGAGAGAGCACAGGACAGGAAGGCCTGGCGTGCTATGGTCCATGGGGTCACGAAGAGTCGGACACAACTCAACGACTGAACAACAATTCCCCGTAGTAACCTACAGCTGCGAGAGCTGGACCATAAGGAAGGCTGAGCGAAGGAAGATAGATGCTTTTGAACTGTGGTGCTGGAGGAAAATTCTGAGAGTGCCTTGGACTGCAAGAAGATCAAACCAGTCCATCTTCCAGGAAATAAAGCCAGACTGCTCACTTGAGGGAATGATATTAAAGGCAAAACTGATGTACTTTGGCCACATCATGAGAAGACAGGATACCCTGGAGAAGATGCTGATGCTAGGGAAAGTGGAAGGCAAAAGGAAGAGGGGCCGACCAAGGGCAAGATGGATGGATGATATTCTGAAGGTGATGGACTCGACCTTGGGGGAGCTGGGGGTGGTGACGGCTGACAGGAAGCTCTGGCGTGGGCTGGTCCATGAAGTCACGAACAGTCGGAAGCGACTGACTGACTGAATAAACAGCAACAAAAAGCTAATTCTCAGGAAGACAGAAACAAAATTCAAAGTGATCTTGATAGTCTGGAGTGCTGGGCAGAAAACAACAGAATGACATTTAATAGGGATAAATGCCAAGTTCTGCACCTAGGAAAAAGAAACCAAATGCACCGTTACAAGATGGGGGATACTTGGCTCAACAATGCTACAAGTGAGTAGGATCTTGAAACTGTTGTAGATCAATAGACCAATATGACAATGGAACCAAATTACCTAGGGAGGTGGTGGGCTCTCCCACACTGGAGGCAATCAAGACGAGGCTGGACAGCCATCTGTCAGGGATGCTTTGACTTGGATTCCTGCATTGAGCAGGGGGTTGATGGTCTTATAGGCCCCTTCTAACCCTACTATTCTATGATTCTATGAAACCAACTCACTTCTGCTACAAAAAGGCCTATTTGCCTAACATTTGGTCATTTCCCCCAAATAATCCCTCCCCCAAACATCCTAGGAGGTCCACTTATTAGGATTCCATATACTTACAAACCTAGGAAGTTGCCTCATACCAGGTCAGACTCTATGTCTAGCTGAATACAGACTACTCTGATTAGTCCTCCAGGGTCTCAGGCAGAGACGGAAGTAGATTCTGTCACCTGCCATCAGGTCTTTTAATTCAGGGATGGGGAACCTCTTTCAGTCTGAGGGCTGAATTCAATTTCGAAGAATTTGAAATAAGAAGAAATAAGGATGCATTCTAATGGTGGGTGAGGCCAAGGGGAAGGGGCCAAAAATACAGAAAATGCCAGCCTACTGTAGCTTAGAGCTCTTCCTGCCAGTAAGCAAGCCTTAGGAGACCCAAGAATTGGGGGGAAACTGCACAAAAGCCAGGAAACCACCAAAGGACCAGTGGTTGGGGGGAAAGGGGCATGGCCATCTCAGGAAGCCCAGGGGGTCAGTTTGGGACACCAGGAGGCCTGGGTTTGGCTTCTGGGCCTGGGATCCCCATCCCTATTTTAACTGGAAATGCCATAGGTTGAATCTGGGTCCTTGAATGATGGTTCTTCCAGTGTGCAATGTCCACAGTTGTCTTCTCTTCCTGCACATCTTCATTTACTCACCCGAACAGCACTTTTGGCACTTGGCACTTGTTCAAAGAGCTTTCCAGCCCCAATGGGACCACTGTTGGGTTCATAATGAAGTTCATCAGGGGGTTTGTCACTATCATGACATCTTACATCAGCAACCACAGTGTTATTTGCAAGAACTTCTTCGCTAGTATACCTGATTAAGAGGAAGCCATCAAAACGTTGTTTTTGTGTTGTTTTGAAAACAGATTGTACCAATATCCTCAATTATCTTTTATTCACACCCAGCAGACCTGAAAGTGTATTGCCTGCCATCCTAAGGGATCATTTCACAAGATGCTCAGAGAGTACAAATTGGGGGAGTCCAGCTCTCCCAAGCACTCTGTGATTTATACCAGCAGTGATTTGTCTGAACATTTTTCTAACCAGCAGTTAAAGGGCAACCCTCTCAGGAGTTCTGATGAACCTCATTCTATAGTCCTGTAACTACACAGATTTAACTGTTATAAATGTCTATGCAACACCACAAAAGGGCTTAACTTGATTGCTTTTCCTCACATTTTTAAGGGGGGATTTGACATGCTCCCCCCCCTCCAGGATTATATTACTACTTACAAATTTGCAGGGGGAAGGGCAGTGATGTAGTGGTACATTTTGAGGTACAGACGCTCATCATGACAGTCCCTATAGCCACACCCCAAGGACAGTCCAAAGTTGCAGGCAGCTGTGTTGATCCCTATCAAGAAACCCATTCTAGCAGTTTTCATCTTTGTAAAGCTTAATTGCCCATTCAAGTCCAAGCCAGCCCCAAATACTTTACATCACAACAAGAAAAATATATTATTGCCAGGAAAATTCTTTTCCCCAGCCACGGAGAACTCTTCCCGGACAATCTTCTGAAGATCTGGTATTGTTCTGCTTACGGGATGATTCATCCTATATTACGGAGAAGTTCGCTTTTTGTGTGTGTGTATACTTCAGTGCAAATTAGGAGGGGGGAAATCTGTTAGCTTCCTTTGTTTGTATCTACTTGTTCTTATCTCTTTGCTCTTAATTAATTGCATCTGTTTGCTGTACCAAAATTCTTATTGGTCTGTGACTGACCATAATTAATAATGCATTCATTCCTTTCTCCCCATCTACTGTCAGGGTTGCAGCTAAGCTCAGAGGGAGAACAGAAATCTGAGGGGCTGGCAGATGACATCAGCATCCCTGCTAATAAAAAAAGTGCTGGTACTGCGCCCCTGTGAGCCCTGACTCCACTACCCTGACCTGGAGAGCCCTGACCTCTGGAGAGGGATGGGGAGAGTGGGTTGGAGGCTCTTTAAAACAGTATGCACAGCCCTGGTCCTGGTTCTGGTTCTGTATGAGCTGGGAGGAGGAAAATGGTGACTTAACAACATACACATTACCCCAGCCCCTAGTAGCTTCAGTAGTAGCCCAGGGAGCCAAGCTAGCATTTTATTTCCCTTTCCACAGGTTGGGCAGTGGAGCACTAAGCTATCAGAAAATGGGGAGGAGGTGGGGTGAGGAGAAAAACCATGGTCTCAATCAATACAAAGAAACAGTTTGAACATTTCCAAAATGCAGCAGACCAGGAAAGCTAAACAGCATCTAAATGGAACACCAACAGATGGCTCAGCTGGCAGTGCTGGCCCACTCTTGCCACATGCTGGAAGGCTCCTAGATAAAGAACAGCCCGGAAGGGGAAAACATGGCGTCAGAGGGGTCTGTGTCATTGATTCCAAAACCAGGGTGCACAGTACTTTAAATCAGTACAGAGGCTTCCGGGCTCCCGGAACTGCAGTGCCTGGCAGAGGCAGATGTTGGCTTGGCACTCTACTGCCTCTAGAATGTACCACAAAGAGCCAGAAGAGTAATTTCTAGCAATTAATCCAGCTCCTATTCTAACAGGCTGCACCTATATAGGGAAGGCATACCTTACACAGGACACAGAATAATGGGCTCAAGTGACAGGAGGCCAGATTCTGGCTGAACATCAGGAAAAACGTCCTGACTGTTAGAGCAATATGACAATGGAACCAATGACCTAGGGAGGTGGTGGGCTCTCCCACATTGGAGGTGGTGGGCTCTCCCACACTGGAGGTGTTCAAGATGAGGCTGTACAGCCACCTGTCAGGGATGCTTTGACCTGGATTCCTGCATTGAGCAGGGGGTTGGACTCGATGGCCTTGTAGGACCCTTCCAACCCTACTATTCTATGATTCTATGATGCTTCGTGGGAAAGAAAATGCCTACTAACAATTCAGTGGAAAAAGAAAATGGACAGGGTTTGAAGAAGGTTGGAGCATCTCCTCATTGTCAAATGAGAGCTGTACACACTAAGGAGCTGCCCCTTTTCTTTTTTCAATTCAGTTGATTGGTTTTGCTTGCCCATGGGAACTGTACAAGAGCAGCTGGTTTGACTTTTTGCTGCAATCAAGTCAGTGGCAGTTTGTTCGAGCTCATGTAGCTGGCCTGGGGCCTCTCTCTTTATGTAGACACTACTTGCTTCCACTTCAAAATCCAAGTTCATGAGCTCACCTGTACACATATGGATCACAGAATGGCAGGTTGTCATTGATACCATGAATATTTGCAAGGACAGGTATGGCTGAACATTTCAGCTCTTTGCTGCAAGCCTTCACTGTGAATGACTGAGCACTGAGAAATCCATCCTCTTCCATGTCCAGTCTAGACGTGACTATCAGGGCACCATGAGCTGCAAAATGGAGGCCTGGTTATGGAGAATCACTGTGTTCATGGTTCAAAGACTTTCAGTACCCCACACACACACCGGGGGCGGGGGAGAGGGAGAGTGTATGTATTGGAGCTGTACCCTTATGAGTGACAGCCTATGCAACTACCCTCCTGGTCACTTCAATCTAGCCGAGGTGCCTGCTTACCTAAAAGACTTAGGGCCAGACTACAATACTCTTGACACTGAGATAGTCAGTGAAAGCTGGTGGCTCCAATGTCAGTAGGGCTGTGAATCCGCTCTAAAGGAGCTATCCAAGGTGCTGAGCCCATTTTTTGTGGGTTGGGTTCAGCACCTTGGATAGCTCCTTTAGAATTCTGACTGGTTCTGACTGAAACCGAGAGCAGATTCACAGGCCCACCGAAATCGGAGCCACCAGCCTCCGCTGGAGATAGTATCAAAACCAGGTGAGTGAACTATGGCCTGGCCGCCTGGTCTGCAACATTTAGTGTTATTTGCTCAAGTAGTTGATTGAGCCTTTTCAAAGACACACGAGGCTCCAAGATAGGGGATTTGTAGCTCATAAGCAGCCAGCAAGGAACATGGGAAGTGACCTTATTCTGAATCAGCCCATTGGTAGCTGATGCTGTATTTTGATGTGCAATCATGTACTTACTACTAAAGCATCTTTTTCATTCAGTTGAACTGTAACACAGCTGTCTGCACTGGGCTGTATTTTCCCCCAAGGAGCAATAGCTTCTTATAGATATGGCCTCTGCATATTTTTTTTTTAAAAAATATTACATTTCTATACCGCCCCATAGCCAAACTTCTCTGGGCAGTTTACAAAAGTCAGAACATTAAAATGCAATATACAGAGTTTAAAAGCCATTTACATGAACACAGGCAATACAACACAAACAACATATAACCAAAAAGAATTTTGAACTACAAACAATTTAACAAAACATCCAACAATAAAAGCAGCACAACTTAACAACAGTATGCAAGAGTCAGCGAAAGGAACACGCGTTCTAAAAAGGGAAGGCCTGCATATCCCATCACTAGCACTGAAAGGTGGATATATCAACAGGCCCAGCCCGCCTGTGAGGCGGGGTGAATCTGCCACCTCAGGTGGCGGGTCTGAAGGGTGGTGGATCCTGCATGCCCTGCTGCTGGGAGGGCTGTGGGTCCTGCTGCCGCCGCTGCCCTGAGAGTGAGGCAGAGGGCAGGGGGCTGCTTAAGAGAGCCCTGCTGGCCACTGTCCTGCTGCGTCAAAAGCTGCAGCAGGAAAGAAGCCACTGTGGCTCTCCAGAGCAGCGGCTGACGCCACTGCAGCTGTCACCCCCACCCCCGCCCCATGCCTCTCTCCAAATGAGGCATAGGCGGGTAGCTGCTCTGGTGAACTGTGCCACCACCGCAACAGAATGCCTGGTGGATCCCCGGAGCACTGCCCACCCCATGTCTTGCTCAGAGTGAAGCAGAGGGTAGGTGGAGGCAGCTGCCCTGCCCCTCACTCCGAGGGGTCCCCCAACCTTTTTGGACCAGTGGGCACCTCTGAAATGTTGAGGGGGTGTCGTGAGCATTCTCACAAAATGGCTGCCACTGGAGGCGGGGCTTGCCCATTCATAAAATGTGTGCCGTTGTGAGCATGGCCAGTTACACATCATATAATTGCTCAGAAGGCAGTCTCGTGAGGCTAAAGGAAAAGGAACCCGCCCAAGAATCTAAATTCTAGACAGAGATAGAGTTTGAGCTCCAGATAAGGACGGCACTGGAGGGCAGTCCTGCACTTCTCAGAAAGTCAGCTTCTCAATTAAATTTATTTTAATTACAAAAAACTTAAGAAATAAAAAAAGAGGTACAAAGAGCCTGGCAGGCACCTTGTTGAAAACCCCAAAATTAAAAGATGTAAACCTCAAGCAGGCTAGCCTATGATTTCACAATAAAAGTAAGGATTTTTTTTAAGGTTGCTGGGATTCACATCTGCAGTGACTTACTTCTGTCAATCATGAAGTAAGGGCTGCTTGAATCAAGACTAAAGGTGATACCATTGATTGGGTCTTTTCCCATAACATGACACCTGCCAACAGTCTTTCTGATGGGAAGTTCTTCATCTAAGGTAATGTTCACCAGAGTCATTGAAGCTGAGCTTGCTGTTATAGGAGTCGACCTGCCTTTTTCAATACTGAAAAAACTAGAAAGGCAACAAAGCATATAAAAAGTAAGTACAATGTGCAGTTCAGCAGGGGCTCATAATTTTTCACTACACAGTACAATTCTGTCTTTGTTTGAGCACCCATTTGTTAGATCAGGGGTGGCGGACCTGTGGCTCTCCAGATGTGGTTGAACTTCAACTTCCATCATATCTGATCTTCAGCCATGCTACCTCTGGTTGACGGGAGCTGGAGTTCAACAACATATGGAGAGCCACCCCTGTATTAGATCCTCTTCCTGAACCACAAATCACATATCCAAGGACCATTTCTTGTTACAGAATCCTTACACTGCAATCCTATGATTCCTCGGAGGGCACCCCAGGACCCTCCCCCTCCAAAGGTGGAGAGAGGAGTCCACTCTTGGAAAGGGAGACCTACATCAGAACCCTCCTCCCTGCCACCATGGAAACCTCCAAGGCTGGTTATTCTCTGACATTGGAACTCCAACGTTAGAAGGGGGGGGAGGGAGAGATGTGCCAAGTGTGTGCAGGGAGGTGTCCCCAGACACAGCTATAAACCAGTACCTAGACACGTACCTAGTCCCCAGACATACTCTCAAACCAGGGGTAGATCTATGTCAGTCGTGAGCTAGTGTAGATTAATGCCCCCAATGAAAAGCAATGGGAGAGAATTCATTTTTTTAAATGGCCAGGGAGAAAGCAAAAATGCTGCTGCTCTCTCACTTTAGTCCTGGCAGCCTTTGCCTGGCAGGGATTTAGATGAGATAGTTTAGATAGTTTGCCCACCTTTTCATCTCCCCATCATGCCCTGTAGGATTGTTCTGTTGATAACCACTATCAAAACCCTGCCATGTTCACTGATTTCCTTCCATCTTTCCTTCCATCTTTCCTTCCTTCCTTCCTTCCTTTTATTGGCCAAGTGGACTAGGCAACTTTCCAAAAAGAGAGAAGGTGATGTTCAATATAATAAGCATATTTCTTAAAATCCTTTTTTTTAAGAATAAAAATGAGTGGCAATACACTGTCAGTAACAAAATCAATGCTCCAGTTGTATATGTCTAGTGACCAGTTCACACTTTCCATGGGGACTAGGGGACTGTTACCTCAGCCGTCCCAGTAACATACATCAATATTATTATTCCCATATTGAAGCTGAGAAAATGAGGATGGGGGCGGGGGTCTGGGATGATGTAAATGTTGACCTGAGGACTTCCAGGCTGAAAGCTCAGACTTGTAGTAAGCATTGTTCTTCACTTAGTTGAGGAGCTCAGGTAAGGAGAGATTCATGACTAAAGCAGAGGGTTTGGCGGAGGGTATGGGATATTGATGTGACGTTTTCAGAGTTTCATACTACCTCTGTTCCCAAACAGAAATGCCTGTATGAAATATGGTGTGGGAGTACATAATAGCCCTCTATACTTGACAGAAAGCAGTTTATATTTCCTGTGGAGAGGTGTGCGTGTTTTTTAAAGAGTCTTACTTTGGAGGTGCTCTTAGACCCAGAACTGTCACTACAGGCACAGGTTGACTCGGTGGCACCTTTTATCAGCTCAGGCTGATATACGTACCAACTACGTCCTTAACTGGACAGAGACAGTCTAGCTACAGTTCTCCATGCTCTGGTGACCTCTCATCTGGATTACTGCAATGCATTATATGTGGGGCTGCCTTCGAAAATGGTCCAGAAACTTCAGCTGGTCCAAAATAGGGCAGTAAGACTGTTAATGGTGATTGGCCAACGTGGTCATACCATGCCAGTAATTTCCCAGCTGCACTGGCTGCCAGTCCATGTCCAGGCCTGATTCAAAGTGCTAGTATTAACATTCAAAGCGCTAAATGGTTTGGGGCTGGGATATCTGAAGGATCACCTCCTCCCATATGTACCTGCCTGGACCCTAAGATCATCTTCAGCGCTCCTTCTCGGAGACCCCTTGCCAAAGGAAGTGAGGTGGGTGGCTACCAAGAAGAGGGTCTTTTCTGTTGTGGCACCCTGACTGTAGAAAGAGTTTCCCAAAGAGACTCACCTGGCACCTATGTTGTGTTCTTTCCAGTGCCAGGTAAAGACCTTTTTATTTTCCCATGTATTTTAGTCTTTTAGCTCTGTTGTTTTAAATCTGTTATTATATTTTAAATCTCTGCATTGCTAGCAGGTTTTATTTCACTTTGTACTTTTATACTGTTATTTTAAACTTTTATATTTTATATTGTATTTTATTATGTATTTTGTGGTTTTAATTGTTGTGAACTGCCCAGAGAGCTTTGGCTATTGGACGGCATAGAAGTGTAATTAATAAAATAAATGAAATAAAATAAGAGTCTTGAATACAGTATGATAGAATCGTTGTTGTTGTTATTTGCCTCACTATTGTCCTTGGTTAAACAGGTTTTGCAGGTGATCGTAATTTTTCAAAACTCTGTGAAACTTTTTTGACCAGAAAAAACTATAGCGGGAGAGAAAAAAATCAACATGTGTTCCCACAGTGAACAAATAGCTCTTTCATACCACCATCAAATCTCCAGGAGGTGGAGTGAGACTATAATCTATACAAAGCCCATACATGCACAACCTGTATATACGAACACTATTCCAGACACTTACGTGCAGTTAAGAATGTGGTCACTGTACTTTACTTGCACAAGAAACACCTTTAAATATCCATTCACAGAAAGACCCTCTAAATCAGCCACTGTCACCATCACAGAATAGCTATGAGCAACAAAAACGAAACACAAGCACAGAGAAATAATAATTGCCTTTCCAATGTACTACAATGTGAAATATTTATTATATCTTCTTCTTGTCACATTGTTATCTGATGAGCTCCGCTGAGAATCTGGTGATCTTGGATCTATTCCAGGATCTATTAGGAGCCTACAGAGGTCTACAGCTTGGATGCACATTAATTCAAAATGTACCAGTAAGTGGAGAAGCAGAACATGGGATGGGCATCAGGGAGATTTGAATTTTCAAACCAGTTTTTTGAACAGATTTAGGGGGCTTTATGTGAAGCCTTATTCAACTGAGCTCAGGCTTGTTTATGTCTTACCAGGCTTGATTACAATAATGCATAATACTTGGGGATGCCTTTGAAAAGTGTCTGGAAAATGTAATTAGTTTTAAAATGGGGGGGCGGGGGCTTTTGGTTGTTGACAGGGGATTGCTGGAATGAGCACTTATCACACCGATGTTAAGAGATCTCCATTGGCTCTCAGTTTCGTTTCCAGATACCGTTCGAGATGTCGGTTTTAACCTTCCAAGCCCTAAACAGTTCGGGGCCAGGCACTTGAATTACTTCCTCCAATAAGAACAGGACACCTATGGTTGTCTTTGGAGGCCCTTGTTTTGCTGCCCCTGCCTTTGGAGGTGAGGCAAGTGGCTATCAGGAAGAGAGCTCTCAGTGGTTTTGCGAACTTGTTGATGTGTGGCGTGTAAATTCCTTCAATAAATAAATAATCTACCATGATTACAGTTCCCTCCCAAGGGAGATCTGCCTGTTGTCTAATTTACTATCCTTCAGCGACCAGTGAAGGCTGACCTGTTTACCCAAGGTTTTGTTTTGGTTGATGGTTTGCACAGTTGTTTTGGGCTATTTGTTATTCCTTGCAATGATCGGTGCATGGCTGGCATTATATATATATATATATATATGTGTGTGTGTGTGTGTGTGTTTTGTTGTTGTTCAGTTGTTCAGTCATGTCCAACTCTTCATGACCCCATGGACCATAGCACGCCAGGCCTTCCTGTCCTCCGCTCTCTCCCGGAGTGTGCTCAAGTTCATATATATATATATATAAAAATAAAAACTTCCCTGCTGCTTGAGATTCCTATTTATTTATGTACTGCTCTTTGCTTTGCATTGCTCTTTTGTGGATAGTGTCATTATATGATGTAGTTCAGGGTGGAGAACTCCAGCCCATGGGCCTAATCCATCCTGCCAATCCTCAGAATCCACCCTGCAGCTCTGTCCCCAAACCACACTCCTTCTGCCTTAGCCATACATCCCCCCAGTGCAAGCCATCGTGGCAAACCCAACCTTTTTCTCTTTGTGTGTACGCACTATGCTATTCTGTTCTTAGTCTTCTGGCTCCCCCACCCCCATGTTTTTCTCCTTCCCATAGTCCTCCAACAGCTGCCAAGTGGAGCGCTTCAGAGCTGGAAATGTTCATGCAGTTCCAGAAACCCTCACTGACCCTTAGCAGGGGTCTTTGTCGATCGGCTGTTAACCCTTTGAAGTTCTCACCTAGTCACTAGGTGGCACTGAACTTAGTTGTATCTGGGAGGAGACAGGAGTTTCCTGTTCCTGTTATCTTCTTTTTAAAGAGAGAGTGCAGTTCTTGTCCAGCTTCCCGATATTTGTTTTATTGGTTGGTTTTTATCCTTTTGTGAGCCACCTCAACTGCCTTAGTGAGGCAGAAAGGCAGCATAAAAATATTTTAAATAAATAAATGATCTGCCATGCCACAGAAAGCCCAAGGTGTCATTGAGCATCTGTCTGCCCCTTCACTATAATGCCATTTCCTGATCTAATTTTGTCTGTCTTAGTTAGCTAAATCATAGCTAACTAAGAGCGCTCCAGGGCTGAAAATTTGTATCTCACATTATTTTTTAACTGTGTAAGGTACAGCAAGTGGCGGCTTCAGCTGTCACTTTAACATGCTGGAGTAAAACCACGGTGATAAACAACGATGCCTGTAATTAAAAAGTGGATAATTAAATTAAGAGGTTTCCTCTGGCTGAGCAGAAAGTTCTGCAGTCTCTTTGGGAACAGGATGGAGAGCTCTCTGGATAACATTTATGTAGCATTCTCTCCTCCTTTGCTAGACAAAATGAAGGGAGCGAGGGGAATTACACAGACTTTTCAAGACAAGTTCATTTCTTTCCAAATCACCCAGGCAGGAAATGATTAAAAAAAGACACACCTTCTGTTTTAAACAACACCAGGCAATGTTAATATGCAGGTAGAGGGAAAGGGCTAATGAATGCAGCAGTCTTATTAACATGCTGATATAACCCTGTTGCATCCTGCAAGGGCTAGTGAGGTCAGCGTTGAGGCAATTAGAATTAATGAGCCTCCCTATGCCTGAGGATATCTATGGACACTTATTTCCCTGCCTAGTTCTTGGGAGATTTACTGGAGCCAATCAGACGCAGAACAGGGAGTTGATGGCCCAGGCTTTTCTCTAGAACAGAAGCAGTGTGCTTGTGCAGTTAAATTAGGACTTGGAGTGCGAGAGACAGAGAGGTTTGTGATTCCCTATGTAAATGCCTCTTATGAACTACCAGACCCAGAGTTCTTTGTGCATGGGGCAGGGGGGAGGGACCACTGATGGGAAGGACAAAGCACCATAGGACCCAGGGGCAGTGGGAACCTGTGCTGGTTTCCGGGTCCCAAATGTTATTTGTTTATTTATGCTACTTATATATCGCTTGATATTATACGATATTTGGGAGTAAATGTCATAAAACCATAAAATGTATGTGAGTAAATGGGCCAGTTCAGACAACACAACAGCCCATGGGTTAAACAATCCATGGGCTGTTGGGGACAAGCAGGAGAAAGCAGAAGCCACTTCCACTTTTACTCAGCAACCCATGAGCAGCTCCATCATAGGCTGCTCAGCGTGTTGTCCAAACCCAGACTGCAGCATTGTTCAGGGGCTAAATAACCCAGTGGTTAACCCAACGGGAAGCCATGGGCTAACTGCTGAGTGGTTTAGCCCCTAAACAACCTTGCGGCCCAGGTTCAGATGACAGGCTAAGCAACTCACGGGTTGTTGAGTAAAAGGAGAGGTGGCGGGCACCCTGCAGGCAGCGCTTCTGCTCTCTCACTCATGCATGGCAGCCCATGGGTTGTTTAACTCAAGAGGTGTCGTGTCGTGTGAACCAGGTCAGTGTCTGCTTCACACACATCATACTGCCATGTCAGGCTATAAGAGAAATTAGGAAGCCAGGAACATAAGGAGGTTAAACAAACGGAACTAGAGGAAGCAAAAGGACACCAATCAAAAGGACACTTCAGTATTTCAAAACAGACAAGGCCTTTGTGCAGTCCGGTTTAGGCAATAAACGAACTAGGACCAAAATAGATCAGCAAGATCTATTTGTGAGGCTCTTCTTCAGGCTGGATGTCATGTTAAACAAAAACAGCAAAGGGAGTGGGTGTTCAAGGGCATGGTGGAAAAGCCCCAGTGCAGGCCATGGTATAATTTCAGAAACTTAAAAAGGTAATTTCAGAATTAAAATAGAATCTTTTCAACATGACTCATGAGATCGTATATAGGGGATAGAATCATGAAATGTGTGTGGGAAGTAGCCTGTATTATAAGTTTGTACCGGGCCCCAAAAGAGGATACTTGGGCCCTGACTTTGTACTGAATTCCTACAAGTTCTCCATTAATAGTTATACTAATTTATTCAGACTACCATTTAAAAGGCATTTAAACAACATTTCAATATGTTTTTGTGTACATATGGACTGGCTTTTCTTAAAGCTTTTGGCAAAGGTTCATGTTTCTATTTTATTTTATTCTCTTCCCTTTTAAAACATCTCTTTGATGTCCTTCCCCAACCTATCCTGATTTTCATCTGGACTAAACTATAGTGTGAAGTCACATGGCCTGATCAGATGATGTGGAACTCTCACACTCACACTGTGAGAGCCAGAGAGTGCTTTCTGTCAGCCTTTCCCATCCCTGCACCACCTAGATATGTTGGCTGGGAACTTCCAAAATTCCCAGTCAACATGGCCATTGGAAGTAGCAGTCCAACACATCTGGAGGACACCAGGTTGTAGAAGGCTGGTTTATATAGTGCTTTAATACACCCATCATTCTGTTATCCCTCATCAGCCACAGGTATCCTGAATTTCTGAGAGCTGGTTATACGCTCAGTGGTGACTTGGGAAAAACAATATTCACACAAGGAGACAACTCGGGTGAGCAGTATAATGCAGTGCAGGCTGGTGGCTCCAATGTCAGTGGGGCAGTGCATCCACTCTGCGTCTCAGTCAGAACCACTCAGAACTCTAAAGGAACTATCAAAGGTGCTTTAGAAGTTCTGACTGAAACCCAGAACACAGTCACCACCCCACTGACATCAGAGCTACCAGCCTGCACTGGTATAACACAAGAGCCAGAATGAATGCAAGGTCATGGTGGAAAGGAAAACTGGACCTTGTACTGTTCTAATTCATGGCAGTGAAAAGGCAATCAGTTTTCTTTCTCGTTATTTCTTTCCCTCTCCAGTTTTTCAAATAAATCCTGCAGGTGCATTTTCTTCCCCTGTCCCAACCATGAGCAGAAAATATTTTGAATGAAAAAAAAGGGATTTTCACCATTTTGAACACCCATATTCACTGAATTCAAAATAAAACCATAAAGCATACTCCTACTTACCTCATTTCAAAACTGAAGGACTCTGTTGTAGAAACTGTCCCTGTATGATCAATCTCAAACACTGTATGGTTTGGCGAGATCTCAATAGAGAACTAATAGTAAAAAAAGTGGGGGGGGGGTAATGTAACAGTCCATACAAAATGTCACAGGTCAGGGACAGTTGAAAGAAATGAATAGTCTGAAATGTTAAGTATTAAATCCCACCCCCAAGTCCATCTCTCTGCGCATCAATCCACAATATAGTGTCCTACTACAACCGTAGTTAAAACGTATGTAAGATCTATGGGTTCAATCCAGATTCAAGCTGGATCAACTGCGCTGGTGGAAGGGGACATCCTTGCCCTCTTCTTCCCATGGCAGTCCCTCCAGACCCCTGAAAATGCTACACCCCTGCTGAGTGGGGTGAGCTGTGTGTGGTATGGGGGGAAGTGGGTATCCCCCCAAATCAGGTGGAGGGACCTTCTGCAAGTGGAGCCTTTCCTCTTGCGGAAGGTCCCTTCCTCTTGCGGACAGCCGATCCTGGATCCAACCCTATATAAATTCTCCCCACCCCCATCCCACATTCTTCAGGAGGGCCATGCGACCTTCTGGAGAGGCTTTTGCAGGGAGCATATGGCTACAGGGCAGAGAAGGGGTTGGGAAGTTTCCTTCCATTAACTTTCTTAATGTAACTTATCTTAGCACCCAAGACTTTATCATCTTAATTAATTGTTCACATTTTTAATTTATTATTTTAGATCTTTGGATTTGTTTGCCATGATGAGCACTCTTGCTTTTTTTTTTTTTTAGGAAGGTGGGATAATAAATTTTAATAAATAAATAAATAAATAGACATGGGGGAATATAAGTACATAGATACATTCATACAAGTTCTGTGAAAACCTATCTAGTCTTATGGTTATATCACCAAAAATTCATAGTTGGCTGTATCAAAGGCCACCAATAAGATCTAATAGGATCAAAACTTTATAATTTCTACAACTGGGTTGCAGTTTCAACTCTCGGTTTTGTATTTTTATTGTTACATCCTGCCTTTTTTCTTCTTGCAAGGAACCTGCCGCTGTGCCTGTGAGAGATGAGTGAGCTCCTCTCCCACGGATTGCTGCTCCTCCTCAGAATCAGAACTGCTCTGGGGCTCTATGGGCTCAGTTTCCACCCTGACAGTCCCTCCCTTTCCCTGAAGCCCTCCCTTCTCCTAAGCTCCACCCCCTGTGGGGTAGCAGGGAAAGGAATCTCCACTGTTATTTCCAAACAGTGATTGGAAACAGCATCCCCTTGGCATGCTGCTCTCCTGCTCAAATGGGGGGGGGGTGAGCTGTGTGCTAAGTGCTTTAGCTACTACACTGCATCCTCCCCAATATGGAAAGTTTCTGTGCAGGTGAAGCTGCCAAGGCACTGGGTGGAGAAGCGTGTCTCCAGCTGGCACCTCAGTCAGGGTGGTTTTGCTGTGCGCAGGCTTTCCTCAACTGGGAAAAGCCTACACGTGGCAAAGCTGGGGACCCAGCCAAGGAGCTAGCTGGAGGAGCTCCAGCTAGTGCGTTGGCTGGGGACTGGATAATGTTAGTGGGCATGGCAACTGATGGCATTCAGCACATGCAGGGCTCAGTGGAGAGACATTTGCCCCCTCCCATCACCAATTCCGTTCCCTAGCCTCGTTCTATAAGTTGCCACAAGACCCTTTGTTGATTTTGCTGCAACAGACTGACATAGCCACCCACTCTGGAAAACGTGCTTAATTATCAACCACTGAAATCCTGCAGCTTAGAATGCTGAAATTTGGCTGGATTGTGCACTCCATCTGGCATTCGTTTTCTGAACATGTATGCCACACTATGGGCTCCACACCCAATCATAAGAAGTGAATTTCCCACTTGCGTTGCCTAAGATTGCTGTGTGACATACTAGTTAAAGTAATGCAATAACATGCACAACTTCCTTTTCATCCATTTCTTTTGTGGTGTTAGGCAGAGGCTGGCTTCAGAAAACAAAGGAAACTGGGTGGGGGCCTCTGAAAGGAAGCATTTTTCTTTCGGCTCTTTCCGCTTCGCAACCCAACCCCCTAAATCAGTGGTTCATTGTTATCCCTACATAACAATGAACCACCAGTTTTCTGTAGTTGTGGTTTACTAGGCCTAGAGATCATCCAGCTGGGGGTCTTTGTTCCTGCTTCTCTGGTTCAGTCCACCTGGCCTGGGAGGTCAGAGCCTTGACTGACTGACTGACTGACTCCAGCTACAAAAGTTGCTGCTCCTGTGGCCATCTTTGCTGTTTGGAATTGTGTATTTCTCCTTTGTTTGACCTTAGCATAATTACTATTGGATTGCGTAATCCTAGTGTATACTAATGTGAGGTGTTTTATGTGTATGATTATTTAAATCTTGTTGGGACTTGTAACTGTTAATTATTTAGAAATGTTGCCATATTTTATTGTGAGATTTTATTTAGTGTTTATGTTGCTGTAAGCTTTACCATGGAAAAGCAGCATGCAAATATGAGGATGCTGCTGATGGTTTTCAAGCTAGTCCCCTTCTCATGTTATCTACATAAAGGGTCTCCACACAATGAAAGGGTTGCAAGGCCGCACTGCTAGCTGCACCCCCAACATTGCACCCACTGGCCCAGCTCCACCTCTGAGCAAGGGTCTGAAGGAGGAGCTGGTGTCTTGGGGCATCACGGATTCCACCATAAGAGGGAGGCGACAGCCCAGACAAGATGGCAGGAGGAGGCAAAGCTGTAAGATAGAGCTGTCCAGACCTGAGGGCAAGGTCAGAACTATGGACACAACTGAAACTGCTGTTCCACAGCCACAGCCAGGAATCCTGCAGCTGGGTGAACAGCAATGGCCTGCCGGAGCAACTGCCAGAGTTTTATGTTCTGGCCAAGAGAGTTGGTCTGGAAGTTCCATCCCACAGGTGCTGCATCTGGCCAGTTTAAAGGGCCAGTGCCTTTTCTACAGTTGTTGGTTTCTTCTAGGACAGCTTTCTGCAACCTGGCAGCCTCCAGAGGTGTTGGAATACAACTCCCATCATCCCCAACCAGCATGGCCTTGCTGGCTGGGGATGACAGGGATTGTAGTTCAACACCTCTGGATGGTGCCAAATTGGAGAAGACTGTTCTAAGGGGTGAGATTTGGATTGAGGGCAACTTCAGGGCTTCTTCACATGGAGCGTTTATCCTGCGATTGAGATTGCTCCTTCACAGAAGTTTGCGGGCTCTTTACATGACGCAGTGATCATTCAAGATGTCTCCTGCACTAAATGCCCTTTGTTCCATTTTTAAAGGGATTGCAGATAATGAGCTATCAAATTACCCCGTTGTGTTCTGCTTCAGCTCTCTCCGTGAAAAGAGGAAAAGCCGGCAAGAAGAGGAGCGAGATCAATGAAAGATAATGGAAGACTCAGATACTGAGAGAAGGGGCGGGGGGGGGGGTGGGAGGAAAGGACTCAGGTGAAAAGGGGAGTGGTTGTGATCCTGCATTTAAAACACAAAGCCCCTTTTTAAATGCAGGATTTTAGGCTGGTGCAGAGCTGCCCTCAGTGGGGAATGCTTCTCAGGTTGCTGCTGCTCTTCGGATGAGTCTGACGTCCACTCCTCATAGTCCAATCTTCTTGGGGTTCAGGGGGACAGGATGCAGGATCTGAGGGCTTACTCAGGACAGACGGGGGGTGAGTCTGTCTCCTCTTCAGAGCTGCTGCTGCCACTTGAGGACTCTGCCTCTGAAGTCTCTTGGTGGTCATGACAGCCAGCTGTATTTGTGAAACCCTGGGGTTCCCCCCTCCAGACCTTCACTCAACATGTGTTCTAGGACACACTCTCAGTTTGTGTGGGGCCAATGTGACACATGTAACACTTGGGCAGATGCCTGCACAAACTGAGTTTGTGTCCAAGATGTTGCCCAAGAATCCCCATAAGATGCAGGAATTTTGTGGCAGACGCACAGTTTCCTCAACAGATTAATCGCTTTGAAGGAAAGATGTTTGGAAACCACTGTTCTATAGATTTTATGCCTGACACCTTACAAAGGTTACGTTCCCTCACCAGAATAATGCATATTTTGCAATATGAAGAATATACATTAAGCAGAGTTGTACTGACTGATATTTTTAAAAGGCCATTGTTTCAGCGCGGGGGGGGGGGAGTCAGTTGTGTGCCAAAACGTACTGTAAGTTTACATGAATTAAAATGTCTTCATTTGTCCCTTCACAATATTGTTCATTCTTACATTGACCATGTGAAGTCATTTGGGTCAGTTTGTTATTCCAGTTTACAGAATATAAACAGAGTGTGGGAGACAGTTTGTTCAAGGTCACCCAGCAAGCACAACGCTGATTACAAAGCTGACTTTCCATGCCTATTTATCTCACAGTAACTGCATAAGACAGACAGACAGACAGACAGAAGCTATTTCTGTTTCCTTTCCTTCCCAAGCCCCTTCATTTCTTATTTTGCCCAACTCCTATCTCTCTTCAGATATAAACAAATAATGGTCAGTTCCATCTGAACGCTATCAATGTAAATATTCTGTCCAGTTCTGAAATAAACCACATATTCAAAGACTCCCAAGTCTGACTTGTTGTATCCTCACTCCTTCCCCACCTGAGTGCTGGAATTCCTAATGTAGCACACAGTGACTCTAGTCTACGTTAACAGTCCCAAAACGTGTTCCGTGAGTGGGTGTGTGGGTGTGTTACAAAGATAGACAAAGAACACATTGTAATAATTTGAGGAGGGATTTGAAGTAGGAGAGGTGGGATTGCACAGGCATTCTTGGAGGCAGTTCCAAGCATATGCAGCAGCTAGGGAGAAGGAGTGGAGTCTTTTGAAAGATCAAAAGACCCGCAGACAGGGATGGGGGTGGAGATGCAGGTTAAGATCATGGACCAGGATGTACTGGAATATCAGAGTGGAGAGATAAGGAGGGAAGGCCATGGAGGACTTTGAAGGTGAGGAGCAGACAGGAAGCCAGCACAGGGACTTAAGCAGGTCATCACCTGATTAGAGTGACAAAAGAACTGAAGGATTTTGGTAGCAGAGTGCTGGAGAGACGTGAAGGAATCAACATGAGATGATGGAAGACCAGAGAGGAGAAGACTGCAGTAGTATGGGTGAGAAATGATACCAGACAGAATGAACCAGAGTTTTTGCTGAAAGAGAGGAAGGCCTCTATTTATTTATTTTTGCAGTGTTGTAAGGGGAAAAGTAACATGACCGGGCTACAGTCTGAGTATGGGGAACAAAGGAGAGAGAGGGCTCAAAGAGAAAGCCAAGGTTATGTACCTTCAAAGGAAGTATATGAGAAGAGGAAAGCTTGCACGGAAAGATGTGATATTTCATATTGGACTACTGAGCTTGAATGATGCTGAAAAATCCAAACAAAAATATCAGAGAGGAAGCTGGAGATGCCAGGCTGGAGTGCAAGGAACAGTTCAGGAGTAGAGAGAAAGGGCTTTTCTACATGAAGCTTTTAACCTGCCACTTTACTGAGGCTTCTGCTTCTGGGTTCTTTCTGGAATTAAGGTCGGCTCCTTTATATATATTTTTAACAGGGGAGGGGACTTTCTCTGCCTTTTTATATGTTCCACTACACAACCATTAGATGGTGCTGTGGTGTAGCAGAACTGGGCAAATACACCAGGGAATGGAGGCTGGTGGCTCCAATGTCAGTGGGGTGGTGAATCCACTCTGGGTTTCAGTCAGAACAAATCAGAACTCCAAAGGAGATATCCAAGGTGTGCACCTTGGATAACTTCTTTAGAGTTCTGACTGGTTCTGATTGAAACCCAGAGCGGATTCTCTGCCCCACTGACATCGGAGCCACCAAGCCTCCAGTGACACCAGGGTTTCATGCCACCATTCACAAAAATACCAGATTTCCCTTGTTAGAAAAAAAGAACCTTATAATGGCTGCAAAAAACAGGAGAGTTGCTGGAGGAGGAGGAGGAGGAGGATGTCATGTAAAGCACCCAGAAACGTCCAAGAGTGAGGAATCACAAGTGCACAATAAATGGTGGTACCAAAACCATGGGATTTGATGAGATCACCAAGGAGATCAAGCATTTGTTTATACCAAAGCTATAGATAAGTTTTAAAGTGAATTAGTAAATCCACAACATTTGAAACACGAAAATGACATCAGCAGATCTTTTAAAATGGTAACTCTATAGAAAAAACAACTAAGACATTAAGCTATGGATGGTCAGCTAATGTTACGAACTTCTCTGCCACCTGGTGGCCAGTATGGTTTTAAACAATGGGCATAATCTGAAATTCACAGGCACCACGATCCAATCTAAAGAATGGATATCAAGGTCCAGGAGTGATACCGTATGCACGGGTGGAGCTTTGCTTCCTGATTTTGATGTAGTTGTTCTCCATCTGGAAAAACAAGCCTCTGTGCAGTTTTCACATGGCTTGTCTCTTTGACAGTGGTAAATGCTGCATCCAAATTGGGAAGCAATGCTCTTGATGTGGTGCATAGTTCTATTCTACATTCACGCATCCTTTCTTTGGCTTCATCCCTCTGACTTAAGCGAAACTAAACCAGCATAAGTAGTCTGTCAGTGACCATCCTACATTTTTGAAAGGTGCTCTTCCACACAATCTGTATCCTTATTCCTGAAACTTTGATTATGTGATGGAAACTAATTTTATGCACTTTGAGCTCAGCTGATGGTCCATACTTGCAAGTAAACCTGCGTGAGCTCAGGCTGCAAGGGACAGTTTATACATTATGGCTGCTTGATCCACAGGAGGACTATAATTGTGTGGTGAACCATTTATGTGTAGGAACGAGGGATGCTCGAGGGCTTAGTTCAGTCTACTTTTCTAAGGGTGCAATCCTATGTTGATAGATAGTAGATACTGCCAAGTATCCAAGGCAGGCTGGCCAGAGCACAGAGACAATCTTCGCCTCCGTACTCGAGCTGCCCTGCATTTCTGCTAGACAGATGATTTTGCCTGTCTAGCAGTGATGGGGAGGGGGAGGGAAGGAGGGAAGGAGGCTGGGGCGGCCATAAGATTCAGCATAAGGCAGCTGCCCCAGTCTCCTCCCCTCCCCACCTCCAGGAACTCCCCCTTTCCCCCCATTTCCATGTGCATTTACTGAGTACAGAGAAGCAGCTGGCATGGTTCTCTCCATGCCGGCTATGAGGGGGAGAGGCAGGGAGCACGGTTTCCTGGCAACAAGGTCAGAGCTAGCCAGGAAAATAAACAATCCTATGGCCCCCCAGACACTGTCTAGGGGCCACAGAATTGCTCTGTTAGTGATTCAACCAGATCAATGCCTCCCAGACTAATGTGCGGGTCAAAACAGTTACTGTTTGGATTTAGCACTTCTCTGAATTACAAGTTTGATTTTTGAGGGCTCACATATCAAAATGTATATTTTAGGAGAAAACACATTTGGAAACATGAAATATATTTCAAAATGCATATTTTGTATTAAAATACACATTTTCATGTAGTCCCCTCTCTCTCACCCCATCCCCAAACCAGATTAATGCAGAAGAGGGACAGAACACACTTATGAATGAAGGCATATGAAACGGACATGGATCACTAACAGACTGATCCATCCATCCATAGAAGGAACTAAACATGTTAATTGGGCCATTTTTCCATTCCATCACAGAAAACCTGCATTAGACTGCCTGATCAGCATAGATCATCTGATCCGTACACAAGCAGCTCACCATATGGTAAAAGCCACTTTATAAAGTCATTTTAAGTAGCTTCCCTTAGGGATTTCATAAGGATCATAAATAAACATGTTTGATCATTGAGCTTTGCCCTGATCCCCAATACCCACTTATTGCGAGGCAAGCGGCCTCACTGCTGCTCATTCACAAACTTCTCACAATTAATTATGAGGCATTTTCACCTTCTTGTGCCTGTTTGCAATAGAGCAGCCTTCCCCTACCTGGTGACCACCAGATGTTTTGGACTACAACTCCCAGTGTTCCTGACCATTGGCCATGCTGATTGGGGCTGATGGGAGTTGAAGTCCAAAACATCTGGAGGGCACCAAATTGGGGAAGGCTGCAACAGACCCTGTTTCCTTTCTGAGAGAACTCACCTACACCTAAGGATGGCGAGGTCCTTGGGAATGCAACACACCTTCCAGAAAGGAAGAGCTGACAAGAGCCAAGAAAGTTTATGAAAACAAGCCTTAATTAATAAACTTTTATTGTTTTGGTAGAATTGTGCCTGCTTCTATCCACAGGAGTTTGTGAACATATTCAGAAACAAATGGCTCATGAAAGAACAGAGCAGGAAGGAACCCAACGTGTTATGTGATTACACCCATGACTTAAAGAAAGGATACCAAAAACTTTCCAAAGATCAGGTCCTAACTGAACAAGTAACCCAAACAATTCAGAATATTTTAGGGGACCCACTGTACATTATCAGTGTGCAAGATAGCAGAGGATGCTGAAATGACCATCTCAGATTGAACAGTGCAGTGTTTGGGGTGACAGAAACTCTTGGTTCAGCCCCATCTGACAGATACAGCTTTTCTCTTTCTAAAGTTTTAGAAAACTCTTTCTAAAGTTTAATCAATCTGTTTCCTTTAACAGTAATCCATTCCTTTTGGCGCTGTATTAAGTGGATAATACTGCCTTGTTCCTGGCACCCTTGAGAAAACTCAGAAATAACTAACACACAGTTACCTTTGACTTTGTTTTCTCAAGGAGAAGACATGTCCAGCTGCATCTTGATCATCCTCATAATTCTCTTCTGAATTGTTCTCAACTTAATATCCTTCACAAAATCACATTCTCCATGAATCCACATTTTTAAGAATACATATTGAACTCTCCAACATCTATAGAGCACTTCTGCTTCCTGTACACAACTGGTTATACTGAACAATCCCTCCTGTCAGCTGGTGAGTGCTGACAGGATTGTAACCAAAACAGGGTCACTGAGAAACAAGAAGGAGGCATCAGCATCCTTGAGAAAAACCAGAGATTTGCAGAAGTACAAAAAGACTTGGGGGGGGGGAGACGTAAGGGGATAACCCCCCACCCTCACCTGAAAGCAGCCATGTAAAGACTGAGCATGCTCAGTGGCCATAGAATGCTAATGGTTTGCTTGGGGGCAGGGAACCGAAAAACAGGGGAATGGAATGTCCTAGAAGAGGGCATGGCTGGCTGGAACTCTGAACAAGAGCACTCTACACTGAAACATTTTGTAGCAGGTCCCACTTGTTCAGCTTATAGGGTTGCCATTCCTTGACACAACTCTGTAAGCTATTACTTACAAGCTATTATAACAGCTTAAGTGGAGGGGTCGTAGCTCAGTTTTAGAGCACGTGCTTTGAATACAGAAGATCCCAAGTTCAATCCCTGGCATCTCCAGTTAGGGCTGGCAAATCTCCTGCCTGAAACCCTGAAGAGCTTCTGCCAGTCAGTGTAGACAATATTGGGCTAGATGGACCAAGGGTCTCACTCAGTAGAAGGCAGCTTCCCATGTTCCTATGTATTAGATAATAGGAAGAACTTCCCATGCTTCCAGACACTAGGGGGCAATAGAGAATGTCTTGTAGCTTGATCAGTTCCTTTATCCTGCTCCTTCCCTTTCCTCTTCCTCCTTCTTCCCCTTGCCTTTGCAGCAAAAACAATGTTGCTCTCTCCCTGAAGGAAACAAGTAACCATATCTCATGCCTTTGCTCACTTATACTCACACACCCTGCTTTAGGGGATGCTTGTAGTTAAACAGTGTTAACTTCTCTGACAATGTATATAAAAGCACTAATAAATTAAGTTGATCTGAACTTCTTTTAAACTGGCTGTAGCCTGCATTTATTGCCTCCAATACTAAATGCTATGTTGCCATGCTTTCTCTATATAAAGCAATTCTGCTGTAAATCATACCAGACTTTCAAACACTATGTTCCTATTTTGGCAATAGCAGAGAGTAGTTTATAATTCTGGGCTGATGGTACTTGCTTTAGATTGCTTTCATCTGAGGATATGACAGCATAGGAATGTGTATCTTATTTAATGGTGGGCTGGAAGTGTGCACCCACCCTGAGATGACCCTGTGTCAGTCACTCACTCTCTTTGCACAGCAGAAGTGTACAATAACAGGTTCAACAGAGAGTGCAAAGTCCACAACACTAGATATGAAATCTGGGCTGGAATTCTCCCATGCCACAGCTTTTTTCAGAAACTCTGACCATACTCCCAGCCCCAGTCTCAAGGATGGAAGTGATGGCAGAGAAACTTCTGTGCAGAATCCCCCTTATGTCTAGAGATCATGCCCACATTTATAAGGACCTCATCCTTATAAGGACCGTAGAAGTGGCAGAAGTCCATGCTAACTTCCACTTCACAAGGAATGCCCTATTATGTGGAATCCACTTCTTCAAAGGAAACTGGTTGATAGCCCAAGGCTCTTCAATGCTGAGATTCAATGCTTAATACTGTTACAGCAGAAGGTGAGCAAATTCACTTTTTGTTTAAGTTGTGCAACTCCCATTGGTGCTTGTCACGAAACAAGGGCAAACGTAGGCCCAAGGGAGTCATGCTCATCAAAAGAAGATCCAGCACTTTGAATAATTTATAAAAAGATATTTCTAGTGTAGCTTTTAAGCATGATCTCCCCCAAAGCTTAAAATGAGGGAACAAGCTATAATCATAAAAAAAAAGCCAGCTCCATACCTTGGAAACCGTCATGCTTGTGTTTAATGTTTGTTTCATAGCTGAATTATCAGCCACTGAAGATAGCAGTTTATAATTAAAATCCAAATTGTTCTTTAATTATAGACATTGCTAAAGTATCATTCCCTGCTATATAATTACTTCTCATGGAGATGACTAATTATTTTTTTTAAAAAAAATCTCCCAATAAAGCATTTCCAAAAGTAGGGTTGCCAAGTCTCAGTGTTTGGCCCAAAGTTCTAGGATTTTAGCCTCTTTTTGAGAGCCTGGTGGAAAAAGCTCAACCTCAGGTCAGGAGCCAGAAGCAAGGGGACAAGCTGTTTGCTGTAGGACCTGTTCCTCCAACCGTCTCCTCCACTGTACAGTTTCAAACACCCAATTTCCACAGCATTTTCCAATTTTCTCTTTCTTTCTCAGGGGCAGAAAGCAATATAAGCAAAACAACAACAAATCAGAAACACATGGGAAAGAGGGCAATATCTCTGTGGAATTCCTTCCCTAGTGACCTCCACCATGCCCCCTCTTTGATGAGCTTCCACCGGGCTTTAAAAACCTGGCTGTTCAGGCGGGCACTTTTGGTGGGTTAGGGTTTTTTTTAGAGCAGTGTTGTTTTGTTATGTTTTCTTGCTGCTCAGTTGATTATGTCACTGTGTTATTAGTATTGTACGTCACCTAGAGTGGCCGGGTAGCCGGCCAGATGAGCAGCTAATCAATCAATCAATCAATCAATCAAACAAATAAAATATTTAGGCACTGGGACAGACCCTGTGTCACTGCCCTGCATACGTGGGCAGCCGCACCATGGCTGATGTCTACACTGCTGCCACCCTACCACTGTCAGCACCCACCCACCCTGGCATTGCCACTTCTACCACTTCAGGCCTCCAGCAGCTGTCGGTTGCTCTCCCTCCCCTGCCCCGCCCTGCCCATGTGGCGACCATGCTGCTTTTGGGTGGGGGTGGAAGTAGAGCAGGGTGGCCACTTATGAAACACACCCCAAAAGAGGGAATGCACCACCCAAGAAAGAGGTCACAAGAAGGCACCGATTTGCATGCAATTTGCATATGCTAATTTATATGTATATGTGCACATCGACTGCAGAAATAATTATTATAATTTAAAGAGAAATACAGTACATCTCACTATAGTGCAGAAGACTTACCTGTGTACCTGCCTATTCAGTCTGCTGCCCAGGTGCTGTCCGTAGCTTTGGCTACCTGGTGGTGTAGGAATTAGGGCTGTGCACCGCTGTGGATCCAGATCGGAACCCAGCTGAAGCAGGGCGATTCGGACCGAATCGGTCCGGTTCCGAAGTCGGTCAGGATCAGCCCAAAGCTATCTGAAGCAGGTCAGATCGATCCGAAGCGGGTCGGACCATTTCAGGCTGATCTGGACAATCCTGAAGCTGCATCCGCGCCTCCCCAGACACGCCAAATGAGCACATGAGCTGCCTGCTGAGCCGCGTGAGCCCCCCCTCCTCACTTGGAACCGTCGGAGTTCCTGCAGCCACCGGCCTCTTTGTGGGAGTCACCATGACCCAAGGATCTCATGGAGGGTGAGTGGCTGTTAAACCCATTTTTTGAGCACAACCCTATGGATGTTTGCTTGAACATAAATGCCATTGTACTCAATGGAACTTACTCACAATTAAGTATGTTTAGGATTGACCCTGATGCTGGGAAAGACTGAAGGCAAAAGGAGAAGGGGACGGCACAGGATGAGATGGCTAGATAGCATCACCAATGCAATGAATATGGACTTGAGCACGCTCCGGGAGAGAGCGCAGGACAGGAAGGCCTGGCGTGCTATGGTCCATGGGGTCACGAAGAGTCAGACACGACTGAACGACTGAACAACAACAACAACAGGATTGTAGCCTAAACATGAATAGCATTGTGTGGTAATTCTGTAGTTTTTGCTACAGGGTGCATTTATTTATCATATTTATATCCCACCTTTCTCCAAGAAGCTCAAGGCAGTGTAATGTTTGCCCCCCTATTTTATTCTCACAACAACCCTGTGAGGTAGGCTAGGCTGAGAGATACAGACTGGCCCCTGGTCACCAATGAGCTTCTTGGCTGAGTGGAGACTTAAACCTGGGTCTCCTTAGTTCTAGTCTGACACTCTAACCCAGCCTTCTAACACCTGGCACCCTCCAGATATGTTGGACTGCAACACCCATCATATCCAGCCAGCATGGCCAATAGACAAGCCTGCTCTAACCACTACACTACACTGACTTACATCTCACGGGTTGGATGTGACAAATAGAGATGCAGCCCAGTGGAGGCTGGTGGCTCCAATGTCAGTGGGGTGGTGAATCCACTCTGGGTTTCAGCCAGAACTTCTCTAGAGTTCTGACTGGTTCTCACTGAAACCCAGAGCAGATTCACGGCCCCACTGACATCGGAGCCACCAGCCTCCAATGCAGCCTTGACCACTTTCCCTCCATATATTTAAAGAATATGGGTGGGAAAAAGTAATTTGGGAAGCTGACTTATTTTCAGAACACAAGATTCGAAAGAGTGTGAGTTATTGAAAATTACCTTCAAAGGAGTTCTCTCGGGATCCTGGGCCATGACTCTAAAAACGTTAGTGTTTCGTGGGATGTCCTCTGCGATATAAATTTCAGCAGCTGCAGACAAATAGAACATTTTTGGTCTAGAATTTCATCTTGCAGTTAATATACAATTTCCACTTACTGGTTTCTTTATTTCAATTTCTACCCCACACAACCCCTTAGGTTTTGTATTATGTCATGCTTTTAACAAAGTTAAAAGCATCACACAATAAAAGAAAACAAAACAAAAAGACCAGAATTACACCCATTCTTGTGTAATCCTAGGCGTTAGAAACCAGCTCACAAAATAATTAAAGTTCTCAGAACTAGAAGTCAGACTTTGGCATCACTCTTAAAGAAAGTACTCCTGCACTTGTACGAATATTTAGAGATTGGACAGATGATGTTCTGAAGCTACTAGATCTTATAAATCATTCTGAGCTCCTTGGAGAAAGGGCAGGGTCTAAGTCAGGGCTGGGGAATCTAAAGCCCTTTAGATGTTGTTGGACTACAACCCCCATCACCCCAACTGTTGGTCTGGTGGCTGGGGCTGATGGGAGTTGGAGTCCAACAACATTGGGAAGGGTGCAGGTGCTGCACCCCTGTTGTAAGGAAATTAATAAATGTTTGACTTCCTGATCTCAGAACCACTTGAGTAGAAATGTTTTGGGTGGCCAGCCACCATAACAAACATGACTACCCAAGAGGTCCAAGGCGTGGTCTGAAGGTACCAGATGTAGCATCCTAGCTGAAGCTAATGAGGTCAGGGCCTGGTCCATGCATGCCTGGATGGGAGGCCACTTGAGGATCCAGTGTACGCTGCCGTAAGCTCCATTAAGAAAGGGGGGATATAAATGTATGTGAGAGGCCGTGCATGGCTAGCCTCTCTACTCCACCTGAAAATAACTGCAGCGTTTCCAAAGGAGGTGGGAGCTGGCTGTCACGTGCAGCTACTGAGCCCAAGCCACAAAGGGAAAAATATAACACAGACCAGGCACAGAAGGAGAGGGGTGGTGGAAGGAGGAGAAGACAAGGGAGCCCTGTGTGTGAAGCTGCACAGCAGACAGGCAAGTTTTGTTTGGAAAGACGAATTGTGCCTAGGACTATATAGCAGGAAAGCCTCAACCTCCATGATGAGCCAGCTGTCTCTTGTTTAAGGCCAAACCGGAAAAACATTTAGCTTTCTCAGAGAGCTGAGAGAGACTAAAGTATCTCTGAGAGGCATTATCTTTAAAAGCTTATCACAATTCAATATGATAAATAAAAAAAGGTTTGAAGCCCTTCTGCAAATAAATGGGCAGTGTCCTTGTTTGATGCTGCCTTAATTAGGGCTGTGTGATGTACAACAATGGCTGGTGTGGTAACTGCTGTATACACTCTTCAATACCATGAGCTAGGAAGGTTGTGTGATTGCCAATGGCACAACGAAAGCCAAGTGCTGCGTGTGGGTTGGCTTTCTGCTGCAAGACCTTGCAAGGGTTCCAGAAAGCAGTGGCATGCAGACAGCCAAGCCAAACAGTGTTCAGCAGGTGCCATGAGCAGATGCGAAGTTGTGCCAGCACTTCAACGCACAAACACACATGCAGAGCAGTAACCATGCTGGAGGGGGTCGTGCGTCTTGGCTATGACTTCTACTGTGCCACCATGGACAATTACAGTTCTTTCAGGAATCATTACATCATGCCCACGCAACTTAACTTGAGCCAGGGTTCACACAGTCTCTGTCTCAGAACCTGAACGATCTCCAGAGTCGGGTTCTGTGCTATAGGACACGGCATGTTACAGTGGAAAGGAGAATGCCTCTATGTGCTGTGTGCCCAAAGACAGATGTGTCTTGCCGGCAGGTGTGAACCCCAAACCACTGATCATGCCCTTTAAATGAAGGTACTTGATACCTCGGCCAGGCTGAGACAGCGCTCCGGTGAAGATAGGCGGTTCATTGACATCAGCAATCTGGACAAAGATGGTCTGAGAAGCTGAGCTTCCCTTGTTATCTCTCACAAGGATGGGAATTGTGTAGAGACTGACAGTTTCAAAATCCAGTTTGGGTGATGCAGTGGTCACTAGCTGGACAGGAAAAGAAGTGTTACGATGTTAGAAACTCACTGCAAGTTATTTAACGGAGGCTAAAAGAAAAAGACAGAACTGTAGCACTTTGCTTCTTTTATCATGTTCAGCAAAAGAGAGAAGGATGTGAAACAAGCAGTAAACCACCTCAAGGGCTGGGTCATACCAAGTCCTGACTTAATGACTATTGATGCCATGGGGTGCAGGGGTAAGTCCTGGATTCATATTCTCTTTCCCATCATGGGTAGAACCTTAGATATGAGCAAGGGCCTATGCTCATTAGTCTGTGCTGTATAATAAGGGTGGTTAAATCCAGTGGGTGAGATTTATTTGTTTATTTATTTAATTTCATTTGTATACCGCCCAAGCTCTTGGGGTGGTTCACAAAAATTAAAACCACAAGTACAGCATAAAACAGTATAAAATATGAAAGCTTAAAACCCCAATATAACAGTACAACCAGAATAAAACCTAGCAGCAATGCAGAGATTTAAAATGCAGATTTAAAACACCAGAACTAAGTGATTAGGAAGCTCAAATTCTAAAATACTGGGAGAATAAAAAGGTCTTCACCTGGATCTGGAAGGAGTACAACATAGGTGCCAGGTGAACCTCTCTAGGGAGCTCATTCCACAGCCAGGGTGCCACAGCAGAAAAGGCCCTCTTCCTGGTAGCCACCCATTTCATTTCCTTTGGTGGGGGCTCCCAGAGAAAGACCTCTGAGGATGATCTTAGGGTCTGGGCAGGTACATATGAGAGGAGGCTATCCTTCAGATAACCTGGCCCCAAGCTGTTTAGAGCTTTGAATGTTAATACCAACACTTTGAATTGGGCCCAGATGTGGACTGGCAGCCAATGCAGCTGGAAAAGTACTGGCATAATGTGATCTTGTTGGCCAATCCCTGTTAACAAGCCTGCTGCCCTATTTTAGACAGTTTATTGCATAGAACAGAGGTGTTCAACCTCTTTCAGCCTGAGGGCTGAATTCAGTTTTGGAGAAGCTCTTGGGGGCTGCAGTCCAGTAGTGCGCAGGGCCAAAAGCAAAACAGGGTGGGGCCAGAGGCAAAGGGACAAGGCCCAAATCCCAAAAATATTGTAGCTGAAAGGTCTTACTGCCAGCAGCTGTGCCTTAAGAAAGGCATCTCAACTAGAGCTGTGCGCAGATGGCCTCTCAGATCCTTCAGCCTATTTGTGGGCAGAGAAATTGGGGGGACAATTTCACCAAATTTCTCCTACTGCACTGCTTCTGTAGGTGGCAACAGCATCAACTATGTTAAGGCTTCCACTTTTTGAAGCAGAATCTTTTGTTTTTTGAGCTTCCCTAATCACTGCAAAGTGGCCGAGGGTGCTGTGTGTGTTTTCTGTCTCTATTACACATCTTTCCATCACTCTGCAGCCTCCTAGGCCACCTGCACTTTCTGAACTGAAAAAGCCCCATGGCAGGAATTGCCTCATGATGGCTTTAACTGAAGTGCAGGAAGCGGAGGAGGCCACAGGCTGCCACAGAGATTCTTGTATGATGACAGACAGGACACCCATGCACACTCCTCAGCCACCTCATGAGTAAGGTAAGCACAAGCACCCCAAACCCAGAATTTCTCTGAAATTTCTCTGCCTTTGAATTTCTTTTTGAAGCACTTTCTTTTCTACCAAATTGAATGAGAATGGTCGAAAAGAATGTGGGAGAAATTTTCGGCACAGCACTAATTTCAAGCTTTTAGAATGGGAGAAAACTATGCAAAAGCTGGGAAACCATCAAGGAATCGGCAGTCAGGAAAAGAGGGTGGGGCCAGGGAAAGGAGTGTGGCCATCTGTGGACCCAGAGAGGGTCAGATTGGGACCCCAGGCAGCCTGGATCTAGGATGGCCATATGTCCCCTTTTACAGAGGGCCGTCCTCTGTTTGAAGGTGTTTTCTGTTTGAAGGACTGTCCTGTCCAAGTCTGGTCTAAAGATGAAGAACCATAAGAAGGAGAGCAGGTCAGGAGCCTTGAAGTTGCCCACCTATGGTTTGTAACCTGAACAGCAGACTGGACAGGCAGGCACATCGGTCACCTGGTCACAGCCGTCCACACTATGGAAAGTGTATTATATTTCTATTAAAATTAAAATAACAATTTCTAAATGTGCATCTATACACATAAATTAACATACGGAAATGTTATGCAAATCACTTCCAGTGTTGTCCTCTTTTTCAGTGATGCATGTCCTCCTTTTGGCTGAGTCATAAGTGGCCACCCTAGATTTGACCCATGGGGCTGAGATTCTGCACCAATGGCATAGACTCTGGTTCATGTTAAAGTGGTACATACAGATACGGTGGGGGCTAGTGACTCCAATGTCAGTGGGGCAGTAAATCTGCTCCGGGTTTCAGTCAGAACCAGTCAGAACTAAAGGAGTGCTGCACTTTGGATAGCTCCTTTACAAGTTCTGACTGGTTCTGACTGAAACCCGGAGTGGATTCACCACCCCACTGAAATCTGAGCCACCAGCTTCCACTGAGTACATATGGTGTGGAGGACAATGGCCAACCAGGCTTGCTTCTGTGCCCCACTAAGCATATAACCTACCCACACCCCTGATCCATGTGTGCATGATCCCCCTGGGTTTCAGTTTTGAGTGCATACTCAAGGTATGGTTCTACTCAAGGTTGTTCTAAATTATTGTAAAACACTTCCACAACCACTCAGAGAATATGTCTGTCACTGGCCTGTGGCCTCATTTTCAGCAATATTGAGGTTGCCCTTATGAATACCATTGGGGAAGAGGACTTACACTATGGAATTCATATACACCTTAGGGCTTCCTATTCATTTTCTTGTGACCACAGTCCATAGAGGATTTCACGCTACGTATAGTCAATGAGTTTTAATTTTGATACTTATGTTCTTATACCCAATGCTTTGCTGTATTTCTTGGGTCTAAGCAGAGATGGAGAATGGACTACAATGTTGATTGGTTATGTCCCACAACCAGCACCAGTGGTAGAAGCACCCCCACCACTTTCCATTGAAGAAAACACTTGCTTTAACACAAAAGCCTTCTGGTGCTAATAAAATGGGGCACCAGAAACAAGTCTTACTTCTGAGGTACAAGGAAAGTCAAAGTAGCAAGCCTCCACAGGATCATGCATCCTTTCTTCCTGGACCATAAAGCCAGGAGCTACATCATACTGGCATATCCATCAAACTTATTTTCTACTTGGGTTGTGTATGGATAGTGCCATTATATAGTCTGTCCATCCTTCCCCAACCTGGTGGCCTCCAGATGGTTTGAACTTCAACTCCCATCAACATCAGTCAGAATAGCCAATGGTCAGGAATCCTGGGAGTTGTAGTCCAAAAATCTACAAGTGGACATAGGTGGCAGGGGATGTAGTTGTATCTGGGTGGAGTCAGGTGTTTTCTGTGGCTGCTCTGTGTTCTTGTCTAGGAGAGACAATATAGTTCTTGTCTAGCTACCTGACTGGTGTGTCCTTTAAGCCTTCCATAATAGGCTCAATGTTAGTACTGCCATGGAAATTAATAGAAGACAGGGTTCCAAATGCTCTCCATAAATCGGCTTGCCACCACATAGCCTCCAGTTCATTTTCTGTAGTTAATTGCACTGTCTGACAGGTAGCAATTGGCAGATTACAGAGCAGAGTGTTCTATGCCTTTTTTACGTTGATGTGGTTATGCAATCAGTGCATTTTGTTGTCTTACCATTGTTTCCTGATGAAATTGCTATTCTTTTATTTGACTGACTGCCCAGACCCCCCTCCTAAGTTGAATGAATAATTGTAAAGCAAACAAGGAAAGAAAAAGAAGCTCAGCAATGGGTAATGATATAACGCAAATACAGGAAAGCACATTTGCTTGCTGATGCTTTACAAGATGTAATAATAAGTGTATGAACAAAGGTATTTTGAACCTTTCTCTTTGGCTATGATTGTTTCCTCCACTATTGCTTTACAAATTCATTCTCAAGCAACAAAAGTTTTTTGTGAAAGACAAACCTTTAAAAACATCTGCCAAGTTTTCAATTCTGGATACTGGCATGTGTACTGGAACCGGCTGATAAGTTTTTGAATGAGAATAAATTCAATGAAAAATACAAACTGATCAAACATTAGTACTTGAAGAAGGCAAAAGATCAATAAGCTAACATTCTACTAATAATAATTTTTAATTAACTGTAAATTAATTAGGCAGACCTCATAGTAAGAATGGCAAAGGAAAAGAAACTTCAAAAGGGTTTCAAAGATAAACTACAATTCTGGTGGCCTTGCTACTGAAGGACAGACCTTTTCCGGTATTTTACAGTGCAATTGTATACTTGTTACTCAGATGTAAGCCCCATTGAGTTCAATGGGAATTACTCCCAGGTGTGTATAGGACTGCAATCACAGAGGTATACAATGTGTCCCTTGCTTGCTCCAGATTGACTGGAATTGTCAGCTCCTTATTAGCAATCTGATGCTTCTATAATTGATTCACAATAACTATTTCCCCCACTGTTTTAGTTATTGCACTCCATTGGGTTTTATGCATACTTGATATTTATTTTTATTAGACACTTTGAATATGTCTAACATTTGAATGTGTCTAACATAAATGTGCTATGCAGATAACGCTGTCAATGGCTTCTGATAACCCCGGGTTTTCCAATATTTACTGTAATGAACACATGAAGGATACTCTCCACATAGCTAATTCAACATAGACTCCACAAACAAACAAAACCACTGTACATGGAGAAACTGTCCAGATGAACTGGTCATCAGACTCTTATTCTCTGCCAAAACATCTGAGATACTTGAAGACATCTTGTGCACTGTCAGGATTAATGCCACAACACACTTAAGGCAAGGGCCCTCAGGTCTGACAGAGCCAGCGGAGGCTGGTGGTTCCAATGTCAGTGGGGCTGTGAATTTGCTCTGGGTTTCAGTCAGAACCAGTCAAAACTCTAAAGGAGCTATCCAAGGTGCTGAACCCATTTTGGAGATATGGTTCAGCACCTTGGATGGTTCCTTTAGCATTCTGGCTGGTTCTGACTGAAACCCAGAGTGGATTCACAGCCCCATTGACATTGAAGCCGCCAGCCTCCACTGGGCAGACCATAACTGAACTTTCCATCACTCAGTTGTGCCAAGGAAAAAGGCGGCAGCGGGAACATCAGTGATCTCATCAGAACTGAGCCAGCGTCTGACTTTTCTAAATGCTTTATTAAAATAAACTCACATATGAAGCCATCCCTTCCTGATTATATCTCCCTAAGTGGAGGGGATCATGTGATAGCCTTTTTTTGCTCTAAGAACTGACCTCAGCGGCTGCACCCAGGCTCTGGAACCCCCTGCTGAAGGAGGCCAGCTTGGCTCCGCCTCTGTTTTCCTTCCACCAGCAGGCAAAGACCTTTTAATTCAGGCAGGCCTTTGGCGTATGGTCTGGTCTGTTGCTGAAGGAATTTTCAATTGGAGCTTTTTATTTCTTTTAATGTTGTGTTTTTAATACATTTGTTTAATGTTATGTTTTAATAAAGATTTTGTTTTTAATCTTTGTTTTATTGTTAGACACTTTGAGTGCCATTTTTTGGCAGAAAGGTGGGATATGAATAAAACTAAATAAACAGACAAACTCACCCCCACCACCAAAGGTAGTGTGACAGGTGTAGGCCAAGACTGGGCCTAGAAGGATTTGGGTTTGAATCTCTATTCAGCCATAAACTTTCTGATGTAAATGGGAATAGACTTGCACGATTGTTGTGAGGATCAGTGGAATAATCACCGTAAAGCACTTTGAAGGGAACTGCAACTGTGGAATGCAGATATGTTTCTGCACTGAAACTCAGGCTGGGTTTACACGTGCAGGAAAAGGAGGTGGTAGAATGCCAAGATGGTAACATGGCCTCCAGGGGTGGGCTTCCACTTTTGAATGCTCTCCCACTAATACATTAAAAAAAACACCACAACCCTGTAATCCAGAGGTTCTAAACCGGCCCAGGGGACATTGACATTTGTGATTCTTCACTTGCACTCCTAAGTTAATTTTTGTGAACCGCCCAAAGAGCTTCGGCTATTGGGAGGTATAGAAATGAAATAAATAAAGAAATAAATAAATAAATAAATAAATAAAATGAGTTGTGGAGCCCATTCTATCATCTCAGCATTCTCATTCTGCTGCATGTATAGACCAGGCCTACATCTCTAGCCATTGGGCATTTGTGGTGGGGAATAATGTCATAAAACAGAACCATCTATGACAGCCTTCCTGAATCTAGGGCCTTCCAGACATTTTGGACTATAGCTCCTATCAGCCCTGACCATTGGACATGTTGGCTGGGGTTGATGGTAGTTGTAGTTGAGAAGATATGGAGGTTGCAGAAGGCTGACTTTGGCTTCCGTCATTACATTCTACACGGTATAATTATGTGGCTTTTTTCATGTTTAACACTAGCTACGTGTTCTGAGTGATATTTTGTGGAAATGGTAGATAGTGCTGATGGGGCTTGTTGGTTTTTTGTAGGAACGTAGTTTTGTTTATAATACATATTATCTCTCTTCATAGATTATCACATACACACACACACACACACACACACACACACATTTGAAAACCCTTGGCTTCTGTCAAATCTTGTTAGACCTTTACCATCAGCCTCCCCACAAGCTCTGGGTATGAAAGCTTCTCGGTAAGATAGACCACAACACAAGTAAGGAGGATATATTTCCAGCTATCAGTGTGGGATTTTGATCAGACATGACATCAATATAGATTTGGTACTGATACCCACCTGCCATTGATTTGTGTCTTTTGGAATAATAACAAATGGGTGCTCTATTGGATTAGCATTGACTATTGCTGGTTCTCCAACTAAAGAACTGTGGCCAGGGACAACCACAGTGATGTTGGTTACTACTGTAAACTCAGGTGCATTTTCTGCCAAAGGCTGGGGCCTTTCAAAGGTTACACTGAATAATGTGAGACCTGTAAGACAAGAAGTGTGACACTTTAGTATTTTGACACTTTTAATCATTCAACCCATCCTAGGTTGGGGGGTGGGGGGGGTTGAAGTATTTATACTCACCATGCTAATATTCAACTTACTGCTTTATTACAAAAGATATATGGCACTGGGCACCAAACCACACATTAAATTAAATCGGTAGCATGCTGCTCCATCTGTTTATTTTTTTTAATGAACTGTAAAGGTTTAAAATGGTAATGGTGTCCCCAACCAGTCGTGACCGACTGTAGGGTGTGGTGCTCATCTCCATTTCTACGCCAAAGAGCCAGCGCTGTCCGAAGATGCTTCCGTGGTCATGTGGCCAGCATGACTGAACACCGAGGTGCACAGAACACTGTTCCTTTCCCACCGAAGCGGTACCTATTTATCTACTTGCAATTTCTTGCTTTCAAACTGCTAGGTTGGCAGAAGCTGGGACTGAAGACGGGAGCTCACTCCGTCACGCAGCACTCGGGTCTCGAACTGCTGTCCTGCCGACCTTCCGGTCTGCAGTTCAGCATCTTAACCACTAAGCCACCGCTTAACTGTAATTAACTGTAACACAGATCATTAACATTTCAAAAATGGGTGTACCTCTAGTGCAGGGGTGTAGAACCTTAGGCCAGTGGGCCAAATCTCACCCTTTGGGGACCAAATCTCACCTTCTAGAGCAGCCTTCCCCAACCTACCCCCCTCCAGATGTGTTGGACTACAACTCCCAGCTATGCTGGCTGGGGCATCCTGGGAGTTGTAGTCCAACACAACTGGAGGGGGCAGGTTGGGGGAGGCTGCGCTAGAGTTCCCTAAATGGCCACGCCCCTTTCCCTGGCTCCACCCCTTTCCCCAAACAGATCACTTGGTGGATTCACAGTTTTTCTGCAGCCTGTTCCCCATTCTAAAAGGTTGAAATGCCTCTCCTAAGGCTTAGTTACTGACAGTAAGATCTTTATGCTAAAGTAAGATCTTTACACTAAAATATGCTGATATTTTTTAAATATTTGAACCCTACCCCTTTTGCTTTTGGTGCTCAGCACTGGAATGCAGCCCCAAAAGCTTCTCTGGAATGGAATTTGGAACTTGGGCTATAACAGGTTCTGCACCCCTACTGTTATGTATCATGATCTCAGCAAGTTAATGCCTCTGCATTTGCCTTTCCCTCTATGTCACAACTGAAATTACGAAACAGTGTGTGAAATTAGTCCAGGGATAATGTATGTTGCAAAACACAATTCTATAGTTGATGGAATGATCTCAGGAAGGTATTTAAGTCTATTGTTGCTTGAGTACCACAACAGCCATTTAATTTGTATAGACACATCAACTTTGCGCCCAATTACTCCAGAAGTTCAAGTTGACTTACTCTAGTTTAAACTGAATGCAAACAGAGTTGACACAAACATTCAAACAGAGCCAAGGGATCAAGAAGTCTATAAAGCAAACAGATTTGGACCACATTATCCAGAAATGGATTAAGCCCAGGTACTAAGGATGATACACAACAAACCTGTTAACTTCAATAATATTGGTGACACAAAACAGTTACTATAGCAACTGATCTCTAGCAAGTGGGGCTCTCCTCTCCTCCAGCAAACTTTCCTATACAGTCCTTACTAGAAAAGATGGCAGTCAGTTCAGCACTGAAATGACTCCTGATCCTTAGGATAAAGCTCACTAGCATTCCATGTAGAGAGCAATGATGGCACGTAATGGCTAAGAGACTGAGCTGAGATCCATCAAGAGACTGGCTGAGTTTGCATGACGTCAACCTACCCTGCAAAATAAGCTACGCAGTGTGGGTTGTCATCGGAACAACTCACAGTGAACCCGAAAGATGATTGGGATTACCATGGGTTGTTCCCCAGATCCTTCCACCTTGGTCCTCCAGCTGGCTCTGGCATGTATCCCAGAGGACTTGGTGGCAGAACCCATCTTGTCTGCTGCCAAATTCCCCTCCCTGCTCTGATTGCGACCCTGGTCACATTTGGAGCTTTTTTAAAATAAAAAAAGTTGTTCCCCAATATTTGTGCAAAACAGGGCTGAATTTTTTATTATTAGTAATTTTTTACCCCAGGAATCCACGCAGATGTCTTTGTAATTTTAATTAAAAAAAAAAAAAATGGTCAGTTTTTCACAATTAGAGCTGTCAAACTGTATATAGCCTTACCTTGTCTATTGCCTTGTATGTTTCAGCGGACAAAGGGAACAAAGTGTACTAGGAAACATACAAGGTAATTCACAAGATGGAGGTGCATATATATGCTAGTTTGACAGCCTTTCACAGCTGACAGGTTGGGATGGGGGGAAAGGGGACCAGACAGACCCCTTAGCAAAGTTATCCTTAGGTTTTAAAGGATAAAACCTGGGATTTACTCTTGGGGTGCCCCTTCCATTCCACCCTTCCCCAACTCTCCACCAAGCAGTTTTAAGGGTGATCTAGAGTCCACCCCATTTTCAGAGCTCCCCTTTTACTGCAAATAGTAATTCTGAAAATGGGTTTGATACTCAAATCTTGGTTCTGAAGGAAGCAAAAGCTGAGTGTAGCCAAACATGTACCCTGGATTTTAGGAAAGCCAACTTTAATAAACTCAGAAAAATGATCAGTAAGGTCCCATGGCAAGTGACTCTGATGAGAAAAGGATTCCAAGATGGGTGGCTGTTTTTTAAAAAGGAAATTCTCAAGGCACAATTACAAACAATTCCAACAAGAAAAAAGGTGGAAGACAGAAGAAGCCAATGTGGCTTCACAAAAAGCTTAGAGATAACCTGAAAACAAAAAGGGCACATGTAGGAAGTGGAAGGAAGGCCAAGCTACAAAGGAAGAGTTAGGCATGGCGGAGAATTCCACCACAGATCTCTGTGAGGCTGAATGCCAGCGCATTTGGCCCCTGAAATCCGTGGCGGAATTAAGCCCCCCCCCCATGAAATGGGCCCGGAATGAAGCCTACCTTGGCCGTTCCGGTGCTCCTCGAATGGCGGTCATGTCTGCAGCCGCCATTCGTGTCTTTGGAATGGCCGTGATAGGCTATGTAAATACTTACATAGCCTATCATGGCTAATGCAGGGAACGCAAATGGCAGCCGCCATAGCCACCGCCATTTGTGTTCCCTTTTTTTTGCCATGATAGGCTACGTAAATATTTACGTAGCCTATCACGGCTAAAGCGGGAATGAAAATGGCATAGGGAATGCCATTTGCATCCCTGCTTTAGCTGTGATTGGCTACGTAAATATTTACGTAGCCTATCATGGGCCGGCGTAGGAATGCAAATGGCGTCCCCCACACAGGATGCCATTTGCGTCCACAGCAGCCTGGCAGCTGTTGGATGCCCAGCTGTGGGTCGGCCCGGCCGGCAGCTCCATGGTCTGGCTGCGGAGTGGAGCCAGCTGGGCAGGATTCCGGGGGGAGGAACGGATTGCCTCCCCCCACCTGCGGAACCCAGTGGAGTCAGGTAAGTGGGGTTTTGTACACCCCGAGGAAGAGTACAGGCAGATAGCACAGAATTGCAGGGATGGCATCAGGAAGGCTAACTCAGAACGAGCTGAGGTTAGGAAGGGATGCTAAAAGCAACAAAAAGGCTTTCTTCAGATATGTGCATAGTAAAAGACAGAGGAAAGAAATGGTGGTTCAACTATTCAATGAGGATGGCAAAATGATAACAGAAGACTGGGTTCAGATGTCACATAGCAACCCCTGATCGGCCCGATTGGGGTTTGAATTATTAAATTGGGATGGCAAAATGATAGCAGATGACAAAGAAAAGGCAGAGGTGCTCAATTCCTACTTTGGCTCAGTCATCTCCCAAAAGAGGGCCTATGACCCCCCTGGCAAAAGCGAAGTACAGGCTGAAGGGGCAGGATTGCAGCTTGAGATCGATAGGCATATGGTCAAGGAACACCTCATTACTTGGAATGAGTTCAAATCTCCAGGGCCAGATGAACTGCATCCTAGAGTCATAAAGGAACTGGCAGAAGAACTCTCAGAACCACTGTCTATTATCTTTGAGAAATCATGGAGGACGGGTGACGTGCCTGATGACTGGAGGAGGGCTAATGTCCCTATCTTCAAAAAGGGCACAAAAGAGGAACCTGGGAACTACAGACCAGTCAGTCTGACACCAATCCCTGGGAAAATTCTGGAGCAGATGATAAAGCAATCCATCTGTAAGCACCTTGAAAACAAAGCAGTGATTACTTGAAGCCAACATGGATTTGTCAAGAACAAGTCCTGCCAAACTAATCTGATTTCATTTTTTGATCAGGAAACGTCCCTTGTGGACTGCGGGAACACTGTGGACACAATGTATCTCGACTTCAGCAAAGCTTTCGACAAAGTGCCCCATGATATCCTGATGAGCAAACCAGCTCAAAGTGGGCTAGAATAACTATCAGGTCAATCCACAGTTAGCTAAAGAATCGGACCCAAAGAGTGCTTATCAATGGAATCTTCTCAAACTGAGGATTGGTAACAAGCAGTGTACCAGTGCTCTTCAACATTTTTATTAATGACTTGGAGGAGGAGGTGCAGGGAATGCTTATCAGTTTTGCAGATGACACAAAACTGGGTGGGATAGCTAATACCCTGGAAGACAGAAACAAAATTCAAAGAGATCTTGATATGCTGGAGTGCTGGGCTGAAAACAACAGAATGACATTTAATAGGGATAAATGCCAAGTTCTGCACCTAGGAAAAAGAAACCAAATGCAGTTACAAGATGGGGGATACTTGGCTCAACAACACTACAAGCGAGAGGGATCTTGGAATGGTTGTTGATCACAAGCTGAATATGAGCCAACAATGTGATATGGCTGCAAAAAAAGGCAAATGCTATTTTGGGTTGCATTAATAGAAGTATAGCTTCCAAATCCCGGGAAGTACTAGTTCCCCTCTACTCAGCACTGGTTAGGCCTCATCTGGAGTACTGTGTCCAGTTCTGGGCACCACACTTTAAGAGAGATGCAGACAAACTGGAGAGGATTCAGAGGAGGGCAATGAAGATGATCAGGGGAACGGAAACAAAGCCCTATGAGGAGAGACTGAAAGTACTGGGCATGTTTAGCCTTGAGAAGAGAAGACTGAGTGGAGATATGATAGCGCTCTTCAAGTACTTGAAAGGCTGTCACAGACAGGAAGGCCAGGATCTCTTCTTGATCATCCCGTGCAAGACACGGAATAATGGGCTCAAATTACAGGAAGCCAGATTCCAGCTGAACATCAGGAAAAACTTCCTGACCATTACAGCAATACAGCAATGGAACTAATTACATAGGGAGGTGGTGGGCACTCCCACACTGGAGGCATTCAAGATGAGTCTGGACAGCCATCTGTCAGGGATGCTTTGATTTGGATTCCTGCATTGAGCAGGGAGTTGGACTCGATGGTCTTATAGACCCCTTTAAACCTATAATCAATTCTATGATTCTATGATCTCATTATTCTTATACAGCTATGCAGATTGGTGCAGGAGGGTCTTTCACCTGCACAGATACTGTTCCAATGGCAATTAGAGGATGTTAATGAGACAATTAAATAGTACCTGATTCTCATTGATTTTGGAACTCAGAGCAAATAGGAGAGCTCTTAGAAGGCCCTTTTGTTATCATGAATGCCCCAACATCCAACCCATTTTGACCAATTTGCTCTTCTATATCTAAGCATCAAGGAGGGATCTTCTTGTTTGCTCCCTAAACTCCACCACACTCATCCATTTATAGCAACCTCAATAGCTGTCCACCTGAACGGTATCTGGGGGTCGGTCTGGCAGAAGCAGAAGAGTCTGTTGATTAGAAAAATCAATTCACCAATGAGGATTCTACCCTACAATGACAATCCGTCCTTCAAATTAGACTTCCCCCCTCCCCACATTCTCAGATAAACAATGACCATAACCCATAGAGAAATGACTAAAATTCATCTGACAAGAAGTATTCAAGTTTAGGATAACTGAAAGCAGGATATGGGGCACTCACCTTGTGCGGCATCCAGCCAAAGAGAAATAATCAAAACAAGGAACATTTTCCTTTTTTAAAAAAATGTTCCCCACTGACTCATTTGTGTGCATACAGCAATGCCTTCCACTTTGATTCCCTGTACTGCAAGGGCAACCCAAACACTTCCACAACATTAATAGGAAACGTTCTGACTGACAGCATTTCGTTTACAAGTGACCTGTACAAACTTGTCGCCTTCACTTTCTATGTCAAGGACAGTGTTTAGTTACCAATTTTTCATCACTAATATAACAGCAGCATTTCAGGAAGAGCTGATGATTGGCAAATCTGAATACTAAACAAACTTCAGCTCAGGCAGGGGAAATGTGAACAGATTCCTTTTTGTTTGAATTCAGGCATGCTTGGCAATACTGAAAGACATTCTTACGCAAGCAAGAATCACAAGAAAGTATCTGGAATACAGTACTTTATTAGATCTGTTTTTTTTCCCTTCTCCTGGACAAGAAGTTGTTGTTATCCAACTTACTGGTCAATTCCAGATAGTACTGATGTTCTGTGTGGAACCCTGAGAGAGACATTCCAAGGATGTGAATGACAATGTGGGCTTCTGGGGGCACAGGATGTGACAGTCACAATCATTGTAGCGTCGCAGGCCAGCAATGTAAGGTCTTCCGCTAGACATGAGAATCCTCAGCCACATCATTGACTTGGAAGCTGACATGGAAAGAGGCACTCCTTGAAAGAATCAGGGCCCAAAAGGTTTAGGGCAGCCTTCCCCAACCTGGTTCCTTCCCTACGTTTTGGGTTCCAACACCCATCACCCACAGCCAGCATGGCCAATGGTCAGGGATTATGGTACTTGTAGTCCAAGTCATCTGGAGGGCACCAGGTTGGGGAAGGCTGGTTTAGGGCTTCAAAGGTCAAAAGCAGCACCTTGAATGGAAGAAACAGACTAGTTGTTGATGTTTTTTAACCAGAAAAGATCTGCTAGAGAGGAAAAGACGGAATCAGTGAATAATGCCTTTTGATGCTAGGACCCCTCCATCTGGAAGCACCCCAGGTATGATATACCAAAAAAACCCTACTCCCATTAACAAATAGGCAGTGTCAGGGTGAAAACTAAGCCCATAGAGCCCCAGAGCAGTTCTGATTCTGAGGAGGAACAGCAATCCGTGGGAGAGGAGCCAGCTCATCCCTCACAGGCTCAGCACCTGGCAGAGATTCCTCCTGCTGGCATTCCTGAGATAGATAGTGATCCTAGCAGAGAGAAAGTGTGGGAACGAGGCTTGCTAGATGCTCAACGCAGATGCAGAGAGCGACGAGCAACGGAGGGAGCGGAAAGGAGGCATAGCGCCTGTTTGGCGCACAAGCAACGGCCGCCTCCCATGGACCCAAGGGAAAGAGGGAGGATCTCTCCCTAACCCATAGGTTCTGGGTCTTCAAGTGACTCTCTTTCAAACGGGGATCAACTGCCTATTCAAAGCTTAGGCCACTCTACTGTTCCTTGCTTTAGTCGCTGGTGATTAGCATCTGAAAGAGTCATTAAGTTGTAAAAGGTTTAAAGCTTTGAAAAGAATCCTTTTGTCTGTGTCTTGAGTTGGCTATTGGAGTCTACTGAAAGAGGCCGCCAGGGCGCTCCTGACAGCCAGCTTCATTCTTGCTGCAGCCTTCCCCAACTTCCAGATGTTCTGGACTTCAATTCCCATCAGCCTCAGCCAGCATGGTCAATAGTCAGGGATACTGGGGTGGGAATCCAAAACATCTGGAAGGTACCAGGTTGGGGAAGACTGGGATAAATGCTTCTTGGAATTGGTCTAAGGAAGACCTGGATATGGATGAAGTACAACAAATCAGTATCACCCTCAAGTGCTGTTTTCGTAAGTGTATGGATTCAGTCAAATAGCTGATAGCTATCTGGATCCGATGTCCACAGTCTGTTCATGTGTGGGTGACTGAGGGGGTAATTTGGAGGACAAACAGGCTACAAAGGATCTTAGCTCTGACTTTGCTGAAAAATAGGGGGGAAACAAGCTAACACACTACTGCTCCAACACACTCCTACTGCAGCCCTTTCCAAAATCCAAGGGTGTGTAATGTTTTCTATTTTTGTGGGCTGGTTTTCTATCAGAGTGGGTTGCTGTGAGGCAATACCTAGCCAGCCTCGTAGATTTGGCAAAAGATTATTTGATAGCCATAATATTGAGGTGATGTGTGTCTTCATGGTAACTAAAATGGCCTGCAATGGCTAGAAAATAGATGGAGACTTTTCTGGAAGGTTGTGAGCCCTTTTGGCAAAAGGGCATGCCTTTTTCTCTCTGCCTTCCCCCACCCCTTAGCCAGGGGAGGGGGCAAGGTGTCTCTGTGTAAAAAGAACAACAGTAGACTGTGTGTGGACACAGACTGCAGTCCAAGTCACAGAGAAAGGGCCAGAGAGCTAAGTTTGGATTCTGAAAAAGAAAAAAAGCTAACAGCACCTTGGGCTGCTGGCTGATTCATTGGAGTTCTGATGTGAGGGCAGTGGACTTTGGCTATCTCTTGGATTGTTTAAGCCATGCCTCCACCTAAGTTCAACCTATGTATCTGTGGATAAACTAAAATATTACAAAATACCATAAGCCTCCTGCGAACTCCTTTCAAAGGGAACCCAACCTGGGCAAGTGATGCATCACTGGAATGTCTCACCATAATGCTCGCAGGACTGGGGTGTGTGCATTACAATAGGCAATGCAAAGCCAGGAATTATGTAATCATTGCTTGGCAAATAATACATAGGAATATGTAGCTGTGACCTGCCAGATGGTTGAGCTGAACTCAAGAATATGATATGGTCTACTGTGTACTTACTCTACAGATATCATGTAGTACTGCATGCTCATCACCAGTTATGGTCCATATTATGGTGGGAGTGAGGGGGCATGTGTCCATCTGATGGAGGCAGTGGGGGGAATGCTGGGGGCCACACTATACCAAGGCTGGGCAGCAGGCGCTGGCAGAGCACTAGGGGCAGGCCATGCCAGGTAAGGGGAACAAGGTAGAGATGAGTAATATCTGTCCCCTGTTCCGGGCCTGTCCAGACCCAAAGGATGGCTGGGGGAGGCGTGACTCCACCTTCTGGCCTTCGTTTTCTGCTCTGCAATGCCAGGTCTGTTACCCAGAAAACATCCCTCATCCATTACATGATCCTGGATGAGGGTGCAGACCTGGCATGTATTATGGAGACCTGGCTGGCTGAGGCCGCTGCTCCAACTCTTGCAGCCATGCGTCCAGCCAGAATTTCATATGCACAGCAGCCGAGGGCTGGGGATCGGGGAGGGGGAGTGGCTGTTATTTAGCGAGAGTCCTTGGTCTTCACCAGACCCCCTTTCCAGGAGACCAAGGTTGCTGAGTGCATGTACTGGAAGTTGGGCCTGAAGGGCAGTCTGGGGATTCTGCTCATGTACCGTCCACCCCACTGCATGACTGACTCCCTGGCCAAGGTGCTTGAGGTGGTCTCTGATGTGTGTGTGCAGTCCCCTAACTTATTGGTGTTGGGGGACTTCAACGTACATTCAGAGGCTGACCTCATGGGGGCACCTCGGGACTTCATGGAGACCATGGCTTCCTGGGAGCTGCACCCTATTCCAACTGGGCCCACCCATGTAGCCTGTCATGCGCTAGACCTTGTGTTTGTTTCTGGAGAAGCGGGGTGTGATCTGGAAGTTGGGGTTATATCCACCACCCCCTTGTCATGGTCAGATCACTATCTGGTGATGTTAGACTTCTCGGTTCCACAGCCCCTCCGCAGGGGTAGAGGACCCATTAAAGTGGTCCGCCCCAGGCATCTTATGGATCCGAATGGATTCCTGAATGTGCTTGGGTATTCTCTGGAGGACGCCAACAGCCACTCGGTCAAGACCCTGGGGGGTGGCTGGAATGCTGCAATCACTGGGGCATTAGATTGGGTGGCTCCGAAATGCCCTCTCCCCCTGAACAGGGCTCGGACTGCACCATGGTTCAATCTGCAGTTACGAGCTCTGAAACAGGAGGTGTGACAGCTAGAGCGCCAGTGGCAGAAGTCTCGCTCCAAAGACAATCAGACATGGGCTAGAGCTGTCAGCCTATCATGTGGCGGTGAAGGCAGCAAAAAAGGAATATTATGCTGCCTCTATCGCGTCCGCAGGGTGCTGTCCCAGGAGGCTGTTCCAAGTGGTCCAGAGCCTGGTCAGTTCAGTGGCTCCGGAACCGCTGGAGCATTCTAAGGCCTCCTGGGAGGCCTTGGCAAGGCACTTTGCAGATAAAATTGATCAGATTAGGAGGTTTTTCCATGCGCTGTGGATACAGTTAGTGAGCAAGAGGCGGTCTGTGGCAAACTGGTTTTGTGGGATCAGTTCCAGCTTCTTCCTTCTGATGAAGTGGACAAGGTGCTTTCATCTGTAAGGCCGACCACCTGCTTACTTGATCCTTGCCCATCTTGGCTCATTATGGGCTACAGAGAGAGACTGAGTGAGGGGATCAGGGCGGTGGTGAATGCCTCCCTTGAGGAGGGAGTGATGCCATCAGCCCTCAAGGAGGCAGTGATAAGACCACTCTTAAAGAAGCCCTCCTTGGATTCCCAAGTTCTGAACAACTTTTGCCCAGTTTCGAATCTGCATTTTTGGGGCAAGGTGATTGAGCGGGTGGTGGCGATGTAATTGAAGGCACACTTGGAAGAAGCCGATTATCTAGACCCATTTCAGTTGGGCTTCAGGCCTGGGCATGGGACAGAAATGGCCTTGGTTGCCTTGGTGGATGATATGAGGAGGGCTCTGGATAGGGGTGAATGCTCCTTCCTTGTTCTCCTCGACCTTTCAGCGGCTTTTGATACTGTTGACCATGGTATCTTCCTGGATCGCCTGGAGGGGTTGGGCATTGGAGACCCATACTGCGGTGGTTCCAGTCCTTCCTCTCCAGCAGGTACCAGAGGGTAGCACTGTGAGAGGAGGTTTTGGACCTGTGGCTGCTCACTTGTGGGGTGCCACAGGGTGCCATCCTCTCCCCGATGCTATTTAACATCTATATGAAGCCACTGGGGGCTATCATCACTAGGTTTGGGGTGCGGTGTCATCAATATGCAGATGACACGCAGCTCTACCTCTCGTTCTAATCTTCACCAAGGTTGGCCATAGAATCCCTTTCCAAATGTCTGGAGACAGTGAGTGGCAGGAATAAGCTGAAACTGAATCCTGACAAGACCGAGGTACTTTTGGTGGGAGACAAGAGGAGGCTGGGGGATGTTGACCTGGTGTTGAATGGGGTATGGCTACCCTTGAAAGTCCAGGTCCACAGCCTGGGGGTCATTTTGGATTCCCAGTTGTCCATGGAGGCTCAGGTGTCAGCTGTGAGCCGGACAGCGCTGTACCAATTCAATCTGATATGGCAGCTGTGCCCCCACCTTCCTGACCATCTGCTCCCATCGGTAGTACATGCCCTGGTCTCCTCTCGTTTAGACTACTGTAATGCGCTTTACGTGAGGTTACCCTTGAAGACAGTTTAGAAGCTGCAGCTGGTATAGAATGCAGCGGCTTGCCTGATTAAAGCATTAATCAGATCACATCACTCCAGTGCTGAAGGAGTTGCACTGGTTACCAGTTGTTTTCCAGGCCAATTTCAAGGTGTTGGTTTTGCCCTTTAAAACCCTATATGGTTCCAGCCCAGCCTATCTTAAGGAGTGCCTCCAGCAACTCCAGACAGGCCGCTTAACAAGATCAGCCTTGGATGGCCTTCTCTCTGTCCCATCAGCCAGGACAGCTAGACTGGTGGGGACGAGGGAGAGGGCCTTCTCTGTGGTGGCCCCCACTCTGTGGAACTCCCTCCCTAGGGAACTCCGCCATGCCCCCTCTTTAATGAGCTTCTGCCATGCATTAAAAACGTGGTTGTTCAGGCAGACATTTGGGGTGCGTTAGGGTATTTTTAGAAATATGGTATTTTATTGTAGAATTTTATTGTTTTAAACTGTACGACGTACACACCTTGTACGTCGCCCAGAGTGGCTGGGTGATTGGCCAGATGGGCGATTAATAAATAAATAAATAAATAAATAAATAAATAAATAAAATAATAAATGGTCTAGGACCTTGACCCCTCATCCTGAGAGGACGAGGCTCTTGAGTTAATGGCTCAGGAAGAGTGCTCAGTTACAGAAGTGTGTCATGTGGTTTCCACCTCCTTAGGAACTAGCTCTCTATGAAGGCTCCAGGGACCAGCTCCCTTATGTCGGGAAGAGACTGCATTGCTGTCCTCAGACTCTGAGAACTCTAGCCATTAAGACACCACCATGCCTTGAATGCGGAAAGCTTCATTTAATTGGGAGGTGGGGATAACCAGCCTAAAGGAAGCCAAAATCATGCTTAAGGCTCAGTCACATTCAGCTGCCTGTTAGAAGGACATACAGGTAAGCTTGCCTGGCTTCTAGCCCCAGCATCACTCAGAAAAGCAGGAAAGAAAAAGCTCTTTGTGTAGAGCTCAGATCTCAATTCTGAAATGAAACCAAAACTCTGACTCAGCAGAAGGCGCCTTCCAAAAGCAGAGACAATTTCCCCGTGAAAATATATCTGATATGAAAGGAAACTAATTCTAGAGCAGGGGTGGGGAATGCATGACCCTCCAGATGTTGTTCAACTGTAAGCCCCATCAGCCCTAACCAGCATAGCCAATGATGAGGGATTATGGGAGCTGCAGAACAGCATCATGTGGAGGGCCGCATGTGCACCATCCCAGCTCTAGAGCATGGAAGAACTCCACTACATGGGATGGTACATATTTCATAGGTGCCATAAAATGTCAGGCTAGCCCCCTAGTGTTTCTTTCTGATATTAAAAACTAGCAAAGCTTTGGCATATCCAGCAGGATATACTCCAGATATATATTTTCAAGTAACACTGGAAAAGGCATCAAGGACCAAAAGGAACCAACAGAATCAAAATATGTGCAATTCTGACATATATTTCAAATGTTTGAGTATAGTTAATAGGGAAAAGTCTATTCCAAATCAGTGGTTTGTTGCACGGTATATATATATATTTGCCACTTCACAGCAAATACTGGCAGTTTAATAAGAGAACAAACTAGCAGAGGAAGAAATTACACTGTTATCCTCTGCCGTCCTCTGCTGTCAAAAAAGCACTACTGCATGATTCCTGCTGAAGTCCACACTGTTGGCTTTGTACATGTATCACGCACACTACAACAGACATACAAAGGTCAGGGAGGGCAGTTATCCTGTCTCTCTAGGGAACCCTGGGAATTGTAGTACTGCAAAAGGGACTTGAAATCTCTCACAGAATTCTCAGCATTTTTGGCAGAAACTGAGTTAAAGTGGTATCCAAAGCGAGGGGTTGGATCCAGATTTAGTTATCGTAGAGTAGACCCATTAAAATCAATGGGACTATAGTTTGTGTTGTTGTTCAGTCGTTCAGTCATGTCCGACTCTTCGTGACCCCATGGATCATAGCATGCCAGGCCTTCCTGTCCTCCGCTCTCTCCTGGAGTGTGCTCAAGTCCATAGTCATTGCATCGGTGATGCTATCTAGCCACCTCATCCTCTGCCGTCCCCTTCTCCTTTTGCCTTCAATCTCTCCCAGCATCAGGGTCTTTTCCAGGGAGTTTTCTCTTCGCATTAGGTGGCCAAAATATTGGAGCTTCAGCTTCAGTATCTGTCTTTCCAATGAGCAGTCAGGGTTGATTTCCTTTAGGATTGACTGATTTGACCTCCTTGCAGTCCAAGGGACTCGTAAGAGTCTTCTCCAACACCACAGTTCGAAAGCATCAATTCTTCGGCGCTCAGCCTTCCTTATAGTCCAGCTCTCACAGCCATACATTACTACTGGGAAAACCATAGCTTTGATTAGATGGACCTTTGTCGGCAAGGTGATGTCTCTGCTTCTTACTATGCTGTCTAGGTTGGCCATAGCTTTCCTCCCAAGGAGCAAGCGTCTTTTAATTTCATGGCTACAGTCACCGTCTGCGGTGATCTTGGAGCCCAAGAATGTAAAATCTGTCACTGCTTCCATTTCTTCCCCTTCTATATGCCAGGAAGTGATGGGGCCAGATGCCATGATCTTCGTTTTTTTAATGTTGAGTTTCAAACCAGCTTTTGCACTCTCCTCTTTCACCCTCCACAAGAGGCTCTTGAGATCCTCTTCGCTTTCTGCCATTAGGGTGGTATCATCTGCATATCGGAGGTTGTTGATAATTCTCCCAGCAATCTTAATTCCGACCTGTGATTCATCCAACCCAGCATTTCTCATGATGTACTCTGCATATAAGTTAAATAAGCAGGGTGACAATATGCAGCCTTGTCATACTCCTTTCCCAATTTTGAACCACTCGGTTGTTCTATGTCTGGTTCTTACTGTTGCTTCTTGACCCTCGTACAGGTTTATCAGGAGACAGGTAAGGTGGTCTGGTACTCCCATCACTTTAAGAATTTGCCAGAGTTTGTTGTGATCCACACAATCCAAGGCTTTAGCGTAGTCAATGAAGCAGAAATAGACTTTTTTTGGAATTCTCTTGCTTTCTCCATGATGCAGCGAATGTTGGCGATTTGATCTCTAGTTCCTCTGCCTCTTCGAAACCCAGCTTGTACTTCTGGTAGTTCTCGGTTCGCATACTGCTGAAGCCTAGCTTGTAGGATTTTGAGCATCACCTTGCTGGCATGTGAAATGAGCGCAATTGTGCGGTAGTCTGAACACTCTTTGGCGTTGCCCTTCTTTGGAATTGGAATGTAAACTCAACTTTTCCAGTCTTGCGGCCATTGTTGAGTGTTCCAAATTTGTTGGCATATTGAATGCAGCACTTTAACAGCATCATCTGTTAGGATCTTAAATAGCTCAGCTGAAATACTGTCATCTCTGCTAGCTTTGTTGTTACTAATGCTTCCTAAGGCCCACTTGACTTCACTCTCTAGGATGTCTGGCTCAAGTTCTGTGAGCGCATTATTATGGCTATCAGGGACATTCAGATCTTTCCTGTATAGTTCTTCTGTGTATTCTTTCCACCTCTTCTTAATCTCATCTGCTTCTGTTAGGTCCCTGCCTTCTTTGTCCTTTATCATGCCCGTCTTTGCACACACGTTCCCTTGAGATCTCCGATTTTCTTGAAAAGATCTCTAGTCTTTCCCATTCTATTGTTTTCCTTGATTTCTTTGCATTGTTCATGTAAGAAGGCCTTCTTGTCTCTCCTTGCTATTCTATGGAACTCTGCATTCAGTTGGATATGCCCTTTCTCCCTTCCTTTATGGATTTATGGATGGATTTAGTTTATGGATGGATTGAGTTGCTGCCTCCTGAACAATGTTATGGACCTCCGTCCATAATTCCTCAGGCACTCTGTCTACCAGGTCTAATCCCTGAAATCTATTCCTCACCTCTACTGTATATTCATCAGGGATATGATTTAGGTCATACCTCAATGGTTTAGTGGTTTTCCCTACGTTCCTCAATTTAAGCCAAAATTTTGCAATAAGAAGCTCATGATCTGAGCCACAGTCAGCTCCAGGTCTTGTTTTTACTGACTGTATAGAGCTTCTCCATCTTTGGCTGCAAAGGACATAATCAATCTGGTTTCGATATTGACCATCTGGTGATGTCCACGTGTAGAGTCGCCTCTTGTGCTGTTGGAAAAGAGTGTTTGGTATGATCAGTGTGTTCTCTTGGCAAAACTCTACTAGCCTTTGTCCTGCTTCATTTTGTACACCAAGGCCATGCCTGCCTGTTATCCCGGTGATTTCTTGACTTCCTACTTTAGCATTCCAATCCCCTATGATGAAGAGGACATCTTTTTTGGTGTTAGTTCTAGAAGGTGTTATAGGTCTTCATAGAACCGATCAACCTCAGCTTCTTTGGCCTCAGTGGTTGGGGCATAGACTTGAATTACTGTGATGTTGAATGGTTTGCCTTGGATTCGTACTGAGATCATTCTATCGTTTTTGAGATTGTACCCCAGTACTGCTTTTCCCACCCCACCCTTTTGTTGACTATGAGTGCTACTCCATTTCTTCTAAGGCATTCTTGCCCACAGTAGTAGATATAATGGTCACCTGAATTAAATTCGCCCATGCTTGTCCATTTTAGTTCGCTGATTCCCAAGATGTCGATGTTCAATCTTGCCATCTCATGTTTGACCAGCTCCAGCTTACCTTGATTCATTGATCTTATATTCCAGGTTCCTAAACAATATTGTTCTTTACAGCATTGGACTTTCTTTTCACCACCAGACACATCCACAGCTGAGTGTCCTTTCGGCTTTGGCCCAGGCGCTTCACTCTTTCTGGCACTACTTGGAAATTCCCTCTGCTCTTCCCCAGTAGTATATTGGACACCTTCCGACCTGAGGGGCTCATCTTCTGGCATCATATCTTTTAGCCTTGTGATACGTTCCATGGGGTTTTCTTGGCAAGAATACTGGAGTGGGTTGCCATTTCCAGTTATGACCAACTTGTCCCATTGGTTTCAGTGGATCTACTCTAAGTATGACTAAATCTGGATCCATGCCAATGTGTCTGTAGTCCAGATAGGACGTTTTTACCAATTCACCAAAGATGTGACTATTTAGGACAAGGAAATATTCCTATAAAGCTAACCCCAACTCCCTCCAGGACAGACTTGGATTGACTGGTTGATACAAGCATCATATCCGCACCCAGAAAACAACCAACATCATGCAACTTTCTTTGCTTCGGACAGGGTATGTTTGCATTGAAAGCTGATCATTGATTTTTTGGTGGAAGTACTGACAGATATGCCTCCTTTCCCTACCACAGTAAAAATTCTAATTTGATCAGAGTTCTTTACTGTTAAATCATTGCTGCAAGACAGAGCAGGTAATTTGCTACTACTGCCCTAAAACTTTTGGATCCAAGTAAAAGGAAACATGACCAAAATGGATGATAATAATTCTTAAATGATACCTTACAGTACATGGCTTGGGATCACAATAGCTGATGGAGTGCTTCTCCCAGCATGAATGGACACATACACTATGTTCAGCATCTAAGGTGCCTCCTCTGAGGGAGGCTCGGAGGATGGTAATAAGGGAGAGGGCCTTCTCAGTGGTGGCCCCTCAATTATAGAATGATCTCCCCGACAAGGCCCGCCTGGTGTCAACACTGTTATCTTTTTGGCGCCAGGTTAAAACTGCCCTCTTCTCTCAGGCATTTGGCAGCTTATAATGAGGTTTTAATCAGGTCTTGGATTGTCTTTGGTTGAATTTGTTAGATATATGTTGTCTGGGTGTGTGCTGTCTGTTTATACGTTTTAATGTAAATGGTTTTGCACTTTTATAATGTATTTTAACGGTATTTAATTTTTGTGAATCGCCCAGAGAGCTTCGGCTATGGGGCAGTATAGAAATATAATAATAAATAAAATGAAATAAGGTGTAAATGTTCCCAAACCTACAGGCATGCACTACTTTTATTAGGACCAGCCAAAATGCCACAAAAGGGTATGTAAGCTTTCAAGTGTTCTAGAATTCTTCATCAGGGTAGATCAGGTGTGGGCAACTTGTGGCCCTCAAGATGTTTTGTCCCACAACTCCCATCCTTTCTTCACACTGGGAAGGGCTAATGGACGTTGTAGGCCAAACATCTGGAGGGCCACCAGTTACCCAGCCCTGGGCTAGATGGTACAGAGGGAGGGAACAAAAAAGTACAAAGTTTAGGCCACATGTTGTGGCCATGAGGTCTGCAGCTTAACCTCAGTCTGAAAATGGAGATTGTAGAATGAATTGAGTCACTTGCAGATGCTGCTGGTATCAGATTACACCTGAGTCACAGAAGTAATGGCTGTCCCCCATTTCTGATGTAAAGGTTGGCTGCAATTCAGATCTGTCTCTTGCCTTGGGAGAAACACACAGGTTCCTGAGTAAGCAGAGAGTAGAAGTAATGTGAAATATTACTGTCTTTATTCTAGCAAAGCCAGAGATTAATTCTAAGTGGTGCACTAGGTAAAAGTGCCAATTGAAGCCGAGTTGTGCAGTATTACCTAGTGCTTGGAGGTCAAGGAAGCCTCAAAATGCAAAGTCCCTCTTCAGGTGATAGGAAGCCTGAAGCTCTGATCAATTCCTATAGGTTGGGGATGAGGCAGATGACAGGGCCAGCAGAAGAACGAGCAGAAGAAGCTGTAGTTACCTTATGTTTTTGCCCCATTGGGCGATTTAAATGTATATGAATGTTCTCCAGCTTTGCATTTGCTATACCTTCCCTGTATAGTCTTTAGAACCAGGGCTATCAGCCCTTATAAAAAGGGACATCTTGACAACCTGCAAAGTATAAACTAGAGTTACACAATGAAAGATTTATATAATGTGAAAGACATGCTAGGCTTCTATAATAAATAGACAGCAGGGCCGGCCCTATCATTATGCGGGCTCATGCACCTGCATCAGGTCGCAGAGCTGGAGGAGCAGCAAATTGTGCTGCTCCCCCCCCCCCCGCCCAATCTAGGAGGGCCCAAGCCATGCAGCCTGGAGAAGCGGTCTTGTGAGATCCTGCAGGACCCCTGCTGGGTCTCACAGGATGTGAGAAATTGCTTCCTTCAGCCACATGCTGCAACAACAAAGGTAAAGGGGTTGGGGATGGGGGCATGTGGTGACAAGAGGCAGGGTGTGTGGAGGCACTAGTTGTCTCTTGCTCCAGGTAGCAAGAGAGTTTGCGCCAGCCCTGATAGAAAGAAATGTGTTCAGTGGCACCTTGAAACTAGGGACGAATGGATTTTGTAAAATCTGTTCTGTCTGCATTTCATGGATTGTCAGGTGCCTTTCATTCCATCATCCGTTCATTGGCAGAATTGGATTTTTTCCCAAATTTCCCAAATTTGTGCAAATTCGCATTTGTGAAAATTTGCAAATCTCTACCAAAATGTGCAAATCTCCCCAAAATGCATGTTTCCATGCTTTAGCATATGGGGTAAATGCACATTTTCAGGCAGTTTTTTTTTAATTATATGTATTTTTCTATGACTAAATTTGCGTAAAAATCTGGAAAGTTAAAAAACAAAACAATCCACAACTCCATGGAATCCATGAAACTCAGGAAAAGCCGGTCCCCTGCAGAAACCACGGAAATACAAAAACAAATTAATTTGGTTCCATTGCGGATTTCTCTGACATCCCTACCTGAGACTACTTTAAGCTTTTTATTGTAAAATGGCACAAGCTTTCATAGGCAGCAACCTACCTCATCATGTGATGTGTTGGAACTGAGAAAAGACAGAAAAGTCCATTAAAACCTGAACAAGAGGAAACATTCTAAAGTTCTTAAAGGGACAGTAATAATATACATTATGTAGAATCTTTATAGCATGCAAAAAAATCAGCAGAAGATTGGAGTATGAATAGATTTCATTTTGTCCTCTGCAGAATAATATTTGCTCTGAATTCCATAAATGTATCACATCTCTGAGAAGGAATTTACCATGCCTTGATTAGTTGCATATTGTGGAATTTCTCAGGGCTCTGAAAAATCCATTATTACTCCCTTGTAATACTCAATAAATAAGGCTATTTCACATCACAATTGTTCTGAACCCTTACAAGCCAAGGAAAGGCCCGGGTTCAGGGAACGGCAAATGCTGTGAAGCACCCATTCCAGCATCTGTAGAATGCCTGTAAAAATCTGAAATTAGGAATCTAATTAGCTACCTTAATAGGAAGAAGCTATGCTCCATAACCAAAGATATTTTTCTCTTAGGAGCTACAAGGGAAGGCCTCCTAATGAAAATACACAGCAAGTTCCAAAGAAAACTGTCCAAGTAAAAGAAAAGAGGATTGAAAGGTGAGTGGCAATATTTCTCAATTTACACCTTAAACAAGGTGTAACAATTCCCCAGAAAGTTCAGTTTGCCCCCTCTGTCTTGGTCTTCTGCCATCTGGTCAAGATATGTTTATTCCATTTGGTTTTAGTTCCATTTGGCTTTATGGCCCATTAGTTTTAGTTTTAATAGGCTGATCCCATTTTTGCTTTTTAAGATTTTTATCTGTACCTGTCTGTTTTTTAAAACATTTTTATGATGGTATTAATTTTTTATATTTTTGTGAATATTTTAAAATTGTTATAAGCCAGCTTGAATTTTGTGACTGAAATAGAAAAGTGGGGTATGCATTTTCTAAATAAATAACAGAGAGAGAGAGAGAGACAATAGCGAAGGATACATAATGTTAAGTCCTTAGAATTCATCAACAACAACTAAGATCTAAAGTGTTATTTTTTAAAAAATGTATGCCTAAAGGTTCAATTTTTTTAAATTGAAATGGTTTTGAAACTTTAAAAGTCGCATTTCTGAAATACTGTTTCATATTTCAGTGCAAACATTTTGTTTCGTTTCTATACAAATACACTGCTATAGACCTCCATAAATTAGAACCTTGGGTGGTTTTCAGTGCATGTCTACTCAGGTGCCCCTGAGTTCAGTGGGATTTACTCCCAGGTAAATGTGGACACAACTGCAACACAACTCACTGTAATAATCCATAAAGATCCATTATCTTTATTTGTTTTCAGGTGGCCAAGAGTCATGCCTACTAATTTAGCAAAAGAGAGTACACTAATGCTTCAAGGACAATTACCAAATGGCTGTGAGTCTCTTGAATTCCACACGGGCGAGAAAAAGAGCCTTATGAAACAGCTTAGGACAACAGTGAGGAAAATGTTCCCATTCTATCAAAAGGCAAAGAAGAAAGCCAAGCTTCACACTGACAATCCTCCAAAGCCAGTAATGCCTGGGACAGCTGGGACAGTAATGCCCAACAAGCACCATGTCCTTCCAAGGACTATTAGGGAATTCTCTTCTCCCAAAGTATTTCCAAAATGGAAAAAAGGGAAGCTTTCTCAGAATGGTAATTGACCCTCTACACACCGATAGGTCACTTTACACATGATCTGTTTTCGTGTGCATAATTTAGATAGGGCAAATTGGGCACAGAGCCTACCTGAGCTTCAACCCAGGTGAGAACATGCTTCAGCAGTGGCTATATTGTGGCCCAGCACATTAAACTCCATATATTTAGGGCAAAACTAAATTTGACATTGGGAAATTCATGATGGGAACGCCTAGTTTTTTAAAAAGGTAAATGCAGCTGTGGGGAGGAAGGACTTAGTCCTTTTCTACTTTCCTGATCCAAATCCCCCCACCCCCTGCTTGATACTATTTTCCTTGCAGAGGAAAACAAACAGATACCCGTTATGGTGCCTGTAATTTTTCTCCTTTGGGGCAAATAGGAGCTTTAGTAAGGGGACACTTTGGATAAGGAAAATATCACAGGGAAAGGGTTAAGCACCACTCCCCCAGTCCAATCCCCCCACTCCCATGGCTGCTTCTATCTTTAAAATACACACACAAACACATACATGGGCAATCCCATAGTGTTGGGCTAAGCAAGCTGGTGTCCTCCAGATGCTTTGCACTAAAACTCCAATAACTCTTAATGGGGGAGGGAGGGGAGTGGCTTCAAAGCTGCAGAACCTGTTTTGCAACATTTCCCCCCACCTTCACCTTTGACCTTGGGTGGGAGAAGAGATTTGCAGGCAGGAAATGGATTGTTATATTCCATTTCCTCTCCTTTGATGATGGGATTTGTTGGTCAGCTATTATTATTATTATTATTATTACTATTATTATCCTAATTCTTAATGTGCATCTACACTATAGAACAGTGAATAATCTGCATTCTGCATAATTTGCAAAACCTGCATTCTGGAACAGCTGCACATTTATTTATTTGTTTGTTTAAAGTATTTTTTATCTTGCTTCTCAACCAAAAAGTCCCCGCCTTGGGTTCGTTAAGGAGGAACAAAGGCGGGATATAAATGTAATAAATAAAAATAAAATATTTTTATAAAAATAAAAATGAATTTAAATAATAAATAAATTAGAGCAATACAACAATGGAACCAACTACCTAGGGAGGTGCTGGGCTCTCCCACACTGGAGGCATTCAAGACGAGGCTGGACAGCCATCTGTCAGGGATGCTCTGACTTGGATTCCTGCATTGAGCAGGGGTTGGACTCGATGGCCTTGTAGGCCCCTTCCAACCCTACTATTCTATGATTCCATGAAATAAAAATCAGTAAAACAAGTCAGTCCCTCCCCGTAGAGTTACAATCTAAAAAGACACAACATACAAGAAAAAGGGATGGGAAGGGAAGGAGCAGAAAAAAAGTAGTTCCCCTCTCATCTCCCTCCGTGCAGTCTGCTGGAACTGCTGGTAGTGGTATCAGTTGAGGGAAGAGGAGCCTTCACGAGGGAGGTCATTCAGCAGCGCTGGTGGTATGGTCCTGCTGACGCCTCTCATCTCCCTCCATTCAGCCTGCTGTTGGTGAGGGAGGAGGAACCTTCATGAGGAAGGTTGTCAACAGGGCTGGCGGAATGGCCCAGCTTCCCTCTCTCATCTCCCTTCACACAGCGTGCTGGATGGCAGCTGGTGGTGACAGTTGAGGGAGGAGGAGCCTTCATGCGGGAGGTCTTTCAGAAGGACTGGCGGAATGGCCCTGCTTCCCCTCTCATCTCCCTCTCTCTCTTATCTCCCGCAGTTCAGACTGCTGGAATGGCTGCTGGTGGTGACAGTTAGGGAGGGGAGACTTTTTTTTAAAGGAGCCTGAAATGGCAGCATGATCTCCCACTTCTCTCACAATTGCAGCCCTATAGTTCAGCTTGTGGGATGTGCTCATGCTATAAACACAACTGAGAAAGCACATATGAACTTTCAAACTCCTCCTACTTCTCCCACACTTACAACACCGTGCACTTGATTGCATTATAAACACAGTGGATACTGCACTGTATTCATTAATGTGTCACCACAAAGCAGCAATTGTATGTGACAAAAATCTGGCACTGGGGTGCCTCAGACACGAAACGGTCTCCAGCGTAGACTGTTATCTCTGAGTTCTGTTTATGGCATAGCAAAACAACAGTCGTATTTATTCTGGGTTACTTATGGCAGTATCCAATATTGTCAGTCCACCACCATTAAACACATTGTGCTAGCGGAAACAAACACTAGTACAATGGGGGCTAGTGCTTGCTAGTACAACCCTTGAAACTAGCCCAGATTGGTGCTTCTGGAATGGGACAAGTCAGCAGAATTCCCTTCTGAGAGCTCCACTGACTCGTCCCAGTCTGGAAGCACTAATTTCAGCTAGGTTCTGATTGTGCTAGCAAGCACTAGCTCCCTGTTGTACTAGCGTTTGTTTCCTAAGCAGCATTAGATACTGCCCTTAAACTGGAACAAATGGATTTGACCTTGTGACAAGTAAACAGGTATTTGGACTCCACTCTCTTTATCCTTTCCTCTTTCTTCCTTTGAAGCTTCAATTCAGCTGGATGTGAATATTGTGGAAGAAGAACATGCGCAAAGCATAAGTGGGATGAACACACGTGTGGAAGCAAGACAGATGACAAGGCGCATCTCAGTGGTGTCATTGCCACCTGGGATCCGAAAGGTAACTGGCAAAACATGCTGAATTGGCTGCATTTATTAAATTGTACCCTTTAAGTTGCTTCATTTCTTTATAGATTGAGTGAGCATTAATAGCCAAGGGCCCAGAGGCTGTTAATCTATATCATCCATTGTACACACACATACATACCATTGTGGGTGCCATCTTAAGGCCCGTAAAAGCATTAGTATACGTACATGGCTCCTGCATTACTTAAAGTTCAGAGTTTGTAGAGTTGCACCAGCGACTCATGTTCAATAAATAGCACCTTCGCCCTCCCAAAGAAAATCCCAAATCCAGCTGTTCCACAGAAACTGGAATCCATGACTGTAGTCAGTGTTGCTTTTACTAAAACTCTCAGTTTTTAGTTTTAAAAAGAAGCAAGTTTCTGATACTCAGGTTTTTTGAAAATGTGCAGGTTGTCTTCTTTAAACATTCAGAAAGGGGAGTGGGTGATTAGAGTATAAGTGTCTTTCATGTTTCTACTTTATGATTCTCAACCTCTTTCCTCTTGTCAGTGCAGGCTCCAGGGTTTTGTGTGTGCATGGGGGGGGGGGTAGGGGGCTTGGGCTAGATGCCCTCAGTGGGTCCCTCCTTGAGTGGGTTCAGCTCCTCCTCACTTGTCCCAAATGCCTATTCACTTCCCCTCTCCCTCTGGATCCAATTTGTACCACCGCCTGGAGGGACGGTGTAAGGAGAGTGAAGGAAGGTGGTCTATCTTCTCACTATTGTCACTGCATGTGTGCTCAGACAGGGCTGGTGAATGGGCAGTGGCAGCAAAGAGGAGCAAGAGGCCCAGGCCCAGGAGTGTAGTGTAGCTTTGACAAGCGGCCAACAATGCCTTGCCCTGACATTGGACCTGCCTCTTGCCCTGCACAGCCTGGATCTGGGCAGCCCATTGATCAGTGGAGGCTGGTGGCTCCAATGTCAGTGGGATAGCAAATCCGCTCAGTGTTTCAGTCAGAACCAGTCAGAACTCGAAACTCCTTCTGACTGAAACCCGGAGCAGATTCACCACCCCACTGTCATCAGCGCCACCAGCCTCCTCTACCATAGATATGAATGCAAGACCTTGTATGGGCACACAGCAAGCACTTGTCTTTTCCCCAAACTCTATGCTACATTGCAAAGTGCTCTTCAAACTCAACCCCCTGCCCCCATCTCAGATTTTATTTTAAGTTCCACTATAAGAACTATTAAGTCTACAGCAGGGGGGAAGAGCTTCAGGTCTGTGAGCCAAATCTGGCCCACCTGGGGTCCCAGTCCAGAGGGTTCCCCAGATGGCCATACCCCCTTCTCCCCATCCACTGATCATTGGGTGATTTTCCGGCTTTTGTGAAGTTTTTTTCCCATTCTAAAAGGTGGAAATGCCTTTCCTAAGGCTTTGTTACTGGCAAGAAGAGCTTTAAGCTAAACTATGCTGGTATTTTTTGTTCTGTCCCTTTTGCCCTCAACTCCATCCACAACTGGAATGCGGCCCTTGAGAGCTTCTCCGAAATGGGCGGCAGGGTGGAAGGAGCAAAGAGGCAGTTTTCACCTCTCCGTCCTCCTGTGTTTGTTTGTTTTCCTCTAGATGGGCCTCTGAGCCTGTCTAGCAGAAGCACGCTGGCCGGGCTGGGGCTGGGAGAGGCCATAGGCTTTCTTGTATCCTGGCCTCTCCTCTCCTCCTCACCCACTGCAGTGCTCCCTTTCAGACCTCTCCAAGGTTCTCTGAGGCTGCTTTTGTGACTTTAGAATGCGGACAGTGGTTCTTTCCATGGCAGCTGTGAGGGGAGGGATCAGATACTGGAGTCTCCCTTCCAAGGTTGTAGCAGTGTCTCCAGAGACCATAGGATTGCTCTCCCTGTCACTCAATTAGATATTTGTGAAACTAGAGGTGAAGGAGGGAGCTTTACCAACAGAGCTCCTAAAATGGATAATTCCAACATGAATCTCCATGTGCGTAAAAGTAGCTATTTCTGGAACCCATTTAGCTTTCCCTTCAGAACAGTTCTCCCTCCCCCACTTTTGAACTGAAGTTCCACTGTAAACAGCCACAAACACTGCTCTTTTGATCACCTGTGTACAGTTGTGATCACTCTATCTCAAAAAGGATATTGGAAAACTGGAGGAGGTACTGAAACAATCAACGAATTATGATAGCAGGGTCATCTGGCTGCACAATCCTTGTTCCTAGAGTGCTTGATCTAATCTGTGTTGTGCAACTGTTTTGCTAAATACAGAAGCATAAAGGTTAATACAATGCAGATGGCTTGTGGATTAGGGTACACTCCATTATGCAACTACTTGACCTGTAGGAGAAAAGATTAATAAACCAGGCAGACTGGATTAGAAGGCAAGGTTGCTGTAAGGTGGGCCATCATCCGTTAAACCAAATTTAAAAGGAACTTTAACATTTGCTGCTAGGTTTTATTCTGGATGTATTGTTATATTGTGGTTTCAAGCTTTTGTATTTTGTTTATGTTGCGCTCTGTGGTTTTAATTTTTGTGAACCGCCCAGAGAGCTTTGGCTATTGGGTGGTATAGAAATGAAATGAATAAATGAATGAATAAATAAATTTATTGAAACCTGAATAAAATCTCCTGGAGGGATTCTCTTTTTGAATTAGGTTTCCCAATCCTTCCTCAGCAGGTACCTCCCAATTCAGTTTGGTTGGTTGTTGTAGCCCTCTGCTGGTCCAACTTGGAACTAATTTTGTCCCTATTTATTTGTTCATAAATATGGCAAAAGCTTCACTGCATCTGATCTATTCCTTTATTTAATTTCTATCCCGCCTTTCCAACAAAAAAAGAAAAAGAAAAGGTGCTCAAAGAGGTTAACAATAACATCCAGATTAAAGACAAAAACTTAACTAAAATATAGCATAAAAACCAAATAAATCAAAAACACAATTAGAAACACAATAAACAGCAAGATAAATGTTATCTTTTTAAAAAAATAGAAAATAATTAAAGTCATAACCAAGATAATGTCAGTTTGAGTGCTTGTGACGAATACCCTGAAAATTTAATACCAAGTTGCTTTGCTGGATCAGACCAAGAGAAGATCCATTCATTTTTTGAATGATCCATTACTCCATCAATAATAGTAACTCACCTGATGTCCTAGGTTGCTTGCTAGTGGGGCATGATAGTGCTGAATATCTCCCATTGTTTGTCCCCGGGAGTACTACCGTAAACATGTAGGTTCCATTTTTAGCTAACATGCAGAACAGCACTTACAAACCTATCCCACCCAGGTATCCCCTTTTAAGAAAAAGAAAATCAGAACCTACAATATCTTAAGCCAATCTTTATACACAAGGAACAGGATTGTATTATGCCTGTGCACTCCCAGACCCATTTGCGCAACAGGGTTTTTTTGGTTCTAAAAACAACCTGAAAGAAGTGAAAACGCTCATTTGAAGAACGGGGTCGGTCAGCGGAGATCACAGAAGGGAACTCTGCTGACTTATCCTGATCTGGAAATGAACGTTTCCACTCCTTTCCAGCGTTATTTTTAGAAACGCAAAAGCCCCGTTATGCACCTAGTGGGTCCTGCGAGTGCAACAGAACCAGCGGAGGTGGAGCAGCCCTGTTGGATGCTCCCCTCTATGTTCCATTCCTCCGGCCATAATTAATTGCTCTTTTCAGTGCCTCTTCCACTTTTACAATTCAGATGGGTTTGAAAGGTACTTTTTGTTGTTGTTTATTTGTTCAGTCGCTTCCGACTCTTCGTGACTTCATGGACCAGCCCACGCCAAAGCTTCCTGTCGGCCGTCACCACCCCCAGCTCCCCCAAGGTCGAGTCTGTCACCCCCAGAATATCATCTATCTACCTTGCCCTTGGTCGGCCCCTCTTCCTTTGGCCTTTCACTTTCCCTAGCATCAGCATCTTCTCCAGGGTATCCTATCTTCTCATGATGTGGCCAAAGTACTTCAGTTTTGCCTTTAATATAATTCCCAAAAGGTACTTTAGAAATATTTTAATAAATAAATAATCATAACTGTAAACAGTATTTTAAATGTGGGTGGCTAAAGGTACTAGTCTACTGCTGAAAGGCTATCTGAATATATAAAATGGAATTATGATGTTCATCAGGGTAATGATGAACCCTGCACACCAGCAGTTGGGAACCTGCAGCCTGAGAGACACGTGTGGCCCTAGGGCTTTTTTCACGTGGCCTTAATTTCATGCAGCCTGTAGAGATGGGATGGAACAGAGAAGATTACCATGAGGGAATACAACCCTCAGCAGAAAAAAAGGTTCCCCGCCCGGGCTGTATCTGCACACCACTGACTGAATATCAGGAGCTACATATGTAAAGGTGCTTCCCTGCCTATTATTGGAATTTTCTGCAAGTTCTGAGAGTGCCTTGGACTGCAAGAAGATCAAACCAGTCCATACTCCAGGAAATAAAGCCAGACTGCTCACTTGAGGGAAGGATATTAAAGGCAAAACTGAAGTACTTTGGCCACATCATGAGAAGACAGGATACCCTGGAGAAGATGCTGATGCTAGGGAAAGTGGAAGGCAAAGGGAAGATGGGCCGACCAAGGGCAAGATGGATGGATGATATTCTGGAGGTGACGGACTCGACCTTGGGGGAGCTGGGGGTAGCGACGGCCAACAGGAAGCTCTGGCGTGGGCTGGTCCATGAAGTCATGAAGAGTCAGAAGCGACTGACCGAATAAACAACAACATGGCAAATTTCTTTTCTCAAGGAAGAGGAAACCTCTGCTCATGCAGATCACAGAAGGTTGTTTTTGTCTGAAGGTTTTCTTTCTTGTTGTGTTAACAGGTTTCATATCTGGCAAAAAAGAAACACTTTCCAGTATTCAAAAAGAAGAAGAAAAACATGCCATCAGTGTGGTACCATTCAGACATAACACTAGGGAAGCTTCAAATGCAGGTATCTTACAACAATGTATTGTTTGATAATATCTTGCATCACAGATTTTTGTCTTTTTATTCTAATTCACTGCTACCCTTCCTTCTGCATACCAGCAAAGTGTTGTACTCAGGGCCTGCCCTCCCATGAGGCAGGGTGGATCCCCCACTTTAGGCAGTGGAGTGGGAGGGGTGGGAAATCATGTTTCCCAACCTTCAGCTGCTGCCTACTGTCCTCTGGAGAGCCCTGCTGGTCACTTTTCCACTGCAGCAAATGCCACACCCGAAAGCAGCCAGCCCAGCTCTCCAGAGCAGCTGCTCAGCCAATGCCTCTCTCCGAGGATCTCTCAGAACCCTGGAGGGGTCCTTCTGCTGGCCACTTTCCTGCTGCGGCAAATGCCACAGCAGAAGAGTGCCCCACACAACTCTCTGGAACAGGAGCTAGTCCCACTGCGAGGACCTCTCAGACCATGACACTGGCAAGCTGTCTGGAGATTTGCATGAGCCACTTTCCTGCTATGGCAATGCTGGAGCAGGAAAACAGCCGGCGTGGCTCTCCAAAAAATCTACCAGGCCACACTATGGGCAAGGTGGCTATGGAGACTAGTGAGAGATGCCATAGGGAAGAGAGGAGGAAGAGGATGTAGTAATGGGGAGAGGAGGTGGCAGCACAGGGGAGGCAGTGAAGGATGGGGGCACAGTGTGTACTCCCCTTCAGGCCGTGGGACATCTTGTACCACCCCCAGGTTTTCTGCTTGCCACCCTGATTCTAAACATATTACTTGGAGGTGTGTCCAACTGATTTTAGCAGAGATTACTTCCATGTAATATGTTCATGAGCTGGCAGGGCTGACCCAAGACATTTTGCTATCTGAGGCAGAACAGCAAATGGTGCTTTCCCCTCCCCTCCCCTCCCCCCACAACCCAACAAGGTGCCCAAGGCTGTCCAAGTTATTTTGAAACCTGAATTAGAAAATTCCACAAACTCCTCTCCCTGGGAGTAAAAATACAAAATAATAAATGAACTAACAATTTGCTGCCCTTCAGAACACCTAAAATCAGTGGACTGAGGCAGCCGCCTCATTCTCCCTAATGGTAGAGCTGGCTTCAATTCACAATCAACTCATCCTGGAATGATCCAGGGTTGATCTGGATTGTGTGGGTTATGAATCTATGTTATAATTACCTTTCTTTTTTAGACCAATCCCATCTGACAAATGCTACCCACCTGTTTAAAAAGCCCAGACTCTTTTTTAAACAAACGGAGTGCAGAAAATTTGTATTCCTTGACCTATGATTTCTATGGCACATTCTTAAAAAAAAAAAAAAATCACTGCAATTTAGTGATCTTGCCCAGTCCAGCCAACACCTGGCTGTTGTTCCAGAAGTCTTGTGATTTGTTCAGATGCAACTTTGCAAACCTAAGCTTAAGCACGTTTTCCCAAGTGCACAAAGTACTTCACATAGATTATCTCAGTAATCTCTAAAACAACTGAGAAAGGAAGACCAGTATTATTTGTTTTACAAATGGGGGGCCGAAGCTGACAGGTATTGGCTTACATAAAGCCACTCAGTGAATTAATGGAGCTGAGTTTTGAACCGGGAAGTCCAGCTCATATTTTTAATTATTACCTGACACTACTTTCAAGAAGAACATCCATGACATACAGTGGAGACTGTTTCTACATTTCACTATGAGCTTTTTTTTTTTTTTAAACATCACCCAGAACAACTCTCTTCAGTAACTGAAACCTTTCATCTTTCTTTCAGCTCCAATACAGTAATTTTATGTTGTTGTACCTCACATTTGTCTTACTAGGTGGATAATCTCTTGGATAACATCAATGAAAAATCCATACAATTATTGGCTCTGAGAAGTGCAGAGCTGCAACACTGTGAGACTTTGGGAGACAAGATCCTCCAGTCCTCTAAGCAGTTTCAAAGGGTCTCCTTAAAGACAACAAAGAAGCATAAACAGAAAAACATGTGTTTTCCATGTAGATGTTGTTGCTGACACCCTTTGAGTTATTATAAAAGTCACAAAGATCTGTATATCCAAACTGCCAGCAAGTTGTGGTCTTCCTATTTCATCATCTCACTAATCTGAGCTCAGAAGACAAGGGTGTTCTCTTGCGTATCAGGAGAACTTTAAATAAAACTGGAATGCTGCCTTTTACGACATATGCTATAACATATGCTGGGCAGCCCAGTTTCAGAACATGAATGCTGAAACAGTGTGAATCCAAAGCTGAATTACTTTATTATGCAATTCTAACTATTTACTGTATAAAAAGATAAAGGGGTATTTTAAACATTAAGATATATTTACTTCAATCGAAACATGTTGTAGTTTCTCAGGATAAAAAGTAAAATAAAAAATAAATTCAGAGCTCTAATCATTCATCAGCTTCGGGAAAAATGAATTCCAGGCTGCTAGGTTATATCTAGGGCCCATCTATTGTTTATTTTCTGCTTCCATTGGAGTGTCAGAGGATTCTTCGGCTTCTGAAAGTTTCTCATCGTCTGAAATAAATATTGCATTCATTAGTTTAAAATATTCATGTTAGAATGAATGCTTATGAACAGACATTTCTAGAAAATGTTATGCCCTGAAATCATTGTAAGCATCATTAGTGTGAATCCGAAAGAATAGTAGACATATTGAAGCTTAAGGTGCAATTTTTATGGGGCTACCTTTTGCTGAAGAACTGTACGTGCTTTTAGTAAGGTGAAATTGAACATAGTAAAACTTTGGGAAGCCAAATCTGAATTTGTTACTCCATACAAATTACTACCTTACTACATATTATGAACACTGGAGAAATCCACAACGGATTCAAATGACTTGGGATTCCTATGAATCTGACCCGCTCAGGCAGTGGAACATCTTGCGCCACCCCCAGGTTGTTCTGCTTGTCACTCCGATCCGACACACATTACTTGGAAGTGAATCCAACTCATTTTATCAGTTATTACTTCCAGTTCATGAGCTGGCAGGGCTGATCCAAGACATTTTGCTGTCTGAGGCAGAACAGCAAATGGTACTCTCCCATCTGCCCCAACCCATTCAAGGTGTTCAAGGCTGTCCAAGTTATTTAGAAACCTGCGACAGAACACTCCCAAGCTCCTCTCCCAGGGAGTAAAAATACAAAACAATAAATTAACTAACAATTTGCTGCCCTTTCAGCACACCTAAAATCAGTGCCACTAATGGCACTAATCTTCCTAATGGTAGGGCCAGCTCCAATGCACAATCAATAATCAATTAACTGATATTGTGAAACAATGAAATTCTGGCTGCAATCTTATGCACACATACTTGGGAGCCTCCATGGAGGCTCAGGTGTCAGCTGTGAGCCGGACAGCGCTGTATCACCTCCATCTGATACGGCGGCTGCACCCCTTCCTTCCCGACCATCTCCTCCCATTGGTAGTACATGCCCCGGTCTCCTCTTGTTTAGACTACTGTAATGCGCTCTACATGGGGTTACCCTTGAAGATGGTTCAGAAACTGTAGCTGGTACAGAACGCGGCGGCTCGCCTGATTAAAGGCAGCCGCCGGCGAGATCACATCACTCCAGTGCTGAAGGAGTTGCACTGGTTACCAGTTGTTTTCCGGGCCAAATTCAAGGTGTTGGTTTTGACCTCTAAAACCCTATATGGTTCCGGCCCAGCCTATCTTAAGGAGCGCCTCCAGCAGCACCAGACAGGCCGCTTAACAAGATCAGCCTCGGATGGCCTTCTCTCTGTCCCATCAGCCAGGACAGCTAGACTGGTAGGGACGAGGGAGAGGGCCTTTTCTGTGGTGGCCCCCACTCTGTGGAACTCCCTCCCTAGGGAACTCCGTCATGCCCCCTCTTTAATGAGCTTCCGTCGTGCATTAAAAACGTTGTTGTTCAGGCAGGCATTTGGGGTGGGTTAGGGTATTTTAGAAAATGTTTTTATTGTAGAATTTTATTGTTTTAAACTGTTTTTATTGTATGTTGTACATCGCCCAGAGTGGCTGGGTGACCAGCCAGATGGGCGATTAATAAATTTAATAAATAATAATAATAATAAAAATTGGGAGTAAAGCCCACTGAATTAAATGGGACTTTCAAGTAAACAAGCCTGGGGACCGAGGTTGGAGCTCTGGTTCGGAGCTCAGTTCCCAGAAACTGTGCTCCCCCCCGCCCCCCGCTGGCACGGTTCTTCCCCAAGTGTGGAGAGGGCAAAAATAGGGCAGTCCCGAGGGCAGAGAGGGGACTGCAGAAGCCTCTTTACAAGGCTTCCTATGCATCTCACAGCCTTCCCCTCTCCCGCTCCAAAGTCCCCAGCTAGTTGCACAAAATTATGCATCCAGCCAAAAATACAGGGCAGCTGGACCACAGTGGAGAGGATCACCTCCGCATTCCAGCCAACCTACATAGGACAGTTCCTAGGCTCTTGAGTTCGGAGGCTGACATCTATCTTCATAGGGTTGCACCCTTAATCACACAGAAAGGGTACTTCCTGATTCTTGGAGTATATAAGTCTACCTTAGGCAATCTAGGTAGTAAACTTTACATTTGATGACTGTCTATGTTCATATTCGGAAGTGCTTGTAGTTCTAGCAGGCAACCAATGGGAGAAACTTAGCTAGGCTGCTACGTTTGCCCTTGACTGTTACAAGCCTAGGAGACAAGGAGCACTTACACCTGTTCTTGCTAATGAATTGTACTGTAATGAAATAAAAAAGATAAACTGCCATCTACACAGTGGCATTCTTCGCTTCATGAACTATTTGACAACATGTAACCAAAGTCAAATAATAGGTGGTTTACTGACAATAAGTGACTAATCAAATGACTGGAGTGCCAAGCCTAACCAAGCCAAGCCTAAAGTATAATTTTAACATGCTTTTCTCTTTCTGCACATTTATATAATTTGGGTTAGTGCACTGAGATCAACATTTAGTACAGATGTCTTATGTTACTGAGATAAAATTACAATAAAGCCTTTCAAAGGTAATACTGACACGTGCTTTTAAATATATTCTGCTTATTCCATGCATTACAATATTTAAACATTATAAAATTATGACATTCTATGTGCCTGAATTAGCATTAACATATAGTGGTTTCAGTAAAGTTTTCCCACTATTATAATGCTCATCAGAGATAATGTAAAAGCAAAAACTGTATATGGCAGTTAATATACATAAGGCATACTCCAAACTCTGTTAATTTTCGTCACACAGATGTAGTACCATTGAGTTCATTAAGATTATGGTTGCCTTTTTAAGAATGGCTGGAATGTTCCTGAAATCCAAACCATAATTTGGAGTACTAGCAACATGCTACAGTTTCGCAAGATCTCTGTTCCACCCCTTCCTTGTGTGGTTTGATTCCCTTCCTTGTTCGTGAAAACCATATTTTGCCACATGGATATTAAAAGCAAACAAGGAAGTGAGGGGAGGAACCTGAATGCATGAGGAAAGAGAATGTTCTAGATCATTAATTCTGAACTGACCCAGTACCTATTGGTAAGGAAAGCAAGGCCTGTCTTTATGTACTAGAATAACTTACTTTCCAGTGTTTGCTGAAGTTCATGGATGGTGCTCAGAAGAACGTGAAATTGCTTTCGTCTCAACTCCAGCTAAAAAACAAAATGGAATATTGAAATATATGAAAACGTTCATAATTTTCTTTGTTCTGTATCTATCAATATTTAAATGTATAGATCATTCCATTAAAAAACAAGGGAGAAAAATAAGGAAAACTTACTTTGTCTTCAACATTTTCTTTGATATGGGAAAGATGTTGAAGTTCTTTTCCCAGAGCTTCTAATTGCCTGAGAACATATTAAGTGTATTGTCAATGAACACAAGAGTACCTTCATTTATTGTATTTTAATTACATATATCTCAGTCTTCAACTATAACTCTCCGGGTTGCTTACACAAAATAATAATAAACACATCAGAATACTTAATCTTAAAACAATTAAAACAATATAAACTAGAGAGAAAAATCTTTCAGCAATAAAACAGGGTTAAACATCATTCAGAGCCTGGGCAAATAAAAGGGCACTGAAAAGTTTTTTGTGAACTGCCCAGAGAGCTTTGGCTATTAGGAGGTATAGAAAAGAAATTAAATAAATAAATAAATAAATAAGAAAGAAAGAAAGAGAAAGGAAAAGAAAGGAAAAGAAAAGAAACCAAGTCAGGGCATCATGACTGAAAAGGCTCTATGTTCAGTTACTACCTGCCTCACCTTTGATGGCAGGGGGACCTGGAAAAATGATCGTAATACATGGAAGCAAGCAGTCCTAAAGTACCTAGGTCCCAAGCCATTTGGAGCTTAAGGGCACAATCCTATTGTTTACACCTTCGATGCTCATAAACCTCCAAACTCTGAGGCTTATGAACAGCCAGTGCAGAGTGGGAGGAGTGGTGGAGGTGATCATTGTCTGCCTGCTCCGCTTTTTGCTAGATGGCCTTTTTTGCCTGCCAAGCTGGAGTGCTTCAGAGCGGGAGGGAAGGAGGCTGGAGAGGCCTCGGGATAGCTCATATCCTGGCCTCTCCAGTCTCCTCCCCACCAGAACACCGCCTTTACCCCTCCTCCAAGGTTGGGTTCCTGACCTCGGAGCAGCAGCCAGCATGGTTCTTTTCACACCAGCTGCAAGGGGGAGAGGCAGGTGGAGTGCAGATTCCCTCCTCCAAGGTTGGAATGCTGTCTCTGACCTTGGCTCTGTGAATCGGAAGTATCCTATGACCCCCCAGACACCTACGGAATAGGATTGCTCTCTTAAAGGTTAAAATCAGCAGTATGAATTGTGTCTGGAAATAGACTGGAGTCAAGGCAGATATTTCAGGACTGGTGAGATATATTCCATACTGTAGTTTCTGTTCAGTTTTGCCTTTAATATCATTCCCTCAAGTGAATAGTCTGGCTTTATTTCCTGGGGGATGGACTGGTTTGATCTTCTTGCAGTCCAAGGCACTCTCAGAATTTTCCTCCAGCACCACAGTTCAAAAGCATCTATCTTCCTTCACTCAGCCTTCCTTATGGTCCAGCTCTCGCAGCCATAGGTTACTACGGGGAATACCATTGCTTGAACTACGCGGACCTTTGTTGTTAGTGTGATGTCTCTGCTCTTCACTATTTTATCAAGATTTGTCATTGCTCTCCTCCCAAGAAGTCAATGTCTTCTGATTTCCTGGCTGCAGTCAGCATCTGCAGTAATCTTTGCGCCTAGAAAGACAAAGTCTGTCACTGTCCCCACGTTTTCTCCCTCTATTTGCCAGTTATCCATCCTCCTGGTTGCCATAATCTTGGTTTTTTTGAGGTTTTACTGCAACACAGCTTTTGCACTTTCTTCTTTCACCTTCGTCATGAGGTTCCTCAGCTCCTCCTCGCTTTCAGCCATCAAAGTGGTATCATTTGCATATCGGACATTGTTAATGTTTCTTCCAGTGATTTTAACTCCAGCCTTGGCTTCATCAAGCCCAGCACGTCGCATGATGTGTTCTGCGTACAGGTTGAATAGGTAGGGTGAGAGTATACAACCCTGCTGTACTCCTTTCCCAATCTTAAACCAGTCCGTTGATCCATGGTCTGTTCTTACCGTTGCTACTTGGTCGTTATACAGATTCCTCAGGAGGCAGACAAGATGACTTGGTATCCCCATACCACCAAGAACTTGCCACAATCTGTTATGATCCACACAGTCAAAGGCTTTAGAATAGTCAATAAAACAGAAATAGATGTTTTTCTGAAACTCCCTGGCTTTCTCCATTATCCAGCGGATATTGGCAATTTGGTCTCTAGTTCCTCTGCCTTTTCTAAACTCAACTTGTATATCTGGCAATTCTCGTTCCATGAATTGCTGGAGTCTACCTTGCAAGATCTTGAGCATTACCTTACTGGCATGTGAAATAAGTGCCACTGTTCAATAGTTTGAACATTCTTTGGTGCTTCCCTTTTTTGGTATGGGGATATAAGTTGATTTTTTCCAATCTGGTGGCCATTCTTGTGTTTTCCAAATTTGCTGGCATATGGCATGCATCACCTTGACAGCACCATCTTGCAAGATTTTAAACAGTTCAGCTGGGATACCGTCATCTCCTGCTGCCTTGTTATTAGCAATTCTTCTTAAGGCCCATTCAACTTCACGCTTCAGGATGTCTGGCTCTAGCTCACTGACCACAACGTCAAATCTATCCCCAATATTATTATCCTTCCTATACAGATCTTCCATATATTCTTGCCACCTTTTCTTGATCTCTTCTGCTTCTGTTAGGTCCTTGCCATCTTTGTTTTTGATCATACCTATTTTTGCCTGGAATTTACCTCCGATGTTTCTAATTTTCTGGAAGAGGTCTCTTGTCCTTCCTATTCTATTATCTTCTTCCGCTTCTGCGCATTGCTTGTTTAAAAATAATTCCTTCTCTCTTCTGGCTAACCTCTGGAATTGTGCATTTAATTCGGCATATCTCCCCCTATCACTGTTGCCTTTTGCTTTCCTTCTTTCTTGGGCTGCTTCCAGTGTCTCAGCAGACAGCCATCTTGCCTTCTTGGTTTTCTTTTTCTTTGGGACGTTTTTTGTTGCCACCTCCTGAACAATGTTGCGAACTTCTGTCCATAGTTCTTCCGGGACCCTATCTACTAAATCTAGTCCCTTAAATCTATTCTTCACCTCCACTGCATATTCATTAGGCATATTCATGAGCTCATATCTAACTGATCTGTGGGTCTTCCCTATTCTCTTTAGTCTGATTCTAAATTGTGCAATAACAAGTTCGTCATCTGAACTACAATCAGTTCCAGGTCTTGGTTTTACCAACTGCATAGATGTCCGCCACCTTTGGCTATAAAGGATGTAGTCAATCTGATTTCGGTGTCGGCCGTCTGGTGAAGTCCATGTATAAAGTCGTCTCTTAGGTTGCTGGAAGAGAGTGTTTGTTATGCACAGTGAGTTATCTTGGCAAAATTCTATCAGCCTATGTTCTGCTTCATTTTGTTCTCCCAGACCATGCTTGCCTGTAATTCCAGGTGCCGTTTGACTACCCACCTTAGCATTCCAGTCTCCTATAATGAAAATAACATCTTTTTTTGGCGTACTATCCAGTAGGTGCTGCAGATCCTCACAGAACCGATCTACTACTGCTTTTTCAGCATCTGTGGTTGGGGCGTATATTTGGATCACTGTGATGTTAAATGGCTTACCCTGAATTCGAATTGAGATCATTCTGTCATTTTTGGATTGTATCCAAGCACTGCTTTAGCCACTTTATTATTAATTATGAAGGCTACTCCATTTCTTCTGTGGTCCTCTTGTCCACAGTAGTAGATCTGGTGGTCATTTGATGTCCATTCCAGTCCACTGACACCCAAAATGTCTATATTTAATCTTGACATCTCCCCAATAACCATATCCAATTTGCCCTGGCTCATAGATCTTACATTCCAGGTTCCTATGGTGTGTTGATCTTTAGAACATTGGATTCGTCGTTCACCACCAGCACCATCGGCTGCTAGCCGTCCTTTCGGCTTTGAGCTAGCTGCGTCATCACATCTGGGGCTACCTGAACTTATCCTCTGTTCCTCCCCAGTAGCATTTTGACCATCTTCCGACCTGGGAGTCCCATCTTCTGATGGTATACCAACATATCTCTCGTTGTACTGATCCATTTAGTTTTCATGGCAAGAATACTGGGGTGGGTTGCCGTTTCCTTCCCCAGGGATCGTATTTAGGCTACGTTATGTAACTAGTTCCTTATTATGTAAATATGTAACTAGTTCCTTATTAAATCAAGGCATATTTTGTACATGTGAACATTCAAATCTTTTACGTGAATTTCTATAGTGTACTCCAAATTATTATGCTCTATTGTTTTAATATTAGTGATCCCCAGCTTATACTATGTGACTTCATAAAAATGTGACAGCATATCTAATAAAGTATTATCTCAATTTTATATCCAGCATTAGACTCATACTTACTTCAGTGTTTCGTGCCTATCTGGATGGTGCTGTATTACTTTAGCCAAAGCATCATATTCTGAAAAAAAGAGACAGAAATATCAAAAGGATAGAATCCAGCTTTATTCCAATAACACAAAATAAAAAGAGTGTGATTTCATAGAATCATAGAATAGTAGGGTTGGAAGGGGCCTACAAGACCATCGGGTCCAACCCCCTGCTCAATGCAGGAATCCAAGTCAAAGCATCCCTGACAAATGGCTGTCCAGCCTCGTCTTGAATGCCTCCAGTGTGGGACAGCCCACTACCTCCCTAGGTAATTGGTTCCATTGTCATATTGCTCTAACAGTCACGAAGTTTTTCCTGATGTTCAGCTGGAATCTGGCTTCCTATCACTTGAGCCCATTATTCCGTGTCCTGCATACTGGGATGATCGAGAAGAGATCCTGGCCTTCCTCTCTGTGACAACCTTTCAAGTACTTGAAGAGCGCTATCATATCTCCCCTCAGTCTTCTCTTCTCAAGGCTAAACATGCCCAGTTCCTTCAGTCTCTCTTCATAGGGCTTTGTTTCCAGTCCCCTGATCATCTTCGTTGCCCTCCTCTGAACCTTCTCCAGCTTGTCTGCATCCTTCTTAAAGTGTGGTGCCCAGAACTGGACACAGTACTCCAGATGAGGCCTAACCAGTGCTGAGTAGAGGGGAACTAGTACTTCCTGGGATTTGGAAGCTATGCTTCTATTAATGCAGCCCAAAATAGCATTTGCCTTTTTTGCAGTCATATCACATTGTTGGCTCATATTCAGCTTGTCATCGACAACAATTCCAAGATGCTTCTCACTTGTAGTGTTGTTGAGCCACGAATCCCCATCTTGTAACTGTGCATTTGGTTTCTTTTTCCTAGGTGCACAACTTGGCATTTATCCCTATTAAATGTCATTCTGTTGTTTTCTGCCCAGCGCTCCAGTCTATCAAGATCACTTTGAATTTTGTTTCTGTCTTCCAAAGTATTAGCTATCCCGCCCAACTTTGTGTCATCTGCAAATCTGATCAGCATTCCCTGCACTTCCTCCTCCAAGTCATTCATAAAAATGTTGAAGAGCACTGGGCCCAGGACTGAGCCCTGCGGTACCCCGCTCGTTACCTCTCCCCAATTTGAGAAGATCCCATTGATAAGCACTCTTTGAGTGTGATTCTGTAGCCAACTGTGGATACACCTGATCGTTGTTTCATCTAGTCCACTTTGAGTTAGTTTATTCATCAGGATATCATGGGGCACTTTGTCGAAAGCTTTGCTGAAGTCAAGGTATATTATGTCCATAGCATTCCCACAGTCCACAAGGGAGATTACTTGATCAAAAAATGAGATCAGATTTGTCTGGCAGGACTTGTTCTTGACAAATCCATGTTGGCTTCGCGTAATCACTGCATTGTTTTCAAGGTGCTTACAGATGGATTGCTTTATCATCTGCTCCAGAATTTTCCCAGGGACTGATGTCAGACTGACTGGTCTGTAGTTCCTAGGTTCCTCCTTTTTACCCTTTTTGAAGATAGGGACAACATTAGCCCTCCTCCAGTCATCTGGAACTTCCCCCGTCCTCCATGATTTCTCAAAGAGAACAGACAGTGGTTCTGAGAGTTCTTCTGCCAGTTCCTTTATTACTCTAGGATGCAGTTCATCTGGCCCTGTGTTCCTTGACCATATGCCTATCAATCTCAAGCTGCAATCCTGCCCCTTCATCCTGTACTTCGTCTTTGCCAGGGGGATCATAGACCCTCTTTTGGGAGAAGACTGAGCCAAAGTAGGAATTGAGCACTTCTGCCTTTTCTTTGTCATCTGTTATCATTTTGCCATCCTTATTTAATAGCTGAACCACCATTTCTTTCCTCTGTCTTTTACTATGCACATATCTGAAGAAAGCTTTTTTGTTGCTGTTAGCATCCCTCGCTAACCTCACCTCGCTCTTAGCTTTAGCCTTCCTGACGCCATCCCTGCAATTCTGTGCTACCTGCCTGTACTCTTGCTTTGTTGCTTGGCCTTCCTTCCACTTCCTATATGTATACTTTTTTTGTTTTCAGGTCACCTCTAAGGTTTTTGTGAAGCCACGTTGGCTTCTTCTGTTGTCTTCCACCTTTTTTTCTTGTTGGAATGTCTTGTTTTCTTGTTTGTAATCGTGCCTTGAGAATTTCCTTTTTTAAAAACTGCCACCCAACTTGGACTCCTTTTCTCATTAGAGTCGCTTGCCATGGGACCTTACTGATCATTGTTCTGAGTTTATTAAAATCAGCTTTCCTAAAATCCAGGGTACGCGTTTGACTACACTCGGCTTTTGCTTCCCTTAGAACCAAGAACTCAAGTACAACATGGTCCCTTTCCTGCAGAGTTCCTATAACTGCTACTTAATCCACTAAGGCATCTCTGTTGCTTAGGATCAAGTCAAGGATAGCTGATCCTCTAGTTCCTTCCTCTACTTTCTGTAGGAGGAAGTTATCTGCCACACAAGTCAGGAATTCCCCACTGATCATCTGAACCAGCCTTTTTTCCAGTAATTTCACCAAAAAGCATCCAAAACAGCAGGCATTTTGTGGTTTGTTCTACCATATCCAGGCTTGTTCAAGTTTGGTGAGTAACCAATAGCATATTTAATAATTTAATTAAGAAGATTTAGTAAACCAGAATTTTCATAAGAACTGAAAATAATCATGGGATTTTAGTACCCTTGTCATAAGTATCAAGCCACAAATGTTATATGCCCCTTCATATAACAATTGCTAACTGCAAAATAAATCCTTACCCTGACGATTTTTTCGTATTCTTTTTGCTAGAAGAATCTGCTTTTTGCACTCTGAAATTTTCTCATGTGCTGCGGCTATGCTATTTTCTTCCACAGAAATAAAATAAAAAGTGATTTGGCACAAATCTATAAATGTCACAACGACTATTTATTAAACTGTGAAAACTTGTATCGTAAGTGGCAACATTACATAAAACATCTGGCCTTCAAGTTTCATCTGTAGTAATTGTGCGTAGTTCTATAAATCATAATACATTGTATATTCTAATACTGTAATTACTGTCAAATGCTCAGAATGCAGACCTACTGAAATTAATATTTCTGTAAAAATGTCAAACAAATAGAAGATACATTAAGTTCCATAAGATCTGGTGTGTTTACTTGCCAAAATTGTGGATGTGGATTTAGGATTATTTATTTTGGTGTTATATTGATTTGCCACCCTCCAACCAAGTTCTTAGGATGGCTTACAAGAATAAAACAAATTAAGAATATGTACAATAAAACAGATCAACAGTAAAACTTGTAACAGCACAATCATACACATGTTGACTCAGAAGTAAGCTCTGCTGAGTCAAATGGGGCTTACTCCCAGGTAAGTGTGCATAGCAGGGATGGGGAACATGTGGCCCTCCAGATGTTGTTGACCTGCAACTCCCATCATCCCTAACTATTGGCTATGCTGGGCTATGGTGGTGCAAGCTACGAACAACATCTGGAGGGCCACAAGTTCTCCACCTGTGGCATATAGGACTGCATCCTAAAATCAGCATTAAAAGAGACAAAAATAAAACAAATTAGAAATAGAAGAGATTAAAAGGCCTGGGGAAATAAAGAAACCTTTGCCTGGTACCAAAATGTCGTCAAAGTAGGAGCAAGGTGAGCCCTTTGGAGAGAGCATCCCATAGCTGGGGTGCCCCCACTGAAAACATCTTTCCCCCAGTAGCCACCCAGTGCACCTCATCCAGTGACAGCACCTGGAGAAGCGCCTCAGAAGATCTTAAGGGCTAGTCACCACATGTGGAAACAAGTGATTTTTTCAGGTACCCTGGTCCCAAGCCACAAAGGGCTTTAAAGCTAAAATCCAGAACTCTGAATCGGGTTTGGAAATGGACTGAGAGCCAATGAAGCTGGCAAAGAACTGGCATGATATGCACACATCACACAGTCCCAGCTAGTCAACTTGCAGCTGTATTCCAAACTAACTAAAGTTTCCAGACTACCTTAAAAGGCAGTCCCACATATAAAGCACTGCAGTTACCAGGACATAACTTTGGTCAGGCTATCCCTGTCCCGGTAGAATAATAGCTGGTGCACCAACCTAAGCTACTAAAAAGTGCTCAGTGCCATGGAGTTGTCCTGCATCTCCAGTGACAGATAGATCAAGAAGCATCCCCAGATAAATATATGATCCTTTAGCAGAAGTGAAACCCTCTCCAGAACAGGCTGAACACCACTCTCCTGGGCAGATGAAACATCTACTAACTGTACCTCCATCTTATCTGGACTGAGCTTCATCTAGGATGATGTTCCCAACAAAACAAGGACTTACAGGTGGTCCTAGGCCTCTAGCTTGCAGCTTCAGGTTTCAATTTATAACATGGAAATAAAGCCAACGTACGTTAGAGTGTACAGGTGGTGCTGGGGAATTCAGTGACGGTGGGAGAGTCAGGGCACCCAGGGGGTGGGGGGTGGGTAGTAAAAGCCTTGAGAGGCTGCATGCAGTCCTTGGGCCGCAGGTTGTGAGCCCCTGCTTTAAAGGATTTTGGCAAGAATGAATGACACCTTCCATAGTTAAATGCTATATTGTAATTGTAAAAGCTTCAGAACTGTTTATTCTTTTTTCTATTTATGTATGTGTGTATTTATGTATTGAGTTTATATCTGCCATTCTGCCAAAAGTGGCAGTCAAGGCAGATAACAATGGTGAAATTCAAATACAATTAAAACGTAAAACACATTAAAAACACAATACAAAGCAATAACAATACACAACCACTTAAAACCCCCATCCACAGCAACCCAGCTTAAATGCCACAGGTCTGTCTGAACAAATATGTCTGCCAGTCAGCGGAATGAATTTTTTAAAAACTGAACTTTCTATATGGCACTAATATTCAGTAAAATTCAGCTGTTTACCTATATCTTTGTAGATTTTTTCATAGTTCTCCATTTCTCTGAGGTTCATATCATATACAAGTAAGGTTTTTCCCATTGAAAATTCACATTGTGAGAGCGTGCTCAGCATTCGCTGGTATTGGGTGTATCTAAAAACCAGAGAAGGAATTTATTAAATTAATGCATTTTAATAAGTTAATATCTCATAGGCATTTTACAATAATTCTCAGAGACCATACTCTGGACTGAGGCTTGGTATAAATTAACATAAAGAAACATTATGCCAGTGAGATGTAGTGGTTAGAGTGCTGGTCCAGGACTCAGGAGATCCAGGTTCTAGTCCCCACTCCGTCATGAAGCTTTGGGCCAGTCACTCTTAGCCTAGCCTACCCCACAGGGTTGTTTTGAGGATAATAAGGAGAGGAGGAGGGCCACGTAACCTGCCTTAGGTTCCTTGCAAGAGGAAAGCAGGTGGGATATAAATGTAATAATAAAATATTTCTATATTCAAGGGCTCTGGGTTCTACACCTACTTTCAAACCCACTTGTTCTTACTGCTGTGTTCTGGAATTTATTATCAGTTTTATAAAATGGATTTCCCCCCATTGCTCTAAAGCTGCTCCCTTATCCTACTAGTATGTAATTACCACAGCTATCAAATTGTTATTTTTTAAATGTCCAGGTTAACTGGGATCAATTAACTGGAACGATGGACTCTTCCTTTAACCCAGTGACTGAGTAGTGTAGGGTGGTCAGAAGAAGGAAGATGCTGCCAAGGAGACATAAAGCAGCTACCCCAATCTGTGTTGGCTATTAATAAAGGTTAAAAGGCATACCACTCTATTCCTTTAGACAAAAACTGACTGAAAAAAAAAACTAGCTGCTATTGGTTCTGTTCTAGAAAGGGGGCTGGGGAAACAGTGTCTCTAACCTATCCTGACCACTTGCAGCTCAATCCTAAGTATGTTAACTCAGAATCTATTTGTACTTACTCCTAAATAAGTGTGTATAGGGTTGCAGCCTATACGTGCAATCATATATAAGTCTACTCAGAAGTAAGTCCCATTGAGTTCAATAGAGCTTACTCCCAGGTAAGTGGATATTATTATTAACTGCATTTCTATACTGCCCCATAGCTGATATAGGATTATCCTTCCCAAGTAGGCACTAGAGAGAAAGCAGCAACTGAGACAAGGTGAAACAGCATCCCCAATGTCTGTCTCAGCTATTTTAAAAAGCCCCCCCCCCCACATTTCTAACTTGTCATTATTGCCGTTTTTATCAGTTTCAAAGCAGCAAGGGAAGTTGATATTTAAACCAGTTAAACTGTATCCCTTAAACTGACATAAATGGGGTCACAGTAAGCAGTTTGAGGAGAGGAGTTTAACTGCTTTTAGAGTCTCAGCCTTAAGGGAAATGTGGCACTAGTAAACATACTATAGGAGTTCTCAAGAAATATGAAAAATGCAAATTTATTAAAATGTAATGGCTCCATTGATTAAAAACCGAATGATATATCAACAACATCAACAAAACCATCAGCTGACAGATGTTAATGTTTTACATTAAATGGATTTGCCCTCCTTGTACTTCTAAAAGCATGAACATAATTTCATGATGCCAACTGCCTGTGCCTGTGGAAGTGTTCATCAACAATAAATATTTTACTGCTAAAATTGATTTTAATAAATTTCATATGCTATCCTATTCTTTGCCAATACCGTTTTACAGTTTTACAAAGCATTATGGAAAAATTATGATATATTCTAGTTTTGGAACGCTTTTTCTACTAACATATTCCTATTTCTAGTGAAGCTTGTTTCAGTCCATCAGTGCCTGCCTGCCTGCCCATCCATATTTTAATTGTTGTGTCACAGCCTTGGAAGTCTTTATTCAAAGGCAATAGTGCCAAATCCAATCCACATGTAACAGGTGGAACAGGGGTATTGTTGGGGACAAGCATACTTTCACTTTTTGAAAAGAAAGGAAGAGAAATATTCACTCAAATGCTAGAGAAGGAGAACATACAACTTTCAAAAGTCAAATAGAATAAAAATAACGTAACAGCTTTCTCTGAGAGGGAGAAACGTGTGTGTCTTCTGTTAGCCTTTACAAAAAAGTGGTATAGTGAATGTTCTTGTGTGCAAGTGGTATGATATTGGAACACTCAGCCTCTAAAGCAGGAATGGGGAATGCGTGGACCTCCAGATGCAACTCTGATTAGCCCTAGCCAGCATAGCCAATGGTGAGGGTTGATGGGAATTGCCATCTGGAGGCCACACTTTCCCCTTCCCTGATCAGGGCACAATCCTAAGAGATCCTCCCTGGGAACTCGGAGGCTTATGAGTATCCAGTGCAGAGCAGGAGGCGACTCATGCATTTTAACTAGAAGGGTGATTTCGCCCATGTAGTGGAGGCTTTGGGGAGGGAAGGAGGCTGGAGACGGCTGAGGATACCTTGTAATCCCCAGGCTCCTCCCCTCCCCCAGGAACGCCCACTTTAACTTCATATGAGCTCATGTTTGCGAGGTCATAACAGCAACTAGCACGGTTTTCTCTGTGCTGGCTGTGAGGGGGTGGGAGCAGGGAGCATGGTTTTTCTAGACGGTATCTAGGGGGCATAGGATTGCTCTCCAAAGCATTAAAAAAATTAATGACATTGCCATTGTCATTAGAATGATGCTGTGTCATCACCATTCATATTTCAATATCCAAAGTGCCTGCAACACTGACACAGCCACATGGCAATTGCATAGCAATGGGTCAATTATCTAGAGGCAGAATAATATTTTCCTAGATACAAAATATAGCATGTCCAATGCAATATCCGCAGCAAAAGCAGTCTTGAAGGAAGGCATTTGGCTATACACAACCAAGGGATGGAAACTCTGCATTTATTGCACTAAAAATTATAGTGTGTGAAGGCTCTCAAAAGTGTTTTCTTCTGTAAGATTTGTCATTTTTTCTAGAGGTACAACTCAATAAACCTTTCCAGGACATACTATTTAGTTAGTCTGTATTGTACTATTCAGCAGCTGCTATAAAACCCATTCCAACAGTTGCCGAAAATGTTCACAGTACTACATAGCGTGTTGGACAGTACATACTTGAACATGTCAGATAATTAGATAATTGGTGTACTATACCTTGTTTTCAATCATTTACAGTTTGCTACAATATTTAGACTGTTTTAAATACTTGCTTTCCTAAAAGACTTCTTTCATCTAATACTGAATTTTGGATATAACATTTGTTACTGGTATACGTCACTGGACACAATACCCATGCCCCAGTAAAATTAAGCAATGCAGCATTGCTGCTTGATGGACTGCTCCCATTTTCCATTTTACAGGATAGCAAAATACCCTTCTTCTTGAGATCCAGAGTTGCACCACTTGATGAAACTCTTCACCAGCAAATTAATTCGTCTGTCGTCACCTGCACCATCTCCGTCAATTAAAAGTCGTTTGCGAATAACTTCATCTAAAGTAGAAACAATATTTTTCAATGAACAATGTCAATGCATTGGTTGTCACAGAAAACTGTCATTACATAAGGCAACCACCTGATCTTAAACCTATTTACTTAAAACTAGTACTCAATTCAATGGGTTTAGTTATCTGGAAGTATGTGTAAGATTTAGGCCTCTATAATGTTTCCTGTTAATTGGACTGACACACCATGGTAATAATTACACTAGACTGTTTACATAATCAGCAGCTGATTTCATATAGTCATACAGATGGGGCCTTACACCACAATCCTATACATGCCTGCTCAGAAGAAAGTCCTATTGAGTACAATGAGGCTTACACACAGGTATAGGATTGTAGTATTCCCTCAAAATAAGTGGGAATATATTATTAAATATGATCAAATTTTGGATCCAAAGAAAATTGTATCTGCATTGTAGGTTTAAAAATAAACTTCAAGGGCAGAGTTCGGGTTGAAAAGAGATCAAGTATTTTGATGCCCGATAAGGTGTGTGAAGGAATAGGAAATACAATGTATAATAAATATAAAGAAGAGACCTGAGACCATAGCTAAACAATCACATTGTCAGGACAGAAGCTTATTATTATTATTGCCATTAGTGAAAGAAAAAAAATCAAGTGTGCGTGTGTAGGAATCAGGGAGTATGGAGGAAATGGAATGCTATGTTGTAAAAAAAGAATCACATATGTGAGCTGGAAGTGAAGCGGGGGGAGACAGGTCTGCTCCACTGGGGGAGGTAGGTTTGCTCCACTGGCTTCTCAGAACAAATTGTTCTTTAAATTCTTGTCGTAGAAAACGTGGAGCAGGGAACTCTTGACAGGAAGAGACAAATTTATGGCCATGAATAAACCACCTTGGTCTCTCATATCCATGTACACTGATCACATGGAGGGGAGAATAGGATCACATATGCTGGCACAGTCTCCCCTCAGCCTCCATGCATTCAGACCAACTACAAACACACACAAGCTCTGTACAATTGGGAACCCTGCACAAAGCAGAATCCCTGATCATGCTCAGAGAACCTACCCCCATACAAGTTGTACACATGCAGGTTCTGTTTAGAAATTTGGATGAGCCTGTGGAAGTCAGGGGCAAGGCAAGCAGACAGGGCCTGCTTCACCCCACTCTACACATTCACTCTACATGGATTTATCGACTGAATAGGACTTACATTTATAGGTTACCTGTGGGGGATGAACACCCAAGGCATGAGGATGTGTGGCCATTTGAGAGGGATTCCAGATTTTTGTTTCTTGGAAGGAGGGTTCTCGATCCCAAACAAGCTATAATTAAAGTCGAGTGCACTTAATACTTGTCCGCATTCTTCCTCTGTACCCTCATTCGTCCCTCCTTCTCCCCGACCTAGTTTCCCCCACTGTGTATTTTAGACTGTAAGCTCCTTGGGAGCAGGAACCTGTCTATATAACTCTAACGAGGCCATGTACTCTGATGGCACAGTATAAATAACAAGCAACAGCAACAATGAGGAGATGCTGGGTTGTGGGAATGGGGTAGACAGCTAGGTTCACAGCTACAGGTTAGGAAAGTTTCAAGTGAGGAAAATTTGGGCGGGGGGCGAGGAATTAGAACACTTTTTATCACCTCACATGTTCAGGGCTACGAGGTCCCTGAAAGGCAGAAACGAGGGTGGGCGAACTCCCGATTTCTTGGTTAGGGAGGCCCTTTTTCTGGGCAACGAAGAGGGGGAAGCTGAGACTGCCGAGGGTCCCCAGGCGGGAAGAGGAGACCTCTCCCCGGCACGGAGCAACAGGGAGGCGAGAAGAGCCGGCTGTACAAGGACTGGAGTAAAAAGCGGGAGAGAGCCGAGACCGCCTGGCGAAGAAGCCGGCTTGGGAAGGCCGTGCCTGAGAAGGGAGAACGTGGCGCGGACGCACAAGCTGGGCCCGCCTGAGGCAGCGGAGCGGGAGAGGAAGGGACGGAAGGACGCAGCCCACGGCCGCCCCGTGTTGGGCCGAGGGTCGGTCGGTCTCTCACCGTCGGTTACGGCTCCCATGGCGATGGCGGCGGCGGCGGCGGCTGATGCAGGAGTCGGCCTGGGCGGCGGCGAGTGAGGTGGGTCCGGCTCAGGCGGCCGCTTCCCACAATGCAGCAGCGGCAGCAGCAGCGACGGCGGCAGCCGGGTAAGCGGCGGCCATGGAGGGGGAGGAGGAGGTGGCGTCGTCGTCGTCGGTGTCGGCGGCGGCCGCGGCTGGGGCCTGAACCGCACCGGGCCGGGACAGGCTGGGGACAACGTCGCGGGGGGAGGGCAAACGGGGAGGGTAGCCAGACTTGGCACGGCAGCCGCGCACCAGCAGCAGCGGCAGTGCAGGAGAAACGCGCCAAGTGTGCCCCCGCCCCGTGGGCCCCGGCCTTCACCACTCCAGCAGGGCTATTTCCTCGTCAGGTGAGGGCAAAACAGGGGAGGGGGCGAATGTGAGGGGATAGGGCTCCACCCCTTACCCCAGTTGCGATGGGTTGTGGCCTGGACTTGGCCACTGGCCACCTAACCTTTGGTGACCTTTGCGCACTGGCCATGTTGCTGCCACAGGGCTGCGCCAGCCTCTTTTGCCACCACCATATGTGCCGTGGCCGCGTTGCCACCAATGTCAAATGTCTCTGCGGTTGCCTGTGTCTCCCTTGTGACCCCTTGCTGTTATCACTTTCCTTTGCAGCCAGTATCGTTACCTTGCTAATCTTGCTGTACCACCCATGGCCTCCATTACTATTGCCACCATGGTTGCTGTTACCGCAACCACCATGTGCATCCTGCTGTCATCACCATTGTGGTCCTTGTAGCCTGCACTATTACCATGTTTTTGTGGCTTATTTCATCCACAGCTTCATTGCCATGTCATGACTGTTACCTGTTACCACCTCCTGCATTGACACCATTATCATCATTTGTCATTGATGCTGCCACCACTATTGCCACCTTTATTTCAGTTTGCTGCCATTTCTCAGTTGGTGATATTCTCCCAATGGAGTTTGCCATGGTACCATCTTCTTTGCTGCTGCCACACTGACCTAAATGCAGCTTTCCTTGTATACCCCCTCATTGTTTCACTACCTTGTCTGAACCATTTCAACTTCCTTTGTGGCTTCATCATTGGAGTTGCTTCTCTTGTTGCATTCACTTACTAGTTTCCCACATCACTATCACCTTGTATTGTTATTGCTGTTTCTTTTAGTGCTGTGGTATGACAGGTCCTCTGTTTTCCTTACTACCATTGCAGCAGCGCTATCAGATTGGCACATCTATTCAGAATGCTTCCATTATGGCTGATGTTGTCACGATTTGGTCATTTCTACCATTTGCCTCATCACCATTACATTTTCAGTATTGTTTTGTAGAAGTGTTTATTACCTTTTCCTCCCCACCGTACAGATGTTGTGACATCTGTTTCACATTACTACTGCCTCTGATATGTTTTGCATCATTGATCTGGTGGCCTTCGTTAAGTTCACACAGTTTCTTTTCTTTATTTCATGCTTCCTTTATCTTCAAATACTTTGAGAAATCATTTATTTGCCATCAATTTCATATCACACATCCCACTTCTATTATTATTTTTGCTATTAATGCTAAAGTGATGTCTACCATTTCTACAGTTACTAACATGGTTGCTTCCGCTTTCCTTAACGTTATTTCTACTATGCTAGCTATGTTGTTGTGATCTCCGTCAGTGTAACATCTTTTGCCCTGATCCTCTTGTGAAGGCTTACCAGTGGTTTAAGTGTTAGAATCCTTCTGTGATTTTCTTTGCTCTTACCATTGTCGTTTAACTCTTAACTGTTGCATTTTCCCTCTTCTCTACTTCCTTTGCATGTGTTTCTCTAGCCACATTTGCTTCTGTTACAATATATATTGCTGCACACTCTTAGGGTTGGATCCCGATCAGGGTAGACCCATTGAAATCAATGGTACTTAAGTTGGTCATGGCTAACTTACCATTGATTTCAGTGGGTCTACTTTTAAGTACAACTAAAGCTGGATCCAACCCATAGATTATAATGTTCAGCTACGCTCCTGTTGTTGCTTTAGAACAGGTGATTGTAGTAAATTCAAACAATAGGAGAATATTTGGCCATAGAATTCTTCTCCTGCTTGTTTGTTCTGAGGGAATGCAGGCATGTTAAATTGGGTGTATATCTGTAGTTCATCCAACTGAATTCAGTCCTCTTGCACTAGCTGTGTTCTAAAACTGAAAAGTACGGTGGGATTCCAAAAGTCATTAATATCAAATATTGGATAGCAAATATAAACTGTCAAAGACAGTGTCTTGGATATCTAATTACACATATTCAGTAGGATCTGCAGCAGTAATTCTGGTATGGATTTGAAGGAAGGGTAAGCTTCAGTAAACGTAACTATTTTCCTATTTATGTTGCTCTTCAGGACTTCACTTATTGTTTTCCTGACAATTTAAGCATCAGCTTCTGATAGTGGAATAAGGAATGGTGTTCATGCTGAGAGATGTCAGGCAGAGAGGCAGAAGTATGCCTTGTTTTGCTTATGTTCTTACTGGTTTTCTTGTTCTTCAGAATTGCCTCTGGACACTGTCGAAGCCCCAACTGTAATTTGGGGTGGGTGAGGCTCTGGGAGGAAGACAGTTATGGAAATGTATGGAAAGAAAAAAGAAGTTAAAGAGGTATTGAAGTTACCTCAGCACTGTAGGTGGCTGTAGCATGTAGAAGGACAGGCCCTGAATATTGCAATGATGATAGTGAAAACTGTAGCCCTGTTGAACCTCAGGCTTTGATATTGAAACAATCATGAGCTGTTCCACATGGCATCCATTTATTTTCTTTCAGACAAATGTGTCTCAAATTTTGAAGGTCTGGCCGGCATATACCTTTTTTCAGTCATTCAATTTCTTGTTGATATTTTAAAATGAACCAATCAGTATTTCAACATAGTCAAAATGCTTAGTTTCCTTTGTAGGGTCTGTCTTTTGTTTTGACAGTTTCAAGAAATGTTTTATAATGTTCTGAACGCTGATAAGAAAAACTTGAAGGTGCAATAGTTTGCAGTTTTTCCTGCTTTGAATGTGAATGTGCTTAGGGATTCATTTTAAGCCTGAGGATAACTTCCAGGAGAAACACAGGGAATATTGTACAAGATCAGTCCAGTTTGGTTTGTTCAGTATTGTATTCACATTTTAGAGCCTCAGGACATTATTATAAATATGCCCTTGTGCTCATAGAAGTTCTGCTAGCCATGTTCCAGACTCCAAATGTAAAACTGCTTCTTAATTTATGGTTCTCATATGGGCAATGAGAGCTTAGTAATATTAGCATTGTATTTTAGGGTTTCAGCCTTTAGCAAATTGTTCAGAGAGAAAATGCAAGAATCCCCACAGTGGACTATTCATTTTCTCTTAAACTCAGAAAACATCTGCAGGTGTTGTCATGCCTATATGTTATTATTCTGACTGGTGACAGCATGAAAACATGAATAAGTTATATACCAAGCACCAAGGCTGGGTATGCACATAAAGCCATGCCATAGTTTATGTTAACCATGGTTCATTGCTTCAGCCATGAATTGGCCCAGTTTGACATATCACAACAACCCAGGTTTTTTTTTTAAACCCTGGGTTATTCTGAATGCAGCGATAGCAAGTGTGTGTGCTGGCTTCCACTGCCCAGTTGCTCCCGCTGAAAGTGGGAGGGACTAAATAGCCCTGGGATGCTCTCTTCCTGTGTTGTTTAGCCTTTTGTGTGAAATGGGAACTATGGGTTGTTGGGAGAAAGACAACCCAGAGTGGGAACTCAGGTTTTAATTCTGCGGGTGTGATTAGGCAGCAGGAGCCACACACTCACTCGCTGTCGCTCGTTCACAACAACCCAGAGTTGTTGTGTTTTTTTAACTGGGTTGTTGTGATGTGCAGACTGGGCCACTATCTCGCGGATGAGCAAACAAACTGTGGCTTGCTTTTCCTATTTCTGGTAAGTTTCTCTATGCCCATTTTGCCAGCCTTCAGAGTAGTTTCATTTTCAGGCTGCTCCTACTGGGTGCCTCTGTTTGAAGGCAGAAAACAGCTCAAGCAAGACAGGGATAAGCCATGGTTCTGGGCTCAGACATCACAACAAACCATAGTTTAAACAAGCCAGACTTTTTAAGCCAACAACAAACCAGGACTTCTGTTTGTGGTTTCTAGCTGGTTAACAAACCATGGTTTGTTTTGTGTGATAGGTTCAGACACAATGGCAAGCGAGATTTCAGCAAACCACACCATTACTTAGTGTTATATGTGAACCAGGCCTTGCTGTGTTGCATGTAACCATGCGTATTTTGTGAGATATGAAATCCAGTCTCGGCTGAAATTGTTGGCAAAAGTCCTATTGCTTCAGGCAGAGATCCTTAATCAGTTTACTCCAGATAGTCCTGTTTGCTTGAGTTCATGCTACACTGGATTAAAATGTAAAGGCCTAACCCCTAGATCCCTGTCTGCGTAATTATTCCGTATTAAAAACTATCTGATTCAGTATTCATGGATTAGAATTGCCATTTCATCTTAAATACATTCTGTAAGGATGGCAAAATGTAGTTTTCTTTGAATTGTAACCATCTGAATTGTGACAATTTCTTGAGTGCTAGCCATTTTATTTATTTATTTGTACTTAGAAGTTTTATAACTCATCTTTTAGGGTAAACACTTGCACTTAAAAGCCACAAAACACAACAAAAAGATTAAAGCAGAAGATTAAAATGGCTATAACCAAATAGCACCATATACATCATGGCTGCAATAGGGTCCTGAGGCCAAGGTCGATAGGTGAATTTGTTGGACTGCCTGTAATGATGATGCCTGGCAGCAGTGGTCTACTAGAGCTACAGTACAAGCTATCCCAACAGAATAAACATTATGTAGGTTGTCTCTTGTATTTTTGGTCTCTAATAGCCTAACCTACCTAAATATTCTTCTTTCTATTTGGGCACCACTCAGCTTTCAATAATATTTCATAGAAACAAGTCTCACAGCTTTGGATACCTTGTTTCTAAACCCATCTAGTATTGTAATAATGGTTTTGGCATTAGGGAGTTTGGCTTCAGTAGTCTATGCTTAGATTATTGCAATGTGCTCTATCTGGGACTGCCCAATTTGGAAGCTGCAACTTGTGCAAAATGTGGTGGCCAGATTGATAGTGGGGCTGGAAGGTCTGAACATACAGCACCAGTTCTGGCCCACTTGCACTGGCTGCCTGTACATTTCTGAAGCAATTCAAGGTGCTGGTTTTGACTTTAAAAGCCTTACATGGCTTGGGACTGCAATACCTGACGGAGAATCTCTCCTGGTATAAACCTATCAATATACTATGCTCATTATATGAGTCCCTCCTCCGAGTGCCTCCTCTTGAGGGAGATTCAGAGGATTGCAGAAAAAGAGATGGCCTTCTCAGTGGAGGCCCCCAGATTGTGGAATGCTCTCCCCCGTGAGGTCTGCCTAGCGGCAACATTGGCAACTTTGTGGCATCAGGTTAAGAATTTCCCCTACTCCTGGGGCTTTAAAAGTTTTTTTTTAATTGGGTCCTGGTAGTTTTATTGCTAATTGTTTCTAACTTGTTTCAAACTTAAAATTTTTATTTTTTTTTACTGTTCAAGGTTTTATATTATGTTTATCATGTTGTGAACCACCCAGAGAGTATTGGCGAATGAATGAATGGGTTAAATAGGAGCATCTGGACTGGCCAAAGCTAAACTGATCCCTAATATTTATCTCTCTTATCACTCTAAACTGATATCTTCTTTTAAATATTTTAATTTAGACTGTAACCATTTCCATAACTACTTATTCCTTCAGTTCTGTTCTCTTTCCCCCCTATCAAATTTCATGTGTGTTTTTTTCGAAAGAGAGAGAACTGAATTGTTGGCCTAAGCAAGGTGAAGAATTAGTGTTATATAATAGCATACAGTCGTTTTATTTTTCAGTCTTAATAATCTTTTGATTTGCTTTTTAAAAAAATCATGTTTGTCCTGTACGATGAACACATCTCAATGGCAAATAAGAGGCCTAGCCTTATAAAACTTACCTTCTGTTCCTGGTAAGTTGTATAAAACACTTGCACTTATTCTGTCTGGGAGTTTAGCTTGAGATTGTACTACACCGTCTTTGGGATGTCATTAAATGTTGCAATGTGGGCGAGGATACTTTTTATATTTTTGAGTTTGTTATAACCCTGCTCACCTTGCCAAGAACTCTGCTGTGTGTAGCTGTAACACCACAGCATGGCATGGGCAAGGTTTGATGAAAATGTTCGTAGGTCTATGGCTAGCATGTGGCACCTTCAGGTTAAGTAAATCCCTGGGTTGTCAGCATCAGTTGAAAAAGCTGAATATTGTTACTTGCATCTTGTAAGAACAGAGAGTTTTAACATTTTTAACCTCCAGTTCATCACCCCAAGCCTTGATAGTTGGATGATGACTCAAGTAGCTTTGATAAAAGGTAGTACAGTGTGGTAAAGGATTTTTTGCTTCCCAACCCACTGCAGAACTGAACCTGGTGGGATACAGGAGAAGTAGGAGATGGTGGTGATGGCAATACTTCAGCTGCCCAGCAGAGCATCTACCTGCCCTTCTGCTTGGCAGAACATAAATAGCATCACTCTGCTGCTGGGGTTGCTAGGAGAGTCTACCACTGCTGCCTTTCCTTCCTCTACCCCAAGTAAATTTGGGCCTTTGAGGGGCAGGGGAAGGTGGTGGCAGAAGTGGTGCAGGTGCTTGAGATGCAGGTCTAGTAGGGCTCTGCTTGTAGACTGCTGCAAGCTTCCTTTTATCCTTGAAGTATCTAACAAGGGCCGTCTCTTTTGTAAGCACACCTTTCTCTTTGATAAAGTAGTCCAGGGCTGCTTTCACTCTAAAGTTTTCTCTGCAAAGGTTTTCCATCTGTGAATGACATTTCTAGAGACTTGCATGTACCCTATCTAGAGTTTGTGTGGAAATATTCAAAACGTCTGATATCTGACAAAAAAACATTAATTTCTCCATTCCAATTTTGAATGTGAAATTGTTCCTTCAAATGTGAAACTTCCGTGCCTCACATCTGCTGAAAACTTCTGATTTGCTTTGGCAGGTATCAAATATGAAATTTTGCAAGCTTTTTATTGTAAAATATTGTTAAATGCCACTACATTTCAACTATCATAGTCTCTCAAAATACAATATGATGGTATATCAACACTGACATTAAATTTTTGCTCAATACAAAATATTTAAAACTTAAATCTCATTCGGTGTCAAATAGCAATATCAAATATTGGGTGAATATGTAGTGAAATCTTTAGTGAATATTTAGTAAGTATTCAAAATCAAAATTCACAGAGGAGAATTTAAGGAACAATTTTAGGATGCAATAGTATTTTTAATCCTTTAATCCTTTTAATCCTTTACTAATCCATTTGATTAGTAAATGGAAAATTTTCAAATGTTTTCTTTCATGTGGAGATAATTTGCTGTGATTTTCTAAGCAATATTTATTACAGTTGCGCGTGTGTGTGTATCTCCTTCCCAATATAGAGAGATGTGAAGTTCTGGAGAAGGGGAAATATGTGTTTTCCATACTTTTCCCCAAGGACTTTCCCCCCATTTTCCCAGTAGAAAAAAAACAAACATGAAATTTTTGGGAACAATGAAAAAAAAAAACCCTCCTATGAAATGTTTTCCTTCCAAACTCAGAGATGACCACCTATCCAATGCAGGGCAGGAGGAGTACGGAGGGGATTGTCCCCTCTGTGCTTCAGCCGACTTGCATTTATGGCTAAACAGCTGATTTCAGCTGTCTAGCCATGGGACCTTGGAGCACGGGAAGCAGCAGCCGGATGACACGTAGGATGTGTCGTACAGGCATTTCCAACTTCCCTGTCTTGACACGCCTGAAGGAACGCCCCGTATTTGCCACTCTGCACTCCCCTTCTGAGCATGGCGCGCGTGGGAGGGGGTGGAGGTCAGTTCTCAGGGAATTGACCTATCCTATGGCTGTCTAGCTGCTGACTAGCGGCCCTAGGATTGCGCCCTTACTCAAAATGTACCAAGAACATTTAAGGCAATCTGCAGCATTCCTGTGTTTGCTGTGGATACATAGAACACTGAAATCCACAAGTTTCTGCATCTAAAACATGCTTCCATCTTCATGAGAGGAGCATACAGGGCCTTCACTACTTGTGAATTGCTGCTTGCCTTCTTCTGGTGACCTTTGATCTAGTTTGGAGATAACCAGAAACAAATATCTTGTGTTTGATGGCTTTTTGATCTGGCCCCTCCCTTGCAGCCAATCTCTTCACCTCTCCTCTCAAACAACTGACAAAGACACCCTGGTATGGACTGGGAAACAAGCAGCTTATTGCCCTACGTTGCTGGATAATAACATGGTCAGACGGTGGTGGGGCGGAAACTGAAAACTACCTGTTGTGGATATCAAAGCCTTAGTTTAAAGTGAAAGTCTGAAACTTTGGGTGGGAAGCAATCTGTAACCAAGACCTATAGAAGGATGTGGACTGGATCTAGCTGGATGTTCTGAGTAAATATGCATAGGATTGCTCTGTAAATTTCATAAATAGAACAATTTTATATGCTAAGTTAGAAACTGTGTATTTTATGTTCTTAAAGCAGTACTTTGAGCTTAGGTTTGATAAAGTATTGCATATATTTCCATTTGTCACAAATTTCAGGTTTTTTTTTCCAGTGGCTCCAATATTTCTGGCAATTCTACATCTATGATGATTGCTGTAGAAAGAAGTTATACCATCTTCTTCCTTTCTTGGCACTTTGGTTTAAGTAATATTTATGTTTAAGGATTGCACTGATGCTTACCTGGCAACACATAATATTTTTACCTTCCCATGTAGTATGTGATATTGCTCATTTCTTTATGTCATCTATATTTGTTTTCCTAAATTCATTTTACACTGTTTGCCCTAAATACACTTCTGGTGTGATGTGCCTTTATCTCTCCAGCTGTTGGGGTGCATTATTATCTGTATGATGTGGCATACTTAAGGTATTTTGGATAGAAGATATTGAGTCTAATTCTTTCCAAAAGAAAAATATATGTTGAGTGGTCTATGATTTGAGATGATACTGGCTAGGATTCTGAACTCTTTTTTTCTGGTAGTGTCCCTGTATCATAGGCAAACATTCAGCAGGTAGATTACATTTCTATGCTAGGGAAAAGTTCAGCTTTTGATTTTGTAGTTTGTTCTTCTGCAGATGTTAAAGGAACAAGAACCTTCCTAGGGAAAAAAGGGCCAGACAGCCGTATTGGAAGCACTAAAGGAAATAACTGAGTTTGCTATATGATATAGGTAAATGATTACTGAAAAATGATAGATGAAAAGGTTTTGAATAAAGGGGGAATAAAATAAAGTGTCTAAAAGCAACTGAGGACTTCCCTAGCTGCGAGCTCTGCCCACTTTTAGTGTCATTCTTTTCCAGTGTTAATCAGTGATGTTGTATGAATGAGACTTCTTGTAGTTGCATTTGAAGTGGGGTGGGGGCACCACCTAAGTGAATGAAAAGAGGATTTTTTAGGGTTGCATAATGATAGCCCTCCAGCAGGGAAAACTACAAAAGTTGATCTTACTTTTTCTTTCTGGATGACAGATACATGTGGGTAGACTGGCAGGCAAGAAACAATCTTTGTGGGCTAGTATGTTCTGGATTTCAAGGCTGTAGTCATCGATCCTTTAAATATATCACCTTTATAGTATTATTGCTTGCTTATCTTGACAACATGTTTATCCCATCTTTAAATGTAGGATTTTCAAAATAGGTTACATATAAAACACAATAGTAAAGAAGAACAGCACTATTCAAACACTGTTAAAACAGCAGTGAATACTTCAGCGTGGACTAAAACTGATCTAAAAACGATTAAAGCCTAGGAAAACAAACATGTTTTTATTTAGTGTCTAAAAAGATCAGATTTGATACCAGGAGAATAGACAAAGAGAGGGAGTTCCAAAGTTAAGGAGCCACCACCAAAAAAGCTCTCTCCCTCTGGTACCTAGTCACCTTACCTCAGAAGATGAGGCACTCAGAGATGAGCCTCTAATGATGTTCATATTGTTTTGTTGTTCAGTCGTGTCCGACTCTTCTTGACCCCATGGACCATAGCACGCCAGGCCTTCCTGTTCTGCGCTCTCTCCCGGAGCGTACTCAAGTCCATAGCATCAGTGATGCTATCTAGCCATCTCATCCTCTGCCATCCCCTTCTCCTTTTGCCTTCAGTCTTTCCCAGCATCAGGGTCTTTTCCAGAGAGTTTTCTCTTTTTTATGAGAAAACTCATAAAAAGTTTTCTTTTTATGAAAACTTATAACGGTTTATAAGTTTTATAAAATTATAAACTTATAAACTTATTGTTGTTCAGTCGTTCAGTCGTGTCCGACTCTTCGTGACCCCATGGACCATAGCACGCCAGGCCTTCCTGTCCTGCGCTCTCTCCCGGAGCGTGCTCAAGTTCATATTCATTGCATCGGTGATGCTATCTAGCCATCTCATCCTCTGCCGTCCCCTTCTCCTTTTGCCTTCAGTCTTTCCCAGCATCAGGGTCTTTTCCAGGGAGTTTTCTGTTCGCATTAGGTGGCCAAAATATTTGAGCTTCAGCTTCAGTATCTGTCTTTCCAATGAGCAGTCAGGGTTGATTTCCTTTAGGATGGACTGATTTGACCTCCTTGCAGTCCAGGGGACTCGTAAGAGTCTTCTCCAGCACCACAGTTCGAAAGCATCCATTCTTCGGTGCTCAGCCTTCCTTATAGTCCAGCTCTCACAGCCATACATTACTACTGGGAAAACCATAGCTTTGATTAGACGGACCTTTGTCGGCAAGGTGATGTCTCTGCTTCTTACTATGCTGTCTAGGTTGGCCATAGCTTTTCTCCCAAGGAGCAAGCGTCTTTTAATTTCATGGCTACAGTCACCGTCTGCGGTGATCTTGGAGCCCAAGAAAGTAAAATCTGTCACTGCTTCCATTTCTTCCCCTTCTATATGCCAGGAAGTGATGGGGCCAGATGCCATGATCTTAGTTTTTTTAATGTTGAGTTTCAAACCAGCTTTTGCACTCTCCTCTTTCACCCTCCACAAGAGGCTCTTGAGATCCTCTTCGCTTTCTGCCATTAGGGTGGTATCATCTGCGTATATGAGGTTGTTGATAATTCTCCTGCCCAGCAATCTTAATTCCGACCTGTGATTCATCCAACCCGGCATTTCTCATGATGTACTCTGCATATAAGTTAAATAAGCCAGGTGACAGTATGCAGCCTTCTTGTACTCCTTTCCCAATTTTGAACCAATCGGTTGTTCCATGTCTGGTTCTTACTGTTGCTTCTTGACCCTCGTACAGGTTTCTCAGGAGACAGGTAAGGTGGTCTGGTACCCCCATCTCTTTCAGAATTTGCCACAGTTTGTTGTGATCCACACAATCCAAGGCTTTAGCGTAGTCAATGAAGCAGAAATAGATATTTTTCTGGAATTCTCTTGCTTTCTCCATGATGCAGCGAATGTTGGCGATTTGATCTCTAGTTCCTCTGCCTCTTCGAAACCCAGCTTGTACTTCCGGTAGTTCTCGGTTCGCATACTGCTGAAGCCTAGCTTGTAGGATTTTGAGCATCACCTTGCTGGCATGTGAAATGAGTGCAATTGTACGGTAGTTTGAACACTCTTTGGCGTTGCCCTTCTTTGGAATTGGAATGCAAACTGACCTTTTCCAGTCTTGTGGCCACTGTTGAGTGTTCCAAATTTGTTGGCATATTGAGTGCAGCACTTTAACAGCATCATCTGTTAGGATTTTAAATAGCTCAGCTGGAATACTGTCATCTCCGCTAGCTTTGTTGTTACTAATGCTTCCTAAGGCCCACTTGACTTCACTCTCTAGGATGTCTGGCTCAAGTTCAGTGAGCGCACTATCATGGCTATCAGGGACATTCAGATCTTTCCTGTATAGTTCTTCTGTGTATTCTTTCCACCTCTTCTTAATCTCACCTACTTCTGCTAGGTCCCTGCCTTCTTTGTCCTTTATCATGCCCGTCTTTGCACAAAACGTTCCCTTGAGATCTCCAATTTTCTTGAAAAGATCTCTAGTCTTTCCCATTCTATTGTTTTCCTCGATTTCTTTGCATTGTTCATTTAAGAAGGCCTTCTTGTCTCTCCTTGCTATTCTCTGGAACTCTGCATTCAGTTGGATATAACTTCCCCTTTCTCCCTTGCTTTTTGCTTCCCTTCTTTCCTCAGCTACTTGTAAAGCCTCATCAGACAGCCACTTTGCTTTCTTGCATTTCTTTTTCTTTGGGGTGGATTGAGTTGCTGCCTCCTGAACAATGTTACGGACCGCCGCCCATAGTTCCTCAGGCACTCTGTCTATCAGGTCTAATCCCTTAAATCTATTCCTCACCTCCACTGTATATTCAGAAGGGATATGATTTAGGTCATACCTGAATGGTTTAGTGGTTTTCCCTACGTTCTTCAGTTTCAGCTGAAAGTTTGCAAGAAGCAGCTCATGATCTGAGCCACAGTCAGCTCCAGGTCTTGTTTTTACTGACTGTATAGAGCTTCTCCATCTTTGGCTGCAAAGGACATAATCAATCTGATTTCGATATTGACCATCTGGTGATGTCCATGTGTAGAGTCGCCTCTTGTGCTGTTGGAAAAGAGTGTTTGCTATGATCAGCGTGTTCTCTTGGCAAAACTCTTTTAGCCTTTGTACTGCTTCATTTTGTACACCAAGGCCATGCTTGCCTGTTATCCTGGTGATTTCTTGACTTCCTACTTTAGCATTCCAATCCCCTATGATGAAGAGGACATCTTTTTTTGGTGTTAGTTCTAGAAGGTGTTGTAGGTCTTCATAGAATTGATCAACCTCAGCTTCCTCGGCCTCAGTGGTTGGGGCATAGACTTGAATTACTGTGATGTTGAATGGTTTGCCTTGGATTCATACTGAGATCATTCTGTCGTTTTTGAGATTGTACCCCAGTACTGCTTTTCCCACCCTTTTGTTGACTATGAGTACTACTCCATTTCTTCTAAGGGATTCTTGCCCACAGTAGTAGATATGATGGTCACCTGAATTAAATTCGCCCATGCCTGTCCATTTTAGTTCACTGATTCCCAAGATGTCGATGTTCAATCTTGCCATCTCATGTTTGACCACCTCCAGCTTGCCTTGATTCATTGATCTTACATTCCAAGTTCCTAAACAATATTGTTCTTTACAGCATCGGACTTTCTTTTCACCACCAGACATATCCACAGCTGAGTGTCCTTTCGGGTTTGGCCCAGCCGCTTCACTCTTTCTGGCGCTACTTGGAAATTCCCTCTACTCTTCCCCAGTAGTATATTGGACACCTTCCGACCTGAGGGGCTCATCTTCCGGCATCATCTCTTTTAGCCTTGTGATAAGTTCCATGGGGTTTTCTTGGCAAGAATACTGGAGTGGGTTGCCATTTCCTTCTCCAGTGGACCACATTTTGTCAGAACTCTCTGCCATGACTTGTCCGTCTTGGGTGGCCCTGCATGGCATAGCTTATGGCTTCACTGAGTTACGCAAGCCCCTTCGCCACAACAAGGCAGTGATCCATGAAGGGGGTTCATATTGTTAGGTAGCATGCAATTTGAGTTAGGGGGATCACCTTAGTTAAAACCATGAAAACAGATTTTAATTCCAGAATTGTTCTTGGGAATATCTTCTTCTTGTAAGAAGAGTGCAACCAAATATATACAGTGTGCCTTTCCTTCACCATGTAGTAACTATACTGGTTTCAAAATTATTAGATGTGGTAGATCTTCCCCATCAAAGTATGTCACTTCCAAGCAGACTTGAGCTCCTCTCTCAATTTAGAAATAAAGGTCTGTGAACATATGTAGTTTCCTTATTTTGAGTCATCCATTGATTCATGTAACCCAGTGCTGCCTACTCCTTTCCAGCCCTGTTCCCTGAAATCCTTTCAACTGGAGATGCAGACTCAGTTCACGCATAATGGCAATTGTGGGTTAATTAACCTATGAATTGCCAAAATATAGTGGGAGCAAGTGCTACAAACCCAGCAACAAAAAATAGGTTCACTCTGGTCTGTTTAACTGCTAAACAACCTAGAGTATCCAGGTTCAGATGATGTTGTTGTTGTTGTTGTTGTTATTATTATTACCACCACCACAACCACTACATTTATATCCCACCTTTCTTCCATCATGGAACTCAAGGTGGCTACATGTGGTTCCCAGGTGGTCTCCCCTCCAAGCACTGACCAGACCCAAACCTGCTTAGCTTCAGCAGGTGGCTGTCTCAAGTGCCTTCAGACTATTCCCAGCGATCACGCTAACAACCTATGAATAGGGTGATCTTAGGTTGTTAATTGCAAGCAGAAGTGAAGAGTGCGCTGAAGGCAACGTGCTCGCTCGCTCCTGCCTGACAGTCCATGGTTTAAACAACCCATGGGTTGTTGTTATGAATGAACCAGCTCATAGTAAGTTATATAAAAGCACAGAAGGAAAAACACAGAACCCTCTACACTAGAATGTGGTACCTTTAAAGAAAACCATTTGTGGGCATGGGTGCAAGATGGTCTAGTAGTACTTAGGCTGCAATCCTCTACACCAGGACAGTAGGCAACCTGGTGCCCTCCAGATGTTTTGGATGACAAATCCCATTATCCCTGACCATTGGCCATGTTTGCTGGGACTGATGGGAGCAGTAGTCCAGAACACCTGGAGGACGCCAGGTTGCATTACCCTTACTGTACACACTTACCTAGGAGTAAGTTTCATTAAACACAATGGGATTTATTTCTAAGTAGACATGTATAGGATTGCACTGTAAGTGTATTAGTATGGGATTGAGGTTGTGTTTTTTCAGAACTGGGGCATAAAAGTAGAGTTGAGCATTGTGAAGAGTTAAAAAAGGTTTGCTCAAGTGACCAGTGAAGTATTAGTCAAATATTCTCAAATAATTAAGTATTTTTAAAGCATTAATGTTATGAAAACACAAAGAAGATAATCATTGATAGGTATGATACATAAGCTAATTACAGAAAAAGCTACTGTTGTGAAACAGTGAATTTAACTTTAAAAAGTGAAGTTTATCCATCACTGCCTCTGTTCGGTCTCTGATGATTTGTTTGAAAAAGATGGGGTTTACATGGGATTGTGATTCCCATGCAAGCCATATCTTGTGAACTGCCCAATGAGCTTTGGCTATTGGGCAGTATAGAAATAAACAAACAAACAAATAAAATAAAAATAGACTCCAGCTGTGTTCAGCTGATTCTCCCTTGCCTCATGTGCCTAAGCAGGACTTTAATATTGGCCTCCTTGGGCTCGTGGAATCTTAGTCACAATACTTAATTTTATATGGATCCTGATTACAGAGGCAGACAGTTCAAGGATTAGCTTCTCAGTACAGCAGTTCTAGGTAGTTTGATAACCAGGTTCTTCTCTCACAGATTGGCCTAGTGTGCTTGCTGAGAGGCTCTACTGTGGTCATACATCGCTGAAGAAATATTATTGGAAGTGTAATTATTGTGGCCATATTTTTCAAGGTTTGGTCCACAACCACAGGAGCTAAAAGTTTACTTAAATTAATAGATTAGAATCATGAAAATCTTAGCTTCAGTTCTTGCCTTGGTGAGAATTACAGTTGCATATTTTCAGTTGCTTCATGCAAGGCCTGTTGAAATAAATAGAAGTTACATAGCAGTTCTTCATTAATTTTACCTGAAACAATTAGTATCTCCTATATCTGCTCTAACATTTAAAAAAAAATCAAGTAAACCCTGTAATTATTTTGGTGCTATTTATGAAGCACTCCTTTATTGTTCTCTTCAAGCATAACAAGGTATGTCATGCTGCAATATCTCCACTGTCAGGTGTGTTTCAAATCTTGTGTCTCAACCTGAGGAACTGCCTGTCCTAGGATGACATAAGCACATTTAATGTTGTATAATGTTATACTGTGAGGAAACTTCTAGATAGAAGGCATATTCTGTTGAATTGTTGCTTTTCTTTATAGGATGGGGTTAGCTCTCTTAATTATTAAGATAATTATTTTTATATATTAGCTGACAGCAATTGAGCTGGTAACCTTCCTTATGTAAACTGTAAAACAGAAGATAAGATGTGGGTAGAAGGTAGAGCATCTACTGGTAGATCACTGGATACATTGCAGTAGATCAGCAAGGGATTTTGACTCTGAATTGTTTAATAATAGCAACAAAGGTTCCCCCCACTTTTTCTGTATTTGTTAGAATCTCTAATCTGTATTAATTCAGATGTAGATTTGTAGCTATGGAGGTCATCCCAGTTCATGGGGTATAGTAGGTAACTCACTCAGCCTCCTGAGCCACCATTTGGTATCCACCCATCTCCCAGCCACTAATTTGTACCTGGCCGCTGTTGTTGCATCTTGGGGTTCTAACCCGGGGGGGGGGGGGGAGTAGATCTCGGATGCCTGAACTCTGCCCACACCTGATTTAGCTTATAACCAGGATAGTGATTGCTTGGCTGAATTTTTATTATTTCTGTTATAAAGTTTTACTTCATGTCTTTTGAAATGTCTTTTTGAAAGACCATCTCAAGGATCCATTTTAAATCTCTCTTTTAGTTAATATCAAGAAACATTTTAAACTGTTGTTTTCCTTCTTTCCCTAGTGTGATGGATGATGTGAAAATGAATTCAATTCTATAAATGTATATAAAGGCTGAAAAGTGCCATAGATATAATTATAATAATTATTATTATGACTTGCCATTTGCCATGCAAATGGTGTGATATGCTGTTGACACTCAGCTCTATTGCTCTTTGTTACCTGACTTCAAGACACCAGTTGACACTCTTGGACATTGCCTAAGTTTGATAAGGGGCTGGATGAGGGTGAACAAGTAGAGATTAAATCCAGAAAAGACAGAGGTGCTGTTTGTTAGGGGAACACCTGGCTCGGTGATTGGATTCAACCTATTCTGGATGGAGTCATGCTTCCTGCTTCGTCTGAAAAATCACGTTCATAGCTTGGAAATGCTCCTGGATCTTTTGATCTTCAGGTGGCAGCAGTGGCGAGGAGTGCGTTAGCATAACTATGTCTAGAGTGCCAGCTGCAACTGTTCCTATTTAAAACCTACACACACGTAGGAGTAAGTCCTGTTGAACTTAAAAAGAATTTTAAGTAGACATGCATAGGATTGCTCCGTGAAAGTAGTCCATTTTCAAATGCATGACTCAATAATAAATTAGTATTAACAGCACAATCCTATGCATGTCTAGTCAGAAGTAACGTTGGGTTCAATGAGGCTTATTCTCAGGTAAGTAGCTATAAGTTTGTATTATAGAATAGTGTAGCTGGGAGTAATTCCTGTACATTAGAGTTGACGATAAAGGACATTGATTAATTGCATTTTTATACTGCCCAATAGCTGAAGCTCTCTGGTATTTGCTGTCAAATACCAAAACACAGAACAAAATTTAAAACCATAAAAATAAGCAACATAGTAAAACATAATTTAAAATCTTACGTTTAAAACAGAATAAACTAATGTAAAAACCGGAGTCAAAGCCAGGAGCAGTGCAAAGATCTAAAAACACTATTTTTAAAACTGAAGGACTAAAATATCTGGGAAAATAAAAAGATCTTCACCTGATGCCCCAAATACCAAAATGTAGGTGCCAGGTGGGCCTCTCTGGGGAGCTCATTCCACAACCTGGATGCCATAATTGAAAAGGCCCTCTCCTCAGTAGCCACCTGCCTTACCTAGACTACCTGGAGAAGGACCTCTGAAGAGGATCTTAGGGTTCGGATAGGTATATATGGAAGAAAATGATCCTTCAGTTAACATGGCCCCAAGCTGTTTAGGCCTTTGTAGATTAATACTAGCACTTTGAATTAGTCCTGGAAACAGAGTGGCAGCCAGTGCCGATCATAAAGCACTGGCCTAATACCATCAAATCTGCCAGTAAATTATTAGCATCCCAATCAATTAAGAATAGAGCTTTGGCTTTTTCAGAGTGTTTGGCAATTTCTTTATTTTCTTGCTTAGTCTCACTGTCACAACAGGTCATTTCCATTTTACAGATGGAGAATGAAGTTGTGAGGGAGGGACTCCATAGCTTACATGAGATTTGAACACAGTTCTTTCAGGTCCAAGTTCAACACTCTGTCCACAGTATTGTCTGTCTGCTCAGCATTGGGCAGTGTTCCTCTGAGGAGGCCTCTGAAGAAATAGAAAAAATGTCTCTCAGCTAAATTAGGAACAGCTTGTTATTTTTTTTCTTTATACTTGTCACCTGAATGAAGGACTGATGATATACTTCTCGACTTTCACTGTTATGGGATAATGCAGGAGTGTTGAACTTGGGGTCCGGGGGCTGAATGACCCCCACCTGATGTCATCTGTTCCTGCCCTCTGCCCATTTTGCTTTTATCCATAGGTCTCTCTGCACAGAGAAATGGACTTTGCCAGCACTTGGGAAGAATGTTTCCTCCCAGTGCTGTCTGAGTTGCTGGTTTTGTGCAGTGCTCATCATCCCAATTGGGATGACTAGCGGTTCATGAAGCCAAATCCCTGCTGTTCACTCAGATCAGTGATCGGCGATAACAGCAGGGATTCCTCTGCATGCCACTCACCCCCCTAATTGGGAAGGGAAGCAGCACACTCAATCTCCAATCACTATAAAGTGAAGCAGAGCTGATTTCTTGATGGATGCTGGTACAAAGTATGCTTTTTAATTCACAGGGATGTGCATATTACATACATGGAGGTTGGACTCACTGGTCTTATAGGCACCTTCCAACCCTACTATTCTATGGTTCTATGTAAACTAAACACATACATGAGGGATCTTTTGGTGTTGAACTCTGGGTGCTTAGGAAAACCCAGTGCCCCTAACAGCTGAGAGAGTCAGATTACAACAAGGTATTTGAAAGCAATTCTTTGTTTTTATTAAAGAATTTAAAATGTATTAAAATCACACATCAAGGGACTTAGACATACATCTCAGGAATTAGAATTATACATTAATACTGAGAAGGTTAAAGATAATCAAGGATTTAAAGTCAATAGTGAAGCTAGGTGCACTGGGATGCATAGAAAATCATGTGTGTGCTTTTAAAAGAGATTTGATAGAAGTGCCGCACCATAGAGAGAAGTTTTAACTCCTACCAAGGTTGTGTGTGTGCGTGTAGCTGATCATGGAGGAAGGGGGAGAAATAAATAAATTTCAGCTTGGGATAATTTGAAGGGGGGAGAAACAGTCTCTTTTTGGGGGGGAAGAGAGTTTTGGAGGAGGGGGTTAGAGCAAATGCAGGGGTTTGAGAAGAAAGTGGATGCAGAGGCGTAAAAGAACAACAGGGAGCTCCCAAAGCCAAGGGCTTTTGGAGTTTGGAATTGGATGGAATATTAGGAAAAGGGGAGGAAAAGAGAATAATTGGAGTATGGACCACTTAGAAAGGAAACAGAGGATAATGCAAAGATCTGGAAAAGAAGGGAAACAGAGGAGGAAAACTGGGGTGGGGTGTTGCTCTTCTGTGCAGAAAGAATGGAAGGAATTATCTTTCTTTCTCTCTTTCTGTCTGTAATCCATGAATTTGGGTTGCTCTTTTTATCCTTCTCAGGATTTAGTAATCAAAATAAAACAAAACAAGTTCTTCCAAGATTGCTCATGGATGTTGGAAAATGGATTTTTAGGTGTCAGACATTTAGGGAAGAAAGAAGACAATGGGCTCCTCTTTCCTTCTTAATGGGAACAAAGGATGGTAGTTGATGGGTGCATATCACAGGTACAGGTGAGTAAGATATCCTGGGGATTTTGGTGATTGTCTTAAAGGTGACAAGAGGATCATGTAGGCATGCCTACTTGCACAATATTGGGTTTTTAGGGTCTCATAGCTTTAAAATACATTGAATTAAAAGACATATTTTTCCTTCCATTTGGCTTAAACAAGGTTAGAAATCAGCATAAATATTTCATGATGGGGGCTTCTGTGATCGAAGTCTTGTGGCAAGATCTGAAATTTGCATGTGTTAACATTGAGGAATTAAGGCAATCAGAGCATAGTGGCTCACCAGAAAGTTGTATGCAAGGTCCTCAGTATCCTATGGAACCTGCTTTTCTACTCTTCTCCAAGACCAAAAAAACCCTAGTCCCCTTCCAGATACAAGCCCTTTCATCCCAAAACAGCAGAATTTGGGTGTGCTTTGTAACAGTGCATGCAATAGCTTTCCATTTTTTCCTGGGGAGAAAAAATTCCCGGGGGAGAGGAGGGGACTGGGGAGGCCAGCTTATGAAGAATCCCCCAGCCGCCCCAGCCTCCTTTGCTTCACTTCCTTGATGCTTCAGTTAGACGGTGAAAAACCCATCTAGCTAAAATGCAGAGCGGAAGGTGCAATAATCGTCTCTGCTGCACCTCCCGCTCTGCACTGGATACTCGTAAGCCTCAGCGTTGAAGGGCAGATCCCATAGGGTGCCCTTAAAACCTCAAAATTGAAAATGCAGATAGATTAAGTAATTGATTAAATAAGTGAAACTCCTGTTAAAGGTGCTGTATACTATGGTATTTACTTTGGCTGGTATACATTACAGTGATCAATAGTGTTTAGCTAGAAACTTGTTTTTAAACTTTTAATAGTTAATATCCATAAAAATATTATCTATTCTGTGATTTTTTCCCTTTTAAATTAGTACTTTGAAAACAATACACGTAAGTTTTCTTACTTGTTTTTTTCTCTCCTTGCTCCATGACATGTATTTTGTCTTCCTTGGTACGTAGTGCCCTCTCCTTCTGCATCATCAATGATGTCAGCAGGAATGTGAATAGCTGAGCTGTATGCTTTCAGTGGAACTTGCAGAGCAAATTCCTTTTATGTTTGCACTCAGGGCAGTAGTTCAGTAGTTGATTTTTATGTTCATCCAATTTTTTTAAAAAATCCTTGCTATTATATAAGTATGTATGAATGAGAGTGAATATTAGCTAGCTTTGTATGTCATCCTCTTACACATTCATTATGGGGAAGAGACTTCCTCAGCAAACATAACATTTTATAAGGAATGTAAGTTTGAGTTTAAAGGCCTGGAAAGAGAAACAACTAATCATTGCTTGAAAGAGAAAAGATACACAAATAATTCCTTTGCTTATGAAATTAAGCATCTTCTGGAAACTGAACTCTTAAACTTTCAATTTCTCTCTTTCTTTTGAAGGATTTTAATGCCACGAAACTTAAAGCTGATTTATAGAAAAATAAACATCACTATAGATTGTTATGTTTATATAAAATGTTCTATTGCATATACATACAATATGGCATGTACATGATGGAGGCGGTTTTTTACTTGCTGTTATTGTGGGTGGGTGGGTGGGTGGGTGGGTGGGTGGGAGGAATAAGGGACAATTAATCCACAGAAGAAGAAAAATACAGTTACCAGGGAATTTTATTTTTATACTTAATCTGTAAAGATCTATATCCTGTTATGAGTTCCTTCCCTCATTTATTGTATTATTTTCCCTTGCACTCCTGGAACAAGAAATGCTGCTGGCCTAGAGCGTTCACATTTGTCCACTCTTAATGAGTGCTGAAATTATTCTGAACTGATAGTGAGATATCCAGGACTTGGAAGCCAGTGCAGATCATGAATAGTAAATATTTCTATCCTGGCCAGAATTTCATGGCTGGAATATTTATTCAGAGACAATATGCATAGGTACAACAGTAACAGGAAAACCAAATCTAATGATTTTTGCAAGGATATAGCATGAGAGCCACACAGGAGTGAGTGAGTTAGTGTGGAATATAGGATTGGAATAGATTCAGTACTAAGTAGTCATTCATCTGCATAGAAAGGGAAATGGTCCAGTAGCCTGGTCTTCAAATCTATCACCTGAGGGAGAAAAAAAGAACACAATGTTCTTCCCCATTGCAGTGAAACAACAGCATTCAGATAGGAATGGCTGAGTTGCAGAAGTCACCCTTGCCTGTAGGTGATGCTCTCTGCATTCAAGACGCCCCTACCTTCCTCGATGTTATGAGGGAGGAGTTAACTGCCCTGGTTTGCATGTCAATATAAGTCACCCTGAAAATAAACTATGGTGGGTTGATTGTTTGCTCCCTAACCCACTTTACTCCCAACAGCTGATCAGGCATTCTGTGGCTTGCTGTGGATTGTTTCACCTTAGTCCTCCCACCCACTCCTGGCACGTATCCCATAGGCCTTTGTGGCACAACCTCAGCAGCCTACTCCACTACTCTACTAATGAGTGCAAATGCACTTGTTAGTGGAGTAGAGTTTATTTTTTTAGAATTTGTAGCTACTGTGCTTTAGTGAAATGTCCCTGAAAGTTAAAGAAAAGAAATGAATAAAGTTAAGTTTGTGCAAATTACCCCAAAATAGAAAAACATGACATTTACACAAATCTCCCCAAAGGAAAAAAAAAAAGTGTCGCTCTTTCCAACAAGCCATGCACAACTATTGTGCTGGGTTTGCATGTCACAACAAGGCATTCTGAAAACAAGCCACCCTGAATAACTCAACAACAACCCATGGATTCTCAGGGTGGTCTGTGTGTGGTTAACAAACTGTGATGGTCCAAAGCAAAGTCAGTGGTCCCTGCAAAGGTGCTGGGGCCCGTGAAGCTGCTGACACCAGCCCTGTCGAGTGTTCAGAGTTCTTCACATTCATTATCTTCGTGTAATCCCTGTAAATTTGATCAGCAATGTTATTCCCATATTACACATGGTAAGCTGAGAGAGTAGTTCAAATTGTGGCAGAGGTGAGATTCAAGTCAGAGGCTTCTTGATTTGTACCTTAGTCTGTGAGTCACTATACTACACCAGTTCATGGAAGAGGGGAAGGAGAAATCAAGGAAGGGTCAGAAAGGAGGAAGCTGTGGCAAATATTATGGTTGTCTTTCAAAGGAGATAGGATTGCTTCTAGCTCTGGCTTCTGAGGCAGGGGTGGGCAACTTGTAGCCTTCCAGATGTTTTGGCATACAACTCCCATCATCCTTCACCATTAGCTATACTAGCTAGGGCTGATGGGAGCTGTAGGCCAAAACATCTGGAGGGCCACATGTTGCCCACCACTGTTCTAATATTTGTGAACATTTCTATATTCCTGGTTATACATGAAAAAATAGCTGTAAAGATATCAAGGATAATCATGCCTTCTAATAGCGAATTCAGGTGGTGAGTGCAGATAATGTAGGGTCACTGAGAAACAAAGAAGAGATATAGGCCTGTTTGGGGGAACCTCAAGGTTTGAAAAAAAAAAAACTTTCTTTAAAAATAGCGCAGTGAGGCCTGAGCATGCTCAGTAGCCATAGAACGTAGAGTGACAGTTGAAAAAGAAAAAACGGGATGTGGCAGAGGAACGGGAGAGTGGAATTCCCAGCTTGGAGGGAATGATTGGCTGGAACCCTGAACAGGAGTGTTTCTTTTAAGAGGGAGTATACACAGAGATGTTTTTCTGCGGGTCCCACTTGTTCTGTAAGAACATATTCAGCACTGTGCTTTAATTCACAATTAGGATGAGAATTCTTCTGAAAGTTATTAGTTTTATTTTTTTTAGGTATCATGAGATGTGTTGTCAAAACTGTAATACTAATGCAACCACCCCTGGTTTCTCTTGACTAAGGGTGCAATCCTATGGGGATAGGTGGCTGCCTCTGAACTCAGAGGCAACTGCCTATCCAATGCAGGGCAGGAGAAGCATGGAGAGGATCGTTCCCTCCGCACTTCTCCTGCCCTGCATTTGCAGCTAGACAGCCGATTTCAACTGTGAAGCTGCGGGAAGGCAGACTTGGGGAGGAGGCTGCTGGACAACACATAGGATGTGTCGTACTGGCATTTCTGCCTTCCCTGCCCCGGAACGCCCCATTTTGGCTTCTCCACACTCCCTTTCTGAGCGCAGAGTGTGGGGGGAAGGTTGGTTCTCCACAACCTCAGAGTGTGGGCTCTGAAATCGGTTCCCGGAAAACCAGATATCCTATGGCCATCTAGCTGCTGATTAGTGGCCATAGGATTGCTCCCTAAATGGTTCTACTCTTAATCTTGTGAAGATATGCTGAAGTGTTTTTGTAGTCAAAACCCAGTGAAATTTCAAAGCCAGAGGGAAGCCTGAACTGGATTTCCGGTAGTTAAGAGAGTGAGGCTCCAGTCTCTTTATTTTTTTGTCCCACTTCAGGACTAGCAGGAGATGAGTAAATTCTTAGACATGAGAAAATACATGATGCAAATACGCTTAATATTGTGTTGTTTATACAATTAATAACTCGGGGGTTTTGAAGCAAAATTTGGGTTTCTTTATATGAGCTTGGCATAGAATTTTTTAAATTAAAAGTATACAGAGGCCTGCTGCATGCACACATAGGCATGCACACATAATTTCTCTTTCAACAGACAGTTATGGTACATGAAAAACCTTTCTTCCTTTCTCTCAGGAAGGCCAAAGCAGTATGGGGGGGAAAAGGAGAAGCCTCTTTTCTCACTTTGTGCTCCTTGCCAATGACCAAAATGGACCCTATAAGCCCTTTGTGTGTATGGAGCTTCACCCTCCACTGAAGTAATTGACTAATCCTTGCCTGGGCGCCATATGAAAGTGTTGAAACTCCTGTGAACAAGAACTGCTTCTATCTAGGCAAACATGACTATTTCTTGGCTACTGTAGAATAAATGGTTTCTGTGTCACAGCTTCAAAACATTTTGAAGTAGGTAGTTCAGTGTCTGGCTCTTTTTTTCTCTTACTCATTTGTACTAGAGTCATGTTAAAAGTTTGGGTGCAGGATCATGTGTGTGATTCTAACATCATATAATAAATAGATATAATATTGGCAATCTGTCAAGAGTGATTCTTCAAAGATGCTATATGCTGAAAGACAGTATAAAAGGAGTGTGCACACATGTAGGACAATAAAATCATATTTTATGCAAACAGAAATTTCCACACAACGAAGAAAGAGGTCTTAGTAATGTTGGAATTATGCCATTTATTAATGTTACTATGTGTCAAAAGAGGCTACATACCTCTTCTGATGAGAGCTCTGTTTGAAAATAATGCTTCCTATCTCTGGCATCTACATTTCAACATTCCTTCTAGGATTACATGCTACTTTGCTTAATGAGGACATTAAATTTTACTAATAGATCAAAAAACCAACTCTGTGCCTTCTATTGTATTTAGTTTTGTATTCTAAGCAGAGTATATTTACCCTATAGTCTTTATCTCTGTTCCTGCTATTTTAGACCCTTTGGAGCATCAGTTAAACCCCCCGATGAGTGGAATGATGGGTAAAGAATCCCCCCCCCCCGCTTTGCCATCTCCACCTCCCTTTGTATCTCGGTCTCTCTTTGGCCACTGAAAATGTAGGTCAAATTGCATCACCATAAAATGGAACAGTCAGAAAGGTGTTTGAAAAATGCTGACATCCTTAGCCCGGGGTGCATGCCGCTGTCTTTTGTTTACATTGATAATAACGATGTGGCGATGTACCTGTAAATGAACAAACCTCTTTTTTAAGGTTAGTGGTATGGCACCTCAATTACTAGTCAGATTGAAGTTATATTTTCCTTTTGTTTTCTCTGGGTAGTATATTGAAACTGCACAGATAAATGTGCTGTAATTTACAGTAGTGAAACATTAGAGAACTCTTCAGAAATGTCCTGTTTATGGAAGCCATAACTGTTTACTTTGAAAAATCCCATCTTCTACATGTAGGTTTAACAATAGATTTTGCAGATTTTTAAGTTCATGTGCTCATGTAATAATTAGGTCCTTCTCTTGGATATATAGAAATGTGCTTTACATATTGTTTAATTTTTGCTTCGGGCACGGTTTTCTTGAGATCTATAATATATATTCAGTTATGAGAGAAACTGTTAGGGATATAATGTATTTCAGTGGCTAAATTACCCATCTGTTCTATTACACCTTTTGGAACTGTTGATTATAAGAATTTCTGATTAGGAAAAATCAAGGTTGGCAGAGGATCTACTATAAAAATCCAAACTTTTACTTCATTCTTTGCATACAAAGTTTGATATGAAATGTAAAGAAGCATTCAAATATCTTAGTATATTCTCATTTGATATTAATATAATTTATCTAACTAAGCTTTCAGATAAATTAAGGAAGATTTTTAATGAGGTAGTAATACAACATATACATTTTTTGCAGCTTGAGTGTTTATATATTTCAGGTAGCTGTATTTATTTAAAGAGTAAAATTACTATATGTGAATACATCTTATTATCTCATTAACAATTCTGTTTACTTTTGAAGATTAACTGAAAGTTAAAAGGAAAATTACTGCACATGGAGATGAATCCGCTACTGACAATAGCCTGTGATTGACTGTTAGAGCAGAAATAAGCCTGGATGTCTGCGTGCTGTAATTACACAGAGAAAGAAACATCAAATAGAGAAGTCAAATACTAGCGTGAATGCTTTTGAGTGCACTTTATTGTGGAAAGATTTTCTTCTACAGGTTGTTCATTACAGAACATTGAGATAGTTGCATTAAAAATACTGAAAGTCAGTAGTTGACAGGCAAATGCTATGACTATAAATTAAAAGATTTCAGTGTTGTTTATATGATGGTCTACTTCTGGGAGTTTGCCGACATTCTGTCATCATGAATTAGCAGCATTCCTAGAAATTATTCTTTTATACCTCTACAGTACAGCTTTGCCCCAAGAAAATGAAAATAGCTCCTGGGCATGGCCTTTATTTCTTGTAACCAGAGGACCATGAGAGCATTGATTTTGTCTGTTGAAAGACCCTAGATTCTCTTAGTTCCATAAATATTTTTTAAATTGATATACTTTACATTTAATTCTTAATTCTGCTCTTCAGATACAGAAATTATAGTGATGGGATGTTAGCTTCAAACAATTATATTCCAATAAGCTTGAGATCTTATTATTAGTAGTATTAAGTGGCCTGCATAGAACAGAACAGGGTAATTTCAGTTAACTTATTTTCACTCCTGTGAGATAAGATGGCAAAATCTTGTTACTGTAACAGTGATTGTTACCATGTGTTCTATTGCAGATTTAATCAAACATAAGAAAAAGGAAACTTCCACAGTCCAGACAGATGATGATCATTTGATATATCAACCCTGAGTTTTACCAGTCTTTTAAGGTACTGTGACCTACTAACCTATATATATACATTTTCCTCAACTATCCTTTCTGCGTACTACAGATGTAAGAGACACTGAGACACAAAGGACAGTGAGGCAGGCACTGAAAAAGACAGACACACAAGTTGTTAGGAAACACACAGTAATATTAAGAGCTGCTAGATGTGGAGTATTTTTTTTAATGCGAGAGGGGTTTATGGCTGTACAGCCCATAATTTATTTTGGCCATTGACACTATCTTCACCCACAGTGATGTGCTACTACAGGTCCCAAATGGAGAGTGGTGGGGGTGATGTAGTCTTTATGCACGAAGGATAGTTTTGCTGTAGGGGAAAAGCCTCTTCTCCCCTTTCTTGTATTTAAAGAGGAAGGAGACAAATACATCTTTCAAACAAAAAAGAACAGGATTTTGGAAATTGTGGGAACATTGCTTCAGAGGAACATTATGCTAGCAAAGAGGGACAATCACATTTAGGCAAGAGATACATCACTCAATTACAGCAGTAATTCAGTGGGATCTCTTAATAGTTAAAGCACAATTATTCTGTGTTAAGGGATTCTGAGTATACACTATTCCTTAAGAGCATTAAAAGTGCCTTGCATGATTGTACGAAGGTCTACCTACTCCAGCATTCCTTGTAGTAACCCTAGCAGCCAGGCAGCATTATATGGCCTACTGGAAGGTAGCTAGTGGTCCACTGGTTGGCCATAGTCTGCCTTCTGACCACTGTTGTGTTATAGAAAGGGTAGGCAATCTGGCGCCCTCCAGATGTTTTAGACTTCAACTCCCAGCACTCCCAGCCATCATGACCAATTGTCAGGGATCATGGGAGTTATAATCCAAAACATCTGGAGGGCACCAGGTTGCCTACCCCTATGTTATAATAGGAACTAGAGGATCTAATCCCAGTGATATTATAGTGCTAAATTCTCTGAAATGGAAGCATGATCTGGCCGAATTCCTTTGTATCCCCAGCAACTCTGGGCATGAACAGATAGTGTTTTGGGGAGTGGGGGGGTCTTTCTTTTTTGGAACAAGAACATCTCTATAACCCCATGGATGCATACAGACATACAGATGTTGTCCCTCCAAAGTGCACCTCTGTTGCTGGGGACTTAGTACTGGTGCTGCAATGTAATGCTTAAATGCTTCCTCTCCATATTCCTTGAGGTTTCTGTGTGTTACATGGGTACCTTTTGTTTAGAGTCTATAATATTGTTGGACTACACACCTCTTGTTCATCTGACCTTCTCTTCTTTTCCCCTCTCTTTTCTTTTCCTCTTTTTCTGAGTAGTGAATAGATTCTACCTGTAGCAAGATTCTCCATCCGCCTCCCCTAATATGCTTGGAGCACAGGGTAGGATCCAACAGTGCCTTACCACTGGCAGCCAGCACTGCTGGTCCCAGTGCATGTGTGGTCAGCCCTGCCAGCAACGGTGCACGTGGCGGCGATGTAGCTCTTCCGTGGGCAAGCCCCCAAACGACCGGGAACACAAGTTTCTGGAAGGGGCAGGTCACACGTCTCTGGTAATTTGGGGGCTTGCCGCCAGAAGTGCCACATTTCCACAGCCAGGAGTAGGGGCTGCACACGTGCTGCCACTGGTGAGGCTGGCCGCATGCACATTGGGACCAGCGGTGCTGACCACCAGTCTTGCACATCCTTTTAACTAGAAATGCTAGGGACAGAGCCTGGAGCCTTCTGGATGGAACACATGTGCTCTGTCTGTGAGCTGTGGCCCCTCCCCATATCTTTTGAACAGTTTGCCCGCTACCATTACAGCATCAGAGTTAGTATGAGTTGTAGGGCTAAGAGGGAAGCCATTGCCATCACTTCTTAGAAATGATTGCCTGGACAAACACTTAAACAAGCCCCATGTATGCTATCTTTTATAAAAAAAAAAAACAATAAACATCTGTAGAAACTGGTAACTGTGCAAAAGAGAATATAAAACACGCCACTGAATTGCCACAGTGGGCTCTGTGCATAATAAATCTGAACCACAGATACAGAAATCTTTGAATTTATTTTGAAAGTGTATACCTCACCTTTCAATTGAATGTTCTCAAAGCAACTTTCAATAGATTGCAATAATACAAAACAAATACACCCACGCACCCTCATATACAGATATATACAAACCAACAACCCTTTGGGGAGTGAAACCAAGAGACAATGGCTTGGCCAAAGATGTGCAGAGATTTACAACCTGGATCATATGCTAAACTTTGAGCTCTGGGTTACATTACATAAATTAAAACACAATCAGCATCTGCTTATGTGCTTTTCTCCATCTGTATTAGCAAATATAATAAATAAAAAAGAGAGAATGGTCACATTCAGCTGTCATGCTAAACTATAATTTAGCTTGATGAGAATGAGCTGCTGCAAGCCTTGGGCTTGTGCATTTCCACCCCACCCACCCTGGTGCAGCTGCAAGGAGTAGTTTGGAAGCTTTTGCTTCCGATTTCAAATTAAACATAGTTTAGCATGTCATCATAAAACATAGAATCATAGAATAGTGGGGTTGGAAGGGGCCTACAAGACCATCGAGTCCAACATGGTTTGAAGTTGACTTGTTTCAAACAAATCATAGTTAAGATTGTTTGTCAGGTTTGGACAGCACAACAGGCTGGTCTAAACCAGAAGCAATAGCTTTCAAATGCCTCATGGATGCACCAGAGGGGGAGGGAAAAAGGTGTGAGCCTGACACTGTGGCTTGTTTTCTTCATGCTAAAATATGGTGTAGTGTGATGTTTGAGTGTGGCTAGTATATCTTGCCTCAGGTGGTAGAATATGTTTCTTCTACTAAAAGGCAATGTTGTAGAAGATACAACTATACTGTTATATGATACTTTCCTTGAGACAATGTCTCATTTCAGTTCTTTTTTTTATTCATTCCTTTCTCTTAATGTTCTGGAATCTCTTCAGTTGTGTTGATTTATATCTAGGGTGAGTAATCTGTGGCACTTGGCCTAATTTCATGTGGCACTCAGTGTCATCCAGTTCTCTTCATGATGTGTGTCCACTTTTGCTCTCTGGATTGCTCTTTTGGGGATCGCTTCCTTTTCCATTTTGTGTGTGTGTGCACAAGGGAGAGGTAGACAAGAAATAGGATGGCATCGAGAGAGAAAGCGCTATGCAGTCCTGCAATGCTGCAGACTTTTCCCACTGTTGATTGTTGTGACCCCCGGCTGAGTTTCCCGCAGCTCTCTAGCACTTCATAGGAATAATGTTCCCCATGTCTGGTTTATAAGTTTTCCCTGTTCCTTGACAGTGGTATAAGATGGTAGTCAACAACTATGATTCTGGAGTCCTGGTTCATGGAGTCCAGCCTTTTTTAGTTAAATTAATTTTGGCTATGATTTATATTTTTTAAAATAGATTATACTACCAAGTATGTAAAGGGCTCGCTTTATGCTGATGAAAGAAATAAAACATATTTAAGTGACAAAGATAATTTTAAAGTTTGTTACCCACAATATAGATCCCCCCCTCACTTTAAATTAAGTATTCTCGTGAAGCTCAGCCAAAATGCTCCTTGGGAACCCTTGTATCAGTAGCAGTTTTAGGAAAAGTTATGAACAGAAGAGCATATTATGCTAGTCTCAGTTGAATAGTCAGTGTTCTCTATGCCAGAGGTATGTATGCATCGATTTGTCAAGATCGAAGTGGCAGTATAATCATGTTATACTGTGCGAAGTGGCAGTATAATCATGTACACTCAGTGCTCAATGGCCTGGTTCAGACATAATTGGAAACCATGGTTTCTCACTACATGTATGAATCTGCACAAGCCTCAATGACATTCAATGTCATTCAATGACACTGTTGAATTCTCATACATCATATTTGAATATTCATATGTTCAGTACCAGGATTCTTGGCTGGCCCGCCTCAGGTTCATATCCAGCTATCATTTTCCTTCCTTTTGTTGCTTCAGTGATGCCTGTAAACACACTTTGTTGAAAAGGTTAATAATTTAGTGGCTTAATTTAAAGCAATTCCTCATGCCTCTGCTTTACATCTTCTGAGTGAGATTGGCCAGTCAGATTTAGTGTAAAATACATTTGGGTTAGCATTTATAAGATACACTGGAATATCAGTAAGATGGGATAGGCACCATGCAGCTACTGTTGCCCTTTTGAACAGCTCGTGGGGGGTTGTAGTATAAAAAATATTTTGTAGGCCTTGTATTTATGAGAGTTTTACCAAAATTTTACCAAAGCCTCAATAATTTTTTGAGGTGGAAATATAATTTTGGGAGGTAGATCATTCTTATTTCTATTTTATAGATAAGAACAGACACTTTAGAAACAGTGACTCACCAAAGGCTAACCACTGAACTTGTTTTTCTTGTTCCTGATTTAGATGTGTATTACATTCCAGAGAATTAGGGCCAATAAAAGTAAGTTATGATCTTATGGAAAGGCCAGTTAAAACCTAGTATTAAAGTATTGACAAAACCTTTGTATTAAAAGTTCACCCACATAGAAGCCTAATTCCTGCTACTTCACCTAAAATATTTTGTTGGAAGATGTGATTTTATTGATTGCAATGTGTTTCTGGGGAAGGGAATTCTCTAAATGAGGGAAGTCACTGAGAAAAACTTGGTCTTCAAATACATTAAATAGATAGACTTTTAAGGTTATGATGGGCCTTTATCATGATCCTGCCTTTTTAGTGCCAATACAAACTTGTACCCATGGCAGTACACTGTGGAAAGGAGTTTTAGGGTTTTATAAAGGCAAGTGAGGCAGAGCTTGACATTGCTATCCCACTTACTGAGGATGGGATGCTGCTTTATGTGTTGTAATACAAACCTCTGCTTGTGCCACTGTAGCTAAAGAAGCAGTATAAGTCTAGGCAGCCAGGCAGTGGTTGGATCTATCTTTTTTACATATGAAAATATGAAAAACAAGCTATTTTTGTTTGTGTTTTGCCATAGTAGTATGTTTTTATGCTTCACTGTCCGTAGCTGATTTCTGTTCTCTAAATTACCTAGGCCTTTTGAGCTAAAGTTTATGCCTTCGTATTTGTTGTTAAGTTGGCTTCTACTGATTGTCTTCATAGTAGGAGGGTGAAAATTATGGTATCTTATATTTTACATGTGCCTAGCAAGTTAATACCAGTCATATAGTATGATCTTTTAATATTTTCTGTGTCATTTAAAACAAGTTATTTTCAGAATGTGGCTGGCTGCCTGAGTGTTGATGGTGGCGAGGTGGTTGGATCATGTGACAGCTATACTGCACCAGCTGCTCTAATTATCAATTCATTTTTGAGCCAAATTTAAAGTGCAAAACCTTTAAAACTTTACATGATTTGGGATTAAGTTATTTGGAGAACTACTTTCACCTGTATCATCTTGCCCACACTTTTAAGATCAGCAGTGGAGGCCTTTTGAGGCCAGTTAGGTTGGCAAGCACAAATGAGAGGGCCTTTTCTGCAGTGGCCCCACAACTCTGGAATGGGTTACCATTTGCCATCTGCCTTTTCTTGATCGATGTATTGGAGTGTTCTTGGCTTTTAGATGCAATTGTGTGATAGATTTTAGTACTGTCTGGGCTGGATTTTGGGTATTGTTGCTGTTGTTTATGGTTTATATTGATTTTTACTGTTTAATTCAATTTCATTTATTACATTTCTATACCACCCAATAGCCGAAACTGGGCAGTTGACAAAGATTAAAACCTTCAAAATACATAATAAAAACCATTGACATGCAAACATACAGCACACAGAGAGACTTATGTGTAAAACAATTTTAAACAATCAACTATAAAAAAAAATCCAGGACCTGATTAAAACCTCATCATATGCTGCCAAATGCCTAAGAGAAGAGGAAGGTCTTAACCTGGCACCAAAAAGATAACAAAGTTGGTGCCAGGCAATCCTTGTTGGGAAGATCATTCCATAATTGGGGGACCAGCACGAAGAAGCCCGTCTCCCTTGTTGCCTCCTTCTGAGATTCCCTTTACATTATTGTATGTGATTTTATTATGGAAGCTGATTTGGGAGGGTTTTTGTCCTAAAGGTGGACTAGAAATATTTTAAATAAATAATAGTTTTGAATAGTTTTATTAGGCAGAAAAAATGAAATCTTATGTATAAAGTACAGCAAATTTTCCATCAGATCTAAACACATTTTTATTTTGGATGCTTTTATTTTATTCTGGAAGGTAAGTTTTGTATTATATCTGATTCACTGTTTCAAAATGCTCAGGTGGATGTTATTTTACATTCTTCTTCATGGTCTCTGTGCATCACACTTGTGAGTTCTGTGCCTGTGCAGAGCCATAGTTAGAACCTTCTAGAGCTAAGACTTTTAAGCAAGAAGTCTGCTCTCCCCCCACCCACCTTGCAAATGCCTAGAGGGTGGTGGTCCTCCCTTTCCACTCAGTTTCTCTTCAATTGCAGTAGCTGCAACATTGTTGAGAGCTTTCACCTGCTAAATTACTAGTTTTTTTTCTGGTGAATGAGGTAAGTCTTCTCAATTTTTTCTTCATTCTGAGTATCTTCTATCTTATTTGGGGGTTGTTTCACTCTTTCAAACAGTTTAATGTTTTATTTTCTTTCATGTGGTGCCACCTTTGTGGGCCCCTTCAATGGCCTATGGCTCTTTGGGCCTCTTTCTGTAAGTGTGTGGTCTATGGGAGTAAACTACCACAGAGAGATGGCCATGATATTTGCCTGTTCTGTTTGGGCAAAGGGCATGTGGTAGAATGGTGTACACGTTGCCAAGATTTTAGTAAGGAAACACAGTGTACCTGCTCTTTCCGTCTTAGTGCAGTGCTCTGGGAGCGTGCCCTGCAATTGGTGGAGCCAGTAAAACAATTGGGATTGTGATCCAGACCATCTCCTTCAATGGCCATGGCATCATCATTGGTTCTGGCACCATCCTTGTTGGCTTCACCCTGACCATGGATTCAAACTACTAACGCAGTTCCAGCAGTGGTACCACACCAGGGGCCTACCCCTAGAGATCCGCCGACACCGGAGTGCACCGTCCCAAAATGGACTAAGCCCAAACATCCTACAGCTACCAATACGATGACCAAGCCTAAAAAGAAAAAGTTGAAACCGACAAATTGTGATGCATGTTTACTGACACCCATGCCCTTTTCTGTTTACAGGATGATGTAGCCACTTCTCAGCAGGAACCTTTTCTGCCACCACCTCATCCTGTCATGCAAAATCCTCCATGGGTCTCTCCAGTATCTCTGAACAAGGCCCATATTGCTGGATCTACTTCAGAAGGAGAGATAAGAGTCTCCTCTCCCACCCCCACCTGTCAGTCTCGGACAGCTAACTTGTGTGGAGGTCCGTGTACCATCACCCTGCTACAGTCGCTCACTAGAATCCAGAAGAGACTTGCGCGACTTGTACTACTTGAGATGGTCTAACAGTTTTTACCTGGACAGAAGGGACTGGGGTCCATTGTGGTGAGAGCCTTACAACAGCTGATACTCTCACTCTCCATCCCGTTCTTGAAACAGAAGGTCTCCCAAGGAGGGAAACCCCACCGAGACCCTACAGAGAATGTCCATGGTATTTCGAGCCATACCCTCGAATGGCTCAAAGAGCCTTGCCTGTTTCAAGACTGTCCCCACAGTATAGGCTGGATCTTTTACAGACCTCTCACTCTGTCTTGGCAGCTCTGGCCAAACCTCCCATACTCTCAGTATCACAGTCGTCAGCCATCCTGACCGTGGTGCTTCCAGCTGGCCTGATAGTCTCAACTCTTGAGGTAGCATAGACATAAGTTCCTGCCACTCAAACCACAACTATCCATGTATCATTGTACATTCCTCATACCACAATCTTTCAGTCCCAATGCTTCTCCCGCCTACCACGACTACTCTGGAAAAACCACTGGACCCACCAACGCAGCTGGAGTCTGAAGGTGACTATCAATCAGACTCGTCTGAATCTGTATCAGCCTCTCCCTCAGCTTCTTCTCCATACAAGGAGTTGGGGTCATTCACCATCATTACCTACAGATGAAATTACTCATTTGCTGAGCAACTAATCCATATGGCCACATTCTTAGGACTAGATGTCCAACAATTGGATACCCCAGTTGACGACCCAGTAATGGACTTCATCCAGACTAAGACTATGTGATCTGTAGCATTACCTGCCCTTCCTCCCTTTCTCAGGGCGGCAAAGGAGTCTTGGAAAAAGCTTTCCTTTGCTCTGTTGATGTCTAAACATATGGTGAATCTCTACTGCATGCAACATGATGATTGTACCTTTCTCTTTCAGCACCCATCCCCAACATCCATCATCGTCGAGGCAAGCCACAAGAAGGCTTCCTCGAAACCTCACTCTGCTTGTCTGACCAGGAAGGGTGCAAACTAGACACGATGGGACATAAAAATTATTTCACCGCTGTACTGTCATTCTGCATCATGAATTACTAAGCATCTATGGCCTGCTACCAGTTCTTCTTATAGCGGAACACTTCCTCTCTGCTTGAATATCTGCCAGATGACAAGAAGGAAATGGCATGTCTCTTTAAAAAGCAATAGCCTTAGCCATCTTGCCTTCTTGGTTTTCTTTTTCTTTGTGTCGTTTTTTGTTGTCGCCTCCTGAACAGTGTTGCGAACTTCTGTCCATAGTTCTTCCGGGACCCTATCTACTAAATCTAGTCCCTTAAATCTATTCTTCACCTCCACTGCATATTCATTAGGAATATTAGTGAGCTCATATCTAACTGATCCGTGGGTCTTCCCTATTCTCTTTAGTCTGATTCTAAATTGTGCAATAAGAAGTTCATGTTCTGAACTACAATCAGCTCCAGGTCTTGTTTTTTACCACCTGCATAGATGTCCGCCACCTTTGGCTACGAAGGATGTAGTCAATCTGATTTCGGTGTCGGCCGTCTGGTGAAGTCCATGTTATTTTCATGAAAATAACATCTAAGTCGTCTCTTAGGTTGCTGGAAGAGAGTGTTTGTTATGCACAGTGAGTTATCTTGGCAAAATTCTATCAGCCTATGTTCTGCTTCATTTTGTTCTCCCAGACCATGCTTGCCTGTAATTCCAGGTGCCGTTTGACTACCCACCTTAGCATTCCAGTCTCCTATAATGAAAATAACATCTTTTTTTGGCGTACTATCCAGTAGGTGCTGCAGATCCTCATAGAACCGATCTACTTCTGCTTTTTCAGCATCTGTGGTTGGGGCGTATATTTGGATCACTGTGATGTTAAATGGCTTACCCTGAATTCGAATTGGGATCATTCTGTCATTTTTTGGATTGTATCCAAGCACTGCTTTAGCCACTTTATTATTAATTATGAAGGCTACTCCATTTCTTCTGTGGTCCTCTTGTCCACAGTAGTAGATCTGGTGGTCATCTGATGTGAAGTGGCCCATTCCAGTCCATTTCAGTTCACTGACACCCAAAATGTCTATATTTAATCTTGACATCTCCCCAATAACCACATCCACTTTGCCCTGGCTCATAGATCTTACATTCCAGGTTCCTATGGTGCGTTGATCTTTAGAACATCGGATTCGTCGTTCACCACCAGCACCATCGGCTGCTAGCCGTCCTTTCAGCTTTGAGCTAGCTGCGTCATCACATCTGGGGCTACCTGAACTTATCCTCTGTTCCTCCCCAGTAGCATTTTGACCATCTTCCGACCCGGGAGTCCCATCTTCCAATGGTATACCAACATATCTCTGGTTGTACTGATCCATTTAGTTTTCATGGCAAGAATACTGGGGTGGGTTGCTGTTACCTTCCCCAGGGATTGTATTTAGTCTGACCTCTCTGCCATGACCTTCCCGTCTTGGTGTCCCTTCACGGTTTAGCTCATGGCGTCATTGAGGTGCTCAAGCTCCAGCACCACGACAAGTTAACGATCTCCTTTGCTGGAAAAAGAAAACCAAGAAGGCAAGATGGCTGTCTGCTGCAACACTGGAAGTAGCCCAAGAAAGAAGGAAAGCAAAAGGCAATAGTGATAGGGGGAGATATGCCCAATTAAATGCAAAATTCCAGACGTTAGCCAGAAGAGATAAGGAATTATTTTTAAACAAGCAATGCGCGGAAGCGGAAGAAGATAATAGAATAGGAAGGACAAGAGACCTCTTCCAGAAAATTAGAAACATCGGAGGTAAATTCCAGGCAAAAATGGGTATGATCAAAAACAAAGATGGCAAGGACCTAACAGAAGCAGAAGAGATCAAGGAAAGGTGGCAAAAATATACGGAAGGTCTGTATAGGAAGGATAATAATATTGGGCATAGGTTTGATGGTGTGGACAGTGAGTTAGAGCCAGACATCCTGAAGCGTGAGGTTGAATGGACCTTAAGAAGCATTGCTAATAACAAGGCAGCAGGAGACAACAGTATCCCAGCTGAACTGTTTAAAATCTTGCAAGATGATGCTGTCGAGGTGATGCATGCCATATGCCAGCAAATTTGGAAAACACAAGAATGGCCAACAGATTGGAAAAAATCAACTTATATCCCCATACCAAAAAAGGGAAAAACTAAAGAATGTTCAAACTATCGAACAGTGGCACTTATTTCACATGCCAGTAAGGTAATGCTCAAGATCTTGCAAGGTAGACTCCAGCAATTTATGGAACGAGAATTGCCAGATGTACAAGCTGGGTTTAGAAAAGGCAGAGGAACTAGAAACCAAATTGCCAATATCCGCTGGGGAATGGAGAAAGCCAGGGAGTTTCAGAAAAACATCGATTTCTGTTTTATTGACTATTCGAAAGCCTTTGACTTCGTGGATCAGAACGAATTGTGGCAAGTTCTTGGTGGTATGCAGATACCAAGTCATCTTGTCTGCCTCCTGAGGAATCTCTATAACGACCAAGTAGCAACGGTAAGAACAGACCATGGAACAACGGACTGGTTTAAAATTGGGAAAGGAGTACAGCAGGGTTGTATACTCTCACCCTACGTATTCAACCTGTACGCAGAACACATCATGCGACGTGCTGGGCTTGATGAAGCCAAGGCTGGAGTTAAAATCGCTGGAAGAAACATTAACAATCTCCGATATGCGAATGATACCACTCTGATGTCTGAAAGCGAGGAGGAGCTGAGGAACCTTCTGACGAAGGTGAAAGAAGAAAGTGCAAAAGCTGGGTTGCAGTTCAACCTCAAAAAAACGAAGATTATGGCAACCAGCTTGATTGATAACTGGCAAATAGAGGGAGAAAACATGGAGGCAGTGACAGACTTTGTCTTTCTAGGCGCAAAGATTACTGCAGACACTGACTGCAGCCAGGAAATCAGAAGACGTTTACTTCTTGAGAGGAGAGCAATGACAAATCTTGATAAAATAGTGAAGAGCGGAGACATCACACTGACAACAAAGGTCCGCATAGTTCAAGCAATGGTATTCCCCGTAGTAACCTATGGCTGCGAGAGCTGGACCATAAGGAAGGCTGAGCAAAGGAAGATAGATGCTTTTGAACTATGGTGTTGGAGGAAAATTCTGAGAGTGCCTTGGACTGCAAGAAGATCAAACCAGTCCATACTCCAGGAAATAAAGCCAGACTGCTTACTTGAGGGAATGATATTAACGGCAAAACTGATGTACTTTGGCCACATCATGAGGAGACAGGATACCATGGAGAAGATGCTGATGCTAGGGAAAGTGGAAGGCCAAAGGAAGGTGGGCCGACCAAGGGCAAGATGGATGGATGATATTCTGGAGGTGACGGACTCGAGCTTGGGGGAGCTGGGGGTGGCGATGGCCGACAGGAAGCTCTGGTGTGGGCTGGTCCATGAAGTCATGAAGAGTCGGAAGCGATTGAATGAATAAACAACAGAAGCCTTAGCCAAGCAACAAGCCAACACAGCCAAACCTATTATGGACTATGGAGTGATGTCAGTGGCAGGAGTCATCATGCTACATAGACATGTGTGGTTATGGTCTGCAAGACTCACTAAAGGGGCTCAGCCCTGCACTGAGGATATGCCCTTTGATGAACAAGGCCTATTTTATTCAACAACAGTTGACACCTTAGACCATGTCTATAAGCCCAAGATCTCAGCCAAAACAATGGGTGTAGGTACACCACAACAACCTTACTGTCCATGCCCTAGGCCCTGGAACAGGTCCCAGCACCAGTGTCAATTAGCTTACCTGCCCAGTAATTGCTCCTTTTGGAAGGCAGGATCCTAACAATCTAAATACCTTTTCTCTTCAACCCAGTACAGACAACAGTCATATCAAAAACAGGGTGATGAGCAGAAATAGCATCTTTGATTCAATGAGACCTGAGGATACCAATTCTCTGACCTTCAGCACCCATTTAAGCAGTCAGAACAGACCTCACAAATCGATGCTAAACCAGTGTTTCACAGTATCTTTCAACGACAAGGTGCACCATGGATCAACATCTTTGTTACAAACTAAAATACCCAGTGCAACCTCTTTTGCAGCGGAGTGGGCTCCAATTGCTTTTCACTAGGTGATGCTTTCCTGTATCGATGGGCCTCAATCCCTCTATATGCTTTTCCTCTGATCGCACTTATCACAAGAGTACTGGCAAAGATTCAACAGGACAGATTAGACATTATCCTGATCATTCCATGGTGGTCCAGACAACTATGGTTTACCACCTTACTGGGCCCATCGAAAGGAGTCAGGCTCGCACTACCCAGCCTACCATGCTTCTTGACCCAACAGAATAGCCACATTCAGCATCTGGACCTACCATCCCTCTAACTCACACCCTGGCAGATTCCACACTCTCACCCATCCTGGTGGATGTCAAACAGGTCTTAGAAGCAGCCAGAAAGCCCAGTGTCCACCGTTCCTATGCCTTAAATTGGCGGGTATTCCAGATATATGCCAACTTCATTTCGGTTGACCAGTCTTGTTCACATAACCATATTCTTCAGTTCCTCTTGGCGCTTCACAAAAAAGTATTTGCCTTACCGTATTTTCGAGTTTTTTTAGCAGCTTTGTCTGCATTTCACTGTTGGATTCAACATGTAATATGTTCTCCCATCCAATTAGGATTTTTTTTTAAAGGGACTTAAGAATTTTTAAAGGGACTTAAGAATTTTTAAAGGGACTTAAGAATTTCCTCCAGTTTCCAATCTGGTCTCTAATTGGAGCCTATCTGTTGTTTTGACCACCCTAATGTCCAAACTTTTTGAACAGCTTGCTACAACTGGCTTTCATTTGCTTACCCCCAAAAATATTTTTGTTGTTGTCATAAGGTTGGGACATCAAGCTGGAGAACTGGCTGCCTTCCGATCCAACCCTCCTTATACTGTCCTCCATAGAGACAAAGCTATGCTCAGACCGGATCTGTCCTTTTTACCAAAAGTGGTTTCATCCTTCCATCTAAACCAGGAGATTGTTCTTCCTGTTTTTTCTCCTGATCCAGCTACACCACTGGAATCCTCCCTTCATACCTTGGACATAAGAAGAATCCTAGCTTTCTACCTACATAGGTCTGCTTCCTTTCGGAAAACCCTGAAACACTTTGTTTGCTATGGGGGTAAAAATAAGGGCTCCTCAGTTTCTATGCAACGACTCTCTGTTTGGGTTTCCAACACAGTTAAATTTTGTTATGCCCTGACTAGGCTTCCAGTCCCACATTTGGTATGGAACCATTCCACTAGGGCTGTTGCTTCTTCAGTTGTCTTCTCAAGCGATGTTTCTCTTCACAAGTTATGTAGGGCTGCTACTTGGTCCTAGCCCACAACAGTTGCCAAGCACTACTTTCTTGATGTATGAGCAAGGAAGGATGCTTCCTTTGGAAGGGCAGTGCTTTCTTCTATACTAACCTGATCACCTGTTCCCTCCTCTGTTGGTAAGCCAGCTGGTTAATCACCCATATGTGTGATGCACAGAGACCATGAAGAAGGAGGACAGGTTGCTTACCTGTAACTGTAGTTCTTCAAGTGGTCATCTGTGGAGTCACACAACCCACCCTCCTACCCTGCTATAGTTGTACTGAAATTTATTACACCATCCTCTTGGCTGGGGCTATCACTGCAGCATCCTCAGAGAAAGAGGGGAAAGGTGGGAACACCACAATCTAGGCATGTGTGGGAGTCAGGGACGGCTTCCTGCCTAAAAGTCTGAGCTCTAGAAGGTTCTGATGAAGCCTCTGCAGAGGCACAAATCCCATTAGTGTGACTGTACTGATGACCACTCAAAGAACTACAGTTACAGGTAATCACCTGTCCTTTCTATCCCAACCTTTCAGCTACGGGTTCAGAGGAATGTTGTACATAGGTTTTCTAGATTACTTTGAATATAGGTGTTGTGCTGGCCACTTGCATACCTGCCTAAATTTAGAAGTAGAACTAAGTCAGCCACCTTGACTGCATTATCTTGGTCCACATGTTGGGAATGTATATATGATCATTGTCATGACAGTGAGCGAAGAGTAGTTTATAAATGAATCCTAAGAACCAGTGAACTTTTAAAAAAGGAAAAGAAAACGGCTGGGGAGAAAAAATGTATGAAAATTACAAGAAAGCATATTTTATTTTCATGTGTTATAGTTTTAAGTTCTTGTTTTTAAGTTACTGTTTATATAAGACGTTGTTAAGGTTTCCCCTGAAGAAAGGTGCAACTGTGACACATTGGGCTCTTTTCAACAAAATGCTTCTTGACACCTGTTGACATCTCTACCCCCCAGTACCCTTATTCTAGCTCTGGGTGCTCCCTCTCACTGGTTTAGGTGACTGGACTCCTGATGGACATTTTGGACCCAAGAAGCTGGTATGCTTTCTTTCTTCAGTGGAGTTGCTAATTCATTCAGCTTAATTTCAGGCAAAAGGCTTGAGATTATTTGTATCTGCATTTGACACTGTAACCTTGAAAGCCATTGGCAAGGCCTGTCCTTGTGTGTGTGTGTGTGTGTGTGTGTGGTATTATCTATCCCCTCAGACATCTCTGTTTCCATACATTGCTTTTTCTTCAGGTCACCTTAAGACGTTTCCCCAAGCTTCGCTTGCCTACTCAACTATTTCAAATTCCATATCTGACAAGTGGGTTTCTCAGATGTGTCTGTGAATTCATAATCTTTATTTTTCTACCATTTAATACATTCATTATTGTATTCCCCTAAACTATTTTATCATATTTATCAAATTATTAACAATCTTTAAGCACATTTAAGTGATGTAAAGACATCAGTAATAGAAGAGAGACTAGTTAACTTCTTTTTTTTGTGCTATGTAAATGTGAAATTAGCTCCCTGGTTTCAACCCGCATTAAAATCAGATTCTGGACTGACCTTATTATTCCTAGTTTGACTTGACAGTCTTGTCCACTGAAGTGATGAATTGATCTTTCTAGTGCCACTCTTCTCTCTCTCTACTGGAATACAGATGGATTCACGACATGCAGAAGGACAGTTTAACAGACCAGTTTAAGGAGATATCTCAACATGCATAACAACTCTCAGGAGTGTGTGTGTGTGCGCGCGCGCATGTGTTCACGCGTATATGAGTATATGCGTGCACATGTGCACACACACACACATGCATATGTATGTATGTATGTATATATGAAACAGGGAAGAAAATAATGATATAAACCAGCCAAAGACTAAGAAGACAACTGATTAGTATTTATCAGTTAGGATTAGCGGTGCTTTTCCTTGCATATTCCAGTTGCAGATTCAGATACATTTCTAGAATTTTGAGTGATAGAAAAAATGCCTAGGACATAACTCATGTGTGTCAACAAGAGGAAAATGGGTGGGTGCCTGGGATGGTTTTAGGGGTTTCGTTGTTCAGTGTCTTCTAGGAAAGCTTATTTGGTTTCTGAGGGTTGATTCCAGTCAGAGGGCTCCTACTGCTAACAATCAAAAGGCATCATGCAGCTATTCTGTCATTTCTTCCTAAACGGATATTTTCTGGTAAGAAAAAAGACAAAAGAAGCAGTGGGAAAACATGGAAGGGCTACAAAAAGGGACATCTGAATCCTCCATAAAATTCGGTGAATGAGGCACTGCAGTTGCAATAAAAAGACTCATTTGGAAGCACCCTAAGCCTTTAGAAAATATGTGCACATTATTGACCTGGTTCACTCATAACAGTAACTCATGATTTATTTAACCATTAGTTTAACCCATTGTTTGCTACCCTACCCAGGATTTGTCTGGCAGACAATTGAACAAACTGTAGTTTGTTTTCTCAATCCCTGAGCTATTTGTTTCTCTCCTTCGCACGCTCCCTCCCTGTATCCCAAATGCCCTTGCGGCACTATGGTACTGTTTTTTTTGGGGGGGGGGGTTGCTACTATTGCCTGCTGCTTCTGTAGCAATTCATGAACAACTCACAGTTCTGCGTTCACACATAATGAATGACAACCATGATTTAAACAAGTCAGAATTCACAACCAAACAACAAACCATGGGTTCTCTTTCTGGGTAGTTTGTGGTTAACAAACCATGGTTTGTTAGTGTGGCTGGATTCACACATCACGACAGCCCAGAATTCTACAGTCCATACCATGGGCTAGCATTATGTGCAAACCCAGCCATTATCTAACCAACAGTGCAATCCTATACATGACTACTCAGAAGTATTCAATGGAACTTACTCCCAGGTAAGTGTCTATGGGATTTCAGCCTTACACATTGATGGCTAGAAACTTGAAATTATTGGGTGTCTTCTAGACTTCAAGATAATTGTGATTAAATAGCCCTCAAGTGGACTTTGAAAATAGTATTATTTCAGCAGGCATTTTTAGCTAGTACCTTGACTGATTTACTCTACTACTTTTTATTTTTGTTTTGATTATACTTGTTTTTATTTTTAACTTCTTGTTAGTCACCTTGACTTGACATGTGCCTAGAAAGGTGGGATTTTTTACATTTAAAAAGTCCTGTTGATCTGATAAGACAGAGCACAATCTAATTCCATTTTATGTTGTAGTAACAAATGTCATCTTTTCTCATATATGCCTACATAGGCACCCATTCTTACACTTCTCATATCGATCTGTCTTGGTGTTTGCTTGCCTTATCCTTGCTTCTTATTTTCACAGTGGAAAGTATGATCTTGATGTGGCACAAGAGGACTTGAAAACTCTACATAAATAGCATTCGTTGACAAAAACCGTTGCTAAGCATGAATCCAGTTTGGAAGTCCTCTAACTTTCTTCATTCCACCAAAAATGCCTAATTACCTTCCTCTTAGCATTGGATCTACAACTCATTAATTTCTCATACCTGCCTTTTACAAGGCACTTATATGAGCAATAGTCACTCAGCTGCATTTCCGTAGGCCCTTTCATGAGGACAAGTAATTCCTAATGACTTTGGATAGTGCTGGTAAAGAAGGGCCGATAGTTATGCTCCAATAATAAAGAGTTAAGGTGGCATTTCCTCATGAATGAGCTTGTGACTCATAGGCAGATTCTGAAAGCCTGTCCTCTGTATCTTGATACAGCAGGTACCCTCATCTGGAAGAAGTTCAAAAATGTGTGAGTGCTTGTCATTTTATACTGGTGAAACACATTTATTGCAGCCATAGTTCTGGAAGTAGAATGTGTAGGAGCTGTCTTGAGTCCTCCTATCCTCTTGATCGATTGCATTTTGTTTAAGATTTATGGCTTACTTCATTCCATGGGCTCAAAATGGTCTACTTACATTTTTAGAGTTTCACATTAAGAAACAAATGAGATTCCAGAAGGGCTTATTTTCTAAGATCCAAAATTTTGGCTGTCCTTGGTAGCCAGACATTATTTGTGGCTGCCACTGATTCTCCCACAAGCCGTCTAGATCTGAGGGAGGGGCTAGGTTGGTCTTTCACTTTGCACTCCACTTTGGAGACACAGAGATTGTTGCTGCTTCTGAGTGTCTTGAAAGTCTGGTGCAAAACCTGACTGATCTCTTACGTGAATTCTTACTGTGCCAGATAAGTGAAGGGAGGGTGGAATCTGTTTTCCCATTGCTTATGAAATGAGAGACCTCCTCCCTCCATCCAAGTTCTCTGCAACATGTGGACAACTTGGGAGAAGGGAAAAGTTATCTCACTTTGTACTGGGCATCCAGGGGTGGGTGGTTTCCAGAAAAAGATTTATGGTCACCATTGGCCAGGTGGTGATGATATTAGTGGATGCCTATGTATGCATGTATGAGAGAAGCTCACTTCCCTTTTTGCAAGAAATGAAGGTCCATTTGGTCCAAAGGTACACAGAATAGTAACAGATACTTGGAAGCATGCCAGAACTTCTAATACTGTCTAAGTTCCTTCCTTAGTTAAAACGTTCACCTCTTTCTTACTATACTATGAGATCTATCTTATTTGGTGTTCTCTGTAGGGAACTTTATTCTTCAGAACACTAGACTTGTAAGGAAGAAAGCACCTTTTGTGAGTCTTTGTGAAACAAGTGGGGCAAATTGCTCTGACACTACACGTACAGATATTGGGGGCAGGGTGAATGGTTCCTATTATTTCATGATCCTGTCAAACAGTGGGCCGCAGCAGGAAGAGGGGACAGAGAAATTTCATTCTGCATACAGTATCCTTCTGCTGTTGGAACAATGGTTCCAGATCCAACCTCTCCAGTTTCTTATGAATTTCTATCCACATTGGCTATTATTGGCATGGGGCACAATGCTTGACCGTGGCTTGTGCCCAAATAAAGCTTTGAACCAGAAGAGTATGACAGTGACTATTAACATCAACAGGCATTAATGTTAATATTCTAAAGGAAATGTA